>NC_139156.1:50502513-51755450 GCF_964270905.1 Leucopleurus acutus
CCAGGAATAGCCCATGGCCAAGGACAGTGTGACCAGGGTGACAAAGAGCCTCCCTTTCAGCCTACAGAGAGCACAGGGCTCAAAGTCATACAGCATCAGTGGCAGAGCTGGTCCTGGAACCCAGAACTTCAGTTCCATTTCAAGAACTCTTCTTACCTGGTGATGCTGCCATGGGCAGGGACCAGGAAGGGCTTCTGATAGCAGGTTGACTTTAGGATGGAAAATGAAATTCCAAGGGCAGTTTCCAGGGCCCCTAACATCAGCTATTGGTTATGCCTCCTCTGAAGCGAGAGTTCTCACCGTCATTTCTACCTGCCCAGAAGTCCCACAGCTGATAGGCACCGGCCCATCTGCATGGAGTGTGAGGAATGAGGGGAATGAGGCCATGAAAGGCTGTTGGGAAACCTGAGATCCCCAGTGGCCAAGGGCACAGGCTGTGCAGTCAGACAGAGTCTCCTTTTGTGTCTCAGACACCTTCCTCACCCCATCTTTAACCAGGGTCTCTCAGGGGGCCCAGCCCTTACACCTGAGCACCTGATGGACCTGCCTGTGCTCCACGCTCCCCTATCATGAACAGAGTGTGTGTACTTGTGGGTCCTGGGGTTTCCTGGGGCTGCGAGGGGGGGGAGGAGTCTGGGCACCTGGAGAGATGTGTCCCCTTGTCCTTCATGCCTGATTTGCCCCACCAGGAGCTGTGCAGTTGGCCTGTGCTGGCTCTTATCGGTTTCTTTGATCCCTCCATTGACCGTTTTCTCCCCCTTCCAGCACATGTTTTCCCATCAACTCCCTTCCTCCCACCTACATCCAGACCTTCCTCCCTGCAACACCCGAGCTTCCATTATCACTGAAGGTATCATTGCCTCCAATGCTTTTTCTTCCTTTGCTGGATTATAAGCTGTATGGGGATGGGGGCTGTGAGTCTGATATTCTTCTGTCACTCAGTAGGGGTTCCATGTGTATCTAAAGAATGAATACGAGTGGGCGGAAGTAACTGGGCCTCTTGTGGGCACCATTGACAAAAGCAAGCCAAGCCCAGCTGACTTTGAGTACTGTATGCAAGTTAAGCTGAGGGATGCTGGTGGAGCGTGTGTGTGTGTGTGTGTGTGTGTGTGTGTGTGTGTGTGTGTGTGTGTGGTGTGGTGTGTGTGTGTGTGTGGTGTCAGGAAGAATGATACGAGCAACGCGTTATGACCTTACAAGAGAACAACCTCTCTTAGCAGAGCTAAACAATATCCCCACCTCACTCCCACCCCACCTCCTTCAGTGTGAGCAGAAACATCCTCCAGACAAAACTGGGGCTGCACAAGGGCTGGGTCCCTCACGGCCAGACTCAAAGTTTCGTTCTCTTGAGAATCTTTCCCTTTTTACCGTCTGTGTGTGTGCTGCTCTCAGTGATAGCATTTAACACAGTCCTGCATTGTCAGCTCCTCGAGGGCGGGGACTGCCTCCTGTTATCTCTCTATCTGCTTTAGTGTCAAACTTAATAGAATGAGGTTTAAGAAGTCACTGTTTGGGCAGAAGGAGCATTGGAAGGAGCTGGTAAGACTGACCTGATGTACTTGCAGTGCTGGGATGCAGAAACTTACAACAGTGGTCAATAGCAATCGGGCTTCTACAGGTGACAGGTATGCAGAGCTGGTACACACCTGAACTCATTCAAACACCCAAACCACCCCGTGCGGTGGAGTCTATTATTCTGGGGAAACTGACGAAAATAGAGGTTACATAATAGACTCAAGGATACACAGCCAGCAAGCAAAGAGCCCAGAGGTGAATCCAGCTGTGGGGCTGCAAAATTCCAGCTTTTAAACACCTTGATCATCTCATGGTCCCTCAGTGTCAGGAGAGGCTCGAGGCATCCCGTGTGTGGCTTCCAGTTCTGATGCCGTTGCTATATATATATATTTTTTTAAATAAAGAAAAGCCAAAGCAGTCACAAAAACTGAGCTATAATTTAACAAAGGAACCCTTTTAACTCATAGATGCAATACTGCAATGCACAAAATGATCTCAGGATTTATAAATACTATTCATTCTTAGTGCACTGCAGGTGGTGTAGGCTGTAAGGGGACATAGTAGTTCAAGCTTGAGGTCCTTCAGGCCAGTGACCGAGACCAAATGGCCCTCCTGGGACACTTATGAGAGGCTCTGCAAGCAAGAAGCTCCCAAAGAGAAAACAGAAGGAACCTTGTTACTAGCCCACCTCCAGGGCACACCGCAGTCTGGGTTTTGTGTCCTATGAGGCCATGCGCACCAGGGGGTCTCTTGAAAGGAGGTTAAGTAAGGGGGAATCTCCGACCCCACAGGACTTTTGCTCAAATACTCCCATTTCTGTAACCAGGACAGTGGTGTGCAACGACCCTGACATGACCCTGCCCCCAGCATCTGTCCCTCTGGACACCTCCAGCCTGCGCCTGGAGCGGACGGCCATTCGCAGGGTGCCCGGGGAGGCCTTCAAGGCGCTGGGCCGCCTGGAGCAGCTGTGGCTGCCCTACAACGCGCTCTATGAGCTCAACGCTCTGATGCTGAGGGGCCTGCGCCGCCTGCGTGAGCTGCGCATGCCCGGGAACCACCTGGTCACCTTCCCTTGGGCGGCGCTCAGGGACGCTCCCAAGCTGCGGCTGCTGGACCTGCAGGCCAATCGCCTCTCGGCTGTGCCCCCGGAGGCCGCGCGCTTCTTGGGGAACCTCACCTTCCTTGACCTCTCCAGCAACCAGCTGCTGAGGCTCCCCGAGGAGCTGCTCACCACCTGGACTCACCTGCAGAAGGGACCCTTCCTTCCCGGCCACCACGTCAAGCTGGTCCTAGGTAAGAGATGGCATCCTTCACTTGGAAGCACTTTAGTGAGACTTGGGGGTCTTAGGCAAGTTTATTAAAGCCTCTCTGAGTCTCAGTTCTTTACCTGGAAAATCACACTTGCCTTCTAGGTTTGAGTAAAGATTGAATGAGAGGCACACATTGGTAGGTAGGTTTAGGAGCTCAAGCTCCCAGCCAGACTGCTGCAGTTCAGACCCCAGCTCTGCCCCTTTTCCTTGTCCCATGAGGGGTTCGGAATCATGGTGAGGCCCTGCCAGAAAGTGGGTGGTAGGGAGTGGGTGGGCAGTGTCAGAAGAGAGGCCTCCTGGCAGGTGTCCCTGGAGCATGCCTTGGCTCATGTGAGGTCCAGCACTGAGGGCTGGAGCAATCTTAGAGCAGTTTGGGGCAGCTCCTGCCCTGAGGCCTGGGAGAGTCTCTCAAGGAGGGGATATTTATTTATTTATTATTTATTTTTGCTGTGTTGGGTCTTCGTTTCTGTGAGAGGGCTTTCTGTAGTTGCGGCGAGTGGGGGCCACTCTTCATCACACTGCGCGGGCCTCTCACTGTCGTGGCCTCTCTTGTTGCGGACAAGCTCCAGACGCGCAGGCTCAGTAGTTGTGGCTCACGGGCCTAGTTGCTCCACGGCATGTGGGATCCTCCCGGACCAGGGCTCGAACCCGTGTCCCCTGCATTGGCAGGTAGATTCTCAACCACTGCGCCACCAGGAAGCCCCTCACTTCCTGGATGTGGAGCGGGGAATAGCAAAGCCCATTCCAGCTCCATCCACCCTACAGACTATGTCACCTGATAAAGGACATTGTATAGGGTAGTACTTACATGGAAAGACGTTGTTTCTTTGAAAATCAACTTTGAATGTCCTATATATATATATTTATATTTTATGCCCTCTTCTGATTATAATTCCTTCTCCCCTCCTAAAAAGTAGCCACTGTTATGTTTATTTGCATGTTCCCTATCGTTTACATTTACATACACATGCATATACAAACATACATGCACATAGAAATTTTAGCAAACATACATGCATATAGAAATTTTAGCTGTGTGTTTTGCATAAAATTTCATCATATATGTATCAACCAGCACTTTTTTTGCCCTGCAATATGTCTTGGAGATCTTTGTAAGTTACTACAAATGGATCAACTTCATTTTTTAAAACTCTGGCATAATATTCCATCATACAGTTATACTACAGTTTATTTAGCCATTCCTCCTTTCATGGGCCTTTAAATTGTTTCCATTATTTTGTTAACACCTGTGATGCCGCAGAGAACATTCTTGACAATGCATCCTCGTGCACCGAGACAAATGTTTCTCTAGACTAGGAACTGAGAAGTGGAATTGCTGGGTCACGGAGTATGCACGTTAGATGTTTTAATATTAATCACAGTCTCTAAAGTGCCAGTTCCTACCCCCCACCAGTACTGTGCACGACCATCCATGCTTGTGTCCACTCTGCAAGCTTATTTGAATGCCAGCCAATGTGTGGGCTCCATTCTAGATGCTGCAGATACAGCAGTGAACAAGACGGATGAACATCTATTCCCTCATGAAGCTAACAGTTAAAGTGGTCAGAATGTTTAACTTTTGCCAGTCTGACTGGTGAAAGTTTCATTGCCCTTTAACTTTGCCATTTGCATCAATTCTTTGGGGATTCTGTGTGAAGTCAGATAGCTCACCACCAGAGCTGGGCAGTGATGACTCTTAGGGTGCAGATGCATCAGGAAATGCATTTAACCAGTGACACAAGGTAGCCGTCACCTGGCTGGGATGGGGGTGGGGAATAGCAGAGGAGCCAGCGCCTTCCCAGCTAGTGCTCTAAAGGACCCGGGAGTCATGGATATACAAGCAGGTCTGAATCCACCTTCCCCAACCCTTGACATTTCCGTTTCCAAATGTATCAAATACATGTATGCAAACATATAATATACTATTGATTCGATGCTATCAAATTTAATAACAATCCGTGGAGGGTAGAAAGGACATCACATTAAATGCATTCATTTTGTATTTAGAAATGCAAACATATGAAAAGGAACTGTGTCTTAGAACTGAGGACCCACAATACCTCTCTATATGTTGAAGGTTATTTGACAGGGTAGGTGCAGTGACCTGCTTTCAGCTCTATAAAAGTGTTCAATTTTAAAGTAAAGAGGGCTGGGAATATAACATAAGATTGGACTCCCTGTCATCCTCACTCTTGTCTTTTTGAGCCTGTGTCAAAGGGACCATGGCTCAGAACAGCCACACTCTTTGCTGGGGTGATGCTGAAAGTGCCACTTATACTGGGAGGACAGGGGTCAGGAATTCCCTGGAGGTCCAGTGGTTAGGACTCCAGGCTTCCACTGCAGGGGGCCTGGGTTCGATCCCTGGTCAGGGAACTAAGATCCTGCAAGATGCAAGGCAAGGCCAAAAAAAAAAGGGGGGGGGGTGGGGTCGGGTTCATGAAGCATTTCTAGAAATGGATGGATTCTGGCGTATTGCAGTTATTGCAGAAATACCCACTGCCTGGCCGGTAGCCTG
The DNA here is from genome assembly GCF_964270905.1 of Leucopleurus acutus. NCBI lineage: Eukaryota > Metazoa > Chordata > Mammalia > Artiodactyla > Delphinidae > Leucopleurus > Leucopleurus acutus. The sequence continues at coordinate 50,507,854 of NC_139156.1, forward strand.
AGAGGATCAGTCCGAGAGTGGCAGCAGCAACTGCCAATTTTGTCGGCACGCTGTATGGCTTACCCAGCGCTTAATATCATTTATCTTTATTTATGCTTATAGCCACCCAGAAACGGGAGTAATGCTGTCATTCCAGAGGAAGAACCGGGCTTAAGGTTGTAGTGAAGCAAGGAGCTGAGTCTGGAAGCCAGTTCTGCTGACCCTGAGCTCACAACGTGCCTTGTCCTCCCTGGGGGAGAAGGGGGGCTGGGACTGGGGATCTGAATATCTAGGTCTCACCTCCTGCCCTGCCTTTCACCCCTGCAGGGCTGCAGGACAACCCCTGGGTGTGTGACTGCCGACTCTATGACCTGGTCCATCTCCTGGAAGGCTGGGCCCCAAACCTGGCCTTCATAGAGGCCAGGCTGAGGTGTGCCAGCCCACGCAGCCTGGCCGGACTGACCTTCAGCCAGCTGGAACTGAGGAGGTGCCAGAGTCCGGAGCTCCGTCCGGGGGCGGCCAGCGTCAGGTCCCCCTTAGGCAGTGCAGTATTGCTACGCTGTGGGGCCTCCGGGGTCCCTGGGCCGGAAATGAGCTGGAGTAGGGCCAACGGGCACCCACTCAACGGCACAGGTGTGTGAGCTCTGGGGACGGCTGTGCTGAGATCCAGACTGGGGCGGGTGGGTCATCATCCCACATGCGGGGGAATGGGGTTTCAGGTTTGCCAGGGAGAGGGAGGTAGGCTGAGCAAGGCTCTTTACTCCCACCCTGTCTGAGTGGAGTTGGGGGACTCCGCCCAGAGGCTGGACATGGGGACAGTGGCTTCAGTAATAACAATGGATCTCAACCTGTCCTGTCATATTCCACCAGCCACTCTATCAGAGACGTGGGGCCCACCTTGAGAGGAGCAAAACACTGGTTTTTTGGTAGAAGATGCTCTCTTAGTGTATTTAATATTGATAGTAAGGTTCCAAGTTGTAAATATGAAGCCGGTATCACTAGGAGTAACTAATGCTAGGAGTTACCATCTATTGAGCGCTTCATGTGTTAAATGTATTATGTACAAGGTGTCACTGAACTTTAAAGAACAAACTGATTATCCTTCTATTTGGGGTATAAGTAAACCGAGGCTAAGTGGTTGGTCTGCATCACACAGCTCGTACAGGGAGGAACTGCCTGTGACGTTTTTGCTGTGCAGATAGAGGTGGTCCATCCCTGGCACTTGGTGGGGGAGGTTTGCAGGAGTCACAGCCCACCTACATGCAGAAAGAGGGTGAAGGAGGAATAATTTCTTGGCACCTGACCAGAACACCTCCCATCCCTCCCAGCTTTCTTCTGTGTTTCCCCCAACTAGGTTGGCAAGCGTTGCTCTAGGACTGTGGGCTTGAGATCAATGTACAAACAAAACTGTGTAAGGAGCTCCACTAATGTAATACAGAAAGTTGGAGATGCTGTGATTGAAGTGGCAGTGGGGCCAGGCAGGGGTGTGCAGAGCACTTCTAGCTGGGCCTCTGCCTCAGGTTCACCCAACCCACCATACTCCCAAAGCATCAGCCTGCCACCCCGGACGGGTTAGCTCTGCAGAACTCAGGCCCTTGAGAGACACAGTGGGAGCATCTCAGATTTAGAAGGCTGATCGTTCTTAGACTATGCCTCAGCCTGTGTCTCCCCAAATTGGAGCCCAGGTGATCTCCATCCCCATGGCTAATCTAAGAAAAGTTCAGTGATGCCCAGTCTGTTCTTGGGATAACAGGGTGTTTGGCAGAATGTACACAGTCCAGGGGCTGTGAATTCGGCCCTGGAAGGAAGCTTGGGGCAGATGGGCCCGTTCATTCTCCCACACGTGCCTCTTCCCCACAGTGCACCAGGAAGTCTCCAGTGACGGCACGATCTGGACTCTGCTGGGCCTGCCTGCTGTGTCCCACCTTGACTCTGGAGACTACATCTGCCAGGCCAAGAACTTCCTGGGAGCCTCTGAGACTCTTATCTCCCTGGTCGTCTCTGAGCCCCAGACATCCACGGAACACAGTGGGGGCCCAGCGGCACCGTGGGCAAGGACAGGTGAGGGGGCAGAAGCAGCTGCATACAACAAGATGGTGGCCAGGCATGTCCCCCACATCCCCGAGCCTGCTGTCCCAGCCACTCGGCCCCCTGTGCCCAACACGAAGGAGCAACTAATCCTCCAGCCCTTCCAGATGGGGGCCCCAGGAGAGCACTTGGATGTGCAGGCAGGACCCCAGGAGGCCCGAAGGGTGAGCTCTCTCAAGGTGGTGGGGGACACTTACCAGAGCGTGACGTTGGTGTGGAAGGCCCCCCAGGCTGGGAACACAACATCCTTCAGCGTCCTCTACGCAGTCTTTGGGCAGCGCGACATGCGGCGGATGGTGGTGCAGCCTGGGAAGACCAGTGTCACCATCCATGGGCTGGTGCCCAAGATCAAGTACGTGGCGTGTGTCTGCGTGCAGGGCCTGGTGCCCCGGAAGGAGCAGTGCGTCATCTTCTCCACGGACGAAGTGGTGGATGCTGAAGCCACTCAGTGGCTCATCAACGTGGTGGTGATCAGTGTGGCTGCCATCATCGCCCTGCCCCTCACGCTGCTCGTCTGCTGCAGCGCTCTCCAGAGCCGCTGGCGCAAGTGCCACACCAGGGGCTCCGCTGAGGCCACAGGTGCCTACGTCAACCTGGAGAGACTGGGCCACAGTGAGGATGGCTCAGAGGAGCTGTCCCAGCACAGCCTCAGTGAGGCCGACAGGCTCCTCTCTGCCCACTCCAGCCTGGACTCTCAGGCCTTGGGCATCAGGGTGGGCAGACGGATCAACGAGTACTTCTGCTGAGGGCCGTGCACACAGGTGCCTACACGCCTGCTCCCAACCACTCTCCCTCTTCGCCTCCCACGCGCTCACTCTGACACCTGAATCCATGCTCACCCACTCTTACCTTCTTGGGTATCTGCTTACTCATACATTTACACACCACCACCGCAACAACAGCTAACACTTATATAAGCACTTACTATGTGCCAGAAAGTGTTCTAAGTGCTTCATATACATTAACTCATTGAATTCTTATGACAACACTTTGCAGCAGGCGCCACTCTTCTCCCCACTTACCTGGAGAAGGAACAGGGTGAGTAAGTAACTTGCCTGTATCAGTCAGTTTTTGCTGTGTAACAAATAAAGGCAAAATTACAGTGGTATACAGCAAAAAGCACTTATTTTCACACAATCCATAGGTCAGTGGGTTGACTGTGGTGGCTCTGCTCCGTGTGTCCTACTTGGGGCTCAGGATGGAGAGTCAGTGGCTACCTGGGGCAGGCTTCTTTCATGGAGATGTCAGATGATATCAGAGAAATGAGCAAAAACATGTGATGCCAATTAAGCTCCTTAACACTGCCATTTCTTCCCATATTCTACCTGCCAAAGCAAGTCTCATGGCCAAAACTAAACTTTAAACAAGGCAGGAAAGGATAGTTCTCCCATGCAGGAGGTAGGGCAGGACATATTTTGCTGAGCAGTGATCTAATCTATGTTGCCCACAAGTACACAGCTAGGAAATGGCAGCTCTAGAAATTGGACCATGCACTTGATTCCAGAGTTGATAGTCCTTGCTACTTTCCTATACTGCATCTTGATTCCATTTATGCTAACTCGTAGGCACTCACACATAGTCTCTTTATGCATTTGCCACATTTGTACAGCCACATACACACACATGCAGAGACCCTCCCTGTGGACACGTGGATTCTAACATTTTTTTCTCCGGGTGCCATTCTGCCTAGAGATAATCATCTGATTTTCAGTAAATTCTAGAAGTTTAGATGATGCCCAGGAGACTACGGCTCGTTTACTCTCAGAATGTCCGGCTGGAGGGATCTGAGAGACCCTCCGTGGCAGGTGGCACAGTACACTCAATGCTGTCTGGCACACAGCTCACCTCTGTCCCCGTGTAGCAGCATTTGTGAATCTAACTGAAACTTACCTGGGTTCCTGAGGGTGTCTCAGAGCCTTCTGGGTCACTCAGTAAGCCACTTCAAAGGAGGATTCCTGTTCAGTTTGCTTAAAGCTGGGAAACCTCTGAGATCATCTCTGCACATAGGAGAAGACAAACGTTCCCAGCAGAAGGGCCAATGTTCTGTCTTGTCTGAAGGAGTGGCTTTGAACGAAAGGAGCATCCAGGCTGTTTGGTGCCAAGGCCTTTGGGTAATAACTGAGGAAATTTGGGGACAGCAAGTGATGCAAGAAAGCTATCTTCCCAGTATCACCTAAGAGACACCATACTGTCTTGACTCTTTGCTAAATACAAAGACCAGTGTGATGCAGTGATGTCTAAAGTTACTGTACTTCCTCTCACATTTACGAAAGACCTTACAACAGACAACCTTACAACTTTTTTTCTTGTTTTCTCTCATTTTGATCTTCACAATGACCTGTTTTGAAGGCTGGGCTATTTGATTTTACAGACAAGAAAACTGAAACCCAAAGAGCTGAATAATTTATAGAGCACAGTGATGGATTTTCTTGGAGGATCCGTGTCTTTGATAATGTTCTGGCCAGGCTGAGGGTCTTTGTTCAGTATTGATCTCTGCAGTGTGACCCACAGCAATTTTACTATGGAAATGGATTTTTTTGAGCTACTGAAACCTGGGATCAGAATCCTGAGAGCACCAGTGCATGTGAATGTGGGATTTCCATACATGGCTATTCCCTGCCCATCACCTGTAGGGTACACCTGACTCTAACTTAGGGGCTGTTGCTATTGGTTAGAGAAATTATTTGGTTGGAAAATGACAAAGCCACTGTCTACATCATAGGTCAACACACTTTTGTTTTTCTATAAAGAAAGCCAGATAGGAGATACTTGAGGCTCCAATACTACTACTCAACTCTGCTGATGTAGTGTGAAAGCAACCCCAGACCATATGTAAGTTAATGAGCATGGATGAGTTCAAATAAAATGTTATTTACAAGAACAGGTGGCAGGCTGGATTTGGCTCCCAGGCTGTAGTTTGCCAACCCCTGATCTAGATTTGTAAAGGCATTTCTGCTATGCCTTGTGAGACTTAAGACTCAACTCTGATTGTTTGGTATATGAGACTGACAGACACTCCCCAAATCAGAACAAATATAAGTGCAGTGGATGACAGCAGCCATCTGTTGAAATGATAAAGATGTTTTCTCTAAAAGATTGGCTGAGCCAATCGAGACTGAACAATTATTGACCCAACTAACATGCAGTTTTATTGAACTCTGTTTGAAGAAAAATCAGGAACTTGAAAGCAAGAATGTGTTAGTATTTATCCAGTAACGTGTGTGTGTGTGTGTGTGTGTGTGTGTGTGTGTGTGTGTGTGTGAAAGAGAGAGAGAAAGAAAGTTTCAACTTTCCAATGATTCATGAAGACCTACCTTGGTGGTCTGAATGGAATGGCCCCCAAGATGGTCAGCCTCCAAATACCCATATGTCAGCCTTTCTTTGTGTGTTCTGTCTTCCCTGGTTTGCTCTTGTAGAGAAGAATCATCCTGGATTGTGCTCATGAATATTCAAGTCACTGGAAAAAACAAATTCACACTGTAAAAAATAAAATGATGTCCTGTTTATATATTAGTCTTTTGGTATATGAATCTGGTTAGTATGAGTCAGTCCCTGGAAACCTAATGTCTTCTTAAAATCCTGGGAGAAGAATTTCTAGGACTTCCCTGGTGCCACAGTGGTTAAGAATCTGCCTGCCGGTGCAGGGGACACGGGTTCAAGCCCTGGTCCGGGAAGATCCCACGTGCCATGGAGCAACTACTGAGCCTGCGCTCTAGAGCCTGCGAGCCACAACTACTGAGCCCTCATGCCACAACTACTGAAGCCCGCACACCTAGACCCTGTGCTCCACAACAAGAGAAGCCACTGCAATGAGAAGCACGCACACCACAAGGAAGAGTAGCCCCCACTCACCACAACTAGAGAAAGCCCACGCGCAGCAACGAAGACCCAACACAGCCATAAATAAATAAACTAATTAATTAAAAAAAAAAGAATTTCTAGTCTCTCAAATGCTGAAGACCAGCCTGCACTAGGGTGATCCCACAGCATGTGGCCCTTGGAAGCCTTGTTTGGAGGTTGGTTAGAATCATGACATCTCCAACATGTCTTTTTTATTTTTTTTGGCTGCAACATGGTTATATTCCTCCTGACCTAGGCAGAGGGTATGTCTGCTGTCACTTGATGTAGACATGGAAACTTACAGGGAACCAAAAGGCAGACAACAGAAATTTTATCCTGGAAAGTGGATGTGGCTATTAAAACTAGGCTGTTAGTCAAGGGGCTCAGTGAGCAGTGCGTTTAAAGGGCTAGAGCTGGAAACTTTTGTTTTAACTATCATATAATCCAGGAGAGACAAAAATGAGTTTACAAGTACTTGAGCATATTTTATTGTATGGGCATTGTAGTCAGGATCGGTTAGGCTTATGCTGTGCTAACAATTCTCAGATTTCAGTGGCTTAACAAAGAAACATTTATTCCTGCTCTCGCAGAGTCTACTTGAGTGAGTGGGAAATGAGGATGGAGGGAGGGGTCTGCTCTCTTCTTCACTCAGCGACCCAGGCTGATGAAGACTTCACCACCTGGAATGTCAACAGTTGCTGCAACAAGGGAAAAGAGAACCTGGAGAATCACATAGGGGCTTTTAAAACATTATTTCGTCCAACATTTCATTAGCCTGAATATTGGTCACGTAGCCCACCTGTTTCAAGGGGGCTTGGGGATGTAGTCCTCTGTGTGTCTATCACAGGCACAGGGAGCCAAGAAGACCGTCTGAGACATGGTTGGAGCAGGTGGAGGAATGAAGGAAAAACACCAGCTTGAGAAAGAGGAAGGACAGCCTATCTGCTTCCTGGTAGGTTGCCTAGTTCTCTGTTTGAACTCTCCCAAAGTTCCGATCATATTGGGGGATGGGGGGAAGGGGGCGTTTTCCAGTTGAACTGATAGGAAATCTAAGACAAGCCAGGGAGCTGCTGCTGAGAAGCCATTTTTATCTAATTAATTTCACAAAAACAGAGTAACTCCTCCCCCAAGATTCTGTCTCTACTAAAAATCCTAAGAGCCAAGCTCCTAAAAGCATCCTTCCAGAAGGGTGATAGGGCTATAATATCCTCAGATTCCCTCCTTCCTTCCCTTTGTTGTTAAGTCTCTTGAGTTTAGGGACACCACTTAACCACTAGCTGTTTAAGAGAAACGACACGAGCCAAGCTAACTTTAATTGTTCTAGTCTCCTGTTTTAACTGACAGCACAGCTATTCCCTATGCCTATGTACAAAATAAGGAAACTAGAGGATGAGGGAGTCAGGAGAGAAGAAGGAGCAGTGATTCCAGAGATGACATACCAGTGGGCATCCTTCTCAATTTTCCGGCAGACCACTGAAAGGTTGAGTTGAGCTGGATTCATTTAAAGAGGCTGGATGGGATGAACAGAGAAGAAATTGTGGGGATGTAGGGCTCTTTAGGCCTTTCTATTTTGGGGTGAGAAAAGAACTCACTAGTCATTTGTGATACCCATGGATTGAATCACATTTTCCCACAAAGCAAGGCTGGCAAAATTTTGGCCAACCTGGTAGAGAACTCTGGAATGAGAATCACCCATCAGAGTTGCCCCCATCAGGCCAGACTGGCCAGGGCCCTGTGCCCTCACCTCTCTCAGTCTCTGCCTGGGGCTGCCTGGGGAAGGGCATGACCTCATGCAAGCACTCCTTGGAGTTGAGCATCGACTCATTCCTTGAAGGGTGTCTAGGCAGCACCTCTCCACATCTGCCACAGCTCTGTGCTTATTGTACTCTCCTTGCTTTTAAATTTTCACTTTGAGAGGACGTCCAGGGATCTAGCCAGATTGTAGAGTTAGACTGTCTGGAAATTCCAGCAAAAATATCTGGCTTGGATGGAAAGCCTGGGGTGTAATCAGCTTACGTGGTGACCCATTTCCCCTCTCACTGGTTAGCTACTAAGCGGATTTTCTTCCCTGAGGTCTTTTATAGGATATAATGTATATCATGAATCTTAGGGGAACCCATGGAATTTCAATAGTCATCAGAAAGTACCCCAGGTAATGGAAAGCAGACTCTCTTCCAGAGTCTGTTGGTGTGGGAGGTGAATTAAACTTTATTGGGCACCTACTTTATGTTAGGTACTTTATTTTGCATAATATTAATATTTCCTAGAAACACTATAAAGAATTCATTAATTTTCTCACTTTGCACAGGAGAAACTGACTTTCCAAAGATCTCAAGACTAGGAAGTATAAGCTAGATAGAAGACCCCATGGGACCGGATCTATAACAGTATTGCTCACCATGGCCTTCCTTGCACCTAGCAAAGGTGTGGCTTAGAGCAGATGACCAATATATATTTGTTGAATGAATGAAGAATGGCAGATCAAATATACAAAACCACATATTATCTCACTTAAAAAATTTTAACTGGGCTTCCCTGGTGGCGCAGTGGTTGAGAGTCCACCTGGCGATGCAGGGGACACGGATTTGTGTCCCGGTCTGGGAAGATCCCACATGCCGCGGAGCGGCTGGTCCCGTGAGCCATGGCCGCTGAGCCTGAGCATCCGGAGCCTGTGCTCCACAACGGGAGAGGCCACAACAGTGAGAGGCCCGCGTACTGCAAAAAAAAAAAAAAAATTAACATAAGAAATACACAGCGTTCAGGGAAGATTTATAACATGTGAAATACACAGCATTCAGGATAAATTATGTGATCCAGGATAAGAAACATGCTTTGATTTAATCAGAAAACACAATCTCGTGGTTTAACCTCTGTACCGTGATGCTTCTCTGATTCTGGTCATCCAAGCAGCAGGTGCAGCTGTCTTAACACAGAAGAAAAATGAATCCACCACGCGAGGTGCTGGGAAGATTACCACTGATAGGAGTGGTTGCAGAATTACTTTGTTAACCATTATCTGCATTCACTTTTAGAGACTGGTTGAAAATTCTAGGTTACAGAAGCCAATTGTGATTGATGAAGTATTAGATGTATTCTGGCCAAATCTCCTGAACCATAGTGCTCAGGATAGCATTACCTGTTTGTTTCTCAGGTCTGTTTTTTGTTTGTTTGTTTTTTGCGTTATGCGGGCCTCTCACTGCTGTGGCCTCTCCCGTTGTGGAGCACAGGCTCCGGACGCGCAGGCTCAGTGGCCATGGCTCATGGGCCCAGCCGCTCCGCGGCATGTGGGATCTTCCCGGACCAGGGCACGAACCCGTGTCCCCTGCATCGGCAGGCGGACTCTCAACCACTGCGCCACCAGGGAAGCCCTCTCAGATCTTTTTTATGAGACTGAGGGGAGGCAGTATCAGGACCGAATTGGACATCTGGCTTATAGTTTGCTCTCTGGACTCAAAAACCAGAAAAACGGTAAATCTTCTGACCTTAGCTAAGAGACATAGCTCCCTCTTCTGGGTTTTTACTGAGCTTGTGATCTGGGCCATAACAGACCTCAGAGCATCCAGGGGCTTTGCTGCTGCTGTGCTGACCTACATCATTATGGATTACCAATAATAGGATTTGCCACTCGGAAGCTTGGACTATACGTATTCAAAAACTCATAAGGTAGTTTCTTGCAGAAGAATATGGCTTCAGTTTCTCACTATTTCTTGCTAGTTCTGGTCTTTCTGGATTCACATGCAGCTCAGCTATCCTGTCTGCCAGGATGTACCTGCTCAGAGGAGAGTTTTGGCAGGTGCGCTGGGCTAACAGGATCCCAGTAGGGGATGGGCTTTCTTTGGGGATGGTGTGAAGTGGGAGCAGGCCAAGATTTGGCAGGAAATCAGCAAAATCTCTGTAGGACTCCCTCTAACCGGTGCTGAACTTTGATAAACTGCGCGCTTTTACCAAAATGGGTCTAATTCTTGTATTTCAAGAGAATCGTATTATTTCCTTCTAATTCATATGTCTAATGCCAGGATAAGCCTGATCCCACTTCCCAGTTTCCTGATGTACATCTCAAAGCTGTTGTGGTTTTTTGTACAGGACTCTGCAGTGCATGTCTATCACTTTGGGAAAGATCCCAAGGAAACTTCCTGAAGAGTTCAAGCAAGTGAGAATTGAAAATTCACCCTTATTTGAACTGCCCCGAGGGTCTTTCATCAACATGAGCACCTTGGAGTACCTTTGGCTCAGTTTTAACAATGTCACTGTGATCCATCTAGGAGCCCTGGAGCACCTGTCAGAACTGAAAGAGCTGAGACTGGAGGGGAACAAACTGCGCTCAGTACCATGGACGGAGTTCCGTGCCACCCCGCTCCTGCGGGTCTTGGACCTCAAACACAACAGGATTGATGCACTCCCTGAACTGGCTCTTCAGTTCTTGGTCAACCTGACCTACCTTGACCTATCCTCCAATAGGCTTACAGTTGTAGCCAAGAGTGTCTTCTTGAACTGGCCAGCCTACCAGAAACACCGGCAGCCTGGCTGTGAGACCGAGATTCTCTCCAGCATGATGCTGGCGCTGCACGACAACCCCTGGTTATGTGACTGTCGCCTAAGGGGACTTGTCCAGTTTGTAAAGTCCATCCGTCTTCCAGTAGTCCTGGTGAATCCCTACCTCATGTGTCGAGGTCCTCTCTCCAAGGCAGGGCAGCTTTTTCACGAAACAGAGCTCAGTGCTTGCATGAAGCCGCAGATCTCAACCCCCAGTGCCAATGTCAGCATCCGGGTGGGACAGAATGTGACCCTGCGATGCTTGGTACAGGCTAGCCCCTCACCAACTATTGCCTGGACTTATCCCCTGAGCAAGTGGAGGGAATTTGATGGTAAGTGCATGCACCCTCTCCACGTATCTGGGGGGGGGTGTTGGGGAGGTCTGTAGCAACCCTGCCCTCAATAGAGAAGTTCTAAACTGGGTCAATCATGAAGGAGGGGTGCAGGTAAGACTGGGACAGACCTGAATTATACTCACCACGACAGAAAAAATTCCAAGACAGTGTTCCACTATTGGCATTATTTTTTTATTATTATTATTATTTGGTCATGCGACTCAGTGAAAGCCCGGAATCCTAACCACGAGGCCGCCAGGGAACTCCCTATTGGCATTATTTTACATGGTTGCGTACAGATCTCTATAGGATATAAGATGTAAATATATGTACTCCATATAATATATATTTATATATTTGTTGCATACAGATCTATCAATATAATATATATTTGTTACCACATATATGTATAATATATATCTATATATTTTTGCATATAGGTCTCTATAGGAAGTAAGATGTAAATATATATATTACATACATATTTGTTGCATATATATATATTTGTTGCTTACAGATCTTGATAGGATGTAAGATGTTAATATATATGAATTGACTTAACAATATTGTATTGATATAAATACTATAGAATTGTATATGAACACATATATTCTTTGAAAGCCTTCTAGATGCAAAAAAAACATACCGTGTATTTTTAAATCAGAGAATTTCTGACTAGAACTGATTCTAGAGATTATCTGTTACTTATTTCTTAAACTTCTCTGAGCAGAATCACCTGGGGTGCTTGTTTCAAATAAAATTTTCAGGCCTCTCCCTGGAGATTTGATTCCATTAGTCCAGGGGAGGGCCTGAGAGAATGTATTTTAACAAGTGTTTCCTCCCTCTGCCATTGCCTACCCCCCAGCTAACTCTTACTAGGCAAGGTTGGGAAGTCCTAGATATTGACTGAATTTTACATTTCCTACCGCTGTGTTGATCAGACCTTATTGGCTTGAAGTTGCCATGCTGGGACCCAGGGAGAGGGAGTGATCTTCGTGGGCCCCACCGCTGGGATTCTAAACTGCCTCTCATTTCCTGAAGTTCATGCTCTGTTATCACACCTCAGCTGAAATCACCTTTAATGCCACCCTTCAGCGCTGGGGTACATCACAAAGCCAGGGATGGCCTCTTTAGAACTATCTCGATGCTATCTAGAAGACAACTAGAAATATCTAAGTGAAACTTGAGAAGTACAGTCAACCAGATATTTGTTATATATGGTGACAAACCTCTGGATGATTAAAAAATACTTAATTAGCTGAAATTTTGACTTTTTCCTATCATTTGATCATGTCTTATAGGCTTGAGGTTAAATACCAATGAAGGAGAAACATAGGATCTGTTGTCGTAGCCTCTTTGAGAATGATGAGATGCATCCAGATGTTATCTTTTGTGATGTTCTATTATCATTCTCTTCGGTACCATGTTAGATCCATTCTCTCAGTAATAATAACAGCTAACACTTACTGAGCACTTACTATCAAACTTACGGAGTAAATACTGTTATCATCCCATTTTACTGATGAGGAAATTGAGGCCAAGAGAATCTAAGCGACTCATCCAAGACCATATATTTAGTAATGGATAGAATCCAGGCACTTGGCTCCAGGCTCTGAGCCGCTCTGCATCCGGGAGGTAAAAAGGCACTTCCTGAAGCTCACAGTATTGTACAATCACACTGTTGTTAGCGATCTCCTGGAAACCACGTGTTAGCTCAGCGAGACTAAGGTCGTTTGGTGGGAGGAGCTAGTGAAGTTAAAAGAGTGTGGTCTGGGGCTTCCCTGGTGGCGAAGTGGTTGAGAGTCCGCCTGCCGATGCAGGGGACACGGGTTCGTGCCCAGGTCCGGGAAGATCCCACATGCCGCGGAGCGGCTGGGCCCGTGAGCCATGGCCGCTGAGCCTGCGCATCCGGAGCCTGTGCTCCGCAACGGGAGAGGCCACCACAGTGAGAGGCCCGCGTACCGCATTAAAAAAAAAAAAAAAGAGTGTGGTCTTCGTAGACAGAAGAACTAGGTTCCAGATCGACACCCCTGAACGATTCTCACTATAGGCAAGTTGCTTAATCACTCTAGTCCCCAACTTCCCATGTGTAAAATTTGGGTGCTCACCTTACAGGATTGCTGAGAGGCAACACCTGGCGCCTAGTACATGCTTCATAAATGGTCGCCACCACCTTTTAACAAAAAACTGGCATTGCTGGACACTCTCCAGCTGACTGTCTATCAGAGAAATGTCCACCTGAGCTGTTTTGCTGTCTCTCTACCCAGTGTTGACCTCGTCTACTGCAGAAGATGCTGCTCTGTCGGAGCTGGTCATACCTGCTGCCCACCTGGTAGACAGGGGCAGTTACACCTGTGTAGCCTCCAACTCCATCGGCAGGAGCAGCTGTATCATCTCCCTCCACGTCCAGCCCGCCCAGGCCGCGCCCACACTCCATTCTCTTTTCTCCACTTCGGAGGGCAATGCCTACGTTGACCTGCGGGTGGTTAAGCAGACAGTGCGTGGGATCGTGCTGGAATGGTTTGTGGCGGCCGACACCCCTGAGAAGTGGGTCACCCTCTACATTGGATCGGAAGAAGCCCGCAGGAAGGAGGTCGTTCATGTCGGCCCAGGAATCAGCACATACCTGGTGGATGATCTCCTCCCCGGCACAAAATACGAGGTCTGCCTTAGCCTGGGGCGCCAGCCCCCACGCCAGGGCCGGTGTGTGGTCTTTGTGACGGGCCGAGACCATGGCGGGCTGGAGGGACGGGAGCGCCTCCTGCACACCACGGTGATCCTGTGTGCTGTGCTGCTATCGGTGCCTGTGGGCGCCTATGTCTGGGCAGTCCAGGCTCCCTGCAGCTGCAGGGAGTGGGGCCTGCGCTGCTGTCCTCATCGCAGGAAAGCCCCCAGATGCCCCCCGGCAGTCCCAGAGCACAGGGATGTCTCCTACAGAGACCACACAGCTGTCTGTGAAGATGGCCTGGGGCACAGAGGTGCTGAGGGGGAGGGGGACGAGGAGAGAGATGAAGAGGGAGATACTGGCCCGGGAGGAATGGTGTGGGCCTCCAGCCCCTAAATTAAATCTCTGTGGCAGCTCAACTTGGCTCGACCCATTTAGTCAACAAGTATTTATTGAGCAGCTACTCAGTTCCAGGCTCTGAACTTGACACAATGATCCAGGAGACACAATTCTTATCTTCACAGAACTGGTGCCAATGGACCCTTGTCCAGTTATCCATGGTGACTCGAAATTAATAAATGTTATTTTCTAAATATCTAACCCTATAACATTTACATGTTTACATGGAACATTTACATATAACACATTTCACACGTGTTATCCTCCTGCAGAAAGGTAGGATTCTAGCCTTTGTTACAGGTGAAGAAACAGAAGCCCAGAAAGTTACAATGACTTGACCAATGTCACCCAACTAGTAGGCAGGAGGCACCACCCAAAGAGGTTCTAGTTCCACTGTTTCCTTTAAATGTTTGCTTTGAAGTCTCTTGTGTCTCCGGTTGTTCAGAAAGTATTATTCTTCCTTTTAACAGCAAACTCCCAACTGAGATCACATAAGTTTGATGTTCTAAAAAGCTGCCTTTTGGGGTGATAAGAGCCTGGCGGGTGATGTGAGTCTCTATTTGTGGGTGTCTATGTCCCTGTGAGCAGTCCTTGGTGCTCCTGAGAGCCTGGTGCTATCAGCAGTGAGGAGCAGGGGACTGGCTGCAGCCCGGGGCTCATGGTCCAGTGATTGATGGAAAGCAGGGTCACAGGAGCCCTATTTGGAAAGAAAAGAATTTATATAAAATCATGTAACTATAATTATTATTATTGCTCTTATACTTATTACAAAGAGGAGGCTACACAGTCCTGATTCCCACCTAGTTTCATGCAATTGTGAGATTAAGGCTTATTTTTTCAGCCCTGTGTCCCTAGTATTGCAGTGCTGAGTGTGACAAATGTTTTTATATGAATAAGGAAATAATCCGCACTCCCTTCCCCAGTTAATGTTCCAAGCTCTCTTATTAAACCCCTGAGAGGTGGTTGTTTCCTCTTAACGGGCTCACGTGGAGTGTGGGGGGCGGGCTGAACCTCAGGGACAGCTCACTGTCCCTGCACGCCCCCCTGCTAGTGAAGGTCTTTCCCAGGATTTAAACCGACATCTGTGTCCTCACAGCTTCTCCCGCTGGCCACAGGGAGACGCTCTGAAGACTCAAGTGTGAGCTGACCCCCTTGTGACATCCCCAGAAATATTTTCTCCCTCCTTCCCACCTTCCTTACCAATTCCTACTCATCCTTCCAGACCCATCTCATGTATCACGTCCTCCAAGTAGCCCTCCTTGACTTTACATGTCTAGGAAAAAGAAATAATGAGTGGAACAGGATATGCAATGTTTTTGTTACTTGCAAGCCCTTTGGGGCAGAGAGTGACCTTTCTTGCTGTAGCTGCTGGGCTCATCCAATACCTGGACTGTGTTGATAATCAGTGTTGGTTATGATGAATTTTAAAAAAATTGAAGACAGCTCTCTTATTCAGACCAATTGTTACCTCACTTCTTCAAGTTCTCCTCATTTATCTTTTTCTGAGCACCAGAAGCTTTTTCATGGAAAATTTCTGTCACACCAAAAGTGGAGGAAATCTTGTTCTTCTCTTCAGTCAGCTTCCATAATTTTTTTTTTTTTTTAACATTTTCCACTCTTACTTCATCTAGTCCTTGCTCTCAACAGGTTTTTTAAACCGGAGTATTTATGGTAAATACAAAACTCACCTGTGAATATTTTAGTTCTATCTCCAAACAGATAATGAAGTTTCAAAAAGACACGACCACAATTCCACTGTCACACCAAAGAACATGAATTTTTGAACTGTATGTACATATATATAGTTATATATACATATGCGTACAAATAACACACACATATAAGTAATGTAGCGGAGAATTTTTTTATGAGAGATTTCCCATGATAAATTTAGAAAAAAAGTGGTCGGAGCAGGGTAAGAACGTACTTCCATTGGCCTCTGCGTACTCCTTTCATAGGCTCAAAGGCTGTCTGTGGGTCATGGGGGGGCGCAGTCATCGTGAAGTGGCCTGGGGCTACCTTGAAGGCAGGAGTGGATGCTTTGGCCTCCACTTCGGGCAAAGAAAGCTTCGTGGTGGGTGTGGGCAGAGGGATAGGAGGAGGGAAGGGGCTGCGGAAGAGGAGTGTGGGTAGCAGGGAGAGTCAGGAGCATATCCTGAGCAGGGGCAGTGTTCAGCTGCGTCTGTGACATGGAAATTTAGGGAGAGGGAACATAATCTAGAGAGGATTTCTGAGAATCTGATATTTTAAGACCCTTAGACTGCCCCTTAAAAAATCCTGAAGATGGGGCTTCGCTGGTGGCGCACTGGTTGAGAGTCCGCCTGCCGATGCAGGGGACATGGGTTCGTGTCCCGGTCTGGGAAGATCCCACATGCCGCGGAGCGGCTGGGCGCGTGGGCCATGGTCGCTGGGCCTGCGCGTCCGGAGCCTGTGCTCCGCAACGGGAGAGGCCATGACAGTGAGAGGCCCGCGTACTGCAAAAAAAAAAAAAAAAAAAAAAAAAAGTCCTAAAGAGGCACGTTAGATCGATTAGGCAATATGATGGTAGGGGTAATAGCACCTATCGCATAAGGTTGTCCTGATGCTTGTACGAATTTTTACATGTAAAGATCTCAGAACAATGCCTGGCACATAGTAAGCCCTCAATAAGTATCACCATTTAAGGCATCCATGTCCATTTGTGTTTTCTCTGAATGTGACTCAGAAGACAGACTGGTCATTTGGAACAGCAGATCTTATTAGGATTACATATGTGTGTCTATGTAGAAATACATACATATATGTATAAAGACAGGGTATCTATGCTAATGTCCTTCACATGCTGTTTAATTAATGCTTAATTAATGTTCTGTTCTGTATAAATAGTGTTTCAAATATGCTATAGTTTTAGATTCAGTTGTCATGCTCTTGGGAATCTGTTTAGAGCTTAGACCAGGTCTTTTTAAGGTAAGTGCCTTTGATACAGGAGACATTTGTAAGCAGGGCTACTTGCTTTTAGAATGAAGCCATTGCTAGTCCTAGGCATCTGTTATTAGCAACTTGAGAGAGGTGTTTTGTCCTTTTTTCTTTTTGCTTGTTAGAGCCTGTGTCCCTCACACCAACAAGAGGGCCTGACACAGATGATATACTCAGAAATTGTGTTATTGAAAGAATGATTGAGTAAATTATTGATTAATAAATAAATGACTGGACCTCACTCAGCCAAAGAGGTGCATTTGTACAATTTTATAATGTCACCAATATCACCAGCCCATTGCTACAAAATAAGGTCACTTACTTTATTGATCAAATTATGGTTGCTTAAGCCTTCCCCACTTCATTCTAGAAACTAAGACGTTCTATTTTTTAAAAAAAATTATTTATTTTATTTTTGGCTGAGTTGGGTTTTAGTTGTGGCACAGGGGCTCAGTAGCTGTGGCGCGCGGGCTTAGTTACCCCGAGGCATGTGTCACCTTAGTTCCCCGACAAGGGATCGAACCTACATCCCCTGAATTGGAAGGCGGATTCTTAACCACTGGACCACCAGGGAAGTCCCAGAAACTAAGACCTTCTGAGCACTGCCCCCTCACCCAGTTATTTCTGTGAATCTCCTAAGGGGTCCTCCCTGTGTCCACATGCCAGTCAGCAGTCTTAGTCCTCACCTGGCATCCTCCCCATTCTCTCTGCCCATCCTCCCACGCTCGGGGCCCTTGAAGACTGTCGGGGAAGTATTCCTGCTTGCCAACAGATGCCAACATCCATGCTGGGTGAGCTGACCCAGGATTTTCTCAAAACTTCCAGTCCTCATGGTGGGGAGGGATAAATTGGGAGATTGGAATTGACATGTACACACTACTATATATAAAATAGATAACTAATAAGAACCTACTGTATAGCCCAGGGAACTCTACGCAATACTGTGTAATGACCTATGGGAAAAGAATCTAAAAAAGAGTGGATATATGTATACGTATAACTGATTCACTTTGCTGTACAGCAGAAACTAACATGACTTTGTAAATCAACTATACTTCAATAAAAATTAACTTAAAAAAAAGTGTCCGGTCGTCAGAGAACCAGGAGACTCCGGCTCCTGCCCAGCTCTTGCCAAACTTCTCCAGCTGGACTCTGGGGGACAGCTGTTCAGTACAGAGTCCCATGGGTCCTCTTAGGGGCAGTCTCATTGGTTCCTAACTCCCTGGGAGCGTAGATGCTCAAACGCAATCTGTAGGGCTGCAAAGGTCACAGATGTTGTGGTGTCTGCCCCGCCCTCCCTCACTTGCCTCCTGGTCCACTCTCCTCTCTTCTCCTATCAGAGGGTGGAAACATCCTGGAGGTAAGGATGAGCAGAAGAAATCCTTTCCTCAGGGTATGATGCTCTAGCATGGGGACTGTCAGCCGTCCTCAAATGCCCTCGTGTACAACTAAGAGTAGCGCCTGTCTCCTGAGCTTGTATCAGCAGAAACAAAGCTGGTGGCAGGTGCTTTGCATAGATTAGCTCTTGTCATCCTCATAGCAGTGATTTTTGCATCCTGTACTGATGAGGAAAGTGAGCCCCAGGGATGCTTGGTGTCTTGTCCCAAGTCACACTTAGGTGGCAGAACCAGGATTCAGACCCAGGGCTGTCAGATTGTAAAGAGCAATGTTTGTTTGTTTTTTGTTTTTGTTTTCTCGGCCACACCACGTAGCTTGTGGGATCTTAGTTCCTCAACCAGGATCGAACCCGTGCCCCCTGCAGTGGGAGCACGGAGTCCTAACTACTGGACTGCCACGGAATTCCTGAGCACGATGTTATTTCATATAATTAGAAAGTCTGAGCTCAACCACAGGAAAAAAGCATACACTGTTCTACAGACTTCTTGGAGTCACATCTGTTGGTTGTCCATCTATCCTTGGGGCCCAGGAGTGGTAGAGCCCACCCAATCTGTTACCCCTGCCTCCCAGCTCTTCACCTTGAGGTCTAACATTGTGCCTGTCCTAGTGTGACTGCGCAGGCAGTCCCTTGGCCCACACTACTCCCTAGTGCAGTGGCACTTGGCCTGGCCTCACTCCCACTGTCCAAAGGGTCCCCTGCAGTGCCACCACATTTGCTAGTCCCTTGGTGTTAGCCACATCCTCCTCCTCTTTCTCAATATGGCTTGTGCTGGCAACTACGCACTTTCCCCATGCTTCCCAGTACAAGAGTTGCTTACATGCCCAGTTTCCACGATTGCCTCTCCTTTGGTTCAAGTTCCTGGGCTTGTCCTGGAGCCCCCATTCCCCACCCCTGGGCCTTGATACTGGCCTGAGCTTCCAGCCCAGGGGCCTTCATGTCCCAGAGACAGCACTGCTTCCTGGGCTTTCATTGCCTACACCAGGCCTCCCAATTCCTGCCCTCGCTGGGCTGGGCTGGGCAATAATTAATTTTAGCTGCAGTTGCCATTCCTCCCCAAGCAGCCCTGCTGAGGCGTGTCCTGCTCATCCAGGCTCTGATGAGCCACACTCAGGTAGACAAGCCCCACAGGCATGTTGCTGTTACAGATGTATGTGTGGCAAGTTGGACAAAATTTTGCAGCCCCCCACAGTCGGATCTGGGGGTCGGGGGATGGATCCACCAAAGGAGCCAGGCAGCAGGCTGAGCTTGGCTGTCGGGACAGTTGGTCTCTACAAGTCAGCGAACACTGATGCTAAGCAGGCAGCCAGAGGTCAGCTTGGCTTTTGGTTAACAGATTTTATTTACCATTTACAAAAGAGGTTGATTACATGCAATTTGTAAGGATGCTGCATTGCCTATGGAGGGCAAACACGATCCAGCACAGCCCTGTCCTGAAACCTGCACCTGTTTGTTCAGTCTGGGCTCCTGGCTTGTTAGAACCCAACCCTTAATACAGCTTGGGCTGTGGACTGCAGAAACCCTGGCAAGGAGCCTGCACACTGGCACATCTGAGTAACACCTTCAAACACCAACTCAAAAATCAAGAAAACCACATGTGCATGTAATCTGTTTAAATAAAATCACGGACATATTCTAGAGAGGTTATTAGTGAGTGGAGTGAAACACAAAGAATTGTTCCGTTTCTCTCTGGGCACACGTTTAGATTTCCTCTTGGCAGATTTCCTTAAAGTCAGACGGAACTTCTTTGCATTAAGAGAGGCCTGCATGTCGTCTCTGCTGGAGGCCGTGGTCACAAGCTGATGAGGTGTGCCCCGGCTACACAAACATGCTGAGGGGCCGGGAGCCCTCAAACCAGGTCCCTGCCGGCAAACTGCTACGTGGCCTCTCGCAATCACTCCTCTAGGGAACTCATTTTCGTCATCTTGGCAAAACGGAGCCTTGGCTGGATATGCTGCCCAGCTCTGGCCCTCTCTGACGATGGCTGTCCTGGGCCGCACGGGGGATGTAGTTGGGGGTGGGGTGGGGAGGGAGGAGACATGGAAGGGAAGCTATGCCATCATCATCCAGCTCGGGCTGTGGTGGATCAATGGCAGTGCCCTCACCCAGCACAGCGCCTCCTGGGGGGGTGCTTGGAAGAATAGCTGAGGGGCTCCCAATACTTTGTGGAAGAGCTGCACCCCCAGAGAACTGGGCTGCAGAAAAATACTTTGCATTTGTGCTGCTTTGCACTTGGTGAAAGCCCCTGTCGCTACTACTTGTTTTGATCCTCGCCCCAGACCCATGAATGAAGCAGACTCACTTTCTTCATTTTCCAGATGAGAAACAGGATGAGCAGGGAGTTTAAACAGCTTTCCCAAGGTTATAGCATGTGAGTAGAAGAGCTGGATAAAAATGGAAGTCTCCCCAGATCTCAGCCCTGCACTGCCTCTTCAAGGACTTCTGGTAGGACAGCTGCTAAGGGGATTTGATGCTTTTCCGGATATCTCTAGGGTTGCCAGCGTGGCTCCAGCTATTTCTGGGACCAGGGCAGGCCCATGTGGGCAGAGCAGGGGCCCACAGTCTCTGCCCAGACACCATCCTCCACCTTCCAATGGCTTTTAGGCACAGGCCCACAGTCAGCCTGAGTTTTCAGTGCATCTTTGCCCTCCCCTGCTGCATTTGGTCTCCTACAGCCTGCAAGGTTCGCTGACCCTCAACCTGAGTCAGCACTGAACCCCCTTTTTCTGCTCCTGTTCTTAGCTGAAGACTTCAGGATCCAGGTTCTAGTTGACCTTGTCACATGTGGCCAGGGCCCTGCTCCTGGACTGAGAAAGCTGGGGCCCCAGCAGGACCCAAGAGACACTGTGAGATCTGGGGCTGGTGAGTAGAAGACATAGATCCGGCTCCTCGTCAACTCCCAGCCTCTGTAGAACAGGGAGCACTGAAGCCGTGCCGAGGATCTGGGTGACGGGAAAGTATTTGCCAATTGCATCCGTAACCAGAGAAATAAATTCCTCGCCCAAGGCACTGTCCTGAGGCCTGGATGTGGGGGTTACACCATTGCACAAAACAGGGGCGACCCTGAGGGGCAGAGCTGGGGAGTACAGCCCAAGCAGCTGGGCAATCGGGTTGGGAGAGGGACCACAGGACACGTTCTAGAAGTAAGCCTCGTTATGCACATTCTTCTTCTCAAACTTTTGCCTGAGCTCAGAGACCAGAGCTGACTGGACGGGTCTTCCCGCAGCCTCGTGTTCTGCCAAGGCCTTGGGTTTTGGTGATGGATGGGGTCGCTGAGGGGCGAGTGAGCCAGAGACTGTAGGCACCATCCAATGGGCTGGTCCCATGCTGGGCGCCATGCTGGGTGGTGGAGGGGGAGCGGGGACTTTGGGGGGCGGTGCACTTCCCAGGCTGTTGTTGTTGCAGTTCTCATTGGGAGGATCCTCTCTGAGCACAAACCTGTCAGCGGCCTTGGTCCTTCTGAACTTGAGCCACTTGACGACGGCGGTGCGGGGTGCAGGGCTGGGCCGCTTGCGGAGCACACGCCGCACCGGCAGGACCTTGTTGGACTTCTTGTTGCGCCAGAAGGTGGCGGTGGAGATGAGGACGGTTATGGCCACAATAATGGCCATGATGCCGGCCAGCACACCCACGGCCTTCATGGGGTTGTCTTTGGTCTGCATCAGGAAGGCAGCCATGGGGTTTCGGGACAGCATCTGGAAGATAGATGCATTCGGCTGCTCCTGCCTCGTCCCCGGAGGACAGAGCAGGGGCCGTAAGCTCCCTTAAGTCTGATGGTTTTTAAGCTTTCTGGGGTCAGGCATCCCTTGGAGAATCTGCTGAGCACTACGGGCTTCATTGCAGAAAAAATGCACACAGAGAAAACACAATGCATGCACCTCTGCAGAACAATGCACACAGAGAGAGCATGATGCAAGCATCTCTTCTGAATGAAGAACTCCTGCATTAGCTGCTACTGCTTTCCTTTGACTGGGGGGAGTGTGTGTCACGTTTGCCCAAGTGCATTAGGAACCTCTTAAGTGATGACCTCCTGCCAGACCCTGAGCTGAGAACTACACATAATGATTTTACTTCTGCCTTTCAACACCCATGTGAAGGAGGCATCATTAGTCCCATTTTACAGAAAGGGAGTGGAGGCTTAGCAAAGTCCAAAGTCACACCATCACAAAGTGTTGAGACTAGGATTTCGAGCTGGTTTCAAAGCCTGTGTGTTTGATGGCACAGGTGGTCTTCGAGAGCATTGGGTGGGTGTCTTTGGAGGAAGGTGGTCTTTCTCCCTCTGGCCACGTGGCAACGAGGTCTGAGCTGGCCCTCTGGCCCTCCCCCCCACCCCCCCGCAGATCAGGGCTCCGTACCCACCTCAGTGTCTACGACGTCAATCTTGAGTAAGGCCGTGGTGCTGAAGGATGGGGAGCCGCGGTCCTTGGCCTGCACCTCTAGCGACCACGTGTGGTCCCCGCTGGGTGTGATGTTGTGCAGGGCATCCAGGGAGCGGATGGAGTTCTTGAGCCGGATCTCCCCTGTGTGTGTATCGATGTCAAACACGTTGGCTGGCTCTGCGTGGATGATGGAATAGTCTACCAGGTTGTTGGGCTCCTCTGCGTCCTGGTCTGTGGCCTGTGCACAGAGAGGGACAGACAGAGCTGGGCTTCGGGGGCGATACTTGTGTACCCTGGCTCAACCAACATGTCATATAGAGCTGGCTGGGCTGAAGGGAAATGGTCCTAATCCTATTTGAGTGAATGGAGCTGGGAGAGGAATTGAATGAGCCAGGGTGGGTCTGCGCTTGGCTCTCTGTGTGTTGTAGCAGTTCATTCTCAGAACAAGTCTAGGCAGTCCAGTATTGTCAAAAACCAAAAGCCTGGAGGTGGAGTGACTTGTCTAAGGATGGAGAGGTAGAGGAGGGGAGCTGGGATCCACAGTCAAGTCTGTTGGGTTCCAGGGTTCGTGCTTTTTCCGTATCGGGAAGGCAGTGCAGCAGGGAAAGCGGTGCTGTAAGGGCAGGCAGACCAGCTGTGTGAACTCAGGCAAACCGAACATGCAACCTGCCTGAGCCTTAATTTATTTTTATGTGTAAAGTGGCAAAAATATCTTCTTTCTCAGAGGTTACTTCTGGGTTGAGGTGGGGATGAGGGTATATAAAGTACCTTAAAAACCCTTGCTTATTTCAGGAATCCAGTATATTTTAAAAGAAATTCTTATGCTACAGTGCCGCTTGCAGTTGCAGGGACAAGACTTTTAGGGGAGCTCAGCTACCTTCAAAGCCCACCTCAATTTTCACTGGGGTCCCCAGCACCATTGTCTTCTCCTGGACGCTCTTTCCAAACTGGGGGTAGTGGTCATTGACATCCAGCAGCGTGACGAACACCTCGGCTAGGCTGTACCTGCCCTCCATGTCCTCTGCCTTCACGTAGAAGTTGTACCTGGCAGTGTCCTCGGCATCCAGGCTGGCCCAGGGCTGGGTGTAGATGATCCCAGAGGATGGGTGGATCAGGAAGCTGTCGGGCACAGACAGCGCAGGCAAGGGTGTGCACAAGCACACTCACGTACACGCGTGTACACTCACAGAGGTGCACACGTGCCTGCGGTAAGGAGCCGCCTACAGGAAGGGGCGGTAATGCACCAGGCAGCTTCCCCAAGGCATCCCGCAGGACCACCCACCTACTTAGCAGTCTTATCAATGTAGAACTTAACCCGAGTCACAGCCCTTCCCTCTCCTCCCACCACCTGCCCCTTCCTAGCCCAGCACGGCATGCCTGGCCCCCAAGGCCACGAGCCCCAGCTCCAGGCCATAATGATGTCCCTTCTCTCAGACTCAACTCACCTGGTGGGTCCCCACACCTTGACCTCAGGCTGTCTACAGCTCCCCTCCATTCCTTGCACCCAGGCTTGCCTCCCGACCCAGGTCCTGCTCTTCCCAGGCTCCTCCTGCCTTTAGCACAGATCCTCCTCCACCCTCAGCCTCCCAAATCCCTTGCCTGAGGTCCTGTCCGGGATTCTGGATCTACTCACAGGTCTGCCCCGGATCCATAGATGGAGTATTTGACTTCACCCCAGGGACCTGTGTCCGGATCGACGGCCTGGAAGAGAGAAAGCTCCCAGTGGCCCCTGCCCCTTTGTCAGGGCATGTTGGCAGCTCTTGCTTTCAATGGCAAAACAAGGATTTGGGGGGTTTGCCCAGCTGGGGAGAAACTGATCTGGAGCCCTTGCTCTGGAGCCCTAGTTTCGCCCCAGGAGATCTCAAGCATTGGAGGAATCAGATCTGGAAGGCCTTGTGTTTCTCATTATATGTCCTCATTATAGTCCTGTGAGGTGCTGTTATTCCCACTGTATAGAAGAAACAGGCTCAGAGAGGGCAGGTAGCTTGTCTAAGAACACAGCCAGTGAGTGTGGGCTTCGCGATTCAAACTGGAGCCCCAGTTTGTCTGACTTCACAAGGCCCCCTTCACCCCCAGTCCCTGGGTCAGCCCCAACCCACTGTGACAGCCAACACGTTGGAGCCCCCTGGGGCATTCTCAGGGATCCTGGCAATGTAGTAGTGGGAGGTGAACTTGGGGACATTGTCATTGGTGTCCAGGAGCTGGATCACGATGTCCGCTGTGGAGCTGAACTTCTCTGGGGTGTTCACTTCGATGGCCAGGAGCTGGGGAAGGAAGGAAAAGGAGAACTTGTCTGGCTGGCAGTCGCTCTGCAGAGAGCCTGCCACGTCCCGTCTCAGTATCATCCCTGCCTTGTCTCCCGTTTTCTCAGCAGCCAGCCAGCTATGCCTGCCCCCACCTGCAGGGGGCACCTCTAAGGCACACATCATTTCCCTCCCCACTGACTGCAATGCCCATTTCCTTATGGTTGCCATCTGCATTGGGACCAATTTCTTTTGCTCCACTGATTTGCATATTCCTTTGTTTTAAACTTCCATTAAAAAAACTATTTTGCTTCATAATATACTTTAATATCTGTTAGAGCAAGCTCCTGCCTCATATTCTTTTTACCTGAATTTCCTGACTATTCAAGTTTATTTCTCCAGATAAAAACCAGTATAATTGTGTCAAGCCCCCTCCCTCCTCCCCTAAGGAAATTCTGGGTAAGACTTAATTGAGGTGGTGTGATTCTTTATTAATTGACGAGAATTTGCATTTTTAAACAGGGTGTGTCTTTATATTTCTTGCCTTCTTTATGTCCTTTTGTTAAATTTGTGCATTTTTTTGTCATTTAGATGCTGCATATTTCTTGTTATGGTAATTCCTAGAAATTTTATCTATTAGTTGTTACTGTAAAAGTGCTCTCTTATTCCATTATTCTCATTGCTGTTTTTTGTACGTAGGAAAACTATTAGGTTTTGTGTATCAACTTTATAATCAATCATGTTAGCAACTTTGCTGTGTCTAACAGTTTTTTGATCATTTCTTTTAGATTTTTCTAAGCAAACAATCACATCATCTAAAATAATGATGATAATAATAATTTTCAACTCTTCCTTTCTAATGTTTGTACCTTTTGTTTCCTTTTTTTATCCAGGAATAATGTTATTCTAGGAATAGTGTTAAAGAATAGTGGTGAGAGCAGTTATCCACGTTTTGTTCCTGGCTTCATAGAATGCTTTTAGAATTTCACTTTTATCGACTGACTGATTGATTGAAGTACAGTTGCTTTACAATGTTGTGTAGAATTTCACTTTTAAGCATGATGCTAGCTATCGGTGTCTATGCATTTATAATCATAAGTAATTAAAACAATTTAAAAAATAGCAACAAAGTATTTTTCCTTTTTATTAATATAAATTATATATTTATGTATAATATGCATTATTTATTTATGTTTATCATTTTAAATAATTACAAGTACAAAGGGGTATATTTTTCATCTCCTGCTAAAGTTTTTAACAGAATAGATGACATATGTCAAATGTGTATGAGAAAACATCTATCCTGAGGATCAAATGGTTTTCTTCTCTCAATCTATTCACATGGCACATCGTATTGGTAGTTTTCCTTTGGACACCCCTCCATGCATTCCTGGGGACAGTCGTAGTTTAGAAGCGGGAGCTCAGTGAGGCTGTGTGCAGTAAGAGAAGGTTCTTGTGTCATGATTCTTCTTCTCCCTTTTCCTCTTACTCCTCAAATCAGCAGGAGGGGCAGAGAAACTGAGAGGAAAGGAGTAGGGCCAGGAGGGGCAGAGTGTGACAAGGGACCCCTTAGGAATGAATCTAGGTACTGCTGTGACCCCCCCATTCAGGGTAGTGCAAAGCATCACCTACCTTGAAGGTTAACACTTTGAACTTTTCAAAGTCAATGGTGGCTGAGTTCTCTACAATGATCGTCACTTGGGCTTCATTCAGAACCGTCTGGGGGACCACTCGGAAGATGCCCCCGGGTCCCACCAGCCGCAGGTTGAATTTGGCATTGGCTCCCTGGACAACAGTTTGGAGAAAGGAAACAGGGAAGATGGATGAGAACAGAAACTCATTAGATAGTCGCGCTCTGCAAGGAGCCTTCACGTGCCCTTGACCCCGGGAGGTGAGTATTATTACTTCTTTCTATAGGGGAGGTGATGAAGAATCAGAAAGGTTGAGCAGACTATGAAGACTCACCAAGGAAACAAGCACAGAAAGCCTCGCCCTGAGCCGGGCACAGGAGGCAACAGGCCACATCTGCACTGTCTGGAGGGTCAGACGCACAGGTGCTTTCATTTGACTGGCTTTTTCCTTTTAATTGTGAATATATTTAGGCCAAGCAGCTAGTCTTTGATTATCTACCCTCCCTCCTCTCTCTCTTGGTTACCCACTCTTGCGTCATTCATTTTGGGACTCTCCAGTCCCCTGTGACATCAGCAGGAAAGGCTCATGCAGCTTTGGGACTTGGTCCCATGTGGTTTGCAGGAAGACAGAGTGGAGGGCAGGACCACATACCTGGTCTGAGTCGTTGACAGTGATCTTGAGGCCCCGCAGGATCTCCCCCTGGGGCGGGTGCTCGTACATGGACAGCTCAAATCTGTTCTGGGGTCCACTCTCTCCATAGAATGTCGGCGGATGGTTGTTGAGGTCCACGATCCGGATGGTGACAGGGGCCATGGCCTGGGCAGCTGGGGTCCCTGCAGAGCTGACCTCAGTCACCTGGGGTGGGGACAGGTGGCTATGGCTGTGTGGCAGGCTGATTCCAAGATGGCCCCAATGATCCCTGCCTCCTGGTATTCATGCCCTTATGTAATCTCCTCTTTTTCAGTGTGGCCTGGCCTAGTGACCTGCTTCAAACTGACAGAATATGGCAGAGGTGATGAGATATCACTTAGTGATTAGGTCACTAATTTGTGATTAATCTAATCACTAATAAGTGATTAGATTAGGTCATAACTTCTATCTTCTAGATAGATAGAAGATATCTATCTATATCTATCTTTTGCTGGCTTGGATGAAGCAAACAGCTGTGTTGAAGAGGCCTGTGTTCCTAGGAACTAATGGTGATGTCTAGCCAACAGCCAGCAAGGAACAGAGGTTCTTAGTCTGACAGCCCACGAGGTACTAAATCCTGCCAATAACCATTGTATGTAGGAAAACTATTAGGTTTTCCTAATAGTTGGACGCTAACCCTCCTCCAGCTGGGCCTTCAGATGAGAACCCAGTCCTGGCTGAAAATTTGTTGGCAGCTACGTGAGAGGCCTTGAAACTGAGGACCCAGCTAAGCTGACCCTGTACTCCTGACTCACAAAAGCTGCAAGATATAAATGTGTGTTGTCTTAAGACACCAAATTTGTGGTGCTATGTTACAACAGTCATAGGAAACCAGTGTAGTGCTATTACTTGTCCTGTTTTACAGATGAGGCAAGAGGAGTGAGGCAGTCGCCCGGGGCCACACAGCTGGACTAGGAAGCAAGTAGATGCGTCTGATTCCTTAGGCAGTGCTCTCTCCACCTCACTGCACTGCCCTCTCCTTGCAGCCAGACGCGGGTTCAAACCCTAGCTTTGCCATGTTCTGCACTTGTGTCCACTTGTCCAGGGGGAGGCTGCAGGGAGGGGAGGTGTGGCGATGCACAGTGGATGACAAATACAGGCTGCAAAGCCAGGGCCAAGAGTCCACAAGCACCTCAGGAACGGGTGGCGAATACCATCTGAGGACCTGCAAGGGCTTCCTTCCGCTCTCCTATAAGCATGTCTGGTCTTACCTATCCTCAAATGACCCTCCCTGCCCTCTACTCCATCACACACTAGCTGCTTCCTAACTCTTCTTTGGTAGAAGCTTGTGCCCTCTGCCCCCTTTCCTCCCATTCAATGCTCAGCCCGTCCCCAACTCAGATACTTCACACTGACTTCCATGCTGCAGGTGGCACTGCCCACTCCCCCTCCCCCTTCCGAGTGTGCTGTCCCCTTGGCTAAAGTGGCTCCCCTTTGCAGGTTGGACTTGACCCCTGGTCTCTCCTTCCCCGGCACCTCCCTCTTCCTCACTCTTATCCTGCGGTGCTCCCGCAGTGGCCTTCTGAGCCGGTGGCTCCTCTCTCCCCCCAGCCCTCCTCTGGGTGGCCTCATGCCCTCCCCTCCTTTCACAGCTACCTGTATGTTGATGCTGTCTGCCCTGAAGTCCAAACCTGTACCCACAAGTTTGGATGTTTCAACTTGAATGTCCCCGAGGCACCAGAATGCCTCATGCCCATCCTACTCAACTTGCCTTCTCACCTGTGTTCCTGATGGCACGGTACCACCCTAGATGCATCCCTCCCTCTCCTTTCCCCCACCCCTCATGGCCCCGTTCTGTGGAGTCTGTCTCCTTCACAGTTTGCCGTTCGTCCATTTTCACCGTTCCGCCTCCGCTCATCCCCACGGCCCCTCGGCATCTGTCACCTGGGCTGATGGCTTTGCTTCCCTACCTCTCATCCACTTCCCTCCAAACCCAAGTTGGGACCAGTGCTCTCAAACGTCAGGCTGAGACTGGTGCCAGTATCACCTGGGAGCTCAAAACATGCAGAATCCTGGGTTTCCCCCAGACATACTAAATACCCATCCTCAGGAGTGTGTCCTGGAAATCTTTTTTCCCAAGCTCTCTGATTTTGGGAATCCCACTGGTCTAGTGAGCTTTTAACAAGACTCTAATTCTGCTCAAACCTTTCCATGGCTCTTCCCTGCTCTTGGGCAGGACTAGGTACATAGTTTGCAGGCCCAGTGAAAAATGAAAATAGGGGGCCCCTTGAGAATTTCAAGACAGCAAGAGCAGAGCATTAAGCCCAGCATGGGACCCTTCTAACTGTGTTTCCTGTGTCATCTCACAGGTTGCATGGCCGCAAAGCTGGCCCTGTTGCAGGGAAAACCCATGCCTCATATTCAAGGCCTTTGCTCCTCCGGCACCAGCTGGGCTCCAACCGTTTCCCCTTTACTGCCTGTGGACTCTTGGCTCCGGTCCCACCTGACCCCTCATTGCGCCCCTGCTACATCATGTGCTCTCACCTCCAGCCTCGGCTCATTGGGCTTTCCTAGCTTTGCAAGGCCTCCGCCTGCCCCACCCTAAACAGTGCTCCCCAACACCAGTCTCCACTTGCTGGGTCCTACCCATGTTCATGGCATCGCTGCTTCCATCCTTCCTTCTCCTGCCTCATCACAGCTCCCCTCGCCAGGTACCACCTCTTGTAGGTGCTCCTTGAAGCAACATCTAGAACCTTCCTCCCTAGATCCTGCGAGCCCTGGGGGGTAAGGGGGCAGCCCAGGTCTCATCACCTTTGGAACCTTCCAGGGCCAAAGGGTGGGGAACGCCAAGCTCGTGGGAGGGTACCTGTACATGCAGCTCATACGCCTCTCTCCGGAGCTGGGCAGGGCTCTGGGTGACGGAGATTGCTCCAGACGTCTCATTAATTTCAAAGGCTCCATCACTGCCTGTCACAGAAGAGAGATGTGCCCTGCAGTGCTGAACAAGGCCACACGGTGGCGCAGGGTGCCATACGTTCCTCAGACGTTATCTCATTCAAGTCTCCCCTATTATCATCTGTGTCTTGCCAATGAGGAAACTGAGTCTCAGAGGCGCAAAGTAACTTATCTAAGGTTACACAGTGAGTGCAGAACTGGGACTCAAGCTCACTACTTTCTGCCTCCCAGGTGCTCTAGTATTTTGCTTCGTGTGTGTGTGTGTGTGTGTGTGTGTGTGTGTGTGTGTGTGTGTGTGATAGAAAGAGAAAGGAGAAATAAAGAGGTATAGAAGAAGGGAGATGGGGGTGGAGAGAAGGAGAGAAAATAATGGAGGGAAGAAAGAGAAAGACTGGAGGAGGAGGAGTAGAGGGAGATGCAAGAAGACAGGAGAGGAGATGGTGTGGTGTGGGCACTCGGTAGGTGTTTGAACGATTGCAGCGGTGGAGGGGAGGGAAGGCAGTCAGAGGTCTGCATGCCTGGGGAGAGATGCCTGTGTGTGATAGTGGACACATCTGCACGTGTGTGAGCTGCTTGAAGGGGAGTGTGTACCAGGCATGTCCCAGGGACAGGGTCAGAGGAGGTGATGGTGTCTGAGTGAGAGCATAGAGATGTGTGCACGTCTGGGACCAGGTACGAGGTGTGGTGGTCCCCTGGAGGGGACCAGCTACTGAGGGCTCAAGAGCCCTCCCCAGGGCTGGCTTCTCCTGCTCAGTTGCTGCCCAGCTGTGGAAAGAGCCCGCAGACTTAGGTTCAAACCCAATGGGAACTTGGGATAATTTAGCTTCTCTGAGCCTCAGTTTTCTCACCCATGTACAGGGCTAGTACTAGGCACATGCAAAATCATCATTGCATTTAATTCACTGAATTCAACTCTATGCTCTAGGCCAAAACATTTAAAAGAATGAGAAAAACACATGGCAATTTAAAGAGTATAAGAAATCTTGCCACCCCTTCCCATTAACGAGGTATGCCCAGGAGCCTGTGGGAACGTGAATTGGCACCACCTGTGCCGCTCTCAGTATCCAGCCCCCAGCCCCTCCCTGCCCAATGCATCTCTCCCTGTTGCTGGACATAATGAGAAGCAGGGACCAAAGCAGACGCCCAAGGAGACGTGCCGCCTCCTGCAGGGACCCAGCCACTCTTCTCCACGCATCTTGTGCTTCTGGCCTATAGATGAGGAAACTGGGATCCGGAGAGGTTGGATCTCACCCTGGTTACCCAACGAGTTGTAGCTGCAGCCCAGCAGTGAGCCCCAGACTCACCGTTCACGAGGCTGTAGAGAACACGGTTGGGTTTGCCGCGATCTCCATCCATGGCGATGACGGTCAGGACCTCTGAGCCCTTGGGGGGAACAAGGATTTTACCCTGTGGCCCTGGGGGGCCGTTCGAAGGCTTTGGGAAGTTGCCCCACCTGACAAGCCCTGCTCGATCCTGGCCTGCCACCCCCTCCTGGTCTCCCTACTCAGGCCCGTCTCCCCGGAGGCCTATCCATCCTCATGGCAGCTTCCTGACTGTCCTCTCCCCCCGCCCCGGCACCTCCTTCCCGCTTAGCTCCTCAGCAGGACCGTCTGGGCCTCGCCCTGCTCTGACCTGCGGCCCCCCAGGGAGCAGCCCGGCCTTTCTCTCTCCCTCACTCTGCGCCCTTCTGCACCACTCGGCTGCCAGCACCTGAAAAGGTGATGTCTTAGCTTGGGCCCAGCACACGAGTAGTGCTCAGTAAGTGTTTTCATTGTTGTATGAAGTTGGGAATTATCAGAATCCAGGGAAGTGAAAATTGAGAATGCGATTCCATTCCACAGAGAGTTCTTGAGCCGTGGCCATGGGAGGTGTGGCTGGGGGAGCACATAAACACATGGGCCCACCCCAAGGAGGGGCGTGCCCGTGGAGGGGCGTGCTGGGCGTAGGAGCAGACATCAACCGAAGATGTCGGCGAAAGCAGTGCCTGGGCTGAGCCGAGAAGGGCAGGAGGTGTTAGGCCCATGGGCACGTGTCCGGCAGAAGGAAAAGGGTGCAGTGGCGAGAGGGCTGGGCTGAGTAGAGGATGGTGGGGGCTCCCGGGTGGAGGGGAGGCCAGCCCCTGGATGCCAGGCCCAGGGCTGGAACCTGAGAGGTCAAAACACAAAACACAGGGTTGGCGGTGGGCGGGGGGCGGGGGAAGGAGGGACGGAGACTGCGCTGAAGGGGGAGGAAGCTGAGGCCAGCCTTCCAGCTGGGCCCGCGTGTGATGTCCGACAAGGGTTGTGGTGATTCGGCAGCAAACTGTGGGAGAACTACCGGTTTGAGGGGCCCCAGGCTACAGACTTGGAGGGAGGGAAGCGAAAGGCACCTCGCCTCCTGTACGAGGTGGAGGAAAGGGCCACCTAAACCAAATCATCAGCTCTCTTCCCAGCCTCTCTTCTCAGCCCTTTTGAAGGGCTGACATGTGCAGCCGGGCTGGCGTAAGCCTGAGTGAGTGAAGAAATGCCTGGCATAGCCTGGGCACCCGGTACGTGCTCCACACACAAGCCACCGCTTCTTCCCGGGCCTACTTCCCCATGCAAAACGACCTGTTTGTGGCCTGAGTGAGGGGTCCAGAGCCGGCCTCCCCGTGAGCTGAGGCGCGCGAGCCCGGGTCGAGCCCAGCCATCCAGCAGGGGGATCCTCGGGCAGCGCGAAGGACAGGGCAGGAGGTGTCTGGAGGTGACACTGGGCTGAGGGGCGCAGCCACCCACCGGAAGGGTGTCCTCGTACACATAGCCGTAGTAGGGCGTGCCCACGAAGACAGGGGCCATGTCCTGCACGTCCTCCACATTGACTGTGACCGTGGTGGTGGCCGAGAGCACCACGCTGGCCCCTCGCAGCCTCCCTCCGCCATCCTGGGGAAGGGTCGGAGAGGGAAGAGAGGTTGGGCTCTGGAGTTGAGCAGACTCCCACAGAATCCGGCTCCTGTCACTTACTGGCTGCCCTCCCTGATTTCCGTTTGCTTCCGTGTCACCTGGAGATAATTTTGCCCTCGTACGGGTGTTAGGAAAATTAAATGAGATGATGCAAGAAGGTCTTCAATCAGTGCCTGCTACGCAGTAGGCGCTTGTAGGCATTCCTTTGGAAAGAGGGTTAGGTTTCTCTCCAGGGAAATCATGTCTGATCAGTAGCAGAGGAGGAGGGGGTCAGAGCCAAATCCCCTCTCCCAGCCCGGAGCCAAGCCTCAAACACTCCTGAGGACCTGCTAAGAGCACGATGTGGACCCGCGCCTGAGCGTGTATAATGGAGCCGTGGGCTCGTGGAGTGGCTGGCAGGCAGGCCCGGCACGAGCCTCCTGGTGCAGACTGAGGGGGGTGCCCTGTAGCCAATAAGTGACCAGCAGGGGCCTTCCTGGAAAAGAAAATGGGGGGCTTAGAGGGACGGCTGGGTTTCCTGCCCTCGGGAAAGAGCAGCCGCTTTGGGCGAGCACCTGCTGAGCTGCAGATCCCATGTCACACGCTTTAGAAGTATGAGGAATTTAGTGAAGTCTCGGGGTGGGCAGATGAGAAAACTGAGGCTCAGAGAGGGTAACCGGTCACACAGAGAGGAAGAGGAGGGTGAGCAAGCCCGGGCAGAGAAACAGAGGAGCCCAGAGGCCAGGTTGCGTGGATGTGAGCCCTCTCTGGCTCAGAAACACCAGCCTCCCTGGAGAATATGTCCATGTCTGGGCAGGCTCCACGCATTAGAGATTCCGAGCGGCTGCACCCCCCCATCCCCTCCCCATTGTACCTTCTGCCCCGAACTGCCCCCCAGTTGTAGACCCTAGCTGCTCCAATCCTAGGGCAGCTTCCCCTGACGGAGGCTGAGGAGAGTCCAGGTGCTGCCATTCCTCCCTCTCTATTACCTTGGCAACCACAGCGATGAAGTGGGCCGGGGCCTTCTCGTAGTCCAGCGTGGCCCCAGCCTGGAGGCGGAGTACACCACTGTGGCGGTCCACAGAAAACTTGGTGGAGTGCGGATTCTGTA
The DNA here is from genome assembly GCF_964270905.1 of Leucopleurus acutus. Taxonomy (NCBI): domain Eukaryota; kingdom Metazoa; phylum Chordata; class Mammalia; order Artiodactyla; family Delphinidae; genus Leucopleurus; species Leucopleurus acutus. Next base: position 50,541,891 of record NC_139156.1, read on the forward strand.
AAGAGCGAGGGGCAGGCTGGGCCTTGGGGAGGGACCCAGGTCCCTCGCCTGCTCTGCTTCCTGAAAGGGGGTCTTCACCGTCCTCCCTTCATCACACGAACTCTGGTCTCAGGGCTGAGGTGCACACTTCAGGACACTCAGTCTTCCCGGCCCCCAGGGTCCCGCTTCCTAGGGCTCTGGGCTTCCCCTCCCTCTCCCTCAGTCCAGCAAAGACGTTCCCTTCCAGCAGGGCCTCAGCTCTTTTCTCAGCTCAGCTAGAAAACAACGGGGCCCAGCTCGGGGCTAAGCTCTGGCCTGGAGTTTCCAGCAGGCAGAAATGTCAGCAGAGTGCTCTAACCTAGAGGAGGTGAGGGCTGAAAGCCATAGTGACAGAGAGAGCTTTCGGGATCTTCCAACCCCTCCATTAAGTGACTGGGGGTCAGTCAGCAGCATCTGGGTAGGGGGTTGGAGTGGTCAGAGGGGGACAGAAGACAATCCTCAATCTGAAGAGGGGTGACTGTGTGTCAGGAGCTGTTGTTGGAGCTGGACACGTATTTAATCCTCGCAACTATCCGATGAGGGTGCGCTTTCGACTTGAGGAAACTGAGCTGGGAAAGTCATACAATGATGGAAGCCCCATGCGTGGGAAGTGGTGGAGTCTTTCCAGAACCCGTGGAGCCCAGGGGCTTTCTCCAGAACCTGTCTCTCTAGCCACTGAGCTATACTGCCTTGAAAATGGTGAGAGCAAGTGATTAACTGTGGAGAGCAGAGAAGATGCTGCAGAAACAGCAGCCATGGGAAGGAGGGCAGTGGGTTCCGGAGGAGTCCAGGGAAAGGCAGGAGGTGTGGGGAGGGGTCTCCGCCTTCGACAGGGTGGGATGGATGGACAAGGGTAGGGTGGAGGTGTCACAGCTCTGCTCATTCTGAGAGTTGCCCCTTCTGCCTTTTTTCCGATTGACACTTCTAGGCTCAGACAAGTTTCTTTTACTTGGTGTGTGTGCAAAGTGCCCAGGCCATCTTCTGGGGGAGGGGTTGGTAGGGGGAGAGCTGAGGGTCCTGAGATCTGGGGAGAGGGAGGCAGGTCAACTCAGAGGGAGCCAGGATGTGCCAGTCAGGGGAAGACGGCTTCCTCTCAGGCCAGTCTTAGGTCCCCACCTATTCATCCCACGCCTGCATTTACTGAGACCTCTTTGGGTGGGATGCACCATCTCTGACAATCTTTGGGAACAGTTGAGGCACTGACCTAAGGGCTTTAGTGATGGAGATGGGGGCTGTCCAGGTGTCCCTGCTAGCCCAGGCCTCTGGTTATTTCCTGTGTGTCCCACCTTACCTTCAGGAAGTAGGTGACACTCCCTCCAGAACCTGTGTCCCTGTCCACTGCACGGACCTTGGCGATACTGCTCCCGGCAGGTGTGTCCTGAGGGGTCACAGCCACAGAAGGTCAGTCCCAGGGGCAGTGACAGATGCTCGGGGAACTGGGGTCTGGGGGCACGGAAAGGTGGAGTCAGGGAAGTGAGGGGTGAAAAAGAGGTGAAAGGAGGTGATTGACCCAGGGAGCATCCAATAGGAGGAGGGGCCTTGATGGAGCAGACACACTGGAGTCAGAGCGGGGTCAGGAAAGGGCAGAGGGAAGGAGGAACAAACAGACATCCTCCCCCTGAGAACGGCTCCAAATAGACAAAGGCTTTAAATATGAAGTGACTGTAAACAGTTAACAAACACAGACATATTCCGTATCACCAGGGATCACACACGTGCAGCTTAGAGCCAGCGCAAATATCTTTCGCCTACTGAATTAGCAGACATTTAAAACTCCCAGAATGGCCAGTGTCGGCCAGGAACCAGGAGACAAACCCTTTCTCACATCCTAGGGGAAAGGCAAACAGGTACCATTCTGGAAAATCAATCTGGCAACACCTCACAGGCACCCAGGCTTTGACCCAGCAATGTCAAATCATTCCAATTAGAGAAAGGAACTTTTATGCTCAGAGTCTGTTGTTTGGTGTTTCTTATGATGGCAAAAACTTAAAGTATCTTTAATATCCAAACATAAAGGAACAGTTCAGTAAATGCTGGAATATGCACTCAAGGAAAGCTATTAAAATCTTAGTTACCGCAACTTTACAATTACTGAGGAAAATTCTTATGTTATAAATTCAGTGAAAAATAGAATACAGAAAGCACATGTTTAGTATGGTCACAACTATGTAAAACAAAGAGAAAGCAAGAACCTATGATCATGAAAATGATGAGGAGGAAATACCCCCAAATTTAACAATGTTGTCTCAAGCTGGAGGGATTAAGGGTGGTTTCTGAAACTCTCTTTTCCCTACTTTTCTGTACAATTCACATTTTCACAATAAGAGTACATTATAGGGAATTCCCTGATGGTCCAGTGGTTAGGACTCGGCATTTTCACTGCAGGGGGCGAGGGTTCCCCCCCAAAAAGAAAGTGCATTATAATTCTAATGGAAAATGGTCAATGAACATTCCTTTGGAATAAAAATGTGAGGGGCTGGCAACAGAGATGGCAGGAGGACACAGAGGGGAGGGGTCTCCAGAGGGTAGCGAGTGACGGAGAGGGCTCTTCACTCCAATGCCTGGTCCCCTTGGCCAGGTCACAGGGCAGCCCAGAGGCCTGGAGCGGGAGTGCATCGACCCTGCCTGGTGGCCCCTTGCTCACCTCGGGAACCTGGACAATGTAGGGCTCCTGGATGAACCTGGGTGCCTCGTCATTGGCATCCGTCACCAGGATAGTGACTTTTTCCGCCACCTGAGAAGGGGCAAAGGGGACAGGTGTTGGAGCATTGAGACCTTCCGGGTGATAAAGGGACAATGGCCTCTAACACCCTAGGTGTATGTCTCTGCCCCCTCCTTCCCCCTCCCTTCCACTCCCTCCCTCCCTCCTTCCCTCTTTTATTCATTCATGCAGCACATACTGTTAAGGAACTACTCGGTGCCAAGCACTGTGCTCCATGCTGGAGACAGAAGACACAGTCTGATGCTGTGAACTTTGCAGGGTGGGGTGGTGGGCAAATAGCAGCATATGAAAGAACAGTCGTGATGTCATTCAGGGCGGCAACCACAACAGGCTGGGCGCTGGGGGCTGGGGCCTGCACCACATGACTCTGAGGGCACCGTGTGCCCCAGCCTAGGCAAAGGCACCAGTTTAGGGGGCTACATCCAGAGGCCCAGAGAAGAGGCATCTGACCCAGCCTGTGGTGGCTGACAGCAGGGAGGCCTCACAGAGGTGTGAGAAGTAAGGTCTGCAGCACTTTGTCAGGTGAGAGGGGAAGAGGAGGAAGGTGTGTCAGGAAGAAGCAGCAACACGGGCAAAGGCAGAGCGAAGCACGTACTTGGGTTTAGAGCGCAGAAGCAGATTTAGGGCTACACGGCTGGGGGGGTGAATGTGGGAGAGAAGGCGGGTGAGTCTGACTGTGCTCTGAATGGCAGTCTGAAGCTTGGATTCCACCCTGAGGGCAGTGGGGGCCAGCTGCTAGCGCTTTCTGAGCTGGGATCTGTGGCCAGGTCTGGTGCTGCACAGTGATGGCTCCAGATGTGGATTGAGGTCGGGGAGCCTTGGAGGGAGGGGAGCCCCCAGGATTATCCGGGAAGCAGTGATGAGGGCTGGGCGAAAGTGGCAGCTGTGGGGAAGGAGGGGAGGAAGGAGGGGTCGGGTGCCCAGGTGTTCAGTTTGGGTGATGGTGCAGAGCCAGGAGCCAGGCGGGAGGAGATGGATGGGCAAGCAGGTTTGAGGAGACACTGCTTGAGGAATGTGGGTGTGCTCTCCCTCCCTTCCTTCCCCTCTCTCCTATGAGCATGTTGGGGCAGATCTTGCTGGACCTCAGCTCGGGTTTGCTGGGAGCCCTGCCCCACGTGCTGCCAGGGGCTGGCTGGAGTGTGTACTCACCAGATTCAGGCCGTCGGAAATGCTGACAATGGCTTCAATCTCGTCCTCCCCCTGTGAAGCACAAGGACAAAGTGTCCAGGAGTCTGAGGCACCATAGGGACCCCTGGAGGCTGGGTGCAGCAGAGGAGGCCCGGGCATTTCAAGGGAGCCCTGGAGCAGGGCGGAGTGGCTGAAAGCTGCCTCTGGCCATGCTTGAGACCTTATTTTGGGGCTTGGCCCATCAGGGGTTCTCATAAACCCAGAGGGTGGAGGTGCCAACAGAAAATGCACCCCTGTCAGAATGAGAGATGCTAACGAGTGTGCTGGAGGACCCAGGAAGAGGTTTTTAATCCATTTAAAAGTTTTCCTTTTTGCCCCTTATCTCTCCCTCGACTCTCCATATTCTACAGTTCCTCAGAGGTCCAGGTCTGTGGTGTCTCAAGCTCTCCCCTTGACACGGTGGGTGTCGAGGTCCCCACGTCCCGTAGGGTGACAGGGAGGGGGGAACAGTTTCACCTCCTCTGCCGTGTCCCCCAGCTGTCTCTGGGACCCACCCTTTCCTTTCTCTGTACTGGTGGAGTCTGCCATTGGATCAGAGCTGGCAGCATTCCGCGGCTGAGGTCCAGGTACCTGGTCCGCCAGCCTGGTGTGGGATCTCACAAGGGAAACACAGCCCATGCCCTGTCACCCGCAGGTTCAGAGGGCACAGAGGGGGAGGAGTTTTACCAAACTCAGAGCCGCTTTCTAAACCAGTCTTTCCAGCCCTGAGCCGCTGGCTGAGTTTTCTGTGATTTATGGGAGCTCTCCAAGGATGCTCTCTAGGGTACCTTCCCGCCCACAGAGGTCTGTCTACATGCCTGGCAGGCAATGTTCCTCACAGGTCCCCATACCTCTCTGTCCAGCTCTTCAATCAGGGTTATGTTTCCAAAATTGGGGTCAACCGAAAAGACACTTCTAGCGCTGGGGTCAAAGCTGATGTGGTAGGAGACGGGGTCTCCCTCGGGGTCTGTTCCATTCAGGGTGTACACATGAGAGCCTGGAAAGAGACAGCTGAGCGCTCACTGCTGGCCCCGTCCCAGCTGGCTGCTTCCTACTCTTTTTCTTTATTCTTCACGACTATCAGATGGCTGTTAGTACCTGCCGCTTCACAGATTGTAATCTAGAATACGGATTACAGAGGGCTTCAGGGCTGCTGGGTCTAACTCTAGGGTCTCTGCCTGGAAATGACTCCTGTCCCAGGAACCAAGACTGGGGATGCGGGATGAGGGAAAAGGGAGGAGCCTTAAGGTGGAGGGGTGACCCACGGGCAGCACTGTTCCCCATGCTTGGATTATTCAGGGAATTCTGAGCAGGTGCTTCCTGTACACTGCAGTGGTTCTTTTGCTCAGGGTTCCCAGACCAGGTGATGGAGAGGAAGTGTGAACCTCCCTCCTTCTCCCGCTCCTCTCCCTGCAGATGCCACTGAGTTCATTGTTCTGGGGCCATTTTAAAGCCTAGAGCCCTGGGGCTCTGGCACGTTAGTACTTTGCTCAAGGTCACGCAGTGGGTAAAGGCCCCAGCGCTGAGGACTGCCGCCTGCCCCTGGGGCCGGCCCTGTCTCTGGGCTCGGCGCCTGGGTCTCCAGGACTGGCCCAGCTTAGGTGTCCACGGCCGCCCGTGCCCTCCTTTCCTGCAACTGCCCCAGGGAATTCAGAGCGCTAACAGGATGTCCCGGGAGTCACGGGTTCGGTCTCTATGTCCAGGGGAACGTGGGCCACCCCTCCGGGAGACCTATGTGGGGCAGACGCCAGGCGTACTCACCCACAGGAGTGTCCTCCGGGAGGCTGAAGAGGGCCATGTTTCCGTTGGTGCTGCCCACCCCGTTGTCGAAAAAGTAGGGGGCGAAGTTGGCCTGGGCTAGGAAGAGAACACAGAACAGAGGACACCCGAACACGCGCAGGGACAGCTCGGCACCGGCGTGGTCGCGCGTCTGGCCCAGGCGAGGGCTCCCGTCCCAGAGCCCAGCGCGCCCACCGGTGCCCTTGGCCACCTCCTCCCGTGGGCTCCGGCTGGGCTCGGCTTGTCAGGGACACGCACCCTCTGGGCGTTTGGAACTCAGGCAGCGGCCAGTCTCAGCCCCATCGATGGGCAGACTAGGAAGCCTCGCCCAGAGAGGGGCAGTGCCCTGGTCAAGGTCACACGGGGAGTGAAAACACCCTCCCACAGCCCTCGGGGCAGCTGCCAAACCTCCGACTGTGCTTCTGAAGAAGCGGAGAGCAGCGAGAATCCCCTTTCCCCAGTCCGTGTCCCCGTCCCCCATCCCGAGCCCCACTCTGGAAATGAACGGTCCAGAACTGTCCCTGGGTCCACCCGGCTGGCGCCAGCACCCACCCCTCGTCCCTACCGGGGCCCGCGGGGCCTGCGGCCACTCACCCAGGCGGTGGAACAGCAGCCCCAGGGCCAGGACGGCCCGCAGGCCGCGCCCCATGTCTCCGCGGGCGGGTCTCGTTGCTCCCCGCAGCCGAGGCCGGGCGCCGCAGCACGGAGCATGCCCTGGGCCCGCGACGAGTGCAGAGCCGGGGTGGGGGTGGGGGGGGGGCGGCGGCGGGAGGCGGGCGTGGGCGGGAGCGCCGAAAGGTGCGGAGGGCGCTAAGCGGATGACACGGCTCGGATCGGCGCCGCTGGAGCGCTCCCGCCCGCAGCGGAACGAGACCAATATTGGGTGCAGAGCTGAGGGGACCCGCTACCAGCAGCGGGCGGGGGTGGGGGGCGGGAGGGCATTCTTCTGTGCTACCGCGACCTCTGACCCCAGGTCTGGAGCGCAGGAGCCAAGGGGACCCCAGGGCCGCAGGGCACTGGAAAACTGGGACTTTTTCCAGGTCTACAAATCCTGGTAGGGCTGGGCTCCACTGGAGTTTTCCCTTCTTATGAACTTCCTCTGTGACTGTCAGGGAGTTTGCCGCTCTGTTTGAGCCTGACTGTAAAACAGCGGCAGGGCACGGGCGCAACCTCAGCGCGGAAGGATCCCTCCCACTAGTCTCTAGGAGAAATGAGGGCGGGGCAGAAAGGGGGTGTGTGGGCTCTGGGAAGGGCATGGCCTGAAAAATCCAAATCGACTCCAGGGATGTGGCCCTGAAGGCTTTGGGGGTGAGCTTTGCGGTTGGGAAAGGGGCAGATGGTGAGGGTTTATCAGGACCACCTCTCTGAGATCTCAACCCATTCCTGTCCTGCCCCTCCCAGGCCAGGCTAGCTCTCCCAGAGGGTCCGATTACTAGTCTGGTCACTAGTGGGGGTCCACGTGTGTGGTGGGCAGCAGAGAGGGCCTTCAAGTCTCTAGTAAGGTGGAAGCAGAGATTGCCAGGCAGCAGGCTAGCCTCCCTCCCCATCTGCAGTGCCCAGTTGTGACCATGGAGAAGCAGCAGACCCACGCACGCCTTGCAAGGAAGGGCGAACTGTTTGAAAGCAGATTCAGGCCCCATGATGGGACAGACTTGCTAACAGAGCTGGCCAACACAGGCGTGGACTGTCCCAGGAGGGGTGAGCTTCCCATCCCTGGAAGACGTTTAGGCAAGCGAGGCGCTGCTATGGGGGCCCCGGGTGCTGAGAGCTGGGAGAAACACTTAAGCTCAGGAGCCTCCTGGTTCCTGATAAGTTTCCCCGGGCTGGACCCTCACTTTCTTGCTCAGACACCAGCATCTGGTTGAAGAAGCAGCCTGTTCTCCTTATATTCACAGGGTGTACAGGGCGGACACTTCAGGCCCGAGCTTGGTCACTCTCAAGGATATCCTTGGGAGGGTGTGGCCACAGACAAAGAAGACCCCTTTGTGTGCTCCCCAGAGAGGCTGGGGTCCCAACATTTCCTCCCCAAGCGCGTTCACAGGAGTAGAGCATCCCCCATCCCCCAGGCCAGTCCCCCTCCATCTACTGTTAGCAAGAGTTAGGGATTCAGGCCAAGGAGAAGATGAATGAGCAGTCCCAGAGTGTTTGGCAATTTTCAGGCCCAATTAACCAAAACCCTTCATGTTGAATCCCCTCGGGCTTGGCCCTATCACTGAAAAGGTGCACTTTATTTATTTTTTGAAAAGGTATAACAGTTATTTTTATTTTATTTTATTTATTGAAGTATAGTTGATGTGCAATATTACATAAGTTACAGGTGTACAATATAGTGATTCAAAATGTTTAGAGGTTATACTCCATTTATAGTTATTATAAAATATTAGCTACTTTCCCTGTCTTGTACAATAAATCCTTGTAGCTTATTTTATACTTAATAGTTCGTACCTCTTAATTCCTTACCCCTACATTGCCCCTCTCCCCACTGGTAACCACTAGTTTGTTCTCCGTATCGTGAGTCTGCTGGAAAGATGCACTTTAACTTGCACAGACATTCCTGCATCATTCGTGTTACAAAATGCTGGGACAAAGCTAGGGCAAGCATTCCCTGTGTTCTACACAGAGATGAGGAGACTGCGGCTCTCTGTAGATCACCCAGTGAGCTGGAGGCACAGACAGGGTTTCCTAGGGCAAGTGTCAACGTGCTGAGAAAAGCCAGCTCTCCCTGTGTCCCATCTGCCCATCTCCTCACCAGTGGTTGTGGTGCTTTTGACTTCTTTCTCCTCAGTTCACTCAGTCAACAGACTTGTACTGGAGAGGGATAGAGAAGGAGTACCCCACATGCCGTGTGTGTGTGTGTGTGTGTGTGTGTGTGTGTGTGTGTGTGTGTGTGTGTGTGTGTGTGTGTGTGTGTGTGTGTGTGTGGTGTGATTGTCCCTGCTTTCGAAAGGAAGAAGTTAAAGCACAGAAAGGGTAAGTCACTTGCCCAGGCTCACACAGCCAGTGAGGGAAAGAGTCTGGATTCACACCCAGTTTGGCCTGGCTGTAAAAATAGTTGAAACTCTTTCCATGGCAGAGGAAGATGACCGTGGAGCTCCTGAAGCTTCAGCTCCTGAGCCCTTTCTCACACGCCCTTCCAGAGCCCTAATTTTGTATTTGTAGTTTATCTACTTCTGTCCCCCTTCAGTTGTACAGGTTCAGATCTCTTATAGTGACTAGCGGCCTGGTTTGCCTGGGACTGAGGGGATTTCCGGGGTACTGGACTTTCAATGCTAAAACCATTAAAGTTTGACTTAAACGGGAATGAGTTAGTCACTCTAGACCGGCCCCTGTCCTCAAACAAAGCATCTGAGAACGTAAAAAAACAGCAGCTCTTTATGGAGGTTCTCACCATGGACCCTGATCTTGACCTTGTGGCGCTGAGGGTCTGGAAACTGCCTGGAGGGCTCAGTTTCTCATAGCTGGGAAGGAAAGTCCCACCTGCCATGGGACATGGGGCTTGGCCCTCACTCAAAGACCCCGGGCAGTCTCGGGCACACCTGTCACCTTATCCTCCACGGGCCCGTCACCCCTGCATGGTGACAAGCTCCCTCTCCCCTGGGCCTCCTCACCATGGCACCTGCTGTGAAATACCAACTCAGGTCATCTCTAGGTCAGGTTCCAAGAGCTCTTCCTCAGGTAGATGTAAAACAGCTGGTCCCGCTGTTAGAAAGTGGGAATTCGAGTGCCAGCTGCCAGACTGGGCATGCACGTGTGTTCTAGCCCCATGTGCCAGCACGTCACCCCAGGCTCTTGTGACCTCTTTGATCATATCTGATCTGAGCGTGCTAACCCGCGGGCCTTTGCCCACATACATGCACGCACATTCACACAGCTGCCCGAAAACACACGAGTTCTAGTCTCATTTGCAGACCCATTTGTGCACACATGCGTGCACAGCCAGCGGATCGCTCACATCTCCTCATTTAAACACGCATGCCCAGGTCACGTGTGTGCACCTGCACTAGGGGAGGTTGGGCAAGGAGCGCTCTCAGCTCTTTCTGTTGCTGAGCAGCAGAGGCCTGCTTTCGGGCTCATGTTCCTAATGACTCTGATCTAGGAGGGGGATAGGGTTGGTCTCCAGCACCCTGCTACTGCCCCAGCTGTCTGGGATGAGACCATCTGGCAGACTAATGTCTGCCCTGGAACTTGGCATCCTGAGCTGTTCTGTTCAGCTGCCGAGTTCCAACAAAATGACTGCTCATGACAGGGAAGCCATGGTCCAGGATGGGGTTTGGTACCGAGCATGAAGGCATAGGGTCAGGGGATGTACCTTCTCTGGACACGACTGTGAGGTCCCTCCTATCCCAGCCCAGGTGAGGTCCTGAGGACTGTCCTCTACAGGTCTGGGTCAGGTATACCCACCTGGCTGGAATTTGGGAGTCCCTCCCTACAGCAGTGGGCTCTGTGGGGCTGAGGAGTCCTGGACATTATCTACTCTGAAATGTGGCCACTCTCTGACCCCTTGCTGTGTCCAGGCCAGGTATAAGGTGGCTGCCTCAGTGTCCTTTGACATGGGGATGGCATTCTTCCTCTTATCTGTCTAAGGCCCGACTTGTTCCCCTAACTGAGAGACTCTGCAGGAATCTGGGGCTGCCACCCATTCCCCCAGTCTCCAGCTAGCTGGAACTAGTACCCACTTGCTGGGATTCCTGTGTCTTAATGCTGGCTCTTGGTCACTGTGGCATTCACACAGGTGGGCAGAAACTCCAGTCCTGGCGTTGCCTATTTTCACCCTATAGCAGTCTCCTTTGCTATCTCAGCCTGCCAGATGGCTGAGCCTGGGTAGGGGATATTCCCAAGAATGTCTTCTCCTCCAGAGAGTAGTATGCTTCTGTCCCCAGACAGAACTGGTCCTTACTTGGGACCTTGACAGGACCCTTAAAAGAATTCAGTGCTGTAATCTTTCTGCTTTGGTGTCTCCCCCAGAGTGCCGTGAATCATTTAGGGGAGAGACCATGTTTCATGCATAGGTTGCTTCAGTATCCACATAGGTCCTGTCCCACAATAGATCCTTGATGAGCAGCTGTTGACTCGCTGAATGATGACTGAATAAATGAATGAATGAAGAGACACCTGACAGTGTCATAAGCCTTGTTTCCTGGTCCTAGTCAACAACTGGCCCTCTTCAGGCCTTTGACATTCTCCCTCCCCCTCCACGCATCCATAAATGGGTAGGCTGCAGTAGCCAAAGGGTATACACTGAAATGCCTGCTGAGCCAGGCAGGATGTGGAAAGGTGTGAAATGGCTGAGGGAAAGGCAATAGGGAGTGGTGGGAACTACTGCACACGTGTAAGCGTCCATATCTATTTAAACATTGAGTTGAACAAGTGAAATGGTGGCATTTTGATGTGGAAAAGGTCTGACATCTTGTAATGTGATAAATTCCACCCTCTGGTTCATACTTTGCAAATCCTGAGGGTCAGGGCAGTTTGACAGATTAAACAGCAGATGAACCAAAGACCTCTTCCAGTGATGGAGCTGTTGATAACAAGCCTGCCACCTGCCTCTGGACCTGGCCACATGTTACCAGACTGCTTGTAAACAGGCAAGGTCCAACCACCACTTGGGAAACCAGACTAGATACCTAGACACACCCATATCCTAGAAGTTTTATGATGCTTCCACTGCAGGGCAAGTGGCTCTGGAGTCAGTTGGAGGGAGTCACATGTGGGGTCCTGCGTGAACATTAACCAGCTGGGACTCTAGAAAGTGGTTTACCCTGGACAGTTGGCCCAGAGATAAGCTCAGAGATGAGTCAGCAGAGTGGGTGGGCACACAGGGCTGTAAAATGCGTGTGGTTTCCAACAGGAGGTTCTGTGATAGCTGGGGATGGAACTGGTCCCGGAGGACCTAGTCTTTTTTTTTTTTTTTAATTTTACTTTAATACATACATAATTTTATTGCAAAGATGTGATCAATAAAATGTTTTTCAAACACAAAAAGTATTACATTTGGATAACATTTTATGGGGAACTGGAACATAAATATAAGTTATAAAAGAGCAGTGTAGAATTACCGAATGTTAAAGAGCTCATTCATATAATTTTTTTTGAATTTTATTTTATTTATTTTTTATACAGCAGGTTCTCCACCATCCCTGCCCGCTACTTTCCCCCTTGGTGTCCATACGTTTGTTCTCTACATCTGTGTCTCTGTTTCTGCCATGCAAACCGGTTCATCTGTACCATTTTTCTAGGTTCTGCATATATGCATTAATATACGATATTTGTTTTTCTCTTTCTGACTTACTTCACTCTGTACCTGAAGACCTAGTCTTGAACGGGGGTGGAGAGGGGGAGAGTTCTGGATCCGTTTAGTTTGGTGGAAACAGATCTGGGATGACAGTTTGGCTTCTATTTCAGAGCCAGACATTTCTCATTTCCTCTCCCTAACAGCCCTCTGTGACAGCCAGTCTTGGCCTCATTTTCCAGATGGGGAACCTGAGACTCTGAGAGGTCGTCTGACCTCCCTGATGTCATACAGTCAGCCATCACCTGAACCCAAGTCTGTCTGGGAAGCCTGTGCTCTGTCAACTACACTAGGGGTCCCACCAAGTCAGGGAGTGTGGGCCCCTTCAGTTACCATGGAGACTGCACACTTTCTCTAGCGACACTACTGTAACCTGCCAGTGTGTTTAGATTCTTCAAGGAGTCAATTAAGGCAACAGAAGAATTCCAGTTTTATAACGTAAAGTCACTTCCAGATGTCTGGGTTTTCTTTGTATCCTCTTAGGGTCCCTGTGAGCCTTGAATAGCCTTATTCATAAGACTTTCCCTGTCAACTCAATACCCTTTGAAGGTTAAGTTCTTCCATCAAATTTAAAAGCCTGTGTCACAAGTTCTGGAGAGGGCATCCCACAGGTGAGCGTGGTAAGGAGAGTGTTTGGCATTTGGACAGCGTTCGGCTCTGCATGGGCACCTCTGTTTGCTTGGGAATTGGTATCAGTCTTTCCCTTGCTCCTCAGAGGAAGGACAGATGGGGCAGGGTGGGCGGGCAGGTGCAGGGTCCTCAGCTCCTTTCTGTGCCTCCCACTTTTGGCCTGGGCTGTTCTGAGGGCTGGTGTCCCTGGAAGCCCCTCTGGGTCACTGTCCATCTGGCCCAAGGCTGGTCTCTTTCTGGCACTCACCTCCCCCAGGCCAGTGGCTCAGAGCTGCGGGGACTGCATTCCTGCCCCTCAGAGACAGCCTCCTCCCAAGGGCCAGGTTGTGTCTTCCTTTTATTTGTGTACCTTAAATGACTTCCCTAGTGTGCCCTCAAAGATGCGGTCGTGCTTTCCTGAGGAATTGTTGGCCTTCGAATTGTTCCTCCTGTTGACTCTCGAGCACGCGTGTTTAGTTTCGTGTGAGTGTTTTCTTTATCTTCTCTTGGCTACGGTGGAGTGCGGTGGAGCGGAGAGGAGATGGGTGAGGGACGAGGATCTGGAATGGCCAGCTCCCCCATTGCTGGGTGGCGAGGGGTTCACCTTGCAAGAGAGTTCCTGGTGAGAGTCCCACACAGCGCAGGAAATGTCCACTGTGGACTTGGCCCCCAGCCCATACACTTACCTAGTCTCAAGGCTGCTCCACTGCTGTTCAGAAGCCCCTGGAATCCCTCCCCTGTGTCCCTCCCCTGCTGTTCTGCCTTCGTTCCAGCTCATTCCATCTCTTCCTGATGGTCCTTCCTACCTGCGTTCTCTCCTGCTCACAGACAGCTCTGGCTCTCCATCATCCTCAGGATAAGCTCTAAATATCTGATAACGTTTGGGTGCTCTCATGGCCCCAGACTGAAAACTCCACTTCCCTTTTGTCCCGCGATTTTGCTGTCCAGTTGCTAGATTCTTCTCAAACACTCAAGCCTTTACCCCTGCTTCACCCTAACACACAAACACACACACACACACACACACACACACACACGCGCGCGAACACACACACACACACACCCATTCTCCCGCTGGGACTCTCCCATAACTCAGTGCAAGCATAAGCTCCTCCTCTTTTCACGTCCATTCCCGTGCCTGGTCCTCTGTTCTTGCCTCACAACTGCGTGACGATTTCTCTGCCCTCGAGGACCATATTTGCTCAGCTCTGAGCCTCACAACTAGCACCGTCTGACCATTATCTACCCCCAGGAATGGGTGAGTGAGTGAGTGAGTGAATGAGCTCGCAAATGAAGTTCCTGGAAGGAAGGCAAAGGTCTGTCCTAGGACAAGGTAGGGACTTTGAGCTTGCCCTAGGACCGTTGTCCCCATTGCCCAGGGCCAGGGAAGCTCTGCCTATTAGCCTCGCACCTGGTGGGCCTGGACTTCTCAGACGTGCCTGTGGGATGACGTGGGGAGGGCCTTCTCACCTTGCTGGGAGAATCAGATTAGAAGGCATTTACTGAGGGATAAGCCGCTTAGACCTGGGCCATCTGTTCCCTCTGAGCCTTCTCTCCGCAGTTCTGTGTTCACTTGGGCATAAACACTCCCCTAGGGTGGGGGGCAGGGAAGGCAGGGGCTTCCCGGAACCAAGCTCCTCTGTGTGCCAGGCCCCTTGTGGGCATTTTACAGCTGTCTACTTGCCGGAGCCTCATGTTAACCCTCTGAATAGGTCCTGGACTCTCCATCTTACAAACAAGGGAAACTGACTTGCCCAGGTCACACGAAAATCCTGGGGAGGACTGGGGTTTGAGTCCTGGTGCGTCGGACCAAGACCCTTGCTCTTGTCACTATTCCTCTCTCCCCTCTTTTGCTGGTTAGGGTGTGCTGTGAGGAAGGCGTGGCCTGCAGGAGAGACCTAAGGGTGTGGGGTTTCCTCTAGTCGAAAGCTGTGGCTCAGACCCTACCACCAATTTTCTCAAGCAACCATGTGCCATGCATTTTGTTTATTTATTTACAATTTGTTTCTTTGAACGTTCTTTCCAGCAGATTCACATCGGGAAGTCAGGAAGGGGTTCCTTCAGGAGCCACGGGATGTGGGGCTTAGGTGTACTATCTCAGGACAGATGAACCTCTGCATGGCTGGTTGGCTGCTCTTGGGCTCCTGTTACCCTGCACCCTAGCAGGCTCGGAAGTCTCCAGATTTGTAGCTGCCACAGGTCACGGTGGAGTCTTGACTATCAGCGTTCAAGGCGCCAGGTGGAGACTGAGGCCAGGTGGGCTGAACCTGGCACACAATAACTCTGAAGGTTGGTGGCATGATTGAGACCAGGATCTGGAGTTCTGGAACTTTCCCAGGGCCTTTGCTGCCCAACACGAAGCCCTCCAACGTCCCAGCTCACTGCCATGAAGGTTGAAAGGGGTTAGTGAAGCCCATTGATGCCTTCCTTGTATGTTTTGTCTCGCTGGATTTTATATCTCTGAGCTAGCATGAGCCCAGAGGGGCTAAGTTACTTGCCCAGGGCCACACAACAAGACAGGCATTCCAGGACTTTGACCTTTGAATCCATGTTGTGGCTTTCAGAAGATTCTGGTTCTGGCTTTTCTAAAAGGCAGCATGAGCACAGTCCAACATGGCAGGCAAGAAATGTGTTTAAGAGAAGAGGCTCAGGTTCATGGGCAGAGGCTTTGTCATCAGCCCCAACTTTGCGAGGAGTATTCTGGGGGAACCTAAGTCTTCTGGGTGTCTAAGGCACTGAGCATGAGGGTCTCGGCTATATGGAGCCTGTTTTGGGGAGCACTACACCTGTGGGAGTGCCCCAGGCACCACCCAAGAGTGGGGCTTTGGCTTGAACTTGCATGGTCTGCAGCTTCTCACATGGTGTCCTGGGAAGGAGCAGTGGGCAGACAAGACCAGACAAGAGGCAGAGAGGCAGACAGAGTCAAGGTGGGGGAGAGGGGAAAATACAGTTAAGATTAATTTTTAGATACAAATATTTTTTTAAAAAAATTAAAGCAAGAGTCAGATCTTACACTCCTTCCTGGAGGCCCAGAGGGGGCTTTTCATTGCAAACATGACCAGCCCAGGCTATTTCTATCCCAGCAGGCAGTAATCTGATTTACAGGCAGAAGATGGAGAGAAGGTAGTTTATCTGTTCAGCTGTCTCTGTCAAGAGCAGAGTCCACTAAAGTTGAGGGGTCTGGAAGCCCTGCTTCTGATGGCGGTGGTGGGAGGGTTCACCCACACCTACTTGCAGGCCCTTGGACCCTCAGGCTGTCTCCTCCCTGTCTCAGGCAATATGTGTCTCATCTTCTGACAAACCAGTCCCATTTATGGGAGGCATAATCCATAAGGAAAAAAACCCTGCATGCATTAAGCTAGTCTTCATAGTTTTTTTTTTTTTTTAAGATTTTTTGATGTGGACCATTTTTAAAGTCTTTTATTGAATTTGTTACAATATGGCTTCTGTTTTATGTTTTGGTTTTTGGCCACTAGGCATGTGGCTTCTTAGCTCCCCGACCGGGGATCGAACCGGCACCCCCTGCATTGGAAGGCCAAGTCTTAACCACTGGACTGCCAGGGAAGTCCCCATAGATTTTTATTAAAGTAATTAATTAATTAATTAATTAATTAATTAATTTTTTGACTGCCTTGGGTCTTTTCTGCTGCACCCGGGCTTTCTTTAGTTGTGGTGAGTGAGGGCTACTCTTGGTTGTGGTGCGCAGGCTTCTCGTTACGGTGGCTTCTCTTGTTGCAGAGCACGGGCTCTAGGTGCACAGGCTTCAGTAATTGTGGCTCGCAGGCTCGGTAGTTGTGGCGCATGGGCTTAGTTGCTCCACAGCATGTGGGATCTTCCTGGAGCAGGGCTTGAACCCGTGTCCCCTGCATTGGCAGGTGGATTCTTAACCACTCCGCCACCAGGGAAGCTCCGTGGTTTTTGTTATCTATCTATCTATTTATTTATTTATTTTGGACGCACTGGGTCTTTGCTGTGTGCAGGCTTTCTCTAGTTGCAGTGAGTCGGGGCTACTCTTCGTTGTGGTGTGTGGGCTTCTCATTGCAATGGCTTCTCTTGTTGTGGAGCACGAGCTCTAGGTGTGCGGGCTTCAGTAGTTGTAGCACGGGCTCAGTAGTTGTGGCCCGCCGGCTCTAGAGTGCAGGCTCAGTAGTTGTGGTGCATGGACTTAGTTGCTCCACAGCATGTGGGATCTTCCCAAACCAGGGCTCGAACCCGTGTCCTCTGCATTGGCAGGCGGATTCTCAACCACTGCGCCACCAGGGAAGTCCCCATAGTTTTGTTTTTAATAGCACAAAAAAATTCTGGAAACAATCTGAATATCCTATGGTAGAGAAATGGTTAATTAGTAAATGGTACCTCGTGATGATGGAAATGTTTAACAGTGATAAAACCCTGTGATTATGAAGACTATATAGCATCATGAAGAAAAATACTTACAATGCAATGTTAATTTTAAAAATTAAAAAATGAGGTACAATAAAAATAAAACTAGGTAAGCATGTTTGTATAAAAAAAAGGAAACACAAATGAATGAGGAGGGTTATTAAATTATGGTGATGAAATTCTTCTTTTTCCTGTTTTCATTTCTGGATTATTATTATATGCAAGGTGGTATGATTGTTAAGAACATAGAATCTGGAGCCAGATTATTTGGATTCAAAGCCCAGCTCTGCCACTTACTTACCCACCCTAGCTGGGTGACCTTCAACAAGTTACTAAACCTCTCTGTGCTTTGGCACCTCATCTGTAAAAATGAGGATAGCAAAAGTATCTAACTCTTAGGATTATTGTGAGGGTTAAATGAGTTAGCAGATGTAAGTGCTGCACAGTAATTGCTATATAATCACTAGCTATATGAAAAATAAATTTAATTATCATAATTCATCCATAGCTTCATCTCTTAATCATAAGTAAGTGCTAATATTGGTGTAATTTTCTCTTTTCTTCCTACTTGAAAGTGCTTTTGCCTTTCCATAGCGATAACCATAGTAATATACACTGTAAACTACTCCTTTCTATTAGTATCATATTGTGAGAGTTTTCCACCAGCATTTTTGACGGAGAACCATGATTTCCTGATCACTGTTTCCCCTCCACCCCCTGTCCCCACCCTCAGGCCCCAAGATTCTCTTCTGTGGCTCCTACAATAAATACTGCAGTTAACTGACTGCAAATATGGGTGCAATTCTCCACCCTCCCTTTGCAATGTGACTTTGCAGCTTCTCTCATCATGATAAAGGGTCTATTTCCCTGCTGCTTGAATCTGGCCTGGTGACATGCTTTGACCAAGAGAATGCAGTGGAGATGAAGGTGGACCAGTTCTGAGGCCTGAAGAGGCCTTAGGTACTTCCACTCACATAGGAGGAGCCCTGCAGCCCCAGGTAGACAAGTCTGAGTTTGCCTGTTGGAGGATGAGACACCATGTGGAAGAGAGTCCATTTGCCCAACTGAGACCATCCTAGCTTCAGACCACCAACCCCCA
Source organism: Leucopleurus acutus (assembly GCF_964270905.1). Taxonomy (NCBI): domain Eukaryota; kingdom Metazoa; phylum Chordata; class Mammalia; order Artiodactyla; family Delphinidae; genus Leucopleurus; species Leucopleurus acutus. The sequence goes on from NC_139156.1 coordinate 50,559,957, forward strand.
AACATGTGAGAGAGCCCAGCCAAGCTCAGCAGAAGTGCCTGTCCAACCCTTGGAAGAATGAGTGAGCCCAGCCAAGACGAGAAGAACCATTCAACTGACCTGTTGACACATGGAAAATGATAACGACTTATTGTTTTGGGCCACTGAAGTTGGAGGTGTTTTGTTATGCAGCCGTGGCTGACAGGTATAATCACAAGGAGAAAGACTGCTGATCTGAGTCCCTCTGATTGGTCCACTGGGCAGTATGGGCCGGGCACCCTCTCCATCTCCTCCTTTCCTGCATCCATTGTACTGAGCCCTTGTGTCCACCCTGCTACCACCCAAAGTTGCCAAAATTCTCAAGTCATCACACTCGTGGTCCTCAGTGGGTAACCTTTGTCTCTGCAGTCTGGGCTCCTTTCTGAAGACAGTGGCAACCCCACGGTGGGGAAGAAATCTCTCTGTGTCCCTTTCAGCCCCTGTCTCCCACTATGGGTCAAGTCATTTTGCTGGGCTTCAAAGCAGCGAGGGTGGCACGGAGCTCTCAGGCCTCGGGAAGTCTGTGGGATAGGCAGGCACACTCTCAGACTCGAGGGACCCTCCCACAAGGCCGCCCCAGCCTTCCCCAGGAGCTCCCTCTCACTCACAGCCTCAGGACACATGGATGGAGGGCAGCTTGACAGAGTCCCCAGGGTCACAGAACTTCCCAGCTGGTGGGGTCTAGACAGCTGTCAGTCTGACCCCAGCCTAAACCTGGGGTTCCTCAAGTGCTAACAGAATCAACAAATTGAACATTCCTTTTAAAAGTGCTGCCATATAGATTGCTACAAACTTTTCAAATGCTTTATAGAAAGCCCTTTTTTAGTAAATTGGTAAATGTGGTAAGTTCAGCAAATTGGCCACTCAGCACATTGATTTTTGACAATGGTTTTGTCAAATTGACCCAGAGTCCTGTGCCCGCCTCTTCCTGTCACCGCCACGGTCCTAGAAGAGCACAAAGGTAAAAGCCATGCTCAGGAAAGATGCCTTAGATTGGAGGGTAGGTGATATTGTCCTGCGTGTGTCACAGCTGGTGATGTCAGCTCAGGGACATCCTCCAGGCTGCCCCAGGTTACCTTCTCTTTCGACAGACACGCGCAGACACTCCTATGTCAGTGAACTGGGATAGAGAGGCTGAATTCCCAGAGCCTGGCACACCCAGTGTCCCTGCTGTTGATTCCACAGCGTTGAGTGAGCCCCAGGGTCAGCCCTGGAAGATGGCGAGTGGAACCTCCAAGCCTGGGCGAGCTCAGACTTCCTCCACAGCCACGGGAGGGCAAGTTTATGGGGTAGCTGGTGCCAGGCCAATGCCTGGCTTTATAGTCACGACCCCATGGACAATGAGGTAATAGACTCTATGAAAATACAGAGTCCATTATTATACCCTTTCACAGGTGAGGAGACTGAGGCTTAGCAGAGCTGGGGTACCTGCTCAAGGGCGCACAGCTAGCCAGTGGTGGAGCTGAGATTCCAACCCAGATGGAACTTTCCTTCCAGAAAGTATGCAGTCTCCCTCGGGCACGCACATGTCTTCATAAGCGTGATGCTGGAAAATTCTCTCTCTGGAGGAGAGCGTTTGTTGCAGTGGAAGGAGGAAGACAGATCCAAGTTCCTGGCTCTGCCTCATAGTCTTTCTGAGCCTCAGTTTCCCAATCTGTAAAGTGGTGACCATGCTTCCCCAGGGTGGTTCCAAGCATTTAAATGAGACCGCATGACAGGGACCTAGTAAAAATGTTTTTTGCTCTTCTTGTTCTAAGTTGTTTGCAAATTCCTGCAATGGAATTTAAAAGACATATACACTACAAGAAATCCAGACTCAGCACGGGAGCCATGCACTTAGATTATTCTAAAGTCTTGTGTGACTGAAAAAAGAGCTGCCATTGTACTGTGCACAAGGAGTTAACCCAGCTGTTTCCTATGAACCGTGTGGGCTTGTCTGTGCGTGTGTGCCTGTGTGCGCACGCACCATGCATCCTTAACTTCTCTTATGTTTATTGTGATGAAAGAAATTTTCACAGGGAGTTCCCTGGTGGCCTAGTGGTTAGGATTCTGGGCTTTCACTGTCGTGGTCTGGGTTCAATCCCTGACTGGCGGACTGAGATCCCACAAGCTGTGCAGCGTGGCCAAAAACTAAAATTTTTTTCACATATTGAGAAATAGGGAAGTCATTCTGGCTTATACGCGAGTTAACTTGAATTTTATGCTAACCAAAATAGCCTGTGTGTGGCCTTATCAAACATACATTGTACATCTGCTTTGAATAGTAAAAGGGCACATTGACCAGAAGTAAAGAATGTCCATGTTTAAAATATAGATTAAATGCCCCTCTTCCTAGGATGCCAGGGCTGGTACTCCTTTGATTAGCATTCCTTCCCAGGTGCCAAGGTCATACTGAGTCGCTGTGTACATGCTGGTCTGTTCTTTTTTTTTTGAAACCTTGAAGAAATGCAACCCTGACTTGTTTAATGTTCTTTACTCTGACAAGATAAAAAACTGTGCTGAAAACCCTGCTTCTCCACATTTTCTCAGAGTAATCTGGGAGGCGGGCTTCTGGGCTAGTCCTCAGTTTGGCTCAAATCAAACTATTTTCTATTCTTATTATTGATTGTTTATTGATTATCTTCATCGACAAGGGCCTCTGAGCAAGTCCATCCTGGGGAGGGGTTGCAGGGTCTGAGCATACCCTGCCCCTCCCCAGGGGGAAGGACTCACACACCTCCTCCTCCAGGCTGGAGCCTCCGGGGAGAGCAGAGGTGCAGTCAGCCAGCCCCAGCGGTGTCACACTGGGGCTCAGTGTGTCACACTGGGGCTCGGTTATTTTTACCCGGCCCCAGCGGGATGTGAGGCCAGTCTCAAAGGAGGGGCTGTCAGCTTCTCCAGAGAAGTGGCCCGAGGCTGAGCCGTGCAGCCTGCCTCCCTCCCTCTGCTTCACACCCAGGCCCCCACCCGCCCCCAGCTTGGTGCACAGGACTCTTGGTAGCTGGGAGGGGTGTGGGAGCTCGGCTCTGATCACAGGTTCCCTGGGCCACCGCCCCAGAGGAGCCAGCAGGACTGGGGCCTTCTCCGACTTCTGAGAAGTGGCCTTAGGCTGCAAGGGCCGGGGGCGGGCGGGGGGTGGGACGGGGGGGGGGTGGTGGGCAGGCAGGAACCCTGGGTTTGTGTCAGGCCTGGCTTGCTTTTGCCATGGGAGCTCTGCCAGGCCCAGGCTCTAGGACCCTCCTACCAAAGGCCAGCAGAGGTCCAGCTGTCCTAACCTTGCACCCCGGGTCAGGCAACTCCCATGCGTCAGCCTGCCCCTGGCCTGGTGCCCCAGTCCTGGGAGCTGGGTGCCTGCAGCCCTCTGCTGGCCCGTCTCCCTCACTCCCCAGTCCCCTCCAGCCTTGGAGGAGAGGGCAGCCTTGCTCTTCGAGACCTCGCCCTGGCAGGGAGCCCGGATCTGCACCTCTAGCCTGGCGCCTTGGACGGGCGCTGCTTGCCCACAGCTCTGGGACTCCCTGGACCTGTGTGCCCCATCCCCTCTGGTCACCCTGCCTCACGTGCCAGCTCGCTCACGAGGTCAGCCCTGCCTTGGTTCGTAGCTTCCGTGAGTGCCTCCAGACTCCCCCCACCCCACCCCTCTTGCCCATCTCCTGCCTGCTCGCCTGCTGCTGCCCCTGCCTGCCCTGTCCCCTCCACACTCCGGGTGCCAGTTCCTTGTCTTTCTTCAGGTCGCACAAATGTCACCTGCTTTGATGCCTCCCACCCAGGGTAGGGGTCTTCCCCATCCCATTTTCTAATTGCATCCTGTTCTTTCCCTTGTGGGAATGTATTCAGTTCAAGGTGATTAATTGTTGACTTTTGGGGGGATCAGTTTCCCCCACTAGACGGGAAGCTCAGTGAGGGTGAGATCAGGTCTCTTTGTGGCCCTTCCGCAAAAGTGCCTGATGTCCCCCAGGCACGGGGGCCAGGGGGTGCATACATGGCCTGTCTCACGGCCTCCCCAGAGCTTCTCCTTACACCTGGGCAGGTGCGTTGTGCTTACCTTTCCGGGTCATCATGTCAGGGCCAGGAACTCTGGGACAGCAGGGCTTGCCTTTCCCGGGCTTGGCAGGATGACTCAGATGCCTTCTCCCTGAGGGCAGACACAGGAACAGAGACCCTCTCTTAGCGTGCTTGGGGATGCCAGGGACTGGGTCTGTGCAAGAGTGACAGGAGGGAACTTCAACTCCCAAGGCTGAGGGCTCAGGAATGTTTATTCAAGGAAACTCAGGATGGGCGAGGCTACAGGAGAGCCTGTGGGAAGAGTGGGCCTTGAGGTGATCTATTTTCCGTAAATAAAAAAGTCAGGGCTTCCCTGGTGGCTCAGTGGTTGGGAGTCCGCCTGCCGGTGCAGGGGACGCGGGTTCGTGCCCCGGTCCGGGAGGGTCCCACATGCCGCGGAGAGGCAGGGCCCGTGAGCCGTGGCCGCTGGGCCTGCGCGTCCGGAGCCCGTGCTCCGCAACGGGAGAGGCCACAGCAGTGAGAGGCCCGCGTACCGCAAAAAAAAAAAAGTCAGTGTGGGGAGATACTCTGCCTCCAGAATACGTCTTCCTCGTGTCCCTGTCCGAGTAACAGTTCAGCACCGTCACTCAGAAGTGTCTACGCCCTTTGACACAGTAATTCTCTCCCTTTGGTAATCTAAGAAAATAATCCTAAACTTAGGAAATGCTTTATGTACACACATGATTTTTACCATATACTTAAAATAGTGCAAAGTTGTGACTCATTTGAATGTCTAAACATGTACATTCTTCACAGCACATTCACCTGATGGCAAGTTATACCTAAAAATATTAGTTAAATAACACCTCTTTGGGGAATCTGCTGGATATACTCCTAAATGGATAGGAAACTTAACGAGGAAAGGTATTCATCTTCATTGAATTGTCATTAAGGTAACATTGGCAACCTCTAACTTTTCCGACAGAAGAGGTCTGATAAATTGCATTGCTATAGACTGTGTTTATGAGGAACTCTAATCACTGTTTTCCATGTTGTATATGTGGCAATGTTCATTGCAGAAACTTTAGAAAACAAATACTTTCTATAATCCTACCGTGCAGACAGAGATGGTTGTTGTTGACATTCTGGTATAAATGCTTCCAGATTTCAATCATAAGTATTTTTGGTGACTATAATAATAGAGTGATCAATAAAAGAGATACGAGATTGAACACACAGAGGGTTTTCAATTACAAAGATGCTTGTATGCACACCGAAAAGAAATAAACAAAATGTTGAACATGGCCATTCTTGAGTCATGAAACTATGGGTGTTTTTCCCTTCATATTTATTTTTATATCCCCAAACTCCAATAAATGTTAAAATAACCATAATTGCTAAAGCAAACAAACAAAAAAAAGTAGGCAGTTTTTAGAGGGTTAGGCAAGAGTAAAAGCTCAAAACATTCAGTGATCTGAATTGAGAAAGACAGAAGAGCTAAATACTCATATCCACGGAAGTGCAAGGGCTGTCTCCCCCAGTTCCAAATGCACACGAACATGCCCCCCACCACATACTCTCATCCCATCTGTCTGCCACAGGTGTTTTTTGTGCGTGAGATTTGGGGGTGTTCAGACTCAGATGGTCTACTAGTTAATTTATTCATTCACTCAACACAGATTGTGCCCCAAGCTTCATGCACGTGTAATAGAGTGGCTCCAGAACTTCCAGCAAGGTAGGACTTCGGTGCACGAAGCAATCTAGCTGGCAGGTTGTGTGTCCGAGTGGTCAGCACACTGCTTTTACTTAGTTTTCGTGTGTGTGTGTCTGGGGAGCTGGGGCTGTGGATGGAGATGGCAGGGGTTTAAAACTCCCGAGCCACCCCCGGTGCTGCCACTGTGGATAGAGGTGCTGTACAGGTTCAGGGGTGACAGCCCGTCTTTCAGGGCCCAGCACTGCCTGTGAGGGCCTGCCCTCCAACATTTCCTGATTCCAATCTTCCCAGACATGGGAATCCCTGTTCAGGGACCAGCACCTTGGGCGGGGGAGGGGGATAGTCCTACCTTCTGCGGAGAAGACGGACAAGCAGAGAAGCAAGATGCAGAGTAGGCTGGCGAGGGCTAGAAACCTCATGGTGGCTGGGTGGGAACGTCACGTCCCGGGGAAGCCGCTGTGCCGCAGAAGTCCTCCCTTGGGGCCACCGGGGACCTTTATAGAGTGGCAGAGAGAGAGGTGTTTCCTGGTGGGCAGGGCACCAGCAGCCTTGGAATTCTCATAAAAGGTAGAGTCAGCCCCTCCCAGGAGGAAAAAACCCTCAGCTTTTCGAGAAGTTGAGAGCATTTCATGAACTGTAAAACAGAAAGCTATAAATGCCCAGCCCCAGGAAGGAGCTCCCGACAATGGCCTCAGAAAGCTCCTGGCAGGGAAGAGCCACTTCTCAGGGTTGAATATTAACTTTTAGTGTCAGTATTCATTCCATCAAATACAGATTTTCCTGTTCATTCCTTAGATGTGGCAGGGAGGCCCATAAAACCCCTTGCAAAGCCTCAGGGAAGAGTCTTGAGCAGTGAATGAAAAATAGGGAGCACACTGCTAGGAATCAGATGACCTGGGTTTGAGTCCTGGCTCTGCCACATATCCGCAGTGTGTCCTTGAATTTGACGTTGAATAGCTTTGAATCTGCTTCCCGTCTGTGAAATGGGCACAGTGCTCTCTTTCCCACAAACCTGAACGAGGACATGTGTGAGGAGCCGCCTGCGACATGGCAGATGCTTGTACGGCTGGAAAGGAGGTGGACCAGCGGCTGCACCTTGATGGGCGTTTAAGACGGTGATGAAGCAGAAGAACATGTCAGGTACAGAATCAAACTGAGCCAAGATGTGGAGAAAGAGAACATCCTACAACGGCAAGCATGGGGGAAAGTCGGCTAATGGTGCAGGAGCCTCAGGAATCTCCTTATCCATTGGACACACACCATGGGCTAGGCTGTGCACCTGGCCCCAGGGACACAGAAGACACTGCCTGGCTGGTCTCAGGGAGCTTCTCGTGGTGGAGGCAGTCATGCAGACACACAGAATTTGCATCTTCCCTTGTAATATTATGTCCATCTTGTCCTTTCAGAAGTGTGCCCTTCTAACCAAAGAGCTGGTTCCCAGCCTCGAAGGGTAAGTGGGAAGATGGTAGTATCAGGTTCAACACTCTAGGATCATCCTGGCTCCCGGCAGTCAATTCAGACAGTCCCCACTGCCCGGAACTGGCTCTATTCTCTTGCTAGAGATTAGAGATTCAGGATAGATCACATGCTCAGACAGCTTGGTGAGCAAACTGTTTGCCAGGGGATATTTTGACAGTCAGCCTGTATGCTTTCATGTGTTCCCAAGAACCTTAAAACCAATCCACACAAAGAAACTGGTTGGGGCGCTTAAGGACCAAAATGTCATACTGTGTTAGTCACCTGCCCAGCCCTGGCCTGATTCCCTTTCCAGGCTGCATTCTGAATCCTGCTCTCTGTGGTGAGCGGGCAGTGGCCATGGCAGACGGTGTGGTCAGGAAGACCCAAGGGGTCTACCAAGGACAGCTCCAGAGCTGGGGCCCAGGAAACGCTTGAGGCGTGGCCATTGTACGAAGGAGGGTGGAGAAGAGGATGGGACTTGTCTTGAGTCTCCATCCGTCAGCCCTCATGCTGTTTTTTCTTAGATTGCTTGTTATAGGTTCCTAAACCCAGCAAACTTTCCCAAAGATGCTTCCTGAGATTACAACCATGACCCACATCAAGGACTATTACCACTATTTTCTGGGGTCATTTAGGGTGCCACCACTGAGTTCTCTGGGCAACAGCCTACCTTTGGCTGCCACTCACTCGTTACCTGCTGTAACAGGTACTCTTTGGATTGGCATGGCTCCTTCTTCCTTTTGGCAAGCCATCATCAGAGGGGAAAAGAACGAGGTACTTGGGCAGAGGGGGCAGGGATTGGGCCGGATATTCAAGCTGAACTCTACCTGCTTAGCAGTGGTGCAGAAATTAGGAGAGAGTCCCAGGCTAGTGAAGAGAGAGATTCGTTAGGATACACAGTCAAACAAAGCCAGGGCTTGGGTAATTTTCCCAGAACCCTCAGCCACAGAGTCAGAAATAGACTCTGTTAGGTTAGGTTCTCAGTACAGCTAGGTTCTGTACTGCTAGGTTAGGTTAGGTTCTCAGTACAGCTTTTTGGGGGGCACTGAACAGCTAAGAACAGGAAGAACTTGTAATCTCAGGGGTCTGTTCCTTACACACTCACACATACAACTCACGGATTTGCAGGTATTCCCAGGACCATGTGTTTAATGGGAAGAGCAGATTCAGAGGTCAGAATTGGACCTGCTTTTTAAATGCTTCTAAAAAATTACTGAAGCCATCTATGATGCATTAATTTGAATAACACAGGGTATTAAGTATAAGTTCCATCCAAAACCCCACTCCCCAGAGACAATCCCTGTCCACAGATTTTCACCTGCTTTTTTAACATTTCAAAGATAACTGTCAACTTCTTACTTTAAAAAAGGAAGAAACACCTCTGGCTCTTTAGAATATTTGAAATCTCATGTTGAGCTGAGAGAGGTGAAAATGAGAAGCATTTTAACAGGAACACCTGTTAGTTTTAAGCACATGCAGTTTGGGTACAAAAATAATCAAGTTTGAGGCTTTGAATCATTTCCAGAGATGATTTTTGAACACTTGGCAATCTTCCTGAGAAAAAAGTCTCCAGAGACACACCTAACACACAGGGGAATTTACAAGGAAGAAAAAAATTTTCAAGTCAAATCTGTGATTGCTAAGGTCAATTAGGAAAATGCCTGGAGCCCTTTAAGGTTAGAGCATTTTGACCCATGTCCCTCCTTCACTCTTGGCCACCATGCTCTTCTTTAAGGCTGTTATATGGGCCCTGTGATTGATCAGAAATGACTCTCCATCCTTTATTTGCTCAGGAAATTGCAGATCAGTTTATAATAGAGGGGCCAGCATCTGGTGTGATCCTTCAGTTGTCTTCTCATTTAATTCTCCTCCCACCTCAGGGATGCAGGCATTTCATTTCCATCTTACAACAAGGGAAAGGGAAGTTTTCCTTCACCTAAGTATGTTATGGCAACTTCTCACCTGGAACCAGGTGTGTTTGCCGCCAAATCAGAGGTTCTTTCCTGACAGTGGTACCATTAGAACTCATGAGTAGTTGAAAAGAATCCACTACACTGAAGTTTAGCTTACACACTACCCTCAAATTGTACCAAAACCTGACAACTTCCTCTATTTTTTACAATGAATCTGAACTTCCTCATAAGCCTCCAACCCACTGGATCTCGCCTGCCCCTGGGGGTCCCGCTGCTGGGGACAAGGCTGGTAAATTCAGGGTCTGTTGCCTCCACTTTCACCCTTGCTGGTCCCCTAGGTACTCAATGATGCTGTGAATCCACCCACTGTTACTCATGCCTCCCTCCCCACTGGTGTGGGCTACCCTGCCTCACCATGGTGGCTGCCAGCAGGCCTGCAGGCTCCTCCATGGGCATGTGCCACAATGTGACCTTCTCTTCCACACCACAAAGCCACCTGGGGAGGCTAGAAGGCACTGTGTTCTATCCTGTGGCCACCCCATGCTGGTGCTGGAACACCTGTGAAGCCACCATCTCTGAGTCCCTAAAGGGAATAGTCCCTTGGCTTTCTGCTCTCTCTCTGGAGTCCCTGGCCTTTTGCCTCCACCCCTTCACATCCACCCCATGGTCTTAGCCTGGAGTAGGGGACTCAGGATGCTTGCTTTCTATTTCTGTCTCCCTTACTCCCCTACACTCATGAAAAGCACAGGCTCTATAGCCACATGATGCAGGTTCTCAGCAGAACACTTGGCAATCTTTAGCTGTGTGACCCTGGACAAGTTGCTCAACTTCTCTGTTCCTCAGTTTCTCTCCTCCTCAGTAAAACAGTAACTGAAGTTGGAGAGGAAGAGATCCCTTTGATGAAAGCGAATGCTAAAGCATCGTGCCCTATGAAAAGAAGTTTTTGTTATATTAGGCAGTCAGTTGTCAGCAGTGGGGAGCATAGCTTTCCCTCCCTTTTTTAATAACCTGTCTCCAAGAAATACCAATTCCCCAGTTGTGCTCAAGGATGTATGACGCTTCTTTAACATGGAACGATGACTGTCTTTTCTTGCCACGATTTGGGGCAAAGAAGAAATAAACACTGAAATTCAGGTCTAAAGGACTGATAGCAGACTCACCCACATGTGTGGATTTTGATGGAGAAGGGTGAGAGGACCAGCAAAGCAAGTGCCACTGACTTGGGCAATGGGGAGGAGGGAGGATGCCAAGGTTTCCGGCTTTTGCCAGCGTTTGGAGCTGGAGAACGGCAGGTGGGGTTGGGATGGATCCTGTTTGTCAGTGTCTGTTGCGTGCTTTGCAGGTTTGGCAGCAGGCTTCCCAGAGGAGAGGTGTCCCCTTCCCTTACTCTTGCCCCACTCCTGGAAGCACTAGGACCAGGCGGATGCGCAAGGTGCTGACAGAGCCCTGCCATCCTGGGCTAAACTTCAACCCTGATGTCACTGCAGACACAGCACCTCAGGGCTAAAAGGGCCTTGAAGGTTCTGGGTTCAGTTCCACTCAGAGGTGAGATGGTGCCAAAGGCCACAGGGTGAAGAGAGTTTCTGCTTTCCCACTAAGTTCCTAAAATCTGAAAAGTTCCTTTTGAGGTGTTCAATGTATTTTCTCTCCATATGGACTTACTTTTCTAAAAAACTACTTACGGGAAGATGTAATATACTGAAAAAGATACCGAACACCCCATTTCCCTTCCAAATGCCCATTTTTTCTGCCACTCAGAAATAACAGAGTGAAAATCTTGTCATAATTTCTCCAACTTTGTTTTTCTTTCTTTCTTTTTTTGGCCGTGCCAAACAGCATGAGGGATCTTAGTTCCCTGACCAGGGTTCGAACCCGTGCCCCCTGCAGAGGAAACGTGGATTCCTAACCATGGGACCGCTAAGGAATCCTCCAACTTCTTTTTAAATACGTCTTCTACTTAAATGAGGTAGGTGACCATACTTCTTTTCTGAGGCACCCAGTATAAGGGTGACATAATTGGTGAGCACACAAGTAGAGTCACAAACACATTTGGTTTGCAGGCGGAGAAGGCTGGGTTCTCTGCAAAGTAGGTCCAGATGCTTCCCATGATGCTTTGCGGGAAGGCTGCCCCGGACATGCCCCTTCCCACCGAAGCTGGGAGCCCCCTCCAGCCCCCAGCCTTTCTGTGCTGGTGTGTGTAGGACACCTGTGTTCCTGTGGGCACTCAGCATAGTAAAACTGCCCCCTTTCTCTGGACTCCTGTAGTGAGTAGTCTCCATAATGCTTTTGTAGTTTCTCAATAATCACTTCACAATTACCTTGGGTCATTTATTGCTGTTTCTCACATTTTAGCAACATGGTACCAAATAGAGTGCCTATCTCTTGACCTGATCTCTTAAAAAAAGTGACTTGTAAAGATTAATGCTGTTATGGGGGTAGGAAAAGGGATGGACTGGAAATTTGGGGTTGGTAGATGCAAACTATTACATGTAGAATGGATAAACAACAAGGCCCTAATGTACAGCACAGGGTATTATATTCAATACCTTGTGATAAAACATAATGGAAAAGCATATAAAAAAAGAATGTATATAGGTGTATAACTGAGTCACTTTGCTGTACAAAGTGACACATTATAAATCAACTATACAGCAAAAAAAAAAAAAAAAAAAAAATTAATGCTGTTGTGTTCAGGCGCAAAATTCCCCACCAACAGTAAGGGTTTCTGTTTCCAGCATTCCCTGCTCAAAGGTCAGCAGGGCCAACGGCCCTCTCTCACTATGAGATCTCTCCTGGCCACCACCCACTGCCTCTGCCCATCTGATGCTGTCTTCTAGCTGACAAGCTCCCAGCCAGGCTGTGACAGCAGGGTGAAAAGGGTCTCATTCACCCTGGTTTCTCCCCACAGTTGGTGCTAAGAGTTCATTCCTTCAAGGAGTACTGAACTGAACCAAGTCGTTAATCCCTTTTATGAACAGCCAGATCACGCCAAACCACAAAATCTTTCTCTCTCAACTTCTACCGGCATTCCTGTTTGGGAGTCATTCTGCATTGCTGGGAAATCAGTCCAATTCAACCTGTATGAAGTACATAACTGGGTGGGGCTAGGTTGTGGAAGATTCTCTCTGAATCATCAGATACCAGTTCCTACAGGACAATGAACTATTAGAAATGGAAAACAAATCATTGAAAAATACCATTATTTCTTCAATTCTAAGATGCCACTGATTTAAAGATACGCTGTTTAGTTTGGTGGAAAAAAATCATGAAATGGAACACACATTTCAGAAATGAAGTCTGACAAATACTGCATCTTAGAACAGGTAGCATGACTAATGAGCTAATAAAGACACGACACCCTTCCTAGGAGATCAGATGATGTTTCAGAAAATGAGAAATGGATTTTTTTTTTTTTTTTTTGCCTAAAGCCCATCAATTTGCAGGTCTCCACTCTTCCCTTGAGTGATGTGAGGAAAAAAACCCCAGTGGTATGTTAACAGTAGCCAGAGAAATAGTGATTTTTCTTCTGTTATCATTTAAGTCCTATTATAATATTTTAACTTATATTCACATTTTATATTGAAGTCTTCACTGTCTTAGCAAAATCAGAAAAAGTGCTATAATAAAATGCTGTCATTAAAAAAAATAAACAAAAAAACCCCCTTTATTTTCTAGATAAGCCTTTGTCTGATACCACTGTTGAAATTATATCATTTTGTGTTGTGTGTATATCATCCCAACATAAGGATATAAACTTTGTGTGCTAAAACGTGACTGACAACAACAGGACCGGTAAGATTTCACTCCAAGATCACACTGTACAGGGGCTACGGTAGAGAAGGGAACACACAGAAGTTTCATAGATCTTTCTTAGGAAAAAACCCTTCAAAACCAGCCAGCAACAGCAGCTAAAACTTACATAGCGTTTACTAAGTGCCTGCACATTTCACCTTAACCCTGAGGTAGGTTCTGTATCATCTTCATCTTACAGATAAGGAAATGGGCACAGAGAGGTTAAGTCATTTGCCAAAGGTCACGTAAGGAATAAGTGGAAGAGCTGGGATTCAGATAAATGCAGTCTAGCTGTAAGGACCATAGTTATAATCATACCATACTCTATATACTACATCAGTAAGGGATTAAGTTGCTTTCTTGAACAAATCTCCTATTCAATAACATGCATATGGTTCAGCTGGAAAAATTACAGACCAATCACCATCTGGCTAGAACCATTATTATTTCAGACATAGGCATCCTATGTAACTTGAGGTGGGGAGAAGAGTTATTTATGGATTACTGTAGTAAATATTTGTCAAAACACCAACTATCTCAATAATCATACACTTATTTCATTCATAAGAACTTCCAAAAATAACTCTTCTGTATCAAAAAACTTATAAATGGCACAAGAGAGTTAAATAATGGCCTATGGAGGAAAGAATTCTGCTAGGGGAAACTCTAGTGAAGCATTTTCTCCATTACATTTTTGATTGATATAGTTCATGAAAGAAGCCTCGCTTTGCCGCCTTCTTTTTTTAAATGAATTTATTTATTTAATTTATTTATTTTTGGCTGCGTTGGGTCTTCGTTGCTGTGCGCGGGCTTTCTCTAGTTGCAGCGAGCGGGGGCCACTCTTCGTCGAGGTGCACAAGCTTCTCATTGCGGTGGCTTCTCTTGTTGCGGAGCATGGGCTCTAGGCACACGGGCTCAGTAGCTGTGGTGCACGGGCTTAGTTGCTCCGCGGCATGTGGGATCTTCCCAGACCAGGGCTCGAACCCGTGTCCCCTGCATTGGCAGGTGGATTCCTAACCACTGCACCACCAGGGAAGCCCTGCCTTCCTTTTTTTAGTGATTCCTCTGAGAGGGAATGCAAGAAACTAAATCTGAGGGGGAAAACTGCTTTCATAATCTCAAGTGTAAACCACGAATAGCCTTTTCTGATATAAAAGTTAAAGCCTGAAGAGATAAGAAAGGCAAGCATTTATTCCTTTAAACATTTCAATAAATTTGCAAAAATATTCAGCAACTATGCACATATTGTTTGTATACTTAAAATGCAACAATTTTCCTGCTTCGAATATTATTTTCCTGAGTGTTTTAAGGATATTTTGTTCTACTAGACGATTCAAAAGTAAGACTTACACACACACATAATATATGTAACAGGAATTCTCCACATGATTAGCATCGTGGACTCTCCTAACAGTGTCAAACAATGAGAAGCCAAACATGATCACATCCACGTCGTAAGGAGAGCCTGGAGAATCACCTACGTCTTTGTTTTCTGCTCAGTGCTTCTGATAAGCTCAGCAGATGTACAGCCATGACTTGTTTCCAAACATCCAGACCCCCTCACTGGCTCACCACAATTACACAAGCGCTAAGTTCTAAGTATTCAAAGAAAGATTGCAGGTGTCGCTTTACTTCTCTCTGGTCCCTTTACCAAACCCCTACATCACTTATGACATTACTTGCTAATATTCTGCAATCCAAAATGAAAAATGCAGGTATACAAGTTTGCTAAATTTCACTTAACCAAATAAATTTAAAAATAGATAAAATACTTAAATTCCTGCAACACAAAACTTGGTTTTCATATTCATTAGAACATTTTAGAATTACTCAAACACAAGAATTGAAAATGTGTGTGCTATTTGGAAGAGAACTACTGAATTTATTCTCCAGAAGAAAAAGCAGACCTGAAGCATCACATTACTGGAACACCTGAAACATGTTGACAAGTTCTTATCTTCTAAACTTCAACGAAAGCTGCTTGCACAAACTATTTAAAGAATATCTGCCCCTATTAAACAAGCCAGATGTGTTAAGGAAGTCAGAAGCTGAGTCACTTCATTTCTTTCTGTTGCCTCCAGTTGCTAGAATACTGGCAATTCGCATAAATATGTTTAATGTATCCATGTAGATTCCCAGCATCCTAGGAAAGAAATTATGCCTGTTAAATATGATGTAATTCTCGTAACAATGACAAAAACTATTTCGTAATGTAGGAGAGAAGAAAGCGCAACACTGATTATTTGTCCCAGGTATATGAAATGGAAATTTTAAAAAAGACGCCAACTAAGGAAGTCCTAGACTAGAAAACTATCAAGATTTTTCTTTTGGCAGATTAATCTTTTAAGTGTTAAAGGGCAGTTTTAAAAATCATTATATTATCTGACACTCTACTATGAGTACAGTATCTTGCTTTAAAAAAAAAAGAAATGGGTGATAGACACTGAAATAATCAAAATAAAAACCAAAGAAACACCTTCACAAAAATGTGTCAGACACAAGTCTGGCATTTTAAAATATAACACACTCCCTTCAATGCCTCCCCTGATTACCCCCAAAAAACCTGCCACAAATCTGTGAGCATTATAGCAATGTTTAAAAAAATCATTACATTAAGTTTTAAAGAAATAAAAATAAATTACTTTAAAAAATGTGATAGACACCATGAAACTCAAGGAAATTACTTAAATAAAATAACCTACTTTGGTGGAGAGGCCAAGGAAAGGAAAAAGCATTATTGTACAACACAACATCAGCTACAGTTGAATATCTCCAAAATGGAATTTTCAATTTTTAATAAAAAATTAAAAATTGAAGTGTTTCCAATTTTTAATAAAATAGGCTTTTCTATTAAAAATTTCAATTATGTACACTTTCCAAAAATAACACTTGACTAATACATCTTTTCTTCAGTTTTAAAGTCTGTTAAATATAAATTACACAAACACACATGCAAAATTAATTGACCAACAAAAGCACTATAAGGCTAATTAACAAAATAGGTAAAATACTCTGAATCAATTGAATATATACCTAATTATTACACTTAGTTGCAATATAATCAAATGTTTTGTGTATACATAGCTTACTAAGGAAAGAGAACAGACCAAATAATAACAGAAATAAAATAGTAAAATTCAACAAAGTCATTGTTGCAGGTTGAACTCAAAAGATATGTTCAAGTCCTAATCTGTGGTACCTGTGAATGTGACGTTACTTGGGAATAGGGTCTTTGCGATTATAATTAAGATGTGAGTTAAGAGGAGGTAATACTGGAGAAGGGTGAGCCTTAATTCAATATGGCATCATTATAAGAGACAGAGATACAGGGAGAACATCATATGAGGACAGGAGTAAAGATTACAGTGATATATCTACAAGCCAAGGAATGCCAAGGATGGCTGGCCATGACAAGAAGCTAGGAGAGAGGCATGGAGGAGATTCTCCCCTAGGGCCCTCAGAAGGTACCAACCCTGATGATACCTTGATTTCAGACTTCTGGACTCTGGAACTATGAGAGAATAAATTTCTGTTGTTTTAAATCAGCCAGTTTATATAATTTGTTATAGCAGTCCTTGGAAACTAACACAGTCATAAAACAAAACAGGCCAAAGCAACACAAATGTCCTTATGCAACAAAGAAAAGACATTAAAGGCTACTTACGAATTGATGGGATCATATTTTTGAACTCCATACACTGGTACTACTTCTGCACGCTTGATTACTTTCTGTGTATCATACAGAAGAAACATGCTGAAAAGAACTAATCCACCATAAATTGCCACCGAGTACAGCGTGGCGCCAGCCACAGTGGTAGGTGGAAGAAACATAGATCCTGAAATCAAAATGGGGAAAAAAAGGTTTTCTGGGAAAAAGTATTTTTCTGTAACTGGATTTACAATCAGCATCACTTAAAAAAGTTTTCTTCTTTGGCATGTTGCACAGATAAGGAAACATCCGAGTATGTGCTCTAATTTTACATACATTCAGTTCAAAACCCATTATACTCATTCTTGCAGTGGGTCACTTGCCCACATTATAGGAAAGTTCCTGCATCAGAGCAATTTTCATGTTCTCCAGACCAACTTTCCCATTTTACATGTATTTGGTAAAACCAATAATAATGGTTTGCCATGATGCCAAACGAGCAAATCCAGTCAAATTAGCATATATGTTTTAACCAACTTTTAAAAATGACACTTACTAAATTCTCTCCATTAGGATACCTGAGTATGTCAGATGATTTTAGGACATCATGAACCAAGAACCAAGCGTCAAAGCACAGTGGCTTACCTAGTGAGGACACAAAGACGACACCCAGGCCCACGCCCAGGGGTGCTCCCATGTTCAAAAACTTCTCACTGGGTGCACACATGGCCACAGTGGAGAGGCCTCCCACAACACCAGCTGTGTACCATGCGGCTCTGAGGAGAAGAGGCCCCCCTAATATCGTCAGAGGAGCCACCACTGCACCCATCACACCTGGAGAAAGAGCAAGCAGGCAGTTAAATATTTACTAAACAACAACCAAAAGGAAAATGCTTCTTCTAACATGCCATCTGAACATATTGTAGCTTATAGTTAAACAATGTGATTACAAAAAGTCTTCTCCTTATTTAGGTGACGCTATCCCCAAAACCCCACAACTAAAACTTGTACCTATCCAAATTCTAAATCACAACTAACACGATTCCTAGTCAATCAGTCAAAACTCACACAGTAAAAACACTAATCTAGAGTTTTAGTAACTATGTCAAATTCAGTGTAGTTCATTATTTGGATCTGAGTCTACCAATAGTCTTTATAACAATATTCACATTTGGAAGAACTGAGATGAAAGGCTTAAAATAACTGAAGGTCAAATCTACTGTGCTGAAAGAGAACACAGTAAAAGGAAAGACTAAGTATATGATGCTAATCTTAAAGTAGGAACTTCACGGACAGATGCTGCTGTTACCTTGTGTAATAGGGAATGTAATCACAGCTTGGAAAAAGCAATTTTAGTTGTTAAATATTTATAAACATGTCCACCCAAAGGATGGTAACAATAATTTCATTAGCAAAGGTAAATAGAAATATTTTATTTAAAAAAAACAGATCTCAGATAAGGTATTCTTTCCGTATTGAGTAGAACAAGCTATACCCTTTTCTTTTTTTTTTTTTTTGGCAGTACCATGTGACTTGTGGGATCTTCGTTCCCCGACCAAGGATTGAACCTGGGTCCCCTGCAGTGGAAGCATAGAGTCCTAACCACTAGACAGCCAGGGAATTCTCAACTATACCCTTTTCTTAAACATTAAATGTGCATAGTTGAACTCATGGAATAAGCACAGAGCTACCTTCACACTGAAATTTTAATACCAGTGTGTCTCTTGAGACTAACATTTCTAGATCAAGTAATAGGGCATATTTTATCACATGATGATGAAAAATTAAAAAATTTTTTGCTCTAGGAAAGACATTAGATAAAAATTCATCTGTATGACATTTCTATCAGAATTCCTATCAATTTTGCAACTGACAGCAAAATTTTAAGAAAAACTTTCAAGGAGATTATTGAGATTTTTTCCAGTGATACTGATAGAAATCTTAAATGGCAATAGATGTTTGCTGCTTAAGGACAAATCAATTACAAAACTAATAAGAATAGCTCAACATTATTATTGTGAATGAAAACTGCCCTTCAGGAAATTAGTACATCCACTGGGGAAAACAAGTATGAAGGTTCCTCAAAAAATAAACACAACTATCATATGATCCAGCAATCTCAATTCTGGGTTTATAAGCAAAGGAACTGAAATCAGGATATGAAAACAACCCAAGTGTTTGTCAATGGATGGATGGATAAAGAAGATGTGGTATATATAAACAATGGAATATTATTCAGACTCAAAAAAGAATGAAATGTTGCACTTCTTGACAATACAGATGGATCTTGAGGACATTATGCTAAGTGAAATAAGTCGGACAGAGAAAGACAAATATCGTATGATCTCACTTATACGTGGAATCTAAAAAAGTCAAACAGAGAAACAGAGCATAGTGGTGGTTACTACGGGCTGGGGGGAGACGAAAATGCGGAGATACCTGTCAAGGGGTACAAGCTTCCAGTTATGATTAACAAGTTTGAGGACGTAATGTACATCATGATTACAGCTAATAATACCACATCATAAATGCTGCTAAGAGAGTAGATCTTAAATGTTCTCATCATAAAAAAGATACGGTAAATACGAAATGAAGGTTAATGCTATGGTAGTAATCATTTTGTAATATATAAATGTGTCAAATCAACATGTTGCATGCCTTAAACTTATACAATATCATGTATCAGTTATATCTCAATAAAGCAGGGGGAAAACACAGAAGAGACTAGCTTTCAGCGAGCGTTTCAGTAATTCTTGCACAGTATCACTTAGGCCTGATTGAGACCACAGCTGTGTCCACAAGGTATTAAACATCTGTATGAAAAATGAAAATAGAATGCATTGGGATGTTTATCCTGGGTCAAAACCTGGCTTTGATGTCTCTTTGACTCTGTGAGTGGTTGCCCTTAGGTCATCCACGTTGGATTAAAGGGGTCTGAAACTCCATCATGCCAGTGAATGAAAAATTAGACAGAGAGTTGGACTTTAAGAAATAACATTAGGGGCTTCCCTGGTGGCACAGTGGTTAAGAATCCACCTGCCAGTGCAGGAGACATGGGTTCGAGCCCTGGTCCAGGAATATCCCACATGCTGCGGAGCAACTAAGCCCGTGTGCCACAACTGCTGAGCCTGCGCTCTAGAAGCCACAAGCCACAACTACTGAGGCTGCGTGCCACAACTACTGAAGCCCATGTGCCTAGAGCCCATGCTCCGCAACAAGAGAAGCCACTGCAATGAGAAGCCCGCACACCACAACGAAGAGCAGCCCCCACTTATCCCAACTAGAGAAAAGCCTGCGCATAGCAACGAAGGCCCAATGCAGCCAAAAATAAATAAATAAATAATAAATTTATGGAAACAAAAGAAAAGAAAAAAAGAGAAATAACATTGGGGGGTGTCAGTCTTGACTTTGGCACTTCCTGCTGTGTGACTTCACCCAGCCTCAGCTTCCTCATCCATGAACATATGGACAGGCTAATGCCTGCACACACAGCTTCCCAAGATGTTTATGAAGAATAAAGCAAATTCTGAAAACAAATTAAAAAAAGAAAAAAATGGCATTCATACTGCGCAAGAAAGGGTTAACACAGCAGACCTAAGCCTACCTTTACAGAGACCTGCTTGCAAGGTTAGTCCTTGGCTGGCATCTGAGAACTTGGCACTGGAACCATTCTCTAACCTTAGGGTTAGACTATTTATGCAAAAAATGAGTTATGCTGAATGCCTGCTTTCCTTCTGGGAGTCTGGATTTTGGTAGTTGCTAGGAGGGTCCCTAAATGGTCAGCCCCCAATAAAAACCTTCGGTGCTGAGTCTCTAATGGGCTTCCCTGGGCAGAAACATTGTACATGTTACTGCACATTTCGCATTCTTGCCGTGTGCCCTCAAAGGGAGGAGACAGCACTGAAAGCCTGTGTGTGGATTTCTCCACACTCTAGACTTTGCCTGTATCTTTCTCCCTTTCTGATCCTACTGTGTATCCTTTCACTGTAATAAACCTTAGCTCTGAGTATAACTATATGCTGAGTCCTGTGACTCCATCTAACAAATTGCTGAATGAATGGGTGGCCTAGGGGACTGCCCTCCAACACACATAAAACACCCAGAACTGGGCTCCCCTGGTGGCGCAGTGGTTGAGAGTCCACCTGCTGATGCAGGGGACATGGGTTTGTGCCCCGGTCTGGGAAGATCCCACATGCCGCGGAGCGGCTAGGCCCGTGAGCCATGGCCGCTAAGCCTGTGCGTCCGGAGCCTGTGCTCCGCAACGGGAGAGGCAACAGTGAGAGGCCTGCGTACCACACACACAAAAAAACAACCAAAAAAACCCCCCCAAAAACCACCCAGAACTTAAGTAATTTATATGTTACAATAATATCAGATAAGAAGAGGTTTTCTAAGCAACACAGGTAGAAAGGCTTACTTATTCTAGCTCGAATTAAAACTACACAGCTACTTTAATTCAACAAGTGGATCTACTATTTATCAGAGATAAAATGACACTGAACCTGTTTATTCAAGGAAACAGTGTCTAAAATGGGAAACAGGTGTAGAACTCTATTTACTGGCTAAGACGTTGAATAATCCTTGAATATTTATATGGCACTAAGAGATATTAAATTTTATAGCAAATGCACACACTACGTTTTAAGTAATTTTTTTCTTAAAAGCAGGTTACTGGTATTAGAAGAAAATATTGGGACCATCGCCCTCCCAACCACAAAAGTTCTGTCTTGTAAAGGTCCATGGAAAATATCTATGGTTGAATTACCTAAGACCTAATGGAAGAGAGGCTTGAAAACCAAGGCTGGGAAGTCATGCTCTCTCACATTCACCAAAACAAAGCCAGCACATGAAGAATACAAATGATGTATTTCACACTGGAAATTCATCATACTGGGTACCCCAAAACTAATTTCCATTTATTAACCCACGTTAAAAACATTTCAGTCTGTCTCCCTGGAATTTTCATGGAAATGCTTATAGAAGTGCTCTTGGCTTGTGGTAAAGATCATGCATCTAGAGCATTTTTGTTTCTGCATCTGGTGTTCTTTACTCAACCCAGAGGCACAATACCCTGGGATACTTGCAATGGAAAATACTTTATGTAAACTTTAAAATATTTGTCTTTCCATAATTAAGGAAAATATTACATATACCTAAAGGAATATTAATACTGTTCCGCAATACCAGGGTTGGACAGCCTCTGTCCTGCCCACAGTAACTTTGTGCCAAAAACTATCTACTGACCCAGCTAACCGCATCACACACGGAAGTGAATTTCCAAAGATCTTTTTGACTGCTTTCTTCTTCCCAATGCTCCACTGCAAAAACCTCTGCTCCTATTCTTTCACACATCTTACGTCCTCCTTCTCTGGTAGAGACCCCCAGTTTCTTATTTTTCTAAAGATATACAACAAGAACAATTCTCAAGTGATGTGTATCAGATCTGAAATCCTCCTGGTATTAGACAAAACACATAAAAGGAAATCTCTGCATATACTAGACTGTCACCAGAGGCAAGTGTAATACTGGGGCTGTCCATGGTCTTAGTATCAGAATCATTAACTTTCCAGAGTGGAGATCTGGCAATAATACTACCAGGAATAAGTGCAGAAAACCGTTAAGTATTTAGCAGACATGAGGCTTAATTAAATTGTGTACATATCATTTACGACTGTGAAGAGCCATCAAAAAAGGCAGTATTTAAGATTGTTTAACAACAATTGTAAAACAGAACATACCAGAATGTAGTAACCAAGCAAGATGCTTTGGGCCTGGGCTCTGGTCATATGATATCGACTGGACCAGCATTCCAGCTCCAATCATGGCTGCAAAGGTTGCACCAATTGTCTGAAAGACATGTATTACTAAGAAAAATTGATCCTTATACAACAACAAAGTAGAAACTCACAGGTTCCAAGTCCAGTTAGTTCCTCCAATAAACCATGTTTAAAAAGATGAAGGATAATAAACAGAATCCTATATTTTTCTAGCACATTAAAAGGCCTTGTGCTTATTTCAGTTTGGTCAAATTAGCAAGAGCACCCCCTACTATCATACATAAAGTTTTCCAGACAACTTTAAGTGAATGAGTAGAGCTCTGGAAGATAACATCATCTTTAAAAAATTTTATTCTTGTTAGACAAAGGTATAACAAAACCCCTTTAAAAGTCCCAGAATAATTATTTTTAATTATATTTATTTTGGTATAGCACAAGTAACATTAAAAAAGTTAGTCATGATACACCAATTAGAATATATATATATATATATATATCTATCTCACATTGTCTCAAACTCTATATTTGCTAAATGAAAACCTGAAAAAAAGCAGCACATGGAAAAGATGAGAAATAAGATTCTACATTTCTATCCTCCCAATTTTCTGGCTGAATTGGCCCTCATCCCCTTTGTCTATCTTCGATTTCCATTGTTATACATTTAAATATTCCTTGTGCATAACAAGGAAGAAATGTTTGTAATGAAAGATGATAATCAATCTTCAGGAAATTTAAAGCAGAAATTGCAAACTTGCAGCCCTTGGGCAAGATCAGGCAGCAGATGTTTTGTTTGGCCAACTATTCAAAAAACAATTGAGCGAGAACGCATTTAGTTGGAAGGCTTTCTCTAGATGCCAAAATCCCACGTGACATACCAGGCCTGCCTCACTCATCTGCATTATGTCTAACCCATGGGCATCTGAACGGTCAACCTCTGAGGTAAAGTACAGGTAAACATAACAGCTGTTTTTGCTGAGAATGCGAAAGCCTTCACTCATAACACAGAAAAGCACGCTGGGTTCTACTTCACCACCTTCCAATGGAGAAACAATTACTAAAAGCTACTTCATCTATCTCCATGCAAAGCATTTTCAGGATATTTAACACAATTACATATTTTTCTTTTAAAGTCCTTCATCATCCAGGTTCATTTTTTGCCTTTTACCTTCCCATACTCTACACTCCAGGTACACTGAACTGGTAGGCTGCGAACATGCCCCAGTTTCACACCTCTTTAATTTTGTTTATTGTGCCTAAAAATACGTCCTTCCTATCTGGTTGACATATTCAAGGATTACCTCTTTGCCTGAAAAGTTTTTCTGGTAGGTACCCTGGCTGTAATAAGCAGTGTCAGATGTCTCTACTCTGTTCCAAAAGCACTTGGTACAAACTTTGACATTATCTGTGTGTATGTCTGTCACCTCCCAAAGGCTTCTTCCTCTCTGTAGCACCTGTCTGGCTTTCTAAACTATTTTACTTAAGCAGCCCTAAAGGCAGGTGAGACTGATCTTATGCCCACAAGCACCTGAGAATATGGCCCAAGCACAAAACCTCATTGAAGTCTTATTTTAGGGGCTAAACTCTTTTGTATATTTTAATCTTTCATGTTTGCTTTATTACAAAAGCATTGCTTTAAATTGTTTACCTCTGATTAAAACTGACATACCTGATGAGAATGCAACAAGTTGATTCTGTGCCTTCAATAACCTCTAGGCTAGGAGATTCATGACACCCATCTGAGAAGCAAGACCCTACTACTGAAGTGTCTAAATGGCTACGCAACTGCAAATGGTTCTCCTTTTGGAAAGTACAGAATAGTGGAAACATTACAGATTTGGAAGTCATAGGGATCTGGGTTGCCCATGGGAAGAATCAGTGGGAATTTGCTGTGGGAAGTGTGTGTTATATAAACTTTCCCATCTCCCATTCCCTTCCAGTCTCACACTCGTTGCTCTAGTTTGCATTACCATCATTTTAGACCTTGAAAAGGCACAGCTGGTACACTTGCTCCCTGTCTCTTCCACATTAGTTCTTAAAGCTCAAATACAAATCATACTTTTGCTGTTCTAGTATCTGCAATGGCCTCTAACCGCTTAGGTGCTCTCCTCAGCTCGGCAATCAAACACACCCTTTCTATTTGTGTCTTCTTCACACTCCAGACCTCAAACACTTAAACTTCACTTGAATGGGATTATAAAGTCACTTGTAATGACTACCTCCTCTCCTTTGCCCAAGCTGTTTTTTTTCCACAAAACTCGACTACCCTGTCCTCTCCTACTAAAATAAAAAAATGCTAGTAAAACAACAAATGCTCAAGAAACTCTCACTGAATATAAAACCTTATATAGGGTCAAGGAAAGTTCAGAATAGTGCCAGCACTATTCTACTCCTAGTAGTATAGAGTGCTTGGGTTTTTGTGACAGCTATTCTCCACTGACCTCTAAGATGGATTTTTTTTTTAACATCTTTATTGGAGTATAATTGCTTTACAATGGTGTATTAGTTGCTGCTGTATAACAAAGTGAATCAGCTATATGTATACATATATCCCCATAACTCTTCCCTCTTGCGTCTCCGTCCCACCCTCCCTATCCCACCCCTCTAGGTGGTCACAAAGCACCGAGCTGATCTGATCTCCCTGTGCTATGCGGCTGCTTCCCACTAGCTATCTATTTTACGTTTGGTAGTGTATATATGTCCATGCCACTCTCTCACTTCGTCCCAGCTTACCCTTCCCCCTCCCCGTCCATTCTCTGCGTCTGCGTCTTTATTCCTGTCCTGCCCCTAAGTTCTTCAGAACCATTTTTTTTCTTTTAGATTCCATATGTGTTAGCATACGGTATTTGTTTTCCTCTTTCTGACTCACTCTGTCTGACAGACTCTAGGTCCATCCACCTCACTACAAATAACTCAATTTCGTTTCTTTTTATGGCTAATATTCCACTGTATATATGTGCCACATAAGATGGATTTTCATCGGCTTTATTTTTTAGTAAATTACTACAAAATAGAGCTGTTTGATATCTGCTGCTAGATAAGTAGAATGTTCCTGTAAGTTTAGGTTCCAACATCTTTGCTGCTACTAAAATACATATTCAACAAGGAATAATAGCTGACTTGCCTAAGAAGGTATTTCCTACTTTGTTTCAGCTGCACTAATAATTCATATATTACTTGAACAAAGATCTGTTTAATATAGTAAGGTATTCTTTCCATTTAATCCCCTCCTCCGATAGTTTTCATTTAATCTTTTGCTATTTAGTGGGAAAGGAAAACAAAAACAAGCTAACTTACCACCCAAGAGCCTCTCATCATGAAGTTCATGAGGGCAGGAGTTCTATTCACTGCCAGGGCAGACAAAGCTGTTATGCTGATACTTCCTGCTAAGTACATATAGGTGGTATGAATTCTATCCTTCACATACTGAGGCCAAATTCTGTAAGAAACACAACACAGTTAATTTATAGAATTATGAATGTGAATTTTGGTTGAATCATTTACTAGGTGGGAGATCTTGAGAAATATCACTTTATTGCTCTAAATCTTATTCCAGTATCATGGAAATAATGATGCATGTTGGAGTTACCATAAAAAATTAAGTAATATAAAACATATAAGCCCTTGGCACATATACAAAACAACACATTTGCTTCTTGCTTAAACATATATAACCTTGGTAAAAGATTTTTATTTATTGTTTGAATAAATATATGCCAAGGAAATGAGAGATTCTATTTTTTTTCATGTATATTTCCACATAGTTGGAACACTGGACATAAAATACTCTAAAAGTGGTGAAAGATAAGGATGAGAAGAAAACTGGAACCTTTAAGGCACGAATTGTTTGAGAACAATTTACTTACACGGCTTTTTCAAGAGCTCCAATCTCATTAGACATTCCCAAGCCATAGTAGCACAAAGCTCCAAGACCAACAGCAGCCCCTCCAGCAATAAACCATCTTCCCATCTGATCAACTGAAGAACACAGGAGGAAATGCAAGTTAATACTGCTGTCTTGGCTAAAATGATTAGACTTAATTAATCTTTAAGTTCACTCTAACAAAATTTGCGGAGGTGGTGTATCTGTAGATGTAGGGGTACTTCTGTGATATATGTTATTTTATTCATAAGAGATGTGTGTTCTCGTGACACTCTTAGAAAATAAAGATGAGAAAAACATGTTAACATCACGTTATATTTAATATTGTGTCTAAAGTGCTTTAAACAAAGATGATGCTTTACATGGAGTCAAGAAAAAAATGAACCAAAGAAAAATGTAGTTAGTGTTTATGCAGCAGGATCAAGGGAGAGGGTGCTCTTGGTTTTTAGAGTACCGAGAGGAAATAATTTATCAACTCTTAACTGGATGGAGGTATTCACAAAGAGCATCTTGCTCCCTTTAGTCAAAGTTTGTTCCCTAAGAATGTTACTACACTGTTGCTATGATTCATATAGTTTGGTTTCTAGGGCCAACTGACCGACAGAAATGCCCTGAGGGATGCCAACTGGGGCTCTCTCCCATTTTAAAATACAGATGGTCCCCAACTTAAGATTTTTAAAAAACAATATGCATTCAAGTAGAAACTGTACTTTGAATTTTTAATTTTGATCTTTTTCTGGGCTACTGTCATGCAGTACGATACTCCCTTGTGATGCTGGGCAGCGGCACCCAGTCGGCGAGTTGATCATGAGGGTAAACAGCCGATACACTTATAACCATTCTGTACTCACCCAACAATTCTATTTTTCACTTTCAGGATTCAATAAATCACAGGAAGGATTCAACACTTAATTATAAAATAGGCTTAGTGTTAGATAATTTTGCCCAACTGTAGGTTAATGTTAAGTATTCTGAACACGCTTAAGGTAGGCTAGGCTAAGCTATGATATTTGGTAAGTTAGGTATATTAAATATATTTTGAACTTCAGGACATCTTCAACTTATGATGGGTTTATCAGGACATAACTCCATTTTAAGTCAGGGAAGATGGGTATTGACCTTTTGCAAGGCTGTTAAGGAGCAGTAGTGTTCTTTGATTTTGGGTAGATTACCAATCTAGATTCTGAACTTGCAAAGCTGAAATCCAAACTGTGAACCAAACTGACGTCATTAGGGTATTGCTTCCTGAGAGGCCCTAAATGGGCAGTCAATCAAGATGACCCCTCTTGAACAACTAGCTTTTTATTAACATCTATGTTTTGATGATTTACTCTTGACCTGAAACATATACAAATATTATGTTTGAAGTAAGATTCTACGTGGCTTCAAATGAACTTCAATAACAGATTATAACTTTCAGATCACGGCACATTACCTAATAATTCTTAAAAAAAAAATGGTGAAAGTAAAATTTTTTTCTGGAAGAAACGTGACTGGGGACCACTGAGCTCAGTGTGAAGTACCAACCTTTTCAGGGTCATCAGATACCTGAGGATGACTGCCCTTATTCTCACAAAATGCACATATGTACAAGTTTGCATATACTTTAAGGAGGCTGTTCATGGACCTTTTTTTAAAACACGAGTTTACTAAAGGCTGCCACCTACTTTTAAATATTTTTTCCAGTGATGGCTCCAAAGCTGCCTCCTTGAGTTCTTGGCTAGTTTTCCCACGACGAATTCCAAGTCTTGTCTTGGTGGCATATTCCTGATACACATGGAAACAAAGACACACACCACCCACACCAAAAGAATGTTAACAACAAAATAAAACAGAGAATCTCATCACCCTAGAAAACTCTGTATAATGTAACTTGGTACTTTCTATGTATGTAAGTCATACATACTTCACTATGAAAGTACGTTAGCCAATCTAAAAAATTAAATGTAGACTCTACTTGTGCTCTATCTTCGAAGTGATTCACTAATTCATTACAATCTAACTTCTTAGTTCAGGTTTCAGAACTGTTTATTTCATAAACTACAAATTTTATTTATATCTCTAGAATTATCATATTTTAAACACTAACTTTTAAAAGATATGCATTCAGTAAGTATTAGCTGCATTTTTCCATCTGGGAAATGGGCGCAATCCTTCCTTTAACACAAAGCCAAAGGGATGGATGACTACTACCTCTATTTTAGCTCTTTTTCAACAGTGGAACAGTTAATTTAAGAGAAAAAAGTTGTCTCTTCTAGCTTCTGTATATTTCCTTATCTACCTCACATTTCAAAATTTATACTCCTAATTTGAATGCTAGAGCAGAAA
This sequence comes from Leucopleurus acutus, assembly GCF_964270905.1. Taxonomy (NCBI): domain Eukaryota; kingdom Metazoa; phylum Chordata; class Mammalia; order Artiodactyla; family Delphinidae; genus Leucopleurus; species Leucopleurus acutus. The sequence goes on from NC_139156.1 coordinate 50,588,446, forward strand.
TCTACTACAAAAGGAAATGGGTTTCTCTCTAACTTGACAGATTTTGTTTTACCATTCTCTAAACAAGAGCTGAAATGACATGTTTAGTAACTTATTAATAAGTTATTGGCCAAATGGTAATATTCTTAAGCTTTTGAAAATAGGCTCCACGATCTCTCTGTTGAACCATACAGCTCTCAACCCTTCACAAATTACTCTAAATTCTCTGAATGAGAAATTCCAAGAGCTGTAAGTAAAGGAGAAGTTACAGGAGTTCTTTTTCATATATGATAAAGATGGAACAGAACACTAATAGGGAGAAAGAGCTGATTTGGTACATTTTCACAGCTGTTTCAGTAAATCACTAATGGTAGAATAGGGAGCTTCACAATCTGTCAAAAAAATGGTCCCAGGAGCATACAGAGAGACAGACAATATAAAAATATTCAGATTATCTTTACCCTGCTGGGTGGTAAGAGCCACTGATTTTTCGTGATGGAATTCTTCACAACAGGGGAGGCCTTGGTGAGAGCTGGGTGGAAAACCCTGGAAGGTAGTGTCCGGAGACACACAAGTCTTGCGGCCAGCATGGTGGTGCACCAGGTTTACCAAGCAGATCTGAAATGCTAGTTAGAGACAGAGACAAAAAAATCACCCATTAACCAACCCACCGGCTCTAAGAAAGAACCAATCATCTCTTAGGAGAAAAGGTGAAATAAAGTGACCTTTCAAAATGATAATGATGAATACTCTGCTTGTCCCTTGTTAGTTCAAGATATCCATCCCACAGAACTGGTTTGGGATGGACCACCAAAATGGGTTTAAATCCCAATCGGAACAATAACAAGAGGAATGACTTTTATGTGTCCAATACAGAGTGGATTTAATATCAAGAGAATTAAGGGGTGTGTGATGGATTTTATACATGTGGTTTTGTCTGAAGATTTATACCAGCATTCAGTGGGAAAATTTTAAAAAGGGCTAAGAATAACTTCTGAGCAGAGGAAAAATGTCATCCAAGAAGTGATTAACTCTTCAAGGTCATACTACATTGCAAGGTTATAAAACATTGGTGGAAACCAAGCATGCGAAGTATTACTTCCCTTCAAAATATGATGTAAAAATATTCAAGGTATTGAAACCACCTGGGATGTACCTTAAAAATGTAGATTCCTAGGTCTAACTTCGGTCCTAATGATTTAACCCCTTGGAATAAGACACAGTAATATGTATTTTAACTAGCACCCCAAAAGCTAAGAATCTTTGCTTTTAAATACCTATCTGAATGTACTTCCAACTCTGCCACGGGATCTGCGAGGGGTATGCAAAACTGACACCTATTCTTTGGAAAAATACCGAATCATTCTAGCACTTTCGTGGCATTACATCATCTCAGCCTAAAGATGCTGTGCCTCTCATACCTCAACACATCTACTGAGGAGAACCAGCTCAGAGGGGCCTCCAGAGTGGGAATTTTACTTCTATCACAGGCTAGAAGTGGCCTCGTGCGAATGTTTGATCCCTGAGACTCAGGTGCCTTAACTACAAAATGGGTACTACTACCGACCCCGTACGCTTTCGTGTGCATCGATGAGCTCGGATCACAAGACTCGGATGAGAGCCCGGCAGCAAAAACTCTAGCCTCCCAAAGTCAACGCGCGACTCTACAGCACACCAGCCGCAGGCACCCCCTTATCTACCACAGCGGCGCCTGGGCGGCCCGGCCGCGGGGATGATTCAGCACATCGCTGCCCAGGGAGAAGCAGGCAGAGACAGCGAGCCCCTGCCCGCCTACCCCAGGCCCTGAAGTCGCCGTCCCCTCCACCCGGTCACCTGCAGGACGGCCCTGACACGCCGCCAGCCCGTGACGCAGCCCGCAGCGCCGCCGCCTCCAGTCCTCCCCACACACACGCAGCGGCCCAACGGGGCCGGTTGTCAGTAGTACGGTGGATCGCGGTGCCTCACGGCCCGGGGGAGCCTTACCTCAGTCCCTGGTCAACTCAAGCGCGCAGTTCCCCTTCCCGGCCGGCGAAACGCAACGACCACCACCTCTCGCGCCCTCTGCCCACCTCTTACTGATTGTGAGCGCAGTCTCTTTAGCTCGCTGCGTGACGCAACATCCGGAGAAGTCGCAAACACTACGGACAGCCAATCATGAGAGGAGGCCTAACGGAAGGGCGGGTAGTAGGAAGGAGGGGTTCCTAGTTGTAGGGGCGGGGCCAGTGGAGGATTGTTGGGAGCCTCGCAGTCAACGTCCATCGCGGGTGTGGGCAGAGAAGGCATTTCAGCCATTTTAGCTCTGGGTAGCGGAGCTCACCTTCGTTTTTCTCTCAACAGTTTCACTTGCAGCAGTTAAAAAATTATTTTAAAATTGAAAGAGGGTAGTATGAGAATTAAAAATTATTCCTTCGTCCCGTTTCTTTCCTCTTGTCAAGAATTTATTTCCAGATAGTGTGCCAAATTGGCAGTTTCAGACCGGAGCCAACGGGTTTCTTGCGGCGGATGTGAAATCTACAAAAAGAGCTGAGTCGCACGAGGTCGGAGAGCCGCCTGGCCGGATTTTAGGAGTTCTTTCGTTGCTTTGTGACCTCCCGATGACACATTTTCAAGGTTCAGTGAATACTAGCTAGTATAATAGGTTGGTACAACAGGCTCTGCCTCTTACCCAGGGTTGTTTTGAGATCTATTCGTATGCATGTAATTTGTAAGTTGAAAAACCATTTCTTGGCTTTGTGAGGAAGATTTTCCCCTCCTATCATTCTCATTTACCCGTTAAACAAATATTTACTGAGTCTCACTTTGTACCAAATTCTGTACTAGGGATACATACAAATAAAAGACATATTGTACCATTGTTTTGGCAAAACAAACTCCTTGGCCTTATGGCGTTTACTTTCTGGTGGAGACAAGAAAATAGACAAAATGTTTGTTAGTGATAAGTACTAAGAAGAAAAATAAATCTGCGTAAAACCCTAGACGGGCACTATTTCGATAAGGTGATTAATAACATGTAAAATTCATGAACCTAATCTCCTAAGCTATTGTTAATTGTGATTTACGATAATCCTCTAACCATGTAAATCTTGACAAACAAAAAGGTTTGCGTTTTATGTGGGTAATAAAACAGCTTGGCAGCACACAGGTCTTATTCACTCTGAAAATGGCAGGAAAACACTGGAGAAATCTGTCGCTTGAGATAGTGAACAGATCGAGCATGATCAATTTAATCTTACTTTAGATCTTCACCCAATTTAATCAGCTAGCAAATAAGTTCTCTGTTTAGTTCCCTTAGTGCTATTTTTCCCCTAGAGCTTCTGTTACCAGCAAAGAGAAGGCATTCACAACACAGTACCTGAATAAACGAAATACCTTTTTAAGTCTTAGTGAATTGCTTCAAGATTATTGATTAAAGTTTATTATCTTCAAAAAAGAAGAAACATTTCTGATTTCATGTTTTCTTTTCTTACCTATGGGGCTAGTGTTGTTTCCACAGCTGTTAAATGTTTTGAGGCAGGAGAGTTACCTTGTCACATCCTTGGGAAGATATGCTTAGTGTGGAGGGAGGAGAGGTTTCATTGACTTTGAAACCAATTGGGAATTTACTGCAATTGTTTAAGCAAAAAGTGATGAAGGCTGGAATTAAGACAGAGGGACAGAGAAGGAGTGTATGACAGAGATAAAAGACTAAGGAGGAATTTACGGGTTTTAATGACTGATGACTATCACTGATAAGGAAGAGGGAGGCACCCAGGATAATCCCTCTGTTCTGAATTGAGTGAAACTGTGTGGATAATTGCACCATTAGTTTAGAGATAGATTACAGGATGAGGTACAAATGTGGGGGAAGTAGATAAAACTCAGTATGAAGTGTTAAATTGTAATTTCTCTGCTTCTAAGACCTTGGAGCATAGGACAGATAAGATAAAAAGTCATGAATCACAAATCCTAATGCTGTATATACACTACAAGTTTTATTAAAGGCTGCTGAGTGGTTTCTTATCCTCCACTTGCTGGCTAAGTGGAGAGTGGGTTATAGAGGAGAAAAATCAGACTCGAGGACTAAAAATATTTTATTTCTTTTTAGTTAAAATAAATACCCTCACCCTGTCTTACTGAAACTGAGCAGGATGCTGAAGGGCCCTTCTGCGTGCAAAAGCCTTTCCAGGTCCCTCATTGCTTATTTGCAGGATAAAGGCTTCAGCCTCCTAGATCTTCCCTGAGCTCCAAAGAGCAGATTCAAACAGTTGCCAATCAGGGAAGTGGGGGAATGCAGAAACAAGGGAGGAGCAGTGAAGAAACAATAATGCAGCCTTGGGGCAGGTTCCTGGTTCCTTCTCATGGAATGTACATAATATCTTTAAGTTCTTCTGCAGGAACAAAATCTCCCACCCATGTGGAGGATGGTAACTTCAGGCTGAGCTCTTGATTCCTGGGGTATCGCCCTGTTGCCTCACCACCACCCAATCAGAAGAAAGTCACACACCCTGCAGCCCTCCCCGCAAATTTTGCCCATTAAAAACTTCTCCCTAAAAACCGTTGGGAGTTCGGGGTTTTTCAGCATAAACCACCCATTCTTGCTTGGCCCTGCAATAAACCTTTCTCTGCTTCAAACAAATTTTGGTTTGTTTGGCCTTACTGTCCATTGGGCACATGAACTTGTAAGGCCAACTGGCCCGAGGCAGGGGAACACAATCAGATTCACAGGTTGCATCAGACCGAAATTCTCTGGACCACCCAGTTCCAGAAACTGCCCTGGAGACATTCCGGACCACCCAGTTCCAGGAACTGACCTGGGGACTTTGAACCCAGCCCAGCCTTCCCGCCTTTCGAGGGGCGGGACCAGCGGTCCCCCAGGATACCTGAAAAGACCACCAAATAAGGAATACCCTGGCCCTCTCAGATTCACCACACCTCTTTCCCTTCTTCCCCTATAAAATCTTGCCCAACCCTCGCCCGGGTGCGACTTCTCTGGCCCCTTTCTCTGGGACCAGTGAATCTCGCCCGGGAGCGCTCCCTAATAAAGCTCACTTGAAGCTTTCCTCTGTTTTGCGGTGCCGTTTGTTAAGATCCGACCTTACAGAACTTATGTTCAGTAACACTACTAGACTTTTCCATCAGGAGATGTGGTATGGCTGAAAGAGAGTTGAAAAGGGAGTTCGTGACCTTTATTCTCTGCCTTCCCCAACGGGGTCTTATGTGGTCACCGTGTTTCCCACCAAAGGTGCTCTTCTCTGAAAGTTTGGTGACATTTCTGCACACAGGAGACCAACTTCTCAAATAGTGTTTAAGTGGCAGAAAACAAAGCAGGTATGAAGGAGTCAAGATCTTCCTCAGCCTGTTTTCTCTTGGTCTTAAAGTTTGCTATGTCAGAGAGTCCTAGAATCCCTGAGGCCTGGATAAACTCAAGACTGTAGCTATGAGCATGGGCCAGCTTGTTTGTACCCTTCAAGACACTGCTCAGTAGTGAAGGGGTCACCAGAAATATGCATGGGCAAGACACCCAGATGGGCATCAACAGACCATGGCGTATTCTATATGACAGAGCCAGCATCTGACTCTGGGTGAGAGACAAAACTGTGCCAACCTCAACAGTTAAATCCTCCCAGCAACTGAAGGAAAATGAAGCCATGGGTGAGAAGGGGGCTGCTCCCTCGGAGATCTGCTGAAGGCATCTACCCGGGAGCCAGTACATGGAAGTAGAATGGAGGGATAGAAAACAGGCCACACCTTTTTCCTCTCGTTTAACATGGATGTTTCGTCTTTCTTTCTTTTTTTATAGTAGTGCGGCTATATTCCCCATGTTGTACAATACATCCTTGAGCCTATCTTACCCCAATAGTTTGTACCTCCCACTCTCCTACCCCTATATTGCCCCTCCCCACCCCCACTGGTAACCACTAGTTTGCTCTCTATATCTGTGAGTCAGCTTCTTTTTTGCTATATTCATTAGTTATAAGTTTTAGATTCCACATGTAAGTGATATCATACAGTATTTGCGTTTCTGCATCTGACTTATTTCACTTAGCCTAATGCCCGCCACGTCCATCTATGTTGCTGCATATGGCAAAATTTCATTATTTTTCATGACTGAGTAGTATTCCTTTGTGTATATTTATATATCACAACTTCTTTATCCATTCATCTGTTGATGGACACTTAGGTCATTTCCATACCTTGGCAATTGTAAGTAATGCTGCTATGAATATGAACAGTGGAGTGCATGAGTCTTTTTGAATTAGTGGTTTTTTTGTTTTTTTTTTTTGATACCTACCCAGGAGTGGAATTGCTGGGTCATATGATAGTTCTAGTTTTAGTTTTTCGAGGAATCTCCATACTGTTTTTCACAGTGGCTGCACCAATTTCCATTCCCACCACAGTGTATGAGGGTTCCCTTTTCTCCACATCCTTGCCAACATCTGTTATTTGTGTTCTTTTTTAAAAAAATTAATTAATTAATTAGTTTGTTTATTTTATTTTTGGCTGTGTTGGGTCTTTGTTGCCGTGCGCAGGCTTTTCTCCAGTTGCGGTGGGGGGGGCTACTCTTCATTGGGGTGCGTGGGCTTCTCATTGCAGTGGCTTCTTTTGTTGCAGAGCATGGGCTCTAGGTGCGTGGGCTTCAGTAGTTGTGGCACGTGGGCTCAGTAATTGTGGCTCGCGGGTTTAGTTGTTCCGCATCATGTGGGATCTTCCCAGACCAGGGCTCGAACCCATGTCCCTTGCACTGGCAGGCAGATTCTTAACCACTGCGCCACCAGGGAAGCCCTTGTGTTCTTTTTAATGATAGCATTCTGACAGGTGTGAGGTGATATCTCTTTATGGTTTTGATTTTGCCTTTCCCTGATGAGTAGCAATGTTGAGCATCTTTTCAGGTGCCTGTTGGCCATCTGCATTTCCTCTTTGGAAAAATGGGAAAACTGGACAGCTACATGTAAAAGAATGAAATTAGAACATTCTCTGACATCGTATACAAAAATAAACTCAAAATGGATTAAAGACCTAAATGTAAGACTGGATACTATAGAACTCCTAGAGGAAAACATAGGCAGAACACTCTTTGACATAAATCACAGTAATATTTTTTTGGATCCATCTCCTAAAGTAAAGGAAATAAAAGCAAAAATAAACAATTAAACTTTTTAATTTTTTAAAAAAGCTTTTGCACAGCAAAGGAAACCATTGACCAAAAAAAGACCGCTTACTGAATGGGAGAAAATGTTTGCAAATGAGATGACCAATAAGGGATTAATATCCAACATATATAAACAGCTCATATAATGCAACATCAAAAAAAAAACCCAACCAAATTAAAAAATGGGCAGAAGAAATGAATAACGTGGATGTTTCTAATCCATATGGGGCCCAGCAGAGGAGAAAGTGCTTTGAACTTCTGGTGGAGGATGGTGATAAGTCCTAAATATGACTGGCAAATTTTCAGATTGTCCTGAGCTTGCCAGAATGGAATAAACTAAGCTATCTGCTTTAGGCTGACTGGGGGCTCAAAAGCAACATTGATGCCAGATTGAGAAAAAGTGTAGCTTATTTTTGTATCCATTTTATTGGCAGCTTTTCAACGTACACCACTCACAGAGATGCAACCAAATACTGTACATATGTCAAAGGGCAAGTCCATTAATGGAATGGTAACTGTGAAGGGGCAGAACACTGGAGGAATCTTGAGAATCATCTCACACTTCCTGGTCAGATTGTAAGGAGTAAACTAAGACCCAGAAATGATAATAGCTTAAGAAAACCTAACAAGGTAATGGTGGATCTGGGTCTAGAACCTACCTTCCCAATGAGGGTAAAAACTGGTTCTGGAGGGGTGAAAAAATTCTTTATACACAGGCAGACCTCGGAGATATCGTGGGTTTGGTTCTGGACCACTGCAATAAAGGGAATATCTCAATAAAGTGAGTCGCATAAATACTTTGATTTCCCAGTGCATATAAAAGTTATGTTTACACTATGCTGTACTCTATTAAGTGTGCAATAATAGCATTATGTCTGAAAAAAAATGTACATACCTTAATTAAAAAATACTTTATCGCTAAAAAATACAGACCGTCACCTCATCTTCAGTGAGTCATAGTAGTAACATCAAAGATCACTGATCACAGATCATCAAAACAAATATAATAATACTGAAAAAGTTTGAGATATTCTGAGAATTAAACAAAATGTGTCACAGAGACATGAAGTAAGCAAATGTTGTTGGAAAAATGCCACCGACAGACTTGCTCACCGCAGGGTTGCCACAAACTTTCAATTTGTAAAAAATGCAGTAGCTGCAAAGTGCAATAAAGTGCAATAATATGAGGTATGCCTGGATATATATATATATACATATATATATCTCACAGCTATACATTACATACAGTACATGTGCCAGTATATCTGTGGCATTAAAATTTCATGGGGGAAGGCAATTATGGCTCCTTAGGGAAGCAGTCATGAGAAATTGGTTGAGAAACTTTGGTCTAGAATCTAGGACTCCTTTGACTCGTGGTGGTCAACTCTGGTAGCAGACCTGCTCAGCACAAAAATCTTAGTTTTCCATCTATGATTCTATCAGTGAGATGTTATTTGAGGTAATTTTATGACCTCTTGATAAAAATTCCATATCTGTATTCTTTGTGTTCCAATATATTATTTCTAACTGCTTTGGGACATCTCCATCTAACTTGTCTAAAACCAAGTTATAGCTAAGGGGTGGTCCAGCAGATTGCACGTAATAGATGTACTCCAGTATTCGTTTCTCCCTGAGCCTTCAGATTCCTTTATAGTAGTGCTCTCCAAGTGTAGGGATTAATAGGTCCTAGGTCCTCGTGCCAGTAGCAATGGCATCACCCCTGAGCTTGTTAGAAATGCAAATTCAAGGCCCTCCTCAACCTACTGGATAAGAATTTCTGGGTCTGGGGCCCAGGAAACTGTTTAACCAAATCTACAGGTGATATTTATGCATGTTAAAAATTAAAAATCACTTTTCAACAGTATGCTAGAGAAATTTTGCCATCTCATACTCATAGTATAGGTTATTGTTTAGTCCAAGCTTCAGTTAACCAACTAGAAAGCTATAAAGACACTTCCACAAGCTCACACTAACACATTTAAATCCTGAATGCCAGGGAAGTGCAACCATATTGATAATCAAACCATACATTTTATTTTCTTTAATACCCTTAGAGTCTACTTCCATAAATGCTAACCAGACTCCTGATCATACCAATTGATGAGATCCTATTTCTCCTTGGTGTGTAATATGTCTCTCCGGGAACAGGCTTTGTATTTCTTCATCTGGGCTATGCTGAAATCTGACTTGATTTATAGGAATGGAGGGTGTACTTGTAATAAAGCACAGTCACCCAGATATTTCAGTACTGGGCCACATGATCAGAAACCCAGAAGTGTGGGGCCCACATGGATCTTAAAAAAAAAAAGCTAACAGTGGTGAAATAGTTTGTTAGCTATTAGAATTACACCATTTTAGCAATAATACAGAAAGTAGGACAAAAGAATAGTTTAATAATAGCTAAAGCTTATTGAATTCTACTATGTGCAGACATTACTAGTTTTTGGTCACTTTATATTTATTATATTGTGTACTCTTGTAAGATGGCCTCAGAGGCTTGACCCTGCCCTATCCCCTGCTACCTCCCCGCCACCGCCACTACCCGCCCCCCCCCCCACCCCGAGAATTTAAATCTCTTGATTGGATTTGACCAAGGATGCTTTTTCAGGTGTTGTGTGGGTCGGTAAAAAGGGCAAACAAATTAAGGGTTTTCAAGGGAGGGATTATAATGATGGACCATAGGATCTAGGCTGGGTCAGGATGAATGTGAGAAGGGTGAGAGAAACTAAAAACCTGCTATAGTTAATGGGCTGGAAGTTTTCGGATTTGTATTATTGCTAGAGTTAGTGATTTCAATGAAATGAGGTTGTAGTAAAAAAAATTGGGGTATTTGAAATTCAGATATTGGAGGAAGTGTGGTTGATGGTAACGGCAAGGTCATGAGTATGGCCATGGGATAAGTGACTGAAGTATGGTGGAAGAAAATATGATTATTAGTGACAAAGAGCTGAGAGGTCTAGGTGTTGGACAGATCTTCCAATGGATGCTGATACACTGAGATTGGCAACAGGACTAGGGGTGGAAGGGAGGGTGGGTATGTGAGTACAGTAATGACCCCCTAAAAATGCCCATGTTCTAATCTGTGGACTCTGTGAATATGTTTCCTTACATGGCAAAAGGGACTTTGTATATATTATTAAGTTAAGGATCTTCAGATGGGGAGTTTACCCTGGATTATGGGGCTAAGGGGCAATAAGTCACAAGGGTCATTGTAAGAGTGAAGCAATAGGATCAGAGTAAGAGAAGGAGATGTCATGATGGAGACAGACATTGGAGTGATATGGGGTTATGGCCCAAGGAATGTGGGCAGCCTCTTGGAGCTAGAAAAGGCAGAGAAATAGATTCTCCCCTTCTAGGAGGTAGCATCTCCAGAAGGAATGCAGCTCTTTCTGAAACCATTTTAGACTCCAGACTGTAAGGTAATAAATTCGTGTTGTTTTAAGCCAACAAGTTTGAGGTAATTTGTTACAGCTGCCATAGGAAATTGACACAGCAGATGTTAGAGTCATTAATGAATTAGGGAGAGTGATGGTAGTGGTTAGGAGGCGGGGTGGTAAAGGACGGAATTAAGGAGGTACACCTGATACATACATTCAAATGTTGCTGGGGTTTTAGAAGGAGGAAGGGAACTTCCAGGTGATGTATCATGAGTTCCACGGCTCATGATGGAAGGTTTGGGAAATAGGATCAGATTAGGATGGGTTTAGATCACTATAGGGATATGTTGATGGAGAACCTGGAGATTTTGTGTTTCTGTGGCACCTGGAAAACAAGGAAGAGAGACAAGAGTCCTGAGGTCTGTTATCTCCAGGTAGTTTCATTTATTTATTCAACATATACTTATTCAGCACCTACTCTGAGGAGGGTCTGTTATGGGCATGAATGGTTTGGTGACCCACGGGAAAGTTAGTGCATCCTTCTGGGGAATCCTGGTGACTGTTATTTTGAATGCCAGAAATTTGAGTTGCTCTAAAATATTCCTTTTCCTGTTCTGTGGGCAAAGTGGTCTGACAGGCTGGATGGGTTGAGGGGAGATGAGAAGGAAAGAATGTTGATGGTAGTGATGTCTTATTTGGAATAGGAAGCTTGGGACTTTCACTTTCTCCAGTGGCTTGATGGGCTCCAGTGGTTTGATCTGATCAGACTGGCATCAGATTTCTTATTCACAACATTAGATGCTAGAAGCCAGTGGAGCAATGACTTTGAAGCTCTGAAGAAATAGAACTGAGGACCTGGAATTTTATACTAGGCAAGAATATAAATCGAGTATGAATGAGGGCTGGACTTTGCTCTGGGATAGATTCCTTGCCTTTCCTCCACTGTGCTCTGTACTGCAGGAGACTTGTTCTGTAGGCTGCGCTTCCCAGGCTCCTGTTTTACTGCCTTCTGGTTGGGTTCAAGCAGTGAGAGAGCACAGGAGGAATGAAGATACCAGGATATAATTCCTCCCAATCCCTCCCACCCCTCCCCCTGCTGTGGAATCTGACCTTTGCTGTGTGTTCACTGTGGCTCAAGTTTCTCCTGGGTTACCTGGCCCAGGGGTGGGATCTGTGAACACCACCTCTTGCTTTGTCCCTCGAGCCTAAGGATGACCGTGAACGTCCACAGTCTGTAATAATTGCGTTGCCTTTCTCCTTGTTTGGTTTCTTAGTTCTTCCATTATTTATGTAACCAATTTTTTCCATGAAATTTCCTCTGTTTAAATGCTCTAGTGGCTTTACTTTTTGTGTTAGGAAGTTGAGTCATACGGCAAGATAAAGATATTTTTGGGAATTCATGGAATCAGAAAGTTTATCTCTGGCATAATCCTTCTCAGGAAGTTTTATGATGAAATACTCTAGAAAAGCAAGGGAGGAATTCAAGAAAGAGGCTGGATCCACTCCAAGAGGACAAGAGGGAGCAGTGGATCCAATTCTAGAGGGCAGTGAAGGAAAATCCAGGATAAGAACTATGCCCCAGGCCTGTAGCACAAACATATCAGCTTGAAATAGGAGTACAGAGGACTCCAAAAAAAGGCAATTTAAAACTCCCCCCCAAAAAAATAAAATCTATGTAAGACCACAAGCTGTTGTGATCCAAATTTGAAGCAAAATAAGATATGCAATGATTTTAAACATAATTGATAGACTATAAGAGAACCCATTTCACCTTGACACAAGGATCATTCTTCTCACCACGGCCCAGGGGTTGTGACATTGGACTTGTAAAAAAGGAAATATAATCATAGCATTATATTTGGCTTTGCAGTAAAAAATATTGAGTCATATTAATGTAAATGTTCTTTATTGGTTTTTTTAGCTCTGAAAGTCAAACTAAGTACAAAGAATAGGAGACCTGATTATGGTTGCAGCAGAGAATATAAACGTTAACAACCTTGGTACTATAAAAGTAAAAGTGCAAATGCAGAAGGTCAGGGGAAGAAAGTTGAAAGGAGGTATGAGGAATTAATATTCTCATTTTGCAAAGGGAAGAATGAGCCAACTAAAGTTGATAGAATAGGTAGAGAACCACTATATAATTTAAAATGATTAAGATAACCAATAGTAGACTTCGAAGCAGTATTGTAATTGTCAAACATTATGAGATGCAGGAGTAGTGTACCTGATTTCAAGAAATACTTCCTCCAATTGTCAAATCAAGAAAGAGGCTGTGGAACTTCCCTGGTGGTGCAGTGGTTAAGAATCCGCCTGCCAATGCAGGGAATACGGGTTTGAGCCCTGGTCCGGGAAGATCCCACGTGCTATGGAGCAACTAAGCCCGTGCACCACAACTACTGAGCCCGCGTGCCACAACAAAGAGTAGACCCTGCTCGCCACAACTAGAGAAAGCCCACGCGAAGCAATGAAGACTCAATGCGGCCAAAAATAAATAAATAAATAAATTTATATTAAAAAAAAAGAAAGAGGCTGCTTCTGGGGTAGGGGCTGTGGAGCAGGAATGGCGGGGGTGGGGGCAGGCTATGTTTCTTTCCAGCCTCAGTTCTCTTTTATTGTTTAATTTGTGTCCACGATGTTTTGAAACACTTTGGAGTAAAAGAGAAAAACAGTTATCAGAATTTATCTCTGGGAAGTAAAACTGTATTTCCCCCCTTTTTTTTGCTTTATCCTTTGAGGTATCTATATGAGCATCTATTTACTTTTCCATGACAGTATTTGTTTACTTTTATAAAAACAAGAGCAAGTATTCCACTTTTCTTCATGCTGGAGAGTTAAGTCCAGACTCTTTATTCCAAGAGCCAGTAGCGGGTGGTGGTTCTGGGTATGGTTGAAACCTTACTGGCTATGTGATCTCAAGTCAAGTTATGTAACCTTGCTATACTTCAGTTTCTTATCTGTGAAGTTGAGATATTAAATACAGTACCTACCTCTTGATGACTATTCTGAGGATGACATGAGTGAATTGGTAGAAAGTTTGTGGACTGGAACCTGACACATTGCAGACACTATGCAAGTGTTTTCTATTTTATTACTTTGCTGTCTAAGATTCTTTATGATCTGGCTCCAGGATACCCTTCAAATGTGTCTCTCTTTCTACTTTCTTTCTGAACTGTTTGCTATTCTTCATACATAAATTGTGTTTCCCCACTTTTCCCTTTTGTCCTAATCTCTTCATTTCCAAATCAAACTTTTCTTCAAAGTCCAGCTCACGTACCACTTTTCCATGTAACTTTACCTGATCTTCCAGCTAGAAGTACCTCCGCTACACATCACAGTTTTTATCTGTGCCATGAAGAGTTTTATGGCATTTAATACTTCCTACGCTGTATTCTGTTATTTATGTATATATTTTTCCAATTAGGTTGGAGGCTCCAAGGACAGAGTAAGTATTTTATTTTCAAGTACTTGGCAGACAGTAGATGTCTCCAAAATGTTTTTTTTTTTTTTTTTTTGCGGTACGCGGGCCTCTCACTGTTGTGGCCTCTCCTGTTGCGGAGCACAGGCTCCGGACGCGCAGGCTCAGCGGCCATGGCTCACGGGCCCAGCCGCTCCGTGGCATGTGGGATCTTCCCAGACCGGGGCACGAACCTGTGTCCCCTGCATCGGCAGGCGGACTCTCAACCACTGCGCCACCAGGGAAGCCCCAAAATGTTGTTTTGAATGTACGTTGAGTTAGAGAAGAAAAGGACAAATAATGTGATACCTTAGTTAAAATAAAAGGCTCAGTAACGCTTTACCCCTCTGGTAGAATTGTGCTTGTTTCACTTTTGTTTTTCTCTTACAATAGGCTGGGATAAGACTCAGAAGCAGCCTTGATAATAAACCACATTTTCCATTTCTAATAACCCTTTAGTAGCTCAGTGCTGAAGCTCATTAGAGTGAGGTCTCTGTTTACTGAACAGAGACCACAGTTTTTCACTAAAATGATGACTCATTCCTTTATGATGTTTGATCCGGTTCAGTTTTTGCGGAAACAGCCTGTTTGCTGTTAGCACAATTTTTTAGTTTTGTTTCTATAGGTGGCGCTAGCTGTGTGTGTTAAAGCCACAAACCGGGCTGAAAATTAACCTTGTTTAGAAATAATTGAATGTCCATTTGCTTTTCATTCTTTCGCTCAAGCTTTTTGCTTCTTTGTATTTATTTACTCTTAGAGAATTGCTCTAAGCAATGCTCTGGAGATGTGTCTCTAAGATAGGTCATTAAAACCAGGTCCATTAACAAGGGATCACCTTCAACATCTTTGGGTAGTTCAGGTTTTAAGGAAAATATCAATAATAAAAAATCATAAATTATTTATAGTGATTCTGAATCTATTATGCTATAACATTAATTTAAACAAATCATGTACTAATCATGCCTAGCTAAATACAGAATGCTAATTTATTAACATTAATGGAAGTACTCCTAGCATTTCATATTTGATAATACTTCATGCCTAACCTCCCTGCAGCCTTTTAATTTTACCTCTAAGTAATAATGCTGACATTTCTTCTTTCAATATTCTTTTTGTATTATGAATGTGAGCATTTGATATTATTATGCGGAAGGCAATATTTTATGTTTGAAAAATAATGTACATCAAGGATTTAAAGGTGAGCATCTTGTGCTTTGGCCCATGAATCCATGGTCTAAAGAAATCTAACAGTAAGTTCATTGAGACTGGGTAAATGAGAATCAGTATTCTCTACTTCTTTTTGCAAAATGCATTCCTTAGTGTTCTTGAAACACACACACACACACACACACACACACGTGCATGAACATACATTGTCTATATGTAAGAAGTTGATTATGTTAGCTTAATGAGAGGGGAGTAACATCAGGGAAATCATGGATTCATGGAGAGAAGTGTAGCCAATATACATGGCACTCATTGCAGGAGAAGGTGAATAACATTTCTATAAGCAGGGATGTCTTCATGGGCCTGCGATCTACACAGTCACATAGGGCCCTTTGCTTAGAGAAATCCAGTACTTGGTTTAATGTTCTGCTTTTGCTGTCATGAAAATGTTCAAAAAGTATTAAGAATTTCATCTTGCACTGGACCTCACAAATCATGTAGGCGGTCCTGTCTTTAGGCTTAATAGCTTTCAAGACAGTTGCAGGGCTAGAGTGGAGAATTTGTAATAGATGTCATGCCCTATGTGACTAGCTTCAAGGCTTTGAGATTGAATGAAATGGAGAATCAATGAGATTCCCTGAAAATAGCCCCAGCACAGGGTCATTGTCAATGGGCTGTGGAGGAGCCTTCTCTGAAGAGCCTGAGCAGATGGCAGCTGAAAACTCTGCAACTAGCCTTCCTCACCCAGGTTTCAAAACACGCACTCAGCATGCTCATGCTGAGAACTTTTTTAAATTAAGGATTTTTGACACTTTTCCAGAAATACTCCTATCACCTCCCGTTGCATTCAATTCCTGAATGGATGCCTGAAACACTTCTTTTCTGGTAGGTAGAGCATGTTTCCTGGACATTCCTGCTAAGTAAGACAATAAAAAAAGGCAGAACTAAAAGTCCCCTATATATTTAGCCTAGTGCAGTGGCAACACACCTATAATTGCATTAGCAAATAAGGTGGTTTTGAACTTTGGAATTGAAACTCATAACTACATTGCTGGTATCCTTTTGCCGAAAGAGATGACTTTTATCAGCTGTTCACATGGTTGTGTTCATCAGCAGAAACTAAATGAGTCTGTGCTTAATACAATTTCTCCTTGGAGTGAGCTTGCCCTGAAGTTTTAAAAATTAGATCTGGGGAAAAAAATCTGAGCATGCCATGGTTTTCCCTCCTGCTCTGTATTCTAGATGCCTCTCCCCGTACGTTGCACAGGGTTTCAGGGCCTTATCTATTGCAGCTATTTACATTTATATTTAATAAGAGAATCTTCTCTGTTCTAGGCTTTATAATATATATTTCAGCAGGGATTACCATGGACTTGGGAACAGGGTTTTTGTTTTGTTTTGTTTTTGACTGCACCACGTGGCTCGTGGGATCTTAGTTCCCTAACCAGGGATCGAACCCATGCCCTCAGCAGTGAAAGTGTGGAGTCCTAACCACTGGACCGCCAGGGAATTCTTGGGAACAGAGTATCTGAGAACATATTTAGTGTGTTGGTGTTCCTGACCCTTGTCCTCAAAAGAAACTAGAATAATATTTAGATCCAAATCCTTTTTTTAAAAATTAATTCTTGTGAATACTTCAAAGTTCAGTCTTTATATATATATATATTTATTTATTTATTTATTTGTTTGTTTGTTTATTTGGCTGTGCCGGGTCTTAGTTGTGGCGTAGGAGATCTTCGTTGTCGCATGCGGGACTTTTGTTGCCGCACAGAATCTTTAGTTTCAGCATGCGGGATCTTTTAGTTGCCACATGCGAACTCTTAGTTGTGGTATGTGGGATCTAGTTCCCTGACCAGGGATCGAACCCAGGCCCCCTGCATTGGAAGGGTGGAGTCTTAGCCACTGGACCACCAGGGAAGTCCCCAAATACTTTTCTATGTGGAAGCATTTACGTTCATCATTCATTCATTCTCTATTTGCCATTTATTCTTAGTTCTTGATTTAGAAATGAATATGGATTTGAAGCTTCCCTTCCAGAGAAAGGAAGAAATTTGTTAAAAGCTGTAGGTTTACTAGTATCCACTTGAAATATGCAACTTCCTTCGAGGCTAATTTCAAGGAAGGAAGTCATCCTATATTACAGAGCTATCAGGTTTTGCATAGCAGATTGGCGCTAAACAGCTTGCACAATTGCCATAAGATTTGACTCATTAAGATAGTGGGGATATAACATTTGCTTGCTGTTGCCAGTGTATGAGTACTCATGAGCCAGTGCCTCTGAGTGGTAGAGTGGGGCTTTTTGTTCAGAAGTCCTTAACGACACACACACTGAGGAATCGTCTATGAATAATTTTAGCACAAAGCAATTCTTTATCTTCCCATTTTTGCAAGCAATCTTGATATTTAATTATACGTTCTTAAAAGTTTGCGGTCAGAAAAGGCAACATGGAAAAACTGTCAATTTCAGTTAATTTCAGGTATAAGATAAAAACACCTGAAATAGAAACTAGGGTTAATATTTTCTTCCTAATAAGGGTTTCATAAATGTAAGATAATAATGCTGTTCTTATAGTAAAGAACTTTATTTGCAATTTTTACAGCCTCATTTAAAAAAGTGATTAAAATAATAAAGGAAGGAACTATGGAAATATTTGGGAGGCACCTGTCAGATAAAATCGGTATTTCTATAGAAAACTATGCTAAAAGTTTATTTTTCTTTGCAATAAAAGCACTTAGCAAAGGTACCCAGATCCCTTTGATTTTCTTTGTCCCTTCTTTAGTTCTCTGTGACAAAATTCCAGGTCCAGGAGGAATATTTTGTCATTTGGTTTAATTTTTTTCCTAGAAAGGATGATGTCTACAGGTGGGACATCCAATGAGCAACCAAGGTTATCCCAGAGACTTGTAAAAAGTAAACACGCTGCAATAAAAACAAAAAACAACAATAAAAACAAACAAAAACTATTGATATACACAACAACATGGATGAATCTTAAAATAATGATGCTGAGTGAAAGAGCCAGACTCCTCCAGAAGGAAGAATATGATGCCATTTATATAAAACTCTAGAAAATGTGAACTATTCTGAAGTGAAAGGAAGCCAGTCAGTGGTTGCCTGGGGAGGGCGGAGGCAGGGAGAGGCAAGAGGAAGGGGTTACAACGAAGGGGCATAAAGAAACTTTTGGGGTAACAGATATGTTCTCTATCTTGATTATGGTGATGGTTTCATGTGCGTGTCCATATGTCAAAAATTTCCAAGTTGTACACTTTAAATATGTGCAGTTTTTGTACGTCAATTATACTTCAAAATATACACATTTTTTGGTGTTAATTATACCAAAAAAAAAAAAAAACCAACCCTAAACTAAGTACTCTGCAGAATTAAACATAAGAAAAACAAAGCAACCTATAATCCCAGTGGTCAGAGATAAACACTGTTAATGTAATGGTTAGGTGCTTCCGGAACCTTTTCTGTGAATGTAGAGTAATCACTGTTGGTCTATCCATCTATCACTTTCATTGATCTATCTTCCTGTTCTCCCAATATATATGTATCCATAAGGTCATTTTACTACTTTTGTTTTGTTTTGTTTTGCGGTACACGGGCCTCTCACTGTTGTCCTCTCCCGCTGCGGAGTACAGGCTCCGGACGCGCAGGCTCAGCGGTCACGGCTCACGGGCCCAGCCGCTCCGCGGCACGCGGGATCTTCCCGGACTGGGGCACGAACCCGCGTCCCCTGCATCGGCAGGTGGACTCTCAACCACTGCGCCACCAGGGAAGCCCCATTTTACTACTTTTAGGACAATTGCTGTTTTCACGTACTCTGCTGTCCTCTCCCCTAGAGAAGGGATGGGGTGAGATTGCCCAAATCTTCCCCTCATCCCTTCCCTACTATGTCTGAGGTGTTTGCCCATGAACGTGAGCCTGCCTGGGAACTGCAGCTCTGCACATCCACATCTACAAATCTACCTCAGGACCTTCGGCGACAGAATAGTAACTCTAACTTCAAAATGTTGGCATCTTCAGACATGGCACTCTTGAGTTTTGAAAAGTGGTATTTACCTGACTGTGGACAATTTCTAGAGCAGAGTCCGTTGCTAGCCTTGGGCGTAGTTGCTGTGATCCTTTCTGTCCAGGCAATTTTACATCTGGTTCCGCTGGCTGGAATTGCAGGGTGTTCCACGGTGCTCTTCAGCATTTCAGGAAGAAAAGCTTTCAACGGTATTGCAGTCCTTTCTGGCCCACGATGATTGCTTGTCTGCTCCTGGGGCTTCTAGTAGCTCTTTTCCTCATTTGAGTAAGAAGTTTACCCTTCTGCTACTTCAAATTGCTATTCTTTAAAAAAAAAAAATAGAGGTTGGTCACCCTGTACTTCTGCAACCAAGAGAGAAAGGAAAAAGAGACAGGGATTGAGAAATAGAGAATTTCATTTGCTGTCTTCATTTCTTTTATTTCAGAACCCTTCACTTACCTCCGGGCCCATCTGTCTGTTCTCTCTGCTCTCTTTACTAAGGCATTAGTTTTTAAAGGAAAGGATTTGGGGACCCAAAAAGTCAATAGGACTCAAAGAATTGTCAACATACACATATCCAGAAGTGAACCAATCTCAATCAACCTCAGATAAACACATCTAACACTTGTCTGTAAAGAAAAGGTATTTCAACTGTTTGCCAAAGCATAGATCTATGAGCCATTTTATTTGCCATCTTCACAGACACCATGTTATTAAAGTAATTCACCTGCTGGGAATATTTTCAAAAAAATTATTCCCCCATGGGAAATTATAAAAACTTTAGAATGGCACATTTTAACTACTGAATATTAATGCAACCTTTTCTAACTACTAATAAAAGAATCAAATCCCTGTTTGTGAATATATTAAAAAGTTAGACCAGGCTATTTCATATGCAACCAGTAATTTTTTCCCTGTGACATTCATTTTCACTTTAGAATTTAGACAGGACTGTAATGGGACTGATAAAAGCAGAACTATACACTTTGAAATATGCGTAAGTGTGCACATTTTTGGCTTCATGACAATTGATTTCAGTGTTTGCTTTTGAGGTGAATGAGTTCAGAGTCCTCAATTCTATGTGTGACATACACCATTATAGGGTATTACTCCCCATCAAAAGGTTCAATTACGCGGGTGGTAAGATTAAGTTGATTACCTTGACTTAGCTATGACATGTGATTTGACATAATTTGGTTGTTCCAGTGAATAGTCTGGAATTATATTGATTCAGTAAAGACTAGTGGTTTAGGAATTGGGAAACCTGGAGTTTAGTCCTATGTCCATTTATAATAAAATTGGGCAATTATCAGTGGGTCTCGTGTTTTGTGTATATGAGTGTGAGTGTGTATGAGTGTGTGTATTTGTGTGTATGTTTATAAAAAACGGTACAAGGTAAGACATTTAGCGTAGCTGAAACATTGGGTGTGTTATGAGTAGTGGTAGAAGATAGAGGTGTACGAATAGGTCAGATCATAAGAGACATTATATGTCATGCTAAAGAAAATGGATTTTATTTTACAGGTACTAGGGAAACACTCATGTTTTAAACCTTTTAATCTGAAATAATTTTAGACTTATGTAAGAGTTGCAAAAATAGTACAAAGTCCCGTATGCTGTTTACCCAGCTTCCTGTAATGTCAATGACTTATATATTTATCAAAACTGAGAAATTTTCATTGGTACAATACTAATAACTAAATGATAGACTTTGTTTAGATTTTTATCAGGTTTCCCATTAATTTTTTCTTCTGTTCCATGATCCAATCCAGGATACCACATTGCATTGGGTTGTCATGCCTCTTCAGTATTCTCTTATCTGTGACAGTTTTGCAGACTTTCTTTGTCTTTCCTGACCTTCACATGACTGAAACGTGCTGGTCAGGTGTTTTGTAGCTGTCCCTCAATTTAGGTTTGTCTGAAGTTTCCTCACGATTAGATTGAGGTTATGCTTTTTTTTGGCAAGAATACTACAGAAGTGAGTTGCCCTTCTGAGTGCATCACAGCAAGTGGTACTTGATGTTGATGTTATTATTGATGATTTCAACCTCATTCATTTGGCTAAGGTGGAGTATGCCAGGTTTATCCACTGTGAAGTTATTTTTTTCTTTTGTGATTATTAAATATTCTGAGAGGATGTTCTTTGACATGATACAAATATCCTGCTTCTCCTTAATTTTCTGCCCACTAATTTTAGCATTTATCCATGGATCTTACCTGGAGCCATTATTATTGTTGTGTTCAAGTGGTGGTTTCCTATTTCCATTATTCCTTTTACACTTATTAATAGGAATTCTCCTGTAAAGAAGAGTCAAAATTATTTTGAGGAATGATTACTGTGATGCTAATATGTGGATGAGAGATTGGAAGGAAGCAAGACTGGGGGCAGAGAGACTACAAGTTAGGAGACTTGAAATAATTTAGGAGAGATGACAAGAGCATGGACTGAGGCAAGTACAACGCAGGTAGGTAATTAATATGAGAACTATTTCAGAAGCAGACTCAAGAAAACATGATGACTTATTAGATGTGAGCAAGGAAGGCAGGCATCAAGTATGGCAAGAGGTTTCTGTCTCAGAGATAAGGAATAGTGGAGGAATAAGTGATTTTGGAAGAAGAGAGCTAAGAAAAACTCAAGTAGGGACATGCAGAGTGGAGGAACCCTCATGGGACATTCACAGAGGGTTGTGTGATAAGTTGGTCATACAAAAGTCTGGAGCTTTGAAGAGAGGCCTGGCACAGAAATACAGAGCTGCAAGTCATCAGTGGGTTGGTGGGAGTTGGACTCATGGAGATGCATGACCTCATCCAGGAAAAGTATGTAGAGGCAGGGGAGTCATAGCAGGCTAAGGATCACCAACATAAAGGCAGGGAGAAGAAAAGGAACTCACATAGAATGAAAATGGGCACCTAGAACAGTAGGAGGAAAACTAACACAGTGGGAAAATGCAGGCCAAGTGAGGAAATGTCTCATGGAGGGGGGAATGTTCACCAGCATCCAGGTTACAGAGAAGTCGGGTAAGAGAAAGACTGAAACAATATGGCAGCTATGAGTTTACATCAGCAGAGCAATTTCAGCACAGTGTTGAGGGCAGGCCCTGTAGATTCCTAAGGGAAGTAAAGATAGAGAGACTGTGTGTACAGACAACACTTTCAGTGAGTTTGAAGGAGCTGGGAAAGAGATAAGCGTGGCAGGAGGGGAGGGGGACCAATTTAGGAGATTATTATTATTATTATATTATCTCCCCTTTTCATACTCGTAAGTTATGGTTGTGAGTATAATATTTATTCTTTATACATTATCATGTGTAATTTCCCTTATTTCTCCGGGTGGTTTATATTAAAATACACACACACACACACTATTATCTGGTGACATTCTAGATAATTCATTATTCCATTGAATGACTGTGCTTCACCTGGCTGGCACAGAATCGCCTACAAGCCTTGCATTATTATATCTCAATTCAGCGTGTTTGGATTGAGTATTTGGCCAAGGTCTCCATGTACTCAGCGGACAGGTCAATTTGCTTTGCTTGGCGAGGCTCCTGAGTGCCCCCCAGTCCCCAGCCTTACAAATGCATCATCATCAGCTGAACAGAGAGCAAGGTGAAAGGAGAAAGGATAGTTCAGGTCAAATCTATCCCCATGAGAGAAAAAGCAATTCAAAACATACGCCCTGCTCACAGAGGAGCAAAAGCATTATCTTTGTACAACATTACTTCAGCATAGAGGTCAAATTTTCCTCAGTAAACTCAATTACTTCCTTTATTCTATCTGGAAAGAAAATTTTGCCTGTAGAACAGCCTGTGAGCATGAGAAATTAACCCTGGAATATGAATCATTTGAGCTAAAAGTATAAGATATTCTGGAAGCTGAGTTTGGCCTTGTAGCTATTTATTAACATTCATAAGCAACTTCTTTTGATTGTAAAAACAATGTAATAATTTTATAGAAAGTTAAGAAACAGAAAAGGGAACCACTGCTAATCTTATTAGCATAGTTACTATTCTTTTGGGGTATTTTTGTGTTTCTTCTATATGCACTCATATTTTTGCATAATTGCAATCATACAGATTATATATTATCACTGGCTTTTTCAGTTGACTCATAAGCATTGTTCTGAGTTGCTAAGTACTCTTTATAATTATGCTTTTTATTCTTTGTAAATGATTGTGTAATATTCCATGGAGTGTATGTGCCATAAGTTAATTAAGCATTCCTCTACTGCAGGGCATTTAGTCTGTTTCTAATTTATCATCATCATAAATAAGGCTGTATTAAAAATATTGTATGCCATGGTTTCATCCCTATATTTTGTAGTGTTTTCTTAGGTTGTATTTTCAAGAGTGAGATTGCTGAGTCATAGAGGATGAACATATAAACTCTTCATATTTTCTTCCATATTGCCTTTTAAAAGAGTTTACTTATAATGATGTCACCAACTAAGGTTAGCTAAGTGGGTGGGTGGAGGTGTTCAAAAGGCCAGAGCAGGGTCAGGTAGGATGGCTCTCCCATGTGGACGGAGGTGGAAGGGCACTGCAAGTTCCGTCTAGGGATCTGCTGACAACAAACCTTAGTGAAGCTGAAATTCTGTGAACTTCAAACTGGAGGTGGAATTCCAAGTAGGAGGAACAAAAGGAAATAGGAAGTAAAAAAAAAGGTCAAGGGCTTCCCTGGTGGCGCAGTGGTTGAGAATCTGCCTGCCAATGCAGGGGACACGGGTTCGAGCCCTGGTCCGGGAGGATCCCACATGCCGCGGAGAAACTAAGCCCGGGTGCCACAACTACTGAGCCTGCGCTCTAGAGCCCATGAGCCACAATTACTGAGCCCGCATGCCACAACTACTGAAGCCTGCGCACCTAGAGCCCTGTGCTCCGCAACAAGAGAAGCCACCACAGTGAGAAGCCCATGCACTGCAACAAAGAGTAGCCCCCGCTCACCACAACTAGAGAAAGCCCATGCGCAACAACAAAGACCCAACACAGTCAAAAATTAAAAAAAAAAAAAAAAGTCAAAAGTCTGACAGACAGTTAAAAGATGGAAGACGCAGTGGGGCAGAAAAAGCCAAGGTTGTGGGGAGGGTAAAGTACAACGCAATTGGAGACCATAGGTTTGAAGCCTGTATTGGTCATGAGCTGTGGGTGTGGCGAACTCACATGGAGTGTTTCAGACACGCACAATGACACTGGGCTCAGCAATAATTAAAACTCAGTTAAGTTTCACTGTCTGGTAGATACTGTCTTAAGTTTCTCAGGGACGCCCTCATTTCATCTTCATTACAACGTTAACAGGTGCTATTAATGCTCCCATTTTCAGGTGAGAATGTCAAGGCTTACAGGTGAGCAGACAGGCGACTGTCCTGAGAAGGCACAGTGGTCAGCTGTCAGGTGATCTGATGCCTTTTCCTTTGCCACACCCTGCTCTCCACTCCGCTGGAGTTTCAAATTTTGTGAACATACTCTGGGTATAAATATACCTCATTATTCATTCAATTTATATGTCTATGGTTTCTTGTCGTGCTTAATATTTGAATAAGACACTTAATATAAGAATTGGGAAGAGGGATTTCTTCATACTACAGTAATAATGATTATTTAACCATTTGATATCCCCACCCAGCTTTGTTTTATTTCACTTTTGTGGTTACTCAGCAACTGTTGTTGAATTGTCAAAGAGTTTTTGTAAAAAGCTAGAAGAAAATTTTTGAAATGTTAACAGTTGCCTTTACATGGTGAGAAAATGAATAGTTGTTTACATCCTTCACTTTGGCATTTTCTAAATGATATACAAATACTATGGATTTCTTTGAAATTAATAAAAAATTTATTTTATTATTATTTTAAAACATCTGTATTAGAGTATAATTGCTTTACAATGGTGTGTCAGTTTCTGCTTCATAACAAAGTGAATCAGTTATACATATACATATGTCCCCATATCTCTACCTTCTTGCATCTCCCTCCCTCCCACCCTCCCTATCCCACCCCTCTAGGTGGTCACAAAGCACCGAGCTGATCTCCCTGTGCTATGTGGCTGCTTCCCACTAGCTATCTATTTTACATTTGGTAGTGTATATATGTCCATGCCACTCTCTCAGTTTGTCCCAGCTTACCCTTTCCCCTCCCCGTATCCTCAAGTCTGTTCTCAAGTAGGTCTGCGTCTTTATTCTCGTCTTGCCCCTAGGTTCTTCTGACCATTTTTTTGTTTTTATTTTTAGATTCCAAATATATGTGTTAGCATACGGTATTTGTTTTTCTCTTTCTGACTTACTTCACTCTGTATGACAGACTCTAGGCCCATCCACCTCACTACAAATAACTCAATTTTGTTTCTTTTTATGGCTGAGTCATATTCCATTGTATATATGTGCCACATCTTCTTTATCCATTCATCTGTTGATGGACACTCTTGGTTATTAAGTAGTGTGTTGTTTAGCCTCCATGTGTTTGTATTTCTTACATATTTTTTCCTGTAATTGATATCTAGTCTCATAGCATTGTGGTCAGAAAAGATACTTGATACGATTTCAATTTTCTTAAATTTACCAAGGCTTGATCTGTGACCCAAGATACGATCTATCCTGGAGAATGTTCCATGAGCACTTGAGAAGAATGTGTATTCTGTTGTTTTTGGATGGAATGTCGTATAGATATCAATTAAGTCCATCTTGTTTAATGTATCATTGAAAGCTTGTGTTTCCTTATTTATTTTCATTTTGGATGATCTGTCCATGGGTGAAAGTGGGGTGTTAAAGTCCCCTACTATGATTGTGTAACTGTCAATTTCCCCTTTTATGGCTGTTAGTATTTGCCTTATGTATTGAGGTGCTCCTATGTTGGGTGCATAAATATTTAGTTGTTATATTTTCTTCTTGGATCAATCCCTTGATCATTATGTAGTGTCCTTCTTTGTCCCTTGTAATAGTCTTTGTTTTAAAGTCTATTTTGTCTGATATGGGAATTGCTACTCCAGCTTTCTTTTGATTTCCATTTGCATGGAATATCTTTTTCCATCCCCTCACTTTCAGCCTGTATGTGTCCCTATGTGTGAAGTGGGTCTCTTGTAGACAGCATATATATGGGTCTTGTTTTTGTATCCATTCAGCCAGTCTATGTCTTTTGGTTGGAGCATTTAATCCATTTACATTTAAGGTAATTATCGATATGTAGGTTCCTATTACCATTTTCTTAATTGTTTTGGGTTTATTATTGTGGGTCTTTTCCTTCTCTTGTGTTTCCTGCCTAGAGCAGTTCCTTTAGCATTTGTTGTAAAGCTGGTTTGGTGGTGCTGAATTCTCTTAGCTTTTGCTTGTCTGTAAAGCTATTAATTTCTCTGTCAAATTTGAATGAGATCCTTGCTGGGTAGAGTAATCTTGGTTGTAGGTTTTTCTCCTTCATCACTTTAAATATGTCCTGCCACTCCCTTCTGGCTTGCAGAGTTTCTGCTGAAAGATCAGCTGTTAACCTTATGGGGATTCCCTTATGTGTTACTTGTTGTTTTTCCCTTGCTGCTTTTAATATTTGTTCTTTGTATTTAATTTTTGATAGTTTGATTAATATGTGTCTTGGCATGTTTCTCCTTGGATTTATCCTGTATGGGAGTCTCTGTGCTTCCTGGACTTGATTAACTATTTCCTTTCCCATATAAGGAAAGTTTTCAACTATAATCTCTTCAAATATTTTCTCAGTCCCTTTGTTTTTCTCTTCTTCTTCTGGAACCCCTATAATTCGAATGTTGGTGCATTTAATGTTGTCCCAGAGGTCTCTGAGACTGTCCTCAATTCTTTTCATTCTTTTTTCTTTATTCTGCTCTGCAGTAGTTATTTCCACTATTTTATTTTCCAGGTCACTTATCCGTTCTTCTGCCTCAGTTATTCTGCTATTGATTCCTTCTAGAGAATTTTTAATTTCATTTATTGTGTTGTTCATCTCTGTTTGCTTTTTAGTTCTTCTAGGTCCTCGTTAAACGTTTCTTGTATTTTCTCCATTCTATTTCCAAGATTTTGGATCATCTTTACTATCATTATTCTGAATTCTTTTTCAGGTAGACTGCCTGTTTCCTCTTCATTTGTTAGGTCTGGTGGGTTTTTGCCTTGCTCCATCATCTGCTGTGTGTTTCTCTTTCCTCTCATTTTGCTTAACTTAGTGTGTTTGGGGTCTCCTTTTTGCAGGCTGCATGTTCGTAGTTTCCGTTGTTTTTGGTGTCTGTCCCCAGTGGCTAAGGTTGGTTCAGTGGGTTGTGTAGGCTTCCTGGTGGAGGGGACTAGTGCCTGTGTTGTGGTGGATGAGGCTGGATCTTGTCTTTCTGGTGGGCAGGTCCACGTCTGGTGGTGTGTTTTGGGGTGTCTGTGGCCTTATTATGATTTTAGGCAGCCTCTGTGCTAATGGATGGGGTTGTGTTCCTGTCATGCTAGTTGTTTGGCATGGGGTGTCCTGCACTCTAGCTTGCTGGTCATTGAGTGGAGCTGGGTCTTGGCATTGAGATGGAGATCTCTGGGAGATTTTTGCCGTTTGATATTACGTGGAGCTGGTAGGTCACTGTTGGACCAGTGTCCTGAACTTGGCTCTCCCACCTCAGTGGCACAGCCCTGACACCTGACTGCAGCACCAAGAGCCTGTCCTCCACACAGCTCAGAATGAAAGGGAGGGAAAAAAAGAGAGAAAGAAGAAGATAAAATAAAATAAAATAAAGTAAAATAAAATAGTTATTAAAATAAAAAATAATTATTAATAAAAATACTTTTTTAAAGTAAAAACAAACAAAAAAAACAGACAGACAGAACCCTAGGACAAATGGTAAAAGCAAAGCTATACAGACAAAATCACACACAGAGGCATACACATACACACTCACAAAAAGAGAAAAAGGGGAAAAAAAAATATCGTTGATCCCGAAGTCCACCTCCTCAATTTGGGATGATTCGTTGTCTATTCAGGTATTCCACAGATGCAGGTACATCAAGTTGATTGTGGAGCTTTAATCCGCTGCTTCTGAGGCTGCTGGGAGAGATTCCCTTTCTCTTCTTTGTTTGCACAGCTCCCGGGGCTCAGCTTTGGATTTGGCCCCGCCCCTGCGTGTAGGTCGCCTGAGGGCGTCTGTTCTTTGCTCAGGACGGGGTTAAACGAGCAGCTGATTGGGGGCTCTGGCTCACTCAGGCCGGGGAGAGGGAGGGGTACGGATGCAGGGCGAGCCTGCGGTGGCAGAGGCCGGCGTGACGTTGCAGCAGCCTGAGGCGCGCCGTGCGTTCTCCCGGGGAAGTTGTCCCTGGATCCCAGGACCCTGGCAGTGGCGGGCTGCACAGACTCGCCGGAAGGAGGGTGTGGGTAGTGACCTGTGCTCGCACACAGGCTTCTTGGTGGCGGCAGCAGCAGCCTTAGCGTCTCATGCCCATCTCTGGGGTCCGTGCTTTTAGCCGCGGCTCGCGCCCGTCTCTGGAGCTCCTTTAAGCAGCGCTCTGAATCCCCTCTCCTCGCGCACCACGAAACAAAGAGGCAAGAAAAAGTCTCTTGCCTCTTCAGCAGGTCCAGACTTTTTCCCGGACACCCTCCCAGCTAGCTGTGGCGCACTAGCTCCCTTCAGGCTGTGTTCACGCCGCCAACCCCAGTCCTCTCTCTGCATCGACCGAAGCCCGAGCCTCAGCTCCCAGCCCCGCCCGCCCCGGCGGGTGAGCAGACAAGCCTCTCGGGCTGGTGAGTGCCGGTCGGCACCGATTCTCTGTGCGGGAGTCTCTCCGCTTTGTCCTCCGCACCCCTGTGGCTGCGCTCCTCCGTGGCTCCGAAGCTTCCCCCCTCCGCCACCCGCAATCTCCGCCTGCGAAGGGGCTTCCTGGTGTGTGGAAACCTTTCCTCCTTCACAGCTCCCTCCCAATGGTGCAGGTCCCATCCCTATTCTTTTGTCTCTGTTTATTCTTTTTTCTTTTGCCCTACCCAGGTACGTGGGGAGTTTCTTGCCTTTTGGGAGGTCTGAGGTCTTCTGCCAGCGTTCAATAGGTGTTCTGTAGGAGTTGTTCCACGTGTAGATGTATTTCTGATGTATCTGTGGGGAGGAAGGTGATCTCCGAGTCTTACTCTTCCGCCATCTTGAAGCTCCACCCCCCAATAAAAAATTTTAAAACAAGCAAAACAAAAAAGAATTGGGAAGAGAGCAATAGGGTCACTTACCTATCTGAAAAATGTAGCCACAGACAAGGAGGTGAGTGTATTCTAAATTGGTATTGAGTCAACACAAAACTAAGTGATGGCATTCAATTTCAAATTCAAGAATGTTTGCCTAACACTGAAGCTTCCTAGATTATGGCTTTTATTGTAAATATTCCATCTTTAGAAATGAAAGGGAACGCAGTTAAGGCTTATTATTCCAGTGTGCTGGCCACATTGTACATGGGATCAGATCTCTTCAAACATAACCATTATAGATAATAAAAAACTGTCATTGGGGAAGAGTGAACTGAGAATGAAATCAGGCTCTTCTACAAAAGTCTGTGGATGTCTTGGGCAGAAACACCACAACCAAGTGTTGCCAAAATTTGGCCTCTGTACATCAGTGCCAGATTAAATCTCCGTGACAGAGTTTTGGGTGAAGTAGAAATAGCTTTATTGCTTTGTCAGGCAAAAGGGGGCCACAGCGGGTTAATACCCTCAAGACTGTGTGTCCTGCCCAGGAGGGGGTAGTGAGAAGCCTGATAGTGTTCAAGGAGCAGGGCGTGATCAGCTGGTGGACATTTTTCTGATTGGTTGGTGGTGAGGTAATTGGGAGTCAGTATCATCAACCTTTTGGTTCCAACAGGCCTGGGGGCTACGTGCTTGTGAGCCGCATACAGTTAACTTCTTCCACCTGGTGGCTGTTTCAGTATCTGCAACACAGCTCAAAGGATGTGGCTCAGAATATTATCAGTAGTAATTGAGGAAGAACTAAAGGTCCTTGACTTTGTTTAATGGCTAGAGTATTTTTTTTTGGCTGAAGTATTAATATTGTGTCTTGCTTGACTGTTTTCCTTTCTTTCTGCATTTTCTCACTTCTCTGATTAAATTTATTCTTCGACTAAAGTTTTTCTGCAGTCAAAAGGCAGGCGGAGGACATGGGTGAGTCTATTCTGGGAAGGCTTATAGGGTCCTGCTCAGTTACACAGGCACCTAAGTTTTCATCCTCTTAGTTTTCCAACAAAAGTTCTGAGGAAGATGCTTCAGTGGCACAGATGGTTTTTGGTTTTGAAATGACATATGAATGTAGTTTTCTTTCTGTTGAGAACTTTCCTTTATGAAGCTATGATGTTTAGATTAACATTGGAAAGACTTCCAGTTCAGTTTCTACATGTGAAGAACATGGAATCTGTCACTCCTTACAAGAAAAAACTGGACAACCTGAAAACCAGTGACTTTTCTTGGCTCTCTTATGGAAATGAGGATGCAGGGAAAACCACCATCCTGAATCTTGGGTAGAGAATGAGCTCATTAGAGAGAACAAGTGTTGAAAATAAAGAAAATAAAAACAAGTGTTTTAAAAATTATTTTATCAAGGGGGTCCTCGATTGGGGTTCAGGACCACCTGGGCATATCTGGAAGGACTACCATTAACTCCTGGGAGGGAAAGCCACCTAAAGGAAGAAGGAACCAAGGAGAAGTTTTGAACCACCCAGAGCCAAGGGGATGTGGTTGGGAGGACTTAGAAGTGTTTGTTATTCCAGTTTGTGTTCAAGTCCTTAATCCTTGGATTTCCTAGAAGACGTTGGGGTCCCTTGGAGAACAGGTGTGTTGTACATAAACTCCTACAAGGATGTTTCTCCAGAACACTAGGGCATGAGCCACAGAGCTCTGACACTCTTGCAACAGAGCATAAGACAAAGGGAGAGGGACCACTGTGCACTGGTGATATCTCAGGGGTTCAGGAATTCAGCTGCAGTGGGAGAGGGGACATATGGCAGGCGACAGAGGGACAGCAGTAGCACTCAGATGGAGCAGACATGTTCATAAATACACCTGAGATATACCTGGGGACTCCAAGAAACACTTCAAGTGCCGGGCAGGGGCATGACCCAGTGAAAAATGAGTTATTTCTGCTAATGTCACACTATTAGCTCCCACAGGCTGTGAAGAGCTGGGTGGGCAAAGTCTCACTACCTCCAAGAACAGTTTTGTGTCCTCTCATTCTGGTCATTCCTTTAACTAGCCCTTTGGTTGGGCTGCTGAAACATCCTGAACTCATGTGAGAAAATGCTTAGGAAGCAATATTATGTAGGAGAGTCTTCTTGGCCCTGTGAATGGATCTGTTTCTCTGCTTGATTTTATTGTAGAAAATATGAATTTCATTAATATCTCCTTGAAATGGATAACGTGGACGAGCATATTTGTTAGATCCTTTGTGCCATCTAGGTTTTATCCTCCTTGAATAATAGAGTTTGAAATTCCTTGAACTCCACGGTACCCAGGTGCTTAGCTTTTATCTCACACTTCATAAGTTTCCCCTAAGAACACTGTATTTGCTTTTCAGGACTTTGGTTGTGTGCTTTATTTCCTCTATGGGAAGACCCAGGTAAAGTTTAAATTACAGTTAATTGATAGAGGCCAAGGAGGAAGATTGCAAAATTTAATTAGTTTGCCTGTAAAGTAATGTGTATTAACCTGACTTTCCACACTAGAGACTAACATATCTTAACTTGAGGTGCACACGAAGTGTTCTGTTTAAATATACAGGGTCTGAGTCACCCTCCAAGCTTATTTTCTGTTCTAGGCAGAGGAGAGAATCAAATCCCTTTTAAATTATAAAATTGTTCTGTGATTAGATACTATGGCTGTCTCCTGAGGCACTCACGGAACGTCATAAATAGTTCACACCTGTTAACAGTTGATTATTTAGGAGGTATGGACCAGGTGCTCTTGGTGTCCCGTGCTGCCCAACTTGGCTTCCAGCTACGGCGTGGCGGGAGCTTTCATGCAGACCACCTCCCACCTTACACACTCATGGGTCTCAGCTCTCTGCCTTAGGTCTTTCTCCAAGTCCAAGGAGCTTGCTCAGCCTGTGTGCTTGGGCCTGGAAGTGTGAGACAGGAGTTGGTACTCCCACAGTATCCAACAACCAGGAGTTGTTGGATAAATACCCCAACACTGACCTTGGACCGATGACTCTGAGTTTCATTTCTGTGTGGCTCCCCTAGCAGGACTGGGCAGTAACCAGCTCAGTCAAGCAGCCTTTATCAGGTCTCCTTCCCTCTCTCTCCAGCTTCTCTGGCCACTCCCAAATGAATTACCTGAGCCCACATCCTTGTCTCAGTCGCTGCTTTTGGAGAACCCAAACTAAGAGCTGGTTAGTTTGGAGGCTCAGATAGGCTGATCTTGGACATACATTTCACTCGCGCCTGCCTGTGGCTATTCATTCACCTTTGAGTGCCCCCTGTGTGCTAGGCGAGGGGTTCTGGTGTTGAACAAAACAAACAGAACGTCTGCCCTCATGAACCTTCCATATGACTCTTTCAAACTTCACAGCCATGTGAGTTAGATGTTATTATTACCCCCATTTCATGTGTAACTAATGTGATTGAGGATTCTCGGCTCTTTGGGGATATAAACATGAGTTTAATTTTTCTAGAAACGCCTAGCTTTTCTCTGTGGAGAGGCGCGTCCCCAGATTTCTTCCCAATTTTATAAATTTTCAGCCGCTTCTTTTAATTAAACAATCTCATTCTAGTTTTATGTCTCACTCCCATGCACTTTTTTAAAATTGAAGTGTAGTTGATTTACAATGTTGTGTTAATTTCTGCTGTACAGCAAGGTGATTCAGTTATACAAATATACATATTCTTTTAAAAGTTCTTTTCCATTATGGTTTCACAGGGTACTGAATATACTTCCCTGTGCTACCCAGCAGGACCTTGTTATTTACTCATTCCCATGCACGTGCACGTTAAACCTTCAACGTCCCAATCAATTCTAAAGTGCCCGCTCCTGTTCTTGGGAGGACTTAAAAACCCCACTTGGAGACTCGTGTGAGGTGTGTGTGTGTGGGGAGCGGTCTGTAGCCTTGGCAAGCAACTGAGATGACACTGTCGGAGGGGGCTCACTGAGAGGACCTGACTGTCGGCTGACCCAGGAGCTGCACGGGGCAATCCAGTCGGAGGCTCTGGCCCCCTGCTCTAGTCCTTGGGATGTGAGTTCTGCTTGCCTTCCCTGAGCTGGAAGCTGCCTCACGGACACAGCCTTGAGACAGTAGGTGTTGTTGAGACCATCTGGACGGTATATTAGACTGAACCCAGTTAAAGCCTCTATAGAGAAGTTTCTATAGAAACTTCTAAGATTCTGGCAAGCAGGAACGGAAATCTACTTATCTCGTGGCCGCCCAGGACAAGCCTCGTGAGTACGTTCCCTGGCTTACTAAGCCTGCCACCTACCAGTCTGGAGTGGTCTGCCTCTTTCTTTGGTCTGGCCCTGCCCTCCATGTCCAGGGGGCCAGTTTCGAATTTTACCCTGGGAAGCTCCCAAGGTAGGAAACCAACAACTGGGGAGGCAGCCAGGAAGCTGAAGAATGGGTCTTGGGAAAGAGACACCCAGGGGGTGGAATCCTGAGTTGGCTATTGGCCTCTATGTGGAGAGGGGTGGCATGTATGTTAGATGCTTGGGGATCCCGTGAGTACAGGGACACCCGGAAAACGCCGGCTGGTCTAATGCGCTTGTTTGAGGAACTGTGCAGTGCCCCGCGGCACAGGAGAGAAACACATGGGTGGGCGGTGGGCCAGGCTCTGCTGTGGGTAGGTCGCTGTACACTGATGTCCAACTAGAGGCTCAGCTCAAATCGGGAAATTGGAAGGAGAGCTGAGGTTAGAGAAGGACGTGCAGGTGTCCACTACTCTGCTAGCTTGGGGGCTGGCAGACAAAGCAGGAGTGCAGGATAATATGTTGGAGCCCTTAACGTGCCGTTTTGCAAAGCCAGGAGGGCACACGCTTCAGAGGAGGGAACTTATGACAAAGACTCTTTTTTTGGTCTCTCCTTGCCCTCCATGTACAGAGGGCGGGGGCAGTCTCAGATTTCACTCGGGGAACTCCAGGGGTTACCAACCAACAAATACAGAGATAAGATTGAACAAAAGGGATTCTAAAGCTTTCAGGTCCAGGGATACTCCCTTGCAGTGAAGTTTTCTTTTGAGGAGTTTCTGATAGTAATTCAAATCAAATATAATGTGTATGTCATTTATACCTTTGCCACTGGGAGAAGGGAGATGGAGAGGAGAGAGGACAGATACAATCATCTGCAATTCATTTATAATCAGCTTAAAATGACGTGATCTTTGTAGGGTGGAGTGGCAGATTTTCCTGTTTATTCTACTTTGCTTAGACTGGGAATAGAGAATATCTTGTAATTTCCCAGTCAGCTATGTTAGGCAGTGGTTGCCTGGAGAGCCCTGTTGGGAAAGAGTCTGAGGCCATAAGCAGGTGTAACAGGAAGGTCATTAATTAGTATCAAATTAATTATTAAAGCCAGTCATGGGTGTAGGAGGGGAGAAAAGCCACACTTTTAAAAAGTGTTTGCCGTCCTTGATCCGGTTTCACGTTACCAAGTTGCACTTACTGGATGAGGCAACCTGAAAGACTTCCAGAGTTTTTAATTTACTAGCTTTTACAGTTCAGGTCCAGGGCTGCAAACGACAGGAAATTGAGCAGAAAACCAAAATGTGCTGTAGGATACTGGATAGTTCACTGAATCTCCAGGAAGACTGGAGAACTTAGCTCATAAAATTGACAGCAACCAAGATGACCCAGCATGGCCATAGGCAGGTAACCCTGGTGTCACTGGATGCTCACCAGTTCCTCCAGCACACCACTGCTCTGGGACCTTCCCTGCAACACTCTTGGACTTGTTAAAAAGTTTTAAAAACCTTTTTATGAAAAATTTTAAGCATATACAACAAGAGCAGAGTATAATGAGGCTCCATGCCTTCATTCCCAGATTCCCTGATTATTACTGATACAATTCTGTCCATCTTATTTTATCTATCCCCCATTTAAAATTAAAAAAAAATTTTTTGCTGGAATATTTTGAAGCAATTCTAGACATAATAAGTCACCTGTAAACACTTTGTATTTTTCACCAGCCGATAACTTAAAAAAAAAAAACCTTACCCACAGCACTATTACCTGAATTCGAGATGCCTTCTTCCCTATAAACTAAATTTTTATAGGACTGAGTCATTAATCAATCCTTTTTATTACTTCCTCAAGGTTCATCATTACATGCCTACACTCCTGTAGCCCAGGAGCTAGGTTGCCCCTTTGTCATCCATGATAAGAGATGGGGCTATACTGCCCAACTATCTTGGAATTACTTCCAAATAATAAGGGTGTACACAGCCTGGGCAGAAAAAATGGCAGATAAGACATAGTAGAGATTGGAACTGCTCACAAAACCATCAGATAAGTAACCACTTGTCAAAATTGCCATTTATATTTCCTAATTGCCTTTGACTTATAGCCTAGCATTCTATAATTTCATAAATATGCTTCGATAGTCATTGAGTGTTGATTTAAAGTGATGTGGTTTCCACCTGGTTGGAAGGCTATTTTCTTCCTGGGAGGTTTATTAGCAATTACATATGTAAATCTATGCATACTTTCTTTTTTTTTTTTTTTTTTTTTGGCGGTATGCGGGCCTCTCACTGTCGTGGCCTCTCCCGTTGCGGAGCGCAGGCTCCAGACGGGCAGGTTCAGCGGCCACGGCTCACGGGCCCAGCCGCTCCATGGCATATGGGATCTTTCCAGACCGGGGCACGAACCCATGTCCCCTGCATCAGCAGGCGGACTCTCAACCACTGCGCCACCAGGGAAGCCCCGCATACTTTCTTTTGATACATTCTCTTGGGAAAAATTACACCAAGAAATTATTAATGTACATGAAAACAACAGTTAAAACTCCCAGAGGATAATCGAGGCATTGAATATTTTTATATTTTAAGGTATCCACCAATATCACTCGAGGGTGGGAGTGTTGAGGAAAGAATGTTAAAATAATAATTTGCCCTGTTTAGATGTTTTAAAAATTTGACCAATGAATGTGTTTATATTATACCAGAAGAAGAATTAAGGTTGTGGACTATAGAGTTTCCAGCAGTAAGATGGAGTTAACTGCAGGTTCTTGGCTCTATTTGGTAGGATCCTTACTTAATGCAAATTTATGACGTTTCCTTGCATGGGAAGTGGGATGCATAATTTTTCTTTATCTCCTTGTTTTGAATCACATATTCACCATCATTTGCGCCTCCTATTGTCTTTCATTATCTTTCATCTTCATCATCACTAGGGATCATGAGTGATAATCACAGTCTAATTTCTTCCATCAGCTGTCACTGGGGACTACAATTATCGAAATAAATAAATTCAACAAATATCTATTGATTGGTATTGATATATCCATTATAGAGATGGAGGGCATGGCAAGGTTCTGCGTCCTCAAGGGGATCAGGGGAGATGAGATGCAAACCCATAAGATAAAAGTGTCAGAAAAGGGCTAAAGTAAAAAGTTCTTAGAGTTTAGAGAGGGGAAAGATTACGATGACTCTTGCCTGGAGACATCAAGGAAGGCTTTCTGGAGTATGTGGCATTTGAATCGGACTTTTCTTTTTTTAAATTAATTTATTTTTGGCTGCATTGGGTCTTCGTTGCTGCGTGCGGGCTTTCTCTAGTTGCGGCGAGCGGGGGCTACTCTTCGTTGTGGTGCACGGGTTTCTCACTGCGGTGGCTTCTCTTGTGGAGCACGGGGCTCTAGACGTGCGGGCTTCAGTAGTTGCGGCATGCAGGCTCAGTAGTTGTGGCACGCGGGCTCTAGCGCGCAGGCTCAGTAGTTGTGGTGCACGGGCTTAGCTGCTCTGTGGCACGTGGGATCTTCCCGGACCAGGGCTCGCACCTGTGTCCCCTGCATTGGCAGGCGGATTCTTAACCACTGCACCACCAGGGAAGCCCTGAATTGGGCTTTAAATACTGGCTTCAAGGCATTTAGCGTGGAGGAGGCACATTCAGAAAGTACGGGCAGGCTCTAGCTTAACTGTGTGTGTGTGTGTGTGTGTGTGTGTGTGTGTAGAGAAAGAGGACAGTGTTCCTCCAGTTGGATTCTGACTGAAAACAAGACATTTCAGAGTTTATTAGCAAAGTCTTTAAGAGCAAAATGATTCACAGTTAGTAATAAAAACTATACAGAGAAATGTCACGGTCACATAAGCGCCTCCTACTTGGCAGCACCCTAGTGGGGCTGCACACCTCCTCCAGGCCCCAGCTCTGTGGGGCAGGCAGCCACAGTGGGCACACAGCCCACGTGGGGAGGCGCCCTGGGGAACAGTGCTCCCCGGCTACACCAGCAGGCTTTACCCGTGCTTCTCGGGGTCTTACATATGTCGCCTCCTCGTGACTTCCTGCTCTGCCTTTCACTGGTAGTGTAGCTGAAATTTGGCCTCTGTACCCTGACACCGAATTGAATCTCAGAGACAGACTTTTGGGTGAAGTAGAAAAGAATAGCTTTATTGCTTTGTCAGGCAAAGGGGGCCACAGTGGGTTTGTGCCCTCAAGACTGTGTGTCCCACCCAGGAGGGGGTAGTGAGAAGCCTGATAGTGTTCAAGGAGCAGGGCGTGATCAGCTGGTGGACATTTTTCTGATTGGTTGGTGAGGTAATTGGGAGTCAGCATCATCAACTTTCTGGCTCCAACAGGTCTGGGGGCTCCGTGCTTGTGAGCAGCATACAGTTAACTTCTTCCACCTGGTGCGGTTTCAGTATCTGCAAAACAGCTCAAAGATATTGTCACGTGTACCCCTCGAGGGGGAACCAGGACCCCGCCCCAAGGCTGTACTATTGTGTTTTTTGTGTTTTTTTTGACTGCTCCTTCCTTGTCTCCACATCCCCTCCCTTCCCTGATTAGCATCTTCTTGAACCTGCTCGTTGGAACACAGGTGAAGGTCTTGGAGGCTGAATGAAGCCTATTTCTTGCCAAAAAGAAACTCAGGGCACATAAAGACTTTTGTGCCCA
The DNA here is from genome assembly GCF_964270905.1 of Leucopleurus acutus. NCBI lineage: Eukaryota > Metazoa > Chordata > Mammalia > Artiodactyla > Delphinidae > Leucopleurus > Leucopleurus acutus. Next base: position 50,626,563 of record NC_139156.1, read on the forward strand.
GGAGTCCCACAGGGTCCTGCTCTGTTTCAGTAGGGGTAGGCACCAATCCAGAACTGAGTCAGAGAGCTTTGCAGTTGAGTCTTGCTTGCCGTTTTATGCTAAAATCAGCAGAAGCAAGGTCTAGAGGTCAGCATGTGAATACCTTTCCCTGCGGGGGAGTTGAGCGGGCCTGAGTTTGAATATGGGCTCCAGCGTTTAGAATCTGTGTGACTTCAGGTGAGTTGCTTTTTCTTTCTCTGTTTCAGTGTTGTCTCGTCTGTAAAATTGTGGGAGCCATGCTATTTTCTTGCAGGGTTCTCCTGTGTGTTAAGTAGGTTAATGGGTATAAAATGTTGGAACGGGCCTGCTGGCTTGTGCTCTCACTGGTGCAGCAGTGTGTGGGGAGGAGCCTTGGGGGATGGGGAAGGGGCACTGGCTGACTTGCGGATAGCCTTGCGTGCCAGGCCAGGAGGCTGAGGCAAGAACCCTGCTTGCTGCAACATCTGGGCTGCGCCTGGATGAGCGTCTTTTATTTCGGAGCTCGAGATTATTTCCAGGGGACTGGGAGTGAACCTAATCCCTTTCTAGGTGCTGCAGGAGAACTGGGTCCCTCTTCTGTGGTTACCAAGGTTTCTGGAGGAGAGCTCTGGCGTGGACCCAATGTCCTGCATAAGTCTTTCACACAACAAAGTGGCATGCGATTGTATCAGAGGAGTGGCTAGTGGGGACATATAAAGGTGACACCTAAGGTCTCATCCCTGTACCAGGAAGTGTCCATTCTAAGGCAGTTCACACACGAGCCACCAGGGATTACAGGATACAGACGCATGTACAGGGAGACAGGCTTGTCAGGCTACAAAGATGAAGACCGTGGGTAAAGGAGTAAGAAGTGAAAATTCAGGCGACTGTAAATCTTTGAGCCATTTCGTGCATCTTGACAGCATCGCCTTGGTCAATACAAAAGCCTTACATTGCTGTTCTGAACAAGTTTTGCAGAGCAGGAAATGTAAAAAAGTAAGATTACCTCGGAGAAAATCGGTGCCCTGGAACCTGCAGGGCCACCCATCACATTGCAGCTCACTGGCTAGAACGAGCTTGGCCAGGATGAATTAGCCTCTGCAGCGCCTCTGGGCTGAGTTTGAGTGTCCCCGGAAGAAGCCAGCCCTAGGTTCAGTGGAAGGACTACGATGGGAGTGAAAGCGTGGGAAAGCATTTGAGGAGAGCCTTTGGTGAACATATATTCAAGGGCAGGAGAAAGGTCCCCATCAATTCTGTCCTGGGTGAGCACAAGTCTCCTAGCACCCCATCTCTTGCCCAGGAACCTCTCATTGAGAAGATTCTCAATTCTTTATCCAGAGCTGACTCAAAACCATTGAGGGAATGTCAGCTTCTGAATATATCTTAGAGACCACATTGTCCAGTGGTTGCTCTTTTTTTTTCCAGGAGAATAATAAAATTTAGAAAAATTGATGAGGGCTACTGCGTATTTTGCCTTCTTATTAGGGTGGTACTAGGTAGTGGTATCTGTCCAATAATCTTAGCCTAAGAAGCTTTAGTCTAATCCAACCCTCTCAATTACAGAAGGAAAAAACTTGAGTTGCAGAGACAGGGAGCAGTTTACCTGCAGGTTCCCAGCTCAGCCTGTAAGTGGCAGAGGTGAGACAGGGACCCAGGTCCTCCTGGGTTTCAATTTTAGTATCATTTCTACTACACTAACCAGAACAATGTGCTGTGCGTCTCTAATTGTTTACATATTGTAATTGCCTTAATATTATCTTCCCTTTAGCTGTTTAGATAAGCACCAAAGATTATGGGTCTTATTCTGTACAAGCTGGCATCACTTAGGATATTGATATCTTAGAAGGGAAATGGAAGAAGCTAGCAGCTCTATTTCAAGTTCTTGTTATTTCCAAATGTCTCCAGTGATGAGCATTTGTTTGAAGAGAAAAGCTTAAAATAGGGCAAAGTATCTTCCTTTCCATCAGGAAAAGGCCAACAGCTCACAGAATCTTTCTTAGCCTTTCTGACATTTCCCAGAGAACACTGCAAATTATTTGCAGTGATTTGGAAATAATAAAGGACCTTACACATTTTGTAGCATCGTGTTTCCTCAAATGTGTTACACTCATCAATGGTATGTGAGATGATTTTAAGTAATATAAAGATCAGACCTTTTAGTTTACTAGTAGGTATAAATAGGTATTTATTTTAATGTATGTAATGAAATATATGATAAAAATATAATTAGTACAACAAACCTATAACATTTTATTGCTTAGAATGGAGATAATTATAAAAGGAAGTTGTTTTAAAGAAAAATGTCAAATAATAGTATAAGTTAGTATAAGTGATGCCCAAATTTGTCAAAAATTGGAACAGTGATATCTGACATTACATACGTATCTACAGTTTGGGAACTACTTATTGAGGCCACATGTAACAGGTATAAACTGAACAGTTGTAACAGTCCACAAAACTTGACAGCACGTCAGTGGAACCGCCAGTTACTTTATAACTGTAAATGAGGTTTTTATTCCCACGAATGGCGGAGAACTTAATCTTGGTCCTTTCACAAATAGAAACTATGATTCAGAGGTTTGCACAGTGGATTCAAGATTTTCTCAATCCCAGTGTGGTACTCAGCTGTGGCCCTTATCCCGCTGGCTTCCCCTGAAGAGTCTCCTCTGGTGATTGATGAGGGGTTGGAGGAGGGGAGAGCGGGCTTCCTCTTCGTCTCCAGTGTTTCTCTGCCAGGGCCATCTCTACATTGCTTAGTCAGCCCTGCCTGGCACAGGTGGCATCACTCCACCAGCCTGCGATGCGCTGCAGGTAGTCTGCGCTGCCCGCCTACACTTCCAAGGTGTACAGCAGTTTCCCCTCCCACCTCCATCAGCATACACATGCGTGCACGCATGCACACACACACTCACACTCACCTCCAGTGAGTGTTCACACACAGACCTCTGAGGCAGGTTCTTTGCTTTTCTGAAAGGACCTTAGAACCTTATAGATCTCTTCTAAGCCAGTTCACTCTGCTGGACCCTGTGTGGGTCTGGAGTTGTCTTTGCCCCTCCTGCCCAGCTGCACCTTTCTGTTAGCTCTCCTCTCCTTTTCTCATGCCTTGTGGGTACCAGATGCACCTGTGGAAGTTGCCTCTGAGCCAGATTCCCTCTAGTCACACAGCGGCAGCCTCCCCTAATGGGTGGGGTGGAGGCACAGGGGCCCCACTCACGCTTTCCACACATTTCCTCTCCATCCCTTTCCTCCTTGCTTTAGAGCTCTTCTTTCTTCTACCCTGGCTCCCTAGGTGACCTCATCCAGTCTCATGGCAATTAACGATGAACAGGACAGAAGTGGTACCTGCCCTCATTGAGCTTACATTCCACTGGGGCTAGAAATTCGAAAGGCAAGAGAATTGACAAGTAATATAAAATAATACAACTTATAATAAATTTTTGTAAAAGACGGGAAAGAGGCTGCAGTTACTATCTCTTGCTCGAAATTTTGCTCACTCTTCAGATGATTACAGATTCTTGCAAGTGGAGTTGTCAGGGAAAAGGTGATCATTTTCCAGCTTCTGGTTACATTTTTCAAGGTTTCTTAGGTGGAGATAGTAATTCGGAGAAGTTTAGGATGCTTAGGGGGGTGTGTCCCTAATATTTTGAGCTAGGAATTAAAGAAGGAAATAGTCATTAAAAAAATTGTGTATCAGTCAGGGTCCAGTCAGGAGACAGTAACCATACAGTAAATTAAACAGGGACATTTTAATGTAAATGATTAACTATATCAGTGTATTACCTACTAAGGAGAAAGAGCTATAAAGAACACAGGATTAACAGATAAAAGGAACAGTCACTATCTCTAGGGCTGTGGCAGAGAACCAAGGAAGGAACGAATCTTGAACAGGTTCCCCATTAGGGCAGAAATCTAGATCTAATTAGAGAGGGCATGGCTGTGGCCCACAGGACGGTGAAGTCTGCTGTGGTGCTGTACCTGTAGGACTCGCTGGGAATCTACCCTCTAGGGTACCAGGGAAAGTTGTTCCCAGAGATGTGCCTTGTGCAGAACTTGTTGGGGAGCTACTTGTAAGACTGGCACTGCTGAAACTCCTGGGGGTGGGAGGGAGTGTCATGTGAGTGCCTCTAGTGTCCCTGCGATGCCAGCTGCTGCCTCAGAGGAGCAAATAGAGAGGATTCAGGAGGAGAAGCTCCCTTCTCCTCCAGGGTCCCCCCAGCACCCTCTGCCAACAAAGTTTTACATTGTGCCAGTTGATAAGGAAAATGTGTTCCAGCATCCCAGGAGGCCAGCAGAGGATGGATTTGGAACCGAGAGGCAAATATACCAATCCCTGTTCTTCTTTGGTGGAAGATCAGTCCTGGGACATTCATTCACCAGTACATTTGGCCACGTCCTGTAAAAGCCAATCATATTTTTGTGGCTCAAGAAGGCCCTCAATTCATTGGCCTGTGATAAGAAGCACTCAGTTTGTGCTGAATGGTGGGTGCCCTGGGGATATGGGTGCAATAGATGTCATCACACACGGTGTACATTTATGCATCTATTTTCTGTATTGTCTGTGTCCCCACTCTAGAATGTAGGCTTTATGAGGGCAGGAGTTTTGTCAGGTTTATAGACTGTAGCCAGAACAATGTGGGCTGCATAGTATAGGCTCAGTTCATTTTTGGTGAATGAATGAATGGATTTCCTGCAAATCTCAGGGAGAGGATGTGAATATCAATGACCTTGGTGTGCCTGGAGTACTAGCTCACGGGCTGTAGAGGGTCTCCTTCCCTATTCTTGGGCTGGTAAATATAGACACATCTAGAGCCGCCCACACCTTCCCATTCCACATGACGGAGCGCACGCCAGCATTAAAAGGATCAGGCGGAACACAGTTGCTAATACTTCTGGACAGCCAGCACAAGGCTCGAGATTGCTCATTTTTCAAGGGTAATTGCAAACCATAGCAGCTGTCCTGGCCCAAGCTCACTGGGCATATTTCACTGCAAGTGGGAGATAGCTGTGACTATTGCTGACAAGGGGAAGCAAATGCAATGCGCACAGCCTTCCTCAAGGGAATTGAGCTCAGCTCTGAGCAAAGTATTCTTACCTCCTCAGCTGTGAATGTTCAGGAATCTCTATCCATTAACTCCTTCAGGCAGCAACAGCATACTCAGTGTGCTTTGGTTTTGGCATCAGAGGAACGTTTGCACTCCAGGTGTTTTATTTACTGCTTTGAGAGAGGTTCTGTATTTCAGGGTAATTTATTTTACTTTCAGATGAAAGTCTCTATCAGTTTTGTCTAACATCAAATCATCTTGGACTGTACTAGAAAAGGCCACATTTTAATCTTACCTGATATTTTTATACATCCAGAATATCTTTTTTTATGGGATTCGGGGGGCAGAACCAGAGTCAGGATGTGGGCTTTGGCGTCTAACTAGAGGTCCAGGTAACTCACATGGAGACGAGGACAAATTCCAGATTAAGTTGGCGATAAATTTAGAACAGTGTAGAGTTTATCCCTGAGCCTGCAGTCAGGGCTTTTAAAATGACTGAGGGTATGAATACATGATTCAAAACTAATCTAAGGAACTAACACAAAGTTCATCAATGCTAGCTAGATCAATGGGGTTTGAGATGGAATATTATAAATCAAGTGTGAGCCGGTGTTAATCCAAACCCGCCTCCAGCTTGGAAGGTTATGTGTGAGGTGAGAGAATCACAGGGAAGAAGCCCCTGGAGGAAAAGACACTTTTTCAGTGAGGGCGTGCGGCGTCTCAGACTTAGGGCCCTGGCACTCAGGAATCATGTCTGTAAAAGAGCGTCCCCTTGTCCACACTGCAGTGCTGAAGGGTTTTCACTTCACCTTCTTTAGACCTAGATGCCAGGGCATATGGGAAAATAGGGACAGGGTACTCTCAGGGCCTGAAGGGCTGAATCTGTCAGTGTATTGTTTTGGGAAGGCACCTGGTGAGGTGGCTGAGAGCCTCGGTTTTCCTCACTCACAATACAAGAATGACAACAGTACCGAATCACACGTTTGTTGGAAAGATTAAATGATATAGTCCATGTCAAGTATATAGCGCTTAGCTAATAGTCAACATTAAAACATACTAGATGTGATTATTATTTTCATTATTAAGGTATGCACATCTTGTGGTTTGAAGTATTACATTCCCCAAAGCTGTATCTTTTCATTTAAATTTAACTTTTCAGTCCAGAAGCCCCTGGGGTGCCTAGAATATTTTAAAAGCATTGAGTACCTGGACTCTGCTAACAAGCCCACTAGGTTAGGGTCCAACAGTGTCCTTGCTTGAAGAAGATGAGGAACATTTTAGGCAACATGTCAAACAGATTCAGTTTTTAAGCAATCAGAAATACACGTTCTTGGATTTCCCCGGTGGCGCAGTGGTTAAGAATCCGCCTGCCAATGCAGGGGACACGGGTTTGAGCCCTGGTCCGGGAAGATCCCACATGCCGCGGAGCAACTAATCCCGTGTGCCACAACTACTGAGCCTGTGCTCTAGAGCCTATGAGGCACAACTACTGAGCCCATGTGCCACAACTACTGAAGCCCACGTGCCTAGAGCCCGTGCCCCACAACAAGAGAAGCCACTGCAATAAGAAGCCTGTGCACTGCAACAAAGAGTAGCCCCCACTCGCAACTAGAGAAAGCCCGCACGCAGCCACAAAGACCCAACACAGCCAGAAATAAGTGAATAAAATAAATAAATAAAAATAAATTAAAAAAATACACGTTCTTGAAAAACGTATTCTTGAGCATATATTGAGAGCAAACTTACCACAAAGCATGTTAACTTCCAAAACCAGTAAAGGTTCGGTTCAGTTGCGAGTAACAGAAAAAATAGTAGTGGTATAAAAAGTTTGTTTTTCCTTTACTAAAGGAACCTGGCAGGTTGGGCACCCCTTTGATCATCAGCAACTCAGCCTTCTTTGTTATTACTCTGTCATCCTTAGGATGCTGTCCCATGGTTCAAGGTGGCTGCTTAGGCTCCAGCCTTCATGTCCACATGCCAGCCAGCAGAAATGAGGAAAGGACAGCCCTTCTCCCTTTCAGGAGTCTTTCCAGAATTCACACATGATACTTTCAGTTAAATTCCATTGTCTAGAGCTTTGTCCTGTAGCCACACTTAGCAGCAGCAGAGTCTGGGAATGTAGTCTTTATTTTAGGTGGCCATGAACTCAGCTAAATATAAGGGATTCATTTATTAGGAACAGGATGGAATGGATACTGGGGGACAATTAATAGCCTCTGTTACACATCCCTTCCCTTTGTTCTGTAGCAGATCTTGTTAGCTGCATTGGACCACTATATCTGAGGTGTGTTTCTGCCCTTCTTTCATAGAAAGACAATGGATGGGACTCCCCTCTTTTACAAGAACACTTGGAGGGTATTATTTTTTTTATTTTACAGATAATAAACCTAAAATTTAGAGATAAGTACCTTCTCTGAGATTACACAGTAATTGATGGGGACAGGATCTGAGCCCAGGTCAGTCTGACTGACAGTGAAGCCCCGTTCTCCGCCTCCCTTCCCCACAGCAAGCGGCTGCTAGGAGCAGATGGGAAGGCTCACTAGTCACTGGATGGCCTCACAGCCCTAACATCCTCATGTGTGCACCAGGCAAATTGCTCTGGAAATAAAGAATTATGGCTCCCTGGCCTAGCAAATCCTCTAATAGTCTAGTGGCAGGTCAGGTACATGTTGGTCAAATGGGCCAGTCTCAGGGGCTGGAGTTTTTGCCCCAGGAAAGTTCTCCTGGGATGTCTAAGGTGAAAAAAGCATCCCAGAGGAAGTGCTTTTCAAGTATCGATTAAGGGAGCGTTTGGCTTTCATCTTCAAAGAGGCACAGTTGGTTGGTTCATCTTCCAGATTCTAGTTCTCATTCTCTCTCTCTCTCTCTCTATCCCTCCTTTATACTTCCTGGATACATTTGTTGCAAGACTGCTGTCCCTTCTTTTATTTTCACTGTGAAATGACAGGGAAAGGTCTGAATCAATTTTGGAGAACTTCAAACTACTGAAAACCCAGGGTGTGTTCCATGAAAATGAAACAGAGAAACCAGAAAATCCAAAACACACTCACATTGTAATAGCTGGTAAAAGACCAGGCTTACACACAGAGAGAAACGCTTAGGGTTGGTTCTTCCTGGAAGCGGTACCTGGGGCACTGCACTGGGCTCTGCAGCAAAAAAGCAGATGACACTGCGGAGGGTTTCCCTAGGGATTTTGGAAAGGATTTGCTTACTCTACAATTTCTTTCGTCCAGGACTGCCCACTAATTCACATATTAGAAATGCCATCGGCCTGCAGGGTACCAAAAGAAAATCACATGATTAAGGGGTAGCGAGCTCTATCAGAAGGAACACAGGCTTTGGAATCAGATAGATCTGGGTTTTTCAGTAGCTGGTTCTATAATTTTCTTTACGTGTGACCCTGGGATAGTCTTTGCATCAGTTTCTTCAGCTATAAGATCGGAGTAAATACATCTGATTTGTAGAGTTGTTGTTGTTGTTGTTTTTTTTTGGCTGTGCGACGCAGCTTGTGGGATCTTAGTTTCCTGACCAGGGATTGAACCCGGGCCCTTGGGAGTGAGAGCCTGGAGTCCTAACCACTGGACTGCGAGGGAATTCCCTGTAGAGGAGATTTTAGAAGATATTTCTATATATATCTATAGCTTCTAAATATATGTATATCTCCTAAAATATTTACAAGTGACTTTAGATATAAGGTGTCACAGTAGTGGGTCACAGAGGACAGAGGTTAATGTGCACACTGATTCTATAGTTGGGTCCCCTCATTAGTCCCAGTAGGCATTTTATATATCAGCTCTCTATTGCCGTGTAACAAACCACCCCAAAATTTAGTGCCTTAAAACATAGGATTCTACAACCTATGGGCAAGGTTCAGTAGGGACAGCTCATTGTTGCTCCAGGTGGCAGGGACTGGGGTCACTAGAAGCTTGGTTGGGCAGAAACAAAATGGTTTTACTTACACATCTAGTACCTCTGGTGCCTCTGTTGTGATGACCAGAACACCTGGGGGCTGGCCAGGCGCTTTTCTCCTTCAGTGTGGTCTCTCCAGCAGGGTGGCCACCTTAGCTGGTGACTGAGAGCTCCAGGAGAGCAAAAGAGGAAGCTGCCAGGCTCTTTAGGGCAGGCTCATGCTGCATTCTGCTGGGTCTAGCCTCCATCTAGCCCAAATTCAAGGGCAAAGGATATAGACTCCACGTCTTGATGGGAGGAGAAGCAAGAATTTGTAGTCATCATTTAGCCATGACAACCATGATATAAAATTAATTACTTTTTCCCAGCTCTATCTCGACCACCAGCGGTGAATGTTGGCAAATCCTAAATTAGCAAGATGTAATTGCTGCCACCTGCCAGAACAGAAACAGGTGCTGTTAACAGGCCCAGAAATATGTCTGGGGCTCTGGGGGCCAGGTGGGGGAACAAAGTGTCTCTCAGAGCCCTTTTCCAAAAGTGGCACGTTTACAAACATTTTGAATGTAATGTGTTAACATAGTGTTTGTTAAGGCTGTGAGGAAAAGAAGCCAGAGGAAGCCATTTAGCGGCAGCACCTTGAGACATACAGATAATGCACACGAACGGTAAACGTTTATGTACTTTTCTCCCTTATGAACACTGCAGACCTCTTTCCCCGCCCCCAGCCCGTAGATGAACATGGGCTTCCTTGATATGAGAGCTCACCCTGCCTCTCACAGGGCCAGAGCATCCTGGGACTGCTGCTGTGAGGTCACGTGTGTGTGTGTGTGTGTGTGTGTGAGTGAATGAGTGTGCATAAGCATATGACGGTGTGCATAAGAATGTAAAAAGGAGTGTTTGAGTTGTGTGACTGCGTGGATGTGCATGTGGGTGTGAGAGTGTGTGTGGATGCAAGTGTGTGTGGGAGTGTGGAGACAGAGAGCGTGGGAGTGGGAGTAAACCCAGAGCTGGGCAAAGAGAGAGCGCGTGGAATCCTGATTCAACGTGATGGGATTAGGATCTGCCGGCCACTCGGAGGACTGCCTGACTTCAGAGCACGCAGCCCCTTCTCCTCATTGCTGATGGCGACATATCAGAGTCCTTTTTTTTTTTTTTTGCGGTACGCGGGCCTTTAACTGTTGCAGCCTCTGCCGTTGCGGGGAGCCCAGGCTCCGGACTCGCAGGCTCAGCGGCCATGGCTCACGGGCCCAGCCCCTCCGCGGCATGTGGGATCTTCCTGGACCGGGGCACGAACCCGTGTCCCCTACATCGGCAGGCGGACTCTCAACCACTGCACCACCAGGGAAGCCCCAGAGTTTTTTTTAAGTGATTGAAATAGAATGCTCTGATTCCTGCCAGCCCACAGTTGTCTGAGTCTGGAGAGCCTGGGGCCAGAGCTGGGGGAAGGAGAAAACATTGAAGGTGTAGCGATTGGGGATATCCCGCGTTGGAGCAGGAGGGTTCTGTGAAGCAGGCACCGTGTTCCAGAGCTCACGCTGCTCCCTCTTGATCCTCTTCATCCTGGCTGTGGGCATCCCTGAAGAGGGGAACGTAGTGCACTGTGAACTGGCATTTTTCTTTTGGTGTTTTTGAGGGTGGTCCCCACCAGTCCCTGCAGACACTGTTGTGTTCGTCCCAGGCTCAGACACACCCACTACATCCTCCTATTACCTAACCACCAAACCTCCATGGATCTAGGAGCTGGAAGGAGTAAAGTGTTAAGAATCTTTACGTACCAGTCTTCTTCTTTCTTTCTTTCTTTTTTTTTTTTCCAAACATTTCAACATCAGGTTGAGATTTTTGTCTTTGTAGCTTGGAAAAATAATTTTCCCTCATCTTATTTCCACTTTTTTAAAAAAAAAATTATTTTACTTATTTATTATTTTTGGCTGCATTGGGTCTTCGTTGGTACTCTTCGTTGCGCTGCGCGGGCTCCTCATTGCAGTGGCTTCTCTTGTTGCAGAACACGGGCTGTAGGCATGTGGGCTCTGTAGTTGTGGCTCGTGGGCTCCAGAGCACAGGCTCAGTAGTTGTGGTGCATGGGCTTAGTTGATCTGCGGCATGTGGGATCTTCCTAGACCAGGGCTCGAACCTGTGTCCCTTGCATTGGCAGGCAGATTCTTAACCACTGTGCCACCAGGGAAGCCCATCCACTTTTAAATTCTGTATATTTCTGCACGGGTTTCTTAAAGTTGAGGATGATAGATGGGTTTTCAGTGAAGGAAATAATAACAAAAAAATAACTCAGAGCACTTTTAAATACATATCTTACTGTGGTGCAGGGATATTTGAGAGGTAATTTCATGAATGATTTGTTGGTTACTAATTATTGTTAACATTGATTTGAGTATGTACTTTGTGCCAAGCATTAGTCTAAATACTATATACATGTTATTCTAACTTACAGATGAGAAAAACATGGCCCAGAGATTGTAGGTAACTTTTCGTGATCACACTGATAGTAAGTAGTGTATCAAGCTTCGAACTCAGGCTTTCTGCCACCGTGAGCACCCAAGTTCTGGGTCAGTAGACTCTGCTGTGTCAGTTAAGAGTGTGATCCAAATACTCAGGTGTCAGTGGTCAGGGAGTGCAAGTTGACCGTGACATTGACATTCACTTTTCATTGGCTCTTGCCCCTGCCCCTTGACTCTTTTAAGTCCTGTCTTTTTCAACATCAACTACTTTGATTATTTTGGGGAACCCCTCAGGGTGCTTTCTCATGCTCACAAATTATCTCTAGTTGTTATTCTCTTGCTGCGACAGCAGAAATTAAAATCACTCACTTCAATTGCATATCCTAATGGCCTAGTTTTAAGTTTAAACATTCACATGGTACAGTGAGGAAGAACTACCATTGCCAAAGTGTGACCACACCCATTTTCTCATTTGAATTCCACGATCACCCTGTTGGGTGGTGGCACAGGTGTTATTATCATCTCCCCATTTTATAAATGAGGAACCTGCAACTCAGTGAGGTTATTTGTCTGGAAAACCATAGGTGGTAAAGAGTGGAGTTAGACTGAACAGAGCTATATCTGATCCCAAATGACCACACACAGTGCTTCCTTATTAATCCCTGGTTTTCATGTATACTTGTCACTATGGGTGTCCATAGCTTTGACACTTATTTTTGTGACAAAAATATGTTATCTGTATGGTAGAAAGAACTAACCCACTGAAACTAAGAAACACTCTTCTAAATAACCCTTGATTCAAAGAGAAAATAAAATTGATATGACAAAGTACTTACAAATAGAAAGGAGAACAAAATATATGGGATACAGCTAAAGATGTATTGAGAGGAAAATACATTGTTCTTAGATGCTTTTATAAGTTAAAGATCAAAACTAAATGAACTAAGTTTTCAATGGAGGAAACTAGAAAAGAATAGCAAAAAAAGCTAAAAGAAAATAGGAGGGGCCTAATGTGTATGAAATAGAAAAGAAAAATAATAGAAGTGGTTAATAAAACTAAAGCTAGTTAAAGAAAGAAACAAATAAAATAGAAAGCTCCTTGTGAGAGAGAGAGAGAGAGAGAGAGAGAGAGATGATATTAGGAAGTGGCTATAACCAAAGCATAGAAAAATATTTTTAAAAGTGTAAGAGAATGTTATATGAAGCTTTATAGAAATACATTAAAAATACATTACAATGTATAGAAAACAATTTTCTATGAAAACATGCATCACTAAGTTTGGTTCAAGAAGAGACAGAAAACTTGAAGAGACCAATAACATAGGATAAATTGGAAACTTTATTAAAGATCACCATTTAAAAAGGCACCAGGCTCAGGTGGTTTTACCCTTGAAATACATCTGCTTTAAAAAATAAATTATTTCTCTGTTAATACAACTCTTCTAGAGAATAGAAGAAGAGTTTTATTTTTAGTTTATTTTATAAAACTAGTACAAGCTAATGCCAAAAGCTTAAAAAAAAACACAAAGCAGAAAACTATAAGCCAATTGCACTTATGAATATAGATGTAAAAATTCCATATAGAGTACTCAGTTATAAATCAGTTCTAGCAACACATTAGAAGAATAATATATCAAAAATAAGTAAGATTTCTTCTATCAATGCAAGGATGGTTCAATATTAAGAAATCTGTTAACATAATTCATTACACCAACAAACTGTGATTATGTTCTTAATTGCCAGAAAGCCATTTAATAAGATTTTGAACAGCCAATTAAAAAACAATGAAAAACCAAAAGCAAATAAACCAAAAAAACCTAGTATAGGATATAGGCTATTTACTAGAAACTAAGAATAATCGTTATACATGGTGAAATACTTAAGCCTTTGTCCTTAGACTCGTTCCCAGGACATGTTCGCCTGCTGTTTCTTCTGTCCAGACACAGTGCTTTGGATGCTCTTTACATGCCAGTGACTCACAGATGGAACCTTCAGTTTGGGCTTCTCTCGTTAGAACAGATTGATAATAACTGCCTACTCAGAATTTTCATTTGAATGACTTACAAGTTTTCTGTGGCCGCATTGGAACTCATGATCCCCTCCCCTGCTCTAAGCTGACCCTTCCCTGCTGTTTTCTCATTTCAGTAAATGGTACCACTTTGACCAGAGCCATCTTTGTTCCTCGCCTTTCAATCTCATCTATTAGCAAATTCTGTCTTTTCTACTTTAAAAAATGTATCTTAAAACTGTCTCCCCTGGAGATTAGGGGACTGGCAAGGAGATAATTAGAACACCCATATTTGCATTGTACAACTTGTTACATGCATAGCTTTTGTAATTTGAGATCTAATAAAGTAAAAGGTAAAAGAAGGGGAAAAAATCACTTTGAGTCATGAAAAAGTGCTTCTTGTTGCCTTTTAAAGCCACATTTCTGAGAAAGCTTTCTGACTGGAATAATAAATTGTGCATGAAAAACATAGAAACAGAGGAGAGGGCAAGGTCACCACTGAAATGGAAAACTAAGTGACACATGGCTTGAAAACTCTCTGAATCACTGGCATTCTCCTGATCAGGCTGAGTGGAACAAAGAACTCCCCAAACAAAATGCCACAGGAGCAGTCTCTTTCCTTTCTCCCTCTCCTTTCTCCCTTCTCTCTCTCTCTCTCTCTCCCCACCCCCCCCTCCCCGCCCCACCATGATTGGAGAAACTGTATCAGCCTATCATCAAGTAAGTGGTTTCAAAAAAGTAACAATGTTTCCAATATTGTATTATGAATATGACTGTCATACTGTATGCCATAAAAATTTTATAACAATTCATTCATTAGTGTATAGGCTAGGCTACCATGAAGCCATTGTGTCGATCACACTAGGCTACCATGAAGCAATCATATTGCTGCTTCTTATCACTGCTTCTAATTGCTGTTAGCAATGCATGAATCTTTATACCTGCAAATGAATATGTTTCTTTTTCACATTATCTTTTCATTCTTGATGTCTAGTGTTAGTGATATGTGTATCACTTGCAGTGTTTTGTATCATATAAGACAATATTTATGTAGGTACTGACAGACAATTCGTCCAGTAAAGAGATGATGTAAAGTAGTGATAAACATAGTACAGTACTGTAAATGTGTTTTTTCTTCCATATGATTTTCTTAATTACATTTTCTTTTCTCTAGCTCACTTTATTGTAAGAATACAGTATATACTACACATTAATTACAAGCTATGTGTTAATCGACAATTTATGTTATCAGTGAGGCTTCCAGTCAACAGTAGCCTATTAGTAGTTAAGTTTTTTTGGGAGTCAAAGTTATATATGGATTTTTGACTGCATGGGGTATCAGCGTCCGTAACCCTTGCATTGCTCAAGGGTCAACTCGATTTAAAATTAATTTGGATTAGGTTTGATGTCCTATTGCTCTCCTGTTTTCTGATATGAATCTCCCTCTCTCGTTCTCTCTTATTTATTTATTTATTTTTTTTGTGGTACGCGGGCCTCTCCCTGCTGTGGCCTCTCCTGTTGCGGAGCACAGGCTCCGGACGTGCAGGCTCAGCGGCCATGGCTCACGGGCCCAGCCGCTCCGCGGCATGTGGGATCTTCCCAGACCGGGGCACGAACCCGCGTCCCCTGCATCGGCAGGCGGACTCTCAACCACTGCGCCACCAGGGAAACCCTCTCTCTTATTTTAATAGCAGAGGTTCTTTTATTTACCGGTTTCTTTTAAGTGCTCAAACCAGCCAGATCTGGTGGTGTTGGTGCATCCCCCCCAAACCCACCCCATCCCCTCATCTCCTTCCACTTTTTCTTCTTCTGCCAGGTCTGGACACTAAGGAATCAGAACTGGTGATCTCTGCTTGATAGCAGTGTGATTTCTTCATCTAATGACTCCTGTTCTTGAAAGCTTCATGGTATTTTTACCCCAGTACGATTTCTGTTTGAAATTTCCGTAGAGCAGAGTCCCCCAAGCCTGAAGCCTGAGGACCAGGTAGGTCACACAGCCCAGAGAATATCATGTTGCCTTCACAAAGGGTTTCCACAACACTGGGCTTCCAGGTGGGCAGGTTAAGAGCCTGAATAAGGTTTGGTTTACAGGGAAGCCAGCATGAATAATTGAAGACATCTGCCTTGCCAATCTCCTCCGGTAGCACAAGAAAACTCAAATTAGCTATAGTCTTGCATGGAGTGCGTCTTACATGCGCTTTCATGGTCTCTGGAGATCCACACTCACAGAAACTGCCATTCAACAATGTTAAATATGGGGGAAAAATCTGCCAATGGGATAGTGAGTGGGACCGTATCAGAATTTCATTCACTATTTACTTCAGCAAGACATTTCTCAACTTCCACAGGTTATAGCAAAACCTGAACTGTGATAGTTTTTGTGTTTTCTCTGAGAAGTCAGTGGTTTTCATAATTGAGTGAAAAATGGTGAAGTTGCTTCTTAATAGGTATCAACTGGCATTTCAGGGATCTCCAAGGATTGTAGCTGTATCTTTCTAGCTTTGAGCTAATCCGATATCTCTGTATTCCAGAAAAGACTCAACAGTGCCTGGAGATGTGAGGTGTCTCGCCCAATATCAGCTGGGCAAGGAACTGCAAAGGTATATCAGCTAAGGTCCAATTAGGAGATAGAAACCAAACAGTAATTTGAACAAGGAAGTTGCCTGTAAAGAATTATTATTTACAGGAACTTTACTAAGGGGGATAGAAAAGAACTCTAAAATATACGCTAGGACTCTGAGAGAGTACCCAAGGAAGGGCTAACTTGGAAGGGGAGAGCTTCCACATGCCTGGGACTCAGAGCTCATTGCAGAGGATGTGGTTATAGCCCACTGAATGCAAGAGAAGTTCACCAGTTTGCCTGGGCCAGCATTGGTCTGTAACTGACTCTGGAGCTATGGGCTGAGGCTGGTAAGCTGGAAACACTCACGCTAGGGAGCCAACAGTCCTAGACTGACTGGAAACTACCTGCTGGGATGCTGATGAATTTCCTGGGAAGCTACCTATGGAGGGGTGCTGCTGAACTCACTGCTAGGAAACCAGCTGGGGCACTCGTGGAACTCACTTGGGAATCCATTTACTGGGCAGGAGTGCAGGGGAAGTCTCCTTCAGAACTTCCTGGGAAGCTGCCCATGGAGGAGGTTGCTGAACTTCCTGCAGAGAAGCTAGCTGGAGCACCCTAGAACTCACTGGGATTCCATCTGCAGAGGTGCCACTTAAATTTGCTAGGGGAGAGCTTGGTGTCCTGCACACCACGCTAGCACCGCAAGAGCAGGAAGCAAGGAGGAAAGGGTGCTCTTATCCCAGTGTTCCTACAGCGCCCTCTACTGGCAAAGGTTAATACCGTGCTGTAGGCAGGGGAGAAATATTCCAGCATCCCAGGTAGGGCAGTGATTTGGAGCTGAGAGGCAGTAAATGATAGGCAGCACAGGGGACGTTGAGACTTAGTTCTTTTACCTTCTAGTGAGCTCACCCTTTTACTACGTTATGTGGCATACCCTTAATGATCGTTGTTTTTCTCCTTTATTTGTACACCAAGAGACAACAATTATGGTAGAATATTGGCGTAGATACTGATAAACAAAAAGGGATCTAGAACTTATTCTAAATTTTATTACATTCTCTGATCTGAATACTTAGAGCAATGATCAAAATTTAGCACCAGAGGGAATTCCCTGGTGGTCCAGTGGTTAGGACTCTGCACTTTCACTGCTGAGGGCGCAGGTTCAATCCCTGGTCAGGGAAATAAGACCCCACAAGCTGCGTGGCACGGCCAAAAAAAAAAAACAGCCCCAGACACTTGGGCTTAGTTCTGCACTGCCAAAGAAATACTAGGAGAATTGAGACAATTAAATATGAAAGTCAGCCCCACTTTTTTCCAACATCACAGTCAAAGCAAAGTGAGGGCTTTGGGGGGAGAACATCTAGTGAATTTGTAGAGACCTTTACTGTCCAATAGAGTAGCACTAGCCACACGTGGCTTTTGAGCACTTGATACATGGCTTGTGCAATCAAGGAACTAAATTTCTAATTCAATTAATGAATTATAATAATTATTATTATTTTTTTGTGGTACGCGGCCCTCTCACTGTTGTGCCCTCTCCCGTTGCGGAGCACAGGCTCCGGACGCGCAGGCTCAGCGGCCATGGCTCACGGGCCCAGCCGCTCCGCGGCATGTGGGATCTTCCCGGACCAGGGCACAAACCCGTGTCCCCTGCATCGGCAGGCGGACTCTCAACCACTGCGCCACCAGGGAAGCCCGAATTATAATTATTTAAATTAAAAATTTCAGAGTGATGTTTAATTCAGGTATTGAAAAACTTTTTAGTATGTTTAGAACAACTTTGAGGAATGCGTGGGAGGTTTTATGGGCCAAGCTTGGAGGAGGCGTACTTAGCTTTTGCTCCCAATCCATTGACTAGAAATCAGTCACTTTTTCACAAGGAAAACTGTGACCTTGAGGAAAAGGGAGCCCCTTTGGTGGATGAGTAGCCAGGGTCTGTCTCCTGAGGTTTAGATAGAATTAAGCCTACCTGGGGTGCCAGAGGAGGGCCCTGTGTGGTTTAGATCAACCAGCTTATCTCATCTCTTTGGGCATCATGGTTAGTTCAGAGTTGAGGAAGTGATCCAAGCTGATCCAATCGGAGCGAACCTCAGGACCTTGGCAAAGAATGCTAGAACACAGACTCTGTCCACTGGGGTAACGATAGGTGGTTCAGAGCTGCTATGCCCGTGAGGAGAGAGCCTGGACTGTTGAAAGATGTGGTCAGGAGCCTGAGTGTGGAGCCTGTTCAGAGGAAGCAGAGCCAGTCCTCCTGCTGTCATGAGAGGTCTAGATCCAGACTGTTGGAAGCCGGGTTGTATAACTATGTGACCCAGTACATTCTCTTTTAACCTCAGCCAGTCTGTTGCTTGTAACCAAAAGAATTCTAACTACTCCAAGTGGTGTTCTGCGGTAACTGGGTTCTTTTTTTTTTTTTTTTTTTTGCGATACGCGGGCCTCTCAGTGCTGTGGCCTCTCCCGTTGCGGAGCACAGGCTCCAGACGCGCAGGCTCAGCGGCCATGGCTCACGGGCCCAGCTGCTCCGCGGCATGTGGGATCCTCCCGGACCGGGGCACGAACCCGTGTCCCCTACATCGGCAGGCGGACTCTCAAGCACTGTGCCACCAGGGAAGCCTGGTTCTTTTGTTTTTAAACCAACACCTATTCAAGCTACCTCAGGAAAATGGAGGCGAATTATAAAGTTATGCATGTAGTGAAAGTAGAATCTGGCAAGGAACAACTCTAGGAACAAGTTGCTCTCTCTAGCCTTTCAGTGTTCTCATGGTCTCGCGCATTCTTATATCTCTGCATCACTGTGGGCATCTGCTCTGTAATTCATAACTTTGATTTGCACTCTGCCATTGTATTGGGATCACATGTCCGCTGTGCATGGTCTGTTTTATATCTCTTATCCTGGCATCCCTTCTGGTTGAGCATTTGTCCTGAATTTTTCATTTTTAATGAAATGTTCTCAATAAATCACAATAAAATAAGCCTGGGTAGATTTGGCAGAGCTTTATTTTACACTTTCAGCTTTACCATGGTCTTGTCTGATAAAACATGAGATTCCAGTGAATGAAGCAAATATCATTTTAAGCCATGGTTAAACCTGAAAGAAGTCCTCGATAATCTTCCTCTTTTCCAGACCTCTTATATTAGATGTGACATAACTAACACACTCTTTCCTTTTATTTTTTAAATTTTTTCGTTTTTTTGGCCATGCCATGCGGCATGTGGGATCTTAGTTCCCTGACCAGGGATTGAACCTGGTTTTAACCACTGGACCACCAGGGAAGTCCCAACACCCCTTTTTCAAGGACAGTATGTAGGGTGCTCACCGATAAAGAATGTGCTTTCCTAGGGACAGCTACAGCTAAACCTCTGGCCTGGCTGGCTATAGGAGAAGTATTCCAGCACTGCCTCTGCCAGCCATTTGTTCTATCAGCTGGTTGTGCTGTGGCCTGAGCCTGTGAGATGCACAAAGTTGTCATCAGGCCTTTGAGATATGTAGGAAATTATGGTGAGATCTGTGAATTAAGTACAGAAAATAGAGGCTGAGTAGTCCTGGCATAAAGCCCATCAGTGACATCTGAATGTTCCTACTATGGTGGTTTTGTAACCTATTGTGTGGAATAAATCTATAATTCTATTTTTGGTAACACCTTCATAATTTCCAGTAATTACAACTGCATAATTTTAATATTTTTTCATATCCTCTTTCATTCTCAAAAGTATCTCAGTTTGGGTGGTAAATTATGTGGTCACCCCTAGTGAATACTTTTTTTTTTTTTTTTCAGTACGCAGGCCTCTCACTGTTGTGGCCTCTTCCGTTGCGGAGCGCAGGCTCCGGACCCGCAGGCTCAGCGGCCATGGCTCACGGGCCCAGCCGCTCCGCGGCATGTGGGATCTTCCCGGACCGGGGCACGAGCCCGTGTTGCTTGCATGGGCAGGCAGACTCTCAACCACTGCGCCACCAGGGAAGCCCTGTGAATACTTTTATATCAGTTTTTTAGTTCCCGCTCTCTCTGTTAATTGGCTCATTCCCTCCCTCTGTCTCTCTGTCTCTCTTTAAGCTAAGATTCCCGAGACAATCTCTTTGGTCCAACTTGTGGGAATGCCGGATTGTTTGTCATTGGTTACCAGTGAATTGGCTACTCTTGAACCAAGTGCTCTCACTTGGTCCAATCAGCTGTGGTGGGATTGCATGGTGTGGAGTTGTCATGTGATAGAAAACATGTTTGTCCACAGAGTAGTCAGTTTTACTTAAAAGTGAATACGGGCATGGTAATAAATTCAAATTCCTATGTAAAAGCACTTAAAAAGAACTGCCAGGGCTTCCCTGGTGGCGCAGTGGTTGAGAGTCCGCCTGCCGATGCAGGGGACACGGGTTCGTGCCCCGGTCTGGGAAGATCCCACATGCCGCGAAGCGGCTGGGCCCGTGAGCCATGGCCGCTGAGCCTGCGCGTCTGGAGCCTGTGCTCCGCAACGGGAGAGGCCACAGCAGTGAGAGGCCCGCGTACCGCAAAAAAAAAAAAAAAAAAAAAATGAACTGCCAAATCTTATAGCAGAGTGAAGAATTGATACTTGAGAGCTGAAGCACTGACTACTAATATCACTTAATAGACTTAATAGAATCACAGTTGTGTCCCCATCATCTGTAAAAGTGCTGGATCCATATAATAGTTATTCAGTAAATATATATATTAAATAAATGGATAAATGGTGAATCAATTTCAGGTGTTGGGCTCAGAAACAAGAAAATGCTCTCTACTCCGGAGGAACTTGGACCAATTTTTCATCATATGTTGTTGCTCCATTGAATAGGGATTCTGTGGGTTATGGCTGCAGGTGGAGAGTCAACCATGATAGAAGCAGGGTAGCTGTGATCCATGTCTTATCTTCTCTTTCAGATTTCCTAGAAATCTGAAAACAGTAAAAAAAAAAAAAAAAAAAAAAAAAAAAATTGTCTGTTAAGAGCACCCTATAACCTAATACTAAAGCCTAAACTCCTTCTTTGGTAAAAGAGAAGACTCTCCGTGATCTTGTCCATGCCCCTCTTTGTAGCCCACTGTACCACATTCTTTCTGTTGGCCTTCATCTAGACAAGCCACACCTAACTACTCATGTTACCTGAGAACTGGATTTGCCTCTTGGTGCGTGTTGAGCCAACAGATACAACCAAGCCAAAGGCTGGGAGAAAGAAGGATTTTTTAAAAAAAATTTTATTGAAGTGTAGTTGGTTTACAATGTTGTGTTAATTTTTTTCTGTACAGCAAAGTGATTCAGCTATATATATATACATATATATATATATGTTTTCCATTATGGTTTATCACAGGATATTGACTGTAGTTCCCTATGCTATACAGTAGGACCTTGTTGTTTATCCATCCTATATATAATAGTTTACCTCTGCTAATCCCAAACTCCCAGTCCTTCCCTTCCCTACCTGTACCCCCGTTGGCAACCACAAGTCTGTTCCCTACGTCTGTGAGTCCATTTCTGTTTCCTAGATAATGTTCATTTGTGTTGTATTTTAGATCCCACATATAAGTGATATCATATGGTATTTGTCTTTTTCTTTCTGACTTACTTCGCTTAGTATGATAATCTCTAGGTCCACGCACGTTGCTACAAATGGCATTATTTTATTTTTTATGACTGAATAATATTTCGTTGTATATATGTACCATATCTACAGGAGAAAGAAGGATTTATTACTTGCAGCAAGTAAGGAGAACACTGAACATCTTTCCCAAAGCAGTGTCTCTCTGAACAACAAAATTGGGGAAGTTTTTTTTCTTTTTTTTGAATTTTTGAATTTCATTTTATTTATTTTTTATACAGCAGGTTCTTATTAGTTATCTATTTTATACACATCAGTGTATACATGTCAATCCCAATCTCCCAGTTCATCCCACCACCACCACCGCCCCGCCACTTTCCCCCCTTGGTGTCCATACATTTGTTCTCTACATCTGTGTCTCTATTTCTGCAAAATTGGGCAAGTTTTAAGGCAAGGGTACCTGCATATTCATGAAGGGGCTTGGGCAGCTGTCAGAGTCCTAGCTTTAGGTGACTGAAGTCAGGAGGGTCAGAAGAGGTCAGCAGCATCATCCCTTAGGTTCCAGTTGATCTGGTGGTTGAGTGATTCCAGCTGATCTTTACCGTTGAAAGAGAACTGGGAGTCTTTATAACTGATATTATCTTTTCTATTGTTACTTCTCTTGCCTCATAACAGGCAGTGTTTCTGCATTCTTTGGTTCCCTTAAGATCATTAATTACTGAGATCTCTTCAAGGATAAGCATTGTGGCCAGGCTTAGGTCACAGAATGGCTTAGGCCAGAAATGGCTTCTCTTATGTCAAGAAGGTCTTGCCTGGTTCTCTTTCTCCGGGGACCCCCTCCCCTATCTGCTTACACGCACAGTCCCCCAGACAACCCAGGGTTTTCCATGCGCCTGTGCTATTTCCTCTGACTGGAGAGTCTTTTTCTTCCTACTTGGTGAGCTCATATTCCATTTTTGATGCTCACCTCTTATATCGGTTTACTATTGCTGCATAACAAGTGGCCCCAGACTTAGGAGCTTAGAACAACACACATGTACTATTTCACAGCTTCCATCAGTCAGTAGTGTGGGAATGGCTTAGCCAAGTCCTCTCATCAAGATCTCAAAGACTTCCATCAGGTGGTGGCTGGGTGCTGTTCCTTTCTGAAGCCCAGGGTTCTTTCCCCAGCATGAAGTTATTGGCAGAATTTAATTCTTTGTGGTCGTGGCACTGAGGTTCCTGTTTTCTTGCTAGCAGTCAGCCAGGGCCCACTCTCAGATCCCAGAGGCTCCCACGGTTCCTGATTACGTAGCCCCCCTCACAACATGGGGGCTTACATGTTCAAGGCCAGCAGGAGTCTTTCTCACTACAGTCTGCTATGATGGATTCTTATATAACATAACACAATCGGAGGAGGAGTTACTGGATAGAAGCATGTCACTGAATCCACACACACTCAAGGGGCGGGGAATATGCCTGGGTATAACTTATTGGGAGTTACCTTGGGGTGTCTGTTGCAGTCCATCGTCCAGCCTCCAAAGATTCATAGCCTTCCACACACAAATACATTCATTCCACCCCAAAGGCTTTAAAAGTCATCCCATTATATCTTCTCTCTGAATTGTTCCCTCCACTTCTTCAGCAGAATTGGATTTCCTTGCACCTGTGCTTCTCTCTTATTTCACTCATGCTGCTGTTACAAGGTAACCTGCAAAGGCTTAGGTCTCCTTGGGCGATCCATAGGGTCAACTTGATTATGTCATCAATTCCTTCTAAATACAATTAAATAGTGAAAGGCATTGATGGCTCACAGAGGAGGCTTTGTGAGGGGAGGCTTCTATTTCACCTTGCACAGAAAAATTATCCCTCCATCACCTTTTAATATCTTGGCTTCTTTCCGATGTCTTAACCCAGGGAAACTGCCCTGGTTTTTGCTCTTCCTCCCTCATTCCTCTCCCGTTGCCAGTGTCTCTCTTCTGTCTTCCAGCTCTAGCCTTCTCTTGGCCACATGTATTCTAATCTTTTCTCTATATCTCAATCCTCCCTTCCAGATCTCTTTATCACTTTTTTTTTATGCTTCCATTTAACCTTCTCCTCTTTTATAGCTTATATCCCCACTTTTCACCCTAGTTCAACAAAATCAAAGGTTCTTTTCAGTATCCACTGTCTTTAGAAATCAGGGATTATAAGTAATTACCTAATAATTATTCCCCGTGTCCTAATAGCACCCATCAGGTCTTCCTCCCATACTGCCATATATTACTTCATTCATTCATGGTTGAGTAAATCAATGAGCATCAAGGTAATTTATCTGGACAATTCAAACTACCCCCAAGTCTCCACTTTGGTTTTGCTTGCTTTATCTTTGGCCTGAATTAACACAGTGCCTCGGTTGGCATGCCTGTACATCTTGGAACCATAGAATCTGCTTGGGAAGGACTCCCAGGATGACGTAGCTTAGTATTAATTCCAGTGCTTCAATCCCCTCTGATGCATCCTTATTTGGTAGTCTTCTGCTGTAGACAAGTCATCACTTCCCTCCCACAGTGGGCTCACTGGTTGTTTTCAGCTTTGAGGGGTGCCTGCTGAAGAGAGCATTCACTAAAAGGGCTTAGGGCAGGGCATGTGAAAATATGGGGTGGGTCACTGTGGTTGAAAATAATGCTGTTCACAAATATCCCAGTTCTCGCCTCCCCCCAGATACATGGTAGGATGGGGCTTCTTCACCCCCTTTGGATGTAGGTGTGATCATATGACTTGCTTTGGTCAATGAGATGTGAGTGGGAGTGACGTCTGTCACTTCCTGCAGCAGCTCAAGCAGCCACGTTCCCTTCTGGCTACGGTGGTTGTGAAGCACACGGGGAGAGGAATCCTCTACCAGCCTGGGTGCTAAAGTGACCCAAGCTTCCCCTGCCCCTGCCCTGCTTCAGATGTATGGTGTGAGTGAGAAATAAATATTTGCTGTGTTAACCCCTGAGTTTGGGTGTTCTTACTGCAGCTTAGTCTGACCGATACAGTCACTGATATTCAGGTTTGCCATGGTGAATACATGTCCAGTCATCCTCAAAGTAATTTGATAGAATCACATTTTCGAATCTTCTGAGGTGTATACAGAAGATGCTGGAAGGGATACTTTGGCTGACTGGAGAGCCTCTGCTGACAGGAAATAAATTTGGTTTTAGCTCTCCTTTTGTCTCTCTTTTTTTTTTTTTGGTGATCTTTTTCCAGGATGCAGTGGCTCTAAAGAACCAATGGATGTAAATCCTGGACAATAGAAAGAGTTTGGAAAGAGGAGAGCACTCAATTGCTGCTCCCTAACGCTGAAATGATTTGCTCACTTTCTGGAGAGATTCAATTTCCCTTCAAGGGCACAGTCTCAACTCTTCTTCTCTCACTACTCTCTCACCCCTTCTCTCTAAGTCACGGAAGTTGCATTTGGAGACACTTCATTCAACTCGGATAAACATCATGTATTAAATAATGTGTTCTTCCCCATCAAGAAAGCCCATTATCAATGTTTTTAGTCTCCTTGTTTGTATTTGAGCACTGGGTGGGAGTCTTATGATCCATGGAGTCCACTGAGTCTTGCATGTGAACAAGAGCAGAGGCAATACTGAAGTTGATAGAAGGGATGATGGGGAAATGAGCCCCCAAGGCTTCTGTCCTACCCCCTCACAGGATCTGAAGGGCCAGAGGAAGGATGGCAATTACTCTCTTTGGCTATCCAGTTGTCTGTCTTTGGAAAATGATGGGATGAAGAGAAGAAGTCACAAATAACTTTCCTACTGCCCAGGTATAAAGAGCTGTTTATGATCCCTGCTGTCTTTTAGGTTTGGATTTTATTTTTTCTCTGTACTAAAGATTAAACCTTAGTGGAGGTTTGTAGTGGAAGAAGGGGATGCTACAAAAAACAAAATACTTGCAGACATCTGCAAACAACTGTATATTTATCCCCTTCATAGGAATCTCTTGGAGAGGCTGTACACATATCCAAATGGAATTGCTGTGTTATAGACCTTTAGAGCTGCCTTTTTTTCAAAATCATTTTTCAAATCTTCCTTAATACAATTCACTCATCCATTCCTTTAAGAAATATATGTTGAATTCCTGTTATGTGTTAAGTACAGTGCTAGAACTTGGGAAATAATGATGAGTAAGCTGGTCGTAGCTCCTACAAGATTTTTTACCAGTTATTGGGGGATCATAGACAGTAAACTAGATGCTTTCACTGTGGGTTTCACAAATGCAGTGGTAGACGTGTGCACAGAATGCTATGGGAAAAAAATAGGAGGTACGCACAACCCAGACAGATATATGGTCAAGGAAAGATTCCTGGAGCAAGTGGCTTCTCAAGTGAACTTTGATGAAGTAGGAGTTGTGTGAACAAGAGGAGGGAGGAAGTGTGCAAAGGTCTGGAGCTAAGTGGTGATGTGGCCAATTTGGAGACCAGCAAATCATTTGCATGGGTAGAGTTAGCGTTCAAGAAGGAGAGGCTATGGGGTGTGAGGTAGGAAGGGGTTATGTTAGGTTTGAGGGACCTTTAACATCCAAATGAAGATGTAGAGTAAACTTACACATACCTATACTATGAGTATATATGTATATATACCAGTGTGTATATATCTGTGTATCTGTATCTGTATGTATATGGAGTTTAGGGAGAGTTCTAGGGATATACATGCAGTCATCACATCGATGTTTAAAACCATGAATCTGGATAAGATCACATAGGGACTGAGTGTAGATAGAGAAAAGGAGAGGTCCAAAGATGGGGACCTGGGACACTTAAAGATTAAGAGGTAAAGATGACAGAGATTCTTATTTCCAGTAAGTGAGCTTGGCTATTCTGACTAACCCTTCTACTGAAAACAGTACAAAATGCTGGATAAGGTATGAAAAAAAAATCACCCTCACCAATTTAAGAGCATTGAAGACCTGAGAAGAGAGTCTAAATTCTGTGAGAAAGTCTGAAGTTAAAGCGATAAATGGATTATTGGAAGGCCAAAATCTGCAGGGCTTTTGTTGTTGCTAAAGGAGATCAAAGGAGGCAGATGTCCAGGGTCCACCTCAGGTGAGGTGTCTTAAAGGAGTCTATTTCCATATTAAGCTGAGATTCCCAGGGGTTAGATCTAAGGTAAGGATAAAGTATAACCAAACCAAACTGCCTCCCTGTCATCCAGTGACAGGGAACTGTGGAGAGCTCTGTTTTTCTACCAAAGAGAGTAGGAAACAAAAACAAAAAAGTAAAGAAAAAAACCTCATTCATTCTTGAGAAGTTGTGACAACAGATTGGCCTTTGTGTAGTTGTGTTTCGTGTGTATACACATACGCTGGTGGGCTAGTCCGCCTTAAGCTGTGAGGCCGGCTGGAAGTGATCCTCTCCCCGAGGGACCTGCAAGAAGCAAATTAAATGCATCTCTGGAGAAGAGCACATTCATCTGAGACCTCAGACACTTTATAAAAAATTGCTCAAAGGCAATGTCCCACACACAAAGCAAGCTCACAAAGAAATAAGGCAATGTAAGTGAGAACCAGCCCCCCTCCAAAAAAATCAAAAAAACAAGAGCAGAAATAGACTACAAATAATTCAGGTAATTATCAGGCATGGATTCTAAAACAAGTATCCTTCCTAGTTTAAAGAAGTAAATGACAACCTTAAAAATATTAACAGAGAATAGGAATCTATAAAAATGACAGAAGATTTTCAAAAGAGCTACATAGAACTTCCAAAACTAAAAAGTTCAATAATTAACATTAAAAATTCAATGGAGATCTTTGGCCAGATTACACTCAAACAATCAGTGAATTACCATATATATCAGAAGAAATTAACCATAATATAACATAGAAAGAGGGAAAAAACAGGCAGAATTTAACTGTGCATGCTGTAATTTCTAGAGTAATCACTGTGATGAACTGAATGTTTGTGTCCTCCCCTACTAAGTTCATATGTTGAAGCCCTGACCCCCTGAAGATGGGCCTATCAGAAGTAATTAGAGTTAGATTAGGTTATGAGGCTGGGACCCTCATGATGGGATTAGTCTCCTTTAAGAAGAAGAGGTCTCTCTCTCTCTCCACATGCACACACATGCACCCAGGAAAGGCCATGTGAGGACACAGTGAGAAGGCAGCTGTATGCAACCCCAAGATAGAGCTCTCCCCAGACAACAATCCTGCCAGCACCTTGATCTTGGACTTCCCAGTTTCCAGAAATATGAGAAGTAAATTTCTGTTGTTTAAGCCAACCAGTCTTTGGTATTTTGTTATGGCAGCCTGAGCAGACTAAGACAATCACTAAAGAAATAGAAAGGGTATAATCTCTAAGCTCATAGAAGGTGTAAAGGAATAAAATAAAAATATTGTCAATCCATATGAATGCAAGAAAGGAGAGAAAAGGAAGCATAAAATTGATGGAACAAATACAATGTGAAAAACATGATGGTAGATCCAAACTCCATAGCATTAGTAGTTACATTAAAAGTAAATGTACTGAATGTTCAAGTTAAAATACAAAGATTATCAGACTGGATCTTAAAATTCCATCTAACATCATATATGGTTATAAGAGATATATATAAAATATAAGGATTTAGAAAATTTGAAAGTCAAAAAGATAGAAATAATAGAAAGAAAGTTGGTATAACTAAATTATTATTAGGTAAAATGGACTTCAATGCTAAAAGTGTTACTAGAGACAATGAGAATCACTGCAAAATAATATGAGGTTTACTTCACCAACATGATATGAAAATTTAAATTCCTTATGATTCTAATAATATAGTCTCAACAGTGTATAAAGCAAAAGTTGATGGACCTACAAATAGAATAGAAAAATACACAATCATGGTGGGAGATTTAAACGTGTCTCTTTTAGGAGAGAAGTTGTTCTCATTAAAAGTGTTGGTGCCTTTTGCAGAAGAGGGAGAGGTTTTCATTAGGAAGTGATGGGAAGGGCTTCTGGAGTTCAAGAATGTTCTATATCTTGGTCTAGGTGGTGATCACACAGTCATAGACTTTACAACTATTTATTGAACTGAGCATATAGGCTTTGCTTACTTTGCTGCATGTATATTACATGTCATTAAAGAAACATTAAACAAATGAAAATAACAGATGAGCAATTTGCATAAGAATTGAGAAAATGTGAGGGGTGTGGTAGGAGGAAAACCTAAAGTAATGGTCCAGGGACTTCCCTGGTGGCGCAGTGGCTAGAAATCCTCCTGCCAATGTAGGGGATACGGGTTCGAGCCCTGGTCCAGGAAGATCCCACATGCCGTGGAACAACTAAGTCCATGAGCCTAGAGCCCATGCTCCGCAACAAGAGAAGCCACTGCAATGAGAAGCCCGCGCACCACAACGAAGAGTAGACCCTGCTCGCCGCAACTAGAGAAAGCCCGCACGCAGCAACCAACACCCAACGCAGTCAAAAGTAAATAAAATAAATAAAAAAAAGAATGAAAAGAAATGGTATCTTGGCAGGTAAGTACAGGAAATATGTCAAGAAGATGAACGAAGAAATGTGTCACGTGCTGTTGATGTCACTTAACACAAAGACTGAGTACTGACATCTGGATTCAACAGTATGGATGCCATTAGAAACTTAGACATGAATTGCTTTAGTAGAGCAGTAGGGGCAAAACCTGACTGGAGTGGGCTGAGAAGATATAGGAGGAGAAAAATCAGAGATAGCCATTATATTAGTTTGCCAGGGCTGCCATAACAAAGTACCACAGACAGTGACTGAAACAACAGAAATGCATTGTCTCACAGTTTTGGAGGCTGGAAGTCTGAGATCAGGATGTCAGCAAGGTCGATTTCTTCTGTAGCCTGTGAGGGAGAATCTGTTTCTTGCCTCTCTCCCACACCTGGGGTTTGCTGACGATCTTCGGCATTCCTTGGCTTCTGTGGCATCACCCTGGTCTCTGCCTTCACCTTCACATGGCATTTTCCCTATGTGTGTGCGTCTGTGTCTGAATGTCCCCCTTTTATAAGGACACCAGTCATTGAATTAGGGGCCCACTCTACTCCAGTATGACTTCACCTTGTTGCATCTGCAAAGACCCTATTTCCAAATAAGGTTTATTCTTATATAAACCTTAGAGGTAGCGAGGGTTAAAACGTCAACATATATGAGTTTTAGGGGGACAGAATTCAACTTATACCAGCAAGTACAGGCTAGCCCTAAATGGGACAAAGAAATGGAGTCTGCTAGAAGGAGATGTAGGATAAAAATTTTTTTTTAAAGGATGGGCTAATGAAGAGCATGTTTGTATGTTGGTTTGAATGATGCAGTAGAAAAGGGAAGAATTGGTGACTCATGATTGAGAGGAACAATTACTTGAGAGATGTCCTTGAATGGGTAAAAGGATATAGGATCCATTGAGTAAGCAGAAGCATGGACCTGAGAGAAGAACGAGGACACTGTATCTATGGTAACGGTGGGAAGGCAGAGAGACAGGTACAGATGGAGTGGGTTGGTTAACATGGCAGTGGGATGGTGTGGAAGGTCTTTTGTTTGCTTCTATTTGTCAGGGAATGGAAGCAAGACCATCAGCTGGTAGGAGGGGAAGGAGGTGGTGGATGGTTGCCAGGGGAGGAGAAGGGATGAAATGATCTTATAGGATAATGAGGTAAAGGAATGTCGTAGGATGGCTGGGGCACACTAAGGGCTGGTTTTAGATTATAGCTGTGATAAAGTACAATTAGTTGGTTTGCTTGTGGCTGGTCTCTAGCTGTGGTTAACTGCGTGGGTGCAGGTCAGAGTAGGCACAGAGTTGGATTTAACTCAGGACTATTTTGCCAGGTGAATATTGCAGAGTGAGAGAGGCGAAGGAGTTGAGGGAATTTGCAAGTGAGTGATTATAGGATGAGCCACTGAATCCAAGCTGGTTAAGGAAGAAAGCAAGGACAGGGAGAGAGGTGGTGGGATCTGGCTAGGAGTGTTGTGTATGCTGGGATTTCCTCTTTTCTCCTGCCTATGGTAGTGGAGAAGCTGGGGAAGAGTGGCCTTGCCTGGAAAATGCAGGATCAGAATAAATATTTTTCCTTTTTCTATTAGTTTACTAGGGCTGCCATAAGAAAATACCGTAGACTGGGCAGCTTAAAGAGAAATTTATTTTCTCATGGTTCTGGAGGCTTGAAGTCCAAGATCAAGGTATCAGCAGAATTGTTTTTTTCTGTTTTCTCTCTCCTTAGCTAGTAGATGGCCCGCTTCTTGCTGTGTCTTCACATGGTCTTCCCTCGGCCTGTGCATATCTGTGTCCTAATCTCCTCTTCATATAAGGACACCAGTCATATTGAATCAGGGCCCCCCCGTATGCCCTCATTTTATCCTAATTACCTCTTCAGAGGCCCTATCTCTGAATACAGTCACATTCTGAAGTATTGGGGTTAGGACTGCAGTACTTAAGTGTGAATGAATTTTGGGGGACCATATTTTCAGCCCCCAATACCTTTTCATTCTGGAATAAATACACAGCATCCTAGGGGACTATTTTGAGGTCATTACTATTATTACTCCCTATTGGAGATGAAGAAGCTGAGACCCAGAATTGTTCAGCATTGCTCAAGGTCACACTGCTAGGGCAGATTCTGGAACTCACTCTAAAGCATCAAACCATTCTGTCCTGCCCAGACCTACACCAGTGCCTGGACCATAGTGGAGTTAATAGAGTTCGCAAGTGCACGGTTTTGATTCCAAGTCATTTCTGTCTATTGCCCAAAATGAAATCTTCTGAAAACAGAAAATAAAGCTTATCGCTACTGAGGAAAGATCGAGGACTCCAACATTTATTGATTATTAATACTTCATGGACTTAAAACAAACTCAACATCATTATGGTATGAGTGTTCTTATTCCTGTTTTTACAGAAGAGGATATCAAGGTTGAGAGGAATTGAGAAGCTGCTGAATGTCACAGAGATAATAAGATGCAGGGCTTGTGATTTAAAACCCATACAGGGACTTCCCTGGTGGCGCAGTGGTTAAGAATCTGCCTGCCAATGCAGGGACACAGGTTCAAGCCCTGGGCCGGGAAGATCCCACATGCTGCAGAGCTGCTGGACCCGTGCGCCACAACTGCTGAGCCTGCACTCTAGAGCCCGTGAGCCACAACTACTGAGCCCACGTGCCACGACTACTGAAGCCCATGCACCTGGAGCCCATGCTCCACAACGAGAGGCCACCGCAATGAGAAGCCCTTGCACCGCAACGAAGAGTAGCCCTTGCTCACCACAACTAGAGAAAGCCCACATGCAGCAACGAAGACCCAACACAGCCAAAAATAAATAAAAATTAAAAAGAAAAAACAAACCTCTAAGACCAGTGGGGGAAATCTGAATATGGACCATAAACCACAGATTAAAAAAACAAACAAACAAACAAACACCCCATACAGTTTCCAGTATACCAACCAATGATATTATACATATATATTCTGTTTTCTCCAGAGTAGCTGTGTTCAGATTGCAGGTAGCATAGAGAGATCCTGTGAATAGTAAGAAGAGTCAAGATGATAATTGGATAATTCAATTCCAAAATAGAATTTTTATACAGACTTTGGGATAAATGCACAGCTTCTCAACATGGTGACTTTGAAGGAAATGGGACTCATTTGAATCTTTTAACATTTTATCCTAAAAGAAAAACATTTTTGTGGCTTCAGTTTAAGTACTTCTGTTTATATTACTGTAAGCAGATCACTGTGTTTTGAAAGGTCAGTCCTTTCAAAAGGCTTCCATTACCACTTAGCAATTAGTTCAGTGCTTTATATGTGCAAAATAAAATGTATTAATGTATTTTATTTTTAAATGAGTATTTTTATAAAGTGTCTTCCTTTTTTTGTTCCCTCTAAAGAAATTCTCAGAGTCTGTTTTATTAGACTCAGAAAGCCCTTCTCATTCTCTTCTCAAATCATCCAATTTCAAGCTCTCAGAAGCTGGCAGGCATGGGGAAGTCTTTGCCATACTGGTGAATCACAAAAGGACACATTTATTTGTTTTGAGTTTTAGAGACATCCAAGGGGGAAAGGGAAGTGAATGTTTGTTATTTATTACAGTCCTGACTCTAAATGTGGTTTCTGACTTTAGTGTCCTGTCTTTGCTGTCAGTACCTTCACGTTTCAGCGCTCCTCCAGGGGAGACGTTGGGCTCCTGGAGTTATCTGTCCATCAAAGCAGAAGTCAGTTCCCGGAGGCTGAGCCTGAGCTCAGGCGTGTCCAGGAGATGTCTCTATCTAGGCCCTACCAATGACAATGCTCTCACTCTACTCCAGGCAGTTGTGTCAATACAGCAGGTACCTTGGACAGCAAAATACTACTCTTAGCTGCACTGCCCTTAGTCTGGGAAGTTGAATCTTCGAGGCTGTGCATCACTCTAGGTGGAATTGGGCTTCACAAGACATTGGGCCCCGTTGATGGCGCAGGAGGCTGCATAGGCACAGGGTCCACCAGGTGGCCATTCAACTCTTCCTCCAACCTTCTAGTTTCCCAGATTCTTTGTTCCTATTGGAACATTTAATCTGCCTTTAAGAAACTTGATTGAGGTAAAAAAAAAATTATGTACAATAAATGCAACCATTTAAAGTGTACAGTCTTTGACAAATGTATATACCCATGAAATGAGCACAGCAGTCAACATACAGACATTTTCATCACCCCCAAATGCTTCCCCACGCCGCTTTGTAGTTAGTCACCTTCCTCCACTTCTAATCCCAGAAAACCTCTAATCTTTTTTTCTTGTTATTATACATTAGGTGGCATTTTCTTGAAATTTATATAAATACAGTCATCCAGTAGGCATTCTTTTGTGTCTGACTTTTTCACGTGGAATAATGATTTTGAGATTAAGTTTACCATTTTATTTTATTTTTTGTTTATCCCTTCTATTTTTTGTTCTCCCTTCCCTCCTGTCTTTGGATTATTTAAATATGTTTTTCAGAATTCTATTTGAATTTAGTAACTTTAAGCTCTATTTCTTTGCATTATTTTTTAGTGGCATTTTTAGGGATTTGACTATTCATCTGGGAAAGTTGTCAGTTTATTGCTTCTCAGTTCCAAATCCGTTCCCTCCAACCTTTTTTTTTTTTGGTCCTGCTTTATGATACTGGAGCTGGAACTTGCACGTATTTCTCCCTTGACAGCTGGTGCAATATTAGGCTTTGCCAGTAGAGGGCACTGGAGGGCTGCAAGTCTATGGCCAAGGAGAGGGCTGCTTTTCCTGGTTCTTGGGTTCTTTTTCCTTCTATGGCATGGCTGCCAGCATATTAGCACTGGGAAGGTCCAGGGGATGCTCACTCTCCGGAGAGTTTCTGCCACCCAGGACACCTCTTCTGCTGAAAGGATCAGGCCCACCAGTACCCCAGCCGGCCAAGTCCTGTACACCAGGTCCAGCCTGCTTTTTTTTTTTTTTAACTATAGTTGATTTACAATATTGTGTTAGTTTCAGATGTACAGCTTCAGATTCTTTTCCGTTATAATCTGTTACGAGATATTGAACGTAGTTCCCTGTCCTGTACAGTAAATCCTTGTTGTTTACCTATTATATATATATATATATATATATATAGTCACGTGTATCTGTTAATCCCAAACTCCTAATTTATCCCTTCCCCTTGCCTTTCCCCTTTGGTAACCATAAGCTTGTTTTCTGTGTTTGTGAGTCTATTTCTGTTTTGTAAATAAGTTGATTTGTATTATTTTTTTTAGATCCCACATATAAGTGATATCATATGATATTTGTCTTTCTCTACCTCACTTACTTCACTTAGTATGATAATCTCTAGGTCCCTCCATGTTGCTCCAAATAGCAGTATTTCATTCTTTTTTATGTCTGACTAATATTCCATTGTTTGTGTGTGTGTGTGTGTGTGTGTGTGTGTGTGTCTCTCTCTCACAGATCTTTTTCATCCGTTCATCTGTTGATGGGCATTTAGGTTGCTTGCATGTCATGGCTATTGTGAATAGTCAGCCTGTTTTTACCTTTTGTGAAACTATTTAACAGGCTGTTCCAAAGACCAACTCTGTCTCATATATGGTGGTGAATTTCTTTGCCTCTGGAAGGCTACATGTTCCTGTGGTGGCCACAACCTCTCCAAATAGGTCTTTTAAAATTTTTAAAAATATTTATTTATTTGGTTGTACAGGGTCTTAGTTGCAGCAGGCAGGCTCCTTAGTTGCAGTAGACAGGTTCCTTAGTTGTGGCTTGAGGACTCCTTAGTTGCAGCTCACTGGTTCCTTAGTTGTGGCATGTGAACCCCTTAGTTGTGGCATGCACGTGGGATCTGGTTCCCTGACCAGGGATCGAACCCTGGTCCCCTGCATTGGGAATGCAGTCTTAACCACTGTGCCACCAGGGAAGTCCCTCCAGTGAGGCCTTAATCTCTGCCTTGAGAGCAGGCAGGCCCTTCCAAACTTGTAGTTCCTCCCTTGTATAATTTCTATCAGCTCTAGAGGTAGCAGCTGTGTCCTGTATTTGCTATTTCTTTTTCTTTTCTTTTCTTTTCTTTTTTTTTTTTGCGGTACGCGGGCCTCTCACTGTTGTGGCCTCTCCCGTTGCGGAGCACAGGCTCCGGACGCGCAGGCTCAGCGGCCATGGCTCACGGGCCCAGCCGCTCCGCGGCATGTGGGATCTTCCCAGACCGGGGCACGAATCCGTGTCCCCTGCATCGGCAGGCGGACTCTCAACCACTGCGCCACCAGGGAAGCCCTGCTATTTCTTAAAGTCCACTTTTATGCCTTTAAATAGTTAACCGCATTTTACTAATTAAAATTTTTTTCTATTACATTTGCTCTGTTCAAACAACTGGTATGGTTTCTGTCTCCTGACTAGATCCTGATTGATAAGATATCCTTAGCTACTTAGAGTTAATGTTCTAACATTTACTACAGAAACCCTGCAACCATAGAAGTCCATTTCCCAGCCTCCTGCCTTTAAGCTATAATTGTCACATGCATGGCTTCTACCTACTTTATAAACCCAACAAGGCAATGTCATATCCACTTAACAGAAATTATGAGGAAAATAATAGCCTTTTCCATTTACTTAGATATTTACTATTTAGAGTCTCTTTGTTCTTCTCCAAAGATCTGAATTTCCCCCGGTATCATTTCTCATAAGCCTGAATAACTTTCTTTTGCATTTCTTACAGTGTAGGCGTGTTTGTGTCAGATTCTCTTAGTTTTACGTTATTTATATATGTCTTCATGTTGCTTTCATTCTTGAGAGATGTTTTCGTTGGATATAGAACTCCGAGTTGACACAGTCTTCTGTCTTCCATGGTTTTTGATGAGAAATTTGCAGTCATTTGAATCATTTATCTCTCTGAAGTTGGCATGTTGATTTCCTTCAGCTGCTTTCAAGATTTTTATTCTTAATCTTTGGTTTTCAGCAGTTTTAATATAATGTGCTTAAGCATAGTTTCCTTTGTATGTGTGCCATTAGGCATTGCTGAACTTTTTTTTTTCATTGCTGAACTTCTTAAATCTCCAAATTTATGTCTTTCACCAAATTTGTAAGGGCTACCAGCCAAACTTCAAAGCCTGAGTCCTTGGCCTCTCTCCATGTGGAGGTGGGGCAAAAGAATGGTGGGGATGCCAGATAAGGTGTCACATATTATTTCTTAAGTATTTTTTTCTGCTCCATTTCCTCTATCCTTTCTTTCTTGAGGTATATTATACTGTTTGAGATTTTCCCAAAAGTCCCTAGGCTCCTTTAATTTTTTTTTTGTCAATCATTTATTTCTCTATTCATCAAATTGGATCTCTCTCTCTCTCTCTCTCTCTCTCTCTCTCTCTCTCTCTCTCTCTCTCTCTCCCTCCCTCCCCCTCTCTCCCCCTCCCTCCCTCCCCCCACCCACCCCCCAGGTCACTGACTCCTTTGTCATATCCATTCTGATATTAAGCCCATCCACTAAGTTTGTAATTTTCAAATGGTATATTCTTCATTTCTAAAGTTTCCATTCAACTCTTTTTATGTTTTCTATTCACCTAACTTTTCTTTCATCGTGAGGGTATTTTCCTTTACCTCATTGATCATAGTTATAATAGCTGAGCTGCAGCTCAAATTTCAGTTCAATTTCCCACCCCTCCCCTCTCCCACCCTTTTTTTTTTTTTTTTTAAAAGCTGGGATGTTTGCAGCCTGCCCTGCCATTTGTGATTCAGGAGTCAGCCAGAGAATGGGGCAGAGCTTACACACGACACTGGGCTCCCCTTCTTTGGTTCTCTTCTTTCTGGAGTGCCCCCTCCTGTGGCAGCCCTAGGCTCTTTTTTCCTCTGGACAGAGAGATGACAGTTTCCCCTCAGAAGCGACTTCATGCTTTGCTGTGACCACAGCTCACCTCTGGACCAAAGCCATAAAGATGGTGAACTTACCTGATGTCAATCCCTTCTTCCAAATTTCAGCTCCCCTGCAAATTCTGCCAGCCTTTGTTCACTCCACAGGGGATTCAGGTAGTGTGCCCAGAATTTATATTTGTTGTTTTCAAGAGGGTCAGTCTGCTGGGAAAATTCCCTCACCTTACCAGCATAGGACTCCCTTGCCCACTGCTCTTTATTACCTGTGTGGTGGGTATGAATCTCAGTCCACAAACACGGGTATATGAGAACTTGAGTTCTATAATTTAACTTTATTTCTGTTTGGAGCCCCCATTTTCAGATCTTTCAGGGCTTTGTTTTCCTTCTTCATGTTTTTTCCCCCAGTTCCAGGGTCATATGACAGAATACAGACATTGGTCCAAACACGTCATTGTGCAGCTGTCTTTTCCCCTGTGTATATGGTCCCATCAAATCACTTGGCTTTTTGATGCTCCTAACAACACAGGTAAGGCTCCCTCAGTTCCTGGATGCTTGGACAAATGAGCCACCCTTTCCCCTCTATGGTCATCCAGTTCCCTGGTGGCACTGTTGGAGTGGAAATACTGGCCCCTCTTCTCCCAGGACCCCTAGAACCTCTCTCTTCCTTTAGTTCTTTTCTCCTTTTCTCCGAGCAAAAGAAGAATCTTGGTCTAGCCTAGGACAGATTTTTCCTTTAAGTTTTTTCAAGAAACACTTTTTTTTTTTTCATATAATGTCTGAGGTTCTCTGAGGAACTTCAGAGCCAGAAAGACATATGAGCTACTTCTGTTTCCACCCTGCCAAATGTCTTGCCTGAGGCTATGAGCTCAGAACTAACGAAGGGGTTGCATAAAGGACAATTGGGCAGCCAGGGAGGGAGAAAATATTGTAGGAAGAAATCCCATAGCTTGATATCTCCAAATAGTACTCAGACAGGGACAATATCTTATTTGTTTCTGATTCCCCAGCCTGTGTTTCAATGTAAGGCACATGGTGATTTCTCAGTAAATGTTTATTAAATCAATGAGCTAATATGTTGTATAATATTGGGCAAGTCTCATGACTTCTAACCTCTGTTCTCTGAACTATAAAATGAGGATAATGGTACTGATGTCACAACGTTGTTGTAGGATTAAAGGAGATTATGCGCTCTTTGTGAAGAGTTCTCTAACTGTAATGTCTTATTACTGTTATTATAAATGTTCATTGAGCTGAGATAGTGCTTGGAAGCTTTTCCCAAGCTCTGGGTGGTTCCAAGCAAACCTAGTCAACTGGAAACATGCTTTTTATCTTTCTACCGGAGAAGCTGTATAATTTCAATGTATTTTGTCTGTACTCCAAATTATTTATCCTCCCGATGACAGTTTTTATGTCAGTTTGCTCAATGATTTCTAGATGATGAGAATCGATTTTGGATTAGATTCTACCCAGCAAGGAGTAACAAATACAGTACTGAGAAAATGATGGTAATATTATATCTCATCTTAAAGGCATGCTTTGGCTATTTTCATATTTTAGTTAGAATTTAGACTGAGTTCTAATCACATGACATGTTAAGGTATGCTTTAAATGCACCTTTTAAGTGTTAATAGAAAATGTTTTCCAGACTGCCTGATGAAGTAAAGATTGAATGAGATATTTCCCTTATTGAACCCTCTGTAAATAAGCCAAGTGTTTAATAAGAATTTATAGTTTTTGATGGCATCTGTGTGAAAAGGACATCACCCATGTCTAAAGAAACCCAGCAGTAGGAAGGACTGGCTTGTACTCAGTGACCTGGTGTCTTCCAAGGAGCTCATAAGACATGGCAGATTGTACATATGCTTCTTTCAAAGTTGTAGGGACAGCTGGACAACAGCATGGCAGACACATCCACCCTGGACAAATCCTGGGGTTCAACCATGGAGCAAGCCTAAGGCCAGAATTTGAGAGATGGAATGATGTGCACATGAATCCTATGTCGGGTCTGTAGAAAGGGACAATATAGTGTGAGGGGTATTAGTCAAACTTTACGGTTATGACGGTTAACAATACTGTATTATATCAATATATTTGGAAGTTGTTAAGAGAGTAGATCTTAAATGGTTATTCTGTGAGGAGATAAGATGTTAACTAACCTTAGTGTGGTAAACGTTTTGCAGTATATGCTTGTATCAAATCATCACCTCTGCACCTTAAACTTGCATGTATGTCAATAGTATCTCAACAAAGCTGGGTGAAAAAAGTAAGCCCCAGGTCGCAAACATCTCTCCCTGTGGAGGTGAGGCAAAAGATTGGTGAGAATGCCAGTAGGAGGTGATGTCATTGTTGGGAGGTCCATCTGCAGGCCTTCATATCTGAATCCAGAGGACAAGGATGTTCAGGATCAGAAAATCCAGTCCCTGAAGGAACCAAGATGCCAAGGCAGGGATCTTGACTCTGGGCAAGAGATTTTCCAGTTACTGTATTGGGAGAAGGAGGAAGTTGATAATTCATTAGCACTTTCCAAAATATTTTTCCTTATGCTGTATCATATATATTATATGATTCATATATGTGACACAACATATATGTATATCATATACATTCATATGTATGATGCAGCATATATCATATACATTGTATATGGGGTGTGTGTGTATTATATATATAGAGGGTTAATACTGGCACCACTATCTAGTAGCTGTGTTTTCTTTTTTCTTTTCTCGGCCACGCTGCGTGGCTTGCAGGATCTCAGTTCCCTGACCCAGGGCCACGGCAGTGAAAGCGCCGAGTCCTAAGCACTGGACCACCAGGGAACTCCCCAGTAGCTCTATTTTCTTAAGAAACTTACCTCTCTCTGCTTCAGTCAGTTTACTAGTAAAAGTGAGATAATGACAGTACCTACTTCATAGGGCTGGTGAGAGGATGAATTATTTCACGTAGAGTTCTTAGAACAGTGCCCAGTATGTACACAGTAACTGCTATCTATTCACCTAGTATCATTTCATAGGGCTGGGAAGTTGGGTGCCAGGTCCGTGCAGGGCTGATGTGGGTGATCATGGGTGACCCTGAGCAGTGGTGAGTTCCTGGTGATGCAGGAAGCCGTGTAGAGGGAGTGGGTGGCATTGGAAGGAGGTTCTTGAGAGTCTAATAAGAGGGAGTCAAGGTCAAAATCCAGTAGGGAAGGACAGCTGGGGTCCTGGGCAGGAAGCCTGGCATCAGGGGATTGGGCATGGGTTCTGTTGTGGCTAGCAAGGCAGTGTCTGCCCCTTGGGGTTTCAGTGTCTGTAGGTACTAAGGTTGGGGGGATATGCAGCAATGTGGACTTAGTGTTGAGACGATGAGGGGACACTTTACGTTCTTCCTGCCTATGGATGGGTGGGGCCTGGCTGAGATAAGAATGGGCTGTAAATCTGATTTGTGGTAATAACAACAACAGTGCTACTACTGTTACTAATGACTGCATTTATCGATTATGTACTATGAACCAGGAACTCCATTAAGGGCTTCATTCACAATAACCTTATGAGGGAACTTTATTATCACTGTTTTTCAAATAAGAGCACTAAACACAGAGAAATTCAATGTCTTATAAAGACTGCAGATTAATAAGTGCAGGGGCCAGGTTTGAGCCTAGAACAGTCAGACCAGACCCCTGCTCTTAATGAGTTAACATACTGCCTCCTAAAACTTGGGACAAAGTAATGGGAGAAAATATTTGCAAATGAAGCAACTGGCAAAGGATTAATCTCCAAAATTTACAAGCAGCTCATGCAGCTCAATATCAAAAAAACAAACAACCCAATCCAAAAATGGGCAGAAGACCTAAATAGACATTTCTCCAAAGAAGATATACAGATTGCCAACAAACACATGAAAGGATGCTCAACATCGCTAATCATTAGAGAAATGCAAATCAAAACTACAATGAGATATCATCTCACACCGGTCAGAATGGCCATCATCAAAAAATCTACCAGCAATAAATGCTGGAGAGGGTGTGGAGAAAAGGGAACACTCTTGCACTGCTGGTGGGAATGTGAATTGGTACAGCCACTATGGAGAACAGTATGGAGGTTCCTTTAAAAACTAAAAATAGCACTACCATACGACCCAGCAATCCCACCACTGGGCATATACACTGAGAAAACCATAATTCAAAAAGAGTCATGTACCAAAATGTTCATTGCAGCTCTATTTACAATAGCCAGGACATGGAAGCAACCTAAGTGTCCATCAACAGATGAATGGATAAAGAAGATGTGGCACATATATACAATGGAATATTACTCAGCCATAAAAAGTAATGAAATTGAGCTATTTGTAATGAGGTGGATGGACCTAGAGTCTGTCATACAGAGTGAAGTAAGTCAGAAAGAGAAAAAGAAATACCGTTTGCTAACACATATATATATGGAATCTAAGAAAAAAGAAAAAAAAAAAGGTCATGAAGAACCTAGGGGCAAGATGGGAATAAAGACACAGATCTACTAGAGAATGGACTTGAGAATATGGGGAGGGGGAAGGGTAAGCTGTGACAAAGTGAGAGAGTGGCATGGACATATATACACTACCAAACGTAAAATAGATAGCTAGTGGGAAGCAGCCGAATAGCACAGGGAGATCAGCTCGATGCTTTGTGACCACCTAGAGGGGTGGGATAGGGAGGGTAGGAGGGAGCGAGATGCAAGAGGGAAGAGATATGGGAACATATGTATATGTATAACTGATTTACTTTGTTATAAAGCAGAAACTAACACACCATTGTAAAGAAATTATACTCCAATAAAGATGTTTAAAAAAAAAAAGCACATGCAGTATGGTCCATTGTGTTTTCTATTTCCTATATATTTGAAAGTGGAGCTGATTAGATTGCTGCTGGGTTAGGGTCCTGGAATCATTTGTTATTTGAATTGCAAATGTCCTGCTTGCATTTGGCTGAGCCTGTCTCAGTACTTATTTTAGTTTAAATGTATTTGTGTGTGTGTGCGTGTGCGTGTGTGTGTGTGAGTGTGTTAGTGAATTTTTCCTA
The DNA here is from genome assembly GCF_964270905.1 of Leucopleurus acutus. Taxonomy (NCBI): domain Eukaryota; kingdom Metazoa; phylum Chordata; class Mammalia; order Artiodactyla; family Delphinidae; genus Leucopleurus; species Leucopleurus acutus. Next base: position 50,668,384 of record NC_139156.1, read on the forward strand.
CACACAAAGGAAATAGAAGGTGGAAAATGCAGCAGAGATGCCTGCAGAACTCTCCCAACATTGGCGATAAGTGGAGAGGTACATGAAATTTCCATTTCAATCGAGTTTCCCATTAACACAGAGATTGATTTAGTTGCCAGTTTTAAGGTTCTCAGAAACTGCAGTGGGTCACTTACTATGTTATTGGTCCCATACCAATAGAGAGGCTTTGTTCAATTCTCATGTGAATTCTTTTTTGAGACCTAATGACATTAAGATGAAAACAGCATCATATAGTAATTGGACTCCAGCGATTGTCTTGAAAGTTTTTGAACCACGTGAGTTCTGTTGTGACCAGTGACAATGCTCATCATGTGAGGGAACAACTTTCCTCAAAAGGAAAAGCAGACTCAAGGCACTGAAAGGATTTTGCTGAGATTGTTCTGGGGGTAGACTCAGGTATCAGTAGTTGAACACGTGGTCTTTACAGCTTCCCCAGGGACTCAGCTTTCACCGGGTGTTTGTCCAACTAATACCTACTGCCATCATCATGACGTGCGTGCCGCTGTGTGTGTGTGTGTGTGCTTGGGGTAGGAGACCAGGGCAGTGGGCACTACTTTCACTTTAAAATCTTCAACAGAAGTGGAGAATAAAGCCCTATTTGTCATTTGGCTCGGCAGAGAGAAGTAGGGAAGTTCACAAAAACTAGATAAGATACTAATAGAGAATAGAATAGAACCCAGTGGATAGACTATTGAGAGCACAGAGGCAGTTTAGTGAGTGTAGATATTATAGATTGTTTATATTGTGGCTGTCAGTGAACCCCGCTTCCCAGTCTTCATTCTTTCTGCTTTCTGGGCTTGACTGTTTCTCTTGCTTTGGTCAGTGGAGTGTGATGCAATCAGACCCTGGGACTTGTCCTCTTGGAACAGTCACTCTTAGGATCCAGCTGCCATGTAAAGAAGCCCATGTGGAAGGACCACATGGAGGGAGAGAGACATCCCAGCCTTCCAGCCAGATGTGTAGGAGAAGCATCTTGGAAGGCCCAGCCCTAGGCACCATCTGACTGCAGCCTCACGAAAGACCCCAGGTGAAGATAGCAAGAGAACCATCCAGCTGAGCCCTGGTCAACCCACAGATTATATGAAATGAAACAAAGAGAGGCTTTTGCTTTAGTTCACTAAGTTTGGGGTAGTTGTTTATGCAGATAATTGAAACAGTGTGTTTCTGATCCCCTCAGATGTAACCGAGTTACAAGGCTCCCAGGCTCTGTCCCACGCTAACCTGCTGCCTTTGATGATCACACTCTAGTCCCAAAGGCAGGTAGTTTCCCAGACAACTTCCCCGTTATTCTCACCTCCCATGGCCCCCAGCCAGGCTGGTAGGGTCTGAGGAGGCATCTGTTACCCTGACTAAAGCCTCTGAAACTGTGACAAGAGTTGTGACAGAATCTTCCAGAAGTGGGGGGCTAATCCTTTCTGTGTCTCCTGGGTTAGTCCTTTGGGGAATCCCAAGAATAGTCTCAGGGCCTGGGTTTTTTCTCACGTATCTGGAAATCAAGCTCACAGCAAATTGGCAGACACAAAATATGCAGGATCAACCCTAACCCACTGGGGAGCCTTTCCTTCACTGACTCGAATAAAATACCTCTTTCATGTTACATACGTCTGTTAAACTAAAAGCCTCAGTGAAATATTTTTGAGTATCAAAATCAAAGGCTCCATTCCCTTGGTATTAAAATAAAGAATATAGCCCCCAGCTGCTCAGTTAATCAAGGGGAGAGAAAATGGGGGAATATGGAAAAAAATTGGAAAGTGGGAGTATGGACAAGAGGGAAAAGAGACAGCACAGTATTAGAGAAGGTGAAGGGGAGGGAGAGGATGTTAAAGGCTTCAGCAAGACGGAAGAAGAAAGCAGAAGAGCAGACCAGTGGGGTGGGGAGGCTTCCTTAGGCTCTGAGTGGAGCATTTTATGAGTTGTATCCTTTTGACACAGCCTGCTGTTCATTTATGCTGTGGGATTTGAGTTCTCTGTTTCCTTGTCTCTGAAATGCTAATTAACTGATTGCCCAGTATCTGTTCTGTAATTGCTCTTTATTCTTAAACTTTCTGAGGCACAGCCTTCAAGTGTGCCTTGGTGGCCCCAGTGGAGTGGAGTAGGAGAATGTTCACCTGGCCAGGTGGAAGGAGGCTGACGCTGGAGATGCCCCTGGGTGGTGCCGTGCTCACTTCCATTCTAGAGGGGAGGGTACTACTCACTGAGTACCTACTACTCACTAGGGAAGTTTCTATTTGCTCTCATATCTTTTAGTCTTCACAGAACCCCTGTGATGTTGCAGGTAAGGTTCAGAGGGGTCATCTAGCCAGTAAGTGGCTGCCCAGATCATAAGTAAGTTGTCCACATTGACCTGACAAATGCCAAAATTTTTTCCATTCCTCTGCACTCTCTCCAAGATTGATGTGAACATGTACTTTAAAGAATGCTTATTGTGGAAAAGATAAAATACTGAAAAGTCTGAAGAAGGTGAACTCCCATATTAAAGAATTAATCAGGGCTTCCCTGGTGGCGCAGTGGTTGAGAGTCCACCTGCCGACGCAGGGGACACGGGTTCGTGCCCCGGTCCGGGAAGATCCCACATGCTGCGGAGTGGCTGGGCCTGTGAGCTATGGCTGATGAGCCTGCGCGTCCGGAGCCTGTGCTCCGCAACGGGAGAGGCCACAACAGTGAGAGGCCCGTGTACCGCCAAAAAAAAAAAAAAAAAAATTAACCACTGTTAAAACAATTATTTTTAGTTAGATATTAGGTTTTCTTTGGTGTTAATATATTTAAAACAATTTTCCATTTAATATTATTTAAATTTATGTATATTTTTAAGACATGGCAACTAGAACCATAAATTGTTTTTAGTACAATGTGGAAAACTATGAAGCAAAACTAATTGTGAAATGAAAATTCTGAATTGACTGAATTAGACTTCTCTTTTTCTTTTTTTCAATGGTAATGGATATATAAGGATATTGACAACAACATTGGAATAGCAGAGGAATTGAAAATGCTATACATTGATCCATGGGAAACTAGCTAAATTAATTATATTGCATACATACAATAAAATACCATGAAGAAAGCAATCACATATATAGTCTTTGGTTGAACCATATATCATTCTAAGTGCTCTAGATTACATATACTATCTCACATAATTTCCCAACAATATTACTACTATCCCATTTTACATATGAGACAAGAAGTTAAGTAACATGCCCAAGATGACACATATATATATTTTTTTCCTATGTCGTAATATTGACATTCAGTCCAGGAATCCTCCACTGTAACAGCTCCTTTACTTTGCAGTGAAAATTGATTTGTATATTTTGCTTCTGAGTACTTGTGGGATTTTTTTTTAACTCAAACAGAAAGTCACAAAAATTATAATCATCCTCATCAGTTCACTCAGTCCCAAGTAATTAATTTTTTTTCATCTTGATCATTTGTTAGCACTTTTATGAATTCATCAGTTTTCCATTAGAGTTCTGAAAATGCTTATTCATTCAGTTCAGCAGTATAGTCAGTTACCAGAAACCTGTACTTGTTAGAGTCTTTCCATGAATTCCTTGAAGATGAAACCCATTTATAGGAACATTTTTGCAAAAGTACTAAAGAGTACACCCAGAACTGTCTGTAAATGACAAAAGACTTAAAAATGACCACGGTTAAAGATTTGATGAAAGTTCATAATGCAATTGACAAGGAAATTTAGTTATTTCTGAGATATACATTTTAAAGTTATAACTAGAATTATGACTTATAACATTATACAAGACATATAAGATTTTTAGAAATTTCATGTAATGTCTGAAACATTTATATTAACATATTTCCATACAAATAACCCAAAGAAAGTTTAGTATTAGTTGTTATTTTTTTTGTTGGTTTTTTTATACTGCAGGTTCTTATTAGTCATCAGTTTAATACACATCAGTTTATACATGTCAATCTCAATCGCCTGATTCAGCACACCACCATCCCCACCTCACCACGGTTTTCCCCCCTTGGTGTCCATAGGTTTGTTCTCTATATCTGTGTCTCAACTTCTGTCCTGCAAACCGGTTCATCTGTACCATTTTTCTAGGTTCCACATACATGCGTTAATATACGATATTTGTTTTTCTCTTTCTGACTTACTTCACTCTGTATGACAGTCTCTAGATCCATCCACATCTCAACAAATGACTCAATTTTGTTCCTTTTTATGGCTGAGTAATATTCCATTGTATATATGTACCACATCTTCTTTATCCATTCATCTGTCGACAGGCATTTAGTTTGCTTCCATGACCTGGCTATTGTAAATAGTGCTGCAATGAACATTGGGGTGCATGTGTCTTTTTGAATTATGGTTTTCTCTGGGTATATGCCCAGCAGTGAGATTGCTGGATCATATGGTAATTCTATTTTTAGTTTTTTAAGGAACCTCTATACTGTTCTCCATAGTGGCTGTATCAAGTTACATTCCCACCAACAGTGCAAGAGGGTTCCCTTTTCTCCACACCCTCTCCAGCATTTGTTGTTTGTAGATTTTCTGATGATGCCCATTCTAACTGGTGTGAGGTGATATCTCATTGTAGTATTGATTTGCATTTCTCTAATAATTAGTGATGTTGAGCAGCTTTTCATGTGCTTCTTGGCCATCTGTATGTCTTCTTTGGAGAAATGTCTATTTAGGTCTTCGGCCGATTTTTGGATTGGATTGTTTGTTTTTTTAATATTGAGCTGCATGAGCTGTTTATGAAATTTGGAGATTAATCCTTTGTCCGTTGATTCGTTTGCAAATATTTTCTGCCATTCTGAGGGTTGTCTTTTGGTCTTGTTTATGGCTTCCTTTGCTGTGCAAAAGCTTTTAAGTTTCATTAGGTCCCATTTGTTTATTTTTGTTTTTATTTCCATTACTCTAGGAGGTGGATCAAAAAAGATCTTGCTGTGATTTATGTCAAAGAGTGCTCTGCCTAGGTTTTCCTCTAAGAGTTTTATAGTGTCTGGTCTTACATTTAGGTCTCTAATCCATTTTGACTTTATTTTTGTGTATGGTGTTAGGGAGTGTTCTAATTTCATTCTTTTACATGTAGCTGTCTAGTTTTCCCAGCACCACTTATTGAAGAGACTCTCTTTTCTCCATTGTATATCTTTGCCTCCTTTGTCATAGATTAGTTAACCATAGGTGTGAGGGTTTATCTCTGGGTTTTCTATCTTGTTCCATTGGTCTATGTTTCTGTTTTTCTGCCAGTAAGATATCGTCTTGATTACTGTAGCTTTGTAGTATAGTCTGAAGTCAGGGAGTCTGATTCCTCCAGCTCTGTTTTTTTCCTTCAAGACTGCTTTGGTTATTCCTGGTTTTTTGTGTCTCCATACAAATTTTAAGATGATTTGTTCTAGTTCTGTAAAAAAATGCCATTGGTAATTTGATAGGGATTGCATTGAATCTGTAGATTGCTTTGGGTAGTATAGTCATTTTCACCATATTGATTCTTCCAATCCAAGAACATGGTATATCTCTCCATCTGTTGGTATCAACTTTAATTTCTTTCATCAGTGTCTTATAGTTTTCTGCATACAGGCATTTTGTTTCCCTAGGTAGGTTTATTCCTAGGTATTTTATTCTTTTTGTTGCAATGGTAAATGAGAGTGTTTCCTTAATTTCTCTTTCAGATTTATCATCATTAGTGTATAGGAATGCAAGAGATTTCTGTGCATTAATTTTGTATCCTGCAACTTTACCAAATTCATTGATTAGCTCTAGTAGTTTTCTGGTGGCATTTTTAGGATTCTCTATGTGTAGTATTATGTCATCTGCAAACAGTGACACCTTTACTTCTTCTTTTCCAATTATTTCTTTTTCTTCTCTGATTACCGTGGCTAGGACTTCTAAAACTATGTTGAATAATCGTGGTGAGAGTGGACATCCTTGTCTCATTCCTGATCTTAGAGGAAAATGCTTTCAGTTTTTCACCATTGAGAATAATATTTACTGTGGGTTTGTCATATATGGCCTTTATTATGTTGAGGTAGTTTCCCTCTATGCCCACTTTCTGGAGAGCTTTTATCATAAATGGGTGTTGGATTTTGTCAGAAGCTTTTTCTGCATCTATTGAGATGATCGTATGGTTTTTATTCTTCAGTTTGTTAATATGGTGTATCCCATTGATTGATTTGCATATATTAAGAATCCTTGCATCCCTGGGATAAATCCCACTTGATCATGGTGTATGATCCTTTTAATGTGTTGTTGGCTTCTGTTTGCTAGTATTTTGTTGAGGATTTTTGCATGTATATTCATCAGTGATATTGGTATGTAATTTTCTTTTTTTGTAGTATCTTTGTCTGGTTTTGTTATCAGGGTGATGGTGGCCTCATAGAATGCGTTTGGAAGTGTTCCTTCCTCTGAAATTTTTTTTGTAGCGTTTGAGAAGGATGGGTGTTAGCTCTTCTCTAAATGTTTGATAGAGTTCACCTGTGAACAGTTTTAATTTCATTACTTGTGATTGGTCTGTTCATATTTTTTGTTTCTTCCTGGCTCAGTCTTGGAAGGTTATATCTTTCCAAGAATTTGTCCATTTCTTCCAGGTTGTTCATTTTATTGGCATACAGTTGCTTGCAGTATTCTCTTAGGATGCTTTGTATTTCTGTAGTGTCTGTTGTAACTTCTCCTTTTTGCTTTCTAATTTTATTGATATGAGTCCTCTCTCTCTTTTTATTGATGAGTCTGGTTAATGGTTGATCAATTTTGTTTATCTTCTCAAAGAACCACCTTTTAGATTTATTGATCCTTGCCATTGTTTTCTTTGTTTCTATTTCATTTATTTCTGCTCCGATCTTTATGATTTCTTTCCTTCTGCTAACTTTGGGTTTTGTTTGTTCTTCTTTCTCTTGTCCCTTTAGTTGTAAGGTTAGATTTTTTAGTTGAGATTTTTCTTGTTTCTTGAGGTAGGCTTGTATAGCTATAAACTTCCTTCTTAGAACTGCTTTTGCTGCCTCCCATAGGTTTTGGATCATCGTGTTTTCATTGTCATTTGTCTCTAGGTATTTCTTGATTTCCTCTTTGATTTCTTCAATGATGTCTTGGTTATTCAGTAACGTATTGTTTAGCCTCCATGTGTTTGTGGTTTTTACGTTTTTTTCCCTGTAATTCATTTCTAATCTCATAGCATTGTAGTCAGAAAATATGCTTGATATGATTTCAGTTTTCTTAAATTTACTGAGGCTTGATTTGTGACCCAAGATGTGATTTATCCTGGAGAACATTCCGTATGCACTTGAGAAGAAAGTGTAATCTGCTGTTTTTGGATGGAATGTCCTATAAATATCAGTTAAATCTATCTGGTCTATTGTGTCATTTACAGCTTGTGTTTCCTTATTTATTTTCATTTTGGATGATCTGTCCATTGGTGTAAGTGAGGTGTTAAAGTCCCCCACTATTATTGTGTTGGTGTCGATTTCCTATTTTATAGCTGTTAGCAGTTGCCTTATGTATTGAGGTGCTCCTATGTTGGGTGCATATATATTTATAATTGTTATATCTTCTTCTTGGGTTGATCCCTTGATCATTATGTAGTGTCCTTCCTTGTCTCTTGTAACATTCTTTATTTAAAAGTCTATTTTATCTGAGTATAGCTATTCCCGCTTTCTTTTGATTTCCATTTGCATGGAATATCTTTTTCCATCCCCTCACTTTCAGTCTGTATGTGTCCCTAGGTCTGAAGTGGGTCTCTTGTAGACAGCATATATATGGGTCTTGCTTTTGTATCCATTTAGCAAGCCTGTGTCTTTTGGTTGGAGCATTTAATCCATTCACGTTTCAAGTAATTACCGATATGTATGTTCCTGTGACCATTTTCTTAATTGTTTTGGGTTTGTTTTTGTAGATCCTTTTCTTCTCTTGTGTTTCCCACTTAGAGAAATTCCTTTAGCATTTGTTGTAAAGCTGGTTTGGTGGTGCTGAATTCTCTTAGCTTTTGCTTGTCTGTAAAGCTTTTGATTTCTCCATCGAATCATAATGAGATCTTTGCCGGCTAGAGTAATCTTGGTTGTAGGTTCTTCCGTTTCATCACTTTAAGTATATCATGCCACTCCCTTCTGGCTTGTAGAGTTTCTGCTGAGAAATCAGCTGTTAACCTTATGGGAGTTCCCTTGTATGTTGTCATTTTTCCCTTGCTGCTTCAATAATTTTTCTTTGTCTTTAATTTTTGCCAGTTTGATTACTATGTGTCTCAGCATGTTTCTCCTTGGGTGTATCCTGTATGGGCCTCTCTGCGATTCCTGGACTTGGGTGCCTATTTCCTTTCCCATGTTAGGGAAGTTTTTGACTATAATCTCTTCAAGTATTTTCTTGGGTCCTTTCTCTCTCTCTTCTCCTTCTGGGACCCCTATAATGTGAATGCTGTTGCATTTAATGTTGTCCCTGAGGTCTCTTAGGCTGTCTTCATATCTTTTCATTCTTTTTTCTTTATTATATTCTGCAGCAATGAATTCTACCATTCTGTCTTCCAGGTTACTTATCCGTTCTCCTGCCTCAGTTATTCTGCTATTGATTCCTTCTAGTGTAGTTTTAATTTCAGTTATTGTATTGTTCATCTCTGTTTGTTTGTTCTTTAATTCTTCCAGGTCTTTGTTAAACATTTCTTGCATCTTCTCGATCTTTGCCTCCATTCTTTTTCTGAGGTCCTGGATCATCTTCACTATCATTATTCTGAATTCTTTTCCTGCAAGGTTGCCTATCTCCACTTCATTTATTTGTTTTTCTGGGGTTTTATCTTGGTCCATCATCTGGTACATAACTCTCTGCCTTTTCACTTGTCTATCTTTTTGTAAATGTGGTTTTTTTTCCATAGGCTGCAGGATTGTAGTTCTTATTGCTTCTGCTCTGAATTAGACTTCTGAATCTGTGTGTTTGTGTCTGTGTGTGTGTGTGTGTACAATTGGCCCCAAACAAAACACAACTTCAACTTGTTTGCTGTTTCATAAATTTATATTCTGAGTAAAAGATTCTGCAGTCATATTTTGCCTGAGATGTAAAAAGCAGCTGAAATTCTGTCAGAAGTTTTGGTTGATAACACTTTTCTTTGAGACAAGGGGCTCATAATAGTCTTGTTGAGAATGACTTGGGAAATTAGGATTGTACAGGAGCCATGAAGATGTCAAAATCACTTGACACAACAGTACAATTTCTTGGTTTTTTTACCTAAGGAAACTATCCCCAAAAAAAAAAAAAAAGTTGTATGAACAAAGAAGCTCACTTTACATTAGAGAGAAGTTCCTTTAGCATTTGTTGTAAAGTTGGTTTGGTGGTGCTGAATTTAATGGTGATTAATTCATAACAGCCTTTATGTCAAATAAGAGAAGATGGTTAAGTAAAATAATATAACTATCTACTCCATGGAATATTATGTAGCCATTAAAGATGATAGTTGGACATAATGTGTCACCAGAGCAAAGATTAACTGCATGCTAATAACCATAATAACATCGATTTACTTAATGCTTACCATGCGCTATGTATACCCTCCACGTGTTATTTAATCTTCCCCAAACCTTGGTGTCAGACATTAGTATTTTCCTTATCTTAAAGTTAAAGGAACTCTCTGGCTAAGAGATGTTCCATGTCCAAGGTTAAAAACCTAGTAAGTGGAAGAATATTCTATTATTTTTATAAGTTAAGGTAAAGAAAGAAATGCAGGTTGATAGAGGGATAAAAGGCATTGCATGACTATGGCGCAGGGAGGATCTCCTAAGAAGGTCTTTATTGTTTCTTTCTCTTGCTTTTTTAAAAAAATACTTAATGCTTTGATATTTTTTGTTTATTTTTAAAATTTATTTATTTTTGGCCACACTGCGCTGCATGTGGTATCTTCCCTGACCAGGGATGGAACTCTCACCCTCTGCGGTGGAAGTGTGGAGTCTTAACCACTGAACTGCCAGGGAAAGTAAGCAACTCTCTTGCTTACTTTCTCTGTCACTTCCTGTTCCTGGAATCCCAGCCGCCTGTACCTTCCTCCTCTAGTTTGAATAAGAAAATTGTTCAGAAACCTGGAGCCCTTCTGCTAGAAGGCATATATGGTTAATAACTCCAACATCCTTAGGTATGGGCATTTCTTGAAGAGTTACCCTAGACAAGGATTGGAAGTTGGATGGATGTAGAAACCCCATGAAAAATGGAATTCTGTGGAAATGAATAGCTATGTCACCTTTCTAAGATTTATCTCACAGCTTGTCCCAGAGGTATCTCTCCTCCTGAAAGAAATGCTCTGGGCAATAGTCATAAAATAAAGCATTTTATCTCACTGCTTCCAGTCCACTTCTAGAGACAAACATTCATGACAGTAGCCACAGGATTTCCTATACGCTGGCTCTGTGTGGTGTGCTCTGTGTGGTGTTGCCCTGGGGAAATAGAGATCCAAGGTTGCAATTTAGTTGTTTTTAAAGGAATATTATCTTCTCTAGTTGAGAGGCCACATGCTGGTGAATCTGTTGTGTGTCTTCTCTTCTGATTTAATCAGAATCTCAGCAGAACAAATCCATCTGCTTTTCCACCCATTTAAACCACTAGGGCTTCAAATTTGATCCTGTTACCTCTCAACCTGGGTGATTTCCAACAGCCTCCTAATAGCTTTCCTGCCTTAGTCTCTCTCTTTCTCTTTCTACATTGAGCTCTCCACACTGCTGCCAACGGATCTTCCTGAAATGCAAACATGATACTGACAATCTCTTGCTTTAATTCATTCAGTGGTGCTCCATTTATTCAGTATATAAATGTCCTATCAAGGCATTGAGAAACCTGCACGATCCCTGCGCACATTTTCAGCACCATCACTACGTAGTCACTTTTCCTTGTGCTCCAAATATTTGAACCATATTTGCCATCATTCCTGAACAGTGCTCCCTTGTGTTTCAGGGCCTTTGCAGATAGAGTTCATTTAATTTAAATGACTAGACTAGAATGACTCATCTTTAACCCTCACTGCCTCTGAGATGCCTTCTTGCATCATTTAATCCTAGGTAACCCTGAACGTTCTCATGTATCACTCAGGTTCTTAGAGGCAGACAACAGAATCCACTCTTAAGCAGGAATGGATTAATCAAGGACATTAGAAAGCTCCCTGAGTTGTTGGGAAGGCTGGAGAAATAGGCTCTAGACTCACCTTCCAGAAGCAGTTCCCAGGAACACACGTCCTGGTAAAGAAGCTGCTTCTGCCTCTGGTCCCAAACCATGCTCTGCTGCCACCTGTACCACTGAATGGGTGTCCAGCACCCTTCCATATTTCCTTATGTAACTCACTTCCAAATCCAGATCTTGTGTAGATGTGTCTGATGGATAGAAACAAAGCCACATGCCTACATTCTAGCAGCAAAGGAGACCTGGAATGTTTTCATTTTTGATTTTACATTGAGAAGGCAGAATTCACAATGTGGAGAACTAGAAAAATATTGCAAAAATATTTAAAAGATAGGGGGCAGCATGAATGACAGAGTTCCACAGAATCTCTCTCTCTTTTCTAAACAATTCTTGCATTTCACTATCATTGTCTTTATACATGTATACTTCCCTTGCTAGATTGAACATGAACTTGAGTTAAGGTGATGTCTTACTTATTTCTGTATCCACAGCCCTCTGGCACAATGCCTGACATATCAGTAATTCTTTGCTGATTACTAAAAGAATAGAGCTATAAGAATTCCTTGTGTAAAACTTTTTGCATGGTTACTTGCATCATGTTTTTATCTAGTCTTTAGGCTGCATCCTGGGGTCTTTAGGCTCTGAAAAGCAATAAACCAAATCTTAAATAACTCAAGCTGCAGGCAACAGGACTTTAAATACTATTTTAAATTTGGTCTCTAGGAGCAAGACTGTAGATTCTTCCAGAGTGCTTATATTCAGTGCCACCTTATATGTCATGTGCCATAATATGCAAAGTGGGTCCTTTAGCAAATGACAGGGATCTTTACTGTTCTTTCCCTCCCCTCTCAGCCCTCCTCTCTTCTTAACTGTATCATACTTTATTATCCTTCAAGGACCTTCACACCTTTATGTATTTAATGACCACAGCTATCCTGTGTGGTTTTATTATCTCTGTGTAATAGTGCAGCCAGAGGATGGTAATCTACAGCCTCAGAGCCAAAACCAGCTACAGCCTGTGTTTGTAAATAAAGTTTTGTTTGGGGTGCAGCCACACTCTATTAGGGAGTTCCAGCTGCTAGAACAGAATACCATAGACTGGGTGTCTTAAATGACAAACATTTATTTCTCACTGTTGTGGAAGCTGGGAAGTCCAAGATCAAGGCACTGGCAGATTCGGTGTGTGGTAAGAGCTCTCATCCTGGATTGCACACGGTCACCTTCTTGCTTTATCCTCCCGTGACAGAGAGAGAGAGAGGGAGAGAGAGAGGGAGAGAGGGAGAGAGGGAGGGAGGGAGGGAGGGAGGGAGAGAAAGAGAAAGAGAAAGAGAAAGAGAAACCACTTTAGTCTCTTCCCCTTCTTATAAGTAAGGACACTAATCCTATTGTAAGGGCTCTACCCTCATGATCTCATTTAAACCTTATTACCTCCCAAAGGCCCCACCTCTAAATACCATCATATTCAGGATCAGAATATGAACAACATATGAATTTTAAGGATGGAAGGAAAAAGTCAGATTTGTTTTCTAAAAGAACAACTCTAGCGGCAGTGGGGAGGGTATGGAAGAGAGATTCATGGCTGGGCGACCAACTGGAAGCCTCTTAGATGAAGTTCATCTGAAAGAAAAGCAGCCTTGGTAGAGCAATGGCAGATGAAAGAGAAGGAAGTGTCCCATTCACAGGCAGAACTGATTGGATTTAGTGACAATTGGACAAGAGGCATAAAGGAGAGAGAGAAGTGAAAAATGAGTTTAAATTTTCTAGTGTAAAGAATGAATAGTATATTTAGAGTTGTGTTTTGTCATAACTTCTGTTTCCTACAGTTTTGCCTTGGTTTTGGCCCCTTGTGGCACCTCTTGGCCCTTGATCTACATTAGGACTTCTCGGAATTTGTTTAATTCTCTTTATCATATCTGTTTTATGTCCCACTATGAACTGCTTGATTTCTCTGTATTTCGCAACTCAAATTCCTGAGAATACAAATCTGATTAGCTTAGCGTGTCCTGGTTTGAGCGGTGTGGTTTGTACCAGGTTACTTCATGAGTCATCTACTGCACATGGATATTGGGTCAGTAGTCCAACTGAGTACAATAGACAATGACTGGGGGCTGGGGAAGAGGGCCAATAGCTTTATTTGCAGAGGCTGTGAGTGGGGCAGTTTTATTTAGAAGGGGCCAAGAATTTAGCAGCCCTTATGATTACAATTAGGTTGAGTGGAGCTCAACTTATCCTCCCCTCTCTGAATATCCCATTCCATCATCCGTGGGACAATGTATGTTGGCCTGGAGGGTACAGTGAAAGGACAGGGGAGAGTAGAATGAGGATATGAGGAAAAACTTCACTGAAATTACTGACACCATGGTCCAGGGCCATAGATATAGAAAATAAAAGGAGGAAAGGTCATGGTCGGCAAAGAAGTAAAGAAGTTACTGCAGAGGAAAGACCTGGTAGAGGTCTTGTTTAGTTGGAGAGAAGGACTAAGCTAGCAAGAAAGCTATGACCTTTGAATTTAGAAATGAGAGCTATCACAGTTCTAGGTAAAGAAAATCTAAGATGTGGCCACGGAAGGAGATCCCTAAAGGGGGAAGAAAGTTAAATCTTTTCTATTTTTACTTGAATAATATGTGTATATTTTTTATACAGCAAGTTCTTATTAGTCATCAATTTTATACACATCAGTGTATACATGTCAATCCCAATCTCCCAATTCATCACACTCCCACCCCCCACCGCTTTCCCCCTTTGGTGTCCTTACGTTTGTTCTCTACATCTGTGTCTCAATTTCTGTCCTGCAAACCAGTTCATCTGTACCATTTTTCTAGGTTCCACATATATGCATTAATATATGATATTTGTTTTTCTCTTTCTGACTTACTTCACTCTGTATGACAGTCTCTAGATCCATCCACGGCTCAACAAATGACGCATTTCATTCCTTTTTATGGCTGAGTAATATTCCATTGTATATATGTACCACATCTTCTTTATCCATTCGTCTGTCGATGGGCATTTAGGTTGCTTCCATGACCTGGCTATTGTAAATAGTGCTGCAGTGAACATTGGGGTGCATTTGTCTCTTTGAATTATGGTTTTCTCAGGGTATATGCCCAGTAGTGGGATTGCTGGATCATAGGGTAATTCTATTGTTAGTTTTTTAAGGAACCTCCATACTGTTCTCCATAGTGGCTGTATCAATTTACATTCCCACCAACAGTGCAAGAGAGTTCCCTTTTCTCCACACCCTCTCCAGCATTTGTTTGTAGATTTTCTGATGATGCCCATTCTAACTGGTATGGGGTGATACCTCATTGTAGTTTTGATTTGCATTTCCCTATTAATTAGTGATGTTGAGCAGCTTTTCATGTGCTTCTTGGCCATCTGTATGTCTTCTTTGGAGAAATGTCTATTTAGATCTTCTGCCCATTTGTTTTTTTAATTTAATTTTTTCCAATGGTAAACTAGCTAAATTAATTATACTGCATGTACACAATAAAATACCATGAAGAAAGCAAACACATATATAGTCTTTGGTTGAACCATATACCATTCTAAGTGCTCTACATTATGTATACTATCTCACATAATTTCCCAACAATACTATTACTATCCCGTTTTACATATGAGACAAGTTAGGTAACATCCCCAAGATGACACACACATATATATATATATATTTCTATGTCATAATATTGATGTTCAGTCCTGTAATCCTCCAGTGTAACAGCTCCTTTACTTTGCAGTGAAAATTGATTTGTATATTTTTTGCTTCTGAGTACTTGTGGGATTTTTTTTTTAATTCAAGCAGAAAGTCACAAAAATTATAATCATCCTCATCAGTTCACTCAGTCCCATGTAATTAATTTTTTTTCATCTTGATCTTTTGTTAGCACTTTTATGAATTCATCAGTTTTCCATCAGAGTTCTGAAAATGCTTATTCATTCAGCTCAGCAGTATAGTCAGTTACCAGAAACCTGTACTTGTCAGAGTCTTTTCCATGAATTCCTTGAAGATGAAACCCTTTTATAGGAACATTTTTGAAAAAGCATCAGAGTACACCCAGAACTGTCTGTAAATGACAAAAGACTTAAAAATGACCACGGTTAAAGAGTTGATGAAAGGTCATAACAATGAAATTGACAAGGAAATTTAGTTATTTCTGAGAAATACATTTTAAAGTAATAACTAGAATTATGACTTATAACATTATACCAGAACATATAAGATTTTTAGAAATTTCATGTAATGTCTGAAATATTTATATTAACATATTTCCATAGAAATAACCCAAAGAAAGTTTAGTATTGTTTTCCTTTGTTTGTTTGTTTTATACTGCAGGTTCTTATTAGTCATCAATTTTATACACATCAGTGTACACATGTCAATCCCAGTTGCCCAGTTCAGCACACCACCATCCCCACCCCACCGTGGTTTTCCCCCCTTGGTGTCCATACGTTTGTTCTCTACATCTGTGTCTCAGATTGCGTTGTTTGTTCTTTAATATTGAGCTGATTAAGCTGTTTATATATTTTGGAGATTAATCCTTTGTCAGTTTCTTCATTTGCAAATATTTTCCCCCATTCTGAGGGTTGTGTTTTTGTCTTGTTTATGGTTTCCTTTGCTGTGCAAAAGCTTTGAAGTTTCATTAGGTCCCATTTGTTTATTTTTGTTTTTATTTCCATTACTCTAGGAGGTGGATCAAAAAGATCTTGCTGTGATTTATGTCAAAGAGTGTTCTGCCTAGGTTTTCCTCTAAGAGTTTCATAGTGTCCGGTCTTACATTTAGGTCTCTAATCCATTTTGAATTTATTTTTGTGTATGGTGTCAGAGAGTGTTCTAATTTCATTCTTTTACATGTAGCTGTACAGTTTTCCCAGCACCACTTATTGAAGAGACTCTCTTTTCTCCATTGTATATCCTTGTCTTCTTTGTCATAGATTAGTTGACCATAGGTGTGAGGGTTTATCTCTGGGCTTTCTATCTTGTTCCATTGGTCTATGTTTCTGTTTTTGTGCCAGTAAGATATCGTCTTGATTACTGTAGCTTTGTAGCATAGTCTGAAGTCAGCGAGTCTGATTCCTCCAGCTCCGTATTTTTCCCTCAAGACTGCTTTGGCTATTCGGGGT
Organism: Leucopleurus acutus; assembly: GCF_964270905.1. NCBI lineage: Eukaryota > Metazoa > Chordata > Mammalia > Artiodactyla > Delphinidae > Leucopleurus > Leucopleurus acutus. The sequence goes on from NC_139156.1 coordinate 50,684,657, forward strand.
CTTTTGTGTCTCCATACAAATTTTAAGATTTTTTGTTCTAGTTCTGTAAAAATGCCATTGGTAATTTGATAGAGATTGCATTGAATCTGTAGATTGCTTTGGGTAGTATAGTCATTTTCACCATATTGATTCTTCCAATCCAAGAACATGGTATATCTCTCCATCTGTTGGTAACATCTTTAATTTCTTTCATCAGTGTCTTATAGTTTTCTGCATACAGGTCTTTTGTTTCCCTAGGTATTTTATTCTTTTTGTTGCAATGGTAAATGGGAGTGTTTCCTTAATTTCTCTTTCAGATTTATCATCATTAGTGTATAGGAATGCAAGAGATTTCTGTGCATTAATTTTGTATCCTGCAACTTTACCAAATTCATTGATTAGCTCTAGTAGTTTTCTAGTGACATTTTTAGGATTCTCTATGTATAGTATCATGTTATCTTCAAACAGAGACAGTTTTACTTCTTATTTCCCAATTTGTATTCCTTTTATTTCTTTTTCTTCTCTGCATGCCGTGGCTAGGACTTCCAAAACTATGTTGCATAATAGTGGTGAGAGTGGGCATCCTTGCCTTGTTCCTGATCTTAGAGGAAATGTTTTCAGTTTTTCACCATTGAGAATGATGTTTGCTGTGGGTTTGTTGTATACGGCCATTATTATATTGAGGTAGGTTCCCTCTATGCCCACTTTCTGGAGAGTTTTTATCATAAATGGGTGTTGAATTTTGTCAGAAGCTTTTTCTGCATCTATTGAGATGATCATATGGTTTTTATTCTTCAATTTGTTAATATGGTGTATCACATTGGTTGATTTGTGTATATTGAAGAATCCTTGCATCCCTGGGATAAATCTCACTTGATCGTGGTGTATGATCCTTTTTATGTGTTGTTGGCTTCTGTTTGCTAGTATGTTATTGAGGATTTTTGCATCTACATTCATCAGTGATATTTGTAATTTTCTTTTTTTGTAGTATCTTTGTCTGGTTTTCGTACCAGCGTGATGGTGGACTCATAGAGTTTGGAAGTGTTCCTTCCTCTGCAATTTTTTGGAAGGGTTTCAGAAGGATGGGTGTTAGCTCTTCTCTAAATGTTTGACAAAATTCACCTGTGAGGCCACATGGTCCTGGACTTTTTGTTGGAAGATTTTGTTTGTTTGTTTGTTTTGGCTGTACGCGGGCCTCTCACTGCTGTGGTCTCTCCTGTTGTGGAGCACAAGCTCAGCGGCCATTGCTCACGGTCCCAGTCGCTCCGTGGCATGTGGGATCTTCCCGGACCGGGGCACAAACCCATGTCCCCTGCATCGGCAGGCGGACTCTCAACCACTGTGCCACCAGGGAAGCCCTGTTGGAATATTTTTAATCACAGTTTCAATTTCATTGTTTGTGATTGGTCTGCTCATTTTTTCTATTTCCTCCTGCTTCAGTCTTGGAACGTTATACCTTTCTAAGAGTTTGTCCACTTCTTCCAGGTTGTCCATTTTATTGGCATACAGTTGCTTGTAGTAGTCTCTTAGGATGCTTTGTATTTCTGCGGTGTCTGTTGTAACTTCTCCTTTATCATTTCTAATCTTATTGATTTGAGTCCTCTCCCTCTTTTTCTTGATGAGTTTGGCTAAGGGTTTATCAATTTTGTTTATCTTCTCAAAGAACCAGCTTTTAGTTTTATTGATCCTTGCTATTGTTTTCCTTGTTTCTATTTCATTTATTTCTGCTCTGATCTTTATGATTTGTTTCCTTCTGCTAACTTTGGGTTTTACTTTTTTTTCTTTTTCTAGCTCCTTTAGGTGTAAGGTTAGATTGTTTATTTGAGATTTTTCTTGTTTCTTGAGGTAGGCTTGTATAGCTATAAACTTCCCTCTTAGAACTGCTTTTGCTGCCTCCCATAGGTTTCGGATCATCGTGTTTTCATTGTCATTTGTCTCTAAGTATTCTTTGATTTCCTCTTTGATTTCTTCATTGATCTCTTGGTTATTTAGTAACATATTGTTTAGCCTCCATGTGTTGTGTTTTTTATGTTTTTTTCCCTTGTAATTCATTTCTAATCTCATAGCGTTGTGGTCAGAAAAGATGCTTGATATGATTTCAATATTCTTCAATTTACTGAGGCTTGATTTGTGACCCAAGATGTGATCTATCCTGTAGAATATTCTGTGCGCACTTGAGAAGAAAGTGTAATCTGCTGTTTTTGGATGGAATGTCCTATAAATATCAGTTAAATCTATCTGGTCTATTGTGTTATTTACAGCTTGTGTTTCCTTATTTATTTTCATTTTGGATGATCTGTCCATTGGTGTAAGTGAGGTTTTAAAGTCCCCCACTATTATTGTGTTACTGTGAATTTCCTCTTTTACAGCTGTTAACAGTTGCCTTATGTATTGAAGTGCTCCTATGTTGGGTGCATATATATTTATAATTGTTATATCTTCTTCTTGGGTTGATCCCTTGATCATTATGTAGTGTCCTTCCTTGTCTCTTGTAACATCCTTTATTTTAAAGTCTATTTATCTGATATGAGTATTGCTACTCCAGCCCTCTTTTGATTTTCATTTGCATTGAATATCTTTTTCCATCTCCTCACTTTCATTTGTATGTGTCCCTAGGTCTGAAGTGGGTCTCTTGGAGACAGCATATATATGGGTCTTGTTTTTGTATCCATTCAGCAAGCCTGTGTCTTTTGGTTGGAGCATTTAATCCATTCACGTGTAAGGTAATTATCAATATGTATGTTCCTATGACCATTTTCTTAATTGTTTTGGGTTTGTTTTTGTACGTCCTTTTCTTCTCTTGTGTTTCCCACTTAGAGAAGTTCCTTTAGCATTTGTTGTAGAGCTGGTTTGGTTGTGCTGAATTCTCTTAGCTTTTACTTGTCTTTAAAGCTTTTGATTTTTCCATCAAATCTGAATGAGATCCTTGCTGTGTAGAGTAATCTTGGTTGTATGTTCTTCACTTTCATCACTTTAAGTATATCATGCCACTCCCTTCTGGCATGTAGAGTTTCTGCTGAGAAATCCGCTGTTAACCCTATGGGAGTTCCCTTGTATGTTATTTGTCTTTTTTCCTTGCTGCTTTCAATAATTTTTGTTTGTCTTTAATTTTTGCCAGTTTGATTACTATGTGTCTTGGCGTGTTTCTCCTTGGGTTTTTCCTGTATGTGACTCTCTGTATTTCCTGGCCTTGGGTGACTATTTCCTTTCCCATGTTAGGGAAGTTTTCAACTATAATATCTTGAAATATTTTCTCGGTTCCTTTCTCTCTCTCTTCTCCTTCTGGGACCCCTATAATATGAATGTTGTTGCGTTTAAAGTTGTCCCAGAGGTCTCTTATGCTGTCTTCATTTATTTTCATTCTTTTTTCTTTGTTCTGTCCCACAGCGGTGAATTCCACCATTCTGTTTTCCAGGTCACTTATCCTTTCTTCTGCTTCAATTATTCTGCTATTGATTCCTTCTAGAGTAGTTTTCATTTCAGTTATTGTATTGTTTATCTCTGTTTGTTTGTTCTTTAATTCTTCTAAGTCTTTGTTAAACATTTTTTGCATCTTCTCGATCTTTGGCTCCATTCTTTTTCCGAGGTCCTGGATCATCTTCTCTATCATTATTCTGAATTCTTTTTCTGGAACGTTGCCTATCTCCATTTCATTTAGTTGTTTTTCTGAGGTTGTATCTTGTTCCTTCATCTGGTACGTAGCCCTCTGCCTTTTCATCCTGTCTATCATTCTGTGAATGTGGTTTTTGTTCCACAGGCTGCAGGATTGTAGTTCTTCTTCGAAATCTTTTCTTAGAGGAGGTCAGGACATCTCGATTTGGGTTGAGTTCTCCGTGTGGATGGTGTGGGTTGAGGAGATTGAGCCATCCATGTGGATGGTGAAGTTGTCCATGATGATAGCCAGAGTGTTCTGGGTGTGCAGAATAATCAAGCACCAACAGCAGTGGGATGGATAAAAGGCAGGTCTTATTGGAGCTGGGGGCCCAGGACGAGGGGATTTTGGTTGAAATAGAGAGTAATAGCCTGAGAGTAGGCAAAGCAGCATGAAAAGAACAATAATTCTCTTTATTTATATCTATGACAATCCTTCTATAGCCCTGCAAACAGGCCACAAAATGTGCCCTGAAATAAGAAATAGAGCTACCAGTGGAGCATCTGTTCTTGGGGATAGGACAATGGAGAAAGCTGGATTGTTCAGGAATAGGCAAGTGACGGTGGTTTGTGAACCACTGAGGAAAAAGGATGAAGGTAAAGCAGAGGTTGGCTGAAATGATATATAAACTCCAAAGGACTCTCAAGAAAGAATCTGGGCAAGTGGGTGATATTTGGAGCAGCAGGGAGATGGGGGTGGAGTAAGAGAAGCTTGGATAAATGGCAGAACACCCTGAGTTATCATTGTCTTTATAGTCCTAAGGATGTTGGATGCAGGATAAGAGGGAAGACAAGACTGACTTACTTACTTGTTTCTTGAGTCTCTCTTCCAGGAAGTAGAACCCATGGTTAGGATACAAGTGGAAGGGGAGAAAGACAAAGAATTGCTCTCTGGAGCCTCCTAGCAAAGGCTTCAGTGAGAATATGGGGCAGACAAATCCTTCTTAGAATCAGATGAGTGAGTAAGTATAAATGAAGTTCTTTCATTTTTCTCAAAGTCATCTCATCTTATGAGGACAATGCTGTGTAAAGGACACTTTGGAAAAACACCAAACAACATTTTTTTTTTTTTTTTTTTTTTTTTTTTTTTTTGCGGTACGCGTGCCTCTCACTGTTGTGGCCTCTCCCATTGCGGGGCACGGGCTCCAGACGCGCAGGCCCAGCGGCCATGGCTCACGGGCCCAGCCGCTCCGCGGCATGTGGGATCTTCCCGGACTGGGGCACGAACCTGTGTCCCCTGCATCGGCAGGCGGACTCTCAACCACTGCGCCACCAGGGAAGCCCCAAACAACATTTTTTAAAAGATAAAGTAAATCCTATTTGTTGAGATGTTTCTTCGTGTTTGGAGATAAATCATATTATTATATTTTATCAGCAGATAGGTGGGCAGTTGAGCAGTGTAAAACTGGCAGCAAAAAGGAAAAGATTCCTAGCATCTATGAAGAAGCCATTATTTTATGCAGGCTTCTGGACAGTGTCAAGTGGGTCTCTGCAGAGAAACACAAGGCAATTATGTAAATTGAAACTGCTTAATGGGGAGTGTCTGCAAAGGGTGAGAGGGAGGGTGGTGAGGGGGGAGGTAGGTTGAGCGTGGGCCAGAGGGTGGGCATGTGGGGGATTCTGCTCCTCAGGGTAGACACTGTCCTGGATGCAAGTGCTGGTATATAGAGGGACACAAAACCATGAGGGTCAACATGGTGCCTCTTCTTGAAATGTCCTTTTAGCTTAACCCAGTAGTCAACGTAGTGATCACCAGTGTGGACTCTGTAGCTACACTGCCTCGTTCCCATCCTGGAACTAGCACTTTCGGCCCTAGTTGATCTTCGCTCCCTTCTGTATATAAAAGGGCTAATCATTTTACTTACCTCACATGATTGTTCTGAGGATAAAGTAAGATAACATAGGAAAAGTGCTTAGAGAAGTGTCTGAAACAGAGCACACATGTAATGTTACTAGTATGGTTATCTACATTTTATGTGCTTTATAGTCTATATAGACACAGATGTCCAAGGGCCCTAATAGTCAGGTCCCACCCTGCTTTCTCTAATGAGACAGAATTAAGTCAGGATATTCTCTACCAAGTCACAATCATGTAGACACCAGAATGCCAGTGGAGGAGAAATACTGAATTCCTAAATGGAGAACTCGGGTCATTGAAATAGCTCTGGGGCTGCCTTAGGTTTTCACTTTTCATTGAGATGTGAAGTCTTGGTTTCAGTGCAGCAGTGTCACCGGTGAGTAAAGTCCCAGTTGGGCGTTGTATAGCTGAGTTACAGCTTCAGCTCTGCTATAGCTGAGCTGGTTGCCCTTGACCTAATTGTAGGCACAATGGACAGAAATAGTGTGGATTGGCATGAGAGACACACAGAGCCCCTGGTGGGGGTCAGATAGCATTCTTTGGTACTGCCACTATGTCCTATGCAGCTTCTAATGTTACCCTTCCAAAGATTTCCATAATTATGTTTATGCCTTTGTCTTTTCCACTAGACTATTAGTTCCTCAAATATGAATAATGATAATATCAACATTTATTGAGTCCTGGTTATGTCTTTGATTCTAGTATCTTTTAGATCCCACAGTATCTGGGACATGGTAGGCACCTATCAGATGTTCAATGGATGACTAGATACAAGAATAAATGACCTCTGTTTGAATCAGGCAGTTACTTAGCTTAGGGAATTTGCACAAATTTCTCAGTCTTTCTGAGTCTAACCTGCTCATAACACGTGGCACATACTAGGCCTTTAATTTATTTCATTTAAGTGAAATATCCCACTTTGCCAGGTTAAAGGTACAAAATAGGTTATGATGTACAATTATTCCCAGTTCTCTATCTCAGAGATGGTACCACCATCCACTTACTTGCTGAAAACAAAAATGTAGGAGTCATCATGGAATCTTCAGTTTCCCTCTCACCCAATATCCAACTCTTGAGCAAACCCTCTAAATCCTATTTATTTATTTGACTGTGTTGGGTCTTAGGTGTGGCATGTGGGATCTTCATTGTGGCACGTGGAATCTTCCGTTGCGGCACGTGGGCTTCTCCCTTGTTGTGGCTTATGGGTTCCAGAGTGCACAGGCTCAGTAGTTGTAACGCATGGGCTTAATTGCCCCGCGGCATGTGGGATCTTAGTTCCCTGACCAGGGATCAAACCTGTGTCCCCTGCATTGGAAGGGGATTCTTAACCACTAGACTGCCAGGGAAGTCCCTCTAAGTCCTTTCTGAGTCTGAATCCTTCCTCTCTCCACTACTTCAACCCTTGTCCAAGCCACAGTCATTTCAAGCGTGGACTTTTGCAGTTGTCTCTTAAGTAGTCTCTGTCTCTTCACTCTTCTATGTCCACTCTTTTTGGTCTTATGGATCCCAACCACCCCGGGCTCCTTCTAAGAAAATGGTGGGTGGAATGGAGTGATGACCTGTGCAGCTGAAAGACTTGGGGTAGAGGGAGGAAAGGCAGGATGTGGGGTGTGTGTGTGTGTGTGTGTGTGTGTGTGTGTGTGTGTGTGTGTGTGTGTGTGTGTGTGTGTGTGTGTTTGGGGAGCTCAGGGTGCTGGAAGGCAAGGGAGCTTAAGGAAAGTAAGGTCTTATAATAGGCAGCAAGAAAGGGAATCCACAAGTGGGAGCACATGGAACAATTAATGAGCAGGAGAAGGAAGGAGCCCCTGAGGTGAGCTCAGCCTGGGCGGATCCATCACGATGTGCCCTGAATGGGCTGCAGAGGCTGCTCTGCTGGAACCACCCTGTCCATTCATCAGACTCCATGTGTTTAAGCAGCTAACACTGTACGTTTTTTGGATATAGGGCCTACTCTCACACCCGCTTGATGGACATTAAGGGCATGATAATAAGTTTATAATAAAAACATTCAACCGCAAAAGGGAATAGAGTCAAGGCTCCAAGCTTCCTGGACATATTTGCCTGCTGTCTTCCCAGCAAAACATGAATTCTGGATGTGGAGGCGGGGTGGCCTTGTTGAACCTGAACCTTGCACTTTATGGGCAATTCCTGCCTCTGTCATATGAGGATCTAACTCAGGGCTGCCCAAGGAGAGGACTCAATAGAGATTACTGGGTCTTTCATACCCACTGGTGATCCATTTTGAGATCTTCAGGAAGCATTATGTGGTTTCTTTATTTGCAGTCCCACTGCTGCGAGATGATTGGGACTGAATTTCTACAGTTTCACATTGTGCTGTGGTACACATAGATTTCTAAAATCCTTCCAATTGGAGATAATGTGTCAGCTCTGATCCTCTTACACTGGAAGTGAAATACAAAGAGAAGCTAAATGGGATTCCCTGCTTGCAGACCTCAGCTTAATGTGGATAAGACTCTGGTCAAACATGAACTTCCGGTTTTCAGAGGATATTTAATTGAGAGCTGTGTTTTATTTTGTTCCCTGAGCTAAATTGGCATTTGTACAAATAAAAAATGTGAAAAATCGTAGCTGCAGGCTTAGGAGAATGCCAGGAAGAAAGAAAGAGAAATTGTGTTTATAAAACCACAGGGCTGAGCTATTCTTCCCTTTTATGATCATTCTTCCATTTCTTGGTCTTTCTTGGCTGGAGTGCCAGGGCCAGTGATATTTGAGAGCCATCTGTACAGAGCCAGAAGGCCAGGAGCACACCCTCTCCTGCCCTCCTTTCTTGCTATTGTTACAAGCTCTAAATCAATCTATAAAATTTGTCTAGAGCCGTAAGAAAGGAAATCGTTCATCCTTTCTTCTCTGGGTGACAATGGTGTCTGCTCTCTCTTCCCCTTGGCCTCTTGTCAGAACCTGGGAGCTAAAAGTATAATACCATTTCAATTTGTGCTTCTGGAACTTGGACCAGGCTCTACTGTTTAGTTGAAAGCCTTCAATACCTGAGAACAATCTTAGGCGTTAGGTAAAAAATAGTCCCCAGAATTGTATGCTTAGAGTTGTAACTCTGTATGCTCCAGGACTATAGTTTTCCAGATTTGCCAGCAAACGGAATTTCTGCGATGCTTAAATCTCAGAATTGGTAGTGATTTGGAGGTCATCTCATCTGACTTTGTAGAAGAAAACATATCAGTTGTAGAAATTTTCCCCCTTTTGCAAACTGGCATCACTTCTCAGGTTTCAAACTTGAAAAAACAACTCCACAATAAGGCAAGGCTTCTTGGTTGGCTTTCTTTCTTTTCCAGGAAACCTCAGTACTATGATAGATGCATGTAGTGAGGGAAATCTGCCTTCTCTCTGGGATGCATAAAAATACCAGGGAAATCTGCTGGCTCCATCATGGCCCCATTGTATTGTATTTTTTTTTTTTGTGGTACGCGGGCCTCTCACTCTTGTGGCCTCTCCCGTTGCGGAGCACAGGCTCCGGACGCGCAGACTCAGCGGTCATGGCTCACGGGCCCAGCCGCTCCGCGGCATGTGGGATCTTCCTGGACTGGGGCACGAACCCGTGTCCCCTGCATCGGTAGGCGGACTCTCAACCATTGCGCCACCAGGGAAGCCCTGTATTGTATTTTTTTATGCTCATAAGTTTTTGTGCATCATTCAACCTCAAAGGCCAATAGGGATTCCAGGAGATGAAGCTGAACCATGACAGTTCACCTCCAGAGGAGGGAGGACTCTGATATTCATGTCCTGTGGCCCCTCTCCCTAACAGAACTCACTGACAGCCATTCCCAGCAGGGCTCAGGGCTGTTTGGATGCTACACGCTTTTGGTCTGTAAACAGGGAGGAGGCATGAGCAAACTGCTTGCCTGTTTCTGAATCAAGCCTCTTCCTCAGATTCGAGACCCTGCTCCGTCTGTGACCTAATACCCCTTCATTTCTCACATGTGGTAGCCAGCCTTGGAGAAAGCCAGGCTGAGACAAGCACAGGGAGCCAGCAGGTCATGGAGAGTTGATCCAGCCTTCTTCTCATCCCCTCCCTCCTTCTCCATCTTTTCTCTTTCACTACTGCATCTGCATCTGAAAAGGCAGTGCAGTGAGAAGACGCGGGAGCCAGACATCTTTAAAACATGCCCTTTGTAAATCGTCACTGTCTGTAGTCACAATGCAAGGAGGGCATCAGACAGAAGTGGCCGCCTGCTCTCAGAGCCCGGTCCCAGGAGGCTGCAGGCAAAGGAGAAAAGAGGTTCTCGTGTGTGTTGGCAAGGGCAGACAAACGGCATTTGAATTTGTTGAGATGTGGGGCTGATCCCAGCAGCTGTTCAGGCCCTCAGAGGGCTGTTCAGGATGTGCTGGAGCCTCCAGGCAAGCTGTTCTCCTGCTGCTCCTGGATTTTTAAAAGCTGCCTGCCTGCTTGCCTTACATTTCTATGGCGTTTGAACAATTATGAAGACCTTCCATATACATGACTGCATTTCATTCTCATGGTAACACATGAGAGCTATGTATTACTGTTAACCACTGTTCTATAGGCCAAAAAAGAGAAAATCTCAGAAAGGATAAGTGCCACGCCCACAGGCAACCTCAGTAAGTGGTAGAAATTCGCACTGCCCGTGGTCTGGGTGGTCCTCTTGTCACGTTCACTGTCCTCTGTCATATTTCTAAAGCTGAAAGCAGTGGTCTCAAACTTGAGCATGCATCAGAAGCACCTGGAAGGCTTGTTAAGGTGCCCAGTGCTGGTTGCCACCTCCGGATTTCCTGAGGTGTGGGATGGGCCTGAGGACTTGCATTTCCAACAGGTTCCCAGGTAATGCTGATGCTGGTCCAGCAACCTCACTTTGAGAACTGCTGGTAGCTAGAAAAGCACCCTTCTGTAGTGTAAAACCATTGCTAGCTCATTTTGGAAGACTTATTTCCATGTCCATAGAGCAGTGTAGTGTCGATGTATGTTGGGCAAAGGCATGGGGGTGGGGTACAGAAGTCAGAAAACACCTGTGGAGCTTGCATTGCTCATGGATGCCTCCTCTCTGGACTCTGCCTGGTCATTCCTCTCATGCTTAGTAACTTCCAGAGGCATCCATTCCTCCAGGAAGCCACTCCGACTCTCACAGTTTGGGTCCCCCCACAGGCAGATTCTGAGACAAGGATTTTAATGCAGTAGCTTATTTGGGAAGTTCTGAAAATCTAATAGAAGGCAAGGTCTTTTCACCCCTGGAACAAAGCCCATTTCATTGTAGGTTAGCATATGTACATACATTAATTGGTATGGATGTTTGTGAACAAACTTATAAAGGCATAATGCATGCACATAGATTTTATCTTATTCTTTTAGTCTCTGAAAATAGTTAAAAAGCCTACATGTTATTTATTTTGCAGTGTGAGAAAGGAAGGGAACACATTCCAAACCCTGTGAAAAGAAAATGTAGCATACTTTGGGTGTGAGGGTGTGGAGACCCACAGGATCACAGCTTGGGATGGTGAGATAGTAGGACATATGGGGTGGAACACCAAGTCCAAGTCCTGACTCATTCATTCCGTCAGCCACCCTTCCCTCTCCTGGACCCCGTCTGAGTTCTGGGCCCATGATGTGCACCGGGGAGACAAAGGTAAATACCACAGTCTGTCCTTATGGCGGAGGAGCTCACGAACTATCAGGGGAGGCAGATTCACGGACAGATGTGGTGAGATGCTACTTTTAAGCTAGCAATTTCTCTCCCTCGTCTTTCCTTTTCTCCTTCGGACCTTTCTCCTATTTAAGCAGCTAGGCTGGTCTGTGCTCATCCACTCAGGGAAAGGGTATGACAATAGAAGGAAAAGAGGAGTCACTTTCTGGCTTCTGGTTTTTAAAGTTTCATCTTTCATTGGGAACAGAAAGGACTGGTTGAAGAAAAAATATTGGGGAGGAAAAAATAAAGATTCCTCCTCTAACCTCCTCCATCCTTTAGACTAGAAAAGGAATATTTTGGCTTGGAGGAGAGATAGAGAGTTGGAGAAGTGATACCACTCTTGCTGCTGATCATGGAAAAGTGGTACCACGACCCTTCTACTGGGTACAGTCCTGGGAACGTGGCGGGACCCTTCCAATAGGAGATACTCATTGGACATAACTATTATTATCACTCTAAGTTTAATACTAATCATTATTATTTCATGCAGTATACTCTCAGACCTACATTGACAAAGACTGTTCAAATAAATTGATGCTTTCCTTTTTACTGATGGTGATAACAAGATTGCAAGCTGGTAGGTGTTCTGACAGGCATACCCCTCACCTGTGAAAAGCACAATATGCATAATTACATTTTCATACTAACAGGGATTGAGAAGTGGTAATCTTACTTTCTCCATTTTTGGTGGTAACCTCCACTAACCCCCACCTAGCATTCTCTGGTGGGAGATCACATAATGACGCTTTAGTCTGTGAGTTAGACGTGAACCTGTGGGCATATCAAAGCCAATCACTGCTGTCAAATGAATCCAACTGGTAAAGAAGTACCAATTTGAGAGAAGAAATGGAAGTGCCCCAGGGGTTTTAGCAGTAGGATGATTTCCTTGCGCATAAAATGGCAGGGAGATAGTGGAGAGAGGCTCAGAGCCTGGAAAACATGGAGACAGACCTGGGTTTACCCAAGATCAACTCAGTTGGATCAAAAATTTAGGTCCAGGCAGGGGGATGGATATCTCAGCTCACATGCATAGATGACTTTGAGAACCTGAGATTCCACCCCTGTGACTGCTTACTACAAGTCCCCTGGAAATGATGTCATCTTGAGCTGGAATTGAGTTATACAAAAAGTAGACAAAGTTACATTCCCTTGATGTCTGAGCTTGTGGGTTGGGTTTCAAGTCTAGTACACAGGTAGGTTACATTGTGGAGTATGAGGGCCATGTAGAAGCATGCCCTGGTATAGCAGTAACTCAGATGAGGCAGTAATGGATCCTCAGATGAGTTGCCTTTCTGGAGGGGATATGGCTTGAGCTAGCAGTTGATAGATAAATGTAAATTTAATGATCTTTTCATTTTTTAAAACATGATCTTGCCAAATGCAGTTTTTCCAATTTCGTTATTTTCCATGACCATAAGCCTGTGATTAGTGAGAAATTACTAGAGATTTGTTTCATACGTAATATCGAACAATTCTATGCCTCTTTCTAACAATTCTATGCATCTTTAAGGCTAAGATCAAGTCTTTCTTCTTCTCAAAAGTTGGCCTGCCTAGGCCATGGTAATCTTTCTCTTCCCCATGGCTGTTTGGAAAGTTTGTCAGTTTTGTACATTTTAACACATTAGATCATGTATTATGCAGGCTTGATCTCTGATTCATTTGTCATTCATATTTTCCTGGATTAATTGTAACTGGATTTAGATGTTTCATTGAGTAGATGTTCTCAAAGTTGGGACCAGTCAAGTTTCCACTTTTTTTTTTTAAGTTTCTCTAATGCTTACTAAGAACTTGTGTGTGTTGAAGCTGCTCTAAGTGCGGTGCAGACATTATTGTAACCCTGTTCAGTGCAGTAGGTGCTATTGTTATCCCTATTTAACGTATGAATACACTTAGGGTGAGTCAAGACCACAAAGAGGAGGATGGCCTGAGCTGTGACAATGAAAAAAGGACAAGGCGTTTATGGTTCTAATCAGAACAGAAGGAAAATGCCTGGTGTCATTTATCAGAGCATCTTTTTTTTTTTTTTTAATTTAGATTTTGAAGAAGTAAGGATTGGAAGTTAGGATCAGAACCTCCATATAGTTTGGTTACCTTTTCTTCTATATGGGTTAATTTGAAGGTAATGATCTAGTAACCATTTGATGTTGGGCCCTGCCATTCTCAATGAATCATTTTGTACAAGGCCTCAGCAGATGGTGTTATAACTGGAGGCCGGGTTCAAGTATGCCCCATTATTCTTGCAGTGAAGTTTCCCCTGTCACCCTGAGAACCTGGAGAAGCATTCTATCACCAAGAAGGCTCTTACTGGTCTGTATTCCTGTCTGCATAGGCATATGTTACCCATCTGGGCCCTCCTCTGATAGATCTCTGTGCTGCTGTGTTTAATCACCTCCTATTCACCCCATTGGTAAACCACCCTGGGGTTATGAGGATGGCTAAACACACAGCCCCTGAAAACAGACAGATGAGATCAAGGGCAGTTTATTTATCACACATACAGCCTGGAGTAGCTTCCACACACAGCAGCACACAGGGCCAGAGGACAGTAGAACTCAGGAATAGAATGAACAATTCTGGGCCGTGGAAGACAGGCTTGGTAGTATCAAGAGGGTGAAGTGGCTGTAGATTCATGGTGGGAGGGTTGATGGGATGTGGCTGGTTGGTCTGAATAATTCCATGGGCTGTCAGGGAACGGAAACCCTCTACTCAGGGATAAGCAGGCACTCCACCTGGCCCATTTGATAAGGAGAGTTGTTTGGTTAAGGCACCTTATCTATAGAGCAGAAGGGAAGATGAATTGTGGGTAAGCCATTTGAGGCCATCCTAGTTTTACTATATAACAAGACAGCACTTGCTATTGAACCTTACTCATGGGCCATAAGCCACGTGCTATGGGATGCTCGTGTGACAGCTCTCATTTTATCAGCTTATCTTTACTTATCATATAAAAAACAGGATCTCTGACCTTCTGGTGGCTGTCAGCTCCAACATATGGATATTCTGAACACAGAATGCTGGCTCTTCAGATTCTTGACTGAGCCTTACTTTAGAGTAGTTTTTCAGTTTCTTTCAAACTGAAAGCAGAGCTTACTGACACTTGAGAGGGGAAAATCTGAGGGATGTGTTCATTACTCAACTCTCAAACTTCCCCAGGATTCATATCGTATTCCCTAAACTAGACCACTAGGAAACTCCAGACCTTCTTTAATTAGATCACCCTGGGTAGTTAGGGCTCTCTCAGTTCCACGGAAGAGAAATATACATGATTCTCTTCAGGCAAATATGGGAGATTTGTTAAAAGCATATAGATTGGTTTTGGAGAGCGCAGGGCAGGGAGGCAGCTGGCTCTCAGGAATGAATGGGAGCAAGAAGCTGGATGCTCACAGCCTTTCTAGACCTCACCCACCTTCATCTCTCAAGTTCACCTCATTTCACTTTCTTTGCAGACAGTCCTTATATGCCTCCAGGCCACATGGGATACACCATGGTCAGCCCATAGAACGGCACCTGAATTGTCATCTCCTCTTTAATAGATTGAGTCAGATTGAAACCTCTTAGTCTCAAGTGGAATGTCTTGGAGAAGGAAGTCTATTTATCTTGGGTCACTCATGGATCAACAACACTCTGGAATCAGGGAGTCTGGATCACTTTATTTATTTATTTGTTTTTTGCGGTACACGGGCCTCTCACTGTGTGGTCTCTTCCATTGCGGAGCACAGGCTCCGGACGCGCAGGCTCAGAGGCCATGGCTCACGGGCCCAGCCGCTCCGCGGCACGTGGGATCTTCCCGGACCGGGGCACGAACCCGTGTCCCCTGCATCAGCAGGCGGACTCTCAACCACTGCGCCACCAGGGAAGCCCTGGATCACTTTAGATAAAAGGAAGCCAGGACTCTTGGCTATGTCCGTATGGATCAAGTGAGAGATGGAGGAGCAGTTCTTATAGGAAGGGCTGGGATGACAACTCCACTCTATCACTCTTGCTTCCTATGGAATCACTTTTACAGAGCAGAGCTTATTGTCGTGACATCAGTGGTCTCCAGTGCCATATGTTGCATGGCTCTTCTTTTATTTATTTACTTATGGCTGCGTTGGGTCTTCGTTGCTGCTTGTGGGCTTTCTCTAGTAGCAGGGAGCGGGGGCTACTCTTTGTTGCGGTGTGTGCTTCTCACTGAGGTGGCTTCTCTTGTCGGGAAGCATGGACTCTAGGCACATGGGCTTCAGTAGTTGTGGCACGTAGGCTCAGTAGTTGCGGCTTGCGGGCTCTAGATCGCAGACTCAGTGGTTGTGGCGTATGGGTTGTTTTGCTCTGCGGCATGTGGGATCTTCCAGGACAAGGGCTCGAACCTGTGTCCCCTGCATTGGCAGGTGGATTCTTAACCACTGCACCACCAGGGAAGTCCATGGCTCTTCTTTATGGTGGTAAAATTCCTATTGAGGGTAGCATTCGTTATGTTGTTCCACAATCCACATAGAGTCAGATCACATTGTTCTGAATTTTGTCTTGCAAATAGCTTGAATTAGGCAAGTTACTTAACCCCAATCAACTTCAGCTTCTTCATATACTATAACAGGATTGTTGTAAGAATTGGATAACTCACTGTTATCTAATTGTTATCTAAGTGCAAGCCAATAACTCAGTGTTACCGGCTTGCACTTAGAGTAGGAGGCAGTCAATAAACAGTAACTCTTATTATTGTTATTAATTTAATACTAATCATTATTATTTCATGCAGCATGCTCTCAGACCCACATTGACAAAGGCTGTTCAAATAAATTGATGCTTTCCTTTTTACTGATGGTGAAAACAAGATTGCAATTGGTAGGTGTTCCGAGAGGCATGCCCCTCGCCTCTGAAAAACAAAATGCATAATTATACTTTTCATGCTAACAAGGATTGAGAAGTGGTAATCTTTAATTTTTCCATTTTTGGCGTGGACCTTCACTGACCCCCACCTAGCATTCTCTGGTGGGAGGTCGCATAATGATGCTTCAGTCTGTGAGTTAGATGTGAATCCATGTGCAAACCAAAGCCAATCACGGCTGCCAAATAAATACAACTGGGTGAGAAGTACCAATTTGAGCTGGCGTGTGCTTTTCGTTTTTCAAGTACAATTTAAGGAGGATCTGGGGTGAGAACAAAGAAAAAATATTAAGTTGGAATTTGTGGTTCAACACAGTACTGAAAAAGAACAAGAGGAATAAAGGGGATTATTTTATAATTTACTAAGATATGGGTCTCAGCAGCCAGTGTTTCTCGAACAGTAAAACAGTTCCCCTGTAAAAGAGAATCCCTGTGGAATACACACATTTCTTTATTTCAGAGCCTAGAGAAAGCTTATGTTTCCTAAACCTATTACATGTATGTCTTTAACCTGCCTGCTGGGAAGCCGTCCATTTTTTTTTGTTAATTTTTTAATTTTATTTTTTTATACAGCAAGTTCTTATTAGCCATCAATTTTATACACATCAGTGTATACATGTCAATCCCAATTGCCTAATTAGCCGTCCATTTTTACTTGGTAGCTTTCCTTACTAGAACTTTTTAGTATCACATTTTTCCTAATTTCTTTCTAAAGTATGTGGCTATTGTCTTCCATCTTGAGTAAATGTCTTATTATACTTCTTTTAAGGTAAACTGTTTCAATTTCTCTCTGTCTCTTTTGTCTTTGGAAATAGGCAGAATCTAAATAAATAGAATTATGCAATCTAAAGTTAAAAGCTAAATAAGGCAGATGTAACAGAAGAATCAATTCTCTTTCTCTCTCTGTATTTATGCATACATACACACATTATTATACATAATTCCCAAATTACTAAGTACAAGAGTAAACTTAAAGCTGTAACCAAACTTGACTATCTCTGTTCTTCACTTTGCAATGAAACACAAAGAAGGGACAGGCTAATTAATTACCCCTTTTAGGAGTGTCAGTGACACCTTGAGAAACTAAAATGGGGGCTGGGAACACAGTGCAGTGAGGTGGCATCACGTTCCAGAATAGAACACACCACTGGAACCAGAAGGAGGTGATTTAACTCACCTACTTTGCTCGCACCTTCCAGACTCATCTCTTTGCTCCCTTTCTTCCGGCTACAACAGACCCTTTGCTGTTTCTCAAATGTTTGGTGGGACATCCATTTTCCTGCTTCTTGTCCTTGCTTTTGTGATCTCCTTTCCTGAAATGTTTTTCCTACCTTTTGCACCTGGGAAAAAAATCCTTCTCAATGCAACAATATTTTGTTTTCTTGAAAGCAGAATGATGTTTCTCTTTCCTCAGCCCTGGGTTTGTTGGGTAAACATTTTGATTAGCAGCCTGGAGTAGGGGGAGAGATTCTCCAAGGGCCTCCTACATAACGAGTTATGACTCCCTGAAGGGCTTCCTCATGAGGCTCTTTGTAAACCTTGGACTCTTGTTTATTGCTAAGTTGGACATAAAGGCTGAGGCTGGGAACTGATGCCTCTGGATGTGTGAGAGATGAGAGGGATACGCGGGGCACAAGGGGAGAAATGATGCAGCTGGGAGCTAGAAAAAGACTTGAGCAAGGAAAAGAAATATCTCACAGGGATTTAAAAAATTGTGTTTGCTCTTTAGTGTATGATTTAACATTGTCTCAATCTCCCCAAGAAATCTTCAGTGAAAGTCAGTGTTAATTGCCAATGCATGTTGAGGTGATCCAGCTTCTGGGCTTTGGACAAAGCCCTTATTTTAGGCTCAAGACTGAGAAATGAGGTTCCCTGTGGGAGGCTCACTATCAATTAATGAATTCAGGAGTCAAGGTCCATCTTCCAGTGCCATCTCCTCCAGGCAGTCCCCCATGATAGCCTTACATAGAGTTGATGATTCTCCTCTGAGTGTTGAAAGCACTTTATTCATCAGCAAGCAGAGCTCTAAGCCCATGGTCTGGGGTTATTAATTCATGTGTTTGGCTCACCCACTAGACTGTGAGTTACTTGAAGGCAGGGTGCTAGGCTTTCTTGCTCCTGTATCCCCAATATGCGCTTGTGATAGGCCTAGAATTGGTGCCCAGTAAGTGGTGGAAATGAGTTGGCAGGTCCAGTTCTACATATGGCATCTTCAGGTGTGTTTGCTGTTGGAATGACATCATCCTGATGTAGAGCATTAAATGGAGCAGTTCTAGGCAGCTTTCAGGTCTTTCTTGCTGAGCCATCTAATGCAAGAATGTTATTGGCTAAGGCTTTCTGTAGTTTGACATTTTGCTTACAGGTCTAATAAGAATGTCCACTTTTCTCTGTAGCAGCTGGGAAGCTGTCTTTTTCTTGACTGCTGACCTCCTGACCCCATCTGGGAATGTGGCATCCAATTAAGTCAGAGGATGTGCAGACCAAGGAGTTGGGGTTATAACCAGGTCAGCCTCTCTCTCGAAATAGTTTTGAAAAAGAACTCTTAAGCAAAATAACTATGAAGGATGTTTCAGGACAAAATAGGAAAAAATTGAGGAAAGAAATGAATGTTTAGCTATAAGCAGAGGACAAAGAAGGAGGGCAAAACTGGGTGTTTGTTCAGTAGAATGGTACTTGCCACTGGCCACTTGATTGAAGGATGGAAAATTTAAGTGTGTTTGTGTGTGAGAGTGTGTGTATGTGAGAGGGAGGGAGGGAGGGAGAGAGAAAGAGAGAGAAAGTGTGTGAGAGGGAGGTTACCAACTTAACTCTTCTGATATCCTCCTCTGTTAAATATCACCTTCTAGAGTGAGATTTTGGAGGGGACTATAGTTAGTTCATGTTCAAGCATACTAAGTGGCTTCCTGCATGGCTAATTTGAGTGTTCTCTGATTCCATAATTTCTCTATCACTGTTCAGTTCATGAAATTACCATGGAAGGTTGAAAGTGTAGTTCAGTGTTTAGACTCTTGGGCCTTGGAGCCAGACAGAGAAGATAGCCATATGACACCTGGGTAAGCAGTTGCCTTCAAGTTAAAAGCAATGTTCTTCACAGTTAACTTGTATTGCATTAGACAATTATGTCAAGTGGGTACTTTATGGAGTTTGATATCAGGACAAACATTTTTTTAAATTTAATTTAATTTATTTTTTTATACAGCAGGTTCTTATTAGTCATCAGTTTTATACACATCAGTGTATACATGTCAATCCCAATCGCCCAATTCATTACAACCCCCCCACCCCCCTGCGGATTTCCCCCCTTGGTGTCCATATGTTTGTTCTCTACATCTATGTCTCAATTTCTGCCCTGCAAACCAGTTCATCTGTACCATTTTTCTAGGTTCCACATATATGCGTTAATATACGATATTTGTTTTCCTCTTTCTGACTTACTTCACTCTGTATGACAGTCTCTAGATCTATCCATGGCTCAATAAATGACCCAATTTCATTCCTTTTTATGACTGACTAATATTCCATTGTATATATGTATCACATCTTCTTTATCCATTCATCTGTTGATGGGCATTTAGGTTGCTTCCATGACCTGGCTGTTGTAAATAGTGCTGCAGAGAATATTGGGGTGCATGTGTCTTTTTGAATTATGGTTTTCTCAGGGAATATGCCCAGTAGTGGGATTGCTGGATCATAGGGTAATTCTATTTTTAGTTTTTAAAGGAACCTCCATACTGTTCTCCATAGTGGCTGTATCATTTTACATTCCCACCAACAGTGCAAGAGGGTTCCCTTTTCTCCACACCCTCTCCACCATTTGTTGTTTGTAGATTTTCTGACGACGCCCATTCTAACTGGTGTGAGGTGATACCTCATTTTAGTTTTGATTTGCATTTCTCTAATAATTAGTGATATTGAGCAACTTTTCATGTGCTTCTTGGCCATCTGTATGTCTTCTTTGGAGAAATGTCTATTTAGGTCTTCTGCCCATTTTTGGATTGGGTTGCTTGTTTCTTTAATATTGAGCTGCATGAGCTGTTTATGTATTTTGGAGATTAATCCTTTGTCCGTTGATTCGTTTGCAAATATTTTCTCCCATTTTGAGGGTTGTCTTTTCGACTTGTTTATGGTTTCCTTTTTTAAAATTAATTAATTAAGTTTTTGGCTGCGTTGGGTCTTCATTGCTGTGTGCGGGCTTTCTCTAGTTGTAGTGAGTGGGGGCTACTCTTTGTTGCAGTGCGCAGGCTTTTCAATGTGGTGGCTTCTCTTGTTGCGGAGCACAGACTCTAGGCACGTGGGTTGCAGTAGTTGTGGCATGCGGGCTCAGTAGTTGTGGCTCGTGGGCTATAGAGCGCAGGCTCAGTAGTTGTGGCACAAGGGCTTAGTTGCTCCGCAGCATGTGGGAACTTCCGGGACCAGGGCTCGAACCCGTGTCCCCTGCATTGGCAGGTGGATCTTAACCACTGAGCCACCAGAGAAGTCACTGTTTATTGTTTCCTTTGCTGTGTAAAAGCTTTGAAGTTTCATTAGGTCTCATTTGTTTATTTTTGTTTTTATTTCCATTACTCTAGGAGGTGGATCAAAAAAGATCTTGCTTTTGTGATTTATGTCAAAGAGTGTTCTCCCTATGTTTTCCTCTAAGAGTTTTATAGTGTCCAGTCTTACATTTAGGTCTCTAATCCATTTTGAGTTTATTTTTGTGTATGGTGTTAGGGAGTGTTCTAATTTCATTCTTTTACAGGTAGCTATCCAGTTTTCCCAGCACCACTTATTGAAGAGACTGTCTTTTCTCCATTGTATACCTTTGCCTCCTTTGTCATAGATTAGTTGGCTATAGGTATGTGGGTTTATCTCTGGGCTTCCTATCTTGTTCCATTGGTCTGTGTTTCTGTTTTTGTGCCAGTATCATATTGTCTTGATTACTGTAGCTTTTTAGTATAGTCTGAAGTCAGGGAGTCTGATTCCTCTCACTCCGTTTTTTCCCCTCAAGACTGCTTTGGCTATTCAGGGTCTTTTGTGTCTCCATACAGATTTTAAAAGTTTTTGTTCTAGTTCTGTAAAAAATGCCATTGGTAATTTGATAGGGATTGCATTGAATCTGTAGATTGCTTTGGGTAGTATACTCATTTTTACAATATTGATTCTTCCAATCCAAGAACATGGTATATCTCTCCATCTGTTGGTATCATCTTTAATTTCCTTTATCAGTGTCTTATAGTTTTCTACATACAGGTCTTCTGTCTCCCTAGGTAGGTTTATTCCTAGGTATTTTATTCTTTTTGTTGCAATGGTAAATGGGAGTGTTTCCTTAATTTCTCTTTCAGATTTTTCATCATTAGTGTATAGGAATGCAAGAGATTTCTGTGCACTAATTTTGTATCCTGCAACTTTACCAAATTCATTGATTAGCTCTAGTAGTTTTCTGGTGGCATTTTTAGGATTCTCTAGGTATAGTATCATGTCATCTGCAAACAGTGACAGTTTTACTTCTTCTTTTCCAATTTGTATTCCTTTTATTTCTTTTTCTTCTCTGATTGCCATGGCTAGGACTTCCAAAACTATGTTGAATAATAGTGGTGAGAGTGGACATCCCTGTCTCATTCCTGATCTTAGGGGAAATGCTTTCAGTTTTTCACCATTGAGAATGATGTTTGCTGTGGGTTTGTTGTATACGGCCTTTATTATGTTGAGCTAGGTTCCCTCTATGTCCACTTTCTGGAGAGTTTTTATCATAAATGGGTGTTGAGTTTTGTCAAAATCTTTTTCTGCAACTGTTGAGATGATCATATGGTTTTTATTCTTCAATTTGTTATTATAGTGTATCACATTGATTGATTTGCATATATTGAAGAATCCTTGTATACCTGGGATAAATCCCACTTGATCATGGTGTATAATCCTTTTAATGTGTTGTTGGATTCTGTTTGCTAGTATTTTGTTGAGGATTTTTGCATCTATATTCATTAGTGATATTGGTCTGTAATTTTCTTTTTTTGTAGTATCTTTTCTGGTTTTGGTATCAGGGTGATGGTGGCCTCATAGAATGAGTTTGGGAGTGTTCCTTCCTCTGCAAATTTTTGGAAGAGTTTGAGAAGGATGGGTGTTAGCTCTTCTCTAAATGTTTGTTAGAATTCACCTGTGAAGCCATTTGGTCCTGGACTTTTGTTTGTTGGAAGATTTTTAATCACAGTTTCAATTTCATTACTTGTGATTGGTCTGTTCATATTTTCTATTCTTCCTGCTTCAGTCTTGAAATTTGTCCATGTCTTCCAGGTTGTCCATTTACTGGCATAGAGTTACTTGTAGTAGTCTCTTAAGATGCTTTGTATTTCTGCGGTGTCTGTTGTAACTTCTCGTTTTTCATTTCTAATCTTTTTTTTTTTTTTTTTGTGGTACACGGGCCTCTCACTGTTGTGGCCCCTTTAATGCAAATGTTGTTGCATTTAATATTGTCCCAGAGGTCTCTTAGGCTGTCTTCATTTCTTTTCATTCTTTTTTCATTATTCTCTTCTGCAGCAGTGAATTCCAACATTCTCCCTTCCAGGACACTTATCCGTTTTTCTGCCTGAGTTATTCTGCTATTGATTCCTTCTAGTGTAGTTTTCATTTCAGTTATTGTATTGTTCATCTCTGTTTGTTTGTTCTTTAATTCTTCTAGGCCTTACTTAAACATTTCTTGCATCTTCTCGATCTTGCCTCCATTCTTTTTCCGACGTCCTGGATCATCTTTACTATTATTATTCTGAATTCTTTTTTTGGAAGGTTGCCTGTCTCAATTTCTTTTAGCTGTTTTTCTGGTGTTTTTTCTTGTTCCTTCATCTGGTACATAGCCCTCTGCCTTTTCATCTTGTCTATCTTTCTGTAAATGTGGTTTTTGTTCCACAGGCTGCAGTATTGTAGTTCTTCTTGCTTCTACTCAGGACAAACATTATTAATAATAAATGTATCTTCCTGGCTCACGTCTCAATTCTGTGACCTCATGTAAGTTACTTAGCTTCTCTGAGTCTCTGTTTCACTGTCTGTAGAGTGGGGAAAATTGTATCCTTCATAGGGGTATTGTGGGATGAACTGAGCTAAGGTGTGTAGTATAGAAAGTCTTTGATAAAGAGTGGTGATGATGGTGGTGGGGTTGGGTGGTGATTATTGAGTGAGAGATAGCTGGTCATTACCCATTATCTTTGTTTTGTCTTCTTCCCTTAGGAAAAGGGCCCTGGTGTATGTCAGGGTGACGGTGTGCCCAGTGTAGACCACATTTGCCAGACTCTCTTGCAGCTAGGTGAGCAGCTAGGTGAGCATGTGAATATTTCTGGCCACAAGGCAAGCTGAAGTTTGCAGGTAGAAGATTTAGGGTGACTCCTTAAAGGAGAGACAGCCCGTTTGTCCTTTCTTGCTTCATCCGTCTTGGTGCCTGGCATTCAAAGGCGATGGCAAGTGCTCCAGCAGCCATCTGAACCGTAAAGGGACTTTGACAATGGAAGCCATGATCTGAGGGTGACAGAGCAGCAAGATAGAGAAAACCTGGGTTCTTGATTTAGAGTGGAACTCTTTGCCAGAACTTCTTTTAGGTGAGAGCATTGTCAAGTCATAGTTGTTTTGTTTTTGAGTTTTATCAGCAATCTTAATTCTAATCAACAGTGATGAGGAGGGTTCTTTCTTTTTGGAGTTCAAGAGGAGCATCTCTTTGGGCATTTTACAAAGATTGACTCTTGGTTAGTTGGTTTCCAACAGGGCGGGTCTGCTGGAGCAGTCACTTGAGGGAATGGGTAAATGCTGGGATAAAGAAAGAAAGGGGCTTCAAAAGACCAGTCCAGGAAAAAAATATCTACCAGCTCTGTACTTCCCAGCTGTGTCACCTTGGAGAAGTCAGATAACAGCCCTGACTTGAGACTTCTACTTGAGGGCTGCAGCAGGAATTAAGTGAGATCATTGTTACATGACACAGTTCATAGTAATTACCCAAATAATGTTTCTTTCCACTGATTTATTAAAATAGGTATGTAGAGGAGCTGCCCCTTGGCCATCAAAATGTAGGTGGAAATATTTTTTCTTGCCTGAGTTTGTGTGGTTTGACAAATAAAAAGCTCACTGTTTCTTTCCTGGAATTACTTACCCAGTTCATATTCTGCACCCTCTGATATCCCCTATTCCTATTTGTGGCTGTTGACAGGCCTGGGCTCCCAGGTCCTGGGGGATGTTGCGGGGAGGGTAGAGAGTGTGGATACCACCCTTCAATCTCCATTCTGGTGTCCCCTGGCATATTCCTGCCCATAGAATAGCCGATGACTTTTCTTTTCCCCTGGGACCTTATGCTAAACACAGTTACATGCAGCATTTGACAACAGAGCTGGTAATTTATGTTCTGCTGGAATGAAGAAGAAGAGTAATTGAGATGAATATAAATGTGCTCTGAAAAGACACAGTATTTCCCCATCTCTTCCAGGAATCCGGAGCTGGTTATAGAAGGGAGGATGTTAATTGATCACTTGGTGGATTGATTTAAAAACCCATCTGCCTTTAGAATGATGTGTAGGGGAGATGTATTATCCACGCCCCCACCCAGGATGATTTGCTGTTGGGATGGTGGTATGTTTGGGGGTGGGTGGGGGCACAAGTCAGTATCAGATTGTCAACTGGCAAGTGTTTGATGAAGTCATGGACCTGTGAGATCTTGAGAATGTTATGACACCTCTTTGAATCTTGGTTTGCCGTCTTTAAGTGAAGGATAAGAACATTATCTCATTGGGTTGTTCTAACGGTTAAATGAGATACACTGTTTAGAGCACCTGGAACAGTTGCTCCAGGTTTTTTTTTTTTTTTTTTTTTTACCATGATAGCCTCCACTTTAATTAATGTTCTATTACATACACTGCTATTGATTTTTTAAAACGGTTTTGTGTTCGGTATCTGACAATTACACTGCAAACAATACAGCCCATATTCACATTACTGTGCAATTTCCACTAATTCCAGACAAGGGAAAATACACATGTTCGGTTTTTCTCTGGCACAAAGTAGGTAGTCCAAAATTCATTCCCTTCCTTATTTATAATTGAAGGATCACACCTCATTCCTGTCAGCTTTTGTGAAAATTTCTCCTTGCAAAATTTCAACAGTGACAGAAGATCCTATCATTACATTAAAGAAGGGTGAGTTTTTATTTGTCAAACCATGCAAACTCAGGCAAGAAAAAAATATTTCCACCTGCTTTTTGATGGCCAAGGGAAAGGTCCTCTCCACACCTATTTTAGTAAATCAGTAGAAAGAAAGAAGCATTTTTCTGGGTAATTACTGCACTGTTTAGCTTCACTGTAAGAAAACTTTGTTTTGGAGAAGAGGTATGTGTGTGTGTTTGTAAATTCAAACATCTTACGGTTTTTTAAAATTAATTAATTTATGGCGGCTTTGGTTCTTTGTTGCTGCGCACAGGCTTTCTCTAGTTGCTGCGAGCGGGGACTACTCTTTGTTGCAGAGCGCGAGCTTCTCATTGCGGTGGCTTCTCTTGTTGCAGAGCACGGGCTCTAGGTTTGCGAGCTTCAGTAGTTGTGGCACACAGGCTCAGTAGTTGTGGCGCACGGGCTTAGCTGCTCCACGGCATGTGGGATCTTCCCGGACAAGGACTCGAACCTGTGTCCCCTGCATTGGCAGGTGGATTCTTAACCACTGTGCCACCAGGGAAGTCCTATCTTATAGTTTCTATTTTTCAACAACAGTACTTAAAAAATACCATTGCCATACTATCATCCCATTAAATGCAGCTTCTTCTTTTCCTTCCCGAGCCATACGCTGAGATCCAGAACATTTCACCCCAGTACTGGAGCTGGGTCTCTCTCTCCCTGTGTTACCTTCATGGCAGACTGAGAAATACTCCAGATTGATCCAAGTCTCAGCTCTTCTCTTAGAAGGGTGAGAAGTAGGGACCCCAGATTTTATTTTCAGGAGAAAGAAACAATATGGCTAGTGAGGCCTCAGGCAGATCTGGGCTGCTGTTCCTATGTGGGTCCCAGGAAGGGGCTTTTTCTGTGCACGGCACATCGACACCAGCCCAGAAAAAAATTCCTCTCTTTGGAGAAAGTCCTCAAGAAGAGTCCTTTCTCTTCCTGACTTTTTTCGCTGGCTCCACAGAGCTCTTCACTGTTTTGTGCTCTCGGGTTGGGTTTCCACTTTGTTTTTCTTTCTCTCTTCAGTCTCTTCTGGCTCCTCACTTGGCTCGCTGGCTGATCCCTCCCCGCAGCCTAAGGTCTAGGAGTTTTCAACGCTTCCCTTGTGAACCCATACCTGTCCTCCAACCCCCAAGAGAGGTGAAGAACTGGGGTAGATCCAGCCTTGCTGAAGGTCCAGAAGACCTTTATTCCACCGAGCAATGAAAGTGATTGAAGAGAGAAGCAACAGCAATCGTCTGTCTTGTTTTCTCTTATGAGGAACTGGCTACTTAGCATGTCTCCCTCACTGGGGGAAAGTCAATGCTTATTTATGTTTCTTTTCATGGCTGCTTTGCCACAGTCAGCGCAGAGCAGGTGCTTGGTCTCTGTTTGTGGCACAAAGTAGAATTGAAAATCTCTGTGCTCATGTCCAATGGCTCCAATCTATGCTTTGTCATTGGAGCTGGAGCCTCCCCAAACTCCTGCTCCCTGGTTCCTGGGCTAAAACCAAAGCCCTTGGACTCAGTGGTGGTGTTGGCTGCTCAGAATCACTGAAACTGGTTCTGGCTCATCTGGTGTGGCACTTACACTCCTTGTCAGTGTCGGTCGTGTTCTCTACAGCCCCTGAAGCCACGGGTTTGCCTGGCCTACCCCTCTGAATGGGCCGGGCATCCTCTTGCAAAGCCAGCAAGGAAGAGCCGTTGTTCCATCTCACAGTGATTCTCTTCTATCTAGAGGTCATGCCTTCACCTCCCCTTCTTCTCAGCTCTCCTCATCTCATTCATGTCTTCAGGCTCGGTGTGACTGTTGTTCCAATGCGCCTTGTTGGGCCTCCTCCATGTGGCAGTAGCACCTAAGAAGCCTTGTAGGGCTGGGTCTTTGATGACTCCTCTTCCCCTCCCTTCATGCTTACTTTATAGAGTGTATTATTTGTTTTCTGGGAGTTCATGGAAAGGCCTAAGTAGAGTAGATCTCTCCTGAATGTAGTAAAATATTTAGAAATTTACAGAAGTTTTCTAAAGACAGAGTTAGAGATTACATAATTGCGACGTGTGTCTCTTATGCTCACGTTGTATTTATTCCAGTCAATCGCTAACCTAATCAGTCAGCCAACTCACCAATCCATCATTTGGATAACAGGTTATTGAGCTTTTGATGTGAGCTCAGCTATGTAGTAAGGGCCCTGGGGAACACAGAACAAGGGAAAGGCACAGCTCCTGCTTTGAGACACACACAATCCAGTTGAGGAGAGAAGATAAACACTCATGTCACTACAGAAAAACCCACCAGGCAGTTGTTAATTGATTTCTGCATTTTGTGTGTGCGTGTGTGTGTGTTTGTGTAAAACACTTGTCATGGGAGAGGTAGTGTGTTGACATGAAGCCCGCTCAGGTTTGGGGATTGGAGGAACCAGGTTTGAATCTCGGTTCTCCCTCTTACTAGTTGTGGGGCTTTGCATTCCAAATCGCTAGCAGAAAACATTTGTTGAGGATTTTTGTGCACATCGCCCAACTGCAAAGTGCTGTGGGATTGCAGGAGAAAGGCGAGGCATGATGCCCACCCTTGAGCTGCAGTCTCAACAGAGACAACGAGACAAAACAGCAGATGACAACATCCTCCGTGTTGGCCCCGGAATGGATGAAGGGGAGTCTATGACTGTGAACATATGCCCTGCCAGATTGATACAGAGAAGGGATTTATGGTTCTGTAGTGAGCAATTTGAATTAAAGGCTATCCCATTTATGGAGCTCCTCCTGTATTTCAGGAAGCAAGTGAGTGAGGACTGCACGTGAGCGTATACTCCACATGAGCTGCTTTTTTTTTTTTTTTCTTCACATTAGCACCTTAAATTCCATCATCTGGATAATGTTCTGCAGGATCAGGTGTGATCCTGCTCTTTTTTAAAAATTTTATTGAAGTATATTCAATTTACGATGTTGTGTTAATTCCTGCTATACAGCAAAGTGACTCAGTTATACATATATATTCTTTTTCATATTCTTTTCCATTATGGTTTATCATAAGATGTTGACTAGAGTGCCCTGTGCTATACAGTCGGACCTTGTTTATCCATCCTATATATACTAGTTTGCATTTGCTAATCCCAGACTCCCAGTCACTCCCTCCGTCCCCTCCCTTCCCCCTTGGCAACCACAAGTTTGTTCTCTATGTCTGTGAGTCCGTTTCTGTTTCCTAGATATGTTCATTTGTGTCATATGTTAGATTCCACATATAAGTGATATCAGATGGTTTTTGTCTTTCTCTTTCTGACTTACTTCGCTTAGTATGATAATCTCTAGGTCCATCCATGGTGCTGCAAATGGCATTATTTTTTCTTTTTTATGGCTAAGTAATATTCCAGTGTGTGTGTGTGCCCCACATCATTATTCAACTGTTGATGGACATTTACGTCGTTTCCATGTCTTAGCTATTGTAAACAGTGCTGCTATGAACATAGGGGTGCATATATCTTTTCAAATTAGAGTTTTGTCGGAGTATATGCCCAGGAGTGGGATTGAGTCTGCTATTTTTTATGTAGAGGAGGAAATTAAGGTTGAAAGAAGAAAAGTACATTGCTCAAGGTCAAAAACTCATAAGTAGGTGAAGCTCAGATTCCAGCTCACACTGTTCAGACACCATCCTGAATTTTGCATAGTTTCCCTGAGTCTTCACATCATTTTCTCTTTTGCAAGTTAGGCAGCTGAAGCCCAGCTAGGGTAAATGCTTTCAGGTGATCCTTACCCTGAGCTGGGATCTAAACCTGCATCTGTCTGGCTCTAAAGCCTGAGGCTGTTCTCGTACACAAGCTTGGGGAGCTGTGGGGAGAATTTGGGATGTGAAAGAAAGGGTTGCCGTGTTTAAAAAAATCCAGCATAGCAGTTAAACTGAAGGGATCTCCCATTATACAAAACAACCCTAAAATAATCTAAGCTAGTGCTTCTAAAGTGTAATGTGCATATGGGTCACCAAGGGATCTTGTAAAAACTGCAGTTTTGAGCCACTGAGTCTGGGGTTGGGCCTGAGATTCTGCATTTCTAACAAGCTCCAAGTGATGTTGTGCTACTGGTTGCTGAACCACACGTCGAGTAGCAAGAGTCTAAACCGGGGTTCTTAATCTAGGCACTACTGACATTTTGGCCAGTTAATTCTTTGCTGTGGGGCTGGCCTGTACATTGCAGGATGTTTAGCAGCGTCCCTGGCCCCTTCCCACTAGATGTCAGTAGTACCATCCCCCAGTGTGACAACCAGAAATGTCTTCTGACATTGCTGAACGCACCTGCGGGGCAAAATCGCCCCCCAGGTAAGAACCACGGCTCTAAACCAGTGGTTCCCAAACTAGCCTGCACATTGGAGTTGCCTTGGGAGCTTCAAAACTCCTGGTGCCTCTGTCCTACTCGGCAGATTGCAGTTTTACTGGACCTGGAATGTGGCCCAGTTTTTGAAATATTTAAAAGCTTCCCCAGGTGGTTCCAAAGTACAGACAAGTTTGGCAACGTCTAGTCTAAGCTCACACTCTGGTCCAATCAGCTTCTCCCTCTTCTTCAGCTTTCAGGAAGCTGCCAGGTCCAATACTCCCAGCTGCCCCTGGCTGACCAGATACCTGGTCCTGGGAAACGAAGGGAGGTTTCCAGCCTTCACTCATCACACAGAGAGGCCAGCTCTGAGTTGGCTCTAATCCTCCAGTAAAGAAGAGCAGAAAGAAATTATGCAGGGCTGGAATATCTTTAGCCCCATAATCAGTATCAATATCCATCATGTTGTCAGGGCTGCTTTGAATACAGAAGTATTATCTGTCTTGAGCTCCAGAAAAATCCCATTTTGAGCTGTGATCTCCCATAGATGCTGTAAAGGCCTCTGCCATGTTTTGGCTCCTTTGCCTACCTCCCTTGGACCTTTGATAGAATCATCCTTTATTCCACTTGCACCCGGAGCCTAGGACAATAGTCTAACACTTGGCTGGACTTTAGACTGAGCAGGTACTTGAAGGTAGAGAATCTTTGCTAGGTAAGATCTCACCCAGTGGACCCTGGGAGGAATATCTATTTTTAGTTTTTGACTCAGCTGGTCGTGTGTGTGTGTGTGTGTGTGTGTGTGTGGTGTGTTTGTATGTGTTGTAGAACTCATCAGGCTACCTAAAGCCAAGTATATTTTGCTGTCTGCTGTCACATGCTGTGAATGTGGACAAAACACACCCATACTGGGGGCCTTGGATAGGAATTCCTTATTAAGGGCTCACCCTTGTCAGATAAACTTCCGCTTCTAGGGAAATTAATAGAGGAAGGATAAACTCTTAGGGCTGTTATTCTTTCTACCTATTGCTTGATGCCTCCTTTTGCTTTCTTTTCCTGGGTAGTACGGGAGAGGAGAGACTGAATTGCAATGGCTGGAAACATAGATGAGAGAAAAACACATACTCATCATTCAGTGTGCCTGGAGCATTCTTCTGGGTGGCAGTCTGGTGCTGATGGGACTTTGGCGACAGGCAGCCTGGGCTAGGTTTCCAGGTCCAATTTGATATCAAGGTTACTAGCAAATGACCTAAACGCCCTGAGCCTCCATTTCCTTATTTGTAAACAGGAAGATGAATAGCACTTGCAGGCTTGTTATGATGATTACATGAGAATAAAATCTAACGGTTATCCAGCACTACCATGTGTCAGAAACATGTATCCGCTCAATTAATTACCCTAACAAATCCTTCCCATATTACGGCTGAGGGAATTAAGGTTCAGAGAGGCTGAGTAATTGACCTGAGCTCACACAGGGAGTAATGACACCAGGCAGTCTGACCTGAGAGCACATGGTTTTAAGACCTCACACTCTACTGCTTACTGCTAAAGTGCTGGCATTGTTGGTGTTCCACAAATGTTACTGTTCCCCTTTCCTACTCTGTGCAACACATTTATTTTCCTAATTGCTAACTTTATCAGTGGGTTGGGTAGAGATAAAGGGGGGAGGTTTAGTAGAAGGATTGTTCGTGTATCTTTTGGATGTTAGAATCAAACACCTACAGAACCGGGGCAGGCTGAAGTGAGGGGCCGAATCTAACAGGATAGACTGGGGATATATATCCTGCTCTTAGATATTGAAAACAACTGCAGAGATTCAGGAAAAAACATCCAACACTTACAAAAAGGGGATTTAGGCTGAGAGCTAAATGTGAATGATCTGTGTACCTAGATTATGGTAAATGGATTACAGAAGGACGCAGCAATCCATGAGGTGGCTATGACTTGGCCGTCTGTATACTGTCCTCAGTTCTAGAAGCTCTGAGAGCTCTATCCAAATTGGCAGGCACTTCACAGCCCAGTTTTCCAATCAAGTGCCCATGCATTCACCAATACTCTTTTTTTAAAATCCAAAGTAATAAACTCAAAAACATCATCTGATTTGGGTTTTGAAGTTAAATTCCTCTGACCGATCTACCGGCAGATGAGATAGTGCACATTAAAATGGCAACCACAGCACTACCAAAAACCATTTCTTGAGAGCCTGCTACGTCCTAAGCCCTTCACTGAATGTTCGACATGCCTTATTTCATTTAGTTGCTCATGGCAACCTAATGGGGTGGGTCCTTGTCTTGCTTCTCTTTTATAGATGAGGAAACAGGCTCAGAGGGATGATATAATTTCCCCAAGGTCATCCGCTCAGTAAAAGGAATTGGAATCTAAAAGAAATCACATCCAGAAGGGGTATTTCAGGAAGAATTGGCTATCTGAGGGCCTTGAATGACCCACAGATTGTTTAATGGGCCCCCGGACAGCGGGCCCTGGCTCTGCTGGGGGCAGTGAGTGCCCGGTGCGGCCGAGGCCCTGGAGATTGCTTTACAAAGTGTTTCTGAATGAGTCTCCATGCTCTCAGCACATCTCATTGCTGCCCGAGATAGATTTTCTATCCCACTGTGTGAAAGCTTCTGCTAAGTGTTACTGTCACTGGCTCAGTGATAAGCAGGGTGGTTTCCATACTTTTCGCAGCTTGTGGAAGGTGAGATAGTGACACATGTGCTAAAGCTCAGAAAAGCCATAATGTCTGCCTCATCTTTTTCTTCAGTTCATCTAAACAGGTTCAGATCTGTTCCCATTTTGCATTTATCAGAACATAACACGGAGGTGAAAATTCAGCTGCTGTAGTTTAGCAGGTTGCCCTGAATCTTGCCAATAGAGCATAAGGGACCCCAAGAATCACAGCGTTCTTGGTCCTCCCCCTGTTTAGTCACAAACCCTGAGCTACTTTTTTTCCGATTAAACTGTAAAAATGGTCTGCCCTTTGTTTTCAGCCAGGAGGGATTTGTGCAATTTTTTGGGCGCAGGAATAATTCAGGCGGGAGCATTTACATTCGCCTGTCAAGTTCCCCCCTGTTTTGGGGTCTCTGAGGTGTACTCTGTCATTTCCTGTCTCCTTTTCCTATGGGGCACTGAAAAGATCCCCGAGGTTGGTCACTAATTTACTTCTTGACTTGGGGCAAAATTACCCTTGAAGGGGTAAATTACTTCACAGCCCTGGGTCTTTGTTTTGCCAGTGGAAAATTAGGAAATTCATTCCTTCAACAAAAATTGTTCATTACTTCGTATGTGTTGGGTGCTTCAGGGCCAAGCAGCAGAATTATGCTGGTGAGCAAATTCAGACACGGTCCCTGACCTTTCAGGGCAGAAATCTCATGCACCGAAGGGTTTGCACTGGGTGACACCCAGTGTCAGCCACATCAACTCAGTTGTCCTTCACAACCCCTGTAAGGCAGGTATTAGCACCTCCATTTAAGAGATGAGGGGGTGGGATGCAGCCTCACACAGCAATAAACCGTAGAACTGGAGCTCAGATCTGGTTCTGTTTGCTTCCAAAGCCCACTGGTTCTCCAGTCCACTGATCCGCTCGCTTAAGGGGAAGGGAGCTAGTAATTACTGAATGCCCCTTAAATGACAGCACTCTTAAGTACGTCACCTAATTCATTCTCACATCAACCTCTGAAATAGGATTTTCACCTCTATTGCGTGGATGAAGGGCCTTGGATTCAGACATTCCCAGAGGCTTACGCAGCCTCGCAGATGGCAGAGGCCCGAGGAGTGGTCACTCCAGCCAGCTCTGAGTCTCCAGAGCTCACTGCTAGGTCTTCATCTCCCTGGGCTCTGGCTCCCTGGGTCTGTAAAAGAGCTCACCTTGCACCACTGTAAGCTCCCTGCTTCTATTTATTTACTTATTTCCCTACTGCTCAGCTATCCATCTCGGAAACCTCATCTATTCTGATTTGGTTAACTGCCTCTCCTCCCAACCAGCACATGGTAGGTGTTCAGTAAACATTGGTTAACTAAATAAATGAATACTAATGATCATCCTCCAGAAAGCAGGGCCTGCGCCTGTGTCACATGTTCTGTTTTCTTGTCCTAGAAAGTAAAAGCATAGACTACAGCTAACACCAGTTCCTCCTGAGCTGGCACGATAAGAAAAAGGAACCAACTTCTTATAAAATATTTGAAAGATGCTTCAGTCAAGAGTCCACGTTCATATGTGAGGCCTTGTTTATGGGATAAGCAGGGCCACCAACTGATGGGTTCTGCTCTGGATTAAGCAAACATCCTCCTAGCAAGAATGGATTTGTATTGACATGCAACATAGTGGACCCTGGCTTGTTATTTTGGAGACTTCCCCCAACCTCACGCTGACCCTGCAGGCAATCAGATCATCATTTGCAGGCTAATTATTTCCCTGAAGAGCAGCCATCATCCTCTCCCACCCTCTGCCATCCTACCCTGCTCTGTGAACTCCCAAGTTTAAGAGAAAAATAATGCTAAAAGCAAAGGAACCATGCCATACTTTAACAGCAGTGGGCTGTGCTCCTAACATACAGACTCTGGAATGTCGGTTTCCCAGGACAGAAGGGTTTCCTGAGCTTCACAGCTGTTAGCAGAGATGGCCAAGCATTTGTTTCATTTAATTGTGCAGCCTAGATTCTTACCGCTCACTGACAGCGCATTAAAGGAAGCTGCACCTGCATTTATTAAAAGAGAAGGAAAATTCCAGGTCTCAGTGCCTTAACAGCCAGGTGGAGGGGCTGGACTCTTAGCAGAAGAAGCTGAAAACGGGCTGATAAGGAGAGCAGGGCACAGCAGCTAGTGAGCAGAGGACCAAGTGCGTGCTGAAGGATTTTACTGAGCACCTGAATTCTTAAGGGGATGCAGAAGCAATAATAATTCCACCTTACATTCCTTTGCTATTTAATCATCTCAGCTATATTGTAAGACAGGTATTGCAAGCACCATTTTCCAGATCACAAACTGAGGCCGCAATCAGAGTAACTTGCCTTTGTAAACCTCATAGCAGAGCCTGGACACAGACCCTGGTCTGTGTGATTCCAAGTTCCGTGTTCACGTCCTCATGAGACCATCTCCAGGCATGTCCTGTGTGCCAGGCTGTGCTTTAGGTACAGGTTGTACAGAGAGGGTGAGACCCCATCCCTGGCCTCAAGGAGTTTCTGGTCTAGAGAACAGCCTATAAAGTCATAGTGCATGATCACATAGCAGGATGGGAACACAGGGAGGTCTGCAAAGCCCAGGGAGGAGGGTGCACCTGACTCTGGGGGGTGGGGGGTCCTGGAGGCAGGGAGCTGGGTCCTGAAAGATACCTTGATGTCTGCTGGGTGGCCAAGGTCAGCTGTGGGAGGGGCACTTGAGGCTTTTAGACAAAGTCTACAAGGAAGGTCACAGAGGCATGAGATTGGACTTGAGTCATGCACAAGTGCAGGGGTAGAGCATTCCAGCCATAGCAAATGTAAGGGCCTTGATAAAGTTCATATATCAGCTTAGTTTGTACATTTTAAAATATTTTTATCTTATGAAAAATTGATACATGTATAAGGTATACAATGAAAAGTATATTTTCCTGACTTACCAGTTTCTTATGTCTTTCCAAAGATATTCCAGCATAATCAATCATATATATAAACACATATATGTGACATATATATATATATATATATGGCTCCCTATTTTTTAGAATTATGAATATACCTCTTTCTAAAAACACTTCTTCTAAAATACCCCTTCTAAAAACATTTCGTGTTGGCAGGGATTTTGAGGTCCTTCATCCTCTGGCTTCACCTCATGTCTTCGGCTCATCACACAGTCCCCCTTGCTCACTGTGACCTGGGCACACGAGCTTTCTTTCAGTCCTTTGGACATTCTCCCTGTCTCACAGAAACTTTGCATGCATTATTCCCTGGTTGGAAGGCTCCTTCCCCTCCGCTGCTTCACCTTAATCTAGTTCAGGTGGAGAGTCCTTGATTCATCCTTAATAGGTACTTTCTTACTGAAGTCTCAACCTCCCTCTCCTCTCTCCTCCACCCGATCCTTACTTCAGTCACCATGGCTTTCTTTTTGCTCCTCAGTCGCACCAACCACCTTGCCGTCGCCGGCCTTGGTCTCAGCTGTTTCTGATGCCTAGGATGTTCTTCCTCATGATGATGCTCGTGGCTGGTATCACTCAGATCTCCACTGGAACTTGATGAGAGAGCCTTTCCGTGGCCACCTGGCCTCAAGCGGCCACCCAATCTGTCTTTCTCCTATCATTCTATCTTAGGTCTCTGTTGATATTTTTCTTGATTGACTGATTTGATTGATCTCTCCTGCTCCACTCCAAATATAAGCTCCGAAAGAGAAGAAAATTGTCCTCTTCATCCTGTATTCCTAGTGCCTGGGGCACAGGGTACCTAGTATCTGTTAAGCGAATAAAGGCATTATATATTTGTGAGCACAGAAGTGCAGGATGAAAGTGGTGCTTAAGGAGGACTACAGATCAGTAAAATTCAGAGCAATCAAGGGCAGCTTGGATGCAGAAATATTAGAGAAAGGAAACTGGAGGAGAGCACATTCATGGTGTTTCTGCCACTTACATCCCCTCTGCCAATTGAATCAGAATCTGCGAGGGTGGGGTCCCCATATCTGTATGTTTTACAAGCTCCCCAGGAGTTTCTGGTATCAGCAGGGTTGAGAACGACTGAGCTCGGTGACATTTAACTGTCCTGCCCACTGAAATAGAGTGCCAGCTACGTAGGCAATTTAAAATTTTCTAGTAGTTATGATAAAAGTAAAAAGAACAGGTGAAATTAATTTTTATAATATGTTTTATTTAACCCACTATGTCAAAATATTATTTCAACACGTCATAAATATAAAAATTATCAATGTGATCTTTTATACTCCTCTTTTTAGAAATTAAGAGGTCTTCAAAATCAGGATGTAGCTTGTACTGACAGCACATTGCAATTCAGACTAGCCACATTTTAAGAGCTCAGTAGCCACATAAGGTTGGGGTTCCTGTATTAGCTGGTACAGAACCACAGGTCCCTTCTGGTTCTGGCGTCTGATAACTGATTCTGAGCACAGCTCTGTGATTCTGAAACTCAAAGCAGCCCAGCATGTACTGGGAATTGCGTTTCTTTCTTGTTCTTATTCACATCCATGTTTTCCCAAGACCTGCCTTCTCTTGGCTCTAGATTCATTTCTTTTCATGCTGTCTGTTGGTACCTGAGAATCCCCAGCCTGGATCAAAGCTCTCTTGCTAACCTGTGGGGAGGTTTTTTTCCTTCAGTGAATATGACACGGGATCTGATTTTTAGCCAGTGGATGTCACTGTTTACTCAAGGAGGGTCCTTGGAGGAAGAGGCCATCTAATCCAGGGACAAATGCAAAAACAGCAGTCAGTGTCTCCTTGTTCCCTGTATTAGTGTTTCCCTTCTAATTTGGAGGAGTGATAGATGTGTAGGACAGGAACTGCAGGTGGTCAGTGCTGGCTCACCAGTGTCATCTAGAGGAGTTCACTGGTCTTGGAGATTCGAAGTACCATTTAATAAAAGGCATCATCCAGAATGACAAGGCAATCAGCAACCCAGTTAATTGCAGTCAAGACTCCCTGATTTGCCCTTTTAAAAAAAGGAGATCTGTATTTCTGTAGAGCAGAGGTCACAAACAGTCAGCCCGTAGCCAAGTCTGGCCCACAGCTGTGTGACCCACACAGTGTTTGGGAAACAATCGAGCCAACATTTACAGTGGAGAGGATTTCACACAAACATTTGGATTTCTGGCTTTGCCTGAAATGTTAGCTCCGCCACATTAGATTCACACCCTGCAAAGCCACAGCTGAGATGACGATCAGTTATCTTTTAAAAAAAAAAGAAAGATTTTTTATTTAAAATTTTATTTTTGGCTGCATTGGGTCTTTGTTGCTGTGCGCGGGCCCTCTCTAGTTGAGGTGAGCGGGGGCTACTCCTCGTTGCGGGGCACCGGTCTCTCATTGTGGTGGCTTCTCTTGTTATGGCTCACGGGCTCTAGGTGCACAGGCTCAGCAGTTGTGGTACACGGGCTCAGCTGCTCTGCGGCATGTGGGATCCTCGGGGACCAGGGATTGAACCATGTCCCCTGCATTGGCAGGCAGACTCTCAACCACTGTGCCACCAGGGAAGCCCAATCAGCTGTCTTTTAAATGGACATGTTCTCTTCATTTTCCACAGTCCTCACCATTCCCAAGTACCCCCCAAATCAGGTCACTTCACCCATTCAAGTTGGCAGCCTAACCCCTGTTGGCATTTGTGTTTCTTGGAGTAAACACATACATAGGTATTAACCACTTTTGCAGGCATCTGAAGGATAGGATGATTTAGAAACAAAGGTGTTATGAGATTCGTTTTTTAAGATCCTTTCCACCTTTAGGTTTGGGGCTGGAGAATTCTTGGCTCATGGTAGGACTAGTGACCTGTTGCTTGCACCTACTTCTTCAAGGTTACAGATGGCCCAGGTGGTCAAGAGCTCCCTACTGTAGCCCAGGGTATGGGAGGTGGAAGAAAACTGGTTAGAGAAGGTAGAATCTTTGATGCCACTATTGGGGGGTGATGAAGATAGACCCCACTGGCCTCTCCTGACCTTCGCTCCAGTGAGCGCAAGCTGAGTTTCCCTTGTACCTTTTTCTAAAGCAGTGGGTCTCAAATTTGAGTGAACACCAGCATCACCTGGAGGACTTGTTAATCACAAGCTGGGCCTAAGTCTCCAACCTTCTCATTCAATAGGTGTAGAGTAGAACTTGAGAATTCACATAGGAATGAAGCTTTCAGATGCTGCTGACCTGCAACCACACTTCTAGAACACTGAGATTGCTTCAAAGGCAAAAGAGGTGTGTGTGTATGCACGCGCGTGCATGCGTGATGATACACTGAAAACGGGATC
This sequence comes from Leucopleurus acutus, assembly GCF_964270905.1. Taxonomy (NCBI): domain Eukaryota; kingdom Metazoa; phylum Chordata; class Mammalia; order Artiodactyla; family Delphinidae; genus Leucopleurus; species Leucopleurus acutus. The sequence goes on from NC_139156.1 coordinate 50,723,025, forward strand.
TTGATTTCCTTTCCAGAACACGTGTGTGATACAAGGCCCAGCACGTTAGCAAAGGCAGAGGAGAATGAACTCATGCACAAGCAACCGTGGGCAAGGTTCTGGCTTTTTCTTTATCAGTGTGTTAGATATCCTTCTCAAGAAAAAAGATCAAATACCATTGGGTGGCCTCTAACTCGGGCTGATTACCTGACTGTGGATGAAATAACCTTTTTCTTAAAAGAAAAACAAGACAGCAACCACAGGCCCGCCTCTGCTGGCTCTGACAGCACCGTGCAGAGGTGGGCAAAGGAGCTTTGGAGCGGTTGGGGTTGACGTTTACTGAGCACCCGCTGTGTGCTAGGTGCTGTGTTATAGGCTTACCCGGATATCTCACTCAGTTCTCTCACCGTGCCAGGAGATACGTATTAGATATATTTACATTTTCTAGTTGTGGGAACTGCCTCAGAATTGTTAAGTAACTTTCCTAAAGCCACACAGCTAGTGGGTGGTGGTCAAGTTTTGAGGCAGGCTCATCCAGCCCCACAGCTGGAGCTCTGAACCACTGTGATGCGAGCCAGAATGGGGTTTGAAGTGTAGGAATACCACTTAGAAGCTACAGGAAAGGATAATTGACTTCGCTCCTTTGTGCCTTTAGCTTCTTCTGCTGCAAAATGGAAATAATAATACCACTTCCTAGACTGCTGTAAGAATCAAATTGGCTGAAGTCTGTGTATCATCTGATACTTCCTTGTCTCAGTGTAAGTGCTAATCTGCTTCCCTCTTCCATCACTGTCTCTCATGGATTCCCCAGTGATTTTGCCCTATATCTCAAAGCGTTCGTTCATTCGGCATTTATTGTGCACCTATTAAGTATGCTGTGAACAATCGAATTGGACACAGTCCCTGCAGAGTGGTGACAGGGAGGAGCTACAGGTTGATGATCTCACTGCCAGCCCTCCCTCTCCAGATGCAAGTCTCCCAGGGCCCTCAAGTTCAACATGCCCCTCAACCTTGGCTCTTCTCAGAGGAAAGCCCTGTTTTTGTTGACAGTGCCAGACACCCTTGTTCTTTTGAGCCAATAGCCTGCCTGTTCCCCTACATATATTTCTTTCAGACATTATACCCAGGCTCCAGGTCCTAGGGGTTCTAGCTGGGGAATCCATTGAATCCTGATGACTCTTATCTAATTCAGGTCACCATTCACTCCTTACCAGGATCTTCTCTGCCTCCGAAGAGGGAACTCCTTTTCTGCCTATCTTGATCCTCCCACTAGTCTCCACATGGCTGGCAGACTGAGTGTTCCAAATGCACCTCTGAGCCCATTGCCACCTGCACAGGTTCTGCGGCATCTCCTCCTTGCTCTCAGACCCCTGTCCAGCCTTCGGCACATCCAGCCTCTGGGATGCCCTGCCTGCCACCTCTTCTGGCCTCCTGGCATCATCCTCTTCTATTCTCCAGCAACCCCTGGGAACCTGTCCTCTTACTCTACTGGCTTGTGCCTCCATGGCTTTGCTCAGGAAGCTCTCTCTGCTGGTTCTGCTGGTTCTGCTGGTTCTGCTGGGAATACCCCGCCCACCCCTTCACCTGGCTCATTCTTACTCATCCTTTCCAACCCAGCTCAGGAACCTGCTTTCTCAGAAAGCCTTTCCCGCTTCCCAGTTTGGAGTAAATTCTTCTCCTGTGCTCCCGTAGACCTTGCTCAGCATCCTTTGCACACCCTAAGGCACTTATCTGCAGCTGTCTCTTGCACCGATTGGAAACTCCAGACATGTCTTTATTTTTGCATTCAGGTTGAGAGCAACCAGCCATGGTCTGGGTCCCTAAGATCTGGGAGTGTGGAAGTGGGCCAGGGAACTGGGTGTGGCTGGGTGGAGACCTCCTGGGGTGGGTGGAGAGCAAGGTCCAGAGCTTTCACATTCCCAGCATCGTGCACCTGTGAGCAGGCATGCTCCTCGTGAATGGCCCCTAGGGTAGCCTTTGGAAGCTTAAATAGCTGCAGAAGTCAGCATCTTTATTTCAAGACCATTCTTTCTGACGTGTCTCCCCATAAATGCCACTTGTACTGAGCCACATGGAGACTTAGGTCTGGGGGGGGTTGACCTATTCAGAGGCCTGTTTATCAATCAGAGGGAGGCTGAGTTGATCCTGATTCCCAGCTGGGGACCTTTGGACAGCAGCAAACATCAGCTTAAGTCCAGGACTGTCCCACTCTGCCTTGCTCTGCCTGCTTGCTGGCGATCTCCTTCCCTGGGTTCTCTCTCTGCACAGAGACCAGCCATAAATTAAGCCAGAAACTTGGTGACCTGAGTTCCTCTCTCCATCTCCTCCTCTCCACCAGGCATGTGAACTATCCCTTTGTGGCTCAGTGAGGATGCCGGCGACAGCACCCTGGAGGGTCAGGGTCAGAGGCAGCCAGGGATGGAGTATGATGCTGTCGCCAGCGGGGACTCCTGATTCCTCATCTCTCTGGCTCTACAAGCTCTGAGAAAGAGCTGAGGGCTTTCTTCTTTTCAGAGACCTGGGAAATGTTGGTGTAGTTGTCTGACAGGGGTTTCACTCTCCACAATCTGGGAAAAATGGCCACAGGCCTCCTTGTAGGGGACCAGCGAGGGTCATGGGAATGAACTCTCTATTTCTTGAAAGGGTAATTTCTTTTTCCCTGAAAGCAGCTCCCTGCTGGTTTTGTATCCTGTTAACAGGACGAAAGATGACACCTATTGTAGAGTGAATCGGCTTCTAACCGCACTTGCTCTTAATCTGATCCTTTATCAACCTATGAGATGGTGGGTGTGGGGCATGGCGTGGCAGACAGGCAATACACTCCATCCTTTACAGACGAGGAAACTGAGGCCCTGAGGGATTACGTGTCACTAATGAGGTTATCTTTCATATTTGCCAAGGCTCTGAGGCTTGCAGAACATTTGCATTTAAATGTGTGCATTTACATTCTTATAACAGTGACATTCTTATAACAAGAGTGGAAGGTAGATAAAGGAAATGTGAATAATGACACTGACAACAACTATAATCACAGGCTTGTATATGCTGGGTGCTCTTCTACATGATTATTAGATCTCAGTGGACAATTGACTCTGTGGTAGCTGGTATCATGCCCTACTTGTCCAGGACTTAACTGAGCCTCAGATAAATGAAATAAACTGTCTGTGTGACACACAAGGTCAGTGTCAGAACTGGGATAAGAACTCAGGCTACCAGGTCTTCAGTGTAAAACTTTCTCTACTACTCATCCAAGATCATGTGCTTGAGTCTCCTTCTAGAATCTTCTCTGGAACTTCCTTAGTCTTTGAACATGAGCAGGGGCTTCAGTTATTTCAGAAGGAGGGCTCCTGCCCCCTCACTGCCAGCAGGCTGGGGAGGCTGGTTGATGATGCCCAAGGAAGGCTTAGTGTCCACTTTTGAAAAATGCAAAATGTGGACAGAACTCCCCAAAGTAGTAATGTCCCCGTTGAGCATTCTGCTCTGGGAAATACTTTAGTCTTTCACCCAGACTTCTGGTTGCCAGATTTGGGTTTTGGGACTTAACAGTTTGTAAGCATCTAAGCCAGTCATGTTATACTCACAACTTCACTTTAAATTCAAGTTTCAGAATTTTCTGTTGAGACTGTAATATTATCCTAAGCTTATAAATGAGGACTTTTAAGATGCAGGAAGTTAAGTGATGTGCTTCAGCTCACACGGCCTGTTAAGGCTGTAAGCTGCATAGCAGGGATTTGAATCTCAACCTGGGTGACCCCCAAATCCCCCCAGTTTTAGACTTCAGTGTAGTATGGAGGAGCCGGACAGGCCGAAGGCAGATTATGGTGACACCATACAGTGCCTTTGAGCAAATTAGGAAAAAGTGCCTCCACTGGGTGTCAAAATTAGGAAAAGGAACCAATTCCAGGCACAACCCTGGGACATGTGACTCAGGGAGCCAAGCCTTGTGGGAAGGCAAAGGCATCCCTTCCTCCAGGCCCAAGGCACAGTGCTACCCTGAGGGGGGGCGGGGGTTGGACTTCAGCCCCAGTGACCCTCCTCGTAGGGGCATGTGTGCCCAGAACAACCTGGAAACTGGACAGGATGGTTCCTCCTGGAGCCCCAGTCTGTGGTGGTCAGAGATGAAAGGGTCTTGCTTGTGTTTACATCTGGGTGTCCAGGCACCCAGGTACTGTAGCCAAAAGTACGTGCTCTGCATCAGAAGGCCTGGGTTTGAATCTGCATCAACTCCTTCCAAGCCCTCAACCAGGAATAAGCCACACAACCCTCTGTGCTTCAGTTTCCCTCCAAGGGTTGTTAGAAGGATTAAATAAGACATCGGTTGCTCTGTGTGTACCTAGCGCCAGCCTTACCAGCTCTTAGGGTTTGTGGGTAATACTAGGAGGGTTGCCTGGAGGCTCTTCTCAAATCAGTCACCAATGTTTTGTTAGTGAGCCTGTCTCCCAGGCTCTCTTTTCATCAGCTGCTTTGGCGTGGTAATCAGAGGCCCACAAGGATCTAATTAGAGACGGATAAACAACTCAGGAAAAGAACAAGACGTTCATTATTGGCAAGCGCACCCAAGTCTCAGTACCCTTCTGTAGGTACAAAACACAGGTGGAAGTATCTTCTACCCTTATCCCCACAGGAAGCTCCTATTCATTCTTCCAAACCACAGCTTAGAGCGCTCATCCTTGGAGCTTTCCCTGATCCCTTAGGTACATTTAATCCCTAGTTCTGCTTGAGGCCATTTTCATATGCATCTAACACCTGCTTACTCATTTGTCTGCTAATTAATTCATTTGATTGTTTATGCAAGTAAGACACGAGCACCTACCATGTGCAAGGTATGGTAGTAGGTGTGAGGGTGGCTGTTCATGGGGGAGGACTCTGGCTTTTTCTTTGTCGTTTTTGGTTCCTGGACATCTTGGGCAGAACACCTCATTCTGTTTCTGCACCCAATTCAAACACTGGCTCAGGCTCGTGCCTACCCTGGACCCCCCTCCCCTGCCCCACGCCTGGAGTAACATGGTTGAGGATGACCAGAGGAGCTGTGTAACAAGAGTGACCCCCTTGCTGGCCACATCCCCATTCCGGAAGTGGCAGGGGCCACGAGGTGAAGATAGAGGGCAGGTGGGCACAGGAACCAGCCAGGCAATGGCAGGGATTCAGACCTGAGGCTCCCTGGACTGGCGGGAGAGGTGGGGCGTGGGGAGTGCAGCGTCTTGGCTTTCGGGGCTGATTTGGCCATCCCCTCCCCAGATGTTAGCGCTTCCCATGGCTGGGGAGGCTTTAGTGCAGCTGCTCTCACAGCTCTCTGTGTTATGTGTCTGCAAGAAGGAGTAGAAGGGAGAAACCCCACAAAAACAGAAACAGCTGGTGAAGGAAGCCAGCTCAGCAATAAGGGCATCACTGAAGCAACCAATAGACTTGACCCTGAAGGAACATTAAACCGCCTTGACAGCAACCATTTTGTGCTGCAAAATACAGAGAGACACTGGAGAGATGGTAGCTCCAGGAGAGGTCTAGGGCTAGATGGGTGGAGAATTCCTGCAGAGAGTCAGGATTTTTATTAGTAATTACATTGTGAGGGAGAGTGCCAAGGACAGAGGCAGGCGGAGAAAGGCCATTTGGGAAAGTCCAGGAAAGCAGCAGTATGATGTAGGATGAAATAGCTAGCCTGGGATGAAATCTCATTTCACTGTGCAAATTTCCATGGAACCGAGCCCCTTGCAGTCCCAGCTCTGCTCTTGTTCTCAGTAGCAAGCACTTGGCTTGAATTCCTGCTCTGCACTTACTAGAGGTGGGATCCTGAGAAAACTATTTACTATCTCTGGAGCTGCAGTTTGTACATCTGCAAAATGGGGATTGTTTTAGCTGTGGGAGTTTAGACACAATATGTATAATGTGTCTTGCACAGTGCCTGGTAGGCAATAGCCGTGACTAAATAAAATGTAGCTGTTAGACTTTTTGGGAGACTATGATGGTGGTGGTGGTATTAGTGTAACACTAGCTGCTGGGAAAAGGAAATCCTTCAGTTTCAGTTGCATAAAACGATGGAAATCTGTTTCCTGCACATGTAACATTTCAGTTCAGGGTCGGAGGCCAGAGGGTGGTTTTCTTCCATATGTTGATTTAGGGACCCAGGTTCTTCTCATTCTGTTGCTCAGTCATCCACCAAGACTTCAGAGTCCACAGTCGGCAGAGGGGAAAGAGTGGAGAAAGTGCCCCACTTCCTGAAAGTCCTGGGTTGGATCTAACCCATGGTATTCCTGCCCATATCATGTTGATAAGAGCCAGTCATGTGCCCACCCCTGGCGACAAGGAGGGAGCCTCACCAATGACCTACGGCTGGGAGCTCCCTTCCAGGGCTAACGTTACCCTGTTGAAGGAGGTACACGCGTGTTTTGTGGACAGTTAGTTTTCTGTGCTCCAGCGGCACGAGTGATGATGAGTGATGGTTTGGGATGATACAGATGCCTTCACAGAGAGCTAATCCTAGCCAGGTCAGTCACTCGGAATGGGCAGGGGCTAACTAATCCATTGCGTGCAGCGTGCTCTGCGGCTCTGCAGCTTTGGCATTGCTCAGGAGTTTGTGCGACATGCAAAATCTCAGGCCTCACCCCAGACCTCAGGGGTTAGAATCTGCATTTACAACCCTCCACCGAAACGTCTTCCTGTCCAGCGGAGCTTCTGATTTAGGAGGGCTATGATTGGACCTAGGATTCTGATTGTTTCTAACAACTTCTCAGGTAATGCAGTTGTTGCCGGTCCATGGACTATATTCTGAGTAGCAAACATGCAGAGGACGCCAACTTCAGAAGCTCAACTTCTCCCTGAACAAAATGAGAGTTTTCAGCGTCTTTGTGGAAGTGGAGGGGCCTCTCGCTTTCCAATCCTTGTGTAAATGGCAGTCATCTACTTGACATGGGTATCATTTCTCTAAATGGTAGGTTAAGTAGGTTCCCAAGCTCTTGTTTTGTCTGAGAAAGGAGGAAATCCAGAGACCACCCACAGAAACCCTGCAGCTGTGTGTTTACTGATGATCTGGTGGCTGAGCGGAGAGATGCTTTTTTCAGATGTGTGGTTAGAATCCATCTCGGGTGGACATGAATCTCTGTGCAGCTGAGATTTTCTTGCAGTTGTCTGCCGCGAGGAACATTAGTTAATGAAGCCTGGGCTAGGCACACAGGTAATCACCCTCTTCCCTCCTCTCACCCCCTTGCCCCTGTGACAGTTCATTCTTCTGGAAAAATTCATTAACCTACAGTAACACTTTTCACTGGTGACAACTCTAAGTAAAAGCAGCCTGGCATTTCTTACTTTTCACAGACTATTCTCGCAGCTGCCTGAGAATCACACACATTTCAAAAGGACAAAAAATAGCCTTGATTTGGGATCAGTGCTCCTCTTGTAAAAGCACTGAGCTGAAGCTCTGTGGTTGCCTAAAAGTGATTCTGGTCTGTATTACAAGTTGATGGCCAAGACATCTGAGAAACTGTAGAGTGGAGGCTGGGAAGGGATGAAATGTACATTTATCACCTACTATGTGCCATGCACTTTTACTTTGCAAACGTAGCTCCTTAATCTTTAAGACCACCTGCAAATAAGGAGGGATCTGGTGTTTATTAAAATCTTCTAGGTGCTCTACTTTATGCAAGGCACTCTCTGTCATATTTGCCATCTAATTTAACCTGCAACCCCTGCAAAGATTGGACATAATTGTTATTTTATAGATGAAGAAGGTGAGGTTTGGAGAGAGATTAAGTAGACCCCAGAGCCAGGATTTAAATTCAACTCCTCCTACACCGAAGCCCATACTCTTCCAACTTCACTACAAGGTCACTGTCGCTGACAGCCAAGTGGTGGACTTTTAGAGGGGCGGGTTGCTTTTCTATAGTTCCCAGGTCCATGAGATTGCTCAGCGTGGGGGTCAAGGGCAGTCTAGTAGGGCAGCTAAGAGTGTGAACTTTGAGTCAAGTCCATCTGTGTTTAATTCCCGTCAACTGGAAGTTGCAATCGAATTACTTAACCTCTCAGAGGCTCCGTTTCCTCAACTGGAAAATGGGGATAAAAATAGTACTACCCTCAGAGGAATAATGTGAGGAACAATGAGACAATAATATAGGTTTTAGTGTGACTCCAGATACATTAAATAAGAAGTGTTTAGTAAATGCTAATTATCATTACTAATTTTAGTATGTATAGAATCAAGTTCCTTTTGGCTGAAAAGGACAGACATCACTGACCTCAGATCACACGAATATAGGGTGGGGCTATTGCAAAACTGTGAAGAGCAGCGAGACTGGAAAGTCAGATGTGGGTACTCCTTCCTCCAGCTCCCCTGGGCCCACATGTCATCCTCACCACCGCTTCTCTTGCTGGCTCTGGGTCTTCTTTCTCTTCACCAGGGTGCTGTGTTCACTTGTTTTGCTCAACTCCAAGTAAGGCTTCCCAAGCTCCGAGTCTGCATACCATTTTATCCTAAGCACCTGCCGTCTGTAATGGACTTATGGACTCCTAGGACATAATTTAAAATTAATGAGAGAGCATCATGCTAGTTGAAGGCCAGCAAACAGATGGACATCTGCAGTCTGGGGTCTGTTGGCTATGTTGAATGGCGTTTACTCTCTGTTCTAGGGACCAGGTCTCCATAAGCACTATGGGTGAGGCAAGCAGCCCAGTATGTCTACAGTAGGGATTTGGATTATTTCTTTCAATGTGTTTTATTTATTTATTTTTAGGATTATAAATAATAGGGTTTTTTTTAATATCTTTATTGGAGTATAATTGCTTTACAATGGTGTGTTAGTTTCTGCTTTATAACAAAGTGAATCAGTTATACATATACATATGTTCCCATATCTCTTCCCTCTTGCGTCTCCCTCCCTCCCACCCTCCCTATCCCACCCCTCTAGGTGGTCTCAAAGCACCGAGCTGATCTCCCTGTGCTATGCGGCTGCTTCCCATAGCTATCTATTTTACGTTGGTAGTGTATGTATGTCCATGCCGCTCTCACTTTGTCACAGCTCACCCTTCCCCCTCCCCATATCCTCAAGTCCATTCGCTAGTAGGTCTGTGTCTTTATTCCCATCTTACCCCTAGGTTCTTTGTGACCTTTTTTTTTTTTGTCTTAGATTCCATATATATATGTGTTAGCATACGGTATTTGTTTTTCTCTTTCTGACTTACTTCACTCTGTATGACAGACTCTAGGTCCATCCACCTCACTTCAATGTGTTTTAGAATTTCCTATTTTCTCTCTATTTGTCCTTCAATCCATTCTTCAGTTGGGCACAGGTAATTCATTGGTTTATTGAAGGATAAGAATTTGAAAATTAAGAATCTGAGGTGATAAAAGCCATTTTCCTAGAAATGGCAAATTAGCAAAGAAAAGCAGAGAAGGATGGTTTCATGTGCTTGGGCCTGTTACAAGAAGGACTGTGCTTCAAGCCTTAAATGACCTCTTTGGGACATTAACTTCTGCATTGTATGGGCAGCCCTTGATAGGTGTTTCCCTGTTTCTTTCTCTCTCTTATGCCTTTCGACATAATTGCTGCTATTTTTCATTAGAGAAGAATTTTCTTGGAGAAATTTACTTGCTCAACCCTTTACTGTTATCATGACCTAAAAGTCATTGGCAAGTCCTAGAGCCAGGATTTTGTCTTTTTGTTTCAAGACCTAATTGGCTGGAAATTATGAGCAAACCAACTCAGCTCATCGAAGAACCTCCCAAATAAATTCCAAGAACTCTGCTAGGGTTAGTTACTCATCCACGACATGGTGATTATGAGCATTGAATGGAAGTTTAAGCAAATGGTTTGGGGCTTAGAAGAAGAATTCAGATGGATGCAGAGTCTCTCCTTCCTCCTAGGGTGGGTTGGGGCTGGAAACAGATCTGGACTCATTGCAGAGTGTGCAGAATTTGTCGTAAACGATCACTTATTCATTCATACATTTAATCATAAATATTTACTGAATATTTATGGTGTGCCAGTCTAGTAGAGAGAGTAAAGCTCACAAAATATGCTTATGGTCTCCTATATCTCCCAGACACTTTGCAGTTAGTTGGGGCTGGAGACTCCTCTTGGCCAAGGATCCATGAGGGGGCATGTCCCTCCAGGACCAAAATATTCAATCGCTGGCATAAGACCCTTCCGCATATGAGCAGCTCCTGTGACTGAGATTGTGTAGCTATGGTAGAACGGTGTATCCTCTGTCTCCCTGGGTCCCTCAGTGACAGTGTGGAGCAGAGCCCCCTACTAACTCATAATGGGAATGTAGCATGAGTAATAAAGAAATAGACCTTTATTGTATTACGCCACTGACTTTTGAAGTTTGAAGATTTGGTTCTGTGGCCTCACCTAGTCTCTCCTGCATAATTCAGCTAGGCTTGTGTTAAATGATGAGGTTCAATGAAGAATAAAATTTTCATAATTCCTATGGAGTTGTAGTCTAGTCAGGGAGACACAAATTATTCAAACCACCATGCAAATAAACAAAACTTTGAAAGTGATTCAGAGAGTGTCAGAGAGCTATGATGAAATGTTCATAGCTCTCTCTTTACAAAACATGGGCTTGGTCAACCTCGGAATGACCTTATGTCATCATCATCATAAATTGGGAGTGAAGAAGTCCTCTTTGTGTTGCTATAAAAATATACCTGCAAAAAATGAATTCAACCTGACTCTTAAAGATACAGTGCTAGCGCCCAGAGGTGGCAGACTCATGAAAGGGCTTCCCTTTTCTGAATTAATAATTGTAGTAATAATCATGATAATAATAGTGCTAACTAATATGTCAGGCTGGGTAAACAACCCAGATAAATCTTTGTTCTCATTGAGCTCATCGACTGGTAGGTAGGTTTTACTCCTGAGGAAACTGGCTTGGAGAATTCAAGGGACATGCAATCAGGAAGGGGTGAAGAAGGGAACCAAATGCTAGAAGTACAGATAACAGCTGTCAGGGCCTGCCCCTGTAGCCAGGGATAATCTCTAGGGAAGGGGAAGTTGTTAGGTACACACCCCAAGAGGGCTGACTGGTTTTTACTCTTTTATTTACTATGGCTGTTTATTTGCTCAATTTTTCTGTATAGCTGCCAAACCCGTTACTGATCTGCATATACTTACTTAGTTCATTAAGAAAGGACCTGGCTGACAAGCTGTACAATCTCTCTTGAGACCAGTAGCTGGACATGTGGACATGCAGCAGAGATAACACCTGCAGGATGATATACATTATGTAGCTCCTCTGAGCTCCTTGGTGAGGAGAACTGAGACTTGTCTTCTGCAGTGCTTAGCACAGTGCCAAGTAAATGCTTAATGACAGAATATAGGACATTGTGCTTATAAAGCATTTATAGGAAAAAAGCAGGTATTGGATTCCTGTTATAATATTCTTCTTTCATTGATCTGATGTGTCCTATTGATTTACCTTAATAGGACACTGTGATGATTGATTTTATGTGTCAGCTTGGCTGGGCCATAATGTCCAAATATGTGGTCAAACATTATTCTGAGTGTTCCTTTGGTTGTGTTTTTGGATGAGACTGACAATTAAATTGGTGAACCTTGAATAAAGCAGATTGCCCTCCATAATGTGGGTGGGCCTCATCCAATCAGTTGAAGACCTGAACAGAACAAATGACTGACTTCCTCCAAGCAAGAGGGAATTCTGCAGCAATTCCCTGGGTCTCCAGCTGGATGGCCCATCCTGCAGAATTTGAACTTGCCAGCCTCCGTAATTGCATGAACCAATTACTTAAAATAAATCTTCTGTCCATGTACACATCTCACCTATGGCCTCTGGTCCTCTAGAGAACCCTGATTAATACAGATACCCATTTATTTAAACCCCCAAACCTCCATATTTATTTACTACCTACTATATGCCAGGTACTGTTGGCAAAACAAAAAAGAATAAGCCATATTGTCTGCCTTCAAACTCTATTCATTCATCATTTATTTAGAAAATCTTTATTGACTACCTCCTATGTTGCAGACACTGTTCTAGGCACTTGAGATACAGCAGTAACAAAACAGACCTGAATTCTTGCCCTCATGAGTGCTGGGGGAACATAGGCAGGCAATAAACAAAGTATACAAGTAAAATAAAAGAGTAAAAATTGTTGGCCAGAAAGTTCATTTGATTTTTCCCATAAGATGGCTCTAGTAGTGCTTAGTTGTCTTTAACTTTGTTCGACACAATTTTGTTAAATTGTATTGTGACAGCTGTTATATCAGCATGCATTTGAAAAAACTTATCAAAATTGGTGAATTTCTGTGTAGCCATTTTAATATTGAAGATGGAAGAAAAAACCAACATTTTCAGCAGATTATGCTTTATTATTTCAAGAAAGGTAAAAACATAACTGAAATGCAAAAAAAAAGATTTGTGCAGTGTATGGAGAAGGTGCTGCGACTGATTGAATGTGTCAAAAGTGGTTTGCAAAGTTTCGTGTTGGAGATTTCTCACTGGACGATGCTCCATGGTCGGGTAGACCAGTTGAAGTTGATAGTGATCAAATTGAGACATTAATTGAGAACAATCAACGTTCTATACCACGTGGGAGAGAGCCGACGCTCATAATATCCAAATCGAGCTTTGAAAGTCATTTACACCAGCTTGCTTATGTTAATTGCTTTGATATTTGGGTTCCACGTAAGTTAAGCGAAAAAAGCCTTCCTGACCATATTTCCTCATGGGATTCTCTACTTAAATGGAATGAAAACGTTCCGTTTTCAAAACAAATTGTGACAGGTGATGAAAAGTGGATACTGTACAATAATGTGGAACAGAAGAGATGGTGGGGCAAGTGAAATGAACCACTACCAACCACACCAAAGGCCGGTCTTCATCCAAAGAAGGTGATGATGTGTATACGGTGGGATTGGAAGGGAGTCCTCTATTATGAGCTCCTTCCGGAAAACCAAACGATTAATTCCAACAAGTAATGCTCCCAATTAGACCAACTAAAAGCAGTACTTGACGAAAAGCATCCAGAATTAGTCAACAGAAAACGCATAATCTTCCATCCGGATAATACAAGACCGCATGTTTCTTTGATGACCAGGCAAAAACTGTTCCAGCTTGGCTGGGAAGTTCTGATTCATCCACCGTATTCACCAGACATTGCGCCTTTGGATTTCCTTTTATTTTGGTATTTACGAAATTCTCTTAATGGAAAAAATTTCAATTCCCTGGAAAAGGCACCTGGAACGGTTCTTTGCTCAAAAAGATAAAAAGTTTTGGGAAGATGGAATTATGAAGTTGCCTGAAAAATGGCAGAAGGTAGTGGAACAAAACGGTGAATATGTTGTTCAATAAAGTTCTTGGTAAAAATGAAAAATGTGTCTTTTATTTTTATTTCTTTTAACATGTTTATTGGAGTATAATTGCTTTACAATGGTGTGTTAGTTTCTGCTTTATAACAAAGTGAATCAGCTATACATATACATATATCCCCATATCTCCCTCTTGGGTCTCCCTCCCACCCTCCCTATCCCACCCCTCTAGGTGGTCACAAAGCACTGAGCTGATCTCCCTGTGCTATGCAGCTGCCTCCCACTAGCTATCGGTTTGACATTTGGTAGTGTATATATGTCCATGCCACTCTCTCACTTCGTCCCAGCTTCCCCTTCCCCCTTCCCCTTTCCCGTGTCCTCAAGTCCATTCTTCACGTCTATGTCTTTATTCCTGTCCTGCCCCTAGGTTCATCAGAACCATTTTTTTTTTTTTAGATTCCATATATATGTGTTAGCATACAGTATTTGTTTTTCTCTTTCTGACTTACTTCACTCTGTATGACAGACTCTAGGTCCATCCACCTCACTACAAATAACTCCGTTTCATTTCTTTTTATTGCTGAGTAATATTCCATTGTATATGTGTGTTACATCTTCTTTATCCATTCATCTGTCAATGGACACTTAGGTTGCTTCCATGTCCTGGCTATTGTAATAGCACTGCAGTGAACATTGTGGTACATGAGTCTTTTTGAATTCTGGTTTTCTCAGGGTATATGCCCAGTAGTGGGATTGCTGGGTCATATGGTAGTTCTAGTTTTAGTTTTTTAAGGAACCTCCATACTGTTCTCCATAGTGGCTGTATCAATTTACATTCCCACCAACAGTGCAAGAGGGTTCCCTTTTCTCCACACCCTCTCCAGCATTTATTGTTTGTAGATTTTTTGATGATGGCCATTCTCACCGGTGTGAGGTGATACTTCATTGTAGTTTTGATTTGCATTTCTCTAATGATTAGTGATGTTGAGCATCCTTTCATGTGTTTGTTGGCTATCTGTATATTTTCTTCGGAGAAATGTTTATTTAGATCTTCTGCCCATTTTTGGATTGGGTTGTTTGTTTTTTTGGTACTGAGCTGCATGAGCTGTTTGTAAATTTTGGAGATTAATCCTTTGTCAGTCGCTTCATTTGCAAATATTTTCTCCCATTCTGAGGGTTGTCATTTCATCTTATTTATGTTTTTCTTTGCTCTGCACGGCTTAAATGCTCGAGGAGCACTTTCCCCAGGCAGCAAACTCCACTTCCCAGTGTGATAGGAACTCAAAGATATTGATGCAAAGGTGCTGAGTTCAGGTACAGCACTGTCCTTGCCAACTCTATGAACTTGGTCAAACCACCCTTCTTATATTGTTTCTTCATCTATTATATGTCTAGAATAAAACAATGCACCCTTTACTTGGATGAGGCATTTCAAGAAAGTCCTTTTGACATGCTCAATATATAGTATTTCTCTTTGGTGGACTGAGAAATGTGCACAATACGTTTTCCTGCTGCTTCCCCTCTCATCCCTCACCTGTCTCAGATTCCCATTGTGTGTGTCTATGCTGGGGGGATTGAGAGTGGGAGAAGGCTGTAGGTTACTGTCATGGGGTAGGGTTCAGAAATAGGGCTAAGATCTCTGTTTTTCACTTAATCTGACAATTAAAACAGATATTAGTGGCTTATCTTTAAAATATGTCAGAATCTTTTTCATCAAAATAGTAGCATCAAAGAGGTTGCAAAAAAGTCAGCATAGTAAAATGTTTTGTGTCCATCCATCCACCTCATAGGGTTGTACATAGGTATGAGAATAAAACAATCTATAGGGTTACGGACACTAAGTTGCTGTGTTAGGGCTAAGTGTTATTGTTGTAAACCAGCATGCCTTTGCTTGAAAACTATTGCATTTGAGATCCACTACTACGCAATATCTTAACCTCTCTGAGTTGGCAGGATATGGGGAAAATTAATAATCAGTGTATGGGGGGGGGTCAGTCAAGGACAGGTCCCGTGAGGAGATGAGATCTGGGCCAGGTCTCCAAGGCGGTGATCCACACGGATTTGCGGAAACAAGGGTGTGAAGAGCTCTGGGGGCTGGAGGTAAGAATTGGCAAGCTGGGGGCTGGCCCTGGGCATCAGCTCCTTGTGGTCTTCCACTGCTGACAGGAGTATCTCTTGCTTTTTGTGTGAGAATATGAATGAGTTCTATTAGTTCAGCTACGCAGGAAGAGCTCTCGCTCTGTGATTGATCCCCAGGCTGTCAACAGGCAACTGAGGTGTATGAAGCAGATGGGCAGCCAGCCCCTTCCTCTACCTGCCTTCGCCTTCCTAGTCAAGAGCTGACAAGACACCTCCTCCTCCCATAAATCATCAGTCTGGCCACACCCAGATGGGGAGAGAGGAATGTTTTCTATTTTCATTATTATATTTTTAGCCACTCACGCTATCAGGCTTTGTAAGCACCCTAAGATTTCAGAGAGTAAATCATTAATATCCTATGTGGGAAAGTCAGTCGTATGTAACTGCAGCATTGGCAAAGTAAATGGAAAGTGGAAGGCTAGAAGCAGGGAATTAATTATCCTGTGCTGCAGACAGAACTAGGGCAGGTGTTTATGGGTTCCATCTAGCCGCTGCCATGGCTGTGCTGGCTCTAATTAGTGAGATCATGTCCATGGGGCACATCTTCCCATTCCCTGTCAAGCAGCCCTCTAGCCCCAGCAATATTACTGTGAATTCAGGAAAAATAGAATCTCTATTGATAAGATTCCTTGAGGGGATGGTGTATTAGAAAGTCACTTCCCTTCCATTCAGGCAAGTTTTGTTAGAATAGCCATTCTGGACATTTCTCAAATACACACTTAAGAGAACATTATTATGGTTCCCAGGGGAGAAAGGAGGGCAGGGAGGGATAAATTGAGAGCTTGGGATTGACATATACACACTACTATATATAAAATAGTTAACTAATAAGGACCTACTGTATAGCACAGGGAACTCTACTCAATACTCTGTGATGACCTATATGGGAAAAGAATCTAAAGAAAAGAGTGGGTGTATGTATATGTATAATTGATTCACTTTGCTGTACACCTGAAGTTAACACAACACTGTAAATCAACTATACTCCAATAAACATTAAAAAAAAAAAGAGAACATGAGGCCAAACATCACCTTTGGGAGTTACAGCAAATGGGTCTGGGATGGAAAAGGTCTCCCCAACTTACATGGGGATTAATAAATGTACCCTCGAGTGAGTGTAAAATAATGAGAATTTAAAGAATTGGTCCTAAGAGAATTGTTATCCTCTTGGCTCCAAATCCTTTCGCTTCTGTTGACATCTTCTGTCCCCTGATCGGGACCTCATGATCCTCATTCTGTATCTCTTCTGCCTTTTGTCTGTGGCAATTTCCAATCTCAATTCAACAACCGCCATGGCTGTTAAAGCTGCCTTGCATGTGGCGTTATTTTGATGTTATTGCGCTAAAAGACCTCTCCGACAGGGGCGAGGGCAGTCAGGATCACAGAGGGCGAAGAGGGCAGGTACTGCTCCTCTGCCATGTGAAGCCTTGGGCTCAGGAAGCGGGAATCCTCAAGACAGTCTTAAAGATGGTGCTGGAGCTGTGGCTCCATACTGTTGCCTTGAAGGTCTGGTTCCCAGGCTGCTCGGGTTGAGACTGACCAGCTTCTGTGCAAGAGACAAAACAAGATGGCCTTGTGGGCCTAGGGTCTGGCTGGCCGGCTCCCAGTTTTAAGGGGGTCTGCCTCCTTTTTTTTCTGGTCATCTCTTTTCTGGGGCTTCAGAGGCTGACTCATATTCAGTAAATAGTTCGGCTGTGACCCGGACATGGGTGTGTACAGGGCTGTTGCATTGCATCACTCCGTGATGGCCCTGCATATTTAGAAAACATAACAAAGCAACACTTTACTGGGTAAATAAGGTGTGCAATCCTAGAAGGAGGACTGCAGCGTTAAATGAAACAACACACACATGTGCACGCACACATACCCACACATCTTGCTTCTAATTATTAGCTTCAAGAACGAAATGACATTTTCTTACTTAATCTAGCATAGGATGAAAAATTTAATATGATTTTATTTCCTTTCTCTCTACATTTTCTACTCCATCCTTCCCTTCCCTGTCACATTTCCTTGAATTTTTTCATAGGGTTTGGGAATTTAGATTGAGATTATTAACAAATTAATTTCTTTGTAATGACAATCGCCAACTCTATGCTGGACACTAACGTAAACCTTTTACATTTAATCCTCAACAAGATTTATTTTTGACATTTATAGTAACTTTTATAACCATATTAACAATAATTATTTGGACAACTTATTACGCTAATTTATTGTTCCTTTATTCTGTGACTTCCCCAGTTCTGATTTTCTGGTTCTAATTCATCTTTTGGCAATGTGGGGCATGTCTATTTTCAGGAAGTATGATACACATGGTGAACATATTTGGAACAGCTGAGACTGTTTCTGTTCTCCTTGTACATGTGTGAGAGTTTGTCAGGATCAGAATTGAGTCCACAATATCTACCCTCAAAAATCATGTAGAATTAATTCATTCATTTAGGATTTTAGGGAAGATGTCATCATTCATCTGTTTTTGTTCCTTTGAAGTAGTGTACTATATCTTGTAGAGTGCTTATATTTTTTTTCTTTAGCTTTGAAATGGAAAAAATAAATAAGAGGAACCAGGAGAGTCAAGGTGTGGCCATGATTCTATTATTTTGGCCTTTCACTCAAGGATCCCTTTGGATTTTCTGGCTCAAGTTGGCACTGAGCAGGTAGATAGTTGGGGTTTTCCCACATGAATATAAAGGAGGGAGAGAAGTAAAGGGGATGAAGACTCTGCAAGGGAGCAATTATAATGAGGAATTTGGAACCTAGATTGTACTAAGCAGAAAGTAAAGATAGCAGGGACATAACGGATAATGCAGTCATGGAGAGAGTCGATGCCGGGGAGGGCTTGATGAGGATAGACAATTATATCACTGGGGGTGCTAAAATAAACTAACTGGAAGACAGGAATGACTCTTGAGGGTGGAATTCCCAAAATGAAGGTTTTTGTGATGATTCTCTTTCATTTAGGGAATGCCTGTGGGACGGGTGAGGGAGCTGGGATGGATGGGGGATGATGTGGAGGTCCAGTAGCTGATCATCTAGGCTAGGTGTGTGGTAGGTTATGCCCATGGATGTTGGATTTGCTAAGACGATGCCAGAGGGAGGAAGATAGACTGATTCTAGAAGTCTAGAGTGAGTGCAGAGTAAGACTAGGCGGTCAGTTAGATTACAAATTTGAGAGGGGTTGACGGCTGCAGGGCACGGCCTCTAAGCAGGGTGCTGGAGGGACTATTTGAAAGCACAGTGGGAGTGGGGCAAGGAGGACTCCTACTTCTGTCTCATCGGGAGAGGTGAATTGAAAAGGCAGTAAGCTGTGACAAAGAGAGAGGCATGGACATATATACACTACCAAACGTAACATAGACAGCTAGTGGGAAGCAGCCGCGTAGCACAGGGAGACCAGCTCGGTGCTTTGTGACCACCTAGAGGGGTGGGAGGGAGACCCAAGAGGGAGATATGGGGATATATGTATACGTATAGCTGATTCACTTTGTTATAAAGCAGAAACTAACACACCATTGTAAAGCAATTATACTCCAATAAAGATGTTAAAAAAAAAAAAAGGAAAGGCAGCAGCAGTAGCTGGGTAAGGCTTCAGGGGAGGCAGTGGCCTCAGAGGGTAGCCAGGTTAAAGAAGAAGGGGAAGGAGAAGTTTAGGGAGGAATGAGAGTGCTTTCTGGTCACAGGCCACGAGTTCTAGAGAGTACAGGTCAAGGGTAGGGTGGCTTAGCGTGGACGATGCTCAGATTAATATAAGAATGATGAATTGGTTGGTGCTGGATTACCAAGTAGGTGAGATTTTGATCAGTCACTTGGGTAAACAGGTGTAAAGGGGAGGCAGAGGCCGTTTCATGGGCATGTCACCTGGGTGGTCCCGCAGGGGCTCCTGCTTAGAAGGGCTTCCTGCTTGGTTTAATGCTCTGCTGTGGCTACCTTAACACGTCTAACAATTTTTGAACACAGAGCCCTGCGTTTTCATTTTGCTCTGGGCTCCAGGAATTTTGCAGTTGCTCCTGGGACAGGGTTAGGTGTGAGGAGAGTGCAGTCCCCGCACTGCATGTGGTGCTGTGGGTGTGCTGGGCTGACTGCCCAGGCTTTACCAGTCTCTTTGCCCTTCCCGGTGGTGCTGGTGTAGACTATTTGTGTCAGTCGACTGATCCAAGGCTCAGCTTCACTTCCTTCCCACACATCTCCCAGTTGGAATATTTGGGGGGTTCTGCTTGGGTCTCTTATTCTAACTTTGTCAGTTGTTTGTAGAAAGGAATAGGCCACATCAACCTTTCTTCAAACCAGCCAATTGTATAGGATGTCCTATTGAAGTTCCTAAAAGTTTCTAACATGAAAATGTCTCTATTTCTCTGTGTGCACCACTGATAGGTTTCCCCCTAATTTTATGAACTTGGGTCATTTTATGAGAGCTGGGGTGTAACAAAGAAGAAGATATATAGTTATGTGTATTCAAAACACCATTAGAAGGGAGTTTACTTTCTCTTTCTTAATATGTTCTCCCCTCTTTTTATTTTATTTTTTGTTTTTCTGCCATACAGAATGTCTTTTGTTTAAATTGAAGTATAGATGATGTATAATATAAATTACAGGTGTACAGTATAGTGATTCACAACTATTAAGGATTTTACTCCATTATAAAATATTTGTTATATTCCCGGTGATGTACAACATATCTTTTAGCTCATTTTAAACCTAATAGTTTGTACCTCTTAATGTGCTACCCCAATATTGCCCCCTCCTCTTCTCTCTCCCCGTTGGTAACTACTAGTTTGTTCTTTATATCTGTGAGCCTGCTTCTTTTTTGTTATATTCACTAGTTTGTTGTGTTTTTCAGATTCCACATATAAGTGATACCATATAGTGTTTGTCTTTCTCTGTCTGACTTATTTCACTTAGCATAATGCGCTCCAAGTCCATCCATATTGCTTCAAATGGCAAAGTTTCACATTCAGCTGTTGATGGACACGTAGGTTGTTTCCATGTTTTGTCAATTATAAATAATGCTGCTATGAACATTGGGGTGCATTGAATTAGTGTTTTTGTTTTTTTCAAATATATATCCAGGAGTGGAATTGCTGGTTCATATGGTAGTTCTATTTTTAGTTTTTTTTGAGAAATCTCCGTACTGTTTTCCACAGTGGCTGCACCAATTTACATTCCCACCAACAGTGTACGAGGGTTCCCTTTTCTCCACATCCTCACCAACATTTGTTATTTGTGTTCTTTTTGATGACAGCCATTCTGACAGGTGTGAAGTGATACCTCATTGTGGTTTAGATTTGCATTTCCCTGATGATTAGCATCTTTTCATGCACCTCTTGACCATCTGTATTTCCTCTTTGGAAAAATGTCTATTCAGTTCTGCCCATTTTTGAATCGGGTTGTTTGTTTTTTGATGTTGAGTTGTATGAGTTGTCTATATATGTTGGATTCCCCTAACTCTTTTTAAAGGATCGGGGTGTATATCCTTGTCTTCCAAGTTCTCTTTGCTCTGAGAGACACTTGTATCATTAGACATAGCTGATGGCTATATAATTTAATTTTGGTAAGTTGCCAATTCTCATTGTTAACTATTAATGCAAGAAAAGAGAACTATTGACTACACGAAAATCAATTCAGGGTTGATCTATCAGCACCTGATGTAGTATCAATGGGTTACTTCTTTCTGAAAAGGAATTACCTTTTCTTTTTTTTTTCCTATATACCCTGTTGCCTATATTGACTACACATACTTCCAAGCACCAACATCATCAATTTACTGCTGTATTTCACATTAAGTGTGTGAGAAAAAAAAAATCTTAACATAGCGGAGATTAGTTTCCTGTGCATTCAAAATGAGATCTAAATAAGCAAGACCTACAGGGGAAATGACCTTCTTCATCTTGTTTATTCTTCACATTTTATCTCACTTAAGGAGGGTGAAAATCAAGTTCTTTTTGCCTTCTGACATGCAGTGTGGCCTGCACAGCCTGTGACAGTTATGGATGTGGGGAGGACGATGTGTGAGGGCTTTTGAATGTCATCAGTTCAGCCAAACACCAGGGCTTTCTGTTCAATTCAACAGAGAGTCTATACGCCTAATAAAGATGCTAACAAGATGTTGCACAAATGAGCCTGCCACTGGAAGGGAGTCGGGGGTCGCTGGAATTTATGACACACCTATTATATGTTAGTTGACAGCTCCCTACTTTTATTTGTCATTTCAGCAGATGAAATGACAGTGCTGTGTGGTTTATTTCCCATTTCTCATGGAAGGAAACTGAGACACAGGGGGATTAAGGATGCTGGTCCTATGTTATAAGTCATGGACAAAGCCAAGCGTGCCTAGATATGAAGCATGTGCTTTTTCCAATTCCTGTGTATTATTTTCTGGGTTCCCACATGTGGGGTTGTAAAGATCTAGTTCCACAGTGAAAATGGATATTGAAGCAAGGTTTAAGTACAGCTCACCCTTTCTTTTGGGTCAAGATGCATGCTTGGACTGGTATCCCTTTGGACACCATGGGGGAGAAGACTTGGCATTTTGTAGGACTTGAGTTTGATACATCCTGCCCTGCTGGCTTCCCCCAGCATTTCCCTCCAGTTCAATTCCTAGGTGTGTTCTGATGCTTCTCCTCTCAGCCTTCACTCATGAGAAGTGGTGTGTGTGTGTGTGTGTGTGTGTGTGTGTGCGCGTGCGTGTGTGTGTGTGTGTGTGCGTGCGCGTGTGCACGCACACTTGCTTTGGGGCAGGATGAAAATGAAAACTATTAAGATATTGAGCATTTGGCAGATTAACACTTTATCCACAGGCATTAAAATTGTCCATCTCCGGCAAGAGAATCAATCCCAACCTTTATCTGAATAAGCTTTTAATTTTTTCTTTGCGGAGAGATGAGTTGGAATATTGAAGAGAAAAGCAGTGTGCGTCTTGACTTGCTTAAAAGCTCGTTTCCTGTTCCCAGCAGGTTATGCTTTCTACTTTACCCTCTTCCGTCCAGATCTGCCTGATCTGAAGCTTTGAAACCATATTTATACTGCTATGATCATCTTCTAGACAGCATCCTTCTGACCCAGATGCACAATGGGAGTACCTTTTGGCCTGATGGGGATGGTAGTATGATGCCAGTGATATTTTATCCCTGGATTTGGCTGAAAGCCTTGGATTTGTGGGGCAAATGTAATTTTCTAATAAAATCCTTGGCTTAAATACGCATGGGGCAGTTGCCGAATTTGTTGGAAATTCTACTTGCTGTCCAGAGAGGTTACATCTCCACAACAGCCATTTCTCCCTAAAGCTTGGGCTCCCGTCCACTTTAGCAACATGGGATATCTACCCAGATAAGAGATATAAAAGATGTAATTTGTGCTTTCTAAGTCTATCTAAGTAACATAGTAATGAATTCCTTTCCTTTCTCCCTTCCCTAAATATCAGTGCATAAAGAGTATATGCTGGGAACTAGAAATTTCGAGACTAGGAAAACCCAGTGTGACCTTAGAAAACAGGCGTATTAAAACACTGATTAGAACACAATAAAAAATCATTACAGGTAAAGGGCATCAGAGAAAGTCTTATAAGGGATGTTATCTTTGGGCAAATCTGGAGAATGGGTATGAATTTTCCATGCTGAGAAGGCAGGAGAAAGGCACTTCAGGCAGAAGAGGGATATGAAAGAGTTTGACTTGCTTGGGAAAGAGTAGTTGGGGTGAAGTTCGCATTAATATGTGAAGGATAACAGCAGGAAGGGAGGTGATAAAATGTGTTGAAGGCCATAAACCCTAAATGCCGTGGTAAGGAGTCTGAGTTTTATCCTATAGGTGATGGGAGCCATTGAAGGTTTTCAGTAAGAGTGCCATGGGAAGATTTGTATTTTAGAATAGAAGCTAATGATGTGTCGAGGTAAACTTAGCTGATTGAGGGTGAGGAGGGATTAGGGAGCAGGATTCCCAGTTGAGGCTGTTTTACTAATCGAGCCGAGCACCTGAATTATGTAACTGGTGATGAGAATAAAGGGGAGTCATATGTTCAGGTGACATTGTGGAGACTGAATGGTTGGGACTTAGTTACTGAACGTGGGCTGGGGACGTGGGAAATGCTAGGAATGGTCCCCAGTTTCTAATTGGACAATGGAGGGGATGGTGGTGACCTTCACTAAGCAAAGAGCACAGGAAGAGGAGTGGTTTGTTGAGGGGATGCGGGAGGATAGGGCACGTTACATCGGAGGCATGGCCTTCTCTAGCACTGGTAGCCTTGGATGAAGAACCAGTTTCCTCCAGGGAGATGCCAGTGGAGTTCTCCCTCCTTTCACAGTAACCTTCAAGGCTCAGTAGGACTCTGCCACGTGAAGAGCTGTATCATCCTGAGCTCTCCATCCTAACAGATGCAAGCACAGCTAATCAGCAGCATCGGAGTTGCATGAGCAGCAGCAAGGGGGTGTTTGCAGCTCAGGCTGAATGACCAGGGCAAGTCAGAGCTTTACTCTAGTGCAGTGTGACAGTGGTATCAGGCCAAAGCTTACTGCTAATAAATTTCAGCTTTGTCCTCAAGTCATGATCACTCAGTATTCAAAAAAGCTACCTACAGCAGCTTCTAAGTCCAAGCCAAATGCCCAGAGCCATTATAGGGACTCTCCCCTGATGACAATTTTCATTCCTCAGCGCCTGGCATTGCCACTGGTGATTAGGACACTGACAATGTACCGGCCAAAATGTCCTCTTGGGGAGTCATTCTGCACCTGTCTGGGTGAATAGAAGTGGTGAGTAAGGCAGACAGATATGGGCTGGCTAGCCAAACACAGAAATGATAGAACAGAAACTCTAAAACCTTGTTGAACCAGAACATGGCATGAAGGAGAAACACATTTTTCCTAAGTACAAACTCCTGCTTTATGCAAGTCATCTCAGTGGAAAATACTCTTACTGGCCAGCTCTTCCAAGAATTCTTACAGTGCATGGAGAAAGCAATGTCCCAGCGTTGGTGAAATGCCCTGAGGGTGTCTTCGACCATTTGTTGAGAGTCAGGGAATGTAAAGGGAAAGTGATAGAGAATAGTTTCCTGTGCCTCCCATTAGCAACCATTAAGCCAGCTTCTAGAGGGCCGACCATGCATTGGGAGGTCCTGCTGTCTCCCAGTGACAAAGTCAGGGGAAGAAGCTGAAAGCAAGAAGCCTGAGTGATGGATCAGGAAAGACAAGTGGAGCCCCACCAGCTCCCCATGATCTGTGGCATCCCTCTCTTTTCTCTGCACTCATTGTCATCAAGGCACAAAGAAGCTTTGTAGTTGTCTGGCCCAAGGCCAGCACGGCCCATCAAATTTTATCTGTATTCTCTGTGTAAGGAGAAAATCACAGGGCACAAAATTGAAGACAGGAGCAATTAATGTGGAACATGCACAGCTAAATAAGCTATTTAAATGTATGACTACAAATTCCCAGGTCTGCCCATTGGGATGGGGACCAGCAATAGAGCCCTCATCAAACGTTCCGCAACTGTTTGCCAGGCAGATATCTCAGTGCAAAACCCCAGGGGGGCTGTCGGGAGATGCTCATGAATTATTTTTATGAAGAGTCTGTGAGGCTCAGTGGTGGAGATTTTCTTGGCTGATCTGGGTGGACAGGCAGAATGCTGGGTCTTAGGGGGAAGCATTCATTTCTCTTCTGTTCTCCAGATGGAGTCACATTTGGCCAGAGAGGCATAGTACTTGGTAGACTGAAAGTGAGCATCAGCTGAGCTTGGATTCTTGGGGTTTTGATTATCTAAGGAGACTCTGAATGGGCCAATTTTCCTTCATCCTGAATGTCAGGGGAAGATAGAACAAAGCAGGCTCAGAAATACTCCCCTTTCCTAGAGACTTTTATGGTAATTTGATAGCGTTGCATGATTCAAATGGTTGTAGGGATTTTCAAACCTCGAGTAAAAGTTGGAAAAAGACTGTGAAACTGGATTGGCTAGATTAGCTGAGATGGTGATGACAACTGCTGACTTGGAAATTTTCCTAGACACGTAGTGATAAAGTAAATAATTTTATCATTTTTTCCCAGGAAATGCCCTGGAGTCCATGAATTCTGCTTTTTTTTTTTTCCAGACTAAGAAATTGTCATATTTTAAAAAGACACAATTCTTCAGGTCATTGCCTTTTAGATTATTTGAAGTCAAAGAATCTTTCTGTTTAAAAATTTCTTAAAATATAGGAAATTTGATGATTCATTGTGAAGTTGACCTCTTTGCTTTCTGGCACAGTCCTGGATTCAACCGGGGAATAAATGAACTGTTGTAGGATTGCTATAAAATTGTCATTAATAAAAGAAAGGATCCTGATTTAGAAATATCTCTTCACAACCTCCATATATAAAAAAGAAATTCTTCAAAAAACTTAAAAGAAGACCCAGCTAGCTATTGCGTGTCTCTGGGAATCCTTCGTAGAAATTTTACAGAGAGGTAAAATGCATTAAAATGGGAGTCAAAAGGCTTTATCATTAACATAACAAGCTTAGGCAAACCAAACCATTCAACCTTCCTGGCTTCCATTTTCTCATCTGTGTAATGAGAAGGTTGGATGGAGTGATCTCTAAGGGCTGGCTTCTATCCGCTGCCTATCCCTTTCCAACCATAATTGCTAAAGACTTACATCCTTGCTAGTCAGATGCACAAGATGTGTCCTGGGACCAGCAGCTTCCAGATCACTCCCAGGTGATTATGAGAAATGCAGTATATTGGCCTCTACCCTAGACCTACTGAATCAGAATCTGCACATTAATAAGATCCTGGGTGATTCATATGCACGTGAACATTAGAGAAGTGCTGGTCTACAACCTGCGGATTCCTTTCTTTTGTACTCTACCATCCTTGTTCTACCACTTTTTTGACTGGGCATATCCCTTTCCTCTGTACCTTCAATTTCCCCCTCCCTCCCTCATATACATTTTAGGGTCCTGCTTCAAACAGACTGAGCTCCTGGAACTGGATACCACTGACTGGGTCTTGATTGCCATTCTACTCAAGTCAGCTGTATGTCATTCATGTCTTAGGTAACTGATACTGCTTGTCTCCGTAAAGACTTTTGGTATGGTTACAGATAATTATCTGATTGGCTGTTATATACTTACTAGGATGATTAATTTGGTGCCCAGAGTAGACAAAACAGACAGGGCTTCAATCTAGATTCCACCTTACCAGTTTTATAGCTGCCAGGAAATGTTGCATGTTACAAATGCGTCTGAAATTACACATTTACTTTCCTTCGCTGTAAACCTTCTGCGGCCCAAATACATCAGATACTTTAATAATGCACAATATCTTCATCCAGAGTTGACTAAGGAACATTTATTTGCAATGACTGAGTTGTTCCATGAGTTTAAGATTAATTACTGTGTGAATTCCAGCTCTGAGAACTGATTCCAGTGTTCCAGTTTCAAGGGCAGACATTACCAGACAATTATGCTCTGATTATATGGTAGCTGATTTTCAGTTTTCAAGGTTAGGATTAATAGAATAAATACAGTGCAAACACAACATTGACATTTTTAACCTTTTTTTCCTACTGAAAGAGAAAATCATTTTTTCCCTGAACTTGCTGAGCCAGCTGTCTTTGTACAGAAAAAGGCCCCCTCCTGTTATTAGCTATTGCTGGAAATGGGAGAGGCGGCTGCTGGACCAGAGCAGGCTTGGCTGCCACTGTCAGAAGTGGGACAGCTCTTAGCCTGGGGACAGTGCTCTTTTGCTTGATGCTTAAGATTGAGAGCACAAAGAATTTGTATAGGATGGGAAAGAAGAGGAGGGGACTCAAACCCAAGTAGGGCAGGGCGCATAAGGCAACACATCTTTAGCATGAGAAACTGCTACATTCACAGTTAAGACTAGGATAGTCAGAACTTCCAAGAGGATAGTCAGAACTCTAAGATTGGTGAACTTTCTTGCTTACCCTGTACCAGGGGTCGACACAGTATATGCCCCATGGGCCAAATCTCGACAGCTGCCTATTTTAAAAATAAAGTTTTAAAACTTTGGACCACAGCAATCCCCATTCATTTATGTACTGTCTATGGCTGCTTTTATGTTACAAGGACAGAGCTGAGTAATTCCAGCAGAGACCTTATAGCCCGCAAAGCCTAAAATATTAGCTATCTGGTCCTTTATAGAAAAAGCTTGCTGACTTATATCCCATTTTATTCTTGAATTTTAAATATTATGGAAGAGGGGAAAGTAGATGAATTTCAGTTAGGATCATCATTTATGATGAAACTTCATCCTACTGTAATATACGCTTTGTTCCTGAACAACAGTCAGAATAACCTGATTTAAAAAAATGGGCAAATGGCTTGAACAGATGACAGGCAACTGGCCAACAGATATAGGAAGTGATGTTCAACATCGTTAATTACCAGGCAATTGCATATCAAAACTGTAATGAAATATTACATCACACCTGTTAGGATTGGCTAGTATCATAAAAGGAAAGATAACAAGCATTGGTGAGAGTGTGAAGAAATTGGAACCCTTGTGCACTGCTGGTGGGAATGTAAAGTGGTGTAGCTACTATGGAAAACAGTATAGTGGTTCTTCAAACAATTAAAAATAGAATCACCATATGGTCCAGCAGTCCCATTTCTGGGTATATCCAAGATAATTGAAGTCAGGATCTCAAAGAGAGCTCTGCACTCCTATGCTATTGCAGTGTTATTTACAATTGCCAAGATATGGAAACAACCCAAGTGTTCATCAATATATGAATGGACAAAGAAAATGTGGTATATAGATACAATAGAATATTATTCAGCCTTAAACAACAGGAAATCCTGACACTTGTGACATCATGGATAAACCTTGAGGATATTACGCTAAATGAAATAAGCTAGCCAGAGAAAGACTGCATGATTCCACTTATATGAGGTATTTATAATAGTCAAACTCATCAAAGCAGAGATCACTATAGTGGTTGCCAGGGGCTGGGATGTTGGAGAAACGGGATATTCTTGTGCATTGGGTATTCAGTTTTACTAGAGATTGGCTGTTACGTAGTGCCTATAGTTAGCAATACAGTAGTGTGCACTTCAAAATTTGTTAAGAGAGTAGATCTTACCACAGAAAACAAGAAACAAAACCAAAAGGACACAAGGGAACTTTGGGAGGTGTTGGATCTGTCTATTACCTTGATTGTGGTGATGGTATCGTGGGTGTTTGCGTATGTCTAAACACGTCAAACTGTACACATTTAAACAGTGCAGTTTTTTTTTTTACATCCATTATACCTCAATAAAGCTCTTATAAAAAGAAAAGAGAGAAGTTAAGTAGAAACTCTATGACAGGGACTTCCCTGGTTGTCCAGTGGTTAAGAATCTGTCTTGCAATGTAAGGGATGCCGGTTTGATCCCTGGTGGGGGAACTAAGATCCCACCTGCCACGGGGCAACTAAGCCTGTGCACCACAACTGGAGAGCCCGAGTGTTGCAACTATAGAGCCCATGTGCTCTGCAGCCTGCGTGCAGCAACTAGAGAGAAGCCCACGCACCGCAACGGAAGACCCTGTGTGCTGCAACTAAGACCAGATGCACCCAATAAATAAATAAATAAATATTTAAAACCCCCCAAAAAACTCTGTGACAGATGTTTCCAGTTTTTTGGTCCAGCACATTTTGAGTTGAGCCCTGCAAGAGATTGGGCTATGTCTCCCTCCCATTCTGTCTTTACAAAGGTTTAGGTTGGGGAGAGCATGGAAGGAAATTGTTAAGAAGACATCCTGGAGGAAATCACGTATGGCAGGAATTATTTTCAATATTTCACTTTGCTGACTCCTCAGTCTCAAAGGCCTCTTACCCAGTGCCTATTCTGAGTATTAGTAGCAGATCTACTGACATTAACATGAATTGGAGGACAGCCCATAGAATACCCCTTCAATATTATTGGACAGTTAGCATCCATCTTATACTTCTTTTTAAAAAAAATTTTATTGGAGTGCAGTTGACTTTACAATGTTGTGTTACTTTCAGGCGTGCAGCAAAGTGAATCAGTTATACATTTATATATACCCATTTGATTTCAGATTCTTTTCCCATATACGTTATTACAGAATATTCAGCAGAGTTCCCTGTGCTATACAGCAGGTCCTTATTAGTTATCTGTTTTATATATAGTAGTGTGTATATGTTAATCCAAGTCTCCTAATTTGTCACTTCCCGCCATGTTTCCCCTTTGGTAACCATAAGTCATCTTATACTTCTTTTTAGTTCTAGTGCTAATACCAGTAACTAGCATTATTGAAAAACAGTCTCCTAAAATGAAGAGTCTTTGTAGTATATTTATTACCCTGGTCTTGTAAACCAGAAAAGGAGAACAATATATCTCCCTAAAACTCAAGAAGGAAGCCTAAGATCTACCATCAGTACCCAAAGCTGAAATTATACTTAAATTATTCCCTGATACTTGTTATGGGACATTCCCATAATTTTTAAGTACTATGTCGGTATTAAACTAGCATTGTTTTCCTCCCATAAATGGCTATGTACTTTGTGCATATTAAAATATGTCATTGCTACAGTGTGAGGCAGTTAAGAGTAGAAAGCAACTTTACAGTCATGGCCTGTGAAATTGCGGGTTCTACTGCAGTGTTGTGTTGCTAAAGGCCTGTACTAGTTATATTATGATAAGCATGAAGATTCAAGTTCTCTGGGTCAAAAAACAACACAACTCTGATAAGTGTCTGGAAAAAGTTAAAGGAAGGAAAACAGCCTCAGCAAACACTTTCAAAGGAATAGTTTTAACTTCTTCCTTTCATTCCCTTTTTTCCATTAGATTTTTTCTTTGGTTAGATTTAAATTTTAATCTAGATCCATAGGTCTAGATTTTCCCATGTCATAAAAAAACAATGGCATAGAATTTGGAAAGAACAGTCTTTAGAGCCATAGCAGGTTTTGACTCCTAGCTCAATAGCTGTTACACTAGCTATATGATTTTGGACAAGTTCATTGATCTGAGTGTCTGTTTCCTCATCTGTGAAACAGGTGTAACAACAAAAACCCTATGTGTTAATGTATGTGAAATGAATGAAATAATGTTTCTAACAATTCCAGGCACTATCCTGCACATTAGAAGGTTAGGAAATTAGCAATAAATTAGGTTAATATGTTAGTGAATAGCTTAATAAAAATTTAAAGCCCTGTCTATTCTCATACTTAAAGGGCAGTATTATCCCATCTTGTTTTGAGTCAGAGTAGCAGAACTGGCTGCCATTTGCATTGGAGTGACTTATTTTTAAATCTGGAGGGCTGTTTTCAAAACTAAACTACTAAAAGATTCAGGATAGTGAGAAATTAAATCATGGTCTAATTGTTTTCCACCAGATCCAGTTTTATGCACCTCTCCAGTTCCATATGATCTAAGAGGCCTGCCTGCCTCTTAGGCCTAAGCTGCTGTCCTGGAAAGCCTTGGCCAATGCTTTTAGCATCTTGTTTCCTGAGACCCCAGGTTGGCTCTGTCACTGGAGGCAGAGGCTGGGTGTTAGCATTCCTCTGTTGCCATGGCAACTCCAATGCCAGGTCCAGGTTGACCAGATGCACAGGGGCTATTAGAGGGCAGGGTGACACAACCTGGAAGTGAGGAGGAGTCAATGTCCTCTGGGGGCGGCTTTAACCAATAAGAACATTCAACAGAAGATAGTAAGGAGTCCCTGGACATATCTGTCACCCTTCTCCCTGAAGGATGCTCCAAGACAGTGAGTCTGTAGGCTTTGCAGAGACATGATAAGCAACAGGCTGGGTTTTCTTAGTTTTTACATTTAGTGACATTTTTATACATTTTTATTACATCGTCTCTTTTATCTTTATATAGGTATAAAATCTCATATGAAAAATAAGATTCGTGAAGATAATTTTAACTCTATTAAGACAGGACAAAAATCATACATAATAATGAGGAAGTTTAGGGTGAGAAATGAAGTAAAGTAGGACCAGTGAGCCTACCAAAGGCAGAGCTAGGCTGGCTTCTGGGTCTTCTCAATCCAGTCTTAAAGTCTCTCCAGCACAGCACACTTGTGCTCCTACCTGCGTTCCGCACAGCTTGTGCACAGTAATACAGTATCGTATAAAGCAGGGGTCAGTGGCAAACATTTTCTGCAAAGGGCCAGATGGTAAATATTTTTGGCTTTGTAGGCCATGAGGTTTCTGTTGCAACTATTCAACTTTGCCATTTCAGTAGAAAGCAACCACAGACCACACATCAGCAAATGGGCACAGCTGTGTTCAGGACCAAATACATCAGCAAATGGGCATAGCTGTGTTCAGGACCAGATACATGATATGAGGGGCCTTGTGCAAAATGACAATCCAAGGCTCTTTTTTCAAAAATTATCAAGAATTTCAAAACATCAATAGCAGTGCATTAAACCAAATGGGGGACCCTTCTAAGTGTGGGGTCCTCGTGGCTGTACAGGTTACAAGCCCATGAAGCCAGACTTGGCTGTGCTCAAATAAAACTTTATTTTCTAAAACAGGTGAAGGGCTGGATTTGGCCCATGGGCCAGTTTGCTGGACCCAACTATAAAGAATCAAATAATAGCGTTTATCTTTGCTTGATCAAGAGGGTCCTGATTGCTGTTGATCTGCCTACTAAGCCATCCCTCAATTTTTCCAATTATATGCCATGGCTGAAAGTCCATATGTGGTCCTTGACCTAGAATTACCCTGGCCCTAGAAGCTAAGAAGCCAACAGCAATGGATTCTGCCCTAAGTACATACCATGCTGCTCTTTCCTGGTTACCTCTGGGAAGACAAAAGAGGCCTTTTGGTTTCAGTTCTTTTTTACTCCAGGTAACTTTGTGTTGACTTTCCCTGGAAGTGTCCTTGACTTCTGAAATACCTTCAAAGACCACTTTTGAAATAAACACATAGTGATCCTTTCAGAAGCCTGTCAGCCTTTGGTTAACTCTTGCCGACATTCTAAGAGCATGTCTTGTCACTTTTCTTGAGTTTTCAGGGAGGCCTTTGTAGTGTCTGGAATATTTTTTAAAATCTGTTTTCACTTTCCCAAATCAGAACTAGGCTCCTGGCGTGTCTCCGGGATGGGTCTGCTGGTTTCCATCACATCCCTACTTTGACCTCTTGTGCTGGCCTATTGACTCAAGAGCCTCAACACTTTAAGGGGCTGATATATCTCCAGGTAGATGTGGAATTTTTAAAACTCCATGATGACATTAGTAGGAGTGCTACCTGGAGAACGGATTTGGTCTGTATAATTGGAATGGACACCTGCCTCTTCTTCCCATTCCTTATCTTTGGGACTTGCTTTTATATGAGGCAAGAAATAGATTCATAGAATGTGAGGACATCGAACAAAAATATGCATTTTTACAGGAAGCTCCAAAGTCCCTTACACAAAGTATGTAGCTGTAAGTAAAGAGGTCATATCAGGCTTGGGTTGATCCAAGCCTGCCTGGGAGAAGGCCCCCCAGGCTTGTTTTCTTCCATCCTGATTCCCTTAGAAACTACAGAGTTAGAATAAATATGGAATGTTGGATCTGCCTTGTCTGCTATGTGGGAATGTGCCCAGCTGAGAAGACCTGTGAGCTGGGATGCAGGCCTCAGACCTATGTGACTAAAAAGCCTGGGGAGGAACTGAGACTGCAGCTTCTCTGCAGCAAGATGATTCACACACAGCTCAGCCCTTGTCCAGGGCAATGGTACCTGTGCCATGTAGGTGAGATGTAAGGTAGCTGCTGGGTCTCTTGATAAATTGGAGATGAATACCGGCTGCATCTCCTGTCCAGTGTCCTTTAATAAACCTAAGTCAAGCCTGGTATGAGTCGAAAGCCTATTATGTCTCCTGGTTCTGATTGTCAGTATGAACCCATAACAGCCACTGTGGTGGAGGTCTTAATTCTGCCTGTCTTTAGATCCAGCATAGCACAGTGCTTAAGAACTTAGGCTTTGGGTCTGACAACCTGGGTTCAAATCCTGACTACGTTATTAACTTCTTCTATCCCGTTAGGAAGATTATTTAACCTCTCTGTGCTCCAGTATCCTCATTTGTAAATTAGAGGTAGTAATAATAATAATACCAATAATACCAACCTCAGAGTTGTGAGGATAGAAAGGGTTAATGCTTGCTGGATCATAGTGTAATGACTGTCACAGGATGGGGTAGACAGGGCTGCTCAGTGTGTATTAGTTACTACGGTTATTATTGAGAAAAGTCTTTCATGTTATCAAAATTTTTATGTCAAGAATATCTTCATCACTGTCACACATAAATGGAAGTTTGGTTTGATGTTATAATCTTCATTTTTCTCTTAATAGAGAAGGATCTAAACATTATATTCTATAAAATGTTTTGGCATTGATGTCTGCATAATAATTTTCCCAGGGCCAAGTGAATCACTTTAATTTTCAATATTTATTCTTTCTAAATTTGTTAAACATTTTCTTCAGTTGTATCTTTTGATATTGATTCTATTCCAACTGACCTCTATGATAACTGAATTATTCAAGAATTCAGGAACTCTTCTTAATATTTATCTTTTCTTATTTCTCTTTTTTTGCTCATTATTTCTTTATTATTCTGTTTGTTTGGGTTGACATTCTGTTCCAATCTATTTTCTGTAGCTCTAATTCTATTATTTATTCCTTCTAATTCTTATTTATTTTACCAAACAATTTTTCCGTTCTTTTACCTTTATGGTTGCAATGCCCCTTTTAGTTACCTGATAATGTGTGACTCCATATGATAACATTTTTTTCTTTTTAATCTTGATTTTTGGGGGGAGGTCCATTTCAGGTACTGGGTTTCCTTCAGCGTCTTTCCTGCTATTTCTCATCCTTGTTGTTTCTAAATACAACTTTCTGACTGTGGTCAGTCTTTTGGTTTCTGTTTACTTGTGCTTCCTGATGGTTATTTTGCACATTACCAGAAGAGTCATAAAGGGAATTCCCTGGTGGTCCAGTGGTTAGGACTCGGTGCTCTCACTGCTGAGACCCCGGGTTCAATCCCTGGTCGGGGAACTAAGATCCCGCAAGCTTCACGGCACGGCCCTCCTTCCCCACAAAAAAAAAAAAAAGAGTGCTAGGGACACTGGAATAAGTTCCGTGCTCTCTTAGTCAATGTTAGAGCAGCCTTCCCAAGTTGGATGGTGTAATTCCAACTATCTGAAATAGTAAAGATATTGGAAGAAATATTATAATAAAGATACTGATAGAGTGCTTCTCCTGGATTTGGGTCTGAGAAATAACACCATCTGGACGTGGTCCTTCATTTTGCTCATACTACTCAGACCTCTCCTGAGAGAGGGAGGTTTACTTCCTCAAGCTGATCGGTGAGAGAATCCACTTCTCTCCTACCCCAGCCACTCAGGCTCTGGCAGAGGGAACCACAGATGAAACATCAGGCTGGATGACAGCATCTCATTCATGTGGGAGATTGTAACCTGCCTATCAGGTTATGGGCATGACTAATTCAAGTGACTTTACGTTTGCTTTGCTCACTGTCAAGGCAGAAATGCTGCAACACTGCTGCCTGGGTCTGACTGGGAACCCAGGGAATAGAGCCAATATCTGAGCGAACACTCGGCAAGAGCACAAAGAAATAGCTCTGAATTCCAGGGGGAGTGTGCAGAGCTGTGACAAGGCGCATTTGCAAGTCAGTCTGTGAGTCGGGTTAGAGATGTTATTACATTTGTACCCCCTAGACACTCTGGGTA
Organism: Leucopleurus acutus; assembly: GCF_964270905.1. Lineage (NCBI taxonomy): Eukaryota > Metazoa > Chordata > Mammalia > Artiodactyla > Delphinidae > Leucopleurus > Leucopleurus acutus. The sequence continues at coordinate 50,758,067 of NC_139156.1, forward strand.
CGGAGGAGGTAAATTTCTTGCTACTGCTTGGTAGTGCTGGGTGTTTCTGCAGTGGACAGCTTCTTGCTCTCTGGGGCTTTTTAATTTGAGTACACACCGATCTGAGAGCAGAGAGACAGGACTCCCTCGGGATTACTCACAGGGTTTAGATAGATTTCATTTGCCTGTATTTGTAGGCCCACATCATGGTGTGTTGCGGGGCGGGGAGCAGACCAGAGTGGGCCACGCTCTGTATATTTGTCTTCCTACCTTGGAGCCGTGAGGGTGGTGGTCATTTGACATCTATAAGTTGCTGCAGGGAAATATGTTCATTTTAGGGGTGACTAGCAGGCTTGATGAGTAGGCTCTCCAACTCTGTCTTCGGGAGGAGTGACGTCATCATTATCTTCTGTCTTTGTGTCATTGGAAATCAGAGATCTGACATGATGGAGGGTCAGCACAACTCTGTTGTCTGGGTGCTTGTGCAGCCAATCAGGCACAGAGCTGGCCAATAAGCCAATGCGAGTGAGGAGAGAAGGCAGCACATGGAGGTGTATGGGCAGCGGCGCTTTCCCCCTTTTGTCATTGTGTCCTTCAGAATCTTTATCTCCTGCCACCCCTGCCTTTATCATGCTTTTATTTCCCCCTTCTCCTTTACAGCCTCACATTTCATTTTGAGATTGTCTTGGATTTTGGTTTCTGACAGTAATTTGTTAACTTAAAATAAGTTTTTGAATCAATGGTTATTTATACTAAACTACAAGTTTTAGTGATTTCTTTGTTTTCATTTGTTTCTGCATCTCACCTTTTCCTACTCGTATTCATTTTTTTTCTAGTGTATACTTAATTCTTTCAGAGAAGTTTCGTGAGGAGATAAACTTATGAATTCTTGTATGCTCAGATGTATCTATATTTTGCTTCCATCTTGAATATTAGTTTGGCTGGAGATAGGATTTTAGATTCAAAATAATTTTCCTCAGAATTTTGAAGATTTGTCTTTAAAAAAAATTTGGTATCCGATGTTTCCAATGAGAAGTCTAATGCCACTCTGATTTATATTCTGCTCTGGGTGACATTTTAAAATAATTTGTGGACGTTCTGATGATTTTATATTTATTCTTGGTTGTTTTAAAACAACACCATTGTGTTCTAGGTGTCTTTTCCACTTGCTTTTAAATGCTTGGCGACAACTCTAGTCTGAATATAAACATTTTCGATCCTGAGAAATTTTATTTTTATTTCTTGGATTACTTCATCCCCTCCATTCTCTTTGCATTCTCTTTTTGAAACTTCTACTAGACTGACGCTAGAACTTTTAGGTATATTCTCAATTGTTCAATTCTTCCAGCCCCCTTATTTACCCTTTCTTTCTAGCAATATTACTACATGTCAAACCACTGGAAAATTTAGTGGCTTGAAATGACAACACTTTATTTTGTTTTATGATTCTGGGGTTGACTAGGCTGTGTTCCTGCTCTATGCCGTGCCATCTGGGGTTGCCCAGGTGGCTGCATTCAGCTGGGAATTCAGCAGGGACACCTATGTTGTTTCCCTGAAGCTTCTCCCTGTCCATGTGGTGTCATCCTCCAGAGCCTCTCCACATGGCCCTTTTCCCCAGTAGAGTAGCCTGGACTTCCTTACAACATGGCAGCTGGGTTTCAAAAGCGAATATTCTAAGAGGAGAAGGCTCTGTTTGTATTAACCCTGATAATGTTCCACTGGGCAAAGCTAGTCACTTGGCCAAGACTGAGTCACTGTGGGAAGTTTCTTTACAAGGGAATAAATGCTGAGAGGTAGGGTTTTTTAGACACCAACAAGTTGATCAAAGTTGGGGTGCTAATAGTTCATCTTTTGAGTACAAGATTTTCACTGTCTCTTCTGAGGTTTAATGCCTACCTGAGATACGACCCAGGTTCTTCTAGGGGCCCACACTCTCTCTCTGGTCTAGTCCGTGGGGAAAGACTCTGTCACCTACTAACTGCTCTGGTGGGAGGGTAAGGCACCTATTAGCTGCCCTGAGTTCAGCTTCCCAGTTACACTTTTCATTGTGTACTTTGTTGCTCCCTCGTTTTCCTGTTCTGTTCTGTCTCTCAGTGTCTCAGTTTTGACCCACATTGTTTTAAGTAGCAGTTTCCTTTTTCTCCTTGGCTGTACCCTTCGGAATCTTCTCCTTTCCCTTTCTCCCCCACTGGAGATGTGATGCTATCCTTTGAGAATATAAACTGGGTTTTCTGCCAGAAATAGATTTACTTTTATCTTTTTTTTTTAAAAGATGTTTCGCTAAGTCTTTATGGTTTAAATAATCACCTTTTAATTACACTTAGCAAATACTTGTTGAATGGCTCAATTAATGTGCAGGAATTTATTGGTTGAGCTTAATGAAACCTGTTATTGCAAGTAGTAGTGTTTGAGGTACCCTGAGAGGTCACCTAGACTAATGATTCTTCACCTTGGCTTAAAATCCGTCAATGGTTTCCCATGGCATTTTTGATAAAATCCAGTTTTCTTAGTATTTCACAAGTGACCTTTCGTGGTCTAGGCAGTGCCTAATTCCATAGCCCCATCTTTTGTCTTTGATCATTTCCTCTTCTGTATTGGAACCACTCTTTATTTAGCTCTTCACAAGTGTCTCTCTCTAAATTATAGGCCTCTGGAAAACCAAGACTTTCTACCAGGAAGAGTCTTCTCTTGAGTAGCTAGTCAGTGCTAACATACCCTTCAGATCTAGTTTCTCTGGAACATCAACCATGACTTCCCCACATTGTCAAAGCTGGGTTAAAATCTCTGATGTGCTTTAAAATTCTCCCGTCTGAGAACTTAGCATTTTGCAGTGTAATTGCACATCTATTGTCTGGTCCACCCAATTGACTGTAAATTCTAGAAGGGACCATATTGGTCATTCAGCCTGTAGCACACTTTTTAACATCCTGCCTAGTATGGTGCCTGGCACATGAACCATTTTCTGAGTCAGTGATTGCACTAATGTGCTTTAGGAGACTTTACAGCATTTGGAGAAAATTTTATGTTATTAGCCTCTATTTAAACATTATGAGGAATCTGTTCAACACTTTCAGATAACAAGGGTTTGAAAAGAATTTCCAATTGAAAACAGAATTCTGCTATTTAAAAGAGCTTGAAAAATCCTGCCCTGGGACAAAGATTTTATTTCACAGATGCAAAATGAATTCCAGCATAGGGAGTGACGTACAAATCTCACATCTTGGTAAATGGCAGAACTGGAACTAGGTCACCATCCCAGCTCTCCCTGTGCCACAGCCTCTATGATGGGCTGTTTGGCATTGCTGTGCCATCTGACCTACTCTGACCTGCAGCTCTAAATGTTCTGCTCATAGCCCTTAAGGCGGCATCCGACTTCACCTGAGATGAAGACTGACTCTGCAGAATCTCTCTCATTAGTGCTATTTCTGAGGACAATGGGATCACCAAGCTCTAACGGGGCTTGAGCAGAAAAGGCTCAGTGATTCTATTAATATCATGCTAGTACTTTGAAGAAGGTTCAAACTCTCTCTAGCAGACTTCAAAGCCCTTGCTTTGTGTGTATCAGATGTTCTATGTGTATCTTACCACAGTCAACAGAGGCAGGCAGGGTGGTTTTTGTCATCCTGATTTACAGCTAAGGAAACCAAGACTAGAGAGTGACATGAGCTTGACCCAGACGGTGAAGGCAGAGCTAGGAAAGAACAGATACTCACTGCATCCCTCTTGGGGATCACACTGCTATTAATTGACTAGCTTAACAAATACTTGACATTTCACTCAGCAAAAGGCAAACTACAAAACAAAACAAAACAACACAAAATAACAAGCGCTCATTTCTGGAGCAGCTTGTTAAATAGGGCTTCTTCATCTTTGCCATTCGGTAGGAGCCCTATAGTGGGTGTTGTGCTGTGGTGCACCACACAGGTCCACCTTCAGGACCAAGGCACTCGGTCTGCCAGCTGCTGGGAGGGCTAGCTCCTGTAACTCACAGCATTATCCTTCTCTGGGAATTCCCCTTGACTGAGGGAGTTGCATTGCCCAAGTTTATGTCCTCTCCTTGGGGACAAGTCTATGTCCAGGACTGGCTGATGCCATGGTACAGAGACTTGACCCCCCTTGCTCCAATCTGAGAAGGGGCCATGCAGCTTCAGAGCCCCCCTAGGGGATCAGCTAAGGGCTGATACAAGTGTATGGAAGTCCAACTTCTCCTTTTGCCCAATCCTGCCCCTTCCTTCACTTCTTTACAGGAGTCACTCTTTCCTGTGCTTCCCAATCAACCTTCCAGGTGTAAACTCCATTTCAGAGTTTATTGCTAGGGAACCGACCTACACAGGGAAGTTGATGAGCTGGGGGTAACCCACTCTTCATGAAGGAATGAAGGGGAGTTCTTCCCCATCATTAAGTCAGGAGAGGAGGAGATTTGGAGAATCACAAAGAGAGCATGAAATGTGTTCTGGATTTTGGAGAACATGGAGACTGAGACCTAAGTCATACCTGAAAGGCTTACAGCTGGGAGGCTTGCTGGAATGCTGTGCAGGGCAATAGGAGGGGCAGTGAGCTGCAGATGTAGGTTCCTGGGAAATGAGACAGACCTCAGGGATCTTGAAAGGTTCTTCACCCAAGAGGCTGGCCTGGGTGGGGGGGTCTGAAAGACCCCTTCCTGGTGGACTGCCAGACGCCAGGGACATAGGGCACCATCCTATCGGTTAGCTAGAAGAGGCAGTATTGACACCAGAAGTATGAAGGCGTTGAGGGTCTCTTGAAGAACTCCAAAAAGTGCCCCCACAGGGCAAAAGAGTCAGTATTTAAATGTCTGCATGGCTAAGGGCATTAAGAAACCCAGAGAGGAGCAGAGAAAGCACCAGGCATATGAGACACTTTGACATTCCTTCCTTCTGCCACTGCTCTTTTCCCCTCCCCAAGGTCAGAGGAGCCGGGAGTAGCATAGTGCGTGGATGAAGAATGAAAAGTCTGAGGGAATCCTTAAGAGAAATGTAAAAGCAAAGCAAAAAGACTACAACTGCCCTTCCTTTCCCATTATAGGCTTTCTCTCTGCTCCTCCTCGTGGTGATTTGGAGAGAGAAGTTTGAAATTGGATGAGAGATCGAAGTTCCGGTATTCAAATTGACAGGATATTTTTGCTCTTGAACATGAGACCACTTATTAATACTTGAGAATGACTGAGATTGCTCTGAGACCTGCTGAGATTTCATTCAGGGACAGACAAGTCTGGTTTGGCTGAGCAGGTTAAGAGGAGGGACACCTGATGAGAAGGAACACATTTACTTTCTTCTCACACCTTACTGAGTCCAGTTCACTCAACGAACCGATTATACTAAGCTTCCTTTTTTGTTAATTTCCTGCTGAGGCAGAAGGCAGTGTGTCAAGTCCTTCGATCTGGAAGGTTTTCTCAGCAGAGTACTTTCCCAAGTGTGGGCCACCTTCTGTCCGATGTTAATAAGTATTTCTTGGAAAGGATTCTTTGTGGCCAAGTAATTTAGGAACCACTGAGCTAAATAAAGTTCAGTGGTAATCTTTTCTGCAGGCCTTTTCAGAGCTTTTAAAACATTGATGTGCATTGTAAGTTTCTAGGATAGGTTTTCCCAACTAAAACTCATTTGATAACTAAGCCATTTTTCTGATGAGTATTTCTTAAGTCTAGTGTTTCTGGAAGCACTTAGGAATAGATGAATTTTAGGAGCACATCTCCCTATACTTATATCTCAGAGCAGTGCTTTCTGGTCACGAGTGTATGGCAAAGTAATATATTGAGATATTGTCCCAACTTGGGCTGCTACAACAAAAATACCATAGATTGGGTGGCTTAAAGAACAGAAATTGATTTCTCATAGTTCTGGAGGCTGGGAAGTCCAAGATCAAGGCTCTGGCAGATTCAATGTCTGGTGAGGGCTCACTTCCTAGTTTATAGATGACCTCCTTCTTTGCTGTGTCCTCACATGGTGGAGAGCAGAGTGCTGGGCTCTTCACCTCCTTTTATGGGCACGAATCACATCATGGGGGCTCCATCATCATGACCTAATTCCCTCCCAAAGGCCCCATCTCCAAACACCGTCACACTGTGTATCAGATTTCAGCATAGGAATTTTATGTGTGTGTTGGGGGGAAGCACACACCTTTGGTCCATAACAGATATTAACTGAGAAGGTAAGGTTTTCACCCTAGTTTCTCGGCCTAAACATGCCTTGTAGCAATTCCAGGTCTGCTCTAACTTACCTCTCTGGGTATGGGGGCTTCCTGTAGCAGGGGCCACCATATGTATTCTCACAGGAGTGCACTGTACAGCGTTTACAAATCAGGGGGGGAAGGGCACCTATGGCAGCTGGGCAGTGGTTTCCCTGGAGGGTGTCCTCCTGTAGGGCTCCTTCTGGAAAATGAAGCAGATGTTCTGCTTGCTCTCACATCCCCACATCCATAGGAAGATTCTATTGCCCAGCATCCTGAGACCAGTCCCACTTTTAGCAGGACCCTCTCCACCAGCATTGTGCCTTTTTCTCTTCTGACCCTCTTCCTGGGATGTACTTTCTAGGTCCTAGAGTATAGTCATGTTGCCTTGTAGTATAAGGCTTGGGGTGAGGGGAATGTCTCAGGGCACCAACAGATATGTTACAGGGCATTGAACCTGCTGGCTTCAGGCAAGGACAGAGGCAACATTCAGAGGGAAGTAGGGCATGAGAACAGCGGCACCTATCATTGAGACAAGGGTCCCCGAGGAAAAAAATATCATATAATGAGGAAAATTCTTTTCAAGGTTCAACTTATTGTTTCTTCAATCCCACACATGTAACTTTTGCCCTCGCTGTAGAAATCCTATTGATTTATAATAAAGCTCTGCCCATGGAAGGGAAATGAGAGTGCAGGAGCACATGACTGAGTTATTGTGTTTGTTGTTCATACTTGGTGTAGCTTGGTTTGTGAAATTACTGTGGAAAGCACGGTCTCCTCTGCATCCTGTGGAGAACGCTTCCCAGAAATCACAGGGTTTCCATCAGCATCTCCCTCATCTCTCCACATGGTATCTCACCTCCTCTGAGGTGTCCCTGGGTGCCTCAGAGGGTAAAAGGAGAAAATGATTTAGAGGACTTAAAAAAAAAAATTCCTGCAAGCATCTCAACAGAAGAACAGAGTACCTACAAAGGAAGAAACATCCACTCCCCTTGGATTTCACTCCAACACAGAAACATCATCTCCAGAGGTTTAAATGAAGAAGGTGATGACCCAAGAATTTTACGTTCAGCTAAATTGTCATTCAAGCCGTAAAAAGACCCCTTCAGGAATGCAATGGTTTAGAAAGTATGCCATTCTTATTCTTCCCGGAAACTGCTATAAGATGTATTTCAGCTGGCTAGGAGATAGATCAAATCAAGCATTCAGAAGTGGATGATAGTACACACTGCCAGGAAAATCTCTGTATGTTCCCAAGAGTATAAAATGGCCCAAGTCACATTTTCTGACTGGGATACAATAGAATTTAAAAAATCCATAATAAATGAAATAAAGGAATAACTTTCATAAATGACTCCTGGATGAAAGATGAAATAAAAATGCAATTATAATCTACCTAGAAAACGAGGAATTTGATACAAATAAAAACATTTCATCCTTTAATCCTAATCATTTCAGTTAGGAATAAGTTGTTATTTAGGGTAACTCTTGTTGTGCTGGGGGAGGGGTGGGATCACGACAGGAATTCTCACCTTCCCCTGAGAAGAGAATGATGGAAATAGGACACCCACCCAGGAGAAGCACCTGAACTGTCCCAGGAACAGGGAAGCCTTTAGAGAGGGTGGATGAACTCATCTGATAGGACTCAGCTGAGGAAAAAGAAAAACAGTGGGGGTGTCTTTCTTGAGGGTAAAGAGACAGAAAGTGGAATCAAAGGCAGTAGCAAGATAGAGCCAAAGACACACCAGCAGGCCTTGAGATTCAGGGAATCCTGACTCCACCCTCACATCCCCATTCACAGTGAACCTGGCTGGATTGCGCGTGCCCCTCCAAGAGGCTGACCGCCTGGCGCGGCAGCAGCATCGGTCCTTGGCCGCTGCCTGGGGAGATCGTCCAAGTCTACCTGAGGCCTTGCCTTTGTGGGCCCCTTGGGAGCTCCTCAGAGCCACGCCTGAGTGTAGGGGCAGGAAGCCCAGGGGAGGGTCTGTGAAATGCCATCACAGGGGTCTGCAGAGACCCGTCAGTCCTCTCTTGGTGGGCTGCCCTCTGCCCCTTTGCATGCTCCATCCAGCACCTCTGCCCAAAGATCACATAGCAGGGGCCACTCTTCCTCCGTTTACCACTTTATTCCTCCCTTTACCCGTGCCCACAAGGATGCTAATGTGGCAGTGCAGGCACCCGCAGGAACCCGCCAGCAATGGGGGAAGGGCACCCACTGGACGCCGGCAGTGACACTGCCTGTTTCCTTGGGAAGTCCTATTGTAGGGCTCCTTCTGGAAAATGAGGCAGAGATCCTGCTTGCTCTCACATCCCCAGACGTGGTTTGTGGGCTGAAATGTGAGGCTGACTCACCAAGCGCTGAGGCCGCTGACGCTCAGGGTGTGGCCTTGTCCCACAGGGGACACCTGGGGAAGGGGACACCCTGGCCCCCTGAGACAAGGACAGGCAGGATCCTGGTTGCACTGGATGCAGCTCCCGAGCACATGTGGCCATGGCCCCAGCCCCACTCCATCCTGCTGTTACTGCAACATCTCTGGGGACCCATCGATGGTCCTGCTAGAACGTGGACCTTTGGGAGTGGAGCGACCCCCCCCCCCGCCCCCACCATGCCTGTTGCCCCTTCCTCCGCTGCACTGCCTGGTCCACCGGCGCCGCTATGTAGCCCGTCTCTGCATTGTTCTTTTTCTTTCAGCCACACGCTCTCTCCTTGACCTTCTAAAAGTCACCAGAAGACGATTTTCCTACAACACAAATCTGACCATGTCTTCATCCTTTAAGTTTTTCAGGGCCTGTCCATTAGTCTTTTGGATAATGCCCGAAGGAGACTGCATGGTTCTGTATGTCTTTCCTGGGTTTTCTCCTTTCCCTCTCAAACTCTTCTTCAGCCGCTCAGAGTGACCTGGTCTTTCCTGTCTTGGGCCACTGCTCATGCTCCGTGCACTGTCTGATCAGACAGCTCTGCTCTTCACCTGGGCGAGTAGCTGCTTCTCATACTGTGGGTCTCAGCTTAGACATTACTTGAGCAGGAGAGCCTTCCCTAGCCCTTGAGGGCTGGCTCAGGTACCGCTTCAGAGCTCTAGAGGCATATTTTCCCTCCCCCGTCACAGCAGGGATCACATCGAGTTGTATTTGCTTATTTTCTGGTACGTTCCCAGCGGACCATAGGTTCTGCCAGGGCGGGAGCTTTCTTCTGATAGTTTCTTGTTGATTTATTTGTTTGGATCCTGCTGCTGACTCATGGGCCTGGCACATAACTGGTTCAAAAAATGCAGAAGAATCACAGAGCGAATAGTGGGTTTGCTGCAACCCTACTGGCTGCTGCACTTGCCACAGGAGAAGGGCAGCACTTTGACTGTTGCTTGTCTCTTGTTGGCTCCAGAGCCCTCCAGCGGCTGGTCTCACTGAGGGTTCAGGCCACCTGGGGATGCTGAGAAAGTCCAGCTTTGTCCAAGGACTGCAGAGCGCAGGGGGAAGGGAGGGGATGTGAGCGATGGCAATGTCTTCTAGGTGAACCTGCCTTGGCAGAGTGCCCGAGTGGGGCTGCACCCACATCCAAATGCCTTGGATGTGTAACAGGAACCGACATCCAGGCCCTTCTCATTCCTGAACTTGACAGGATCCAGAGGGGCTGAGTAGAATACTGAATGATTTGTCTCCCTTTGTTTTGTGCGTGTCACAACTCCAAGACGGTGGGCAGTTTGGTCCGTGCCAAATGGTATCGAGGTTGGAGAAGTTAGTCCCTGCCACCTTTTAAATTATGCATGGTCAGCAATTACCGAAAGAAATGGAAACTGTAGCAGAAAACCTTAGGTTCGAGCAAACTCCATTTCTTTCTTTCTTTCCTCCCCCAGCCCACCCCAGGACACCCGGCTTGAATACATTTCTCAGTCCCCCTTGCAGTCAGGTGAGAGTTTTGGCAAGTGAAACGTGGGTGGAAGTGATGGGTGCCATTTCCAGGCCCTGCATCTAAAATACCTCCTGTGTGATAGAAACTCCATACTGCTCACTCTTGCCTTGTTGGCCAGACAGACGCAGAAGATCCAGTGCAGAACTGCAAAGGCTAGAGGACTCCAAGGCTTCCAGGAGATAGAGGAGCGACTAAATGGAAGGTGCCCAGGTCCCTGAAGGACTGCATGGAGCAGAGCAACTCTGGCTCATCCCTCGTCCCTTGCCAGCTCAATGTGGCTTGTGACATGAGCAAGAAGAAAACCTTTGTTGCATTAAAGCCACTGAGATTTGGGGGTTATTTGTGAAAGCACTTAACCTACTCTACCTAACATAGCAACCTCCTAACCTCCCTCATCCCCAGATCATTGGTCCTGTCCCATCTCCCTGAATTTCCAATTTTACTCTAAGTACTTAGAAGACAAGGTTAAGAGCAGACAGAGGCCCTGGTGCTGGAGAGTTGACACAGATACTGACAGTTGAAGGAGAAAGGGAGGCCTTGTGTGTTTACTGTCCGTGTTGCTCCTCTGTCACTGCCATGTGCCAGGATGTGCAGGAAGTTCTCCCTTCAGAGTGTGGCTGTGGTTTGCATTAGCATCGCTGGTATGATACCTACTGTTTCCGGAAGGGCTGGCTGTGCAAGGATAACAAGGCTTCACGGAAACTGGGCCCTCTCGGGTCTCGCCAGAAGTCCTGTGTCCATGAACATCTGAGCGCTGGTGACCATGAATGGGGACAGGCCCTGCCCATCCTGGGACACTGAGTTGCTGTCCAAGCCATGAAGGAAGGGAGCAGATTCCTGTTCGTTGTGGTGAAAAATTCCAGCTTCAGAGTCAGACAGATGTGGGTTTCAAGCTTGGCTCTGGTATTTGAGTAACTTTGGACCATCTTAATATCTTTGAGTGTCACGTTTTTCACCTTTCTTTCTTTCTATATATTTATAGATATCAATATATACACACATATATGCATATAGCTAATCTATCTATATCTATATCTATACACATATGTACATCTGTTTATCTTTCTATTTTTATCTATTGGTTGATTGATCAATAATAGATTAAAAAAGAAAGATTACTTTACACAGCCCTCAGTAGAGTGCCTAATACCACACTGTCCTAAATATGTTAGCTCTGTCCATGGTAGGAAATACAATAATAATGACTGCTTACTGAGTGCCGTGTTAATTCATTTGGCCCTCACAACAAACCTAGGACTGAGGCTCTCCTATCAGCTCCATTTTATAGATAAGGAAGCTGAGGCAGAGTTATGTACCTTCTGCAGTTCACCCAGCCATGGAGTTAGAGGTGACGCTCAACCCCACCCAATCAAGAGTCCCTGCTCTTAACTACGAGGTCAGGAAGATGAGAGGGAGGGTGAAGGTGACAAGGATGTTGATGTCACCATCATCTGGCTTACCTACCCTTTCTGTGGGGCCCTTTGCCCACAGGAACATTTCACTGTGGCTGAGATTCCTTTGCCTCTGGTTTCCATGGCTCCCACTTTGGGCAGCTGAAGTGTGTTTAGATGCAAGAAAAGGGGTCTCTCTTGGCTCAGTGTCTCTGCACAGTGCCAGTCCTGCGTGTCCCAGCAATGGTGCCAGGGAACTGGCTTGGGAAGAAGAATGCAGACTGGTGCTGCCCTGTGAGGGGCACTACTTCTCCTGCCCATGCCACCCACAGCTTCCATCAGGAAACCCTGAGGAGGTGCCGCTCCCATGTGTCTGTTTTGGAGTTCTGGAAGCCTGCCTTCATCACCTCGCTGCTGCCATCTGTGGACATAACTGGAGAAGCCAAGACTGTCCTTGACTTCTACCACTGCCCGTGACTCATGGTCCTCTTGTCCTGTAAGCAAAATAGATTCCTGCAACGGTGCCAGCAACTCATCATTCTGGGCGAAGCCTTGCCAGGGCCTGTCCAGCACCTCTGATGGTGCCGCCAACTCGGGTCTCGCCAGTCGTGACCCTCAGTGAAGGCCATGTTGCGTGTAGACAATGGTGTTGGACACATGATGACAAAATACAGTAGGCCTGGGCCTGTAGGCCCAACCTAGGAAGCTCATGACATCTGTTTGGGATGTGGTGGCTACGTCTGTCTCAGCAACACCCAGCACCCACGATGGTAGCAACAGCCTCCTGGGGGCTAAGCCTCACCTTCCCCTGGTGTCATGGTCATTTCAGGTGGGAAATAGCAAACCACAATTATAGACTGAAATGTGTCCCTTAAATTCATGTATCATAAATTCACTCATCTTCCAATATGACTGTATTTGGAAATAGGTCCTTCACAGAGTGATTAAATGAGGTCATAACGGTAGGGCTCTGATCCAATAGGATTAGTGATACTGATTTGGGACAGCCAAGGGCAAAGGTGAGAGTAGAGATGATGCCCTTGAGGGATTTCTATGAATGCCTGTTTTCCAAGGCAAATAGTGAGCAGCTTCTGGTCTCTACCTCCTGGCTTTAGTCCCCTTCATTCATGTACTAGGAACTGTGTTTGGAGGGCTCACAATGGCAATGGGGAGGTCTCTGAGCCAAGGAGGATCCCATCTTACCTTGCACCGCGTTGCAGAAGGTGTTACAGAGGATGACAGGGGAGTTGAGATGCTTGCTCTCTCCACTGTGATATCTTTGGTGTCAGAGTGAAATGGGGCCACAGGGGACCTGCAGGAGCTTTGGGTTTTGGCCTCCCTGGAGAATTGCCACCAGGCCAGACTTCTTCCCACCTAGCTCCCGACTTCCTCACTCCAGGTCTGTCTCTTATTGATTGGTTGATGGATTGATTGAAAAATTGTTGGCAGCACCCCGCAGCATGTGGGACCTTAGTTCCCTGACTAGGGATGGAACCCGCGCCCCCTGCATTGGAAGGCGGAGTTTTAACCGCTGGACTGCCAGGGAAGTCTCCAGGTCTGTCTCTTCAGTGGGTTGCCCTGTAGTCTTGAGCCCAGGCAAGAGCTGAGCACCGCCATCTTCCTTTAATTTCTTATGTAAACCACACACCATTGAGGGGTTGAAGAGGCCTGGGTTTGAATACCACCTCTGTAAGTAGCTGTGTGACCTTGAGCATGGCACTGAACTTCTCAGAACCTCAGTGTCTTTCTCTGTAAATTGGGTTATTGTGATGATTTCAAGAAATTGAGTTACCTAATGTGTATAAACGACCTAGTGCCTTGCCTAACACACAGATCTCTCTGGGACTACGCTGGGGTTGACCTGCCACAGACAGGCCACTGCCGTAACTGCCAGCCTGCCATGCTAACTGCTGAGAATGTCTCTAGTTTCCCACCAAAGAGCCTTCAGCCTGATTAGAATGTGATTATCTATATCCTGTGGATGTGACAGTGTGAGCTCCAGGGACATACCAGACTCACCTCTCTCCCTCTTCCCTGCCAGGTGCTTGACGCTTCCTGCGTGAGGAGAGTTCTGCTGTCAAACCAGGTGGCTTCCCTGCCAGTCCTGTGACTTGGAGTCAGAAGCACATGGATCCTCTTTTGAATACAAGGTGAGGTGGAGTTGGAAGTTAATAGGACCGGAACCCTGTCATTCTCTTCTAAGTACTGTCACTAATGCCTGGGGCTGCCTAAATATCAGGGGAGCCAGATTTCCCCCATTGTCTGAGAAGATCAGAGTGAGCCTGTCATCTATGGTGACATTCAGGGCAGGCAATTACCCAACACAATGCCCATCCACCCTCAAATTTAATACAGAAATCAGGTGTGTTGTGAAAGGGCCTGAAAAGTTTTTAATTTTCTTAGCTATGTAAGGCTCCGTGCTCACTGGAGTGTCCCTGGCACAAAAGCGCCATCCATCACGTGCTTTGCTGAATACAACACTTAGCCCAGCTGTGCAATCTTCCCAAGCAGCTCAACAATGGGACTCAATCAAGGCTCAGAACTTCTCCTCCCATCCTTTCAGACCTGCTCCTGCTTCCCTCTTTCTGGGAGAAAGAATGAGTCCATCGTTGGGTGTTTCTCTGATGCTTATCATTGACTGATGGGATGTTATCTACTGACTCTTGTGACCCTTGAGGTGGAGTTCCCTAACTTTGAAACTGAGTTTTCTTGGCAGGGGGGTCAGTAGGCTGTCATCCTCCAGCCCTGTTTCCCCTTCTAGCAACTGAAGCGGGAAAGTTGTTCCTTTGGAAAATTTGGAAATTTCTGCTTAAACTGCCAACCTGTGAGACTTTGAGGTCCATTAAATCTTTCTTCTAGTCTCAGAGCTGAGTAAGCTGGGGTTCAGCTCCCCAGGTATTAACTGACAATTTGAACTTAAATGCCCCACTTAGACAAACAGCTCCACAGAGAAGGGTTTGCTTTGCAGGATCGCACAAGTCAATCCAGGAAGCACTGAGCTGCATATATTTTTGACCTTGCTCAGTGGTGTTTGGGGAATCATGGGAGGGAGTGCTTAAAAGAAAAGAGGTTTCACAAGGTATCCAGGAGGGCGATGTTCTGTCTATTGTCAAAATGGTGCACTTTTGGCAAGAGTTGTCACAACTCAGGTGGGCTTAGCTGCAAGGCAGGCTGGGCCACTGTGGAGTGAGAGAAAGCTGGTACTGGGACTTGGAGAACTAACTGAGTTTCAGGGCAATTACCCAAAGTCAAGTTGCCAGTTGTTCCCTATGCAGACATTCAAAGGGATGGGGGGGCTCTCGTCTGACGCTATGGAAGCCTCCGAGTCAGACGGTATGCCTGGTGCAATCAGATGCCGGCAGGGAGTTCAAGGGAAGCAGAGTCCAGCTCAGGCAGGTGAAAGTGGTGTCAATATCTCAGCCCGGTGTTGAGGTCAAAGACATAAGGGCAGTTTTTCCGAGCTGGAGTTCGGAAAAAGATGTTAGATGGACTGAGCCCTCAAGGTGTAGAGTAGCTCTGGGACACAGGGGATCACCTGAAACGACACCTTCCTCCCCGTGTGATAAGCTGATGCCTTGGGTATCATGTGCCCGAGGCTTAGTGAGATTGACGCTGCAGGCTGAAGAGGTACCAGATAGGCTGAATCTGGCAAAAGATAAAGCTGTCTCGTTTACATAGAAGGAAAAATGTGCATGGCTGGTTGGCAGTTTCGTGAAGAATAACCGCATACCATCACAAATGAAAGTAATTATAGCATTTTATATGTGTTGCTGGCACTCAGAATTGGGTTTGCGGCATAGACTAATAGTCCTTAGACGGTAATGCTTTTTCTTACCATTGATTTTCCCTTTTACATTTCTGCTGCATTCTCTGGTCATGCTTAATTCTACCTCCTGCACCAGCTCTGTGCTAAACTTGCCTCTTTCTACCCCGTTTTGCCTTTTATTTTTACCCTCTGCTCTGATGATTGCGGCATAGCAAAGAGCCTCAGAACTTAGTGACTTAAGAGACAGCCATGTTAATTTGCTTTTGGATTTCATTGATCAGGATTTGCAGAGGAAGAGTTTTCTTTGCCCCATGATGTCTGGGGCCTCAGCTGTGAAGACTCAAGTGGTTAGGAGTGATTTGAAGGATTAGATTTATCTGGAAACTTCTTCCCTCGCACACTGGCTACCTGGGCTGGAATGGCAGGAAGGCTGGGCTCAGCTTACTCTCATCTAGAGAACCCACGTGAGACCCATCCAGCACGGCAGCTCAGGACTTCAGGAATAAGTGTTTGAGCATGGACATTATGACCCAGCCTTGGAAGTCACACAGCATGCTTTCTGCCATACTCTGTTGGTTAAAGTAGTCACAAGCTTGCTAACTTCAAGGGAACTGAACACAGGGAGGAGTATCCCAAAATTTGAGGCCACAATTTAAGGTCACAATGACCTCTGGACTTTGCATTTGTTCAATTGTTGCTGCTTTTAACACTTGGCCTGCTTTCTTTCCTCTCATTCTGCTCAAGCAGGCTGCCACCCTGCTCAGGCAGAACACTCTCTCTTGTCTGTCTGAGCTTATCTGTTCATGTTTTACAGTTTGTTCTTGCTGCATGGTTGCAGGGATGGGGTTATTCTTTACCCCTCAGGAAAACCTGTCATTTGGCTGAGTTTGCAGCAGTGACACCAGAAACATCGTTCACAGGGAAGCATTATTCATGGCATTCCTAAGATGCTTCTGGTTCCTTTTCTTTTCCCAGTGGTTTTATTGAAGGTTATAATTTTATAGAATATAGAGACTACAGAATAAATCATTAAGTCTTAAGTGTCTCAACTTTTCCTGGACTCCAATAGCTAGCTCTTTTCCATGGAGGTCCACACAACTGAGGTTTTTATCATACACAGTAACTTTTTTTTTTTTTTCTGATTGTTTAAAAGTGTGCTCGTCTGGTCTCCTAGACTATATTCAAAATCTGTAGGGGTGGGAGAACATGTGCTGTGGTTTGTTTATATGTGGTTGCTGAACCAACCTCAGTGCCAGAAAAGCAGTCCATCTAAAACTTAATAGGAATAATTGATTGGAAAGGTCATGCTCAAGCTTACTTGAGTGTGACTCAAATTTTTGTTTTTTTGTCTGTTTGATTGACCTGACAGAATAAGTATACAACCTAGGTGCAAATGAGTGACAGCCAGGGGAATGCATGAATCTCTTTTCAAAAAGGACGTTCACATGTCCTTTTGTGACCTTATGATTTGTGGCATTATATTGGGACATGGTCTTCTCTGCTGTAGGGGGAAAGCAAAGCACACTGGACTTGGGGTCAGAAAGCAGGGATTGAATCCCAACTTTGCTGTTAAGTAGTAGAGCTATGACCTTGGTAAGTCACATCCTCATTCCAAAACCTAGTCTCTTTAGCTATAAAATGGTAGTAACAGAACCTATTATTTAGAATTAGGACTAAATAGTGCCAATTTTTTTATGGCAAGGATGAAATGAAAGAATTTATGGGAGTGTTTGTAAAATGCAGTGATAAAGTCTGATTGTTCATTACTAGTCTGAGTCAGGGCTGTTAACTCAAGGAGCGAGGCTGGTGATTTGAATGACTAAAAAAGCAGGACCTAAAAAAAAAAGGGTTGGTGCTGCAAGTACCGTGTCTAAATAAGGATGTGTCTACATATTTTCAGCTGATTATTGCCCAATTCAGACCCAGGTGGCCAGATTTGATTTTCTCAGAGAAGCTAGAGCTGTAGAATTCTCTGTGGACTCTTCTGATTTTTAAATGTTTGTTATTAATTAATAACTAAATATAGACATATTTAAAAAAACATAGCTTGGAACAAATTACTTCTGCAAATTGTTTTTGTCCTATACACTGCCAGTTTAAGATTTAGTTCAAATGTGATGCTCAAGGCATAAAGACGGCATGACATCAACATATGTATATACTGAAAACTAGAAGATATTTAGGAAAGAAATTGAAGAAGACAGAAATAAATGGAAAGATATTCCATGCTCATGGATTGCAGAATTAATACTGTTAAAATGTCCATACTACCCAAAGCAATCTATAGATTCAATGCAATCCCTATCAAAATTCCAATGGCATTTTTCACAAAAATACAACAGATAATCTTAAAATTATATAGAACCATAAAAGACCCCAAATAGCCAAAGAAATATTGAGAGAGAAGAATAAAGCTGGAGGCATCATGTTCCCTGATTTCAAACTCTATTGCAAAGCTATAGTAATTAAAACAGTATGGTATTGGCATTAAAAACAGACACATAGATCAATAGAACAGGAAAGAGAGCCCAGAAATAACCACCTATATATGGTTAATTAATTTATGACTAAGGAGCCAGGAATATACAATAGGGAAAAGACAGTCTCTTCAATAAATGGTGTTGAGAAAACTGGACAGCCACATGCAAAAGAATGAAACTGTGGACCACTATCTTACACCATACACAAAGTTAATTCAAAACACATTAAAGACTTGAATATAAGACTTGAAACCATAAAACTCCTAGAAGAAAACATAGGCAGTAAGCTCCTTGACATAGGCCTTGTAATGACTTTTTGAATTTGACACCAAAAGTAAAAGCAACAAAAGCAAAAATAAAGTGGGACTACATCAAACTAAAAAGCTTCTGTGTAGTAGAGGAAAAATTACCAAAATAAAAAGGCAACCTACTGCAAGGGAGAAAACCTTTTCTAATTATATATCTGATAAGGAGTTAACATCTAAAATATATAAAGAACTCATACAACTCAATAGCAAAAAAAAAAAAAAAAAAAAAAATACAGTTTAAAAATGGGCAGAAGATCTGAATAGACATTTTTCCAAAGAAGATACACAGATGGCTAACAGGTACACGAAAAGATGCTCAACATCACTATTCATCAGGGAACTACAAATCAAAACCACAATAAGATATTGTCTCACAGCTGTTAGAATGGCTATTTTTTAAAAAATGAAGAAATTACAAGTGTTGGTGAGGATGGAGGATGTAGAGAAAAGGGACCCCCTGAGCACTATTGGTGGGAATATAAATTGGTTCAGTCTCCATGGAAAATGGTATGGAGGTTTCTCAAAAAACTAAAAATAGAACTACCATGTGATCCAGTAATTCCACTTCTGGGAATATATCTGAAGGAAACAAAAATGCTATGTCAAAAAGATATATGCACCCCAGTGTTCACTGCAGTGTTATTTACAATAGCCAAAATTATGGAAACAATCTAAGTGTTCATAAGTGGATGAATGGATAACGATGTGGTATATATATAATGGAATATTACTCAGCCATAAAAAGGAATGAAATCTTGCCACTTGTGACAACATGGATGGACATCAAGGACATTTATGCCAAGTGGAATAAGTCAGAGAAAGACAAATACTATATCATCTCTCTTACATGTGGAATATTAAAAAAAAATTAGGCTCATAGAAACAGAGAACAGGTTAGTGGTTGCCAGACATGGGATGGGGGTGGGGTGGGAGGAATGGGTAAAGGGGATCAAAAAAAATTCTTTAAAGCAACTGGAGAAAAATGATCTATAGGAGAACATTAATTTGAATGACATTGGATTTTTCATTTGAAACTATGGAGGCCGCAAAGAAATGTCATAATATTGTTAAAGTGGTGAAAATAAAATAACTGTTAACCAGGAATTCCATATTCAGTGAAACTATTCTTCAGAAACGAAGGGGAAATAGAGACATTCTAAGATGGAAGAACAATAATAAAAATGCCACTAGCAAAATTATCCTTAAAGAATGGCTAAAAGTTTCTTCAAACAGAAAGGAAATTGTGGAAGAAAGAATCTTGGAGCATTAGGGTGGAAGAAAGAAGAGTGGAACAAACAGACAGGTGGGTAAGTAAAATAGACTAACCTTCTTGTGAGTTTTATTAAGTCATATGTAATGATTGAAACACAAATTATAACACTGTACTCAAGACATGATATTTAAAAGTGGGCTAGGTAAAGTAACTTAAATAAAAGTAAGGTTTGCACACTTCAGTTTAAGTGGCATAACATTGATACCAGTAGACTAAGATACCTATATACCTGTATCTATATCTGCATCTATACCTATACTATGAACACGTAGAGCAACCACAACAAACTATACACAAAATTATATGTAAAAACACAATATTGAGTGAAGATGGAATCCTAAAATAATTCTCGAGCAACCCACAGGAAGGTAAGAAAAGAGAAACAGGAATGAAAGACATAGAGCAAATAAGCACATGTGAGAAACATTCAGTATTATTAGCCATTGGGGAAATGCAAATGGAAACTGCAATGTGATATCACTACATATCTAGAAGAATGCTTAAAATAAAAAATAGTGACAACACCAAATGATGCAGAGAAACTGGATCATTCATACATTGTTGGTGTATGAGCTCTGAAAACAGTTCTGCAACTTTAAAAAATAAAACTCAACATGTAATTAGGATACGGCCCAACAGTTGCACCCTTGGACATTTATCCCAGGGAAATGAAAATTTATGTTCACACAAAAATCTGTACTGAATGTTCATAGCAATTTTATTTTTAACAGCCCGAAGTGGGAGACAACCATGGTGGTTTTTTTTTTTTTTTTTTTTTTTTTTTTTTAGTACACGGGCCTCTCACTGTTGTGGCCTCTCCCGTTGCGGAGCACAGGCTCCAGACGCGCAGGCTCAGCGGCCATGGCTCACGGGCCCAGCCGCTCCGCGGCATGTGGGATCTTCCCGGACCAGGGCACGAACCCGTGTCCCCTGCATCGGCAGGCGGACTCTCAACCACTGCGCCACCAGGGAAGCCCAACCATGGTGTTTTTTAATGGCTGAATGGTTAAACAAACCATGACACATACCCATCATAGAATAGGATACTGCTTGACAATAAAAAGAAACGAACTATTGACACATGAAACAACTTGGAAAAATCTAGAGGGAATTTTGCTGAGTGAGAAAAAAACAGTCCCAAAAGGTTACAGGGAGACAAGGAATGATGTGGGAGGGGTTATAAATGGCCAACATAAGGGATGCTTGCAGTGATAGAACTATTTGGCATATTGACAGTGCTGGTAGATACATGAACCTACACATGTGATAAAATTTCATAGAAATAGACACACACACACATGCACACACACACACACACAACTGGGGAAATCTAAGATCGGTAATTGCATCAATGTGAATATCCTGGTTGTGATAACTGTACCATAGTTTTGATGTTACCACTGGGGGAAGCTGAGTAAAGAGGGGTTATACCTGTATTATGTTTTCAAGTCCATATGAATCTACAATTATCTCAAAATAACAATATTAACAACAAAAAAAGAACTGATGCTGTGTTGCAAGATGCAGAGCTGATCTCATTCATTTTCCAACATTTCCGTGAGCACACTCAGACCTGGAGTCAAAATCTGTATCTAAAAACTTAGAAAAGTCAATCAAATTAGAGTAAGTTATGAATTGCCTTTGAAATGAGCCTCAACTATGACCTGTGATAGGACTCAGGCTTTGCAATAAGTTAAATAGTTTTTCCTGTGCTGCTGGGAGATTGGAAAGCTTTTTCTCTTCTGACTTCTCGCAAGTCAATTCAGTTGTTCCTCCTTCAGAACTCCTGAGATAGGACTCTATTTCTGAGAAGCAAATTGTGCATTATCTGTCATCTCAAGGTACCTTGGTTTGGACAAATTACAGGAGGAGTCCCCTTTCCTTTTGAAAGCTGGAAGCCACTCGAGGGGGAGCAGGAGGCATAAAGAAACATTTCCTACCAAATTCTTATTGAAGAAATGGCTTTTCCATCCTCTGTGCCTATTGAAGGTAGTAGCAGTATTTCAGTTTGGACACCGCTGTAGCTCAATGGAGCCAAGAATTGAAAGCAGTTCATGGATTCATCTAAGGGAATGGATTGAGTCAGACCCAATCATTTGTGGCACATAGACGCTTTATTTCACCTACACTTTACAGCAAATGCTACTCGATTATCTCACATACTTAAAAAAGATTGTACACATTTTGCTCCATCTCTTCTCTTGTCATATGACTTCTCTCATAAACATTTCTGAGGGTGTGAGCTGGTGATGGGAGGGTGGTGAGCGAGTGGACAGTAACAGAAAAATCAAGAACTTGATGTTACGTGATTTTATTTGTTCGGCTTCGGCATTATTTAGATCCGCCAGAAGCTAGAAGGAAGCAATTTTAGTATTTATTGAGTACCTACTATGTGCCAAGTGTTGTGCTATTTGTTAAGAGGATTAGAAACCAAATCACAAATATTTAGGTGAGGTGATTTACAGATTACAAAGTGTTTTCAACTACATCATCTCACCTGGTTCTCAAAAAATCCCTGTCAGGTAAGAATTATTAGTTGTCATCATTTTATGAGAGAGACAACAGAATCTTGGACAGGTTAAGAGAATGCCCCATATTAAGGCTGTCGTCAAGAACGGAGCTTGATCTGTATGTAACTTGCAATCTGACTTCAACCCCTACCGTCTTTCTCCCTTAGTACATGACAGGATCCTAGCTTCCAAGGACATGTCACACACATATTAATATGTGCAAGCTTTCTCTTACTCCTCCCCACCCCACCCCACCTCTTTCTCTCTCTTTCACTCTCTCTCCCTCTCTCTCTCTCTCTCTCTCTCTCTCTCTCTCTCTCTCTCTCTCTCTCTCTCACACACACACACACACACACACACACACACGTGTACACACACGACATAGATCTAGATAGCAGGGAATTCTTTACCTCAGAATGGTCGTGCTTTCTATGTGGTCACTTTAGGGCCCCAAAACACGTTTGCTTCTGTGTAAGTTGTCACATTGCTTACACATGCGATTACCAAGGCATGCATAGGTGGTTGAGTAGGCTTTGCCGATGTATTCCAAACAGCAGAAGAGATTTTTAAAACTCTTTTACAATTTGAGATTTTGTCAATCTTTACATTCAAATAATTTCACAGAATAAATTCACCTTTACCCGGGAAATATTAACTCGTACAAATTAGCAAAAGAGATAACAAAACACCCCATCGTACACGAAACAAAACTAAAACAACCAAGTAAATCTACTTCATAGTTAAAAAGAGCTTAATCTTGGTAAAGAGATTTCCAGACTTTATTCTCCTTCCTTCTTTCCTTCCTCCCTCCCTCCCTTCCTTCCTTCCCATCTGCAAAAAGTGACATCATATAAACAACTACATAATTTCATAATCCCTATTATTTAATAATATAATTTGGACACCTTATAGGTATACAATAGTTGAATAAATCTATTATTGGACATTTTGATTGTTTTGAATTTTTCCCATTAATAATGGTGTGGGTAAAAAAAGAGTAATTTTTTCATGGTTAACATCAAAAGTATTCTGGGGAAGGAAAGTACCTTTGCTTGGGATAATATTTTGTCAAGTCATCCAGGTTGGAAAATGAAATCCTACCCTCTATAAGCAGGAAGTGGTCTGAGAAAACTGTTCGGGTCTCAAGGAGGATGTATTCTCCAATTCCCACTTCAGATCTGGCCAAGGAGAACACATGGAGGGCAGAGCCAGGAGCCCCAGAATGATGGAGAAAGGAGCTACTCCCAGAGGGCAGAATCAGGGTGTAATCAAGAACTCCTCACTTCACCCCATCCCTCCCCAGACATCACAATGTCTACCCAGTTGGAATTCAGAATTGCCATGAACTAGTGATTCTTTGTTTCCCATTCTTCAACATTCTGAATGGGAGTATTTATTGAACCTGCCCCTGTCCCACTGCTGTATGATGGATGCAAGTGGGAAGCAAATAATTTGTCATTGCTGCTCTGGATCAAGAGGAGATAAGACTGAAGGAAAGACTATTGCCGCTAACCGGGATTTGATTTGGCTTCAGCGAATGGATATTACTTTATGTTTTCTCCCTTGGGGAGGAAGTTCTGTTATTTTTTGTTTGTTTTCTGGGATTTTTGTTTATTGGTTGGTTTTTACGGAAGAGGAATTAGTTGAATACTTGATGACCAGAAAAACAGATTGTGGTAGACTCCAGTGCTCACTCACACTCGGTTCTCTTTTCTTCCTGAACGCTTAGGAGGACCTGCTTTTTCAACCCCCTTGCAGTTAGGTAGGGTTACTCATTTAGCTCTAGCCAGTGGGTTTTGGGTAGAAGTGAAGTGTTTCACTTATGGTCAAAGAATTTTAGAGCAAGTGTCAATTTTCCGTGCTTTATTGTCTCCTGCTGTAGTGATTCAGGAAGACATGCAGTGATTTTTTTTATTTTTAGACATGCAATGATTTGTTTTTGATCAGGTATCAAAAGATCATAGAGTCTCTGTTAATCTGGGCTAATTACTAAATTAAACTGTTAATTTTTGGGGGGTGTCTGTAAGTGCAGTTTATTTTGGAAAAGCCATCCCCCATATTACAGAGTTTAAGGGTCCCTGAAAGCTCACACTTATGTACATTTGCTGCATGATGGATACTGTCCCCTTGGCACCTGAGATCCTTGGGCTCACAGTGAAGAGGCAGTGGGAGGGGCCAGGCCCCCAAGCACTGGGTGATGGCTCGGCAGGGTGTGGCCACTGGCCAGCCTGTCACACTGAGTGACTTTGTGGAGCCAAACCCCTCACCAGTGCATGTTGTATATGTGTAATTAATGAGGAACCTCCCCTCCTTTTATTATATTAAGTCATTGAGATTTGTTTCTGTAGCATACTTTGATCTATCCTGATTAAAACGCATAAAGCATTATTGAACTTTTATAATGCAATTATTTCTTTCAAGTTTTTGATTTATATTTTAATTTTGTTTACGGTGAAGTCACTAGAATTGCAAAGATTTAAAAACTTTTAGCCTAAAATCTCCTACTCCTCAACATATGACCACAGAAGATTGGACAGATTAAGAGTCTGAGATCTGGAGTTTGACTTTTGTCTCTTTTGTTTATTATATGTGTAATTTTGCAAGGCACTAAGGCACAAAGTTATTCATTGCAGCAGTGTTTATAATACTGAAAATTTAACCAGCATAAGTGAGTATCAATAACAAAATGGGTTAAATGCATTAGAGTGTAGTTATATGATAGAATAATATTCAGCCATTAAAACTATGTGGTAGAGCTATGTTTACTTGCATGGAAAGATGTTCTAGACATACTGCCGAGTTAGAAATTAACACACTTCTAAATAACGCAGGAGTCAAGAAGAAATTTCAAGGGAAATTGTAAAATATTTCTAGCTGAATGATAATGAAAATAAAACATATTAAAACTTGTGAGGTGAAGCTAAGCTGTGCTTAGCAATTTACAGTTTTATTTTTTTAATCAATTTTATTTTATTATTTATTTATTATAAAACCTTTATTGGAGTTCAATTGCTTTACAATGGTGTCTTACTTTCTGCTTTATAACAAAATGATTCAGCTATACATATACATATATCCCCATATCTCCTGCCTCTTGGGTCTCCCTCCAATCCTCCTTTTCCCACCACTCTAGGTGGTCAAAAAGCACAGAGCTGACCTCTCTGTGCTGTGCAGGTGCTTCCCACTAGCTATCTGTTTTACATTTGGTAGTGTATATATGTCCATGCCACTCTCTCACTTCGTCCAAGCTTACCCTTCCCTCTCCCCATGTCCTCAAGTCCATTTTCTATGCCTGTGTCTTTATTCCTGTCCTGCTCCTAGGTTCTTCAGACCTTTTTTTTTTTTTTTTTTTTTTTTTTAGATTCCATATATATGTGTTAGCATACGGTTTTTGTTTTTCTCTTTCTGACTTACTTCACTCTGTATGACAGACTCTAGGTCCATCCACCTCACTACAAATAGCACAGTTTCATTTCCTTTTATGTCTGAGTACTATTCCATTGTATATATCTGCCACATTTCTTTATCCATTCATCTGTCACTGGACACTTAGGTTGCTTCCATGTCCTGACTATTGTAATAGAGCTGCAGTGAACTTTGCGGTACATGACTTTTTGAATTCTGGTTTTCTCAGGGTATATGCCCAGTAGTGGGATTTCTGGGTCGTATGGTAGTTCTAGTTTTAGTTTTTTAAGGAACCTCCATACTGTTCTCCATAGGGGCTGTATCAATTTACATTCCCACCAACAGTGCAAGAGGGTTCCCTTTTCTCCACACCCACTCCAGCATTTATTGTTTGTAGATTTTTTGATGATGGCCATTCTGGCTAGTGTGAGGTGATATCTCATTGTAGTTTTGATTTGCATTTCTCTAATGATTAGTGATGTTGAGCATCCTTTCATGTGTTTGTTGACAATCTGTGTAACTTCTTTGGAGAAATGTCTATTTCGGTCTTCTGCCCATTTTTGGATTGGGGTGTTTGTGTTTTGATATTGAGCTGCATGAACTCCTTGTAAATTTTGAAGATTGATGCTTTGTCAGTTGCTTCATTTGCAAATATTTTCTCCCATTCTGAGGGTTGTCTTTTCATCTTGTTTATGTTTTCCTTTGCTATGCAAAAGCTCTTAAGTTTCATTAGGTCCCATTTGTTTGTTTTTATTTCCATTTCTATAGGAGGTGGGTCAAAAAGGATCTTGCTGTGATTTATGTCATAGAGTGTTTTGCCATGTTTTCCTCTAAGATTTTTATAGTGTCTGGCATTACATTTAAGTCTTTAATCCATTTTGAGTTTATTTTTGTGTACGGTGTTAGGGAGTGTTCTAATTTCATTCTTTTACATGTAGCTGTCCAGTTTTCCCAGCACCACTTATTGAAGTGGCTGTCTTTTCTCCACTGTATATTCTTGCCTCCTTTATCAAAGATAAGTTGACCATATTTGTGTGGGTTTATATCTGGGCTTTCTATCCTGTTCCATTGATCTATCTTTCTGTTTTTGTGCCAGTACCATACTGTCTTGATTACTGTAGCTTTGTATTATAGTCTGAAGTCAGGGAGACTGATTCCTCCAGCTCCGTTTTTCTTTCTCAAGATTGCTTTGGCTATTCGGGGTCTTTTGTGTTTCCATACAAATTGTGAAACTTTTTGTTCTAGTTCTGTGAAAAATGCCACTGGTACTTTGATAGAGATTGCATTGAATTTGTAGATTGCTTTGGGTAGTAGCGTCATTTTCAGAATGTTGATTCTTCCAATCCAAGAACATGGTATATCTCTCCATCTGTTTGTATCATCTTTAATTTCTTTATCAGTGTCTTATACTTTTCTGCATACAGGTCTTTTGTCTCCTTAGGTAGGTTTATTCCTAGGTATTTTATTCTTTTTGTTGCAGTGGTAAATGGGAGTGTTTCCTTAATTTGTCTTTCAGATTTTTCATTGTTAGTGTATAGGAATGCAAGAGATTTCTGTGCACTAATTTTGTATTCTGCTACTTTACCAAATTCATTGATTAGCTCTAGTAGTTTTCTGGTAGCATCTTTAGGATTCTCTATGTATACTATCATGTCATCTGCAAAGCGTGACAGCTTTACTTCTTCTTTTCTGATTTGGATTCCTTTTATTTCTTTTTCTTCTCTGATTGCTGTGGCTAAAACTTCCAAAACTATGTTTAATAATAGTGGCGAGAGTGGACAACCTTGTCTTTTTCCTGA
Organism: Leucopleurus acutus; assembly: GCF_964270905.1. NCBI lineage: Eukaryota > Metazoa > Chordata > Mammalia > Artiodactyla > Delphinidae > Leucopleurus > Leucopleurus acutus. The sequence continues at coordinate 50,785,068 of NC_139156.1, forward strand.
TCTTAGTGGAAATGCTTTCAGTTTTTCACCATTGAGAATGATGTTGGCTGTGGGTTTCTCATATATGGCCTTTATTATGTTGGGGAAAGTTCCCTCTATGCCTACTTTCTGGAGGGTTTTATCATAAATGGGTGTTGAATTGTGTTGAAATTCTGCATCTATTGAGATGCAGATGGTTTTCCTCCTTCAGTTTGTTAATATGGTTTATCACATTGATTGATTTGCATATACTGAAGAATCCTTGCATTCCTGGGATAAACCCCACTTGATTATGGTGTATGATTCTTTTAAAGTGCTGTTGGATTCTGTTTGGTAGTATTTTGTTGAGAATTTTTGCATCTATGTTCATCAGTGATATTCGCCTGTAGTTTTCTTTTTTTGTGACATCTTTGTCTGGTTTTGGTATCAGGGTTGATGGTGGCCTCCTAGAATGAGTTTGGGAGTGTTCCTCCCTCTGCTATATTTTGGAAGAGTTTGAGAAGGATAGGTGTTAGTGCTTCTTTAAATGTTTGATAGAATTAATCTGTGAAGACTTGTGGTCCTGGGCTTTTTGTTGGGAGATTTTTAATCACATTTTCAATTTCAGTGCTTGTGATTTGTCTGTTTATATTTTCTATTTCTTCCTGATTCAATCCTTGTAGGTTGTGCTTTTCTACGAATTTTGTCCATTTCTTCCAGGTTGTCCAGTTTATTGGCATATAGTCGCTTGTGGTAATCTCTCATGATCCTTTGTATTTCTGCAGTGTCAGTTCTTACCTCTCCTGTTTCATTTCTAACTCTATTGATTTGAGCCTTCTTCCTTTTTTTCTTGATGAGTCTGGCTAATGATTTATCAATTGTGTTTATCTTCTCAAAGAACCAGCTTTTAGTTTTATTGATCTTTGTTATCATTTCCTTCATTTCTTTTTCATTTATTTCTGATCTGATCTTTATGATTTCCTTCCTTCTGCTAACTTTGGGGTTTTTTGTTCTTCTTTCTCTAATTGCTTCAGGTGTAAGGTTAGGTTGTTTATTTGAGATGTTTCTTGTTTCTTGAGGTAGGATTGTATTGCTATAAATTTCCTCTTAGAACTGCTTTTGCTGCATCCCATAGGTTTTGGGTCGTCGTGTTTTCATTGTCATTTGTTTCTAGGTATTTTTTGGTTTCCTCTTTGTTTTCTTCAGTGATCTCTTGGTTATTAAGTAGTTATTGTTTAACCTCCATGTGTTTGTATTTCTTACATATTTTTTCCTGTAATTGATATGTAGACTCATAGCATTGTGGTTGGAAAAGATACTTGATATGATTTCAATTTTTTTTTAATTTACCAAAGCTTGATTTGTGACCCAGTATATGATCTATCCTGGAGAATGTTCGATGAGCACTTGAGAAGAATGTTTATTCTGTTGTTTTTGGATGGAATGTCCTGTAAATATCAATTAAGTCCATCTTGTTTAATATATCATTTAAAGCTTGTGTTTCCTTAATTATTTTCATTTTGGATGATCTGTGCACTGGTGAAAGTGGGGTGTTAAAGTCCCCTACTATGATTGTGTTACTGTCAGTTTCCCCTTTTATGGCTGTTAGCATTTGCCTTATGTATTGAGGTGCTCCTATGTTGGGTGCATAAATATTTACAGTTTTTATATCTTCTTCTTGGATCAATCCCTTGATCATTATGTAGTGTCCTTCTTTGTCTCTTGTAATAGTCTTTATTTTAAAGTCTATTTTGTCTGATACGAGAATTGCTACTCCAGCTTTCTTTTGATTTCCATTTGCATGGAATATCTTTTTCAATCCCCTCACTTTCAGTGTGTATGTGTCCCTAGGTCTGAAGTGGGTCTCTTTTAGACAGCATATATATGGGTCTTGTTTTTGTATCCATTCAGCCAGTCTCTGTCTTTTGGTTGGAACATTTAATCCATTTACATTTAAGGTAGTTATTGACATGTATGTTCCTATTACCATTTTCTTAATTGTTTGGGGTTTGTAGTTGTCGGTATTATCCTTCTCTTGTGTTTCCTGCCTAGAGAAGTTCCTTTAGCATTTGATGTAAAGCTGGTTTAGTGGTGCTGAATTCTCTTAGCTTTTGCTTGTCTGTAAAGGTTTTAATTTCTCCATTGAACCTGAATGAGATCCATGCTGGGTAGAGTAATCTTGGTTGTAGGTTTTTCCCTTTCATTACTTTAATTATGTCCTGCCACTCCCTTCTGGCTTGTAGAGTTTCTGCTGAAAGATCAGTTGTTAACCTTATGGGGATTCCCTTGTATGTTATTTGTTGTTTTTCCCTTGCTGCTTTCAGTGTTTTTTCTTTGTATTTAATTTTTGATAGTTTGATTAATGTGTGTCTTGGCTTGTTTCTCCATGATTTATAATGTACGGACTCCCTGCGATTCCTGGACTTGATTGACTATTTCGTTTCCCATATTAGGGGAGTTTTCAACTCTAATCTCTTCAAATATTTTCTCAGTCCCTTTCTTTTTCTCTTCTTCTTCTGGGACCCTTATACTTCAAATGTTGGTGTGTTTAATGTTGTCCCAGAGGTCTCTGAGCCTGGCCTCAATTCTTTTCAGTCTTTTTTCTTTATTCTGCTTTATGGCAGTTATTTCCAGTGTTTTATCTTCCAGGTCACTTATCTGTTCTTCTGCCTCAGTTATTCTGCTCTTGATTCATTCTAGAGAATTTTTAATTTCATTTATGGTGTTGTTCATCATTGTTTGTTTGCTCTTTAGTTCTTTTAGGTACTTATTAAACGTTTCTTGTATTTTCTCCATTCTATTTCCAAGATTTTGGATCATCTTTACTTTTATTACTCTGAATTCTTTTTCAGGTAGACTGCTTATTTCCTCTTCATTTGTTAGGTCTGGTGGGTTTTTTCCTTGCTCCTTCATCTGCTGTGTGTATCTCTGTCTTCTCATTTTGCTTAGCTTACTGTGTTTGGGGTCACCTTTTCGCAGGCTACAGGTTCGTACTTCCCGTTGTTTTTGGTGTCTGCCCCCAGGGGCTAAGTTTAATTCAGTGGATTGTTTAGGCTTCCTGGTGGAGGGGAATGGTGCCTGCATTCTGGTGGATGAGCCTGGATCTTGTCTTTCTGGGTGGCAGGACTGCATCCAGTGGTGTGTTTTGGGGTGTCTGTGGCCTTATTATGATTTTAGTCAGCCTCTCTGCTAATGTCTGGGGTTGTGTTCCTGTCTTTCTAGTTGTTTGGCATAGGGTGACCAGCACTGCAGCTTGCTAGTCATTGAGTGGAGCTGGGTCTTAGTGTTGAGATGGAGATCTCTGGGAGAGCTTTCACCATTTGATATTATGTGGAGCCAGGAGGTCTGTGGTGGACCAGCATCCTGAACTTGGCTCTCCCACCTCAGAGACACAGGCCTGACAGCTGGCTGGAGCATGAAGACCTTGTCAGTCACACGGCTCAGAAGAAAAGGGAGAAAAATAAATAAACAAAATAGTTTTAAAATAAGAAATAAAATTATTAAAAATTAAAAAGTAATAAAAATTTAAAAAGTGAAAAAGAAAGGAAGAAAGAAGAGAGCAACCAAACCAGAAAACAAATTCACCAATGACAGCAAGCACTAAAAACTATACTAAAAAAAAAGCAAAAAATGGACAGACAGAACCCTAGGACAAACGGTAAAAGCAAAGCTATACAGACAAAATCACACAAAGAATCATATGCACTCACTAAAAATGAAAAAGGAAGAAAAATATATGTATGAAAAGGAAGAGAGCAACCAAGTCAATAAATCTACCAATGATATAATAAACTCGAAATACTGAAGTAAGATAAACATAAGACCTGAAACAAATTAGATGCAGAATGCAAACCCCAAGTCTACAGTTGCTCCCACAGTCCACCACCTGGATTTTGGGATGATTCGTTGTCTATTCAGGTATTCCAGAGATGCAGGGTATATCAAGTTGATTGTGGAGATTTAACCTGCTGCTCCTGTGGCTGCTGGGAGAGATTGCCCTTTCTCTTCTTTGTTTGCACAGCTCCTGGGGTTCAGTTTTACATTTGGCCCCGCCTCTGTGAGTATGTCGCCTGAGGGCGTCTGTTTCCCCGCTCAGACAGGACGGGGTTAAAGGAGGGGCTGATTAGGGGGCTCTGGCTCACTCAGGCCAGGAGGGAGGGAGGGGTACGGAATGCGGGGCGAGCCTGCAGCGGCAGAGGCTGGTGTGGCCTTGCCACAGCCTGAGGTGTGCTTGTGTTCTTCCCGGGAAGTTGTCCCTGGATCACGGAACCCTGACAGTGGTGGGCTAGGTGTGGATAGTGACCTGTGCTCGCACACAGGCTTCTTGGTGGCTGCAGCAGCAGCCTTAGCATTTCATGTCAGTCTCTGGTGTCCGCGCTCATGGCTGAGGCTCCTGCCCATCTCTGGAGCTCGTTTAGGCAGTTCTCTGAATCCCCTCTCCTCGCGCACCCCAAAACAATGGTCCCTTGCCTCTTAGGCAGTTGCAGACTTTTTCCCAGACTCCCTCCCGGCTAGTTGTGGCACACTAGCCCCCTTCAGGCTGTGTTCACGCAGCCAACCCCAGTCCTCTCCCTGGGATCCGACCTCCGAAGCCCAAGCCTCAGTTCCCAGCCCCCACCCGCCCCGGCAGGTGAGCAGACAAACCTCTCAGGCTGGTGAGTACTGGTCAGCACTGATCCTCTGTGTGGGAATCTCTCCACTTTGTCCTCTGCACCCCTGTTGCTGCGCTGTCCTCCATGACTCCGAAGCTTCCCCCCCCACCCACCCACCATCTCCGCCAGCTTACAGTTTTAAACACTTAGAAAAAAGAAAAGTTTAGAATTAATTATCCAATATTCTGCTTTAAAATGCTAGAAAAATATGAACAAATTAAATGCACAATCAGTTGAATGCAGAAAAGTATAATGATAAGAGCAAAAATTAATGAACGGATAATAGACAACTTGGGGAAATAACAGACAAAAGTTCGTTAATTTGAAAAAAACAAGATTGATAAATCTTTACCAAAACTCATCAAAAAAATTGATGAAATAACAAATTACCGGTATCGGAAATGGAAAAAGAAATACCAAAATAATTTCTAAAGTCATTAAAGAGATATTACATACATTGTGACAGTAAATTTTACAGTTTAGACAATAGTGACAAATTCTTTGAAAAATACAACTTATACAAGATGAAATATAAAATCTCAAGAACTTTATCTGTGAAAATTAATATGTAACTAAAATCTGATTTTACTGGTGAATTCTATCAAACATTAAAAAGATTCTTATATATGTCTTTTTCTTTTTGGGCCTGAAACAGGTTTTTAATAGCTGCTTTAAAGGTTTTGCAGTTAATTCTGACATCTGGGTCATCTCAAGATCTCTTTCTATTGGCTGATTTTTTTCTATGAGCTATATGGGTCATATATTTTACTTCTTTGAAAATCTAACAGGTTTTTTTGATTGTATGGTGGGCATTGAGGAAAATACATTGTAGAAAGGCTAGATTATATTGTCTTCCTCGAAAAAGTGTTGAATTTTGATCTGGCTGCCAGTTATATTACTGGTGAACTTTCTTGACCCCATCGTCCTTGATCTTATACTGCATTATATTTGATCTACTTTGGTTTTTCTGTAGATCTAGCCATCTTTAGGTCTCAGAGTATAGAAAGATGTGTGTGTGTGTGCCTGTAATTGTAGATGGGGTGCTGAAGGAAGACTTCTCCGATACAGTGATATTTCAGAGCACCCAAAATAAAGAAGGGAGAGAGACAAGTGGCCCTCTGGGAGAAGGAGTATTCCAGGCAGAGGAAATAACAAGTGCTAAGGCCCCAAATAAGAGCAATCCTGTGTGGCTGGCAAGGAGTGAGCAAGAGGAAGTGTGGTAGTAGGTGAATTCAGAGAGGAAGTAGAGGTGTTTTTGAAGCATAGTAAAGATGTTAGATTTTACTGTCAGTAAGATGGAAAGTCCTTGGACAGCTTTGAACAGAAGGGTGATAAGATCTGATTTTTAAGAGTCCCTCTGGCTATTTTGGGCACAATAGATTATGAGGGAGAGTGGGGCAAAGGTGAGAAAAAAGAGACCAACTGCAGCAGGTGGCTATTGCAGTAAGCAAGGGGGAGAGATGATGGAGGCTTAGAATAGGGAGGACTCGGTTAGAAGAGAAGGTGAGAAGTGTAGTCAGGTTATTGATATTTTCGGATGATAAATCCAAAAAGATTTTCCCCAAAGGATTTGCTGAAGATACAGTACAATGTTTGAGGGGGATGATGAATTAAAGGGTTTTGGCTTGAGCCACCGTTTTCTAAGACTGTAGGGAAAGAATAAGTTTGGTGTGGGGGAAGATCAGTATTTTGGTTTTAAATATGTTAAATTTTAGACTATTATATGTCTAAGAGGACATTTCAAGTAGGAATTTGTATTTCCTGAAGTTCAGGAAAGAGATCAGAGCTACATCAATGAAAGATGTTGATGGTATTTAAAGGAATAGAATTGGATGAGGTAATCTAGAGAGAGAATATCAAGAACATGAGATTAGAGTACCGGTCCTTCCTTTATAGGTCAGGAAGATGAGAAGGGACCAGCAGAAGAAATTGAGACGGACTGGTCAGTAACGTAGGAGGAGAAGCCACAGAGAATAATGTCATGGGGGCCTGTGAGATAACAGAAAAATTATATATTAGTCTCTGTCCCTGAAACAGAGTTCCTGACACAGAGTTTCTGAAGCCTTTGTAAATTCCTAAGCGATAAGAACACTAGGAACATCTTTTGTTCTGATGAGCAACGCTGGGTGGGCTTCTGGATGGGGGCTGGTCCAAGACATAATTAGAAACTTGCAATTTTCAGCCTCCCCACCGCTCAATTATTTAGAGAGGGGAAAGGGGTTAGAAATGAGGCTAATAATTGATCACGCCTACATGAGGAAGCCTCCATGAAATCCCAATAGTATGGGGTTCGGAGAGCTTCCAAGTTGGTTAACACATCCACATACTGGGAGGATGAACCACCCCGACTCCATGAGGACAAAAGCCCTTGCACTCAGGACACCCCGACACCTCACCCTATATATCTCTTCATCTGGCTGGTCATCTGTATCATTTATCATATCCTTTAATAAAATGATAAATGTTAATAAGTGTTTCCCTGAGTTCTGTGAGCCACTCTAGAAGATTAATCCAACTGGAGGAGGGGGTTATGGGAACCTCAAATTTATAGCTGATACGTCAGAAGCACTGGTGACGACCTGAACTTGTGATTGACATCTCAAGTGGAGTTGGAGCAGTCTTGTGGGACTGAACCTTTGTCCTTTGGGATCTGACGCTATCCCCAGGTGGATAGTGTCTGAATTAAGCAGTAGGACTGGTGTAGCGGAATTGGTGTTACAGGTGTTGTGAATGTGGTAGTAGAGTGAGACTAAAAGAGAAACACAAGAGAAAGGACCATTTTCCCGATACAGGGCCACAATGTCAGAAGTCACTGAGATGATGGGTTAGAAAGGGACTGAGAATTGACCTCAGATTAGTAACCTTGAGAAGAGACTTTTCTTTGGAGCTATAGGGGAAAAGGATTGATTGATGTAAGTTTAAGAAGAAAGGAGGAGGAAACTTTGAGACAGTGAGCACAGGTAATTCTTCTGAGGAGATTTGCTTTAAAGAGAAGCAGAAAAATGGGGTTGGTGTCTGAAGGGGAAAATGGGAGAGATTTTTTAAAGAATTACAGTATATTTTAGCTGATAGAAATGACCCAATAGGTTTGGAGGTGAGCACTTGAGGAGTTTCTCTCCTGATGGCCTCTGTATTTCACCATGAAATGAGAAGCAAGGTCATCAGTGGAGGGTAAGAGGGAAAGAGATAGGGGATTGGAAAAGGTACAGACTTCTTCTCTTTGAAACACTGAAGGTTTTCATATATATGTGTGGTGATTGTTTTTCATCAATTTGCTCAGACTTTGTGGGGGACCTTTGTTTCAGTGTTGGAATTTGGGATTAGTCTTATGAGAGATTGTATGTGACACTGATCATTTAACAGTTTAAGCATGAGAAGGTCAAAGAGGACATTCAGGTAATCTGTAGGTGTTAATGTTGTTTGCTATTTCCACGGGGCACTCATTTGGCTTTACGGTGAAGAGAGCAAGGCCTGGAAAGCTTTCTACTTTCCCACAGGAGGGAAGATTTCTACTTCTCTAGGGCCTTGGTAAAGATGACTGAAGGAATTGGTTGACAAGATCGTGACCCACATCCCTGACGCTCATGGTAGAGTTACAAAACACGGCAGTCTCTTCATGACCTGGTCCCGTACCACCTTGACCTTGTGTCTTAGTTCAGGCTTCTCTAACAAAGTACCATAGCCTGGGTGGCTTACAGGCAACAGACACTTATTTCTCACAGTTGTGGGGGCTGGGAATCTGAGATCAGGCCGCCAGCATGGTTAGGTTCTGGTGAGGGCTGTCTCACAAGTTGTAGATGGCCGACTTCTTCTATCCTCGTGTGGGGAAGCCATCTGTCTTGAAGCTCTTATAAGGGCACTAATGGGGTTCATACACAAATCATATCAAAAAACAAGTAATACCTTAGCCCCCCTTTGGAGATATATAATGCACACTTGAATATTAAAAGTTCTGAGGAGTTCTGCCAAAAAGAAACCTATTAAATATGTTTCCAGCCAGCGTTCTCCAGACTGAGTTCACGTATGTTTTAAAGAGTGACATCTATTAACATCCCATAGGGCTAGAGTGTGATGGAAATTGTTTTGGAAGATGCTGGGCTGGAAGGAGCCTCTCATGCTTCTGAGCTCCTGCAGTACTTTATCTCTCTCGCTTAAGACAGTTTGCTGTTTCTACTTTGTGCAGATGCACATAATTAGGGCCCACCACAAAGCTGGGTATTTCTTGAAGGCAGGGCTAATGATGAAATCAGGTTTATCTTTGGTGTCCAACATTGTGTTCTACACAGAGCAAGGGCTCTCCAAATATAGGGTGAAAGTGAATGGACGCTAAGGGCATTTTGGGAGGGAGCTCAAAGCCACACCACCTTTAAGGTCACCTTCCATTCATATCTTTCTAAAAAAAATTTTTATTGGGATATGGTTGATTTACAATGCTGTGTTCGTTTCAGGTGTACACAAAGTCAATCTGTTATACATATACCCACTCTTTTTTAGATTCTTTCCCCATATAGGCCATTATGGAGTATTGAGTTGAGTTTCCTGCGCTATACAGTAGGTCCTTATTAGTTATCTATTTTATACATAGTAGTGTGTATGTGTCAATCCCAATCTCCCAATTTATCCCTCCCCGCACCTCTTACCCTCAGTAACCTTAAGTTTATTTTCTACATCTATAACTCTATTTCTGTTTTGTAGATAAGTTCATTGGTACTCTTTTTTTTAGATTCCACATACAAGGGATATGATATTTGTCTTTCTCTGTGTTATATCATAAGGTCCCAAACACCACCCTGTAAGGTCAGCGAGGTGTTACTATCTTCATTTCATAGAAAAGGATGGAAACTTAGAGGGGTTGAGTAACTTGCTCATTATTATACAGCAAATAAATTGTAGAATGCTAGAATTCAGATCTTTTTACTTCTTTCCTTTATCCTATCTACAGTGTCTCAGTTCAACAACTGCTCAACACTTCTTCTTTTGATCATGCCTTTCCTTCTCTTTATGGGGGAAACATGAAGCCAAAATAATTGCATCCCTACCATAAAATGATCACTCCTTCCAGTGACTGAAACTGATTTTGAATAAACTCTGATCCCCCCAAAACTTGATGGGAGAAGTCGAAAACTTAGCAAAAAGAAAATTCCATATTTGCATCTATAATTTTTATTACAGTGATGGAGAAAGTTTTAGTGGCAATGGAATTTCTCAGTGCAACATGTTCCCTTGGGGAGTCTGCTGAGGCTCAACACAGGCAACTCCTATATCTTCAGTAACCGTCACTGACATCTTTACATGCAAAGCAGAAGGAAGATGGGAGGTTTTCAATACTTGTTCAGCTCGCTTAGATCTTGGTGATTAAATGCCCTTTTGTCAGACAATTAAGATCTTCATCCCTGGATGCAAAGGTTCAAAGGGTTTGATTATAAATAGCATTTATTTAATATGAACAGGTTCTGATCCTTTTGTCTGTCTAGGATCACTCAATAATACTCCTCTTTCAAAATGGATTTAGCTCACAGACTGTTTTATTACCTGCCTTCATTTTGGACCAAAGTGAGAAAAAATGCTCTCGTGTATGTTTGAATTTGTTCTCTCCTAACAAGAATGGGGAAACAGAGTACAGACATCCTGACCCGTTTTCTCACTGTGCTCATAGATCTTATGCCAGCTATAAAACGGACATTGACAACTAGAACACTAAAGTTTTTATCCTCACGTTTTATCCACTTGATGAATAAAAAAGCCTCTGATTCACTTTGCAGGGCGGAAAGTGGGCTTGAACTTGTACTTAGAGTGGGATGAATTTTAGCCGGTGTTTGTGCCATTTATGAGAGTGGTTCATTTCACCTTGGGCTTTATGTCTTCTGTACAGCCATTATTGCTCAGACATTGGACTTCTGTTTGAGGACAACTTGGTTGTGGTCAGTCTCCGATTAAGAGCCAGCCGCTTCACCATCAGCCTCTTAGCACAGCACCAATTATACAGACTCAAAGCAATGTCTGTTTAGGGCTAGTTATTCTGGGAATGCCTTTTCAGAGGTGATACTCTGTGTTTGAACACAACTGAATAAACAGTCTTGTTTCATTTGGGAGCTCTCGACCATGGAGTTTTTTTCATTCATTCACTAGTTATTTCTTATTCACCTAATGTGGATCCACTCCATTTTCTTCAGGATTTTTTATTTAGCTTTTTTTCCCTTCAAATATCTGTCATTTGGAGTTGCCTAAAATTCACATTGTGTAGATCTGTTTATAACTAAGCATGTCTCCTTCCTCCTTTCCAGCTCTGTATAAATAATCATGTACATCCATCAAGTCTCAGCTAAAATGTTTCTCTCTCAACAAAGTCTCCTGTATATCCCTAAGTTTTTAACTTCTTGGTGGTTCCATTCCCACAGATCCCAGTACTCTGTGGCCTTAGGAGCCCATCCACCCTCCTCTTCCCCTAATAATTCTGAAATATATTGAAGATCCTGCCATTGTTACAGCACTAGAAATGATTTATGAAATCAAAATATATTCATACCGTGAACATATTAATGCTATGTAGGCTCTCCCAGGAATGTAGGAGTGGTTTTAATTGAAAAACTGGAACTAAAAGTCTTTTAAAACAGAAATGGAAGGGAATGCCTTCTAACTAAAAAATGGTATCTCCTGAATGCCTACAGTATTTATAACATGTAATGGTGAAATACTTTCTAGCATTACCTTAAAACTCAGCAATAAATCAAGAATACCTTCTATTACTATTTCCATTCATATTGCCCTGGAAGTTTGTGGTAGTATACTAATATTAGGTTGAACCACATGAAATTGATGATATTCAAGTCTTTTTTGGTTTTGTTTTGTTTTTGCAGTACGCAGGCCTCTCACTGTTGTGGCCTCTCCCGTTGCGGAGCACAGGCTCCGGACGCGCTGGCTCAGCGGCCATGGCTCATGGGCCCAGCCACTCTGCGGCATGTGGGATCCTGGACCAGGGCACGAACCCGTGTCCCCTGCATCGGCAGGCGGACTCTCAACCACTGCGCCACCAGGGAAGCCCTGTATTCAAGTATTTTTGAATATCCTAACAACCTAATGTAAAAAAGAGAAAGAGAAGATATAAAATTTTAGAATATATTTATATGTCTATGAATCAATAAGAAAAAGACAACCCAACAGAAGAAGAAAAATGGGCAAAATATATCTATACACAGAAGAAGAAATCCAAAAGAAGAAGGAGATGGAGAAGGAGAAGGAGGAGAAGGAGAAGGAGAAGGAGAAGGAGAAGGAGAAGGAGAAGGAGAAGAAAGGGAAGGGGGAGAGGGAGGGGAGGGGAGGAGGAGAAGATTCTCAATCTCAGTAATCAAGCAAATGTAAATTAAAACAATGAGATATCATTTCCTACTTATCGAAGTGTTAAAAGTTATCAACTGGTAAGAAATAATGCATATCTAGAGAAAACAAAATCATACATTGCTAGTGGGAGTTCAAATTGATAAATCAGTTTAGAGAACGATTCGTCAAGTCCTAATAAAGTTCAAAATATGCATAGTCTGTCACCCAGAAATTTCAGTTCTAGCCTGGAGAACCTCTGGTGTGAATATGTACAAGAGATACATGCAAGCCTCTTCATTTAAACTCTGTTTGTAATAACCAAAAAGGGGGGACAAATGGACCACTGCTCAGGAAGGGAATGGCTGGATATATTGTGACTTACGCATCCGATGGCATACCACCACAAGGAGGTTTAAACTGATCACTTAGATCTACACGCATCAACACAGAGGATATGGCTAAAGATTTGAAACTGTATCCTTTGAACAATAGAGAGTTCAAAGGACTTTAAATAGCAATCATGATATGCCTAAAATTTGTTTCTGGAGATGAACCATTTTGTTTTGTGGATGTTCTGTGGAAAGAACTGGGATGTTGGAGAGTGGATAGTGTTAGTCCTGGGATGTTAAGAGCACATGGATAAACCCAGAGGAAACCTACTTGTACCTACGGGAGGATTGGAATTTATAAATTGGGTTGACCAATCTTATATGAAATCAGATCTCATCGGAGAACAAGTTACTGTTGGGCGTACCCACCGTCCATTTGTTTTTGGAAATGGCAACGGAGGCTATCGAGCCTTAACTATTAACTGAGATAACTGCTGAGAAACATTATGTAAACTACAAAGGACTGTGCACATGCCAAGGAGTTTGGTCTTATTATGCAAATAATCAGCCAGAATTTCCTTCCCAGAGAGAGCAGATCTTTGGCAAGGCCCCTTCAGCTCCCACCCAGCAGCTCCTGTAGAAAAGCACCTTAGCCCAGCAGGCTGGACTCAATTAAGGAATGTTGGCAGCTGTCTCTGGAGCCTAGCAAACAAGCTGTGTGTTTTTGTTTTTGCCAAATGCATCATTAATTGCCTGGGTAAAAGAACAAGGCCAATTTAAGTCTCCAATTCCACCAGGAAGCCTTAGGGCTTTGCGTGAGAAGTGAATGACATGGGCTTCAGTTTCAGGAGCCTGGCCCTGCTTACTGCTCACCATTTCTAAGCGAAGGGAAATACCCCAAATCAGGTTAATTAACGTAGTCCTGGGAGAGCCTGAGGGTTGTTAATGATTCTGTCCCTTGCATGAAGAAGAAGAAGAAAAAGAAAATCCAAAGAGGCAAGGCAGTTCTGAAGGGGAAGGACAGGGGGAAAGGAATCAGACAATTTTTTTGTTTGTTTTTTTCTGTGCTCTGAAGCAAGCGAGTTCTGCGAGACATTTAAAGGGCCAGTTTGCCAACTTACCTGCATTTTATCCCCCTGTTGGGGAATTGGAGAGTTTTCCTTTTTGATTCACTGCCCTTTCCAGAAGCAGCCTATTACCTTGGGAACACTGGGGATCACGTGGCTGAAAATGGCGCAGAGTTCTTGCTAATGACTGTCAGGATTAGAGTGTCTCTGAAGATGTCTTGGTGGAGCAGTGGGAAGGGTACTTATCAGGAGGACAAGGGGCTGTGGAGAGTAGCGGTCTTGCAGCTTCCCTGCTGAAAAACCTGGTCAGATGGCTCTGTCTAGAGGAATAAATGCCCCTAACCAGAGCCTGTTGCTTTAGGGCTAGACTCTTCCTATAAGAGAACTAACCCACTTTCTCTATCCAGTCTTTCTTTTTTTAACTGAAGATTTTTATTTTATTTTTATTTATTTATTTGCCATGCTGGGCAGCATGTGGGATCTCAGTTCCCCGACCAGGGATTGAACATGCGCTCCCTGCAGTGGAAGCACAGAGTCTTAACCATGGGACCGCCAGGGAAGTCCTCTCTCCAGTTCTTTATTCTACTGTCGTCCTAATAATTTAGAGCTCTGCCTGCTATCCTCTGCTACAGAAAACTATGACAGAAACCAGCAAAGATCAGGATTCTTGGTGTAACATTGAATTCCCTCATCTCTTCCTTCCCAGAAAGGATAACAGATGTGATTTTTGCGGCCCAAACACAGGCATCTTTAGGCTGCTGGGCCGGGTGGAATGGTGGGAAACATTTGGACCTTTTAGTTATTAGGTCTCATGTTACACAAGTTTAATCTTTTGGTCTTAAATGGTATTTACTGCGTGCTTTTACTTGAAGGTTTGACTAATTTAAGAGTGAAGAGTGCAGCTAAGCTTCCTCTGGCCAATTCTCAATTGCCAAAAGTAAAAACACAAGTAAATGATAGCCGTGAGCCATGTAATGTTAGGCTCTGCAATGTTAGTCGGAGCCTGAGTACGAGGCACTCATGAGCTGGTGACACAACAGGCACAGAGACCATCCTGGTGTGCATCCCTCCGAGGGCTGTCAGGAGCTGCAGGCACAGTGGCCCTGAGGGCATCGTTTGGGTATTGAGGCCTTCTTGGCTGGCAGTGTAAGTTCTCTGAAACATGTGGAGTTCTTAACATAGGAATGGAAGATAAGGTCATGGGTGAGCATGTCTGGTCTGGTTTGGCCTGTTATGTGGGAAGATATTTGCCAAAGATAAACTATGTGTTGCTTTCCCAGTAATAAATCTGTGAGACCCCCCTACTCCCCACAACCCCTTCTCTTGTAATGAGTGCCTAATACCATTGCTCTAATCGTCAGCAAAGTTTCAAATTCCTTGGCATCAGCAGCAAATGGGGCATTTTTAACAGGGCCATGGCTAGACAGAGAGTAGAATTCAGGGCACCTGCTTTCATGGAGTTTTCAGTTTGTTTGGAGAGAGGATGAAGGAAGGCATATGGTGAAGGATGAAGAGACTGGTCATTTTGGAGTATTTACAATGTTCTGAGCACCATAGTAGGTGTACTACTACATTATCTCACTGGGTCCACAAGTGGTTATATATTAATACCCATTCTACAGATTAGGAAACTGAGGGTGAGAAAGGTGAGCAATGTGCCCAAAGTGACCCAGCTCGGAGGTATGGCATGGCCAGAATTTGAAGCAGGATCTGCCGTATTAAAGTCTTGTTCTTATCACTGTTCCACACTAACCTTTGCATAATTTGACTGATGATAGATCACCCATATCTTTTAGCAAATGGGTCATGAGAAAATATCCTGGCTGGGTTCCCAGGAGGTCGCAGAGAGGTGTGGCCTGTATGGAGGTGGGCCTTGTCTGGAGAAACCCTTTGGGAGCAGGGAAGGTGGACGCTGAGAGATGAATTTGGAGAGCCTGGCAAGAACGTGGAGGTGCAGCAGCATTTAGAACTTCCCCATAGGACTTCATTAGTTTAGAAAACCATAGGGCAGTGCCCTGTGACCTAGGGCGGCAGGAGAGGCAGAGTGACTTGTGGGGTGGAAGGAAGTGGAAGGAGGAGAAGGGAAGGGGTGATAGGGAACCACCGGGGTGGGGGTGTTTAGAAGAGGAGAGAAGGGAAGTCAGGGGCGGGGAGAGAGGAAGGACAGGGGAGGGATATAAATGAAGACGCGGAGGAGGAGGGAAGAGTGAAAGCGAAAGGAAATAACAGTAACAACAACCACAACAAACAGAAAACAAGAGAGAAAGAAGAAAGAAAGAGGGCAGAAGACCAGAGCCTGCAGTCCTTGCTGCTTCCAGCTTCAGTGGTGATCGAGCACGTCCCTGCCTGCTGGCAAGAGCATCCTCCTTTGTCAGTGAACTTGAAGGCATCACTTCTGTAGCTGTGTTTGTAACCCTTTGAGAGTTTCGACTCAGGGCTGAAAGGATGAATGCTATTCTGACCAGAGCTAACCTCCTTCTAGGGAAATGCTAAGTGAAGTTCAGCTTCTGTTCCAGAGGTGCCATGACCGAGAACCTTCTCCTTTCAGGCTCAGCCCAGTGCATCTGAGTGTCCAGGCCAGCACTCACCCAGCCAGGTGCATAGCAGGTGGGCTGGACGTTTCATCTGGCTGCCCAGGGCATGACGGTGCTTACATTTGCCTAAATCCCCAGCACCAGCACGTTGCTGTGCTTGGACCTTGCTGAGTCTGCTGGGTATTTGGCCTAAGTGCCAGGCTGATCCAGCTCGCTGGGTGAACACACTGCATGGCAGTTGCCAGTCCAGGGTCCTGGCGGGGGTCCTGACAGAAACTTGTACGTTCCCCAGAGGCAGGATTTTACTGCTGGGAGACATCTGTGGTTGTTCATCCCCTTCCCTGTCAATACTTCCTTTCACGCCAGGTCTGACGCCCAGAGACACTGACAGCTGCTGAAGGTCCAAGCCATCGCCTTGCCTCTGGGCTGACTGTGGAGTGGGGAAGCTGCCTATCTCCTTAGCCTAACCTTACAGCGGAACAAAAACAAAAACAGAAATATAGCCTACAACACTGTATCTCCCCTTTCTTCTCGCCTCTTCCTATCTGGGGGAAACGTGGGAAATATAGCTGGTGAGGTACGCAGAGGTTACCTTGGGAATGGGGCAGTGTAGGGCTCTAACTGTAAGTAAGCATTATTCTGTAAAAATATGAGGAATTACTGAAAGATCATAAAGTGGCAGGTGCCAGGACTGGACTGTAGTTCAGAGTTCTGACAGCGAGTGCTGTAGACATATGGGAGGAAGGAGAGAGAACAGCAGGGCGAGGGCCAGAGAAAAGGCTGTGGCTACCGTCCACGTGGCATTGGGCAGTGAGCATGGCTTGAGACATGTGATTGGGGTAAGAGGCCCTTTGAACTTTGCTCTGTCCCCTCAGCCCCCTGTTCAGGAGCTGGGGCAGAGGTTCTCACTCCTCCCTCCTCCCCCGACACACAGAGTGTCCAGCAAGCTATTTCTTGCTTTGTGAGTGCTGGATATTCTAGATATAAAACCTGGGACTGTCCACGTCAGATAAAGTGTGTGCTGCGTTAGTCATCTTGTTGTATAAAATGTACTCCCCCTAAAGCTTTAAACAAAAATATTTATTATTTCATAGTTTCTGAGGGTCAGGGATCATCTGGGAGTAGATTAGCTGTGAGGCTCTGGCTCAGAGTCTCTCATGAGGTTGAAGTCAGCCTCCAGGCTGGGGGGCAGTCACCTCCAAGTTCAGCTGGAGGCAGATCTGCTTCCAAGATGGCACAGGTGGTTGTTGGCAGGAGGCCTCAGTTCCTTGCCACGTCGACCTCTCCATCGACTTCCTGAGTTCCTCATGACAGGACAGCTGGTTTCCCCCAGAGTGAGGAATGTGTGAGAGAGAGAGAAAGACAGACAGAGAGAACATGGAAGAAGATGCAGCCTTTTACAACCTAATCTTGCAAGTCACACACCACCATGTCTGCCATATTCTATGGTCATATAGACCAACCCTGGTACAATGTGTGTGTGTGTGTGTGTGTGTGTGTGTGTGTGTGTGTGTGTGTGTGTGTGTGTATAACTACATACAGGTATGAATACCAGGGGGCAGGAATCACCTGGGGTCATTTTGAAGACTGGCTACCTGGGGTTGGAGAGAAGCCCATGCCATGGATGGCTGTCCCTCCCTCCTGGCAGGCAGCAGGCGAGGGGCTAAATACAGATGAGGTGAAGTCCACTCCGCCAAAAGGAGGCTGGATGGGCCGAATGTAGGTGGCAGGGTCTCCTACCAGCTCCCACAGCTCTTGGGAACCTGCGTAGTGTCCCTCTCACGTCTCTTTGTTGGATCTCCACACTTGGTTTCTCTATCCTTCTGTGGCCAGCGTCCTCAGACGAAACCCTCAGGGACCCAGTCCTGCCCCAGTAACCACTCTCACTGTTTCTCCTCTCCCCCATTCTCTGACATCTTTTTTACCTTAGGAAAATTCCTGTTGTTTTGATTTTCTTCAGAACTTCTCTATCTACTTTTTTCTCTTCTTTCTCTCCTCAACCCTGTTCTCCCTCCATTCCTGAAGGCCAGCGAAACCCAGAACCCAGTCATTAATAACCAAAAAATTAGTTTATCTTTTCTCAAGGGGGCAGGAGAGTGCAATCCTCAGTATCTCCCAGGAGATGAGAGGGTATAGCTACATTCAGTCCTTCAAGTGCATCAGGAAAAGGGAGCTCCCTTTTGTTTCCTGATTGAAAGGGCTCACGGACTCTATTCTGCTGTGGAGGGATAAGGGAGGCAAGGGAGAGGGAGGAGTTAGCAATACATCCAAGGAGCTGAAGTTGAGAGTCCCAAAGGCATAAGGAAAGTCAGGAGAAGCAGTTTGGGGAAAGAAACCAATGATTCAATTCGCATATTCTGAACTGGAAATGGGGCAAGTTAGCATGTGGTTGGTGTTGCTGAAGATTTCTTGGGACAACGGATTTGGAGATGTGTTTAGAGGCCCTAGTGGTATAAGCTTGGTTATGAGCTTGGTTAATGTTGCTCGGTGCTCCAACTGTACAACTCAGCCTGAGCTCTTACTATAGTCTACCACCCTGAAGTAAGCCCCCATTCTGTGCCAAGTCCCAGATCAGGTGCACTCAGTGCCCGTGTGAGGGGCTCTTGTCTCAGTGAGAGAGGCTGACTTGTATAGATGCAGGGGACACTTGACTGCAGTGGGTGCTGTGATAGGCATGTAAATAATGTCCTCTTGGAGCTTTTGGGGGAGGGTGAGAGAGTAACTGCCAGGGAAGTTTTAAAGGGGCTCTGCCATCTGAGATAATGCAGACATATATCCAGTGGAGGGCAAGCTTAGTTTCCATTACTGCTGTTGACCTAGGCTTCTCTGTGACCCACTGGTGGCCCAGAATGAAAGTCAACCCCATTATTTCCCATAATTTTTTGTTTTTCCAGGAGAGCATAGGGAATGAAAACTACTGCCCAAATAGTAGACTATAGATCTACTCATAGGTGCCCACAACATCAAGTAACTCAGACTGTCAGCCTCTACCTTCCTTCTCCGATTCTGGAGCCGTTTCATCATCATTGGCTCAGAATCCCTGGGCCTTGTTGAATTATTAGCTCCTTCCATTTTCCCTTGACTGCTCTCTTCTTGAATTGCCTCATCTAATCCTATCATGCAGTTGTGTTTTTCCTTTAAGTTATTTGTATGCTAATGAAAGAAAATCTGTAAATGAGAATAGTTTTTTCCCCTCTGTTTTGTTTTAACAGATGATTATTTTTCCTGTTTGGGCTTGAATAGAGAAAAGCTCAGAAAGGCTCTTGTTGAAAAATTCATTTTTTTTTTTTTTGCTGGTGATAAGAGCCACATTGCAAGAAATAATAAGCCCAGCTGTAGCCATTGTTCAGATCACAACAGAGGCAGCAATACTCCTTCCCCCAACTCTTACTTTCTTTTCCTGTCCTTTGAGCAACCTTCCACGAGGCTGCTGTGATTTATAGATGCTGAAATAGACTTTTAAAATCCCATAGGAATGAGCCCCCTTCCCCATCTAGCACAGCAAAGGACCTTTTCCCCCAGGTCTTGTCAGAAGATAGTATCCTGGGTCCCAATCTGGACCCTGCTGGTCTCTGGGGATGCTGTTGGCCATTCAGTCCCTGACGTAGCCATTTTGGTCTTGGGTTCTTACTGCAGGCATACTTTTACCAATTTTTTCCTCTTCAACAGCTACATAGAGACATAATAGGTTGCTGTCCAGTTTTCCCTGCCTGTGATTAATCACTCCAGACTCAAGGGAAGGAAAGAGTGACAACTTCAAGCAAGACCTCCAGGCTATCTCTAACAGATATTGTACTTCCTTTAAGACCCCATTCACACGACACATCTTCTTTGAAGTCCACCTGATCACCAGCAAGTAGGTTAATATTGCCCTAAATGGGTCTGTACATCTCTTGATGAACATACTCATCACACCGTATTGTCATTCTCTTTTAATATATGTCTATTTAGTCCAACAAGATCCACAGACCTGGAACACATTTAGAAGCAGACCTAGTATCCCCTTTTTGCTTCAACCAGAGTCCCTGACCCAGCACTTGGCTGACGGTTTGTGCTCATTAAGTATTTTTGGATGAACCAATGAGCTTTGAAAGACCATGAACATACATTCTCTCTACTTTTCTTTCTTTTTTTTTTTTCCTGGCCTTGGATGGAAGTTCCACATGTGTGGTGCAATCTTGCACCATTTACTTTCTCTCCTGGTAATGAAGATTCTATTTGTGAAATCTCCATGACTTCAGTGCTGACTAAACCCTAACAGAAAAGGTGTTTGAAGAGGTCAGAGCCTGACTATGGGCTGGGAGCCCCAGACCCCCACTGAGTAAAAAAGGTCTCAGCTGTTGTCATTGTTTGTGATAGGTTAGTGGCTCTTTGATTTTATGGTCCCTTTAAGGATACTTAACTTGTGTTACCAGAGGGGTCATTTGCAAACCACAGCAGATCAATGAACAGGGAATCTACTAGCTGTAGACCTCTTAGTTGATGCTTCCCACACAGAAGATGAGCTAAGTGTTCTTGTTCTCAGGTTATGAGACAAGAATCCAATCAGCTTATTCAATGCTGACATTCTCCCCTTGGGTGTCACCTGGGCCTAGAGACAACAAGACTGACACTGGAGACACCTGTAGTGCTAGCACTTGGAAGGAAATGTGATTTATTTTCTCCAGTTCTATGGCTTTGAGGTTTAGAGTACTCGTAAGACTTGTAAAGTAGTTCCTAGCTGTTGGAAGTCAAACCATTTAGCTGAGAAGTTAGGTAAATTATCTTGTAGAGGATCAGCCAGAGTTCCCATCCAGGAAGCAATCTTGTAGGCAATTTGATGGAAGGCATTATGGGTCAAAGCATGTACTTTCTCTCAGAGACTTGAATTCATATTCTGATTGGGTTTCATACTGGCTGTGAGACCTTTGGCATATGACTTCACCTCTCTGAGCCTTGATTTCATTGTCTGCCAAGAATAGATAATATTAACATCTATCTCAGGATGCTATTTTGAAGATTCAGTGAAGTGCTGTATGAAACTTAGCCCTGGCACACAGTAGGCTCAAAAAAAGATGATGTTGATGTTGATGTTGATGATGGTGGTGATGATGATCATGAGCTGGCCTCCAGCTTTCCCCAAGCTTGGAACCAGTCGTGCACTTGGAATCAGTTCCAGCCGGTAGACAAAACTGCAAATTTGTTATGCCATTTCAGTGTTTACTTTTCAAATCTTTGAGAATTTTATAGAATAATACCCAATCAACATCAATGTGTTTACTTCCACAATATCACTCCATCGTCCCCAAACTCATGAAAGAGTTTTTCATGTTCATTTTACACGTGAAACGACTGAGGCTCAGAGAGGTCAAGGTGTCACACAATGTGGATGAGGCAGAGTCAGGAGTAAGTCTCAGATTTTGTGAGCTCAGTTCTCCTACTTGGGCAGTTTACTGCTTTTTGTTCATAAAGTGAAGGGGAAGATGTGATGATGATTCACTCTGTAATATAAATAACTGATATCTGCTAAAGGTGCTACACTTCCTACTAAAATCATAGGTTCCACAGTGACAAAGTTAGGAACAAAATGTTCCCTGCCTTTGGGAAACTCTTAGGCACTTACCTAACCTGTGATGCTCTAAGAAACGTCAACTTCTGGTCCACAGACAAGTGAGAAGGGGGTTTGTCACAGCAGTTTGGAGAGGGTAGTGGTTAATGTAATCTTTGTGTGTATATGTGTTTTATTGAAGTATAGTTGATTTACAATGTGTTCGTTTCAGGTGTACAGCACAATGGTTCAGTTTTTATATATATATATATATATATATATATACACACACACACATACATATATATAAAAATTGTATACATATAATTTATATATATATTCTTTTTCAGATTCTTTTCTCTTATAGATTATTACAAATATTGAGTATAGTTCCCTGTGCTATATATTAGGGCCTTGTTGGTTATCTATTTTATATATAGTCGTGTGTACATGTTAATCCCAATCTCCTAATTTATCCCTCCTCCACCCCTTTCCCCTTTGGTAACCATAAATTTGTTTTCTATTTCTGTTTTGTAAATAAATTTGTATCTTTTTTTTTCAGATTCCACATATAACTGATATCACATGATATTTGTCTTTCTCTGTCTGGTTTATTTCACTTACTGTGCTAATCTCTAGGTCTATCCACATCACTGCAAGTGGCATTATTCCATTCTTTTTTTATGGCTGAGTAATATTCTATTGTGTACATATACCACATCTTCTTTATCCATTCAGCTGTTGATGGACACTTAGCTTCCATGTTTTGGCTATTGT
Source organism: Leucopleurus acutus (assembly GCF_964270905.1). Classification (NCBI taxonomy): domain Eukaryota; kingdom Metazoa; phylum Chordata; class Mammalia; order Artiodactyla; family Delphinidae; genus Leucopleurus; species Leucopleurus acutus. The sequence continues at coordinate 50,807,229 of NC_139156.1, forward strand.
AAATAGTGTTGCAGTGGACGTTGGGGTGCATGTATCTTTTTGAATTATAGTTTTCTGTGGATATATGCTAGGAGTTCATGTAATCTTGGTTCATGTAATCTTGAAGACTCTGTGTGGGTCAGTTTGCTGGAGCTAAATGTTATGATTCCTAACAGAGCTGGAGTGGAGATAGGAAGAAAGATAGGTGACAGCAGCCTGACATAATACTAGGGTGATTTCTGTCATGGACATTCCCTGGGTCTCCATACTCAACATGGTCCACATGTATCCTGGGGATTCAGGCATCCTGGGTCAGAGAAGATTAAAATGAGGAGTCTTCTGGGCAGACTCAGGGAACTGTGGCTGACATATCTGTTCCAAGAAATTTCCTGCACGCCTGTAGACTATGGCTTTTCACACTATGCTTGAACACACACACACTCACACTCATGCACACACACCTATCCATATATACCAAGCTTGGCTTCCTTGGTCCCTTGTGAAGGGGCATTTCACTGTCTTTGCCGTCATCACTGGATTTCTTCATTGCTTCCTCAAACCTCTTCTTTCCAGGTCTCCTTGGTGTCTCCATCGCACAGCTCCATTTGTGACCTTGAATTTCACAGGTTGTCTCTGCTCTGGCCTTGCTGGGATTGCTCCTTCCACCCCGTGTGGCTGCTGTCCCCCTTCATCATCAGAGACCCCTGTCAGTGTCTACCTGTTTTAGGTGCTGAAGCCACTTAAGTCCTGACTTTGGAATAAGGGGCTGCTCTCCCTCAGCACAGATCCATCTCCTGGTGGTTTCAGCTCATTTGTTATCTCTCGCAAGCTAGATGGTCGGTCACAGCATGACCTCCACTATGTTCTCCACCCCCTGCTTATTAAGATGTTTCGCAGGAAAGTACAAAAAGGCTGTGATGCATTTTAGTTATAAAAAATGTGCTCAGCTGATCTATAATTCTTCTGCAGATGGAATTTCCACCTCCATTTCTCTTTTTGGCTCTTGCTGAGTTGCGGCCCTGCTCTTTACCAGCTGCCTTGGCCTATGAAGAATTACTTTCCATACATATTGAGGGCCAGCTTTGTAGAAATGTGAGCACAGCTTTAGGCTGAAGATAGGACAAGGGCCAAGTGGATTGGGAAAGGAGAACACACAGAGTTTGAATTTGGGGCCAATGACTTATTAGCTGTGCAAACTTGATTAATTTAATCAGCTTTCTCAAACCTTCATTTATTAAATGGAGATAACAGTTTTTTGAAAGTTTGACAACTAAATGCGATGGTGTATGAAATGGGCCTAGGTCTCGGTAAATGCTTGATGAAAACCCCATCTCTTTCTTTCTACTCCACATGATAATGCTTATATGTGTTTGAATAGAAATGTCAATCAATGGATGATATCATGGATTAATGGGTCATTTATAAAACCCCAGCAGAACAATAAACAAGGACTCTGCTTAGACAGACCTTGAGTATTCAGATCTGCTGACACAGAAAGTTAGATAGCAGCATTCAAGTTACATATGCCTGCTTTCTGTTTGGATAAAAATCCCACCAGCTGTTTCTGGGGAGATGACAGGCATATGTACAATGGCATATGGAAAGCACCTATCATTGTATGTGCACAAAAGGGATGTCCAATGAATATTAAATCCTTTTCTTTTTATTCAGAGCTGGCAGGAAATGGGATCAACTGGACGTACATGTGTAAACTAACCTCAAAGCCATTGGGCCACATTGTGCCTCTGGGCACCTGTTGTGTGGATCCCTGGGCTGAGGATGGCCAGGTATCATACAGCTGTGGTGTGAGGACAGCTCCAGCAGATGTCTCTGTGGTACAGCCATCCTCAGCTCAGCACACAGGCTGCAGGATTGCCTGGGGGCTCCAGTGAGCAGAAATGCAGGCTGTGACATTCCAGCACATTGTCTAGCTAGAGGATGTTTTCAGAGGCTGACCTGGGCACTGTCTTGGGCCTGAGGATGACAAGCATTGGAGTCTGAGTTATCTTAAAGGACAATGAATAAAGACAGAAGGCAAAAGGAGAAGGAATTTTTTTCCAAGAAGAAGAGGAAATTTATATCTCAAGAACAGAGTGGATAGTTGTAAGGGAACACTTGGAGATAAAGAAAAAGGTTGTACTTAATCTGGGTGAGGGTCTGGGAACTCAGGGGAAGTTCAAACATTGAACTTGAATACTAACACTTTTCACTTCCTGTGATTACCTACATTGTTATTAGTCTTTTAATGTCACTGGAGACCCATGGTATATTTTAGTGCCTCTTCTTGGCTCCTTTCAAAGGGATAATTGTAGCCATGCTTGAGTACTTCCTTTTTGTAAAAGGGAAAGTCCTTCATGTGGTTTTAGAATTTAGAGAGGTCAGAGCCAGTTGCAAGGTCAACTTGAATCTTAAATAGCTCTTCATGTAGAGCTTTCAACGATGGTACATATATAGATGTGTCCCTTCTGCTTTCCTATCCATACACATCTTAAGTCTTCTGGTTGAAGACATATGCAGCTATTCCAAGTTGTGGATGTTGCAATGAAGACAATCTAGGCAATCATGAGATGTTTCTGGGATAAGGAACCAGAAATGTAACCACACATATAAAAGTGGGGATTCCTCAGAGCTAATAGAAAAACTGTTGCCACTTGTCCACAGGACATCTTGATTGTGGGTCTGGGCACGTAGCTTCTGATAGAAAAATTTATCTGACCCTTTATCACTGCCAACCAATCAACAACTCTTGGTGAACCTATGTCTACGAGCTGTTTGGGGGCTGGGGAAGATAGAAGGGAGGGTGAGGCTGGCTTCCCATGCTGAAGGAGCTGCCCATCTCTTCATGGTTTAGCGGGTGGTTAGAAATTCGCTGAGGAGATCTAAGCTCAGGCTAAATGAGCTACAAGCATCATTGTGTGCTTGGGGGACTTGGGGATGACCTGGAAAAGTTGGAAGAGACTAAAATCAAGGCAGGACAAGAGCTAGGCTTTGAAGTACTTTTGAATTGGATGGGTGGAAAGTGAGGGTGGAAGCCTTTACAGTGGAGGTGAATTGTAATGAAAGATGCAGGAATAAGAGAGTGATGTGGGTGGGAAAGTGTCCAGAGTGGCCCAGCTGGTGCCACTGGGTATGGATTGTAGAGGAGTGATGTTAAGTTTACATTAGCAACGGGTAAAGGCTTTGAAGACCAGATTTAAAAAATTTAAAAAGATCCAACCGTTTATAGATACCATGGTACCACTGTGGACATCCATGTTTTAGGAATTTGCTCATGCCATGTTCCAACCATATCCCAGAAAGGCACCATTGACCTTGTGGCCCAAACCTAAACCTGGGAGTCCTGATTTATTCCTCTCTCACTACCTCTGACCCCTACAGTCGATTGACCTTTGACTTCAAAAGCTGTGTCAGAAATAAAATGGTAAAATCCATACTGTCTGTGTCTCATGGATCTTACAACCTCGAGGAAACAGATATTAGTCAAGTGATGTCAGAAACTGATAATTATTAACTGTGTAAGGACTATCCAGGGAAAGTGCAGGGCACTCTAGGAATAAATAACAGGGTGGCCTGGTCTAGTCCAGGGCTCAGGGAAGAGCTGAAAGCTGAAGAGTTACAAGGATCACCCTGTGTGGAGAGAAGGGCAGTGGGAGAGCATACTGGTTGGGGAAAGGAGTCTGTGTGAAGGCCACAAGGTGGGAGAGAGGGCCACTGTGGCCAGAGCTCAGGGGCATGAAGTAACCCTTGGGTGCAACCCCTCCTCTTATGGGATCACTTCAGTCTAGGTCAATCCTTGAGAAGACAAGGAGACCCTGTTCCCACCAGTGGAAGGGAAATTAATCAAGTTACTCTATACTTGGTAATTTGAGTATTTTGGGGAAGCCCAGAGCACCGTTAGAACCCAAAATGCATTAATCAACAGTTTTGTTTTTTTTTAACCAATTTTGGACTTCTGTTTAGCCTCCCCTTCTCTGCTAAGTTAGAGCCCTGTGCCAACCCCAGCAGACACCCCTAGCCCCACCACCCACAAGGCTGGGCCCATCAGTATACCCTCAGCTCCACCTGGGGTCTCATTTGGAGTGTAGTGATCACCCAGTATGCTGAGATATCCTGGTAATCAGTTAGCCACAGGGAGAGAAGGAAGAAGGAGGATGGGAATGGATTTGAAGCAGGGATGTTCCTGTCGGGTTGCACTGAGAGACATGTTGCTCCAAGACAGCCGCAGTCTGCTTCCCTGGAGAGAGACAGCCATGTGTTCAAAACAGGAGCCGCGGTAGTGCCTCCCCAGGCCTTACTGACTGATGGCAAGTGATCCCTATCTGGGTTCCTGATAGGAACGCAGAGTGGAAGGCAACAGCCGAGCAGCCACAGGCTGAAGAGCCAGCAGGAATGAAGAGCTCAGCTTGGATTAAGCGTTTCATGATTAGGACTGTGCAAGGCACACGCCTTCTTGAACTCCCCTGACCCTAATCTTTGCACTTGGCTGGGAAACCCCTGCAGCACTGTTTCAGCCACCAGGCTGAACTCCTCTGAGAGTAAGATCTGCTGGTGGTAAAACTGGCTTCATCACATCCTTAGACAGAGTGCAGACTTGTAGGCCAACAAGCCCCTAGAGGAGCCACTTCATCTCTGACCCCTCACTCTCAGCTTCCTTTTCTTCCACATTCCTAACCCTCTGAGGTCCCCGCCTGCCTTGTGGTTAAACTTGTCCAGTTTCTACCCTGCTGAAGTCTCTCTCTGAACCTCCCAAACTCCCAGCGGAGGATGGATGAGAGTGAAGAGCTGCTACTGCACATGCACCCTGGGAGTGTCCAGGGCATGGACAGCTTAAGTCCTTACAGAATTGCATCCAGTCATCGTTTTTCATTCTCACAGATGCCAAGGCTCAAGGAACCCACAGGCACCAAAGAATCTCCCTGCATCTTTAGATTTGGAAGTAATATTAAATCTCTGTCCTTGGCCACAGGCAACGGATTCCAGAATTCAGCTCCTTGGTGATTCTCCATATCATTTAGCTGAGTAGGAAACACTAAGTACAAGGAACTTTCTGATAGATATTTATGACATTTTGTGATATTTATTTTGAAGATAAAAATTGTCTTCAGTGCACAGATTTCTGACGCACTGGAGTAGAATCTGATAAAGGAAGGCAGGGGTTGCTCCCTGATGCAGGAGGAAGGGATAGATATCCGTTGAACGTATAATAGGAACCCAGCTCAGAATTAGGCACATTACATAGATTTGTCAATGATTCTCACAACTCTGTGGGCTAGAGGATAATGTCCCAGTTTTATAAACAGTCACCTCACTTCCTCATTAAGCAGTAGAGCTAGAATTTGAAACCAAATCTGTGAAACCAAGCCCATGGTTGTCCCACTACAACAAATTGCCTTGTATTTATTTATGTATGTACAGAGGCAATGAAATCAGAAAATATATCTCGAAGCTGCTGTCTTCTGGAGTTAAAAAATAACACCCAAATGTAACACTCTTCAAGTCCCGAGTTCTTGTCATCATTTATAAGCATTCCTCAATGATAGCCGGTTGCACCTGTCACCCTTCTACCTTGAGGAGGGTGAAGACGAGAATTTCTATGAAAGATTTATGGGCTGAGATGAGAAAGGCAGTCAGTGTAGAGTTTAAACTCCAGTCCCCAAAGTCCCTTTTATTCCACGTGCCAATAAACTCAGCAGCCCCACTCTGTAGTCATGCTGCTTTATTCTCAACAGCTTAGAATAGCTCACGTGGCCCCACGTGTCCTTTAGTCTGTATTTTGTTTCTCCCCTATGAGCTGGCTCTGTGATAGGCACTGGAGATGCAGGGAGATGGTGATGCCGCCAAGTAGCAGAAATACAGATGCAACTGAGTCATTACAGAGCAGTGTGGTGTGTGTCTCAGAGCCGGACACACGGAGGAGGGAATCACCAACTTCACTTGGGGCAGAAGCTCCTTGAGGATGGGTCAAGTTCCACGAGACAAAACACGCATGCATAGGAGTCCCTGGGAATGACAGGTGGGGCCGATCTTTCACGGCCTTCCTCGCGTGTCAGGTTAGGGAGTGTGTGATTTATCCTTTAGTCATGTAGAGCCACTGAAGGTCTGGCTTGGTCCCAGACTCTTTGCAGTCCCGTATTGTCACATCTGATCCTTACTTGCAGGCTCAGCCACGCTCCCATCTCTGATAAAAGGACTGGCATTGCAGTGAAGCAGGAGATTCTCAGAGCACCCCTGCTGCTAGTCTAACCTGACCTGGTGTCCCCATTGCTATAATCAGGCTTCTTCCCTTGCTATGATGCTCCTGTTCTGATCTGCTTGATCTGGGAAGGGCTGTCCATTCTCAGGGACTAGAGGACCCTAAGCACGAGCTCAGCGACTGATCTTGTCATTGTCTCTTTTCTGGAGCTGAGTGTCATTCAGCCTGAAATCCTGGGCTCTGCCTGACTTTTGGGGTACCCCCTTACTGTATCTTGGAACCCCATCCCCCACTTCCAATCTTCCTGGCTAGCTCCTTGCTTGAACCAAATGTGAGAGGGAATGAGGGCTATTCCCATTCTTAGTATCTAGGTTCAACTCCTGCAGGAGGTGGGCTCCCCAGTTCTCTACCTGTCCCAGAGGTAGGCAGATATTCCGAGCTTGATAATTACTTCTTAGCTTTATTCAGATGCTACTGTGAAAAGCAGCTCTGCTTCTCCGCCCTCTTGTAAGTCATTCAGCAGGACAGTTCAAAGCTTAATGTGGTTTTCAGAAGTAATAATTCTTGCTAAGGCTCTTCTGATTAATTACCAGTGTGGATTTTTATATTCCTTGGGGGAGATTCTGCCAGGAATTTTACTTAATGTTAATATTCCAGTGCCTTTTGGAATATGTCTTCAAAAATATTTTTTTCTTGAAAGTTATATATGTGATATGACTTCTGAGACCTTAAATACCTGAGACTGTTTTTCTGTGGCATTCACATTTGAAAGTCAATCTGGGTATAAATTTTAGGCTTTCAATACTTTTACTTAAAATTTTATAGGTTTTGTCACCCTGTCTTTTGGTATTAGAGTTATAGAGGTGAGTCTGATTTTGGTTACTCTGTGGAGAAGCAGATTACCTCTAATTCATTCATTATTTATTAGATGTATATTCATTATATCATATCAGGTGGAATCATATGAAATGGGTATGTTTTCTTTTATAGCCCAAAATAGTTGAAAGCAGTAATTCCATATGGTTAAAATTAATATGTACTGTACAACGATCTGTGCTAGCACAGAGAATCAGTATCAAACAGTCCCTGCCCTCCAGGTACGTAAAGCCTGGTGGGGAAGCAGACAGATAAGCAGTTAATACAAAAGAGTGTGACAGGAGCTATAGTAAAGGTAAAAACAAAGCAGTGGAGAAAGGAAACGTGGCAGAATTGGAACACCAGAGAAGGTGAATTTATATGCTTTTCTTACATCCTTTTCTTATATCCTATTACAACTCTCTATGTCTGAACTGCACACCCGTGCATGTGTTTTCTTTATTCTTGATAGTTGAGGGAGACGAAGGCTGCTTCAAAAGCAGATTCCTTGCAGTCAGAAATCTACCCTTTCCAGTTATACTGTCCTTGCATTCTTTTTATTATTATTAATTTTAATTAATTAATTATTATTATTTTTTTTTACTGTGGTTAGGACATTTAACATGAGATTTATCCTCTTAAATTTTAAGTGTACAATACATTGCTGTTAACTACAGGCACGATGTTGTACAGTGGATCCCCCGTACTTACTCATCTTGCACAGCTGAAACTTTACACCTTTTGAACAGCAGCTCCCCATTTCCCTCTTCCCTTAGCCCCTGGCAACTGCCACCCTGTTCTCTGCCTTTATGAGTTTGATGCTTAGATATCTCATGGAATATGGAAGCATATAGTGTTTGTCCTTCTGTGACTAGTTTCTTTCACTTAGTATAGTGTCCTCTGGGTTCATCTACATTGCTGCATATGACAGGACTTTTTTCTTTTTTAAGGCTGAATAATACTCCATTGTACGTATCTATCACATTTTCTTTATCCATTCTTAGGTCAATGGATATTTAGGTTGTATCCATGTCTTGGTTAGTGTGAATAATGCTGCAGTGTACACATGAGTGAAGACAACTCTTCAAGATCCTGATGTCAGTTGTTTTGGATATACACACAGAAGTAGTATGGTTGTGTCATATGGTAATTCGGTGTTTAATTTTTGCAGGAGGGAGCCACCATGCTGTTTTCCATAGTTGCTGTGCCACTTTGCATTCCTACCCACAGTGAACAAGGCTTCTAGTTTCTCCACATCCTCACCAGCACTTGTTATTATTTTTGACAATGTCCATCCTAATGGATGTGAGGTGGTACCTCACTGTGGTTTTGATTGGCATTTCTCTGATGTTGAACATCTTTTCCTATACCTGTTGGCCTTTTGTATGTCTTCTCTGTAGAAATGTTTATTCAAGTCCTTTGCCCATAGGCAGCCTGTGTTGGAAGGAAGAGAGGTCATCTTACCTGTCACCAGGGAAGCAGAGCCCAGGTGGGCCACAGAGTACCTTTTTTAGTCTAGTCCTCTCAGTTTTGTATTTAGTAAATATTACTCTCATCATCTGAAAATTGGTTGATTCTTAAAACGTGTTCTCTGTCATTTTTTGAGTTTTCATGTTTTTCGGAGCTTCTTCACTGACATTTTGAGGGGACATTGGGGAAAGCTGATTCAGAGGCTCCTTGCCTGATGCCATTTTAAACCAGAGCCAATAGATGTTAGGTTAAAGCAAGCCCAAGTTTTATGCGCCTCTTTGAACACTGGATAATGGATTTTGAGCTACCCATTCTAGGGCCACCTAAAGAGTTTGATTAGAGCTTCCAACTTTAGTTCTGCTTACTTTCGGCTTTCTCATTTCCCCCCAATATACCTGAGTTCTCTGAGTCCAGCAAGCCTACAGTCGGCGAGGACAACATTATTTTTCTTTTTTTCCTGAACACAGACCCTCTCTAATCTTTCCAAGACTTGTAACCTCTGCCTTCTTCTTTTTTCCCCCAGACACCTATTGTATTATTTTGGGGGAAAATATTTAATCCTAATAACTAATATTTAGTTATTTCTGGGGCATATGACTTTATCCTAACTGCTTGAATAGGGTCTCTCAGCTTTTGGTATTATTTTTTCTGTAGGTTATAAAATTTTTGACAAGCAGGAATGTTATTGGCGGGCAGCCTCCTCATTAGGTGATGCACAGTTATGTATTCACACCATCAAGGTGGAAGCCTGGCAGCCCTCCTTGTCTTTATTCTGGAGGAACTGCCAGGATTGAGGTGTATATAATTGCTTCAGGTACTCAGGGCCAAACCTCTCATCTCCATGACTTCCTGATGGCTGGTGATGTGTACCTGCCAACCAGGCAGCATCAGCAGATGTATGTAGGCTGGGTGCCGGAGCCAAGGCCCTGAGAACCTGTAAACTAGCAGCATCTTTCTGTAGGGTGTGTTTGAAATAGTTTGGAATAGGGAATAAGGAAAAATGAGAAAATCTGTTCTTGTTTTTTGGGTTTTTTTTTTTGCGGTACGCGGGCCTCTCACTGTTGTGGCCTCTCCCGTTGCAGAGCACAAGCTCTGGATGCGCAGGCTCAGTGGCCATGGCTCACGGGCCCAGCCGCTCCGCGGCATGTGGGATCTTCCCGGACCGGTGCACGAACCCGTGTCCCCTGTATCGGCAGGCGGACGCTCAACCACTGTGCCACCAGGGAAGCCCGAAAATCTGTTTTAAGCTTATTTCTTGAAAGCTTCATGAAATGATATTTTTGTGTCCATTATATAAAATATCTTCTATATACTGACTCCCAAATTTCTATCTCCAATCTAGACCTCTCATTTGAACTCCAGACCTGTATGTATATCCAACTCCCTGTTTGAAAATTCCACCTAAATATTCAAAACTAAATTTATATTCTCCCCATCCCACCCACAAATTTCTTCATCTACTTCCTTTACTATCTTAGTGAGAGCAGCCCATCTCTCTTCTTGTTCACTGTAAATTCATTGTAATCATCTTGACTCTATTCCCTTACACGACATTTAAAACATCAGGAAATATCGACTCTACCTTGAAAATATAAATTCCTAATACAATTGCATCTCACCACCTCTACTTCAACCACCCTGGTCTGATCCACCCACCATCGTTTGCCTAGACTACTGTAAAAGTCTCCTAACTTTACCTTTGCTTCGGCTATTTTCTACCTAGCAACTAGATCAAGACTTTTAAAATTAAATCCATTGCATGAGACCTTTGTTCAAAATCCTCCAACGTCTTTCATCTCACTCATGGCCTAAATCTCTACAAGGTTTTATGTAATCTGGTCTCCTATTACCTTTCCATCTAGTCCCTACCTCACTCTCTTTGCTCCATCTATCCTGGCGTCCGTGATTTCTCAAACATTCAAAGCATATTTCCTTCTTAAGGTCATTTTGCTGGATGTTTTCTTTCCTGAGATCATATTTACCCAGCTATCTACATGGCTGACTTCTTCATCTCCTTACAAGTTTTGCTCAACTACTATCTTCACAAGGGTGTCCCTGGCCACCCTGTTTAAAATTATAACCTGCTTTCATTACTGCTTTTATTCCTCATCCACCTTCCTTGTTCTTTTAAAATTTATCCATAGTTATCTTCAGTTTTAAAGTATTATATATTTATTTATTGTATCTATTGTTTATTATCTGTCCCCCATCCACTCCACTCAGTGAGGGCTCTGTGAGGACAGGGATTTTTGTTTTGTTTGCTGATGTATCCCAATTATGTACCTATACTAGGTGCATAGTAAGTGCTCAACTACTGGTGTATGAATAAGTATTCTACTAAATCCCAAGAATGATTCCTCCTCAGTATCAAACTACAATTAGGACTATGGAGAGTACATTTCTGAGAAGTTTGGAGCCCCAGATTTAATTAGTCTAAGTTAAAGCTTGAACATGCTGCCCCTGTCAGCCCTAGGTTTGCAAAAAGCCATCAGAATGAAGGAATATAAATAAAATTCATCACCAGTCACACACTGTTCCCTCAGCTGACAATTTTTTCTTTTCTTTTTGTAGCAAGCCTTTCTTAATGAGTAAGCAGTATATTGATTTGCATTGTGGTATAGAGTTCCATATGTATGACAAATTAGCATAAAGAATGGATGTATACAGTTATAAGTTTTTTACCTTTTATGTGAAAGGGTAATCTATTAACTAAAAGTAAAAAGTGAAAAGTTAAGGATTTACATGATAATTTCTTTAGAGAAAACTAAAAGTTAATACAAAAATATATCTGAAAAGCTAATAAGGAAATTTAAATGGAATTCTTTAAAATATTTAAGTAATCTGAAGTAAAAGCAAAAGAGGAAAAATAGAATAAAAAAACAGGAAGATGTGGAAAACAAAAATCAAACTGATAGATTCACACTCAAACATATCATTGCTAGTGATAAAGGGAAAATTTACTATCTGTATAGGTCAATTCTTCAGGAAAGTATAATAATCATAAACATGTAGGCAACTAATAGCAGAACTTCAAAATACATGACACAAAAATTCAAAAATCATAGTTGGAGATTTGTAAACTCTTATTCCAACAACAGGATTACTCTCTTCTCCTATTTAATATTATATGAAAGTCCTAAGCATTGTAATAAGGCAAGAAAAATTTAAAAAAATGGATAAGATTGAAAATGAAAAAGTTACACTGCCTTTATTTGCAGACTGCATGGTTATGTACATCAGAAACACTAAGGTATGTATAAATAGGTTAGAAAGAATAAGGGAGTTTATCAAAGTTGAAGGTACAAAAATCAATTATATTTCTATACACTGGGCATGAACAATTAAAAAAATGAAACAAAAAACTCAATTTATAATAGCACTCTGGAAGTAAATTAAAGATGTTCAAGACTTGTACACTGAAAATATCAAAATATTACAAAATAAATTTAAATAAAGTGTAAATAAAGGGAATAGTATATTGTGTTTATTGATTGAAAATATCAAGATGGATGGTTAAGATGACAATTCATTCCAACTCAATGTGTATATTCAATTCAATTTTAATTGAAAGCCTAGCAGATTTTGCAGAAATTGACAAGCTTATTTTAAAATTTTTTGTGGAGAACAGAGTACCTAGAATAGGTTAAACAATTTTGAAAGGCAAGAAATAGATTAGAGGACTTAACAATACCTTATATAACGACTTACTCTAAAGGTACAGTATTCCCAGTATGGTGACAGGGTAAAAATAGACATATTGATTAATGGAACTGAATAGGGAGAACAGAAATAAACATATACAGCCAATTGACTTATAACTAAAGTGTCAAAGTAACTTAATAGGGAAAAGATACTCTTTTCAACAAAAGTCCTGGATTACCTGTATGGGAAAAAAATCAAACCTTGATTCTTAACTTACATCATGTAAAAAATTAACTTGAAATAAATCGTAGACCTAAATATATAAGCCTGAACTCTAAAACTTCTCAAAAAAATAGGAGAGGGCTTCCCTGGTGGCGCAGTGGTTGAGAGTCTGCCTGCCAATGCAGGGGACACGGTTTCGTGCCCCAGTCCAGGAAGATCCCACGTGCTGTGGAGCGGCTAGGCCCGTGAGCTATGGCCGCTGAGCCTGTGCGTCCAGAGCCTGTGCTCTGCAACGGGAGAGGCCACAACAGTGAGAGGCCCGCATACTGCAAAAAAAAAAAAAAAAAAAAAAAGGAGAAAAATTTTTGTGACTTTGAGATAGGTTAAGGCATGAGGCATAAGAATGGTAAAATTGATTTTATCAAAAATACTTTTCCTCTTTGAAAGACACAGTTAGGAAAATGAAAAGGTAAGCCATACATTTAGAGAAAATAGTTGCCAATCATATTCTAGCCTTATATCCAGAAGACAAAAAACCTCTTCCATTCAATGATCAAAAGGCAAAAAAGGGGCAGGGAAAGGAACTGAATAGAAACTGTAGAAAAGAAGATATACCCATGGCCATTAAGTACATGAAAAGAGGGTCATCTTCACTAGTCATCAAGGAAATGCAAATTAAAATCACAAGGAGATACCACTATCAACCCACTATAATAGCAGAAATGAAAAAGGCTGACCATACCAAATGTTAGCAATGATGTGGAGCAGTTGGAACTCTCATACTTTGCTGGTGGTGATGCAAAATGGTACAGCCACTACAGAAAATAGTACGGCAATCAGTATTCTATAAAGCTAAAAATACACTTATCTTGTGCCTCAGAAATCCCACTCCTGGGTATTCACTCATTAGAAATGGAAATTTATATCCACACAAAGACTGATGTGTGAATGTTCATAGCCTTAGTCATAATAGCTAAAAATCGGAAACCCAACTATTTATCAATTTGTGAATGGATAAATAAAGTGTAGAATTGTAGAATACTGCTCAACAATAAAAAGACACACAATATTAATACAAAAACCAAAATGGATAATTTCCCAGAACATTATGCTAAGTGTTAGAAGTCAAACACATAAAAATATACTACATTATTCCATTTATATGAAGTTATAGAAAAGGAAAAATTATGGGTACATAAATCAGACAATGGTTTCCTGGGGGATGGCAAAAGGGATTGCCAACTAAGGAGCAAGAGAAAACATTTTAGATGGTACAAACAATGATATTCTTGATTGTGGTGGAAAATACCTGTCTGCAGACAATTAATGAAACTTCATCACACTATATGCTTAAAATGGGTGAATTTCATTATGTGTACATGATACTTCAATGAACTTTAAGTCATTATAGGGTCTATAAAAATATATTACAATATAATAAAAAAAGAGTATAACTATAGATCCAAAGGAAAACTAAAAGTAATGAGTTTGCTTTTTCAGCAAAGAAAACATCATTGAAAACATCTCTTGGTGTTTTTGAAAAGTTTCATAATAGAAATATTGGAAATAAAGCCATAAAAAGCTAATATTGAGGCATAGTTATAAAGGAAACTTAGCTAAATAAAAAAAAGAAGTTCAAAACAACCCAAAATGCAACAGTGGAAATAAACAGATTTTGGGATCCTTAGAGTACTGAATTGATATAGTAAAAAATAAATCCAGTAACAGGAATTAAAAAAAAAATCTGTCTTGGAATAAAGAGAAAAAGACAAAGAGTTAAAGGGAATGATAGGTACAGAAGGCAGGTACTGGAGATCCAACCTAATATTTTAGTCGTTCCAAAAGAATAAACGTGAATTCCATGAAAGTAACAATTATCAAAGGGAACATAGAAGTTGTCCTTGAACTAAAATGTCTGAGTCTATAATTCAAATGAATTTATTGAGTATGGATAAAATTAATGAAAGAGGCCAACTACTAGTCAGATCTGTGAAGGTTTTTCATTTTAAGGAGAAAGAAGAAACATAATGGCAAAATAAATCAGTTTCATAAAATGAACTACAATCAGGCTTATTTTTCTCTCAAACACTTGTCTTCTCAAATATTTCTTATCATTAACACAAAAATAAAAAAACTCCATGTTAAGTCAAATAGTTCTTCATGTCAAAAGGCAACAATAAGATATTCTCCTTTATCTTAAAAGACAGCCAACTACTATTAAACTATCCTAAAAAAACCAAATAATTCAAAGGGGTAATCCAGTTTTTACAGTCTTTGGTTTTTGTATGAAAGGCCTTAAAGACAACATGAAAGAAAAACAGAATATGTGATCTATGTATAAGGAAATTTTTAAAAAAGCATGGCTACAAATTTGTACTATGAAAACTCACACTATTGTTTAACAAAGATAATTTTTATTCTAAATCTACTTATTGTATAGTAATAATCTAGATCCTTAGCCAGTGATATTTACAGCTAGTAGGTCAAGGGAATTGAATAATCAGAATGGACACCTATCATTTGATGTATGGGAGCTCCTGATGAAATAGCAGCTCATTATATCACTCAGGAGAAAATTATAAACTTCTGAAAATAGAGGGACAGAATGAATAGGAAAGATGTGTGCACAAAAATTCCTGTTATGCTTGTGAGAATCTGGAAGTTATTATTTCTTCTTCACTATCAAATGCAAGTTTAATTATGTATTTATAATATTCAGACCATTAATGATTAAGAACATGATTTCTACCTTCCCAATACTACAGAATATGAAAACAAAAGTCTATAAAACAAGATGTAACATAATAGAAATTACAGAGAAACAGCATACAACATGAAACAAAATAACAAAAATAAGAAAGCACATATTAGTTACTATAACAAATATGAAGGGATTAATCTGCTGTCCTACTAAAAACTCAAATTCTACAATTTGGCTAAAGTCATCATCAAGCTTTGTTACTCTGAAGGCTACAGTATTAAAATATTAAAAGAAAATATGACTAAAACTTAGAAATCAAATTAACAGAAAAAACTGAAGGGACTATTACATAGGAAAATGTCAATAGTTTTATATTTATTAAAGTTATAATTCATAATAAAATAACAATTTTAATTTGTATGTATCAAACATCATACCACAATATAAAGCAAATACAAAGATAATGTGATGTATATGTAACTGCAGTGATAGAAATGATCACTTCTCTGTCTTTAATCATGAAAATGATGGAATATGGAGTCTATAAACAGTAAAGTGAATAACCACATTTCATCTTTCAGAAAGAGAATATAACTTATTTCAAACGTATATGAATCAGTTATAAACAGTTTACCATATACTAAGACACCTAAAAACTTAAAAACATAAGAGAAATCATGGAGGGATAAACTTTAAAACATAAAAATAACCATAAGTGAATAACAAGAAAACAACATAAAAGCTAAGTATCTTCTGTTTATTAGAAACCATGTACAAATGAAATGCTACTTAAAAACTGAGACACTGATGAAAGAAATTAAAGATGATACAAATAGATGGAGAGATATACAATGTTCTTGGACTGGAGGAATCAACATTGTGAAAATGACTCTACTACCCAAAGCAATCTACAGATTCAATGCAATCCCTATCAAACTACCACTGGCATTTTTCACAGAACTAGAACAAAAAATTTCACAATTTGTATGGGAATACAAAAGACCCCGAATGACCAAAGCAATCTTGAGAAAGAAAAACGGAGCTGGAGGTTCCCTGACTTCAGACTATAATACAAAGCTACAGTAATCAAGACAGTATGGTACTGGCACAAAAACAGAAATATAGATCAATGGAACAGGATAGAAAGCCCAGAGATAAACCCATGCACATAGGGTCACCTTATTTTTGATAAAGGAGGCAAGAATATACAATGGAAAAAAGACAGCCTCTTCAATAGGTGGTGCTGGGAAAACTAGACAGCTACATGTAAAAAAATGAAATCAGAATGCTCCCTAACACCACACACAAAAAGAAACTCAAAATGGATTAAAGACCTAAATGTAAGGGCAGGCACTATAAAACTCTTAGAGGAAAACATAGGCAGAACACTCTATGACATAAATCACAGAAATGTCCTTTTTAACTCACCTCCAAGAAAAATGGAAATAAAAACAAACAAATGGGACCTAATGAAACTTAAGAGCTTTTGCACAGCAAAGGAAACCATAAACATGACGAAAAAACAGCCCTCAGAATGGGAGAAAATAATTTCAAATGAAGCAACTGACAAAGGATTAATCTCCAAAATATATAAGCAGCTCGTGCAGCTCAATATCAGAAAAACAACCCAATCCAAAATTGGGCAGAAGACCTAAATTGACATTTCTCCAAAGAAGATATACAGATTGTCAACCAACACATGAAAGGATGCTTAACATCACTAATCATTCGAGAAATGCAAATCACAACTATAATGAGGTATCACCTCACACCAGTCAGAATGGCCACCATCAAAAAATCTACAAACAATAAATGCTGGAGAGGGTGTGGAGAAAAGGGAACCCTCTTGCACTGTTGGTGGGAATGTAAATTGATACAGCCCCTATGGAGGACAGTATGGAGGTTCCTTAAAAAACTAAAACTAGAACTACCATATGACCCAGCAATCCCACTACTGGGCATATACCCTGAGAAAACCATAACTCAAAAAGATTCATGTACCACAATGTTCACTGCAGCACTATTTTCAATAGCCAGGACATGGAAGCAACCTAAGTGTCCATCGATAGATGAATGGATAAAGAAGATGTGGCACATATATACAATGAAGTATTACTCAGCCATAAAAGGAAACGAAATTGAGTTATTTGTAGTGAGGTGGATGGACCTAGAGAGTGTCATACAGAGTGAAGTAAGTCAGAAAGAGAAAAACAAATACTGTATGCTAACACATATATATGGAATCTAAAAAAAAAAAAAAGATTCTGAAGAACCTAGGGGCAAGGGAGGAATAAAGACACAGATGCAGAGAATAGGCTTAAGGACATGGGGAAGGGGAAGGGGAAGGGTAAGCTGGGACGAAGTGAGAGAGTGGCATGGACATATATACACTACGAAATATAAAATAGATAGCTAGTGGGAAGCAGCCGCATAGCACAGGAAGATCAGCTCGGTGCTTTGTGACCACCTAAAGGGGTGGGATAGGGAGGGTGGGAGGGAGACATAAGAGGGAGGAGATATGGGGATATAAGTATATGTATAGCTGATTCACTTTGTTATACAGCAGAAAGTAACACAACAATGTAAAGCAATTATATTCCAATAAAGATGTTAAAAAAATAAAAATTCAAAAAAGAAAAGTGAAGGGAAATGGTGATTTTCTGAGCAATAGCACTCTTGTTGTCAGAAAAGAAGGAAAAGAGAGTTAGGTACTATTCACAGAAAATGCACTGGGTAATTTTGTTAAGTATATGTTATACATTCCAATGCAGTTTACATCAAAACTAAGTTCGACTCCATTACTCATGTAGGTTGGAAAAAACAAAAACTACAACTGTGCTATAAAAAAATGTATAGTATAAGACTTGAAAGTAAAGAAGTTCATGTTCTGTTAGGAGAATTCTACACATTTCTGGGCTGATAACCTGAAAGTTTTCCCAGTATGGTATTGATCAGTATATTATTATGCTTTTCTTAAGTATTAAAACCTAGTTATTTATTTTTAAAAAACTGGCAAAATTTTTTGTTAAAGCTATGATAAAGACTTGATATCCTCAATATATAAAAATCTTAGAAATAGTTACAAATGGAAACACAAAGTGAGAAATTTCATCTAAGATGAAATACATATGGCTAAGAACTATGTGGGAAAAAGTTCATTCTCACCAATAATCAAAAAATGTATGTTAAGGTCAGAAAATATTTTCACCTGTCAAATTACAAATAATTTAAAATATATAATACTCAATGTTGACAGGGTCCTGATGAATTGGGCACTCTCATATATATCCGGTGAGAGTGTACATTGATAACAACATTTCTGGCAACATTTTGACAATATCTGCCTTGACACAGTAATTTCTCTTCTGGGAATGTTTTCTAAGAACATTATCAGAGCTATGAGTGAGTCCTTTTGTGTTAGAATGCTCATTTCTTAGCTAACTATAATAATGATAAATGCAAGCAAACTGAATGTCCAACATTAGAAGAATGGTTAAACAATTGTACAAACTGTACAATATTATCCAGACATTAAAATACATATTTTTGAAGAATATTTATGGATGAAGTATAATGCAGATTAAAACAAAGCTTGATACAAACTGCATATTGTCTACATGCCATGACAGACACATTTGCTTCTCCTAAATCCATTCTCTCTTTCCTTTTTTACTACCAGGCCCCAATATGCATTTATGAAAAGAAACCCATTCTTGGAAATTAAAATTTAGATCGAAAAGTACAACTAAAAATATAGGTAGAATAGCTGATTAGACATAGCTGACAACATATTAGTGAGCTAGATGAGGCAGAAAACTTCTCTCAGGATGCAGCACAATGGGGAAGAAAAGTATGAAAGAGAAGTTGAGGCATAGAGGATAATTCCAGAGGAAGAGAAAAAAAAAAGAATATTGGAAAACAAGATAGCAAGAGAAGCAGAGATCTTCAAACTGAAAGGGCATCTGAGCTCTCAAGCAACGTTAATTTTCAAAATATTCTTTAGCGTCTGATCCGGATGAGTTTTTTCTCTGATCCTCCTAGGTTATCCCAGATTCCAGGACCCTATCGGTTCTTGTCTCTCAAGTCAGACTCCCCCTAGAGAAAGACCCATTTTGAGAAATGGCAGAAGAGGAAGGAAATGTACAGAGTTGGATCTTGCTCCGTAGCCCTCCAAGTAATCATGCTGCCTCAGCTGTGCCACCCAGCTTCCACCTCTCGGCACGGGGCACTCTCAGTGCTGCTCTCACTTTTTGTGATTTGATCTTCCTAAATGTCCTGCCTACCATGCTAGCCTGTGGCTTTCCTCTTCTCTTCAATTCAGCTGACTTTTTATTTTTCTATGATTCTCCAGTTTCTCATCCACTAAGATTTTCCCTGTGCTCCTTTTTGTTTGTTTGCTTGCTTATTTATGTCTTGCATAACTGCTTTAATTAATTGTTTTCTATTAATTTCTATTCGTTGAGCATAAGGCAGGGGAGTCTTCAGTGCCTACTGAGCCAGCAATTTTGAAATCAGAAATCCAAACATGTCTTTTTACAATTCAATTAGTGGAGGATTAATTAGGGAATCCAGCGTGGGATAGAGACTGATGAGGCTAAGAGGGTAAACAAGTACTCCGAGTACACTGCAGACATCATATACAGGATATTCTGGGCAGCAATACCAGTCTCCCTAGCCTGTGTGATGCTAAGATATGATAGCCTTCATTGGCTCAGATACTGGGTGGGACCAAGACCATGATGGGAGACGTCAAATGTTTTGGTTGAGTGAGGTGGGGAAAAGCAAGGGCAATTGTTGGTATCTGAATACTGTTTAGATTACCAGCCCTGATTGCCAGCAAAGTCTTGATGGGATCTTTAAGGCATTCTACATGTAAGATCATGTCATCCGCTAACAGAGGTAATTTTACTTCTTCCTTTTCTATTTGGATGCCTTTTATTTCGTTTTTCTTGCCTAATTGCTCTTCCTAGGACTTCCGGTACTATGTTAAATAGAAGTGGTGAGAGTAGGCATCCTTGCTTTTTTTCTGATCTTAAGAGGAAAAGCTTTCAGGTTTTCACTGTTAGGTTTGCTGTTTGCTGTGGGCTTTTCATATATAGCATTTATTATGTTGAGATAATTTATTTCTATACTTGGTTTATTGAGTGTTTTTTATCATGGAAAGGTGTTGTATTTTGTCAAATGCTTTCTCTGCATCTATTGAGATGATTGTATGCTTTTTATCCTTCATTCTGTTAGTATGGGGTATCACCTTGATTGATTTTTATATGTCAAATCATCCTTGTATCCCAGGGCTAAATCTTACTTTGTCATGGTGTATGATCCTTTTAATGTGCTGTTGAATTCAGTTTGCTAGTGTTTTGTTGAGAATTTTGCATCTGTATTTATCAAGGATATTGGCCTTTAGTTTCCTTTTCGTGTAGTGTCTTTTTCTTGCTCTGGTATCAGGATAATTTTGGCCTCATAAATGAGTTTGGAAATTTTCCTTCTTCAATATTTTGGAAGAATTTGAGAAAGATTGGTATTAATTTTTTTTTAATGTTTGGTAGAATTATTTAGTGAAGACATCTGGTCCTGGGCTTTCTTTGTTGGGAGGTTTTCGATTACTTATTTGGTCTCTTTACTCATTATAAGACTATTCAGATTTTCTATTTCTTTATGATTCAGTCTTGGTAGGTTGTATGTTTCCAGAAATTTATCCGTTTCTTCTTATTCAAGTCATTGTCATATAATTATTCACAGTAGTCTCTTATGATTTTCTGTATTTCTGTGGTATCAGTTATGTTTTTCCTCTATAATTTTAAATTTTATTTACTTGTCTTTTCTCTTTTTTTCTTAGTTAATGGGTTTTTTAGATGTTTTTTAAAAAACTAACTCTTGGGGGCTTCCCTGGTGGTGCAGTGGTTGAGAGTCCACCTGCCGATGCAGGGAACATGGGTTCGTGCCCTGGTCTGGGAAGATCCCACATGCTGTGGAGCAGCTGGGCCCATGAACCATGGCGGCTGAGCCTGCGCGTCCGCAGCCTGTGCTCCGCAACGGGAGAGGCCACAGCAGTGAGAGGCCTGCGTACCGCAAAAAAACAAAAAAAACTAACTCTTAGCTTCACTTATTATTTTCTGTTGTTGTTCTATGCATTTTCTATTTCATTTATTTCTGCTTCAGTTTTTATTATTTCCTTCATTCTGATAATTTTGGGCTTAGTTTATTATTCTTTTTCTAGTTATTTGAGGTGAAAAGTTAGGTTATTGATTTGAGATTTTTCTTTTTTCTTAAAATCTAGGTGTTTACAGCTATAAATGTCCCTCTTTTCTTTTGCTGTATCCTGTTTGGTTTGGTATGTATGTTGTGTTTTCATTTTCATTTTTGTCAAGACATTTTATAACTTCTGTTTTGATTTCTTCTTTGAACTATTGGTTGTTCAAGAGAGTGTTGTTTAATTTCCAGGTATTCATAAAATTTCCAGTTTTTTCCTTCTGTTATTGATTTCTAGTTTCATTCCACTACGGTCAGAGAAAATACTAAGTATGATTTCAATCTTCTTAAATTTGTTAAGACCTGTTTTGTGATCTAACATGTAATCTACCCTGGAAACTGTTCCATGTGTGCTTGAGAGGAGTGTATTTTATGCTACTTTTGGTGGAATGTTCTGTATATGCCTGTAGGTTCATTTAGTCTCCTTTTGTAAAAAAAATTTCTTTTCCTCAGGGAGAGAAGAATTTCAGGTGGGAAGATTATTTCAATTTGGAGAATATGGAAAGTAGATACAGGATAAACGAAATGGAGACCATGATAACAAGCAGCTGGATAGGGCAATTTTTTTTTACTGATATCTGTTAGTGAACTGGAATGAGAGAGTTAAAAGTGTTCAGGCTTTGCAGAACTTTCCTGCCTACAACCTTTTTTGTCACCTGCTATTCAAGTCTTATGTGGGGACTCAGAGCCTTCATAGCAAAACTAGTCTCTGTTTAGTTCATGGGAAGACCCAACGCCCTCTTTCAGTTTGACCGTCTCATTCTTATATGCCGTCTGATGGTTAAAGCATCAGTCAGGCAGAAGTAGCTTCTTGTAAGAATCTCAAAACTCGTGTCACCTAATACAGGTGGAATCCTCTGAGGCAAGCCAGAAAAACAAGAAGTGTGTCTAGCACATGGGGATATTAGGATTTATTTCTATTTCCACAGGGAAAGTCAATGTTTTGGTCTGAAGCCTGTTCTGGAAGTATCATATAACTGTTTCCTTTGCCTAGGGATTCATTAGGAAAATTTGCAGAAAGTTGGGGACCTTGGATAGATCTTGCTGGAATATCTGCAGAATATCAATAAAGATCCTTCTTCCGAAACCATATGCAAAATACTGGGGAGACCCTGTAGAAGTTACACAAAATTTCCTTTCCTCAAAACTGACATTTTAGTTCCCATGATTATTAGAGGATCTGCTTCTGAAAGTTAAACGGCTTCTTCCCCTGATGATTTTTTTTTGCTCACGAAACGTACAGGCAGCAGAGTGCATTTCTCTGGGCTGCTTGGGGTGGCTCATACATATATGACTGTGAACCATTTGCATTCATTTTGTGTATTTGGCAATACCTACATCATTAGTGCCTAAGTTAAACTTCAGTATTTACAAAGGCAGAGACACCAGCAGATTCCAGTGGGTTTTGGATTTCTTTGCCAGCTAATTTCATTAGGAAAGCAAGAAATATAGTAAGCAAGTAGCAGATGGTGAGAGCCTGCAGTCAGGGACACCCTGTGATAGGGCACTTTGATGAGGGGAATACACAGGTCTCTTGGTTCAGATCCCACTCAACATCTGGGAGAACATTCACAGTGAGCAGCCTCTGGATTTCCACTGGCAGCTTCTTTTCGACAGTTTATGAAGGAGTTGTTACCAATGGGCCAGCTTTAGATCTGCTGTGACCCATAGGGACTAACCCCAGACTCTTTGCTCCCACCATGAGGATCCGTGGGTCCCTCTTAGCCCCAGATGGAAAGATGCCTTTTCTGAGCCAGTGTCACCAAACCACAATCACCAGCCTCTGTTGTGCTTCTCCTCCAGTGCTTGCTGCCCTGGGTCCACAGCAGTGCCTTCTCCAGTTTGGAACTCCTTCTAGTTGTGCCTACATGTACCTTTTTTTGCGCATGCCTACGACTGTTGCAAAATCTCAGAAAGCTTAATGAACGATATATTGAAGGTAAACAAGCTGGAAAAAATAAATGTTGAACTTAAGCTCCTTATTTTATTGTACCACCCTGGCATGGTCTGGGGTGAGGTGCTGCTATCAGGGTTCCTGTTGGTAGTAAAATGTCCTTGATTACATCAGGGCTGGGTTATTTCTATGTACTGTAACACTGCCTTTCTAGGTTTTCCAAATGGGGCATTTTCCCTTAATATTAAAATGTGTCAGCTTAGCCTCTCAGAAGGCAGTGGTTGAATTACAAGTGTGAGGCCATCCCCACTCATAAGCCTAGATCCATTTAGCTTGTGTTCATGCTTCAGTGGCTCTTATACGTTGTTGAACTTCATTGCAAATTCATGGACAGCATGGAAAAATATTTTTATCATGGAAATCTGATGGAATGGAATCTATTTAAATAAAATCAGCATCCAGCCTCTTTTTTTGGCGGGAGAGACGGTGTTGTCCGGAGGGCAGGGTTGCTGGAGAGCTCCCAGGCAACATGCTCATGGTCTCTGGCCTTGCCATTTACTCATTGGCTTGCAAGGGAAATTTGTTTGGGCTCCCTAGTCCTGAAATTCTGTTTTTCCATTTGAAATACCCATATATTTTCAACATTAGAAGAGTTTCTTATATGTGCCCAGTCTTTTGCAATTTGGAAAATTCTTTCATATATGCTACCTCAAGAATCATTGTCTTTTTATCGGTGAGTAACTGAATTCAGAGATGTCAGATGGCTTTCTCAAGGCCACACTGCCATGAAATGAGAGTTGAAAATTTTTTTTTTTTACACCCGCTGCTCTTTCCATTATAGCACACATTTATGGATTTGAATCTTCCTGACACAGCCTAGCTAGATACTAAGACAAAATTGCACAGAGATGGTCAGATTGGAGAGTCATTTAAAACTGATAGATTTTACATTTCAGACTTAAGAATGAATGGAGCTTTATCTAGCTGTGATGTAGTTCTTCAGAAGTTGAAAACAAGTTCTCACACTCTCCCTGTCTTGCATGTTCTTTCTATTGGACTGTATTTTTCTGGTTCATTATGAATTTATTTATTCATTAAAAAAACTGTTAAGTAAATACCATGTGGTTGGCACGTGTGGTAGGAGCCTTGGGTAAAGAGATAACAAAGACATGCATGGTCTCTGGCTTTTATAGAATGCATGGTCTCATAGGGAAGTCAGATACTGAATGCAAGTTACACAACTGTAATGAAGAGAAGTGCCTTGTGAGCATGTAACAGCAGGGACTGAGGTGCTCTGGGAATCCTGAAAAGGTACCTTTCAAGAAGTGTTGTCTTCGTTGAAAACCAGGATAGGACGCATAGACAAAAGGGTGTAGAAGGAAGGCCCTTGGGGTCTTCTTTGAGGAACGAGAAGAAGTCCAGTGTGGCTGAAGAGCAGAGACAGATAGGGAGAGTAGCACTCTCATTCACAATGTAGGGGAAACCTGGCCATCTAGGTTGAAGCCCAGGAGGAAAACATGAAGGCTATAGGTTGCCTGGTGTATAGTCACCCACAGCATTCGCAAGGTCATTTGATGCCCGACTCGGGACAACTGCTCTACACCAGAGTTTTCCTACAAATGGGAACGGCCAGCATTTTGTAGGATTGACTTGGGCATTGGTATGATCTGGTCAGCCCACTGAAGATTATTTGGGCTTACTGGCAGGCGTGGATGGAGACCTTCCTAAGGTAATGAAGTACTGCTTGGTTTTGAAAGGTCCTTAGTGGGCTATACTCCTGACATTGACTTGAGGGCAATGTTGCCCGTGGAAAATGTATCTCAGCAAGAAGACAACATTTCATTTTTATATAACTGTGATTTAGAAAATAGCTAAGAGTTTCAGCATTTTTCTCTTTACAATTTCTTTGAGTTTAATATGAGGGAAAAAAACCCTCAGTTTAGCCAAAATCTGAAATTTTCTTTGAGTTCTTATGTTTCATTATTTTATTCAAGGTTAGGTCGTAATAGCTCTTACAGGGAATCTTTTTGGTGAATGTGATTTGAACATGTGATTAGCAAAATGAAAAAAAATATGAAAAATATTATTTGAGACAGAGATACAAGTTCTGTATTTGGTTACTAGTAGAACTAGCCCAGTGCTGAGAATACAGACACTCCATGTAC
Source organism: Leucopleurus acutus (assembly GCF_964270905.1). NCBI lineage: Eukaryota > Metazoa > Chordata > Mammalia > Artiodactyla > Delphinidae > Leucopleurus > Leucopleurus acutus. The sequence goes on from NC_139156.1 coordinate 50,832,602, forward strand.
TGGTGATGAAGTGAAGAGATACAAAGTCAATAATCATTGATTGATATGGCAGCAGTGTCTCATGTTATGGGGTATAGCTTTTGTGACTTGACTAGCCATGGATGGGAAATAAGTAGAAGTGAAATAAAGCACACTGTTGGCCAAGGAATGCTCATAGCTACTCTTGCCTACCTCATATAACCCGTAAGTGTTGCTTTTCTGGATTGGTCAGATTCTAGGACATTGTACTGGGCCACGATCCCAGTGGTGGAGCTTTCAAAGAAGGCGATAATCTGTGTGATCTGTTGAGGTGGACTTTTGGATACTCTTCTTTCCTATGACTGGGGGAAGACAGCCTTCAGTTACTGCTTCTCTGAGAGAAAGCCAAGCCGTATGCATTTTTCTCTTTGCTGCCTCATTCTGAACGATCTGTTTTCCAAAATAGCTAATTAATATGTGTGATTCTTCAGTTGAGAGGGGCCTGGGGCCAGGTTATCAAGACTTGCAGCGAATGCTCTGGGTCTTCATTGGGTCTTTTGCTTCTTGTTGGCAAATGTGTTTACCCCATTGCGATAGTGAGACGTGTGGCTCAGCTATGCACTTTGCAGCAGAAGTAGACAGAGTAAGCCTTTCCGGATTCTGTAGGATTCTTTAGCTTAGGCAGGAAGTGTCCTCTCCGTTCAGTGACCCATGTTAAATAGCCTGGCTCGTTGTGGCTCCGGACCTAGGCCCCTCAAAATATCAAATATTCCTTGTGTTATTCTCTGATCATGAATTTCTCTTAGGGATCTTAAAAAAAGAAAGTGAGGAAGTTCCCTGGTGGCCTAGTGTTTAGGATTCCAGATTTTCACTGCTGTGGCCCAGGTTCAATCCCTGATAGGAGAACTGATATCCTGCAAGCCACGTGGAGTGGCCAAAAAGAAAAAAAAAGAGTGGGCTGAGAGCAAGATTCAGGTGTTCTTGGGTCCCTGACCTACTTGCAACAAAATCTCTCACTTACTTTAACCTAGCTACGTTTATAGATACCATGGCTTGATTTTTTCCCTTCCAGGTTCATTGAGATACCATTGACATATAGCGCTTTAAGGTGTACAACATAATGATTTGACTTACATACAGCACGAAATGATCACCACAGTAAATTCAGTGAACATCCATTGTCTCATATAGATACAAAACTAAAGAAACAGAGAAAAATTTTGTTCCTTGTGATGAGAACTCCTAGGATTTAACTCTGTTAACAATGTTCATATATGTCATGCAGCAGTGTTAATTATATTCATCATGTTGTACACTACATCCCTAGTACTTATCTTATAACTAGAAGTTTGTACCTTTTGGCTATCTTCATCCAGTTCCCCCTCCCTGCCTTCCACCTGTAGTGACCACAAATCTGATCTCTTTTTCTATAAGTTTGTTTGTTTTGAAGTATAATTGACCTAAATACTATGTTTATTCTTCATGCATAACAGGGTGATTTTATATTTCTATGCATTTCAAAATTATCACCACAATAAGTCTATTTATCATCCATTATCATACAAAGATATTACAAAGTTATTGACTATATTCCCCACACTGTACATTTCATACCCATGACTCATTTATTTTGTAATTGGAAGTTTGTATCTCTTAATCTCCCTCACCTATTTCTCTCATCCCAGCGCTCCCCTTCCCTCTGGCAGCCACCTGTTTTTTCTCTGTATCTATGACTATGTTTCTGTTTTGTTATGTCTGTTCATTTGTTTTGTTTTAAGATTCCACATACAGTGGATTCATACAGTATTTGTCTTTATCTAACTTATTTCACTTAGTGTAACACCCTCTAGGTCCATCTATTTTGTCACAAATGGCAAGATTTCATTCTTTTTTATGCCTGAGTAATATTCCATTGCATATATATATTACATCTTCTTTATCCATTAATCTGTTTATGAGCACTTAGGTTCCTTCCGTATCTTGGCTATTATAAATAATGCTGCAATGAACATAGGGGTCCATATATCTTTTCTAATTAGTGCCTTCATTTTCTTCAGATATATACCCAGGACTGGAATTGCTGAATTGTATGATGTTCTATTTTTAATTTTTTGAGGAATCTCCACACTGTTTTCCATAATGGCCACACCAGTTTACATTCCTACCAACAGTGCACAAGGGTTCCCTTTTCTCCATATTCTCACAAACACTTGTTATTTGCTGTCTTTTTGATAATAAACATTCTAACAGGTGTGAGGTGATAGCTCATTTTGATTTGCATTTCCCTGATGATTAGTGATGTTGAGCATCTTTTCCTGTGTCTGTTTACCATCTGTACGTCTTCTTTCAAAAAATGTCTCTCCAGGTTCTTTGCCCATTTTTTAATCAGGTTGCTTGGTTTTTTTGATGTTGAGTTGTGAGTTCATGTATTTTGGATATTAACCCCTTATCAGATGTATTGTTTGCAAATATCTTCTCCCATTCAGTAGGCAGCCTTTTCATTTTGTTGATAGTTTCCTTCACTGTGTAAAAGCTTTTTGGTTTGATGTAGTCCCATTTGTTTATCTTTGTTTTTGTTTCCTTTGCTTGAGGAGACTTACCCCCAAAAAATATTAAGACTGATGAAAAAGAGCATACTGCCTATGTTTTCTTCTAGAATTTTTATGGTTTCAGGCCTTACATTTAAGTCTTTAATCCACTTTGAGTTTATTTTTGTATATGGTGTAAGAAAGTTCAGTTTGGTTATTTTGCAGGTAGCTGTTCAGTTTTCTCAACACCATTTGTTGAAGAGACTGTCTTTTCCCCATTGTATAGTCTTGTATTGCTTGATTTTTTTTCTGTATGAATTTCCAAGTAAATAACAGCTGCCTCTCACTAAATGCAAAATTTAATAGACAAAATAGGTTAGGGCAGAATCCTAATAACCATCAGTATTAGACATACTCAGGTGACTTGTCTCTTTAATCTTGGATAACATATTCTGAATCTTTACTAGGGCCACAACCTTTTCAAAAATGCACTTTCATTCTCATGGTTATTCAGTTTACAAAGGATTAAAGAATGAATACAATAACTCTATGGATTCTCTTGGGTAACTAGAACCAAAGGTACAATCTCACAGATTTCTATTTATGAACAGAGAGTCAAAGGGAAAAAGACTTTTTCAGAAGGAAGAGCCACAGAGAAGGATCAGAAGGGCCAGACTATTATATGATGATGTGTTTTCACTTCAGGTATATGAGTTGGATACAAAAATTCAGAAAAATATATTTCACTTTCTGAACGTGCTTGCATTATGTTAAAGGAAACTGGAAAGTTTGGATATATCTGGGTATTTGGAAAACACCTTATGGATATCACTTTTCAGTCCAGCTACTGATCACTTAGTTTGTTGCATTAGGGTTGGGGCAGACTGGGAGGGATCAGAACTTGGGACCAGACCTGACCACTGGTGGAGGACCTCTGAAAACAGACCCACACTTGGAACCTTGGAGGGCGTCCAATCTAACAAACAGAGGAGGGTGTCCAAAGGGAAAGAAATCGTCAAAGAATAGCCATTAAAGTGATCTAGGGAACTTATGGGGAATACAGACAAACACATGGATAGTCTCAGGCAGGGCTGAGTCCGTCTGACTGTAAGTAGACAGTCAAAAAGAGAAGAGTTTTCACTAGGTGACAGGGTTCTTGCTGCTCAGTTAGGATCAAGAGGGAGGACTTTATCTCCTGATAGGAGGACAGCAAGAGCAAGGCCAATGCTTCAGGGACTGGGTCATAAAGAAAAGATTCAAGACAAAGATGCTAAGTGCAAGGGAGTGAGGTGGGGACACAGTTATGATGATGGGTGGGGTACAAGGTGGTACTTTGTCACAGGAACAAGGCAGAGTCCATTTAGACCAAGGGCACCAGATCAGAGTATGATGGGACTGAATCTATTTAATTAACCCATCTATTCAAGAAATATTCATTGAATGTTTTCAATACTCCAGATACTGTTTTAGACATAAAGGACACAATAGTGATCAAGACACACATGGCTTCTGTCCACATGGCTTGTAGGTTAGTCCAATAATAAATGATGGAAAAGAGAAAGAGAAAACATGTGCTATTACTTTGCTTATTGATTTTAAAATATTTTTATATGAAAAACAAATAAGAAAGAGATGAAGTAGAAATAATCATATCCCAAATACTTCAAAATTACATAAAGTAAAATTCTCCTGTACCCCTTTCATCCTACCCAAAATATGGTTTATTCCTTTCCAGTAGTTTAAAAAAAATAAATTTATAAAGATATTGCTATAGGCCTATGCATTTTGATAAGCAGATTTGCTTTATTACTTAACAATGTGCTATGGACAACTTTCTAAGTAAATACATATAGATCGACCCAATCTTTTAATAGTTGTCTTGTAGCCCATAGTATGGGCATAACTTGACACGTTCAGCTATTTCCTTCTAGATAGACATTTAGATTATTTCTAGCTTTTATTATAGACGATTAATGGTGCATCTTAAATCTCTTCTGTATGAGATCCTATCTGGTTCTAGAGATAGGGTTGGGTTGGCTTTGAAGGTGGGAATCACGTGGGAACAGGGATGGGAAGGAAGCTGGGAAGCAGGTATAGCCTGAGAGGCACAAGGGATCCTGTCCCATACAGACAATAAATGGGTCCATGATTATCAATGAAGTCCCCTCTCTAATATTGTGCCTTTGTTTCAGATATAAAGGAGCCTTATTCACCCTATGGCTTCTTTGTCTAAGAACCAGGGGAGTGCCTTTGAGAAAGGTTGGTAGGGGCGGAGGTCTTCTATCTGAGTGACTTTCTTGGTTGGAGAGGAATGTACTTCAGTCAAAAGATAGAAACTGGAAGAAAGGAAGGAGAGAAAACAATGTAATATTTTTACAAGGTTAATGAAACTTTGAAAAAGTTTGTTGCAGTAACTGAAAATATTTAGCTTTTCCATTAAGTTGGAAGTTCATGAAAAATGTCCTTTTCTGGAATATTAGAGCGAATTTCTGCTTATTTTCTTTCCAAGTTACTTTTTTTGTAAACTTTTTAATATGGGAATTTTAAAATACATATTCAAAAGTAGAGAGAATGATGAACCCACATACCCATCACCCAACTTTAACAATTATCAACATTTAGCCATTCATCTTCATCTGTCCCTCACCTCAATTCTTTCTCTCTCCTGGAATTATAATTTTTTTGTTAGTTTCTGATTTATAACAAAGTGAATCAGCTATATATATCCCCATATCCCCATATCTCCTCCCTCTTGCATCTCCCTCCCACCCTCCCTATCCCACCCCTCTAGGTGGTCACAGAGCACCGAGCTGATCTCCCTGTGCTATGCGGCTGCTTCCCACTAGCTATCTATTTTACATTTGGTAGTGTATGTATGTCCATGCCACTCTCTCACTGCGTCCCAGCTTGTCTTTCCTCCTCCCCGTGTCCTCAAGTCCATTCTCTGTGTCTGTGTCTTTATTCCTGTCCTGCCCCTAGGTTCTTCAGACCTTTTTTTTTCCTTTTTTAGATTCCATATATATATATGTTAGCATACGGTATTTGTTTTTCTCTTTCTGACTTACTTCACTCTGTATGACAGACTCTAGGTCCATCCACCTCACTACAAATAACTCAGTTTCGTTTCTTTTTATGGCTGAGTAATATTCCATTGTATATATGTGCCACATCTTCTTTATCCATTCATCTGTCGATGGACATTTAGGTTGCTTCCATGTCCTGGCTATTGTAAATAGAGCTGCAGTGAACATTTTGGTACATGACTTTTTTTGAATTCTGGTTTTCTCAGGGTATATGCCCAGTAGTGGGATTGCTTGGTCGTATGGTAGTTCTATTTTTAGTTTTTTAAGAAACCTCTATACTGTTCTCCACAGTGGCTGTATCAATTTACATTCCCACCAACAGTGCAAGAGGGTTCCCTTTTCTCCACACCCTCTCCAGCATTTATTGTTTGTAGATTTTTATGAGGATGGCCATTCTGCAAGTTCCTTTTAAGGGAGGAGAGCCTGTAGCAAAAACTAAGCTTCAGGACTGCATAAATTGCATGCCTGTCTCAGTGAGCCAGCTCTTCCATTCCCCAGTGGATCATCCTCCATGGCACAACCACATGCTTGACAGATTTTTTCATTTCGGGTTTTGGATCTTCTTTCTGAAGGAAAAAAAAAAAGTATTATTTTATTGCAGAAATGTTAGCAAGAGTGGTGCTTCATGAATTTCTTTGAAAAGGCAAGATAAGCCAGGTTCATTATTTTCCTATTATAGTCTTCTCAGTATCAGCTTGTTTCTTTATGTTCATTGCCATTTAGGTCAGCCTAATAGTCCCACACCCCCCATTGCATTTTATTATCCCCTTTAGTGATTTTTTAACATTTAGCAGGCAAAAGGGTCATTCGTCACCTCAAAGTGTCATCAAGGGCATCAGTAATTGTACGAAATGTTACCTGCCGGAGCTTGGTACTTTATACATCTTCATCATTTGTACTTTTTGTTGTTGTTGCATTTTCTACGTTTTGTTTTTTATATTTCTAACCAGGGAATGGATGCCATAAAAGTCAGTCTAGACTCCTTCACTGTGTCTCCCATAGAGGTTTGATGAAGTAGAAATTCAATAAATACAGGCCTTTTGTGCATGTTATTGAGAGGCCTTTGAAGCAAGGGTAAGAAATGGAGGTTGTGGATCTAGGCATGAGAGAGATTCTACCACAAACTACATGTGTGGGGCAGGTGAGGTTGTGTGCCTGGCTAGGAAATCCACTTGGACAGGAACCTCACGATTCTGAAGGAGCTCAAATTTTGACTTGGACCTCTCCAAAGTGATTATACTTACAGTCACAGAGACACACTGTATAAAATGAAAACAATACAACTTTTAGAGATTGCATCCTATTATGAGACTATAGCATCTGCAATGAATACCGCATTAATGTTTAAATAAAATTGTAATTGTCTTATGGTCAGTGTAAATCTACTGCATGCATGTTTGTGCTTTATAAAAATAGCTTTATTGAGGTATACTTGACATTCAATATACTGTCCGTATTTAAAGTGCCCAGTTGATAAGTTTTGACATATGTATGTACCTGTGAAACAATTAGCACAATCAAGATAATCACCCTAAAAGTTTTGTTTTCCTCCTTTTGTCATCCTTTCCTCCTGCTTCTCTCACTTTTGCCTCAGGCAACCACTCCTCTGCTTTCTGTCATCATACGTTAGTTTGCATTTTCTAGACTTTATACAATTGAAGCCGTACTATATTTACCCTGTTTGGGTCTGTCTCCTTTCACTCAACATAATTATTTTGAGATAAATCTATGCTGTAGCATGTGCCAATAGTTTATTCCACTTCATTAGTGAGTAGTATTCCAGTGTATGGATATACCGTTGTTTGTTTCTCCATTCACCTGTTGATGGGCATTTGGATTGCTTCCAGTTTTTAGCCACTGGAAAGAAAAAGAATTTGCTGTGAGCATTTGTGAACAACCACTTGTATGGATGGGTATTTGCTTTCATTTATTTTGGGTAGATACATAGGAGTGGAATGGATAGAAGATATGGTAGGTGTATGTTTAACTTTTTAAGAAACTGCTAAACAATTATGCAAAGTGGTTGTACTTTGCACTATTATACATTCCCAGCAGTAGTGTATGAGAGTTCCAATTCCTCCACATGCTATTCAACACTTGGTATAATTAGTTTGCTTTTACTGTTCTAATATGTGTGGAGTGATATCTCATTTGGTAAAAATTTACATTCCCTTAAGTATATTAATCTTTAATGATGTTTAGCATATTTTCATATGCTTATTTACCATTTATATATCTTCCTTGGTGAAATATTTTTTCAAGCTTTTAAATTCGTTTTTAAATTGAGTTTTTCATTTATTATTGAGTTTTGAGAGTTCTTCATATTTTGTTGATAAAAGTCCTTTATCAGATATAGGCTTTATAAATATTTTTTCTCAGTCTCTGGCTTGTCTTTAACAGTATCTTTTTTTTATTTTTTATTTTTTTATTTTTTGCGGTACACGGGCCTCTCACTGCTGCGGCCTCTCCCGTTGCGGAGCACAGGCTCTGGACGCGCAGGCTCAGATGCCATGGCTCATGGGCCCAGCCGCTCCGCGGCATGTGGGATCTTCCCGGACCGGGGCACGAACCCGCGTCCCCTGCATCGGCAGGCGGACTCTTAACCACTGCGCCACCAGGGAAGCCCTAACAGTATCTTTTGAAGAGTAGAAGTTTTTAGTTCTGATGAAGTCCAATTTATCAGTCTATTTTTATGTCAGGGATCCATCAGAGCACCCTCAGTTTTGAGATTTGCTAGGAGAACTCATGGGACACAGCGTGTAATTATACTCATGGCTAAAATTTATAAGAGCAAAAGGATACAAAGAAAGATCAGCAAAAAGAAAGGCACATAGGATGCAGTCCCAAGGAAACCAAGTGTTCTCTACTAGGGAAGCTTACTAGAGACTGACTGCCTCAGGGGCTGGTCATGTAGGCATCTTCTTCCTAGAATGTACCAAAAATGCCAGACTCTCTGAAAGAAAGCATGTGTTAAGCGTAGCCATGTTGTTTGTAGAAATAGTTTATGCTCATTGGATACTCTTATCAGTTAAGAATGGTGGAAGTTCCCAGTCCAAGTTCCCTGCAGTCCAAGTTCCCAGACCCTAGTCGAGGGCCAACCTCGCAAGCAGGTCTTTCAAGGACAGCAGTCTCAGTTCTGCTATATTAACGCTTTTCTATACCGTTCATTTCTGGATCACACTTTTGGTGGTGTATCTAAGAAATATTATCCTAAGCTAAGGTCACAAAGATTTTTTTCTATGTTGCCTTCTAGAAACTCTATAGTTTTAATTTATACATTTAAGTGTATGAACAATTTTGAATTTTTTTTTGCATATGGTACTATTGAAGGAATTAAAGGTCACTTTTTAATGTATGGATAGCCTATTGTTTAAGCACCATTTGTTGAAATGACAATCTATCCCTTCTTCACTGAATTGCCTTTGCACCTTTGTTGAAAATGAGTTGTCCATATATGCATGGGTCTATTTCTGTCTATTTCATTGATCTAAGTGTTTATCTTTATATCAACAGTGTACACTATTGTTTTCATACATTTTACTTTTATAATTGTTATAAGCCCCGTACTACATTATTATTTTTGTTTAAACAGTCGTCAATTATCTTTTAAAGATATTTAAATAATAAGAAAAACTAATATATTTACTCATTCAGTTATCCTTTCTGGTGTTCTTAATTTCTTTTTGTAGACCCTTTTATTATTTGATATTATTTTCCTTCTGCCTGAAGGGCTTCAACATTTTTTTGCAGTGTAGGTCTGCTGGTGATGAATTCTTTCAGACTTTGGATGTCTGAAAAAGGTTTTATTTTTAAAAGATAAATTTTGCTGGGTATAAAATTATAAATTGATAGTTTTTTCCCAGTACTTTAAAGACGTTGCTTTAATATCTTCTCACATGCATTATTTCAAAAAGGATGTCAGCTGCCTTAGTTTATGTCTTTTAAAAGAAACTTAAATTCCCTTCATACGTTTCTGGCCAGCTTTTAAAGCAGAGTGGGGGCAGCGTTGTAGATGGAGAATCCAGGCTTAGGTGGCCGGTGAACCATGCCTCTAGAATTCGTTATCTGTATTGCCTAAGGCAAGATGTTTAATCTCTCTAATCTTCTATTTCCTCTTCTGTGTAATGGGGACATGATGCCTAAAAAAATATGGCTGGGCATTGACACTGAATGAGATACAAGACATTGAGTACTTAGGATATGGCTAGCATTATACTCTGTGTTTGTATTAGTCAATGTTCTCTGGAGAAAGAGAACAAATAGGGTGTGTGTGTGTGTGTGTGTGTGTGTGTGTGTGTGTGTATAAAAAATTGTCTGCATTATGGAGTCTGGCAAGTCCAAAATCTGCAAAGTGGGCTGGCAGACTGGAGACCCAGAAAGGAACTGATGTTGTAGTTGAAGTCTGAAGGCCATCTTCTGGCAGAATTCCTTCTTACTCAGGGGAGGTCAGTCTTCTGTGCTATCCAGGCCTTCAGCCGACTGGATAAGGCCCACCCACATTATGGAGGGCAGTCTGCTTCACTCAAAGTCCACCAGTTTAATTGTAAATCTTATTCAAAAACAACATCACAGAAATATCCAAAATGTTTGACCAAATATCTGGGCACCTTGGCCTAGCCAAGTTGACACATAAAATTAATCATCACGGGCTTCCCTGGTGGTGCAGTGGTTGAGAGTCCGCCTGCCGATGCAGGGGACACGGGTTCGTGCCCTGGTCCGGGAAGATCCCACATGCCGTGGAGCGGCTAGGCCCGTGAGCCATGGCTGCTGAGCCTGCACGTCCGGAGCCTTTGCTCTGCAACGGGAGAGGCCACAACAGTGAGAGGTCCGAATACTGCAAAACAAACAAACAAAAAACAAACAAAAAAACCAAAAACAAACAAACAAGAATTAATCACCACAATGTTTATGTTTATGTACATTAGCTCATTTAGTTCTCTCATCAATCCTGTGAGGTAGATATTGTATTCCCATGTTTATATTGGGGAATCTGAGGCTAAGGAAGGGGAAGTAACTTGCACAAGACTGAAATTTCAGCTCAGATTTGTTGGACTACAAAGCCCATGCTCTTAAGAAATCCATTAAAATGTATCCCAACACAGGACCTGTGACAACCTCAGGCAACCACTCGTCTGCTTTCTATCATCATACGTTAGTTTGCATTTTCTAGACTTTATACAATTCTAGACTTTATACAATTGAAGCCGTACTATATTTACCCTGTTTCAGTCTTCTGTGCTATCCAGGCCTTCAGCCGACTGGATAAGGCCCACCCACATTGTCTTATGGTCAGTGTAAATCTACTGCATGCATGTTTGTGCTTTATAAAAATAGCTTTATTGATGTATACTTGACATTCAATATACTGTCCATATTTAAAGTGCCCAGCTGATAAGTTTTGACATATGTATGTACCTGTGAAACAATTAGCACAATCAAGATAATCACCCTAAAAGTTTTTTTAGGTGTTCAGTTAAGGTTAGCAGGTGTTCAGTTAAGGTTAGCTCCCATTTCTTGAAGTGCAGAGTGCTGGTTTCCATCCCTCCCTTGCTGACTAAGCTGTGAGCAACTAAACAGCTAGGACAGATCTTTCTGGTCTTCCATTCTTTATGCTCACTAAAGTGCTGGGTACACTGCAGGTACTCTGCAAACTGATGCGTGAATGCAGTTGGAGACATTATTTTGAACCTCTTCTTTACTAAATCAAATAAATTTTTTCTTGAATGATTACTTTGTGTAAAGTACCAAAGAGAAAATAAAGCCAGATCTAGCCTGAATCCTGCCCTCAAAAATCTTATAGTTTCATATTGTGGGTGAGTAATACATTTACTTATTCATTCTTCATTCAGTAAGTGTGCATTTATTCCCTGCTCCGGGCCAGGAATTAGTCTAGGAGCTGGAAATACAGTGTAGACCCTGTTGCTGCTATAACAAATTAGCACAAACTTAAAACAACACAATTCTATTATCTTATAGTTTCGAAGCCAACATCCACAATGAGTCTTACAGGGCCAAAATCAAGATCTTGGGAGGACTGGTTCCTTCTGGAAGTTCTAGAGGAATCCATTTTTTTGTTTCTTCCAGCTTCTAGAGGCTACCTGCATTCCTTGGTTCATTGCTCCACATCACATGGCCTTTTCTTCTTCTGCTTCCCCCATCACATCATCTTCCACTGACTAATCTCCTATCTCCTTCTTATAAGGACCCTTGTAATTATATCATGTCCACCTGGCCAGGATAATACCTCCATCTTAAAATCCTTAATTCATTCTCATCTGCAATGTCCCTTTTGTCATATAAGGTAACCTATTCACAGGTTTCAAGGATTAGGGTTGTGGGCATCTTTGGTTGACCTTTATTCAGCCTACCATAGACGCTCATGCAATAAGTAGAGATAGATACTAAAACAATTAGTGTGCAATATAATATTATGTTTAGACAAGTGTTATAAAGGAAAATGAATTATGGGAGAGAGATACAGAATAACTGGGAGGAAGTAGTTCTTCTCGTGAGAGATTTATTTGTTAGGGAAGGCCTGTCTGGTGTGGTGACATTTGAGCAGAGGCTCTGGGACTGTAGGGTATCCAAACTGTTGCCCCACAACTGAGGGTCATCAAAGAGCAGCAGCTTCCTACCCAGAGTGAAGCACAGCACCCTGCCCAAATTTCCTGTTATGAGCTCCAAGCTCTTGATAGCACTCCTGAGCCCTATCAGTTACTTCATAATAAGAAAACTACACGGGGTCCAACACAATGCTGGTACCGGAGACTGCCCAAGCACAGGCTTAGGGCAAAGGAGGAGTGCCACCTCTACCAGAAAAGGGGAGACAGTTCAGTTTTAATAAACTTACCCATAATTTTGCAATTAGAAAATCTAGAAAACGCTCTTTTCATCCAGCCTATATATAAAGTTAATGTCATTTTTTTTTTTTTGGTATGCGGGCTTCTCACTGTTGTGGCCTCTCCCATTGCGGAGCACAGGCTCCGGACGCGCAGGCCCAGCGGCCATGGCTCACGGGCCCAGCAGCTCCGCGGCATGTGGGATCTTCCCAGACCGGGGCACGAACCTGTGTCCCCTGCATCGGCAGGTGGACTCTCAACCACTGCGCCACCAGGGAAGCCCTAAAGTTAATGTCATGTTGAAAAATAAATTTTCTTTTGACTTGCCTGTGAGGAAGAGTGAAACATAGCCTTTCACTTTCTCAAGGTCATTGTGGCCCTGGTCTCACCCATCTGGGCTCACCTTGGTGCCAGTTGACTTTCCCCAGTGTTCATCCTGCCTGGGCGGGCTGGCCACTTTCAGGAACTGGGCCTCCCTGACACTTCCCTCCACCCCCGAGCACATGCTACAAATGGCCTCCTGGCCGAGTCTCCAACTTTGTTATTCACTAGCTGTTTTGCTGTTTATTTCCCAGACTGTGATTAACATCTAGAAAGGCAAAGATCCCTCCAAGTAAAGCATTGAACCATCACCTGGAAATATACCCAGCTGTTTCCATCGTAGAGTTTAAGAGCATTTAGCTAATTACGGTCCGCAGGAAGAGAAAGCTTCCTAATGGAAGCAGCAAGATCTTTTCTGCCTTACAGTGGGAGCCAATCACTGACAGATAAATTGAAGTTATGTCACGCCTCTCCTTGTCTATGTCCTCACAGGGGCATCTGCAGGCCTAATGCTATGATGTGTATTTTGACAAAGATGCTTTTTCAGGGCTATGAAAGTAAAAGCGCCATAAAATCAGAAGGTAGCAGAGTATAAGTCGAATCTGAATTGAGTCCCATCCCAGCTTCACCATTGCACCTTGGCTGAAATGGCATGACGCCTCTGTCACCTCCAGCCGCTTCAGTGGCTGGACTTCTAGGAGCCTGACAACAGAACAGTCCATTGAGCTGGGTTGGCCTGGAGGGCCTGGGGAAGGAGAGAAGGAAGGAAGGGAGACTGGCCCTGTCCTAATGTCATGGGTGCACAAGGGCCCTGAAAGTCAGTATGTTGCATGTTTGTCGATGTGTGTGTGTTGCTTGGCTGGGAGGTGGCTCAGGGCTGTGGCTCCCGCATTCTAAAAGGTGACTGCCCACTCCTTTTAGGAGGCATTGCTGGGAGCATGCTTGCCCTCATTAATCTCTGTAATAGCAATAAGTAGGCAATTAAGTTCTCCCAAGGATGGATGTAAGATTTCTTGGCTTTAGCAAAGCTATGCTAGTTGGAGTTAATGGCAGGGAGTTGGAGCTTTGTGTCTGGGTTCAGGCTTATTTTCAGGTTCAGAGAGATAGTGACAGACCCAGAGTCAATCAGGGTCTGATTGATAAATAAATAGATAATTTTTATTTTTTAAAAAATTAATTAATTTATTTATTTTTGGCTGTGTTGGGTCTTCATTGCTGTGCGTGGTCTTTCCCTAGTTGCAGCGAGCGGGGGCTACTCTTCATTGCGGTGTGCGGGCTTCTCATTGCGGTGGCTCCTCTTGCTGTGGAGCGTGGGCTCTAGGCACACAGGCTTCATCAGTAGTTGTGGCATGAGGGCTCAGTGGTTGTGGCTCATGGGCTCTAGAGCGCAGGCTCAGTAGTTGTGGCACACAGGCTTTGTTGCTCCGCGGCATGTGGGATCTTCCCGGCCCAGGGCTCAAACCTGTGTCCCCTGCATTGGCAGGCTGATTCTTAACCACTGTGCCACCAGGGAAGTCCCAGTCAATTAATTTTGTCGACTCAGGTGACCCTCAGATTTTCTAGTTGGTGAACTCAGCATCGCAGGGGTCATGACTTCTTCATCTCCCTTCATCTCCCAAGGATTTGCTGAGTAGTTGCCTCTGCCTGACCCCTCTATCAAAGGGTGGCCCTCTCTAGCCAACTCCTGATCACCCTGGAGAGCAGGGGGAGGGGCCGTTCCTGAATTGCGGCTCACTCACTCTGTTGTTAGAATGAACACCCAAACTGTGTCAGTGAACTAATATCAACACTGAAAATACTGTTGATCTGATGAATTCTGACATCTTAAAGGCCAATCCAAATCTGCCTGTTATCAGGATCATTCTAACAGTCTCCTGGAGTGGGAGTTTCCTTGAAGCTCTCTCTTACCCACCTCTAGATCATCTCGCTGTTAGACAACCTCCTTAAACACCCACCTCAGAGTATGGTACCTCTGCTCAGGAGCCCTTCAGGCTTCCTCTCTCCTTCTGCAGAAAGCAGGCTCCCGTACTGAAGAATCCTTGCTCAGTCAGCCCGTCCAGCTTGTGTCCCACATGCTGCCTCATTCTTCTCAGGGTTTCTCCCTGGTGCTGGGCTGTCTCCTACCCTTTTGGCTTTTCTCCTGCTGTTCTGCTCAGTTTGAAGATTCTCTGCTCTCTTCTTCCCTTAAACAAATCCTATCTATCCCTTGAGAGTGACTGTGAATCCCGCCTCCTTCAGGAAGGCTTCCTGGGCTGATCCCAGGAAGGGCAGCTGCACCAAGCCCTTGTTCCCTGAACTCCTCTTAGGTCTGTTATCGTACAACTGAAACTTTAATTTATATTGACTTGGTAATTTCACTTATTTCTTGTGCCCTCAATTAAGTTTTTACCCAGCTTCACAGGTAGTTCCTGGAGGGCAGAGATCAAGCTGTCATTTACTCAGTGGGACAGTTTGGAATATGGGCGAGGCAGCAGACATGGGCACTGAAAACCAAAGAGCTAGTTCTGCCGCTTCCTACCTGTGGAAATTTGGGGAAATTATTTTTCATGTCTGTTAGATTTTCTGTTGCAAGCATAAGAGCCCTACTTAAGGTAGAAGCTGCCTTTTCCTGTCCCACGTTCTTCCCTCCAGGGCACAATGCCCACAGCTCAGGCCCAGGGCTATTCATTGACCTTGCCTCTTTTTTCTCCAACTACAGTAATCATTAGGATTGTGATAAATATTCAGCTCTTCCCTTAGGGGCACAAAGTAGGATTGTACTTCCCTGTCCATTAGGGGTGATCATGTGACTATCACTTGCTCAATAGAAAGTGAGCATAGCTGACACTTGTCACTTCCCAATGGAAGCATTAATAGCTAGAGCACGCATCCACAAGTTCTGCTTCCCTCATGGTGATCAGGAAGTGCACTGTTTCAAACAGTGGCTGTTCCCTCCACCTGGATCCCTGAGTGAAGATGAATGATGCGAGCAGAGCCTCCATCCTGTCCAAGAAGGTCACGTATTGTGAGGAAGAAATCAACCTTTGTTATTCTGAGCCACTGAGATTTTGTGTTTTGGCTTTTCTTTTTAATCAGCACGTTATAACCTATTCTCTCCTGTCTGATCCACCATCTTCCGTAGTTTTTGCTCCTATTTCTCTTTTGTTTTTCTCTTTTTCCTGATTTCCCTCACCTGTAAGGAGCAACCTGAAGATGGGCAGCAAGCTGTGCTAAAAGCATGAGAAACTATTGGAGGATGAGCTGCTGATACTCTCAACAGTAATGTCTCCATTAATTTCAGAGCCGGAAAACTCTTTCTGGTCTTTTGATGAACAAACTTGAAGTGTGGATATGTTCGGCCAGATCGAGACTTGGATTTTGATTTTGTAGGTGGTGTGTCATTACTTCCCCAACGTTTCCTTTTGATGTCCAAATCAAGGTACTATAGAAATAGGTAGAACATTTAAAATGTTAGAACCAATAAAAAGATCTGTACTAGATTTGACTTAATATGAACACCTGTGAACTTCTGTGGTTTTTTTTTTTTCATATGATACTTACTAACCTAATCTAAGTGGCTACAACTTCCAAACATTCTTTGCCAAATCAGGATCTGGGAAAGTGAGTCTTTTGCGACATACAGAGCAAATACAGCTGACTTTATCTGCTATACCTTGTTGAGAGATATGAACAAAGACTTCCTCAGGATCTCTGATACGGTAGTCTGAGAGAGCCACAGAAAACAAAATTTCCTCATGGAATTAGTTCCCATTTCATGTATTCTTATCTTTCTCAGCTCCAAATGTACGTGCCCAACTATATCTGCAGTAGGGTGTCTAGTCTAAGAGAAATTTCAGAAAGAATAGGCTGAGGGTTGTTGACTGAAAAAACTGGACAACCTAAAAGTTGAGAATTACGTTTTATTCTGCGGACTTGCTGAGGACTGAAGTCTGGGAGGCAGCTTCTGAGGTCTGAGGGACTGCTCAAAAAGGTGAGGGAGGAGCCGGGATATATAGGGGTTTCTGCAGTAAAAATCAGGTAGTTGGACCATCAAAAGATTAATATTAATTAAAGAAAAAATTAATATCTCAAGTTAATAAATTCAGAACTTTTCTATATATGGGAAGATGCAAGCATCTCAAATCATTCCTTTGATATGCACTTTAACTATCCAGGGTAATATCCTGTTTTCTCCATCCTGAATCCTCTCAGGGTGCACAGTTGAGGTGGGGGTGGGAGGTGACTGCAGTGTCTGATGGCTTGATGGCCTCATGTTTACTGATATGACAGGCAACATTCTTTGTCCACAGGGGGAATGACTTTGCATCTCAGCTGAGAAGAACAATATAATTTTGTTCTTCAGTTGTGGCTAACCTAGGCTTTTCTTTAATTAACAGACTTGGATAATAATGTGTTATCTAACAGTGTGTCTGAAAACAAGAACACTTGTTTTCTTCCCTCTATGACAAGGCCCAGATGTGCTCAAATCAAGAGTCAGTATAGAATCCAAATCCCAATACAGGACTCATGGTTTATTTAAAGAATCTAGTGAATATGGCAGGAGCAAAGAAAAATAAATCAAATGTTCCCAACTATTTTGCTTGACTAGAGATTGGGACTTGGTTGATAAAAGAAACTTAGAGTAACTTCTATCCCTGGAAGGTCAGGCATAGGGGATTCAGTCTGTGGGATGGTACAGCTGTTTTGAGAAAAGGGTTCTGGGCAAGTATAGTTTTCAGAAATATTTTTTACAGGAAACAAAAATGTCACAGAATGTGAAATTTCCAGGGAACTGGCTCATTTTGTAGCAGCAGTTGGGTGATAGAAATGACCCACCCCTTTCTCAATTTGGATGCTGGATATGAAAATTAAAGTTGTAATTTTTAAACTCAAAGAACTCCTGGAGACAGTGATGTAATAGCCAATTGATAGATGTGAGGGTTTAAATAGCCACGACCTGAGAGAATTACAGCCATGTTGACACCTTGAAAGATACCTCTTTCTCTTCGGCTCAGCATGGGTAAGCACATTAAATACAGGGATTATTGAGTTTTAAAGGAAAATCATAATGTTGCATGAATACTGAGGAGTAACAAGCTTTGGCAGACTGGAAGATTCTTCAAAGTGGAGTGCTTGCTAATGAAACTAGGAAAAATTAAGGAGGTGAGACAAAGTGAAAGATTTTCTATTTTTCAAAGTGATAAAACAGGCTCAGTTGGCTTTATACTTACACATTTATCCACAGAGGAGGAGGGGAAAGAACTGGGATTCGTCTAGGAGACATTGGACTGAATCCCAGCTCTGTCACTTGCAGCTGTTTCATTAAGCACATAATTCAACCTCTCTGAGCCCATTTTCAGATCACTGAAGCTAATAGAGAAGGTTGTTTTGGCAAACAAATAAAATAATTTATTTGAAAACACTATGTCATTTGTAAAGAACATTAGAAATATGTCAATATGATTTGCTACTATTATTGCTTTTAATTTCCTACTTTTGATGGGGGTGTGGAATCAATATCAAAGTGAGTTCAATCTAAGGTGAATCTTATCCAAAAGAAGGAATGTGTGTAATCTGTGTATGCAGAGAAGGTAAAAAAGTTGTTCTACTATTCTCATTGTGATGGTTACTTTTACGTGTCAACTTGACTGGGCAAAGGGATGACCAAATAGCTGGTAAAACATATTTTCTGAGTGTGTCAGTGAGGGTGCTTCCAGAAGAGGTTAGCATTTGAATTGGTAGACTGAGTAAAGCAGAGCATCCTCATAATATGAGTAGGTATAATCCAATCTGATGAGGGTCTCAATAGAACAAAAAAGTGGAGGCAGGGCAAATTTGCTCACTTTGCTTGAGCTGGGACATTCATCTTCTCTTGCTCTTGGACATTGGCACTCCTGGTTCTCAGACCTTTGGACCTGGAGTCAGATTTACACAATTGCCCTCTAATTTTCAGGCGTTTGGACTCAGAGTGGGACTTACACCACTGGCTTCCCAGGTGCTCAAGCCTTTGGACTCTGACTGAATTACACCACTGGCTTTCCTTGGTCTCCAGTTTGCAGATGGCAGATCATGGGACAACTTGGTCTCCATAATCTTGTGAAGCAATTCCCTACAGTAAACCTCCTCTTAGGTATATCTCTATATAATCTATTAATTCTGTTTCTCTGGAGAATCCTGACTCATATACTGATATTACTGATGACCTAGAGTAGAGATAGCTAGCCCCAAACATCATTTAATCTTTGGGCAGTATTACAAAAGGTATTGGAGACCCAGCAGAAAACTCTTTCCTCACTGCTCTCCTCTATATGCAGGACTGGTATCTATATCTAAGAGAAAGGTTGCAGATGAGTTGCAAAAAGCTGAGAGAGAGAGAGAGGAAGAGAGAGAGAGAGAGAGAGAGAGAGAGAGAGAGAGAGAGCGAGAGAGCAAGTGCTACAGGGATCAGAGGATGGAGACTTTTGCATCAAACCACACAGAGCAGAACTTCAGTCTAAGGTGGGGCAATAGGGGGTTAAAATCTACAAAATGATGAGTAGTGAGAACTTTGTTCACCCAGCTTCATCTCTGTCCATTTATTTGATATGTGAATATGGGGCAATTTTAGAGCTTGTGAAAACTTTAGAACAAATCCTTAAAATATGTGCCTACACAAAAGACAGTGAACTTTCTGATTCAGAGCCCCATCCTCTCTTACCTGCTAATTGATCTCCCTGCCAGTTACTTCTCATTCAATCCGCCCTTCATGCTATACATTCTGAGCCCCAGACATACCTCCAAAATGTGCATCTGGTCATGCCAACCCCAACCTCAGATTACACTTTTGTGTAAGCTTACCAAATTATATGTGTGGCTTTCTCAGACTACTTACAAAGATGTGGTGATAGAAGAAGCTGAAGATGGATGTTTTATCTCAAATGTTTTACCACACTGTAGAGATGAGACTGTACCAATACTTTGCTCTAACCGTGTACATAGCCAATATGTTACCCTAAAATCTAACCTTCCCAGTGGTGCTTGGAACTAAAGAAGAGTGTGGGGAAACCTTGATCTTCTTCTAGGGGGACAATATTTCCTTTTATTTTCTTCTTTTTCTTGTTAACTTAATGAACCTCAGAACCAATGCTGTGATCATCCTAATGTTATGGCTACTTGCTTTAGAGAAAGAGCCTGAGTACTAGAGAAATCTATCTGTTCATGCCATCATTACCCCTGCTTCTCTGTTACCTTCCACTTGGGAGGGAGGATTGGGTGGTTCAGCTTCTTTAGACAGTTACAAGCCTGTCTTGTTGTTGCCCTAGAAACGTCTGACATAGACCTCTTCAGGATATCGCATAACCACGAGGCCACAGGGTACACTAGGCTGAGGTTTATTCATGATTCTATCTCTCATTTCAAATTAGGTGCGTCTTCCTTATCTAAACAGGCTTGTCAGAGAGTTGAACAATGGGTATCAGATGACAGCATTGTCCAAATAATAACCCATTAGCAATGTAACATGCCTGAAATTTGTTGTAACACTTTAAAAATAATTTGAGCCCCTGCCCCATGTAAAGACAATTAATTTTTCCCAGAGACATAAAAGCCTAACTGAATAAGTCATACCTCCACAGAGAATATACTTTTTTAACTAGGTACAAAAGTATCTTCTCTCTCCATGTCTTACCATGCATTGCTCTTGTTCCAAAGACTGGATCCTCAGGTTCTTGGTGAAAGCTCTTGTGAGCGCTGCCATTTGTTCCTTTCCCAACAGCTCTCGTGTTCTAGAAGGTCTGAGTAAGTTGTGTTACTCCAGTGTAGCCAAAACTCCCTACAGGTTATATTCACAGCAGTCCTTTCTACCTCTAAGTCCTCTTTTCATTCTCATCTGTCAAGAGTGTCCTTCTTTCAAGCAGGTTCAGCCCACAGCTCAAGCCTGCTGCCTAGACTGAGCTTTTCCTCCTTTACTGTATGTAGGGACAGTGCTTATATTTCCTGGTTTGGAAGATTTTTTCTCTTTTCCACAAGTTTTAATATAAAACAAAACCTGTTTCTTGAAATTATTTGATTTCCTCCTTGAATTTCTGATATCTCAGTTTCAAAGGTCAAGGGTTAGTTAGCTGTTTAATATTAAATCTTGAAGCCTCTATTTCTGAGATTTTTTTTTGCTGCTCTGAACACACTCACACACTTTTCTTTTGATTGCCAATTTCTCTTTTCACTGTGATTGAAACTGCATTTTGAGTTTCTGGAATCCACAACCATCATTCAATGTTTATATCTTGTTCATTGAGTCAACTTAAAAACATATGGTGCAGGGGTGGCAAGCTATAGAAATTTGTAGGTGAGTCCTGCCTCAGGTCTTTCCCTGAACCTGAATGCAGGTATTCAGAATATGTAAAGAAAAGAAATAATATGGGTTGCAATTTTTTTTCTTTTTTGCCAATTCTAGCATGAAAAATCCCAAAGCCAATAACTACCATGCATTTGGAATCTGTTATTTTGACACAGAAATGTGGGAGATAAATTTCAGAGCAGTTGTACCTAAGTTCCTTCAGGGGATTGGGAGAGGTTATAACAACACTGGAGACGTTGAGGCTATGGAAGAAGTGTTGTAGGTGTTTGCAATTTTGATGTGCGACTACCTGAAGTCATAGGGTCACACGCAGATTTTTAACTGGACAGCCATGGCAAGTGAAGGCCAGTGGGGTGCTGTCGAACCATTAGGATAACACTGCATCCTGGATCTCCTTGAGTGACACACCTGTCTATGTAGAATATGACTTCTCAAAATAACACCTTTCCCAGCACTCACTCTTGAGTGACTTTGGAAACATCAGAAGCACAGATGAACAGAGACCTTTGCATCTATTTGCAGCTATCAGTAGAGCGCTGTTATTGTAGATGGTGCTTAATGGGTCACATTTTCCAGAAGACTAATCACCTAGGCACAGCTATGCAATTAACACTGGAATTCAGGATTTAGCAAGAAGGTTCCGCCTAGGAATCTTGGGGGGTTGGAAGTCTTAAGATATTAAAAGTCAAGTATCCAGTAAAGTTGATCATCTATGCTGGTGTGAACTAAACTTCGCATCTGTTCTTGGCTGTATATGATCTCAACTATGGGAATTTCAGAGAAGAAGGGATACAGAAGAAGGCATTCCTGAAAGTGAAAATTTCCTGTTAAGGAATGGGCTCTAGGGAGCTCCCTGGTGGTCCTGTGGTTAGGACTTGGTGCTTTCACTGCCGTGGCCCAAGTTCAATTCTTGGTCAGGCCAAAAAAAAAAAAAAGGAATGAGCTCTAGTGCCAAGTTGGAGATATTAGTCTTTCTCAAACAGGGCATGTTTGAGGTAGAACTAAGTAAGCCACTAGAATGCTAATTAATTCCATAATTAAATCTGTCATCTCAGAATGAATCAAGAGTCACATCAATTGCGCTCATAAAGTAGTTGTCTTTATGATTGCCTGGGGTTCTAACCCCAGAACAACGAATGCCTTTTTGGTCTAAACAGAACTTGGTCCAGAAACTCAGTACCTCTAAGAAATTAGTTCTGTAATGCCTGTCTTCTCAAGACCTAAAAACCTTAAATATTCATATATCTGACAGAGGAGAAACTTGAAAAGGTAGCTAAAAAGACATGGCCAGGCCTGATTTGAGGAAAACTAGGGGAGTGTGCTTATATAAAAGCAAAAATGTAGCGTGTTTTCAGGGGGAGGAATTGTATTGAGTGTTTCGAGAGACTGAGTGAAACTGTCGTTTAAAAATGTCAAGATTTGACAACATGTAGATTTTTGGTAAGTTTGATGGGAGAAGTTTTGCTTAAATGATAAAGGCAGAAACCAGGATAATATGGGATGAGGTGTCAATGGGAGGTGAGTAACTAAAGGTAGTATACCTGGAAAACTAGAACATTCAGATTGGGCTGTGAAGGGAATAAGAAAAATGAGGCAGAGGGTGAAAAATAAAGTTTTTGGGGGACTTCCCTGGCAATCCAGTGGTTGAGACTCTGTGCTTCCACTGCAGGGACAAGGGTTCGATCCCTGGTCGGGGAACTAAGATCCCGCATGCTGAGTGGCGTGGACAAAAATAAATAAATAAAATTTAAAAATAAATAAATAAAGTTATTTTTAACTTAAAAATTGAAAACAATGGGCAAGTATGTGTGCTGATGGAAAATAATGCAGGTGAGAGGGAGAGACTGGTAGTCCAGCAGAGAAGGGGAAACTGAAGAAGAAAATTCTTGAAGACAGCAAGAAGTAAAAGAATTCAGACAACAGGCAGATAAACTGGTATTTAATAGGAATTGGGAAATTTCCTTATTTGTAATAGGACTGAAGAAGAAGAAGATGGGTTTGAGTAGGTTTATACACTAGGTATAGGAAATTTGAGGATGTCTGTGGGCCTGGCTTATTTGCTCCAGTGATGTACGGGAAGGATCATTAGTTGAGAGTGAGGAGGGGTTATGAGAGGCAGGAGGTGATTAGAAAAGAGAGAAGAAGATACAAAGGAGTTACTTTGGACAATAGGAAAGCAAGCTTACTGGAGAAACTTGCAAGGGTCCTAAACAGTGTTGAGAGCCAATCTAAGATTTGTGACCATGAACAATAAGGAGGAATCAGTCAGGCTGGATAGAAGATTTCCTCCATCAGGGATCAGATAATAAACCTTTGGGAATAGACAGGTGACCTGAAGGAGAGAGGAAAGGGAGAATACTTTGAGAGGCAATGAGGTAGAGAGGTGAGATTTTTGCCGGGTAAGAGAAGGGCTGAGGGTTCTGGAACATTGTGACTTCAAGAAAATGGCAAGTCCTTAGAGAAATGGTTCTGAGGTACATGTAAGCAGGTGCTCCCAGAGATCTGTGGGCCCCAAAATGGCACAAAAGAGTAGCCTCTGGAACTACAAGGCACTGACCACATGAGCTTGGGCAGTGAGCATCTCAACACTAAGCTGTGTGCACAGAGGCTTGATGATCAGAAAAGCTTCCTGTACTCCCTGGTGCTGTATAATTACCCTCATATTTGGCGTAACGGCATGTTGGGAATTCCCAAGGATTATTGAAGTTGAATTTCTCATTTGCCTGAGAGAGTGGATAGACAAAATTAATTTGATTTCATCCAAACAAGGAAATCTAATAAATCTTGAGTATCTGTCTTTGTGGACTTCGAGTCATACCTGGTACTCTGTGATAGAGAAGTCAAGTGTAATAAGAAATTATAACAAATGACCTGGTTTCCATTGGGTGGTCAAGGAAGACGTCTCTGAGAAAGTGACATTGAAGCTGAGACTTGAAGGATGCATAGGAGTTAACCAGCTGAAGAGGGGGAAAGGATGAGTGAAAATCTCCAAGACAGGAAGTAACTTGTTGTCTTCTATGATTTAAAAGAAAGTTACTGTGGGTGGTGTGTAATGGACAAGAGGAGGAGTGTCCTGATATGAAGAAGATGTGGACAGGTGTCAGATTATGTACAATAGAAGCCTACAATGATAAGCAGAGGCCATATCTAAAATGTCCTCTGGAAGATTCATGGATTTGAATCATTTCAATGATTATTTTTTCCCCAATGTTATTGAGATATAATTGACATATCACATTGTATAAGTTTTTTTCTTACATCTTTATTGGAGTAAAATTGCTTTACAATGGTGTGTTAGCTTCTGCTTTATAACAAAGTGAATCAGTTATACATATACATATGTTCCCATATCTCTTCCCTCTTGCGTCTCCCTGTCTCCCACCCTCCCTATCCCACCCCTCCAGGCGGTCACAAAGCACCTAGCTGATCTCCCTGTGCTATGCGGCTGCTTCCTACTAGCTATCTACCTTACGTATGGTAGTGAATATATGTCCATGCTTCTCTCTCGCTTACCCTTCCCCCTCCCCATATCCTCAAGTCCATTCTCTAGTAGGTCTGTGTCTTTATTCCTGTCTTACCCCTAGGTTCTTCATGACATTTTTTTTTCTTAAATTCCATATATATGTGTTAGCATACTGTATTTGTCTTTCTCTTTCTGACTTACTTCACACTGTATGACAGACTCTAGGTCTATCCACCTCATTACAAATAGCTCAATTTCGTTACTTTTTATGGCTGAGTAATATTCCATTGTATATATGTGCCACATCTTCTTTATCCATTCATCCGATGATGGACACTGAGGTTGTTTGCATCTCCGGGCTATTGTAAATAGAGCTGCAATGAACATTTTGGTACATGACTCTTTTTGAATTATGGTTTTCTCAGGGTATATGCCCAGTAGTGGGGTTGCTGGGTCATATGGTAGTTCTATTTGTAGTTTTTAAAAGAAACTCCATACTGTTCTCCACAGTGGCTGTATCAATTTACATTCCCACCAACAGTGCAAGAGTATTCCCTTTTCTCCACACCCTCTCCAGCATTTATTGTTTCTAGATATTTTTGATAATGGCCGTTCTGACTGGTGTGAGATGATATCTCATTGTAGTTTTGATTTACATTTTTCTAATGATTAATGAAGTTGAGCATTCTTTCATGTGTTTGTTGGCAATCTGTATATCTTCTTTGGAGAAATGTCTATTTCGGTCTTCTGCCCATTTTTGGATTGGGTTGTTTGTTTTTTTGTTATTGAGCTGCACGAGCTGCTTATAAATTTTGGAGATTAATCCTTTGTCAGTTGCTTCATTTGCAAATATTTTCTCCAATTCTGAGGGTTGTCTTTTGGTCTTGTTTATGGTTTCCTTTGCTGTGCAAAAGCTTTGAAGCTTCATTAGGTCCCATTTGTTTATTTTTGTTTTTATTTCCATTTCTCTAGGAGGTGGGTCAAAAAGGATCTTGCTGTGATTTATGTCATAGAGTGTTCTGCCTATGTTTTCCTCTAAGAGTTTGATAGTTTCTGGCCTTAAATTTAGGTCTTTAATCCATTTTGAGCTTATTTTTGTGTATGGTGTTAGGGAGTGATCTAATCTCATACTTTTACATGTAACTGTCCAGATTTGCCAGCACCACTTATTGAAGAGACTGTCCTTTCTCCACTGTACATTCCTGCCTCCTTTATCAAAGATAAGGTGACCATATGTGCATGGGTTTATCTCTGGGCTATCTATCCTGTTCCATAGATCTATCTTTCTGTTTTTGTGCCAGTACTATACTGTCTTCATTACTGTAGCTTTGTAGTATAGTCTGAAGTCAGGGAGCCTGATTCCTGCAGCTCCATTTTTCGTTCTCAAGATTGCTTTGGCCATTCGGGGTCTTTTGTGTTTCCATACAAATTGTGAAATTATTTGTTCTAGTTCTGTGAAAAATATGAATGGTAGTTTGATAGGGATTGCATTGAATCTTTCGATTGATTTCGGTAGTAGAGTCATTTTCACAATGTCCATTCTTCCAATCCAAGAACATGGTATATCTCTCCATCTATTTGTATCATCTTTAATTTCTTTCATCAGTGTCTTATAATTTTCTGCATACAGATCTTTTGTCTCCTTAGGTAGGTTTATTCCTAGATATTTTATTTTGTTGCAATGGTAAATGGGAGTGTTTTCTTGATTTCACTTTCAGATTTTTCATTAGTGTATAGGAATGCCAGAGATTTCTGTGCATTAATTTTGTATCCTGCTACTTTACCAAATTCACTGATTAGCTCTAGTAGTTTTATGGTAGCATCTTTAGGATTCTCCAGGTATAGTATCATGTCATCTGCAAACAGTGACAGCTTTACTTCTTCTTTTCCGATTTGGATTCCTTTTATTTCCTTTTCATCTCTGATTGCTGTGGCTAGAACTTCCAAACCTATGTTGAATAAGAGTGGTGAGAGTGGGCAACCTTGTCTTGTTCCTGATCTTAGTGGAAATACTTGCAGTTTTTCACCATTGAGGACGATGTTGGCTGTGGGTTTGTCATATATGGCCTTTATTATGTTGAGGAAAGTTCCCTCTATGCCTACTTTCTGGAGGGTTTTTATCATAAATGGGTATTGAATTTTGTCAAAAGCTTTCTCTGCATCTATTGAGATGATCATATGTTTTTTCTCCTTCCATTTGTTAATATGGTGAATCAAATTGATTGTTTTGTGTATTTTGAAGAATCCTCACATTCCTGGAACAAACCGCACATGATCATGGTGTGTGATCCTTTTAATGTGCTGTTGGATTCTGTTTGCTAGTATTTTGTTGAGGATTTTTGCATCTATGTTCATCAGTGATATTGGCCTGTAGTTCTCTTTCTTTGTGACATCCTTGTCTGGTTTTGGTATCAAGGTGATGGTGGCTTCGTAGAATGAGTTTGGGAGTGTTCCTCCCTCTGTTATATTTTGGAAGAATTTGAGAAGGATAGGTGTTAGCTCTTCTCTAAATGTTTGATAGAACTTGCCTGTGAAGCCATCTGGTCCTGGGCTTTTGTTTGTTGGAAGATTTTTAAGCACAGTTTCAATTTCAGTGCTTGTCATTGGTCTGTTCATATTTTCTATTTCTTCCTGATTCAGTCTCAGAAGGTTGTGGTTTTCTAAGAATTTGTCCATTTCTTCCAGGTTGTCCATTTTATTGGCATAGAGTTGCTTGTAGTAACCTCTCATGATCTTTTGTATTTCTGCAGTGTCATTTGTTACTTCTCCTTTTTCGTTTCTAATTCTATTGATTTGAGTCTTCTCCCTTTTTTTCTTGATGAGTCTGGCTAATGGTTTATCAATTTTGTTTATTTCTCAAAGAACCAGCTTTTAGTTTTATTGATCTTTGCTGTCGTTTTGTTCATTTCTTTTTCATTTATTTCTGATCTGATTCTTATGATTTCTTTCCTTCTGCTAACTTTGGGGTTTTTTGGTTCTTCTCTCTCTAATTGCATTAGGTGAAAGGTTAGGTTGTTTATTCGAGATGTTTCCTGTTTCTTAAGGTAGGATTGTATTGCTATAAAATTCCCCCTTAGAACTGCTTTTGCTTCACTCCATAGATTTTGGTTTGTCGTGTCTCCATTGTGATTTGTTTCTAGGTATTTTTTAATTTTCTCTTTGATTTCTCCAGTGATCACTGCGTTATTACGTAGTGTATTGTTTAGCCTCCATGTGTTTGTATTTTTTACAGATCTTTTCCTGTAATTGATATCTAGTCTCATAGCGTTGTGGTCGGAAAAGATACTTGAAATGATTTCAATTTTCTTAAATTTACCAAGGCTTGACTTGTGACCCAAGATATGATCTATCCTGGAGAATGTTCCATGAGCACTTGAGAAAAATGTGTATTCTGTTGTTTTTGGATGGAATGTCCTATAAATATCAGTTAAGTCCATCTTATTTAATGTATCATTTAAAGCTTGTGTTTCCTTATTTATTTTCATTTTGGATGATCTGTCCATTGGTGAAAGTGGGGTGTTAAAGTCCCCTACTATGAATGTGTTACTGTCGATTTCCCCTTTTATGGCTGTTAGTATTTGCCTTATGTATTGAGGTGCTCCTATGTTGGGTGCATAAATATTTACAGTTGTTATATCTTCTTCTTGGATGGATCCCTTGATCATTATGTAGTGTCCTCCTTTGTCTCTACTAATAGTCTTTATTTTAAAGTTTAATTTGTCTGATATGAGAATTGCTACTCCAGCTTTCTTTTGCTTTCCATTTTCATGAAATATCTTTTTCCATCCCTTACTTTCAATCTGTATGTGTCTCTAGGTCTGTAGTGGGTCTCTTGTAGACAGCAAATATATGGGTCTTGTTTTTGTATCCACTCAGCCAATCTGTGTCCTTTGGTGGGAGCATTTAGTCCATTTACATTTAAGGTAAGTAACGATATGTATGTTCCTGTTCCCATTTTCTTAATTGTTTTGGGTTCGTTATTGTAGGTCTTTTCCTTCTCTTGTGTTTCTTGACTAGAGTAGTTCCTTTAGCATTTGTTGTAAAGCCGGTTTGGTGGTGCTGAACTGTCTCAGCTTTTGCTTGTCTGTAAAGGTTTTAATTTCTCCATCAAATCTGAATGAGATTCTTGCTGGGTAGAGTAATCTTGGTTGCAGGTTTTTCTCCTTCATCACTTTAAATATGTCCTGCCAGTCCCTTCTGGCTTGCAGAGTTTCTGCTGAAAGATCAGCTGTTAACCTTATGGGGATTCCCTTGTGTGTTATTTGTTGTTTTTCCCTTGCTGCTTTTAATATGTTTTCTTTGTATTTAATTTTTGACAGTTTGATTAATATGTGTCTTGGTGTATTTCTCCTTGTATTTATCCTGTATGGGACTCTCTGTGTTTCCTGGACTTGATTAACTATTTCCTTTCCCATACTGGGAAATTTTCAACGATAATCTCTTGAAATATTTTCTCCGTCCCTTTTTCTCTTCTTCTTCTGGAACCCCTATAATTCGAATGTTGGTGCGTTTAAAATTGTCCCAGAGGTCTCTGAGACAGTCTTCAGTTCCTTTCATTCTTTTTTCTTTATTCTGCTCTGCACTAGTTATTTCCACTATTTTATCTTCCAGGTCACTTATCCGTTCTTCTGCCTCAGTTATTCTGCTATTGATCCCATCTAGAGTATTTTTAATTTCATTTATTGTGTTGTTCATCATTGTTTGTTTCATCTTTAGTTCTTCTAGGTCCTTGTTAAATGTTTCTTGCATTTGGACCATTCTATTTCCAAGATTTTGGATCATCTTTACTATCATTATTCTGAATTCTTTTTCAGGTAGACTGCCTATTTCCTCTTCATTTGTTAGGTCTGGTGGGTTTTTATCTTGCTCCTTCATCTGCTGTGTGTTTTTCTGTCTTCTCATTTTGCTTATCTTACTGTGTTTGGGATCTCCTTTTTGCAGGCTGCAGGTTCGTAATTCCCGTTGTTTTTGGTGTCTGTCTCCAGTGGCTAAGGTTGGTTCAGTGGGTTGTGTAGGCTTCCTGGTGGAGGGGACTTAGTGCCTGTGTTGTGGTGGATGAGGCTGGATCTTGTCTTTCTGGTGGGCATGTCCATATCTGGTGGTGTGTTTTGGGGTGTCTGTGGCCTTATTATGATTTTAGGCAGCCTCTCTGCTAATGGGTGGGGTTGTGTTCCTGTCTTGCTAGTTGTTTGGCATATGGTGTCCAGCACTGTAGCTTGCTGGTCGTTGAGTTAACCTGGGTGCTGTTGTTGAGATGGAGATCTCTGGGAGATTTTCGCCGTTTGATATTATGTGGAGCTGGGAGATCTCTTGTGGACCAGTGTCCTGAAGTTGGCTCTCCCACCTGAGAGGCACAGCACTGACTCCTGGCTGCAGCACCAAGAGCCTTTCATCCACATGGCTCAGAATGAAAGGGAGAAAAAGTAGAAAGAAAGAATTAGCAGAAGTAGAAAGAAAGAAAAAAAGAAAGAAAGAAAGAAAAGGAGGGACGGAGGGAGGGAGGAAGAGAGTGAGGAAGGAAGGAAGGAGGGAAGGAAGGAAAAAAGAAAGAAAGAAAGAAGATAAAGTTAAAATAAAGAAAGATAAAATATAATAAAGTTATTAAAATAAGAAAATAAATATTAAGGAAAAAAAAGAGGAGCTTCCCTGGTGGCGCAGTGGTTGAGAGTCCACCTGCCGATGCAGGGGACACGGGTTCGTGCCCCGGCCCGGGAAGATCCCACATGCCGCGGAGCGGCTGGGCCCGTGAGCCATGGCTGCTGAGCCTGCGCGTCCATAGTCTGTGCTCCGCAACGGGAGAGGCCACAACAGTGAGAGGCCCGCGTACAGCAAAAAAAAAAAAAAGAAAGAAAAAACGGACGGATAGAACCCTAGGACAAATGGTGGAAGCAAAGCTATACAGACAAAATCTCACACAGAAGCATACACATACATAGTCACAAAAAGAGGAAAAGGGGAAAAAAATCATAAATCTTGCTCTCAAAGTCCACCTCCTCAATTTGGGATGATTCGTTGTCTATTCATGTATTCCACAGATGCAGGTACATCAAGTTGATTGTGGAGCTTTAATCCACTGCTTCTGAGGCTGCTGGGAGAGATTTCCCTTTCTCTTCTTTGTTCTCCCAGCTCCCAGGGGCTCAGCTTTGGATTTGGCCCCGCCTCTGCATGTAGGTCGCCGGAGATCGTCTGTTCTTCGCTCAGACAGGACAGGGTTAAAGGAGCCGCTGATTCGGGGTCTCTGGCTCACTCAGGCCGGGGGGGAGGGAGGGGCACGGAGTGCGGGGCGGGCCTGCGGCGGCAGAGGCCGGCGTGACGTTGCACCAGCCTGAGGCGCACCGTGCGTTCTCCCGGGGAAGTTGTCCCTGCATCCCGGGACCCCGGCAGTGGCGGGCTGGACAGGCTCCACGGAAGTGGGGTGTGGATAGTGACCTGTGCTCGCACAGAGGCTTCTTGGTGGCGGCAGCAGCAGCCTTAGCGTCTCATGCCCGTCTCTGGGGTTTGCGCTTTTAGCCGCGCCTCGCGCCCGTCTCTGGAGCTCCGTGAAGCAGCGCTCTTAATCCCGTCCAGGTACGTGGGGGGTTTCTTGCCTTTATGGGACGTCTGAGGTCTTCTGACAGCGTTCAGTAGGTGTTCTGTAGGAGTTGTTACACGTGTGGTTGTATTTCTGGTGTATCTGTGGGGAGGAAGGTGATCTCCGCGTCTTACTCTTCCGCCATCTTCCCGGAAGCCCCCGTTTCAATGATTTGAACAGAGTGAGTACAGTAGTCCAGGAGAGAAATGATAGTTGCTTGCAGAAATGATGCAGTGATGTAAAGACGTCAGTAGCTTCAAGACCTATCGTGACAATGGAATTGACAGTACTGAACTGAGGAAGAAGTTATTGAGTACAACCACCAGGTTTCTAATAGATCTACTGGAGTTGCATGAACTTAGGTAAGGAAGTCTTCATGAGGAGCAGATTTCACGTGTGAGGAGGGGGATAGTAAGAGTGCAGTTTTGGACTTCTACGTTGCAGTGAAACATCCAAATGGAGATGTTTTATATAATTCTGGAGCACAGGGAGAGGTCTGATTTGGAGATATGCCATGATAACTGTCAACCTAGAGATGCTTTTTTAGCTACAGGAATAGATGAGGCTCTCTAGGCGAAAATGTATGAGAAGAGAAGAAGATCCAGGATTCAGCTCCTGGAACTCTAATATTTAAAGACTCATAGAAGAGGTGGAGCCACCAAAGGAGACTAAAAAAGAAGAAGGCAGAAGAGCCAGAGAAGTAGAAGGAAAACCAAGAGATTGTTTTCAGAGAAGCTAAGGGAAGAGTGTGGGTCAGAGAGGAGAAGCTAGTACTCTGCCATGCTAGCATGAAATCAGCCCTGGATAATATATAAGTGAATGAGCCTGGCCATGTTCCAATTAAACTGTATTACAAAACATATAATGGGCTGTAGTTTGCCAATCCCTGGCATACAGTACTATTGAAAGGTCTGGTAAGGTGAGAACTGAAAATTGCTCATTTGATTTAGCTGCAGTAAGATCATCATTGTCCTTATTACGATAATTTTCAATTCATTGGTGAGGGCAAAGGCTCTGTTGGTATCTACCAAAGACTGGGAGGTTCGGAAGTGGAAGCAGTTTATAATTTGTTGTGATGAAATTTAATTTTGAGGGGAAGATAATTAGGGCAGTGGAAAGAATGAGGTATGGGGCTAGGGAAAAATTTGTTCTGTTTGTATTTTTTAAAGAAACTAGAGTGAGCAGAATGATCCAGAAGAGTGGAGTAGAAAGTCCCCCAAGAAAGTGGAATTGGAAGAGATCCAGAGTAATATGGAGAATTTGGTTTTTGAACACGTCTTCTCTTGTAACAGGAGAAAAGCTGAGGGTGACTGCAAGTGTAGTGAGTTGTGGTTAGTTTGATGGGAATATGAGGACATTTGCTTCTGACAGCTTATATTTTTCTTTATGAAGGAAAATACTAAGAATTAAGGAAAAACCCCCCAAGATATTCACTGTCAGTGGGACACTGGGTGGAGGGAGAGAGAGAGAAAAAAAATCAGAGAGTTGAGAAATTTATACCGTGTATAATACAGTCTGTCTTAATTATGCTTCCATGTTTGGCCATTTAGGATACTCCTTGTTTTCTGATATTAAAAAAAGGTGATATGTTGAACTCTTTTTGTAACAAAGTAATTCTATTTATAGCCATTTCCTTAGGATAGATTCTCAGAATTAGAAAAAAAAGTTTTCTAATTTTTCTTTCTCTTTCCTTAAAAAACTATTTTTAATTTTTTTAAGTAATACCCTTACTTGTTAAAACTCAGTTAGGATACATATAACTGAATCGCTTTGCTATACAGTAGAAATTAACACAACCCTGTAAATCAACTATACTTTTAATAAAATAAATTTTAAAAAAGTCTGACACCAAAAAACCCCTCAGTTAGTAGAGAAAAACTTATAATAATGGCCTAAGAATGCTGCAATTTACTAGATATGTTATCCATTATAAATTAAGAAAATTTTCATTTCTTGAAATTGAGGTACCAACACCACCCGCGGATTACATAGAGTACGTGCAGCTGTGCATAGAACAGAGTTTAGCACATGTAGTTCTGGGGCTTAAAGTTAGGTCAGTCTGAAAGAATCCAAAGTGGAAGCAGCAGTCTGATCCAATTAATCTTCTTAATAGGATTTTGGATTGATGAAGTCTGTATAAATTCCTTGAATCTAAGGGGATTGTCTTCACTACCATCATTAAGAAATCTATCAGTAAGAAAATTAGAAGGCAGGATTCAGTTGACTACTCCTACAAATAATTAGTACTTTTATTTTCCAGAGCAAATTAATGAGTCTAAAATATGTTCACATCTTTTCCAGGCTAAACCATTCAATCAGGCTTGATGATTTAATTTAATCTGCTTGTTCATTTTTTAATAAAAAAAGAAGATTTTGTATTTTTTTTCTGCCAAATTGAATTCATTCAGTTCTTTACTCATTCATTCAGCCAACATTTACTGAGCATCTACCATGTGCTGGGCCCTCAACCAGTCCCGGTGGAGACACAGATGGTAAAATCCGTCTTCCCTTTAAGATGTCCATGTTTTATGGGTAAGAGAGGTGCACAAGCAGAGAATTTTATAACAGTGTCGTAAGTACAGTGGTAGAAATATGAACAAGCCATCATGGAAGCCTCGAGGAAGGGGTCCAGGAGAAAATGGGCCACCAGTGCTCTCTGGAGGCAGAGATGGTAGTGTGTGGGCCAAGGTTTACAGGATGAGGAAGTTTGTCAGCTGAGGAGTGTAGCTGATGCCAGAACATGGAAAGACTTCCTTGATTTAATCCAAAATCAGCAGCGTCACTTGGCCATGATGACACAGGGAGGATAACTACAACTCTTCTCCTTCCTCTCCACCTTTTCCTCCTTTCTCTTCTCCTTTTAAATCTATAATTATTTTGAGCACTTCCCTAGTAACTTAACTGTAAGAAATTATACACCTTGATGTGGCTTTGATGTGGCTTTTCAATTATGGCCAAAGACTTTCAAGGCACTTTCTCACATTTTTTTCTAGAAGACATTTCTCAGATTCTTCCATGTACCTATCGATCCTAGATTGTTGCTTTAGTTGTCTCACTGGTCTCTTTAAACCATTCATGTCTCTGCATCAACCCCTATTATGTGATGGGACATCTCCCCAAACGCAGATTTGATCACGTCATCATTTAAAACTACACATGTTCTGTTCATTATCATAATCTGGATCCTTAGCAAATTTCTGTGCCAATTCCTCCTTCCCCGTGGGTATGAAGAGAAGGCTCAATGTTACCTTCTATTCACAAACTTACTATTTCAACTCTTTACTTAAAAAAAAAAACCAAAACTTCTTTTCTTTGTCTGACACAAAAAAAATCATAAAAAAAGCCCCTTCCTTTTTTTTCACTTATCAATATATCCTGGAAATTGTTTTGTACCAGTTTATACAGCCCTTTTGCATTTTTTTCACATACATGCTGTATTTTATTTTTACAAGAGACAAATAAACTGACAGCAAACATTGTAAATGGATGACCACAACAAAAGCAACAATGATTGCAATTACCAAACACGAAACACACTCATACTATGTCATAATATTGACATTCAGTCCAGGAATCCTCCACTGTAACAGCTCCTTTACTTTGCAGTGAAAATTGATTTGTATACTTTTTGCCTCTGAGTCCTTGTGGGATTTTTTTTTTTTAATTCAAGCAGAAAGTCACAAAAATTATAATCATCCTCACCAGTTCACTCAGTCCCATGTAATTAATTTTTTTCATGTTGATCTTTTGTTAGCACTTTTATGAAATCATCAGTTTTCCATTAGAGTTCTGGAAATGCTTATTCATTCAGTTCAGCAGTATAGTCGGTTACCAGAAACCTGTACTTGTCAGAGTCTTTTCCATGAATTCCTTGGAGATGAAACCCTTTTATAGGAGTATATTTGCAAAAGCATCAGAGTACACCCAGAACTGTCTGTAAGTGACAAAAAACTTAAAAATGACCACGGTTAAAGATTTGATGAAAGTTCATAATAATGCAATTGACAAGGAAATTTAGTTATTTCTGAGATATACATTTTAAAGTAATAACTAGAGTTATGACTTATAACATTATACCAGAACATGCAAGATTTTTAGAAATTTCATGTAATGTCTGAAACATTTATATTAACATATTTCTATACAAATAACCCAAAGAAAGTTTAGTATTAGTTGTTTTGTTTGTTTGTTTTTTAAACTGCAGGTTCTTATTAGTCATCAATTTTATACACATCAGTGCATACATGTCAATCCCAATCGCCCAGTTCAGCACACCACCATCCCCACCCCACCGCAGTTTTTCCCTCTTGGCGTCCATATGTTTGTTCTCTACATCTGTGTCTCAACTTCTGCCCTGCAAACCGGTTCATCTGTACCATTTTTCTAGGTTCCACATACATGCGTTAATATACGACATAGTTTTTCTCTTTCTGACTTACTTCAATCTGTATGACAGTCTCTAGATCAATCCATGTCTCAACAAATGACTCAATTTCGTTCCTTTTTATGGCTGAGTAATATTCCATTGTATATATGTACCACATCTTCTTTATCCATTCGCCTGTCAATGGGCATTTAGATTGCTTCCATGACCTGGCTATTATAAATAGTGCTGCAATGAACATTGGGGTGCATGTGTCTTTTTGAATTATGGTTTTCTCTGGGTATATGCCCAGTAGTAGGATTGCTGGGTCATATGGTAATTCTATTTTTAGTTTTTTAAGGACCTCCGTACTGTTCTCCATAGTGGCTGTATCAATTTACATTCCCACCAACAATGCAAGAGGGTTCCCTTTTCTCCACACCCTCTCCAGCATTTGTTGTTTGTAGATTTTCTGATGATACCCTTTCTAACTGGTGTGAGGTGATATCTCATTGTAGTTTTGATTTGCATTTCTCTAATAATTAGTGATGTTGAGCAGCTTTTCATGTGCTTCTTGGCCATCTGTATGTCTTCTTTGGAGAAATGTCTATTTAGGTCTTCTGCCCATTTTTGGATTCGGTCGTTTGTTTCTTTAATATTGAGCTGCATGAGCTATTTATATATTTTAGAGATTAATCCTTTGTCCGTTGATTCGTTTGCAAATATTTTCTCCCATTCTGAGGGTTGTCTTTTTGTCTTGTTTATGGTTTCCTTTGCTGTGCAAAAGCTTTGAAGTTTCATTGTCCCATTTGTTTATTTTTGTTTTTATTTCCATTACTCTAGGAGGTGGATCAAAAAAGATCTTGCTGTGATTTATGTCGAAGAGTGTTCTGCCTAGTTTTTCTTCTAAGAGTTTAATAGTGTCCAGTCTTACATTTAGGTCTTGAATCCATTTTGAGTTTATTTTTGTGTATGGTGTTAGGGAGTGTTCTATTTTCATTCTTTTACATGTAGCTGTCCAGTTTCCCCAGCACCACTTATTGAAGAGACTGTCTTTTCTCCATTGTATATCTTTGCCTCCTTTGTCATAGATTAGTTGACCATAGGTGTGTGGGTTTATCTCTGGGCTTTCTATCTTGTTCCATTGATCTATGTTTCTGTTTTTGTGCCAGTATCCTATTTTCTTGATCACTGTAGCTTTGTAGTATAGTCTGAAGTCAGGGAATCTGATTCCTCCAGCTCCGATTTCTTCCTTCGAGACTGCTTTGGCTATTCGGGGTCTTTTGTGTCTCCATACAGATTTTAAGATGATTTGTTCTAGTTCCGTAAAAAAAATGCCATTGGTAATTTGATAGGGATTGCATTGAATCTGTAGATTGCTTTGGGTAGTATAGTCATTTTCACAATATTGATTCTTCTAATCCAAGAACATGGTATATCTCTCCATCTGGTGGTATCATCTTTAATTTCTTTCATCAGTGTCTTATTATCGTTTTCGGCAAACAGGTCTTCTGTCTCCCTAGGTAGGTTTATTCCTAGGTATTTTATTCTTTTTGTTGCAATGGTAAATGGGAGTGTTTCTAAAATTTCTCTTTCATATTTTTCATCATTAGTGTAAAAGAATGCAAGAGATTTCTGTGCATTAATTTTTTTATCATGCAACTTTACCAAATTCATTGATTAGCTGTAGTAGTTTTCTGGTGGCATTTTTAGGATTCTCTATGTATAGTATCTTGTCATCTGCAAACAGTGACAGTTTTACAACTTCTTTTCCAATTTGTATTCCTTTTATTTCTTTTTCTTCTCTGCATGCCGTGGCTAGGACTTCCAAAACTATGTTGCATACTAATGGTGAGAGTGCACATCCTTGTCTCGTTCCTAACCTTAGAGGAAATGGTTTCAGTTTTTCACCATTGAGAATGATGTTTGCTGTGGGTTTGTCATATATGGCCTTTATTATGTTGAGGTAGGTTCCCTCTATGCCCACTTTCTGGAGAGTTTTTTTAATCATAAATGGGTGTTGGATTTTGTCAAAAGCTTTTTCTGCATCTATTGAGATGATCATATGGTTTTTCTTCTTCAATTTGTTAATATGGTTTATCACATTGTTTGATTTGTGTATATTAAAGAATCCTTGCATCCCTGGGATAAATCCCACTCAATTGTAGTGTATGATCCTTTTAATGTGTTGTTGGATTCTGTTTGCTAGCATTTTGTTGAGGATTTTTGCATCTATATTCATCAGTGATATTGGTGTGTAATTTTCTTTTTTTGTAGTATCTTTGTGTAGTTTCGGTATCAGGGTGATGGTGGCCTCATAGAATGAGTTTGGGAGTGTTCCTTCCTCTGCAATTTTTTGGAAGAGTTTCAGAAGGATGGGTGTTAGCGCTTCTCTAAATGTTTGATAGAATTCACCTGTGAAGCCATCTGGTCCTGAACTTTTGTTTGTTGGACGATTTTAAATCACAGTTTCAATTTATATCACTTGTGATTGGTCTGTTCATATTTTCTGTTTCTTCCTGGTTCAGTCTTGGAACGTTATACCTTTGTAAGAATTTGTCCATTTCTTCCAGGTTGTCCATTTTATTCGCATAGAGTTGCTTATAGTAGTGTCTTAGGATGCTTTGTATTTCTGTGGTATCCGTTGTACCTTCTCCTTTTTCATTTCTAATTTTATTGATTTGAGTCCTCTGCCTCTTTTTCTTGCTGAGTCAGGCTAATGGTTTATCAATTTTGTTTATCTTCTCAAAGAACCAGCTTTTAGTTTTATTGATCTTTGCTATTGTTTTCTTTGTTTCTATTTCATTTATTTCTGCTCTGATCTTTATGATTTCTTTCCTTCTGCTAATTGTGGGTTTTGTTTGTTCTTCTTTCTCTAGTTCCTTTATGTGTAAGGTTAGATTGTTTACTTGAAATTTTTCATGTTTCTTGAGGTAGGCTTGTATAGCTATAAACTTCCCTCTTAGAACTGCTTTTGCTGCATTCCATAGGTTTTGGATCATCGTGTTTTCATTGTCATTTGTCTCTAGGTATTTTTTGATTTCCTCTTTGATTTATCCAGTGATCTCTTGGTTATTAAATAGTTATTGTTTAGCCTGCATGTGTTTGTATTTTTTATAGATTTTTCCCTGTAATTGATATCTAGTCTCATAGCGTTGTGGTCGGAAAAGATACTTGATACAATTTCAATTTTCTTTGTTTTACCAAGGCTTGATTTGTGACGCAAGATATGATCTATCCTGGAGAATGTTCCATGAGCACTTGAGAAGAAAGAGTATTCTGTTGTTTTTGGATGGAATGTCTTATAAATATCAATTAAGTCCATCTAGTTTAATATATCATTGAAAGCTTCGGTTTCCTTATTTATTTTCATTTTGGATGCTCTGTCCATTGGTGAAAGTGGGGTGTTAAAGTCCCCTACTATGGTTGTGTTACTGTCACTTTCCCCTTTTATGGCTGTTAGCATTTGCCTTATATATTGAGGTGCTCCTATGTTGGGTGCATAAATATTTACAGTTGTTATATCTTCTTCTTGGATCGATCCCTTGATCATTATGTAGTGTCCTTCTTTGTCTCTTATAATAGTCTTTATTTTCAAGTCTATTTTGTCTGATATGAGAATTGCTACTCCACCTTTCTTTTGATTTCCATTTGCATGGTATATCTTTTTCCATTCCCTCACTTTCAGTCTCATGTGTCCCTAGGTCTGAAAATGGTCTCTTGTAGACAGCATATATACGGGTCTTGTTTTTGTATCCATTCAGCTAGTTTATGTCTTTTGGTGGGAGCATTTAAACCATTTACATTTAAGGTGATTATTGATATGTATGTTCCTGTTGCCA
The DNA here is from genome assembly GCF_964270905.1 of Leucopleurus acutus. NCBI lineage: Eukaryota > Metazoa > Chordata > Mammalia > Artiodactyla > Delphinidae > Leucopleurus > Leucopleurus acutus. Next base: position 50,871,884 of record NC_139156.1, read on the forward strand.
TTTTCTTCATTGTTTTGGGTTCGTTATTGTAGGTGTTTTCCTTTTCTTGTGTTTCCTGCCTAGAGGACTTCCTTTAGCTTTTGTTGTAAAGCTGGTTTGGTGGTGCTGAATTCTTGTAGCTTTTGTTTGTCTGTAAAGGTTTTAATTTCTCTGTGGAATCTGAATGAGATCCATGCTGGGTAAAGTAATCTTGGTTGTGGTTTTTCCCTTTCATCACTTTAAATACGTCTTGCCACTCCCTTCTGGCTTGCAGAGTTTCTGCTGTAAGATCAGCTGTTAACCTTATGGGGATTCCTTTGTATGTTTTTTCCCTTGCTGCTTTTAATATTTTTTCTTTGTATTTAATTTTTGATACTTTGATTAATATGTGTTTTGGTGTATTTCTCATTGGATTTTTCTTGTATGGGACTCACTGCATTTCCTGGACTTGATCGACTGTTTCGTTTCCCATATTAGGGAAGTTTTCAACTATTATCTCTTCAATTATTTTCTCAGTTCCTTTCTTTTTCTCTTCTTCTTCTGGGACCCCTATAATTCGAATGTTGGTACGTTTAACGTGTCCCAGAGGTCTCCGAGACTGTCCTCAATTCTTTTCCTTCTTTTTTCTTTATCCTGCTCTGCGGTAGTTATTTCCACTATTTTATCTTCTAGGTCACTTATCCGTTCTTCTGCCTCCGTTATTCTGCTCTTGATTCCTTCTAGAGAATTTTAAATTTCATTTATTGTGTTAGTCATCATTGTTTGCTCTTTAGTTCTTCTGGGTCCTTGTTAAACATTTCTTGTATTTTCTCCATTCTATTTCCAAGATTTTGGATCATCTTTACTGTCATTACTCTGAATTCTTTTTAAGGTAGACTGCCTATTTCCTCTTCATTTGTTTGGTCTGGTGGGTTTTAACGTTGCTCCTTCTTCTGCTGTGTGTTTCTCCGTCTTCTCATTTTGCTTAACTTACTGTGTTTGGGGTCTCCTTTTTGCGGTCTGCAGGTTAGTAGTTCCCATTGTTTTGAGGTCTGCCTCCAGTGGCTATGGTTGGTTCAGTGGGTTGTGTTGGCTTCCTGGTCAAGTGGACTAGAGCCTGTGTTCTGGTGGATGAGGCTGGATCTTGTCTTTCTGGTGGCCATAACCATGTCCGGTGGTGTATTTTGGAGTGTCTGTGACCTTATTATGATTTTAGGCAGCCTCTCTGCTAATGGTTGGTGTTGTGTTCCTGTCTTTCTAGTTGTTTTGCATGGGGCGTCCAGCACTGCAGCTGCTGGTTGTTGAGTGGAGCTGGGTCTTAGTGTTGAGATGGAGATCTGTGAGAGAGCTTTCGCCATTTGATATTACTTGGAGCTGGGATGTCTCTGCTGGACGAGTGTCCTGAATTCGGCTCTCCCACCTCAGAAGCGCAGGCCTGAGCACCCGGCCAGAACACCAAGACCCTGTAAGCCACATGGTCCAGAAGAAAAGGGAGAAAGAAAGAAAGAAAGAAAGAAAGAAAGAAAATTATTAAAATAAATAATTTAAAAAATTATTAAAAATAAAGAAATTAAAAAGTAATAAAAAATAGAAAAAAGAAAGAAGGAAGAGAGCATCCAAACCAAAAAGCACATCCACCAATGATAACAAGCACCAAAATCTATACTTAAAAAAAACAACCAAAAAATGGACAGACAGAACCCTAGGACAAATGGTAAAAGCAAAGCTATACAGACAAAATCACACAAAGAATCATACACATACACACTTACAAAAAGAGAAAAAGGGAAAAAATATATGTATATATATATATTAAAAAAAAAGGAAGAGAGCAGCCAAAGCAATAAACAAATCTACCAATGATAATAAACTGTAAATACTAAACTAAGATAAACATAAAACCAGAAACCAGTCAGTCGCATACAGCAAACCCCTAGTCTACAGTTGCTCCCGAAGTACATCTCCTCAATTTGGGATGATTCATTGTCTATTCAGCTATTCCACAGATGCAGGGTACATCAAGGTGATTGTGGAGATTTAATCCACTGCTCCTGAGGCTGCTGGGAGAGATTTCCCTTTCTCTTCTTTGTTTGCACAGCTCCCGGGGTTCAGCTTTGGATTTGGCCCCGCCTCTGCGTGTAGGTCACCTGAGGGCATCTGTTCCCTGCCCCCACAGGATGGGGTTAAAGTAGGAGCTGATTAGGGGGCTCTGGCTCACTCAGGCCGGGTGGAGGGAGGGGTACGGATGCTGGGCGAGCCTGAGGCGGCAGAGGCCGCAACAGCCTGAGGCGTGCTGTGTGTTCTTCTGGGGAAGTTGTCCCTGGATCACGGGACACTGGCAGTGGTGGGCTGCACAGGCTCCCCGGAGGAGAGGTGTGAACAGTGACCTGTGCTCGTACACAGGCTTCTTGGTGGCGGCAGCAGCAGCCTTAGCATATCATGCCTGTCTCTGGTGTCCACGCTGATAATCGCGGCTTGCGCCTGTCTCTGGAGCTCGTTTAGGTGGTGCTCTGAATCCCCTCTCCTTGCGCACCCCAAAACAATGGTCTCTTGCCTCTTAGGCAGTTGCAGACTTTTTCCCGGACTCCCTCCTGGCTAGCTGTGGTGCACTAGCCCCCTTCAGGCTGTGTTCATGCAGCCAACCCCAGTCCTCTCCCTGGGATCTGACCTCTGAAGCTAGAACCTCAGCTCCCAGCCCCGCCCACCCCAGCGGGTGAGCAGACAAGCCTCTGGGGCTGGTGAGTGCTGGTCGGCACTGATCCTCTGTGCGGCAATCTCTCCGCTTTGCCCTCCGCACCCCTGTTGCTGCGCTCTCCTTCGCGGCCCCGAAGCTCCTCCACCCCTCCGCCACCCGCAGTCTCCGCCCGCCAAGGGGCTTCCTAGTGTGTGGAAACTTTTTCCCCTTCACAGCTCCCTCCCACTGGTGCAGGTCGAGTCCCAATTCTTTTGTCTCTGTTTTTTCTTTTTTCTTTTGCCCTACCCAGGTACGTGTGGAGTTTCTTGCCTTTTGGGATGTCTGAGGTCTTCTGCCAGCGTTCAGTAGATGTTCTGTAGGAGTTGTTCCACGTGTACATGTATTCCTGATGTATTTGTGGGGAGGAAGGTGATCTCCACGTCTTACTCCTCCACCATCTTGAAGGTCTTCAATGTTTTCCCCTTTTCTGTTTTGTGATCTGAGCCTGATTTCTTTGCTGAGGGAAGTCTTTTATTAATTCATTTATTCACTCATTCAAACAAACACTTCTTGAGTAGGTATTTTGTGTCAGGGTGCTGGCTGTGTCATGGTAAAAAAGACAAAGTATCTCTGTGCTTATGGAGCTTATAATTTAACTTAGAGAATGTAATCATGCAAAAAAAGAATAAGGTCATTTAAGGTAGTGATGCGTGTTATACATGGTAATAGGGTGAATACAACAGTGAGAGGGGAAATTTTTAAGGGATCAGGGTATTTCTCTCTAAGAAGGGACAGATGAACTGACTTCTGAGTGATGCATAGACATTCCAGAAAAGTGGATGAACAGTATCTCAAATCACTGGAACGTTGGCTTATTTTCTTGTACATATACAACATATCAACAGGTGGGCAGTTTAGGACCAAAGTATTAGTTCAATGACAGTATCAAGAACAGAAACTCCTCTTTTTTTTTTTTTTTTTTTTTTTTTTTGCGGTACACGGGCCTCTCACTGTTGTGGCCTCTCCCGTTGCGGAGCACAGACTCCGGACGCACAGGCTCAGCGGCCATGGCTTACGGGCCCAGCTGCTCCACAGCATGTGGGATCTTCCCGAACCAGGGCACGAACCCACATCCCCTGCATCGGCAGGCGGACTCTCAACCACTGTGCCACCAGGGAAGCCCTGATCATTCATTTTTAATATGTTGGATTCTCTCCTCATGATTTCAAAATGACTACTGTACTCCTAGGTGTCATATGTGCATTCAGGTCAGAAAGAAAAGGAAATGTCTGTCAGAGCTGGCTACATAATTGACAGGGGCAGTTAAAAATGAAACTGTGGGTCTTTGTTCATAAAGCAGGAAAAAAGTGATGTTTAAAAGGACTAACACAAAATAAAGCTTTTTCATTTAAAAATATTTTATTACTTATGTGTATGTAGAACTGATTCACTTTGCTGTACTCCTGAAACTAACACAACATGGTGAATCAACTGTACTCCAATAAATTTAAAAAAATAAAAGATAAAAGTGATACATGAGTGACAGCATGAACTTACCAACTGCAAAAAGAATTTGGTACCATAGATTTATATAAAACAATAAATACTAATGAGTAACGTGATATCTTAAATCATCTTTTTCTGGCTTGCTTTTCTGCACTTTCATTTATTAGGTCATCAAAATTTCTACTCAAAGTAGGTACCTTTTCAATCAATGTAATTGAAAACAACACCAGTCACTCTTGGCAAGTAGGAGACTGCAAATCATTTTTGATAATTTTTTAATTTTGAGAAATATCTTTCTGCTGAGGCAACAGTTGTCATGGGAGCTGCTAAGGGTATTTTATGGACTGTGGCAACATGAAAAGAATTTCTGATAAATTATTTTGAAATAAAAATTTTAGTACATCCAAAGTTGATTCTCGTGAAGCAATTTTTCTAAAATAAATTTTCTGTGAGTCTGAATTTTATTTTAAGTGTAAATTTGTACCATGGCACTTTAATGTCTCCTCTGACATTTTCCGTAACATATGGAGGTTGAACAAGAAATGGGAAGTGGCTTCGTGATTTGCCTATAATTCAAAATGCTTGTTTATGCAGTCCATCATTGTATTTTCAATTAAAACGTTAATTTTGAACTTATCTTTCTCATTAATAATTGGCTCAACTGAAGCTTCCTTTGAAAAGTGTTCTTTTCTGCGGAATGCCACATCTTTAAATTTAATTTCTATTTGCTTTGCAACATTTCTGTAGTTTTCCAAACTGGAGATTCTAAATGATTGGAAGAATCCAAATAACTCTCTGATATATTTTATTGCAGTGTCCATGCATACACTATTACTTTGTGAAAATTTACTGACAGAGTTTCCTGCCTGAGTGCTGGCGTTCCCATCCTGGTGCTAAGAGCAGAGTTAATATTTATGCAGAGGCTGAAGTAAAGGGCTCAAGGGAGGATGGCAAGCTGGCCTCCCACTGTATCACAGTGCACAGCCCCTAAGCCTGCTGTCATTCTGGGCCCAGGTCCCTGCCCTGCTTCCCCCACCTTGGGGCCTCATATTATCCCATTTGCCCAAGGCAGGTGTACGCTGCCTCCAAGCCCATTGCTTAAGTGCCTGCATTGTCTGCCTTGTCTGCTGAACTTAACCTATCACCTGGAGAATCTCTGCTTCACATGATCATGCTCTACTGTCTCATAGGAGATTAACAGATTTATTAAGAATTTCAAAAGGCAATAGCAGAATATTACACTAAGTGGGAAGGTATGGGAGGGCCCTTCTGAGAGCAGAACCCTCTGTGACCACACAGATTGCAGCCTTACGGCTAGCCCTGGTGCCTGTAATATGTCTTTTTTTAATCAGGAAAGCAAAAGTATTCCCAGAAGTCTCTACTTATGACTTATTGCCCCTAACTCTCTCATGGCTGCTTCTTGCTGCAAGGCACTCTGGGAGAGTGATTATTTTCCAGCTTCTATAGTGAAGGCAGACAAGGGGGAAAGGACTTGGGAATGTGTTGGTTTAGTCAGTCAGGAGTCTGCTGTAGACAACCACAAGACCATCTGTGGTAAAATGTACCAGACTGAATTAACAGGGAGTGTGGCATCCTGAGATGAACACAAGTTTGTGGGGGGTCGAGGGGCGGTGTTTGGAGGGAAGCAAGAAGGCCAGTGTGGTTGGATCAGAGTGAGGGAAGAAAAATAGTTAGGACCTTGAGTCCTTGAATGGAGCAGTAATACTATAGGACTTCAATTTTGGCGGGCACCAACACACTATGTTCTCATTTCCCCCTTCCCAGGGAACTAGGCATAGGGTACACTCAGTGAGGCCATGGGTGGGTCAAGGGTGGAGTAGCAGAATAGAAAGGAAGGCATTCTGGTGGTGTGGGAGACTTGCTCCTAGAACTTACCTGTGACTTGTTTGGGCTTAGTGCTTTACATTCCACTTATGCTTGATGCTGGTGTGCTGCTGGGAATGCCTGATTGTATGTCTAGGTGGATCAGATGGTTCTCAGTTCATGATGGAAAGGCCTGACTTCATCATCATCTGGTACTTTATGCTTGGGTGTTGAGTTTCTACCCAAACCCAGTAACAAGTTAAAACCTATTATTCAAAATAGAGGTGTGCAGAAAAGAGAACCCTCCCACACTGTTGCTGGGAATGTAAGTTGGTACAGCCACTATGGAACACAGTATGGAGGTTCCTCAGAAAACTAAAAGTAGAATTACCATATGGTTCAACAATCCCACTGCTAGGAATATACCCAGACAAAACTATAATTCAGAAAGATAAATGCACACCTATGTTCATAGCAACACTGTTCACAATAGCCAGAATACGGAAACCACCTAAATGTCCATCAACAGATGAATGGATGAAGAAGATGTGGTACATATATACAATGGAATACTACTCAGCCATAAAAAGAATGAAATAATGCCATCTGCAGCAATATGGATGCAACTAGAGATGATCATACTAAGTGAAGTAAGTCAGAAAGAGAAAGACAAATACCATATGATATCACTTATATGTGGAATCTAAAATATGGCACAAATGAACCTATCTACAAAACAGAAACAGACTCATAGACATAGAGAACAGGCTTGTGGTTGCCAAGGGGGAGTGGGGGAGGGAGAGGGATCAACTGGGAGTTTGGGGTTAGTAGATGCAAACTGTTACATTTAGAATGGGTAAACAACAAGGTCCTACTGTATAGCACAGGGAACCATATTCAATATTCTGTGATAAACCATAGTGGAAAAGAATATAAAAAAAGAACATCTATATGTGTAGAACTGGGTCACTGTGCTGTACAGCAGAGATTGGCACAACACTGTCAGTCAACAAGACTTCACAAAAAAATAGAACAGGCATGGATTTGCTCCAAACCCTGACATTTCTGATGTTCTTCTCTAAGTGTGGATTGACCTGGGTTCTATGAAACATCCTGATCTTCCACAAACACTTTAAGCATCACTGAATCCACTAGGTAAAGCTTGACTGATGGCCCTGACCACCTGGAAACCCGGCCTTGCTCTAGGTCCTTCTTTAAGCTGACAGTTTCTATTCTCTAGGTAAATTAATCAAAACAGCACACCCAAATATGTGTATGTTACCTAGAAAATTAAAATGGGCTCACCGACCATTATGTCACTTCCTTTGTGACACAGATTGCAGTGTATGTGTAGCAACTTGTCTTTTACTTTCAAAAGTGTACTCAGATATGTCCCATATCACTAGACACTGCACCTCTGGCTGAGGTGGTCGCCTTGTACTGTTGTAGATTGTGTTTCCTGCTCTCTGGCTTGTGTGAATCTTGCCATGTGATATAGGATGTGTGCTACTTCCTGTTCAGTCATTTCACAAGATGCCATCATTACAGTGGACAAGTGTGATGAATTTTCTCGTATTGTTCTTTGTAAATAGAATTTCTATCCTTCTCCACCCTGATCTGTGTCCTCTGAGGTTGAGCTCTAAGGCTCCATTGCTGTCTGGATTCCAGCTGGATTTATCTACTAGAAAGTACTGGCAGGATATTGAAGGTTGGGAGGAAAGAGATCGGGGTGTTATTTTCTCCCGGCTCTCTCTTACCAGATCTTCAATTGGTCATGGCTGCATTACACTACTGAAGACCACATCTTCATTGAACGCTCCCCTCATGCAACCACAGGTCCTATTAATCTCTCCCTCCATTTGCTCCCTCAGGTCCGGGGTAGATAATGGCTTCCTGCTGTGTTAAGGCTACTTCAACATCCCTCCTTGGTGTCCCTTAACCCTGTTTAGACCTTTGGAAATAATCCAGTCAGTAAACCATCTTTAACTACTCATTTTGAGTATGCCATCAGTTTCTTGCCAGGTGCTGGGTCATAGAGAAAGTGAGAATCGCTATTGCATGGTGTTCCCTTGCAATTGTGATAGGGAAAAGTATCTTCTCGATCCATAACTGAATATCAGGATCCAGGAATTATATTGATATGCTCTGGAAAATAGTCCACATTTAAAACAGGTAGCTACAGTTATAGTCCCATCTGATAAGGGTTTGTATTGTTATTCTTTATGACCCGTCCCTTTTGTGGAACAACCTGTATCATTACCTCCCAACTTTACAACGGTGGAACACATTTCTGCAGGTCCCCTGGGATATGACTTTGAATTTGATAAATTATGGTCAGACACTTCTATTTGGCCTTTACTTTACATGTCAAGAAGCTAATTTGTGGGTTTTACTAGCAGTTGAGAATAGCCATTCCCAGTAAGTACTACTCTGTACCTGACTTATGTATAGGATCTTACTGGTTCTATAATAGCATATATATAGAGGCTTTTAGAATGGAATAATAAAGAACAATAGATCCAGGTTCATATTCTGAATGGTGGAAAGCAGTGCTATTAAGGGCCCCAGAGAATAAGTGTTGCCCCAGGTACTAGAGTTTAATAAATTCTGAAGAGTGTGAATATTTCCTTTTCCCCACTGCACAGTTACCCAGGAAAATGGCCACAGGTCCCTTTATGAGAATCTGAGAGTAAGATTCAGAGTTCTTGCTGCTGATGTTGTTGGAGAACCTTTTTCAAGATTACCCAGCCTCCTCTTTATTCAATAAACCCTGGGATTTTTTTTCTTTTAACTGGCTCAGATTAGGGTATTAGATCAAGGATTATGACTCTCTTTTGATTGCCCTAGGTTCATAAGACTTTTAATTTGTTTGTTTTGTTTTTGCCCTAGTTACATAAGGAACTTAGTAGGATGCCCATTTATTTGTCATTCCCCACAAAGGTCATTTCACAGCAGATCATTCTGATCCCTAATCCTGCATTTTTAGCCCCTCTGCTCCCCTGACTCTGGTAAACTACTGCCTGGCCTCGGCCATTCATGATGGTTCTATTCCCACTGAAATTAGGAAACTGTTTCAGACACAGTAGCTCCTACCAGCATCCCTGACCTTGAGAGAAGAGCTTGGTTTGGACAGGGGATTTTGCACATGTTAAATCCACTCCAATATTTATTATCTCCCTAAGGCCCTGTAGTCCTTCTTTAATAGCACATTAAGAAGTTGCTGGCATCTTAACTTCAGTCAGTTCAGGCCTTTGTTGAACCCATATTGCAGTTAATCAACCAACCAACCAATTGGTTGCTTGTGCTAACACACTGAATTCAGAAATGCTTCAAAGTACATAACAGATATATTAAGTGAAATTTAAAGTTGTGCTAATTTTTCTTGGCCTGGCATTTTCAGAATCCATTCCTGTACGTATTTCTAGAATTTTGCATGTAGTGATAAACAAAGCCCTTCAGTTATTTTGGAGGATAAGTTTTCTCTCTTAGGTCTGACATGGCTACTGGCCCTTGGGGAATGCTGACATCTGACTCTGTGTCTAGGTTTGCAAACACTGAAGGATATTAGGATGGAATGAGAAGACGTAGGGCATACAACAAGAAGCCATGAAAATAGCTCCATGAGTGAGGATGTTGACAGGCCCTTTAGGAATGTCAGTAAGAACTCATCAGACAGGGATGGCAGAGGGGCTTTGAGTCCTCTGGATTGAGTGATACTGTACCACGTCCTCATTCTGATTTTTAGGATTGCACACTTTGCCAACTAAAATACTAATTTCCATGCAAAAGACCTGACAAAGTTGTAGATTTAACTGATATTGTAATTTTCAACCCTCTTTTTGAAACTCTTAGTTTAATGTCAGCTCTTTCCGTCCTGTTAATGTTACTTTCAGAGTATACTCATAAGAAACCCCAAATTTTCAGTGTGTGCCTTGAGCTGAGAATTATTTCTAGACTCTCCTCCTTTATAAACATATCTAATGCTTCTAATAATAACCGTTCCACCCCATAATATTTGAGTTTTTTAATGCCTCTCATACTGATCTGTGGCGATAGCTCTTCAGTCTCCCCAGATTTTGCCTTCACTAGGCACTTTAATTTAAATGATCGTGGATATAATACAATTAGCTGTTTCCCCAATATCTGCTATCGGATGGCAGAGCCTGATCCCTCATCCCCTTTAGGATTATCATAGTGTTAAGTCCAAAAATGTCAGATAATCTACTCAGACTTCGGATTTGGGATTTCAGGCTCACAGAAAATGCTGGCCACTAAGGAAGAAGAGCTGGCTTGGCTTCACTGGGATAAGGCTGTTTTTTCTAATACTTGGAAGATGACAGGGATTTGTGTGCTGTCTATATTTGAGACCCTGTCCCATTCACATGCCATGCTGGAGAGGTATCAGCATCTATGGGAGAATGTGGCTGCCAGGGCTACTGCACAGGATACTGAGAGTCAATGGCTTTCAAGCCTCACTAAATGACACTTGTTTGCAATTGGTGGGGAGGGTGGGAGGCAGAGGGGGAGCTGGGCAGGGGGACACCTGGCTCTGAATGAACCATGAAGGCTTGGACAATGAGTTTCTCCATGGTAACCATGATGGGCATATAAGACTAGAGTCCCTGCTCCTATTTTTATAGAATGAGGTAGTTGGTACCCCAAAGATCATTAATGATAGTATCAAATCATGAATTTAAGAATGAATAAAATCCTACAAATTTGCTTAATAGTTATTTGCTGATTGATTAATTTTGTTACCTGCAGAAAGTAATAAGGGGCATAGTTTAGGAGAAACATTTTGCTTGGGTTGATGTTGAAATGATTCCTTCAATTCAATTTGTGATTAGTTACAAGAATATAGCATGTCTTGGTGTCAAAAATTGTAGGATATACTTAAAAGGAACTATTCTAAGGTTCACTGGGTTTTTATTCTGTGAAGGGACCGTGCTGTGCATTTGACATGCAGCATCTTCTTTAAAACAAAACAAAAATCCCCACGAAATCCAGGGGTTGAGTTTAATTGTGTTACTGTATTTTTCAAGTCTATGATTTCCATTTGCTTTAAAATTTTTTCTAGTTCTTTGCTGAGATTTCTTTTTTCTGTTTGTTCGGAGAGAATTCCTAATTGACGATTGGAGCGTTTTTGTGATGGCGGATTTAAAATCCCTGTCCAATAGTCCATCAACACAGTCATCTTGGCATTGGCAGCAGTTAGTTGACTTCTCATTCAAGTTGTGATTTTCTTGGTTCTTTGTAGGACGAGTAAAAGTTTTGATTGTGCCTTGGGCACTTTGTCTAGTGTGTTAGGAGACTCTTGGTCTTATTTATATCTTTTATTTTTGCATGCAGTCACCATGTTTAGTTCTAGCATTCAGGTCCCTCGTATGTGCTGTGGTTCCAGGGGCAGTTTAATTTTCAGAATCTTTTGGTTTTCTTGGTTTATCTGCTGCCTATGGGGCTCCTGCTCGTCCTGCTTGCACTGTCTGAGGGGTGAAGGGAGTTTTCCCAGGCCCAGCTGCTAGGTGTCTCTTGTTGGAGGATGGGTGCAGAGTGAATCCCTCTACCTGTCCTCTCTTAGGCCTTTCCCCCCACGCTGCTCAGGTGTCTCTAGACAGGTGAAGAGCAACTATAGAATGTACAGACCAAGAGGCTTACCACACTAGGCCACTCGTTATAGTTGGGATTCTTTAGTCTGATTCTGCCTGTCCACCTTGGTATCTCTTTGAGGAAAAGTGGAGTCCTCAGACTTGATGAAGAAGAGTGTTACTCCAGCTGCTTATTTTTGGTTGTGGTCGCAGTTGATCCCTTTTGCTGATGGTGTTGGGTTCACCCGTTGTCAAAGGGACTCCCGTCAGTCTGCGGGAGGAAGAGCCCATCTGGACTGATTTCTCTTGCTAGGTTGGAGATCGTGAAATACAGCACTCGGGTTGCCTTCTTCTGATGTGTGTAGGTTGCACAATGCCCTGCTGTTGTGCTGTTCCTTGAATCTTGGGGTCCCAAACAGCTTGCCTTCTTCTAAACTACCTATCACGGTTTTCCTTTGGTTATTGTTTGGACTATACTAAGGCTTATAGTTTTGTTTAGCAGGGAGGCGCTGGAAGAAATGGGTTAATGTCCCATTGTCTGGACCTGAACTCCTGGGGTTGTTTATTATCACAGTGAGAAAATCTATGTAATTTCCCAAAGTCACTCAACTATATACAAAAGTGTCAGGATTCAAACCCAGGTCTGCCTAAACCCTAATTTTATGCTCTTTCTTCTCTTCCCAAATGGCAATTTTTAGGGAGATATTAATGGAAAACATCCAGTAATTAATAGCAAAAATGTCCTTCCACTCAGCACCCACATTTACCAATGGATTCTCTTTATTTAAATAGTGTTTGTGCCCTATTTCCCTACCCTGAGTGATAAATAGAGATTGAGTGACAGATGGAGACATGTTTCCTGGACAGAGAAATGCTATTTACCTGGACACTTTTCACCAATGTAATCACCCTGTAGCTTTTCAAATGCTCCCTTTTCTATGCCTCTTTAGGTTGTAATCTGCTGCTACACAATTAACACCTTTTAAACTAGATGCCCTGGTGGTGCAGTGGTTAAGAATCTGCCTGCCAATGAAGGAGACACAGGTTCGAGCCCTGGTCCGGGAAGATCCCACATACTGCGGAGCAACTAAGCCCATGCACGACAACTACTGTGAAGTGGGGAAACTTCTGTTCTTTCTACATCTAATCTGAAGTGAAAGAAAATTGATTACCATCAAGGTGTTTGAGATCCCACTTGGCTATCCAGAGCATAACATTGAATCTGATATAGAACTGTTTAGTTCATTTACAGGCTTCTTTTTTGGAGTGATTATATATGAAACAAACAAGAGGATGCAAGTTATACTCAGAACAGAACTTTCCTCATCAATAGTTGTTCTCGGTAGGTTCATAGCTCTCATGTATCAGGCCATGGAAGGAATTAGTAAAATGGATCAGGATTAAGACAGCCTTCAAGAACAGTCCTTTGGTAAGGCTGAATTAATTCTGCCATAATGGCCTCTTTATGTGACACTGTGGGACATATAGCTGACTTCAGGGCTGAAACTGAAAGGAAATGGAGTTTAAAATTAAAGCCTGTGAACAATGGATGGGTCTGCTGATGGAAGCAGCCCTGTGGTAATCCCCCTCTTTCTGTAAAAATCCTAACCTTAGGTAAGAGAGGGCAGTGATGGATTCTGTTATGGTATTCTGGGTCCCCCAGCTGGTCAAGAGCACCATCTCTTCAGGAACCTTTGCTTTGCTTGTTTCTGTGAAAGGCAGAATAAAAGAATTTTAGTTTGAGAGGGCAAAGCACATGGGTGAGTGAGCCCTGAACTTGGCTGTGCCCCAGGTAGGCATTTTCAGTACATAGTTGGACGAGTCTAGGGAGGACTTTTAGCAATTAATTGATAAGTAATATGGAAAGGATTTTCTCTATCTGATGGGTGCTAGATGTCTCCTACTCCTTTGTATTTAGAAGATACTATGTTAGAAAGTGGAAAAATCCTACCTGATTCCCTCAGTTTGGAATCCCCTTCCTTTGTTCTATATCCTTGAAAGTCTTTCATTCTTTTTTTTTTTTTTAAGAAACTACAATTATTTATATTGAAAAATGTGAAATATTATATTTATTGCATTATTTTTTTAACATCTTTATTGGAGTATAATTGCTGTACAATGGTGTGTTAGTTTCTGCTGTGTAATGAAGTGAATCAGCTACATGTATATATACATCCCCATATCAAAAGTCTTTTCATTCTTCAAGGTCCAGGACAAATGCCTCTCATGAGCTTTAGGGCCCAGCACTGTGTCTTGTTCAGCTTCACAGAGAAGAGCTAACCTACTGTGGTGCACATATAGCAGCTGCCTGCAGATCATCCTTTAGATCTCAGCACTAGCCTTCCCTGACCTCCAGACCTGGTCCTCCTAGCAGACTCTTTCATTTTCCGTCACAGGCTATGTCATACTTTGTAAGTGCATGTTTATGTGATTGTTTCATGTGTATATGTTTCTCCTATAGTTCGTTCTGTTTTTTGCTTATTATGTCCCCATATATCCCCTGGTATATGATTTGCAGTAAAAACAAACAAGCAAACATTTGTTGAATATTGAATTAATACACTTTAAAATCAAAGTGATTTAATTAGCAGGTTTTTAATAACAGTTCCTTACCGGGACAACTGCATTAGAGCCACAGCTGAATGAATAACCAAAGAATATTAACGGGAACTCAAGTGAACTAAAGCATTTGTATTTATTGCAGTGGCCCTTGCCAGATGTAACTTCCTTGGACCTAGTATGCTGAAGAAAACAAAAGCCTAACTAGCCAAATTAATGGTAATGTGAATGTTCATTCTGATGACGTTTTAGAAAGAGAGCCCTGTTGCTTTGTCAAATCCATAGCACCCTTCCCTTTTTTTGGCATCTCTATCATTAGGACATGTTTCACCGGGCTTTTGACTGAAGTTGCTGAGAAGTTTCACTCACATTCTGGGAGGAGAAGGGGACTAGTTTTTGTGGCAATTGACCACTCACCAGTCAATGTGTGGTATGGAGAAAGGCAGAGCCATTTATACCCATCTATTATTGAGTCTAGACATTCTTGTTTTATTTTATTTTATTTTGTTTTATTTTTTAACTGGAATAATTTTTTTTTTGCAATAAAAGTTAGTAACTTTGGCTTAACTCCAGGTGATGCTGATAGCCATGCTCTGAGAGTTTTCTACTGGGGACATGTATGTGTGAACCCTGGGGCATCCATGGACATAGGAGGGATTCTGAAAGGACTTCCCCGATTCCTCTTCTCCTTAAGTGCCTGACTCTCCAAATTGAGGTTGTTTTTGGATGGAGTTTCATCAGGATTTTCTCAGCTTTCTTCCTATGAGGATGAGCTACTTTATTGGAAAGGAGGATCATAAGTTTACTTTTTGCCTTTTTTTTTTTTTTAAATTTTAACCTGCAGTCTGGTAGTACTCATGCTGCAGGAAACAAAATGTCATTGAAGTTTTTGGCTTTCAGGTGCACCTATTTCTTTTTGTTCCATTAAAAAAAATAGACTTTATTTTGGCCTCGCTGTGCAGCATGCGGGATCTGAGTTCCGCAACCAGGTATCGACCCCGTGCCCCTTGCGGTGGAAGCCCAGAGTCTTAACCACTGGACCACCAGGGAAGTCCTGAAATAGACTTTATTTTTAAGAACAGTTTCAGGTTCACAGCAAAACTGAGGGGAAGGTACAGAGATTTCCCATATACCCCCTGCCCCCACTCATGCATAATAGCTTCCTCCATTATCGTCCAGAGTGGTACATTTGTTGCAATTGATGAACCTACATTGACAAAACATTATCCACTAAAGCCTGTAGTTTACATCAGGGTTGACTCTTGGTGTTGTACATTCTATGGGTTTGGACAAATTTGTGATGACATGTACCCACCCTCATATATGGAGTAGTTTCACTGCCCTGAAAATATTCTGTGCTCCCTCATCCCTCCCACTCCCTTAACCTCGGTCAACTGTTGATCTTTTTACCATCTCCATAGTTTTGTCTTTTCCAGAATGTCACATAGTTGCAATAACACAGTATGTTTACTTTTCTGATTAGCTTCTTTCACTTAGTATTATAGGTGTACCTTTTACTGCTTCAGCCTTTTCCCTATTTTCTTATTCCTGGGATGATTTCAGTGGGAAGAGGGTTGAGGAGATGGAAGAGGAGCTAGATACCTATGGCAAATTTGCCATTTAAAAATATTTTTTTAACGTCGCTCCCCTTTTCTGGCTATCAAATAACTAGAATTTATTTTTTTTAGTTTTGAACTTAACTTTAGAAATTGCATTCTTTGTCATCCCTACCTTTCTAATTCCTAGGAGTCTCCAGGTTATTAGTAAATGTTTGAAAAGTTAGAATTTACTTATACTAGTTAATTATGAAATGATCAACTTAATGAGCAAATATTTATTACTATTCCCATTTTATCAATATTTATCCCATAAGTAGTTCATGTGGATTGAAAGTAACACTGGGTTGGCTGAAAAGTTCGTTCCATACACCTTATGAAAAAATACACACAAACTTTTTGTCCAACCCAATATTGTCCTTGAAATTAATTTATAAACTCAAATTACTATCTAATACCAGTTCTTCAATAATTACTTCTAAATTAACAAATGAATGTACTCACTTTCCTGGAAAAATTATTTTTTGCCCATTTTCTTTATTGGAAAACAAAAAGATATAATTAATGGCAAACTACAAAGAAGGTGAATCAAAGGACATAGCTTCACAGCCAACTGAGGGAACATAGGATTAAAAATCCCTAAATTCTGTTTTTCCATCACAAATGTCAGTGATTACACTAGAGGCTGAAACATTGCCAGACCTCAGCAAAATTGTAAAGTGGATGAAATTTGTCTTCATCCTCATTTAATACTCTATTGAATTCCCTACTATTTTTTTGTCTCACAGGCAAAAAGATTAGATGTGTTACCTTTTGTTAGTTTTTGGTTGTAATTGATAGAAATCAACTCTGTTTGGCTTGAGGAAAATAGGGGATGTTATGGGAAGCATCCTGGAGTGTCTTGTGTGATCACAACAGAGCTGGATATTAAGTCATGAAGGAGGCATCAGGGCAGCTCTGGGAACTTCAGCAGCAGAAGTTCGTAAACTTTCTATCCTGGCACTACCACAAGTGTGACTCACCTCACATGACATGGTGTCTGTGCTGTGTCAAGCTTGGGCTTCTGTAAGAGAAAGTCTCCAGATACCTGCTTGTTCAAGGGGAAAGGTCACGTGGCAGAGACACAGTCACCTGGGGCTTCCCCTTGTACTGGGTAGCCTTTACAGAGTGTGGGAATGAGCCAGGCAGCCCCTCCAAGGTGTACCACTTCTCCATGGAGGAAAAGGGGTCTGCTAAAATTGATTACTTGTGGGCATAGGTTATATTTGGAAAGTGTGTTACCATTTCTTTGGCACTATCACATTTGAAACACTAGGATATATTCTTTAGACTAATGGGGGAAAAATGGCAATCAAATCACTGGTAACTTTCATAGATACAGGAAGGGATTCTTTGGCCAAGAGAAACATAGGTGATAGAAGAGAGACATGATCATAAGAGCCAATAAATGGAGTTAAAGGGGGCTTCCCTTGGTGCTACTTGAGAAACCTCTTGGGATTCTCCTGTTCCTGAGAGTCTTGGCTAAAAGTAAAACATAAGATTTACTACTTGATCCTGGGCAATTAGGCAATCCTAGCCCAAGCCATCTGAGTAAGAACGTCGCTGCTGTTGGAGATCCGAATTTATACTCTTTATCCGAATTTATACTCTGTGAGCACTTACTCAAACACCATTCTAGGCCCTTCACTCATTCAATGTTCACAATTGCCCTATCAGGTAATACTATTATAGTCTCAGTTTTAACTCTGTGTAAAGCTGAAAGGGAGTTTCTAGCTGGTTTCACAATTCAGCATGTGCATTGAAGTCCCAGGAGAAGCAAACAGTGGAAGGATGTATTACCATATCTCATCTACCTAGTCTGGAAAAGACTTTTGGCATCAGGATTTGTGGGTCAGGAGAATCAGTTTCCCACCCTAAGTTCACTCTGGAATACTCAGTACTTACTAAGATGTAAAATAAA
Organism: Leucopleurus acutus; assembly: GCF_964270905.1. Lineage (NCBI taxonomy): Eukaryota > Metazoa > Chordata > Mammalia > Artiodactyla > Delphinidae > Leucopleurus > Leucopleurus acutus. The sequence goes on from NC_139156.1 coordinate 50,889,506, forward strand.
TGTTAAGGGCCTTTTCTATTAGATGTACATCTTTACCTGTATATCTGACAAGATTATTTGTTTTGTTTTTCAAGGAGTATTCCTAAGAATAAAGGAAATGGCACCAGAAATAGTCCACAAAATAATTGTAAGGGTTATACAGTATAAACATACTGTTTTATGTTCATATGATAATAGAATCTGTTGTCATAGAAATATATAATGAAAGTATAAAATCTGTTGAGTTTATAACACCCCTGTGAGTTTGGCAGGGTAAGGACTATTGGCCTCACTCACAGAGGAAGAGCCCAGGATTGCTCAGCTGGAAAGAAACAGGCCCCTTATTAGAAATGGCTCATTTAATTCTGAGTAAGACTAATGTATTAGTGACATTTAAGATTTCTTTTAAACAAGGCATCCCTCCCCCTCCCTGCTTAAGAGTTGCTAAAAGGGCCTAGTGGAGCATTATAACTTTCCCCACTGCCCAGAGGTGATAAAGCCATTCTTCTTCCCCTGTCTCAGTGGAGGCCACACAGGAAGCAGTAAGGGACTCTCCTAACCCTCCCAAGGAGATATCAGTCCTGCCTAGAGGGGAGCCAGAACTCTCACCCCTGTCAACACTAACAAGGAACCCCTCTCATTCTTGGGTGTCAGCAGATATGGTTCTTTTTATTGACCTGAAAGGTCAATACCAATGTCAGAAATGACAGGAGATATCACTACGGTTCCTCCATATATCAAAAGGATAATTAAGGATTATTATGAATAACTGTGCACACACAAATTTGGTATCTTAAATGAAATAGTTTAATTCCTCAAAAATACAGCTATCATAATCTACCCAATATAGAAAAATTAGAGAGCCCTATAAGTATTAAGGAAATTGAGTTTGTAATGAAAAGAATTCCCCCAAAGAAATATCCAGAACTAGATGATTTCATTGATAATTCTACCAAATGTTTAAAGAAGAATTAACACCAATACTATACAACCTCTTCCAGAAAATAGAAGAGGAAGGAACACTTCCCAATTAATTTTATGAAGTTACTATTACCTTGATACCAAAATAGTACCAAAAAAAAAAAGAAAACCCCACAAAGATCAATATTCCTTAAGAATACAGTCACAAAAATCTCTAACAAAATATTAGCAAATAGTGTGTATATATATATATATATATATATATATATAGTGTAATCCATCATATTAACAGGCTAAAGAAGAAATATTACATAATTATATAATTTGATGCAGAAAAAGCATTTGACAAAATTCAACACTTATTCTTTTAAAAACTCAGAAAAATAGGAATAGAGGAGAATTTCATCCACTTGATAAAGAGCATCTGTAAAATACCTACATCTAATATTGTACATCATGATGAAAGAGTGAGTGCTTTACCCGTAAGACTGAGAACAAGGCAAAGAAGTCTCTTTCACGCTCTGACTCAACATAATGCTGGGTGTTGTAGACAGTTCAATAAGGCAAGAAAAAGAAATAAAAGCATATAGACTGTAGAGGGAAAAAATAAAACTGTCCTTATTTGCATATGACATGATTGTCTACATAGAAAATTCCAAGGAATCTATGATAACATTTCCAGAACTGATATGTGATTATATATATATTAGCAATGAACATTGGGACATCAAAATTAAAAATACAATACCATACAATATTGCTCAAAAAATTAAATACTTTGATGTAAATCTATCAAACATGTTGAGGGCTTGTGTGCTGAAAATTGGAAAATGCTGAAGAAAGAAATCAAAGAAAGCATATCATGTTCATGGGTTGGAAAATGCAGTATATTAAAGATACCAGTTCTTTCCTAATTAATACGAGTTTAATGCAATTCCTGTCAAATCCCAACAATGTTTTTGTAGATACAGACAGAGAATTTAACATTTATATGGAAAGAAAAAGGAACTAGAATAAAACAATTTTGAAAGGAATCTGTGTCCTCAATTGCAAGACATTATATAGCTATAGTAATCGAGACTCTGTGCTATCGGTGAAGGGATAGGTTCATAGCTAATGAAACAGAATAGGAAAGCAGAAATATACCCATATAAATATGCCCGATTGATTTTTGGCAAAAGTGCAAAAGCAGTTCAATGGAGAAAAGACAGCCTTTTCCACAAGTGGTGCTAGAGGAGTTGGACAACTATAGGCATAAAAATAAACCTTTATGTAAGTCTCATACCTTATACAACCTTAATTCAAAATTGATCATGAGCTTATACATTAAATGCAAAAATATAAAACTTTCAGAAAAAAATTATCAAGTTCTAGAGTGAGGCAAAAATTTTTTAGACTTGATAGTAGCAACATAATCCATAAAAGGAAATACTGCTAAATTAGACTTTATCAAAATTAAAAAACTTTTTCTCTATGAAATATTCAGTTAGGAGGATAGAAAGACAAGCTACAGTGTGGAGAAAATATTTACAAACAAAATATACAGCATATCCAAGAGTATCCAGACAAAGAACTCTTACTGCTCAACAAAAATAAAAAAATATTCAATTAGAAAATGGGCAAAATAAGACACATTCCACTGAAGAATATAAAGATGACATATGAAAAGATGTTCCACATCATTAGCCATTAGGAAAATGACAATTAAAACCACAAGGATATCACTACACATCTATCAGAATGCCCAAAATAATTTTTTTAAAAAGTGACAACACCAACACTGACAAGGATGTGGAGAAACTAATTCATACATTGCTTCTGGGAATGTAAAAAGTACAGCTAGTTTGGAAAACAGTTTGACAGTTTCTTATAAAACTAAACACCTAACTACCATATGACCCAGCAAGTGCATTGCTACACATTTATCCTAGAAAAATGGAAACTTTGCTTACACAAACACCTGTGCGTGAATGTTTTTAGCAGCTTTATTTTGTAATAGCCCCAAACTGGAAACAATTCAGATGTCCGATGTCCTTCAATAGGTGAATAGTTAAACAAACTGTTATACCCACATATCATAGACTGCTACTACTCAGCAATAAAAAGGAACAAAATGCTGATGCACACAACAATGGGGATGAATCTCTAAAGAATTATGCTGAGTATAAAAAAAGCCAATTCCCCAAACTTCCATACTGTATGATTCTACTTATATAACATTCTTGATATGACAGAATTATAGAAATGGAAGATAGATTAGTGGTTGCCAACAGTTAAGGAGAGGGTAGGGGCAAGGGGGAAATGGATTAGGTTATAAAAGGGCAAACTGAGGGATCCTTGTGAGATGGAAATGTCCTGTAATTTGACTATAAATTTCAGTATCCTGGTTATTGTATTGTACTATAGTTTTGCAAGATGTTATTATTGGGGGAACTGGATAATGTGTAATGGCATCTTTATATTATTTTTTACAACTGCCTGTAAATCAACAATTGTAATAAAAATATATTTAATAAAAGAATAGCAGACTGGCTATATGGTTCTTTAACTCAAGAAAAATTGTACAAACAAAAATTTCACAGCCCTGGAATTAAGTTAGGAGAGCCATTTAGAGAGGAATTGGACCTTTCTGGTATTTCCCAGATCCTTTCTTTTTTAAAATTATGATAAAAAATATATACCATAAAATTTGTTATTTGAACCGTCCTTAAGTGTATAGTCCAGTGGCATTAAATTCATTCACATTGTTACGCAACCATCACCAACATCCATCTTCAGAACTTTTCCAACATCCATCTTCAGAACTTTTTCATCATCCCAAACAGAAATTTCATACCCACTAAACAATAACTCTCGTTTATCCAAAATATGAGTTGCTTCAAGAATTTTCATGTCGTCTTTGTGTAAGGACCATGCTTATCTCTGTATTGTTCCAATTTTAATGTACGTACTGCCAAGTGAGCACCTAAATCGCCTTTTGGGTGGCTATTTTTTCCACCTATATATCATAGCATCTGGATGATAACCCAAAGACATCATTCCTGGTAGCCCTGTGATTTGCTTAACATGCCATGGTTAACAGAATCAATTGTTCGATCTGATTCTTTTGCCTTAAGACAATCTCACAGATATTTTGAGGGTTATGTTTGTAAGTAAATTGATTCAATTTTGAACCATCCACTTCCTCTCTCCACTTGTTGTCTGCTCTATGAAACATATTGTTGGATAACTAGGGTGCTCATTTTACTTTACCTAAAGTTCTGTGTGCCTGTGGATTACATAGACCTGGAGAAATTCTGAGGGAAGGAATATTCTTTCATAATTCAAGAAATCAGCTATTTCAATAAATTATTCTTGGTAATCTTTGTTTCTCTCCCTCTCTTCTCAAAAATATGCAGGATCATGAACCTTCTGTTTTTAAAGCTTTCTCCTATGTATAAGTACCTTGAATTCTGGAAATATTTAGTAGAATGTATTCTATTTAAATTCTTCAGTGCAGTTGGGATATATTTTGTAAAACTGGTGTCAGAAATTACAGTGCTCTTCTCTGATATTGAAGTATTTTGAGTGTATGAGGCTTTCCCTTAGTGTGGAAATTGGTCACATTTCCTTTTCTAAACAGACTATTTATTTATCTATCTATCTATCTATCTATCTAATTGGCTTTTTAAAAAAACATCTTTATTCGTGTATAATTGTTTTACAATGGTGTTTTAGTTGCTGCTGTATAACAAAGTGAATCAGCTGTACATACACATACATCCCCATATCTCTTCCCTCTCGTGTCTCCCTCCCACCGTCGCTATCTCACCCCTCTAGGTGGACACAAAGCACTGAGATGATCTTCCTGTGCTATGCATCTGCTTCCCACTAGCTATCTTAAATAGACTATTTTTAGAAGAGTTTTAGATTTATAGAAAAGTTGAGAAGATAGTACAGAGGATTCTCATATATCTTGCAGTCAGTTTCCTTTATATTAGTATGATATTAATTATAATTAATAAGGCAATATTGATACACTATTATTAACTAAAATTCATAGTTTATTTAGATTTCCTTAGTTTTTACCTTTTCTATTTCAGGATCGCATCCAGGACACCACACTACGTTTTGTTGCTATGTTCCCTTTGGCTCCGCTTGGCTGTGGAGTTTCTCAGCCTTTCCTTGTTTTTGATTTTCTTGACGGTTTTGAGGATTACTGGGTAGGTGTTTATAGGACATCCCTCAATTAGACTTTATACAAGATCTTTCTCATGAGCACAGCGATCAGGTGCCATTTTCATCTGTTCAGTGTGTGAGAGTTAGATGAAGGATATGGTTGGGGTGAGAGCTCAGGATTGCGTGGTTTACATATTAAATGCATGCTTTCAAATAAGTTGTTTGCTATCTCTAGGAATTAGCTAATTTGGGGAGAGGCAATATCTCCCTGAGTTCACAAGGCCCCAAAATGTCAAAGTATCATAGAATACAGAAAATAAAAAACATGATTTTTATACAACTTATTATTTTCTGTTTCTGTGATTGTACTTTTTCCAGAATGTCATATAATTGGAATCATACAATATGTAGATTTTTCAGATTGATTTCTTTCTTTTAGCAAGATGTACTTAAAATTCCATCATATCTTGATAGCTCATATATGTTAAAGTGTTGAATAACATTCTGTTGTATGAATATACCACTATTTGTTCATCCGTTAACCTTCTGAGGGACATCTTCCTTCCAGCTGCTTCCAGTTTTTGACAGTTATGAGTAAAGCTGCTATAAACATTCATGTGCAGATCTTTGTGTGGACATATGTTTTCAAGTCAATTGGAAAAAAATATCCTGGAGTACAATTCCTGGATCATATGTTAAGACTATATTTAGCTTTGGAAAAAAACTGCCCAAATAACTTCCAAAATAGTGTACCATTTTGCATTCCCACCAACAATGAATGAAAATTTCAGTTGTTCCACATCCTCACTAGCATTTTGTATTTTCAGTTTTTTGGATTTTAGCCATTCCAGTATCTAGTGGTATCTCATTGTTTTTTTTGTTTGTTTGTTTTGTTTGAAGACCACTAATCTATCCTGTTACCAGAATCATCTTTTTATTTTTTTTAAACAATTTGCATTTTCTTTTTTTTTTTAAATAAGCAGATATTCATTTTAAATTATTTATTTATTTATTTATTTTTGTCTGTGTTGGGTCTTCGTTTCTGTGCGAGGGCTTTCTCCAGTTGCGGCAAGCGGGGGCCACTCTTCATCACTGTGCGCAGGCCTCTCACGGTCGTGGCCTCTCTTATTGTGGAGCACAGGCTCCAGACGTGCAGGTTCAGTAGTTGTGGCTCACGGGCCTAGCTGCTCCGTGGCATGTGGGATCTTCCCAGACCAGGGCTCAAACCCGTGTCCCCTGCATTGGCAGGCAGATTCTCAACCACTGTGCCACCAGGGAAGCCCCTCGTTGTTTTGATTTGCAATTACCTAATAACAACTGATGTTGAGAATTTTTTCATATGCTTATTTTTCAGCTGTATATCTTCTCTGGTAAGATACCTGCTCAGATTTTTCACCTATTTCTGCATTGAGTTGTTTATTTCCTTACTGTTGAGTTTTAAGATTTTTTGGTGTATTTTAGATAAAAACCCTTAATCAGTTATGTGGTTTGCAAATATGTTCTATTAGTATGTGGCTTCTCTTTTGTTTCCCTTAAAGTGTCTTTAATAGAGCAGAAATTTTTCAGTATTTAATTTTAATAAAGTTGAAAATATAAGTTTGTTCTTTTATAAATTTTACTTTAGTTGAATCTAAAAACTCATTTCTAAACCCAGATAGATTTTCTCCTACGTTTTCTTTTAGAAGTTTTATTTTAAAGTCTATGATCCATTTTTAGTTAATTTTTGTGAAACAAGTAAGATGATGATGATGATTATTTTATGAATAGCTGTCTAATTGTTCTAGCACTGTTTGTTATAAAGATTATCCTTTCTCCGTTGAGTTGCCTTTGCTCCTTTGTCAAAGGTCAGTTTGTCAAAGGTCATACTTTTATGGATCTATTTCTGGGCTCTCTCTTTGGTTCCATTGATACATGTGTCTATTCATTTATCAGTATTACACTGTCTTGATTACCATAGCGTTTTAAAAAATAGACAGTTCAGAGGGCTCCAGCTTTGGTCATTTAAATTTGTCAGGAAGAAGGCTAGAGGACTGAGATTTTTATTTTCCAGTTAAGCCACTAGTATACCTGCAGTGAGTGTATCCATCAATCATATCCCTCCAGTGCCTACATTCTCCAGCCAAAATGTTAACAAGATGGTGTGGCAGAGTTTCTAGGTACACAGAATGTCAAGTATTTTATTAACTTAGAAAAAAATAGTTTCAATATATAAAACTGAAAAAGTTGGTATTCCAGAGTACATCAAGAACTCCTATAAATCAATACGAAAATTATAAATTAATACGTTTTAAAAGTAGATGAGGGATACGAATGGGCAATTCACAGAAGAAATTAAAATAGCCAACAAAAAAAAGAAAGAAAATATTCTTTCCTAACTCCTCAGGGATCAAGTGGTACAAATTAAAACAGCAATAGCATTTCACATCAGTCAGATTCACAGATTTCACACAAATTTAAAAGCCTGATAGTAACATGTGATAAATTATGACACAGTAGGAAATTTCATATACTGTTATTACAGAATCAATTAGCATGAACATCCTAGGGAGTATTTTGAAAATAACTAATAATATTAAATATCTGTATTTCTTATGAGACAGCAGCGTTTCACCTCAAAGTATGTATTTTAGAGAAATTGTTGAAAAAGCCAAAGAAAGAAATTAAAAATGTAATAGATTTTTCTACTTTCTATATTCATCCTTACTGGGTGATTTTACCTAGGAAAGTCTAAGGAAAGCAGTTATTCCAATCCCTTCCCTTTTCTCAATCTGAAACCCTTGTTCTAGTTTTAAATGTCTGGGCAGCCAAGCCAGAAGCAGCGTAATTGAAACAGTAAGCATCACAGCCAAAGTCACATCCAGGCAGTTTTCCTGTTAACTACATCGAGGGAGAAAATGGCAAATAACTTCAGAAGATGCTTCAGAAATTGCTCCTGTTTTCTTGTGGCACACCATCCATATCATTTGGCAAATGTATGATAGAATTTTTTATCATATTAGCACACAGTCTTTATGATTGTATTAAAAACTTGTACTAAGGCACCATGGCAAATTGGAAACACCAGGCATTTTCATGCCATATTAATGCTTAAGGGACTTATGGAGACAAATTAAACTTGAATAAAAGCTTTGGGTTTATCATGTTTTGCTTCAGAGACACATTTTAAAAATTCATGGTTTAGCAGAATGCCTCTACAGTGTTTGAAACCAGACTTTTCTGTATATTTTAACCTTTTAAAAATTTAACCTTCTTGAGATAAAATTTCTTTGTAAATAAAATGGACCTAAATGATGACCGTTTTATAGAGGTTTTGTGAGAAATATATGAAATTGTAAGTAAAGGCTTTTAGCATCATGATCGGCACAGTAAGAGCTCAATGAATGTTAATTCTCTTTTTTCCAATTTACTTAGAATAATTCCAACATACAGAGAGTTATAGGGAGTAAAACAAACAGCCATTTAAAGAATGATAGTATCTTTTCAGATTGTCTCAAATGATCTTTAAAGAAATCAATTACTACAGGCACAATTAAAACTCCCTGTGTTCTATCTCTGACTACATTCATCCGCCTTCCCTAGAAATAACTATTATCCTTATTTATTCATCATTCCCATGCATTTCTGTATGTTTTAATTATATATATTTATATAGGAATAACAAACAAAGTATATAGTGTAAAATATAACCTCAATTAAATAGACTCAGGAGACCAGAAGAGGGAGCTCTCACGCCCTACAACGACAGCAGAGCCCAAGGGAAGGGAAAAAGACTCCTTTCCTGGAAAGGACTTAGCCATTGAAAAACTGTGGACTCTGACTACTGTAGCCCTCCCAACTTCCTTTTCCCCTCTCCAAAGGTGTTCTTCCCTTGTTATGTGGGAACTTGCAATGGCTCTCTATGGTTGCAGACCCCAAACTGCAATTCTTGAATAAACTTACCTTTGCTGGAGAAATAATTGGCAGTTTATTTGTTTTAGGTCAACAATAGATATAGTATTTTTAAACTTTATACAAATGACAATGTTTTATTTTCATGAATTGGGTAAATTTAAAATCTAATTCCATTTTTTCCCATGTAGATAACAAATTGTCCCAGATCAATATATTAAAAAGTTCATTCTTTTCTCATTGATTTGTAATGTCATCCTAATCAAATATCAAGTTTACTTGTAGGTGTGTGAGTTCCCGTCTTTTTTTTTTTTTTTGCCCATAAAGCGTTTATTTTAAATGTTTTAAGGATAGGATAGAGTTACATCATAATTATAAAAATTACTTACAGAATTAACAGATTTATATTGTTTATACTTCTAAATGCAGAGAACAGGGAACTGTCTACACATTGTATAAAATAAAATTTAAATTAAAAATGATCGAATTCCCTTCTATCAGTCTCATCATACATCCCTGTGTCAGTACCACATTGTCTTATTCAAAACAGCTTTATAACAAACTTGATATTTTGTAAGGCAATTTCTTTTAATTCTTTTAAATTTTGGTAGCTATTCTTAAACATTTTATTTTCTGTATTAATTAGAAAGTCTGAAATGCGTGCACGCATTTCAGACTTTCATTGAGATAGTACTGAATTTTGGGGATAATCTGGACAGATTCAACTTTATTACAATAATTCATGTACATGATATACCCTGATGCAGTCTGTCAGTGAGAAACAAAGCCAGGCATTTGTTAAAGGAAGTAAGATAGATTTCACTTAGTAACTACTTAAGTAGGGAAGAGAGTCCAGTTTAAATTGAGCTCAACTTCAATCTTTGAAGAGGTTACTGGGCATATTAAAGGGAGAATGAGGGAGGAGAAATGATGCGGGCTCCAGCTGAGTCAGGGAAGTTGAAAGTTATGAAGTGGGTAGGGAGGTTGGTCAATGTGATTAGACCATCTGCGTTTGCTAACTGGCATATGTTGAAGTTAGGCTCTTACGCTCCTGCAGAAGCTGGGAGACAGCATCTCTGTCCAGGTGTTGGCTAGAACAATCAGTAAATTCTTTTTGCAGCTTTGAGCTTTCCCAGGCAGGAACTTAAGGGGGCCTGGGTCATTCCAGGGATGTGGTTTTAAGCTGTTGGAAATTATGCTAGAGTTTGTTCAAGTCTATTAGTATGGGGGTGGACACCATTGTTTGTGCTGAGAGTCTACAGTCTTCATAGACCAAGGTTGAGCCCTAGATGAGAAGGGAGTTCAGAGGATCCTGAGTTTGGTCAAGTAGAGAGTCTGTCAATTCAGTTCTTTTATACTCTTCACTAATGTTTTGTGATTTTTTGAAAATCCCACGGTGAATCAGTCAATCATGTTCAAAATCAATGTCAAGAAAGCATGTGAGCATATCGTATAGAATAAGTTTGTCTATACTGTGCAGACTGAGAGACTTAAGCCAGTAGGAGGTCACCTATACAAAATAAAGTTATGTTTTTGTATATCTGAATTTTGTATGTTTAAATTCCTTCCTTGTTTTATACATACATAGATAGATAGACAGACAGATAGAGGAATAGTTAGATAACTGCTAGATCAATAAAAAGAATGTATATTTAAGGAAAAAGTGTCTGACAACCTTTTAGATGCAGAAAAATATATGAGACAGAAGTTACCTAAATCACCACAGAAAGAATTCAGGCACAGAATTCTGAATGGGCTCCAGGATGTTGTTGACAACATGTTCTCTTTTACAAAGGACCTCAAAAAAGAGATACAAGGCTTAAAAGGAGGATGAAAAATGGGGGAAAAACAAAATCCATTAGAGAGATGAAAGCCATAGTAGAAGTAACATGAATTAGAATACAGTCTAAAAAGCATTTATGATAGAAAAGATCATAGATATGGATGGGAGAAGAAATATAATACATATGTGATTGACATCCTTGGAAAAGGCCAAATACAATATAAAATGTAATGAAATATGTAAACTCAAAGGAAATTTCTTCTAAAATAAAGCACATTGTTGTCTGTAGAGCAAAAGGGCACATCAATCCCCAGAAGATTTTGATACAGAAAAATTAGCACCAATTTATAAATATCTTAAGAATATCAAATTTAAAAGTAAAAAGAAGGCTTTGTGGGTAGTCATTGAGGCAGACAGCAAACTAAGCAGAATCTGAGTCTCCGACTTTCTACATTAACACTTATTTGAGTAGACAGACAATGAATTCTGAGGAAATTCTGTGGGAAATAAAGTGTGACCTAATATTCATATCTTCAGCCCTGTTGTCAATTCAAGTATAAAGGTAACAAAGAGACAATTACAGATATTCAAGAAGTTTAGGACTGAAGCATCTGAGTTCCTACCACCAAAATCAACAAGCAATCAAGCAAACAAACAAACACACTCTAATGAATGACAAAACCCACCCAAACAGGAAAAGAAACAAGACATAACTCAAGGTACTAAAGAATAGAAGCCATGTTGAAATCACTTGCGGTGGGCACTTAATCCATTTAGTTGGAAGTGTAAAATACAACAACCATGAAAAGTATACTTTGAAAAAAGAAGGTACCTTGATATAGTTCAACCTGTTAATTTTTAATATTTTCTAAACTCTAGAGGCATGTTTTAGGTACCAAATATTTCTTATGTGGAATATTATTCAGGACAGTCTGGGATAAGTTACAGTAACATACACCTCCAAAATCTCAGGAGCTGAATATAAGAACGCTTTATTTCTTCTTGTTGCAAAGTCAGCTACAGGTCCAGGCATCTGTTTCCATTTGGTTTTATTGTCATGCAGCTACACTATATAGATTATGTAGCCTCCCTGGTGAACATGTAGGGAGAGCAAGTGTTAGAGAGATATATATGGCAACTGAATGCTTTGCTGGGAAGTCATGTTATTCTTCCCCTCCAACTCATTGGCTAGAAACAGTCACACGATCCTACTTATCAACAAAAGAACACCATGCAGTGTAAATCTCCTGGAGCACAAAAGGAGAGGAAAATCAGATAGGGTGAGAACTAGAAGGCTCTACCAAAGTAAGAAAGTTAATTCTCTGAAGTTTAGTAACTCCTTTAGGTTTCCATTAATGCTCTCTTTCTCTCTCTCTTTGTTTCACTTAAGTTCAACTGAATTCTAAGTTATTTTTCACAAATAGAATTATATAATTTTTCACACATTTATTTTTTCATTTCTTTTTCCTCTTCCTCCCTCCCTCCCTCCCTCCTTCTTTCTTCCTTTCTTTTTTCTTTCCTCTTTCTTTCTTTCTTTCCTTCCTTCCTTCCTTCCTTTTCTTTCTTCTGCCTTCTCTCTCTCTCTCCTTTCCCTCCCTCCCTTTCTTCCTTTCTAAGTATGCATAAATATGAGAGGTGACTAAAATAACACTTATGTAAAAAGTTAATAAATGGAAACCTCAATTACAAAGAGCTGGGAACCAGAAAGGGGAGCTCTCATGCCCTGTGATGATAGCAGAGCCCAACAGGAAGAAGAAAGCCTCCTCTTCTTTCCCGGCAAGGACTCAGCCAATGAAGAGTCATGGACTCTGTTTATTATAGCCCTCCCAACTCCCTTTTTCCTCTCTGTGAAAGTGTTCTCCTTCCCTTGTTGTGCAGGGACTTGCACATGGTTCACCATAGTTGCAGACCCCAAATTGCAATTCTCTGCAGATCTTTTCTGGAGAAATACCCGGCAGTCTATTTGTTTCAGTTCAACACTTACCAAATGTTAATGGTGATTTGTGAATGTCAAGATTATTTTATTCTTTTTAATTTGCCTTTTAATACCAGGATGTAGTATTTTTATCAAAAAAGGTACATTTTAAAATGATGTAATACTACGAGGTACAATTTGAAAATATTGAAGGAAATAGAATAGCTACTATATGTAGAAGCTTCAGTGCATGAGATAGATTTAATGATGGTTTCCAGCATCACCTCTTGTATGTGTAGCATATTTCTGACTCCGTATACTGCTTCTCATAATTAATGTTGATAATAACACCACAGTTTCCAGAACTTCCTGCCTATTTGCTGCTTCCAGACGCATCACTATCTTATTAAGTATTAATTTCCATCTGATAAAACACGATGTTCTTTAAGCTAGCCTAATTCATCCATTTGTCACAAACCCATGGACAACCTAATTGTATTAAACCAGTTCTCCCAGATCATCCCCACTTATTTCTAACCTGCTCCTATTTACGTCAAGTTCATATATAGTTTTGAAACTTGGCTTTTTGTCATAGTACATCTATTCCCCATCTGGTTTACACAACTGCTATCTTTGACTTTCTTTCAAGGGCTTTATTTGAACTTCTTCTCTTCACTTTTTTCCTGCTTCATGAAACAAACTCTGTCCATGATGACCCCTCAGGAGCCCGATTCCCTGCGCCAGCCCATCAGCTGGGAGCCTACCACGCTGAATACATTTTCTGGTAAGGAGGCTTCCTTTAGAGGAATGCCTAATGTTAGGAGTAATCTAGCCGGGGTCCTAATGTAAGTTCTGTCTTTTACTGGTAGATGACCTGGGAGTCCCCCGATTCTCAGTTTCCTGGTCTGTTTAATGGAGATCAGCCTGCCTTCCTTTAAAGGTGGTTGTAAGGATAAAATGATATAACTTATGTCGAGTGCTTACCCTAATGTTAGCTGTAGGGGAAATGTTTACTCAGGGTGACTTTCGTTTATTATAAAATCGCAAAAGCAAAGACTATTCTAGGAAACATAAAGCAGGGCAAATTCTGTGGTGAAAATTACTCTTTCCAGACTAATGACTTTAAAATATACTTTTACTCTTATGTCCGTGAGAAGTGGTGGCTGGAACTACCTGTTTTGAGTACCTGCCGATGTCTTGAATCGCGTTTTCCTGCCTCTGAGGGATATTTTAAATTGCCCCATAGGCAATTCTCAGTCCTCAGAAAAACTCTTATTCTGTTTCCATGAGACACTTCCTCTTCAACCCCAAAATGTGGATGAAGAAGCTTTCCCAACACAGAGGAACACGAGTCAACTGCAAATAGGAAGACACTGTTTATGGAGCATATTTTTTTTGGAAGAATCATTGTCACATATCTGACTCAACACTTATTTCTAGAAGAACAAGTTGTTCAGGAAGGAAATCTATTTCCATATCTAAAATGAAAGTTTTATTTAAGAAGTGCAATTGGAATAAATCACGCAAGAGAAAGTGGTTAGAGTGCACAGCTGCTGGTTTCAAATTTAACACTAGTTGTTAAATATGAAAAAGTAGCTGGGAAAGTTTCAGTTCTAGACCTGCTGAGTAGCTTCAGGGCACAGGAAAGTGTTTTTGATTCCTAGCTCTCTTTGCAAGGGCCTTTGTGCAGAAGCTCTGTGGCTTTCAAACAAGCAAGAACCATCCAGCGAAAACCCATGGTGCATCTTGGGTTGGGATTTTGAGGTGTGGCCCTGAGAGTTTTCTAAGCAAAGTGAGTGAGAGTGTTTGTTGCTGCTATGTTGAACAAAAGCAAAATAGAAAGGGATGCTGATCTGAGTGGATCTAGAACTAGATGGAGATTAAGATATTAGACCCAATTCTCTGTATTCAGGGGAACTCCTGGACAGAGACCCACAGCCTGACACCTTTTGATGCGCTATGTGGAGTTTGATCATCTTACCAGGCATATCCTCACTTTCAGGATTCTCCCTCTCATCTCACTACTTTGTTCTTTAACTCTACTTCCCTCATCCTTTTCACATTCTTTCTCTTCTCTATTTCTTTTATCTTCCCCTTTTGCTTTTTCCTCCTTGTATCTTCTCAAATACTGTTTTTCTCCATGGTTTCTGCAGCCTCTTTTTCTTCTCCTCCCCACTTATTTCTCCCCATTTTTTCTATCTTTTCATTACATCTTCTTATACCTCTTTGTCTTTATTCCCTATTTTCTCTTCTTTTTGTCACCAATTGAATGAGGAGTAGAAAATATACCTTACCATGATTGCACTGTTTGCCACATCTTCATGAAACCTCTTCTTATTCCTGCTTCCCTGGATTTTCCTAATACTTCATCCAGTTTGTCTCTGATTTGTCCTTGCCTCCCTCCTTCCAGCAATCTGAGCACCTATCTACTCTCCTGCATCCCCGTGGAAGCTCCTTGTGCAAAAGAATAATGTCTTCTCCATCACTGCCTCCTCCATAACACTTAGCATAATGGCTTGCAATTGGTAGAAATATTTATTCAATAAATATTCCTGAATATACACATAAAATGGTTAACATGACAATTTAATATGTGATCAGCAGTTGCAAGTTTTTATCTGCTGAGAAAGTTCTACAGCTAGTGCTCTCTATTCTGCTAAAAAGAGATTTATTTCCAAGATAAATTTCCAAGGAACTGTTGTTTCAGAAAAAACTTATTATTTGGAGAGTATGAGTTTAGAACCGGAGTAACCACTGTATTTGTCATTAAGCATACAGGGGCCTTAATGAATGAACTAGCTGGGGTTAGGGAGAAGGGAATGAGCCAGACCATGGTCCTGGGAAGCAGGAGGAATGTTTGGGCCCTGAGTCACCCCATATGATAGATATGCTATAGTCCAAATGATAATATTTGAGAGATTTTGATGAATTTACTTTATTGTTTGATTTCAAAATTTTAAAGTGAGCTCAATATAGATCTCTTCTTCACTTCCTCTTCTTTCAAGGGCAAGGGAGAAGATAAATTAGATCCAAATGGTGAGTATTTTAGCTTTTACTGTGGCAGGTAAAGATGTAAACTTACCCTGGGTATGTGGGATTTTTGTGTCACTCGTAGTTAACGCAAAAGTACTAAAAATGACCTAAGAGGCCTTAGGTGATCTTTGCCATATCTTCTTCTCCTCCACCCCTACAAGTCTTTGGTCTCATATTTTTCTGCTGGTTCTCTCCACTCCAGCCATCATTTCTTCAGTAGGCTGGGCATAGGTTTGCTCCCACGTCGGGGTTTTGTGCCCTCTGCCAAGAATGCTTTTCCCCAACACTTACCAAATCTTAATGGTGATTTGTGAATGTCAAGATTATTTTATTCTTTTTCATTTGCTTTTTAATACCAGGATGTAGTATTTTTTTTTTTTTTTTTTTTTTTGTGGTACGCGGGCCTCTCACTGTCGTGGCCTCTCCCCCTGCGGAGCACAGGCTCCGTACGCGCAGGCTCAGCAGCCATGGCTCATGGGCTCAGCCACTCCACGGCATGTGGGATCCTCCCAGACCGGGGCACGAACCCGCGTCCCCTGCATCGGCAGGCGGACTCTCAACCACTGCGCCACCAGGGAAGCCCCAGGATGTAGTATTTTTATCAAAAAAAGATACATTTTAAAATGTAATAATATGAGATACAATTTGAAAATCTTGAAGGGAATAGAATAGCTACTATACGTACTCTTAAACAACTAAGAGAACAAGAGATGGCCTCATGGCTCCATCCCTCTATTCTTTTAGGTCATTAGTTAGAAGTCATTTTCTTAGGCCTTTCCTCTTCACCTTCCCTAAAACTGTGAAACCTCTTACTTTATATCATTCTTTCATACTTTCTCTTTTTATTTTTCACTCATGATATACACTCTAACGTTGCATATCAGCTTCCTCAGGACTGGTTTCCTGGCCCCAAGCTTGGTTTTATGCTCTGCTAGTACCATCTTTAAATTCTTAATAACTTTTGAATAAGGGCCTTGTGTTTTCAGTTGGCGTTGGGCCCTGCAGATTATGTAGCCAGTTCTGAGTTTACTTGCTTTTAATATTGCCTGTCTCACCTCTAGAATATAATCTGGTTGGAGGCTGGGATTTACATCTTTTTTGAGCATTTGATACATGTTTGAAAAATATTAGTATAATAAATAAGTTAATAAATGGAGCAATGAGTCTGGTAGGTATAAATTGAGTGGAGTTCTTGCTTGTCTTTTTCTTATACATTTTTTACTATGCATAAAAATATGTATTGGGAGGGGGGTTTGTGCTGCTATTTATGTAGTAAAAGTTAACCAGGAACCTACTCTATAGCACAGGGAACTCTACTTAGTGGTCTGTGGTGACCCAAATGGGAAGGAAATCTAAAAAAGAGTGGAGATATATATATATTATATATATATATAACTTCTCTACTTTGCTGTACAGCAGAAACTAACACAACATTGCAAAGCAACTATACTCCAATAAAAATAAAAACAAAAAAATAAAATTAAAAAAAAAGTTAACCAAGGTTGGAGAAATAAAAAAAGCCAAAGCATTGTTTGTTTTTAGAAATATATGCTGGAAATCATGGCATTGCACCGTGGGTCTCTGAAGGCACAGGCTCAGGGAGTACCTATAGAAGTATATATGTGGTAGTATACACATAACATAAAATTTACCATTTTAGCCATTTTCAAGTGTACGATTCAGTGGCATTAGGTACATTCACATTGTTGTACAACTATCATTACCAACCATCTCCATAACATGTCCATCTTCCCGGATGAAATGGGGAATTCCTAATTCTCCCTTTACCCCAGCTCCTGGCAATCACCATTCTACTTTCTGTCTCTATGAATTTGACTACCCAAGTTACTTCATATAAGTAGAATCATACAATATATGTCCTGCTGAGCTTCAAGGTGCATCCATATTTTAACATGTGGCAGAATTTCTTTCCTTTTTAAGACTGAATAATATTCCATTGGATATAGAGGCCACATTTCTTTCTTTTTTTTTTTTTTTGCAGTATGTGGACCTCTTACTGTTGTGGCCTCTCCTGTTGCAGAGCACAGGCTCCGGACGCGCAGGCTCAACGGCCATGGCTCACGGGCCCAGCTGCTCCGCGGCACATGGGATCTTCCCGGACCGGGCACGAACCTGCGTCCCCTGCTTTGGCAGGTGGACTCTCAACCACTGCGCCACCAGGGAAGCCCTAGAGGCCACATTTTTTTAATCAGTTCACACATTGATGAACACTTGAGTTGCTTCCACCTTTTGGCTTTGTGAATAATGCTGCTATGAACATGGGTGTACAAATGTTTGAGTCCCTGCTTTGAATTCTTTTGGGTTTTAACCCAGAAGTGGAATTTTCAGATCCTATGGTGATTCTATGTTTAGTTTTTTGAAGAATCATCTTACTGTTTTCCATAGCAGCTGCACCATTTTACATTCACATCACCAACGCAAACAGGTTCCAATTTCTCCAGGTTCTCACCAACATTGTTGACTTTTTATAATATCCATCATAATTGAGGGTCATTTCCCTAATGATTAGTGATGTTGAACATTCTTTCATGTGCTTATTGACTATTTGTATATCTTCTTTGGAGTCATATATATTCAAGTCCTTTGTCATTTTTAATATTTTCTACCATTCCATGGGTTGCCTTTTCACTCTGTTGACAATGTCTTTTTTAAAAAATTAAAAAAAAATTATTTTATATTATTTATTTATTTTTGGCTGTGTTGGGTCTTCGTTGCTGTGCATGGGCTTTCTCTAGTTGCGGCGAACGGGATACTCTTCATTGTGGTTTGCACGCTTCTCATTACGGTGGCTTATCTTGTTGCGGAACACGGGCTCTAGGCGTGCGGACTTCAGTAGTTGTGGTTTGCGGGCTGTAGAGTACAGGCTCAGTAGTTGTGGCGCATGGGCTTAGTTGCTCTGTGGCTTGTGGCATCTTCCCAGCCCAGGCATCAAACCTGTGTCCCCTGCATTGGCAGGAGGATTCTTAACCGCTGCACCATCAGGGAAGTCCCGACACGGTCTTTTGATGCACAAAATTTAAGATTTTGAGGTAGTCCAATTAATTTTTTTATTTTGTTGCCTGTGCAAATCCAATGTCATGAAACTTCTTCTGTGTTTTCTTCTAAGAGTTTTATCATTTTGACTCTTACTTTTAGGTCTTTGAGCCATTTTGAGTTAATTTTTGTGTATAATATAAGCTAAAAGTACTACTTCATTCCTTTACATATGGATATCCAGTTTTTTCTAACACCATTTATTGAAAAGACTGTCTGTTCCCCATGGAAAGGTGTTGGCACTATATATACGAGCATTTGTTTCTGATATCTCTATTTTACTTCCTTGGTCTGTATGTCTTTATGCTAATTCCACAGTATTTTGATTATTGAAGCTTTGTAGTAAGTTTCAAAATCAGAAAGTGTGAGACCTCCAACTTTGTTCCTCTTTTTCAAGATTGTTTTAGCTGTTTGGGGTTTCTTGAAATTCCAGGGTACATGGGACCTTGAAGTAAATGTAAATAATTTTGGTTCTAATTTACTTCAGAGACTTTTGTGGGCAACAGCTAAACTGCCCATCTCACTAGTTCAGGAAGATACAAGGGGCTTTGATAGGTACTGGGGGAGCAGCTTCACAAAGGGGACATCCTTGGAAACTGAGAGGAGGGCTGCCATGCCTGTTATTAACTACAAGGACTGGGAGATCCTCCTTACACCCTCCTCATTCTTCTTGTAGAACTATAGCCAGTATCACAAGCAGGATATTGAAACTGATATGTTCAGAATATTTATTACATCATCATAAGGATTGCTCATGTTGCTCTTTTATGGCCACAACTGCTTCCCTTTCACCCTCACCCCTGCTCCTTAACCCATGGAAACCACTAAACTGTTCTCCATTTCTATATCCAATTCCAGGATATATATATATATATATTCAATTCATTCATATACATATATGTTAGAATATATATAGTATATGATGTATAGTATGATTATATATGTATAATATATATATATTATATATATATAATGAAGTATGTAACTATTTGGAATTTTTTTTTTTCACTCAGCATCATTCTCTGACAGTTCCTCCAGGTTATCATGTTTCAATAGTTTGTTCCTTTTTGTATACAGTTTGCTTAACCATTCATCCGTTGAAGGACATCTGGGATATTTGTAGTCTTGAGCTATTACAAATAAAACCTCTATAAACATTCACATACGGTTTTTTATGTGAATATAAGTTTTTATTTTTCTAGGATAAATGCCCAGAAGTACACTTGCTGGGGTGCTTGTTAATTGCATGATTAGTTTTATAAGAAACTGCCAAACTGTTTTCCACAGTGGCTGTACAGTGGCTGTCTATTCTAAAGAGCAGTGGTTCTTTTTCTGTTTTAGCCGTTCTGAAAGGTATGCAGTGATAGCTCAATTGGATTTTCATTTTCATTTCCTTAATGACAAATGATGTTGAACATCTTTTCATGTGCTTACTTTTTTGTTTATCTTTTTCAGTGAAACGTCTACTGATGTCTTTTGCCTTTTACATTATTTTATTTTAATTTAATTTTTTTTAACATTTGAATTTTGAGAGTTTTAAAATACTGTAGATGCAAGTCCTTTGTTGGTTATGTGACTTGCAAATATTTCCCTACATCCTGTAGCTTACATTTTCATTGACTTAATAGGGCCTTTCATAGACGAAAAGTTTTGAATTATTATGAAGTGAAATTTATACTTCTATGGATCATTCTTTCAGTTTCAAGTAGAAAAAAATATTTGTATAACCTTGTATCCTAGAGATTTTATCCTTTTTATTCCTAAAAGTTTTGTAGTTTTAGGTTTTAATATGAATCCATAATCCATTTTGAGGTAATTTTTTATAAGTTGTGAGATCTAAATTGAGGTTTATTTTTTTTGCCTATGCTTGTCTGCTTCGTCCAGCACCATTTGTTGAAAAGTCTATCTTTCCTTCATTGAATTAATTCTGTACTTTTTCCAAAAAACGTTAGGCATATTTGTGTGGGTGTATTTCTGTGTTTTCTATTCTTTTTTGTTGAGCTCTGTGTCTGTGTCTCTGCTAATACCTCATAGTCATTACTACTCTAGTTTTTATGTAATAAGTCTTAAAATTGGGTGGACAGACTCCCCTCATTTTGTTGTTCTTTTCAAAATTGTTTTAACTGTTCTAGTGCCTTAAACTTCCTATATAAGTTTTAGAATAATTTTGTGTATGTCTAAGAAAAAAATCTTGCTGGGAATTTGATAAGGACTGCATCAAATCTGTATATCAGTTTGAGGGAGAACTGACATTGTTATCACGTGGAATCTTCCAGTCCATGAACACAGTATGCCTTTCTCTTTGTTTGGACATTTGGTGACTTCTTTCATCAGTATGTTGTAGTTTGCAGCACACAAGTCCTGAAGATGTTTCGCTAGATTTACATATAAGCATTTCATATTTTTTAGAGATTGTAAGTGGTATTATATCTGTAACTTCAATGTCCAGATGTTCATTGCTGGTATATAGACTTACAATTGATTTTGTTTGCTTATCTTGTATCCTGTGACCTTAGTGAACTTATTTTTAGGAGTTTTCACTTATTATTTTAGGAGTTTTTGGTAGATTCCTTGAGATTTTCTGTGTAGAAAATCATGCCATCTGCTAATAGGAATCATTTTATTTCTTCCTTTCCAACTTGTATAACTTTTGTTTTCTTTTCTTGTCCTATTGCACTGGCTAGAAATTCAAGCACTAAGTTGAATGAGAAATGAAAGCAAGTGTCCTTGCCTTTTTCCCAATCTCAGTCTCTTACCATTACATATAACATTAGCTGTACTTCTTTGTAGATGCTCTTTATGAAGTTGAGGAAATTACCCTATATTATTACCTATTATTACCCTATATTATTACCTATTATTACCCTTTATTCCTATGGTATATATTTTTCTTTGTTTTTAAGTCTGAGGGTTTTTTTTTTTATCATGAATGGCTGTTAAATTTTGTCATATGCTTTTTCTGCATTCATTCAATTCTACTTGCTGATATTTTGTTAAAAGATTTTTGCATTTATATTCATGAGAATTATGGATATTTCTCTGGTTTTTTTTGTATGGTCCTTGTCTTGTTTTGATATTAAGGTAATACTAACTTCAAAAAATAAATTAAAAAGTATTCTCTCCTTTCTATTTTCTAGAAGAGATTGTTTAGAACTGGTGTAATTCTTCTTTAAACATTTAGTAGAAATCTCCAATGAAATCATTTTGTCCTGGAGATTTCCTTTTTTTTTTTTTGAGACTGTAAATTACAAATTCAGTTTTCTTAATTGACACAGGATTATTAAAATGATCTATTCATATTAGGTGACTTGTGATAGCTTGTGTTTTTTAAGGAACTGGTCAATTTTTTAAGTTGTCAAATTAATAAGTGTAGAGGTGGTATTGAGGTGTTTCTTTGCAGCCTTGCGAGGGTAGACATCTAGGCTCGCCACTCAGCCTTTGCTGGCAAGGGTAGGAGTGGGGCCACAGTTTTTTCAGCAGTGTTTATTAGGTGGAGTAGTGCAGTTGTTGGTTAAAAGGTTTCTGTCTTGTTATGTTTTTCCTTTCCTGGTCCTTTAACTAGAGAGAGTAGGCTTTTGTTGGGATCTCCAGGTTGCCTGGATTCTTTAGCTCCAACTATAGGCTATATGAGACAAAACCCAGAAACATATGCAGATCCTCCCCCCATCCCAAAAAACCCCCAGAAAGAAACCAGAGAAAACCACATTGTTGTTTTTCGGGTCTTGAGGTTCTTATTCAGTCTACATTCTTACTTTCATCTTTTAGAGTCTTTTTGTGGTGTTCTGTGTATAATATCTAAGGTTTTTAGTTGTATTTAGTGAGAGGAATAGGGAAAAGTATATATATAAGTATATAAGTACTTATATATAAGTATATATATTCTATCTTCCTACCAGTCCATGATATATTTTTAAGTAGAAAATAATCTTAAACAACAATATGTATGGTGTGAACCAGTTTTTATGTATGCAGAACATAAAAAAGGAAAAATTACCATATTATATATGATAAGTATATGAGTTATAATATATAATGATATAAATATATACTATATAAATTAAACACATAGATGTCTAATTATTACAAAATTGCTCTCTTAAAATGGAGAACTTTTTCTTGTAAGTTACCCATTTTTTCTTCCTTTCTCATTCTTTCTTTTTTTTCTAATTAATTAAATGTTACTTGGACAGGGACTTCCCTGGTGGCGCAGTGGTTAGGAATCCGCCTGCCAATGCAGGGGACAGGTTCGATCCCTGGTCCAGGAAGATCCCACATGCTATGGAGCAACTAAGCCCAGTGCACCACAACTACTGAGCCTGTGCTCTAGAGCCTGTGAGCCACAACTACTGAGCCCATGTGCCACAACCACTGAAGCCCACGTGCCTAAAGCCCGAGCTCCACAACAAGAGGAAACTACTGCAATGAGAAGCCCATGCACCGCAACAAAGCGTAGCCCCCGCTCAGTGCAACTAGAGAAAGCCCAGGCACAGCAACGAAGACCCAACGCAACCAAATAAATAAAATAAAAATACATAAAATAAATAAATAATAAATAAATAAAATTTAAAAATAAATATATAATAAATAAATAAAAAAATATATTAGTTGGACAATTTCATAACAAAGAAGACATTATGGCTTGCTTACAAAAATCTAAAAGTTTGTAGATGTGTAGTCGTCTTCTCCCTCTGCAGAAGCACCTTTTTCCATCAGCCATACACAGGCCTCAATACAGATTTGTTCTCATGGATTAATACCTTCAATTATGTCTAGTCTTTCACACTCTTCAGTCACAGCACCCAGTTTCTCAACTTCACCTATTTTCTCAGCAACTTTGAAAGCTCTTTCAAATGATGTCCTTAATAATCAGAGGAATTTTACTGTCTTTCGCACATATAAGGTTTATCAATAGTGTATAATTGCTCCTCTGTGGACAAAATATATAGTTTGTTCAAATGTTCTTTCCATTTGAAAATTTCTTTCATTCTTATAATTTCCTCTTGAACGTTATTGGGGAAAGGGACCATAATTGACAATCTGCTGGATCTGATCTTGACAGCCAGCTGTGCATTAGACATCTATCCATCCTTCTGGATATTAGCTTTTCTGTTAATTGGCTGGAAGTACTTTCCTCTTGCTCCATGCCATGGAATAGGTGATACACTGTGAAATTTTCAGAGTAAAGAGGAAAATCCCTCTCACACCGGTGACCTTCATTGCTGTGGATAATCTGACAATTTTCTTTATTTTCTCTATTGCTCTATTCAGGTTTTCTGTTTCTTACTGTGTTAATTTTGGTGTCAGTTTGGCTATCATAGTACTTATTGGTCTGTTTTATAGAACATGAAGTGTTTCATCAATATTCCTAATTTTATTACAAAACCATGAGAGTAATCCATTATAATCATTTTATTCATTATATCTCCTTTCTAATTTTGATTTCTTGATCTTATTTTTATTAAACTTAACAGTATTTTTCCTATTTTATTAGACTTTTTCAGCAACTGTAATATGAATTTATCCATCAATTTTACTAACTTTTAGTTCTGTATTTTGTTTTGCATTTCCACGTATTATTTCCTTCCCTCAAATTTTCTTTGGGTTGCTTTTTCTCATTTTTCTGAAATCTCAGCTAATTTGCATTTCAGAAAATAAGATTTTAGTGAACATTCTCCACTGCAGAAAAATAGTTGTATGTATTTGTTTAAAAAATGCTGACTCCCTCTGAGAAAGTTAGACTCAATTTTGGGAGAAGATTGAAAAGATATGGTGTGTCTAGGTCGGCTATGCTCAGTTCCTCCCTGCCTTGCGATGTAGGAGATTCTGGTGTATGCCCTGACTGGTCATCATTACATGGTTATAACATGACCACACATGTGTAGTGCCTGGTTGATACATAGAACCCATGGACAGTACAGCAATATGATGCCAGAAGTGACATAATCAGAAACTAGGTCAGAGCTTGATACTGGTGTTAGGTAGCATAGCTTAGTAAAAGAGTTTCAGGGTAATATGATCAAGAGTCCCCACCCTGGAGATCTAACATACAGGCAGTACTTCACCCTGAAAAGGCAGAATACCTGAATACCCACCACCTGAGTGCCTCTCCCATGAAGAAACTGGGATGATCTGAGAAACCATGGTTCTTTAGCTTTCCCATCCTGATGCATTTTGATATCCTTTGCTGCAATGTAGCTTTGAGCTGACTACAGTAAAATTTAACTACTAGTCATGCATTTGTGTCACATTTTCACCAAGTCAAGCCCAATCCTCTGTGAAACTATTTCAAATGAGTTCTTCAGTGAACAGTATTAAAGTATAATTTTCAGAAATGCAAAATCATGATTCTCAGGCAAATACAAAAAATGAGTACATGTCAAAGGCTTTAACTCATTAATTAATGAAGGAACCAATAATACATTGTGACTGGTTCAAAGAGCACTTAAGAAGCAAGAGTTCACAGGCAATTAAACAAAGAAATGTTGAGACAATTATTGAGTCAGATGTAAACTGTTTAATGTCTAATATCTATAAATTTGTGAGAGTAATCTCTTTGACAGAAATTATTTGTATCACTATAGGACAAAAATACATTTGCTAAAAAGTAACTTCATTAAGTCTGTAACTTTTAATTAGTCTTTAACAGTGAGATGAACTAAGTAAATTCTCCTAAACAATCCTTGAGTGATCTTTGCCCCTATATAATATTGAAAAGATGTGATGCCCACATTTTTATTTTCAAGTTTCAGACCGTTTTTCTGACAATGGAAAATCTCCTAAAACAGTTGGTGAGAATGCCCATGATAAAGTCTTTGATGATTAAATCTTACCATCTCTAGCACTAGAAACATGATTGGAAGTAAGAACATGTTTCCTTTGAAAGTTTGAAAAATGATTTCAACTTATTTGGTGAGAAACACTTTTCTTCAATTTTTACCAAGCTATGTGGAAAATTATTTAGGCAGCCAAGCATGGAAGAGACTGGGCAGAAATTAGTCAATTTTTACTGTAGAAAAAGAAAAGGGGAAAGAAAAAGAACAGAGAAGGGGAGTTTTGATGCCACCATGGCCAGAAGACTTAGAGATATGCTAAGATGGACAGACAAGAAGAATGATTAAGTGTGCTAGTTTTTACTAAGCCTAAGAGCAGTTCTCTAGCTTATGCTAAGAATCACATGGAGGAAGTTTGCTAAAACACAGCTTCTGGGTGCCATCCCCAGCAGATGATCTCAAAATGTGGTCCCCCAGACCAGCAGAATCAGCTTCACCTAAGAACTTTTTAGAGATGCAAATTCTTAGGTCCTGCTCTATTCAGAAACTTTGGGATTGGGGCCTAATATGTTTTTAAGCCCTCAAGGTTATTCTGATTACACTCAAGTTTGAGAACTCCTCCCTAAGGATAAGCTAGGAGTCACTTGGGGTTGAGAATAATCAAGGATAGTCGAGAAGCATTATCACAACCCACAGGCAATGTCCTAAGCACTTGACACGTTCCACGTCAGTTAACTTCTCCCAACAAAACTATTAGGAAGGTGCTATCATCATCTCCATGGATCGATGAATAAAGTGAGTTGCAGTGGTGAAGCCTTCAGCACAGTCACAGACAGGGAAATGGTGGAGCCAGGATCTGCCCCCAGAGCCTGCATTTCTAATCACTGCTCTACTTTTTCTCATCTTCTACGTAGACATTGGTTTTTATTGTTTTCTTCAGAATTGCTTTCAATGCATATTACATTCAAATAAATTATTTCATCATTTTTGTATCTGTCTTAATGTCACTCTTTCTAATACTATCCGTGGCATATTTCTTGATGATTTCTTCATCCACACATAGACCTCTATAGTATATTGGACTTTTAATTCTTTAACCTGCTCTTCCTAATAGTCTATCTTCTAGCCTACAACACTCACCCACTCTCATGGTTGTTTTCTAGGATTTAGAAATACCAGTAGCTTTACCCTCTTCACAATCTCAGTTCCAGGAAGACTCTAATCTGATTACCACCTTCCACTTTTCCAACTCCACTCCTCTAGTGAGCTCCAAAAATTTGAACTCAGAGGACCCTAAAATCATGTTATCCTATTGACTTTTCACTGTTATACCTATGGAGTTGATAAATGGAATATTGCCTGCCACATCAGTAAACAAAGGATGTCATAGTCCTCAATGATTACAGCCCTCCAACGTGAGCTGGTAAGCTCTGAGGAATCTCAGGATGTGAAAACGTGAGATACTGGCCTCAGATAGGTGAGGTGCATATCAAAGGAATGATTTCAATGAGCCCAGACTCTTGCATCTTCCCATACATAGAAAAGTGCTAAATTCCTTAACTTGGGATATCTGATTTTCTTTAATTAACAACAACTTTTGATGTTCAGACTACCTGCTGTTTGTTGCAAGAATTCTGTATAACCTGGCCACCCCCTCGCCTCCTCGAAGCAGCTCTCTCAGGGTTACTTGTGATGCTGCCTCCTGGCTTGAAGTCCTAAAAATTCCTGCTGAATAAAACGTAATTCTCAGCTTTTAGGTTGTGTATATTTTTTAAGTCGACAGTCCTTAAGTCCTTACTCATTCAGCTGAGAGCCCAGTCTCCATCATATTAATCACCTTTTCCCATACACCTCAGCAACCTTGTCTTTCTTTTCCTGCATTATAGTCATATGGTTAAACCCAAACTTTGTTAAATGTAACCCGACAACCCATCCCATACCTACACACAGGCTGCTGAAACTAGTGTGGGAAAATGACCGTGCTGATTGGCCTTACATAAAAATTATGACCTCTAACCTTAGCGCTGCCCAGCAGTTGTGCTACGTTTCCCTGGTCCAGTGGTTGTCAAATGTATCTGTACACTGGTATCAATTGTGGAGCTTCCAAAAATACTCATGCCTCTGTCCCACTCCCAACGATTGTGATTTAATTGGTCTGGGATATGGCCTGGGGTGTGAATTTTTAAAAGATGCTTGTAATCCAGTCCATTTACACTTGAGCTCTTCTAAATGACTTTTCCACGTTTCTTTCCTCAAGTCTCTGACACCTCCTTGATTATCCTCTCTCTCAGCTTGCTTCATTTTTCACTGAGAAAATAGAAACCAATAGAAGAGAGCTTCTATACACTCCAGTCACTAAATCTACAAACCTAAAGTTATCTGGACCCATTTATTCTGCCTCCCCAGCTAGTATCCTGGATGCACTGCCCATGCTCCTATCTAAGGCCAACCTGCCTCTTATGCACTGCATCCCATCAACTCTTCCCTACTCAAGAGCAGCATTTCAGCAAAATATTCATTGTCTCCCATTACTTGAAATTGGGAACAACAACTTAACTATTCTTTTGTAAAAAATATTTATTTATTTGTTTGTTTATTATTTATTTATTTACAGTAGGTCCTTGTTGGTTATCTGTTTTAAATATAGCAGTGTGTACATGTCAATCCTAAACTCCCAATCTATCCCTCCCCCCCGTCCTTCCCCACTGGTAACCATAAGTTCATTCTCTAAGTCTGTGAGTCTGTTTCTGTTTTGTAAATATGTTCATTTGTATCATTTTTTTTAGATTCCGCATATAAGCAATATCATAAGATATTTGTCTTTTGCTGTCTGACTTACTTCACTCAGTATGGCAATCTCCAGGTCCATCCCTGTTGTTGCAAATGGTGTTATTTCATTCTTTTAAATGGCTGAGTAATATTCCATTGTATATATGTACCACATCTTCCTTATCCATTCATCTGTTATGGACATTACATTGCTTCCATGTCTTGGCTATTGTAAACAGTGCTGCAATGAACGTTGGGGTGCATGTATCCTTCCTAAACACGTTTTTCTCTGGATATAGGCCCAGGAGTGGGATTGCTGGATCATATGGTAGCTCTATTTTCAGTTTTTAAGGGACCTCCGTACTGTTCTCCATAGTGGCTGTACCAATTTACATTCCCACCAACAGTGTAGGAGGGTTCTCTTTTCTCCACATCCTCTCCAGCATGTATTGTTTGTAGATTTTTTGATGATGGCTGTTCTAACGGATGTGAGGTGATATCTCACTGCAGTTTTGATTTGCATTTCTCTGATAATTAGCGATGTTGAGCATCTTTTCATGTGACTGTTGGCCATCTGTATGTCTTCTTTGGAGAAATGTCTATTTAGGTCCTCCACCCATTTTTTGATTGGGTTGTTTGCTTTTTTGGATATTGAGCCACATGAGCTGTTTGTAAACTTTGGAGACTAATCCCCTGTCGTTCACATCGTTTGCGAATATTTTCTCCTATTCTGTGGATTGCCTTTTCGTTTTGTTTGTGGTTTAATTTGCTGTGCAAAAACTTTTGAGTTTAATCGGGTCCCACTTGTTTATTTCTGTTTTTTGCCCATTACTCTGGGAGACGGATCGAAAAAGATCTTGCTGTGATTTATGTCAAAGTGTGTTCTGCCTATGTTTTCCTCTTGAGAGTTTTACAGTATCCAGTCTTACACTCAGGTCTTTAATCCATTTTGAGTTTGTTTTTATGTATGAAGTTAAAGACTGTTCTAGTTTCACTTTTTACTATACATGTAGCTGTCCAGTTTTCCCACCACTTTGTGGAGAGTTTTTATCCTAAATGGGTGTTGAATTTTGTCAAAATAGTTTTCTGCATCTATTGAGATCATCATATGGTTTTTATTCTTCAATTTGTTGATGTGGTGTATCACACTGATTTACAGATATTGAAAAATCCTTGCATCCCTGAGATAAATCCCACTTGATCATGGTGTATGATCTTTTTAATGTATTGTTGGATTTGGATTGCTAGTAATTTGTTGAGGATTTTTGCATCTATGTTCATCAGTGATATTGACCTGTAATTTTCTTTTTTGTGTGGTATCTTTGTCTGGTTTTGGTATCAGGGTGATGGTGGCCTCATAGAATGAGTTTGGGAGTATTCCTTCCTTTGAATTTTTTGGAATAGTTTCAGAAGGATAGGAGTTAACTTCTTCTCTAAATGTTTGAGTATTGGCCTATCTAAGTCCAACCTGCCTCTTATGCACTGGATACCATCAACTCTTCCCGACTCAAGAGCATCTTTTCAGCAAAATATTAGTTGTCTTCCCCTATTTGAAATTAGGAACAACTTAATTATTCTTGTTTACTATGTTTCTCCAATGCTTAGAACTGAGCCTTGCAAATAGTGAACATTCAAGAAATATTAATTGAATGAATACATTTTTATCACTATTTGCTGTGCTGGTTATTTATTGTTTGGCCCTAAATCCATCTGTGCCCTTTTTTGGCTTTGCTCTATACCCAAGGAATCTGGCTTCTAAAGGCGGCTTTACCTGGGTTTCCTGGCCCTCTGGCTTCCCGCTAGGTTCTGCTCAAGTTAGGCAGGAAATCAAGGGGTAGGGGGACAGGTCAGGATATGTCTTTCTGGCTACAATTGTAATAGCTAGGTCTCTTCCTGACCTTGTTCCCAGGCATTCCTCTTCCTGCACTGCAGCTTCTCTCAGTGAGCTCTGGTAACATAATTTTCTCCCCCTCTGCTTCTGTCACAGGAGTGGCCATGGAACCCCACTGTTACTTGTCTCAAGTATGTCAACATTCTTTATTGGCTCCTTTAGTGCTGCTCGTGCCTCTAACTCTAGTCCCTTCATTGAAATCCCTTTGTATGACCATCTGGAGAGAATTAAGTCTCTATCAGGACCTTGATGGACAGAGTCGCTTTACTAATCAGTTGTACTTTTATTTTAAAATGTATCATTACCACCCTGGATAAATCTTGAGGGAATTATGCTGAGTGGAAAGAGCCAATCCCCAAAGGATACATACTGTATGACTCCATTTATATTACATTCTTGAAATGGCAAAATTATAGGACTGGAGAACAGATTAGTGATGGCCAGGAGTTAGGGATTGTTGTATGTATTGGGAGGGGGGAAGGTGAGACGGAAGTAGGTGTGGCTGTAAAAGGGCAATAGAAGGGATACTTGTGGTGGTGGAAATGTTCTGGATCTTGACTATATCAGTGTCAGTATCCTAGTTATGATGTTGTACTAAAGCCTTACAAGATGCTACTGTGGGAAAAATTGGGTAAAATGTACATGGGATTTCTGCATTATTTCTTACAGCTATATGTGAATCTATAATTACCACTAAATAAAATGTTTAATCAAATGTATCTATTTACATGAAAGAGAATAAATTCCATTTACCTTACTTGCAAAGGTATATGGGGAGACTTACTGTTCAGATCATGAAGCCATACTGGAGCCATGACTGTGCACCTGTGACAGGGTTTGCCATCCTAGGCACAGCAATGAATGAAGCACCAAAAAATTCACCCTTGTAAACCCAAACCCAGAAGGAAAAAGGCATTGGCACCTTTGGGTAACTTCTAAGTGCCATCCACTGCACGAAGTATTTCACATATTAATATATATGATTTATTTAGCACTTGAAATTTCTCTTTAAGGAAAATGTAATTATTGCTCCATTATTTAATTGTGGTAAAGTATACATAACATCTACCATTTTAACCATTTCTAAGTGTTTAATTCAGGGGTATTAAGTGCATTTGCACTGATGTGCAGCCATCATCACTACCTACCTCCAGAACTTTTTCATCTTTCCAAACTGAAACTCCCACTTGCTCCTTGCTCCTGGCAACCACCTCTGGCAACCACCTCTCTCTGTCTAACAATTTGTCTAACAATTTGTCTAACCACCTCTGTCTAACAATTTGACTACTCTAGTTACTGCATACAGATGGAGTTATGCAATATTAGTCCTTTTCTGTCTGGCTTATTTTACATAGCATAATGTCTTCAAGGTCCATTCATGTTGTAGCCTGTGTCAGAATATCTTCTCTTTTAAAAGCTAAATAATATTTGATTGTGTATATATTATATATGTATATATAATATGTATATATATATAATATGTATATATATGTGTATATATTATATATATATGTATGCGTATGTATGTATGTATATATGATATATATATATATCACAATCAAATATATATATATATACACACACATATATATACACACACACACACATATATCACATTTTATTTCATTCATCTGTTTATGGACATCTTAGTTGCTTCCACTTTTCAGCTATTGTGAATAATGTTGCTATGAACATGAGTGTACAAATATCTGTTCGAGTTCCTGCTTTCCATTCTTTTTTGTATATATCCGGAAGTGGAATTACTGGATCATATGGTAATTTTATGTTTAAGTTTTTCAGGAATTGCCATACTGTTTTCCACAGTGATTGCAACATTATTTCTCCCAGTTTATAAATGAGAAAAATAAGGCTCAGAGAGGTTAAATGACTAGCATAGTTTTGTCCAGTTGGTAAATGGTAAAATCAGGATTCTCATTTGTGCCTCTTTTATGTCAAAGCTCCACTATAGCATATTACAAGCTACCCTGGCAAATGGTCAAGGCAAAGGGCAAAGCTTTTTGTTTTGTTGTTGTTCAATTGGCTTTAAAAATAAAAATTAGTCACCATGCTTATATGTGGAGATCTACTTAGGCATACATTTCCACAGCTTCTTCACTTCGAGCCTTTCTTTCCAAGCAAAGACTGGTACTTTTCTTGAGGATACGGAGAAGCCCAGCTGTTTAAATATTTATACAACAGTATTGCAAAATGTATGCGTGTCCAGGAAGCCTTTTTTGCATGTAGACATGATTAAACAGGCAGAGGAGCCCATGAAATACTTAAGGTTCCCATATAAAGTCTTTAAGGAATCTTTTCTAAAGCAATAAGAAGATGTTAGGAGAAGCTCCATTCCAGGTGTAGGAGGAAAACATCTAGAAGAATCTGAATGCTCATAGAAAGAGTTGCTATGGCCACATCAGCATGAGTCTCAGTACCCAAGTCCCAGAGGAAAAAGCCTCAGAGAGTCAGCCTCCCTTTAGGTGGGCAAGGAGCCTCTAGCCTCTATACACCAGAGGTCTGTGCTCATTTAGATCGCAAACAGTACTTTGTGTGGGTTCCAGGGAACAAACTGAATGTAATCATACCTGAAAGTCAATCTAATAAGATCTAACTAATGTGTCCTATTTTGGGCAAATACTTCCAGTGCCATTAGCTCTCTCCTGGATGGTAATGGAGTCATGTTAACGTTATTCACATGCATATTTTTGGCTGAATACTTTGTTAAAATAGGGCTCTGGTTACTTGCATGTAATTTTATTTTACTTCTTATTTTTTAATTTCTTTAAGTTTTTAAACATCTTTATTGGGGTATAATTGCTTTACAATGGTGTGTTATTTTCTGCTTTATAACAAAGTGAATCAGTTATACATATACATATGTCTCCATATCTCTTTGCTCTTGTGTCTCCCTCCCTCACACCCTCCCTATCCAACCCCTCTAGGTGGTACAAAGCACCAGCGGATCTCCCTGTGCTATGCGGCTGCTTCCCACTAGGTATCTGTTTTACATTTGGTAGTGTATATATGTCCATGCCACTCTCTCACATTGGCCCAGCTTACCCTTCCCCCTCCTCGTATCCTCAAGTCCATTCCCTAGTAGGTCGCTGTCTTTAAACCCATCTTGCCCCTAGGTTCTTCATGACCTTTCTTTTTAAGATTCCATATATATGTGTTGGTATACAGTATTATTTTTCTCTTTCTGACTTACTTCACTCTGTATGACAGATTCTAGGTTCATCCACTTCACTACAAATAACTCAATTTCGTTTCTCTTTATGGCTGAGTAATATTCCATTGTATATATGTGCCACATCTTCTTTATCCATTCATCTGTTGATGGACACTTAGGTTGCTTCCATGTCCTGGCTATTGTAAATAGAGCTACAATGAACAGTGTGGTACCTGAATCTTTTTGAATTATGGTTTTCTCAGGGTATATGCCCAGTAGTGGGATTGCTGGGTTGTATGGTAGTTCTATTTTTAGTTTTTTAAGGAACCTCCATACTGTTCTCCATAGTGGCTGTATCAGTTTACATTCCCACCAACAGTGCAAAAGGGTTCCCTTTTCTCCACACCCTCTCCAGCATTTATTGTTTCTAGATTTTTTGATGATGGCCATTCGGACCGGTGTGAGATGATATCTCATTGTAATTTTGATTTGATTTCTCTAATGATTAATGATGTTGAGCATTCTTTCATGTGTTTGTTGACAATCTGTATATCTTTGGAGAAATGTCTATTTAGGTCTTCTGCTAATTTTTGGATTGGGTTGTTTGTTTTTTCGATATTGAGCTGTATGAGCTGCTTGTAAATTTTGGAGATTAATCCTTTGTCAGTTGCTTCATTTGCAAATATTTTCTCCCATTCTGAGGGTTGTGTTTTGGTCTTGTTTATGGTTTCCTTTGCTGTGAAAAAGCTTTGAAGTTTTATTAGGTCCCATTTGTTTAGTTTTGTTTTTATTTCGATTTCTCTAGGAGGTGGGTCAAAAAGGATCTTGCTGTGATTTAAGTCATAGAGTGTTCTGCCTATGTTTTCTTCTAAGAGCTTGATAATGTCTGGCCAAAATTTAGGTCTTTAATCCAGTTTGAGTTTATTTTTGTGTATGGTGTTAGGGAGTGTTCTAATTTCATTATTTTACATGTAGCTGTCCAGTTTTCCCAACAACACTTATTGAAGAGGCTGTCTTTTCTCCAATGTATTTTCTTGCCTCCATTATCACAGATAAGGTGACCATATGTGTATGGGTTTATCTCTGGACTTTCTAGCCTGTTCTATTGATCTATATTTCTCTATTGTGCCAGTACCATACTGTCTTGATTACTTCAGCTTTGCAGTATAGTCTGAAGTCCAGGAGCCTGCTTCCTCCAGCTCCGTTTTACTTTCTCAAGATTGCTTTGGCTATTCGGGGTCTTTTGTGTTTCCATACAAATTGTGAAATTTTTTTGTTCTAGTTCTGTGAAAAATGCCAGTGGTAGTTTGATTGCATTGAATCTGTAGATTGTTTTGGGTAGTACAGTCATTTTCACAATGTTCATTCTTCCAATCCAAGAACATAGTATATCTCTCCAACTATTTGTATCATTTTACTTTCTTTCATCAGTGTCTTATACTTTTCTACATACAGCTCTTTGGTCTCCTTAGGTAGGTTTATTCCTAGATATTTTATTATTTTCGTTGCAATGGTAAATGGGAGTGTTTTCTTGATTTCACTTTCAGATTTTTCATCATTATTGTATAGGAATGCCAGAGATTTCTGTGCATCAATTTTGTATCCTGCTACTCTACCAAATTCATTGATTAGCCCTAGTACTTTTCTGGTAGCATCTTTAGGATTCTCGATGTATAGTATCATGTCATCTGCAAACAGTAACAGCTTTACTTCTTCTTTTCCGATTCGGATTCCTTTTATTTCTTTTTCTTCTCTGATTGCTGTGTCTAAAACTTCCAAAACTATGTTGAATAAGAGTGGTGAGAGTGGGCAACCTTGTCTTTTTCCTGATCTTAGTGGAAATGCTTTCAGTTTTTGACCATTTAGGATGATGTTGGCTGTGGGTTTGTCATATATGGCCTTTACTATGTTCAGGAAAGTTCCCTCTATGCCTACTTTCTGCAGTGTTTTTATCATAAATGGTGTTGAATTTTGTCAAAAGCTTTTTCTGCATCTATTGAGATGATCATGTTTTTTCTCCTTCAATTTGTTAATATGGTGTATCACGTTGATTGATTTGCATATATTGAAGAATCCTTGCATTTCTGGGATAAACCGCACTTGATCATGGTGTGTGATCCTTTTAATGTGCTGTTGGATTCTGTTTGCTAGTATTTTGTTGAGGATTTTTGCATCTATGTTTATCAGTGATATTGGTCTGTAGTTTTCTTTCTTTGTGACGTCTTTGTCTCGTTCTGGTATCAGGGTCATGGTGACCTCGTAGAAGGAATTTGGGAGTGTTCCTCCCTCTGCTATATTTTAGAAGAGTTTGAGAAGGATAGGTGGTAGCTCTTCTCTAAATGTTTGATAGAATTTGCTTGTGAAGCCATCTGGTCCTGGGCTTTTGTTTTTTGGAAGATTTTTAATCACAGTTTCAATTTCAGTGCTTGTCATTGGTCTGCTCATATTTTCTAGTTTTTCCTGGTTCAGTCTCAGAAGGTTGTGGTTTTCTAAGAATTTGTCCATTTCTTCCAGGTTGTCCATTTTATTGGCATATAGTTGCTTGTAGTAAGCTCTCATGATCCTTTGTATTTCTGCAGTGTCAGTTGTTACTTCTCCTTTTTCATTTCTAATTCTATTGATTTGAGTCTTCTCCCTTTTTTTCTTGATGAGTCTGGCTAATGTTTTATTAATTTTGTTTATCTTCTCAAAGAACCAGCTTTTAGTTTTATTGATCTTTGCTATCATTTCTTTTTCATTTATTTCTGATCTGATCTTTATGATTTATTTCCTTCTGCTAACTTTGAGGGGGTTTTTTTTGTTTTTCTTTCTCTAATTGCTTTAGATGTAAGGTTAGGTTGTTTATTTGAGATGTTTCTTGTTTCTTAAGGTAGGAATGTATTGCTATAAACTTCCCTCTTAGAACTGCTTTTGCTGCATTCCATAGGTTTTAGGTTATCGTGTGTTCATTGTCATTCGCTTGTAGGTATTTTTTGATTTCCTCTTTGATTTCTTCAGTGATCTCTTGGTTATTAAGTAGTGTATTGTTCAGCCTCCATGTGTTTGTATTTTCTACTGATTTTTTCCTGTAATTGATATCTAGTCTCATAGCTTTGTGGTCGGAAAAGATACTTGATATGATTTCAATTTTCTTAAATTTACCAAAGCTTTATTTGTGACCCAAGATATGATCTATCCTGGAGAATGTTCCATGAGCACTTGGGAAGAATGTGTATTCTGTTGTTTTTGGATGGAATGTCCTATAAATATCAATTAAGTCCATCTTGTTTAATGTATCATTTAAAGCTTGTGTTTCCTTAATTATTTTCATTTTGGATGATCTGTCCATTGGTGAAAGTGGGGTGTTAAAGTCCCCTACTATGATTGTGTTACTGTCGATTTCCCTTTATATGGCTGTTAGTATTTGCCTTATGTATTGAGGTGCTCCTATGTTGGGTGCATAAATATTTACAATTGTTATATCTTCTTCTTGGATTGATCCCTTGATTGTTATGTAGTGTCCTTCTTTGTCTCTTATAATAGTCTTTGTTTTAAAGTCTATTTTGTCTGATATGAGAATTGCTACTCCAGCTTTCTTTTGATTTCCATTTGCATGGAATATCATTTTCCATCCCCTCACTTTCAGTCTGTATGTATCCCTAGGTCCAGAGTGGGTTTGTTTTAGACAGCATATATACAGGTCTTGTTTTTGTATCCATTCAGCCAGTCTCTGTCTTTGGTTGGATCATTTAATCCATTTACATTTAAGGTAATTATCAATATGTATGTTCCTATTACCATTTTCTTAATTGTTTTGGGTTTGTTATTGTAGGTGGTTTCCTTCTCTTGTGTTTCCTGCCTAGAGAAGTTCCTTTATTATTTGTTGAAACCTGGTTTGGTGGTGCTGAATTCTCTTAGGTTTTGCTTGTCTGTAAAGGTTTTAATTTCTCTGTCAAATCTGAATGAGATCCTTGCTGGGTAGCATAATCTTGTTTTTAGGTTTTTCTCCTTCATCACTTCAAGTATGTCCTGCCACTCCCTTCTGGCTTGCAGAGTTTCTGCTGATAGATCAGCTGTTTACCATATTGGGATTCCCTTGTATGTTACTTGTTGTTTTTCTCTTGCTGCTTTTGATATTTTTTCTATGTATTTAATTTTTAATAGTTTGATTAATATGTGTCTTGGTGTGTTTCTCCTTAGATTTATCCTGTATGGGACTCTCTGTGCTTCCTCGAATTGATTGACTATTTCCTTTCCCATATTAGGGAATTTTTCAACTATCATCTCTTCAAATATTTTCTCTGTCCCTTTCTTTTTCTCTTCTTCTTCTGGGACCCCTATAATTCGAATGTTGGTGCATTTTATGTGTTCCAGAGGTCTCTGAGACTGTCCTCAATTCTTTTCATTCTTTTTTGTTTTTTCTGCTCTGCAGTAGTTATTTCCACTATTTTGTCTTCCAGTTCACTTACCCGTTCTTCTGCCTCAGTTATTCTGTTATTGATCCGTTCTAGAGAATTTTAAATTTCATTTATTGTGTTTTTTATCACTGTTTTCTCTTTAGTTCTTCTAGGTCCTTGTTAATGTTTCTTGTATTTTCTCCATTCTATTTCCAAGATTTTGGATCATCTATACTCTCATTATTCTGAATTCTTTTTCAGGTAGACTGCCTACATTCTCTTCATTTGTTGGGTCTGGTGAGTTTTTGCCTTGCTACTTCATCTGCCGTGTGTTTCTCTTTCTTCTAATTTTGCTTAACTTAGTGTGTTTGGGGTCTCCTTTTTGCAGGCTGCAGGTTTGTAGTTCCTGTTGTTTTTGGTGTCTGTCCCCAGTGGCTAAAGTTGGGTCAGTGGGTTGTGTAATCTTCCTGGTGGAGGGGATTAGTGCCTGTGTTTTGGTGGATGAGGCTGGATCTTGTCTTTCTGGTGGACAGGTCCACATCTGGTGGTGTGTTTTGGGGTGTCTGGGGACTTATTATAATTTTAGGCAGCCTCTCTGCTAATGGGTGGGGTTGTGTTCCTGTCTTGCTAGTTGTTTGGCATAGGGTGTCCAGCACTGTAACTTGCTGGTCATTGAGTGGAGCTGGGTCTTGGTGGTGTGATGGAGATCTCTTGGAGATTTTCACCTTTTGATATTACATGGAGCTGGGAGGTCTCTTGTGGACCAGTGTCCTGAACTTGGCTCTCCCACCTCAGAGGCACAGCCCTGATGCCTGGCTGGAGCACCAAGAGCCTGTCATCCACATGGCTCTGAATAAAAGGGAGAAAAAAAAAAAGAAGGAAAGAAGAAGATAAAATAAAATAAAGTTTTAAAAATAAAAAATAATTATTAAAAAAATTTTTAAAAGGTAATTAAAAAAAGAAAGAAGGAAAGAAAGAAGAGAGCAAGCAAACCAAAAAATCCACCAATGATAACAAGTGTAAAAAATATACTAAAACAAAAAAACGGACGGACAGAACCCTAGGAGAAATGGTAAAAGCAAAGCTGTACAGACAAAATCACACACAGAAGCTTACACATACACACTCTCAAAAAGAGAAAAAGGGGGACAAAAATATATTTGTCGTTGCTCCCGAAGTACATCTCCTCAATTTGGGATGATTCGCTGTCTATTCAGGTATTCCACAGATGCAGGTACATCAAGTTGACTGTGGAGATTTAATCCGCTGCTCCTGTGGCTGCTGGGAGAGATTTCCCTTTCTCTTCCTTGTTTGCACAGCTGCCAAGCCTCAGCTTTGGATTTGGCCCCGCCTCTGTGTGTAGGTCGGCGGAGGGCATCTGTTCTTCGCTCAGACAGGGAGGGCCATGGAGTACGGGGCGAGCCTCCGCGGCAGAGGCCAGCGTGACCCTGTAGCAACCTGAGGCGCGCGCGCTGTGTGTTCTCCCGGGGGAAGTTGTCCCTGGATCACGGGACCCTAGCAGTGGCGGGCTGCACAGGGTCCCCGGAAGGGGGTGTGTGTGGATAGTGACCTGTGCTCGCACAGAGGCTTCTTGGTGGCGGCAGCAGCAGCCTTAGCGTCTCATGCCCGTCTCCGCGCTATTAGCCGCGGCTCGCGCCCGTCTCTGGAGCTCCTTTAAGCAGTGCTCTTAATCTCCTCGCGCACCAGGAAACAAAGAGGTAAGAAAAAGTCTCTTGCCTCTTCGGCAGGTCCAAAGTTTTCCCCGGACTCCCTCCCGGCTAGCTGTGGCGCACTAACCCCTTCAGGCTGTGTTCATGCCGCCAACCCCAGTCCTCTCCCTGCGATCCGACCGAAGCTGAGCCTCAGCTCCCAGACCCCGCCCACCCCTGGCGGGTGAGCAGACAAGCCTCTCGGGCTGGTGAGTGCTGGTCAGCACCGATCCTCCGTGCAGGAATCTCTGCTTTGCGGGAATCTCTCTGCTTTGCTGGAATCTCTCTGCTTTGCCCTCCGCACCCCTGTGGCTGTGCTCTCCTCCGCGGCTCTCAAGCTTCCCCTCCTCCGCCACCTGCAGTCTCCGCCTGCGAAGGGGCTTCCTAGTGTGTGGAAACCTTTCCTCCTTCACAGCTCCCTCCCACTGGTGCAGGTCCCGACCCTATTCTGTTGTTCTGTTTTTTCTTTTTTCTTTTGCCCTACCCAGGTACGTGCGGGAGTTTCTTGCCTTTTGGGAGGTCTGAGGTCTTCTGCCAGCATTCAGTAGGTGTTCTGTAGGAGTTGTTCCACATGTAGATGTATTTCTGATGTATTTGTGGGAAGGAAGGTGATCTCCACATCTTACTCTTCTGCCATCTTGAAGCTGTA
Organism: Leucopleurus acutus; assembly: GCF_964270905.1. Taxonomy (NCBI): domain Eukaryota; kingdom Metazoa; phylum Chordata; class Mammalia; order Artiodactyla; family Delphinidae; genus Leucopleurus; species Leucopleurus acutus. The sequence goes on from NC_139156.1 coordinate 50,929,570, forward strand.
TCCTAATTTTAAAATAGATAATAAAAATAGCTTTAGTAAAAGTAATGCCCGGGATTCAGTAATAATAACCACAAAAAGAGTCTGAATCACAATGACTACTTTTATTGAGCTCTTAAAAATGTGCTTGGTACCATGCTAACTTCTTTTACGTAAGTTTCCATCTATGTTCCCCACCCTGACATAGGAACCATTTTTATCTCCAGTTTCCTGTGAGAAAACTGAGGCTCAAACTCACATAGATAGTAATCGACAATGTTGAATTTTATCCTTGCCCTGTGCTCTCAGAAAAGAGCAATGATTAAGAAATCTCCCCTCTTTTGTGTTCCAGGAAATGGTTTACTGCAAAGAAACACCCTTGGCCCTATGACTTAGATAAGACTCTCAGATGCCCATCACCTTGTTTACCTCTCACAAGGTCAGGCACAAACCCTCCAAATTCCCATTCTTTGTCCCATAATTGATTAGCTGAACAGTTTGTACTCAGTGTGGACAAAATACTGCTACCATGACTTGAACAAACTTTAGTTAGGTTTCTCTCCTTCCCCCACACCCTTGAACTTTGACACACCGTCAACCTGAGGCAGCACACAACTCCTCTTTAAGGGCCCCTCCCAGGATTAGGCTGACCTCAGGGTAAAACATGCTCCCTCATCTGCCAGATCTACCAACCTGCCACCTCCAGCCACTCCTCTCACTTCCCCACACCCTGTTCTTTTTGTCCCTGTTTCCTTCCCTCTGTCCGAGGAAAGCTCTTTTCTACCTGAGTTTGGAGACATTTGTGGATCTCAGTAGCCCTCTCCCTATTGTAATAGTCCTTCCGCTCTATTGCAATAGTTCCTCTTGCAAAATGCTTTGGAATAAAGTATATCTTTACCTAAGTCCAGATTTATTTTTATTTCAAGAAAGTAAAATATAATTGTAATGTAATTATAATTGAACCAAAAGTTTGTCTGAATCAGAATATTATATGCAATACTGCATACGAATTAAAACCTGGAAAGCCCATGAAGACATTTCTCATCCTCAAAATCCAATTCTTCCAGAACACTCTGTGAACACATGTATCACATCTGAGTTGCTCCCTCTCTCCCCCTCTGTATTGTGAGCTCCTTGATGGTAGAACCTTGGCTTTGAATCTACAGCCAGAGGAAACTATCTGCCAAAATAAGTGTTTTCTGAAAAAAAAAATGTATAGTAAATGTTAATTAGATTTAAATGGCTGTGCTTTGGTGAGGATTTCCTTCTTTGGTTCTCAGATACATAGTTCCTATAATAAGCCCCAGATCCCAATGGTCAGTCCTCAGTGCTCTTACAGTGAGGTTTAAGTCAGTACTCGGAAGTACCCTCTGGATGCTGGTGAATTAGACCACAGCGACTAGGTAAAGAGAGATCCAGAAAGGGGCCAACCTGCTTCTGTTGCTGCCAGCAAATCCAGCAAATCTAGGAGATCATTGTCACTGCTGAACCAGGAATCTGGACAGTTTAAGGAGATGCTTGTGCTCTTGTACCTACCCCTGGAATTGGAAGATGCTGGTGCCAACTGTCATGCCCAAAGAGCCAGATCTTGTGTTTCTTTCTCTAAGAATCAGACTCCCCTGCCTACCTCTAGGTGTAGAACTCCTCAACTGCTGGCTTTTTCCCCAAATCGGCTCCAGTGCCCAATGCTATAGTGCCACTGCCCAGTGAAGCAGGAGAGGCCTGGGGATGATCAGAAAGCCCATGAGTGTAGAGGGCATCGTGGTGGAAGATTATGGCAAGGTCTGTGGTCATCAGCAGTGCGTGTAGCATAACATTCATCAACCTGGGGATTCCCAGATTCACCTGAGTACACCAGGCACAGGAGGCCTGGTCACCAGGCAGATAAAGAAGCCAGTGAAGATCTTGAAGGCAGCAGTGGACAAGTCACCTTTTTTTTTTTTTTTTTTTTTTTTTTGCGGTACGCCGGCCTCTCACTGTTGTGGCCTCTCCCTTTGCAGAGCACAGGCTCCGAATGCGCAGGCTCAGCGGCCATGGCTCATGGGCCCAGCCGCTCCGCGGCATGTGGGATCTTCCCAGACCAGGGCACGAACCCGTGTCCCCTGCATCGGCAGGCGGACTCTCAACCACTGCGCCATCAGGGAAGCCCGACAAGCCACCTTTTAGGTTTCCCTTGTATCCTGGGGCTGTGTAAACCTCATCTTACCCCCAAACACCTTCTTGAGAAGGGTTGGGAGGGAGGATACATTTGAAAGAGGAGGAAAAAACCCAATAGGGAATTAGGGAATTTTAACTCGGATAGTTTATCAAAAGGAGAATTTTATGAATTTGAAGTGATCAAGACAACTTTAATCCCATTCTGAACCCCACCTTTAATCAGGTGCAGTGAGATCTTCAGCACAAGCAAATAACGTAGCTCACAGTGTACACATCTGAGTAGCAGTCAAGAAATTCTGACATCACCATGACTATGTCTCTGGTTAGTACCGGAACCGAGAAAGCACTTAGTAGGAGAGTATGCCCTGAAGAAGTGAGCAGAGGTAAACAGAGTCAGTGAAGCAAGGAAGAGAGGAAAGTTCATTCTGAACAGATGGAGAGTAAGTGCAAGGTCTCTGAGGAAGGAGGACACTGGACACATGTCAGGAGTGGAAAGAAGGCCAGGGGGTTCAGAGGAAGAAAAGGCACTGCTGTGTGTGTGCCCGTGAGTGTGTGGGATGGAGAGGGGCAGGGGCAGAAGGACAGGGTGATGCAGGAGTCTGTCACGGAGAACAGTGCGAATAAGCTTCAGTTTACAGTTGCCCACGGTCAGCCATTTGATTTTTTCTCAGTGAATTTTATTTAAAAAAGAACAAAAATGTAGACTTTCTATACATTTAAATAAAGACAATATATAATTTTCCAGTTTTGTAAATTTACGGCTAATTTGCCACTTCATCCTGCTTTTCCTGGACATGTCCATAGCTTTTTAATGCTCAACTGAAGAAATCAGGGTACATCTCAAGAGTATTTCTTAATTTTAGGAACCAGGGATGTGAACCAGAGTCACTGCATCCACTCAAGTAGTCTCAAATGTTTTCCCAGGCAGAGCTGAAATGAATCTTTAAAGGGTCAAAGAGTTGGCAGAAGGCATGTCTAAAAGATTGCTTTTCCCCTTTCCCCATGTCACCCTGCAAATGGGATAAAGTGCTGCCTACCCACTCTAAAGATATTTTTTCACTCACTGTTCCATGGGGACCCTCACAGATGCCTAAACACTGGTGATTTTCTAATCTCCCATCATCTCGTGTCCGCCAGCAATTGGTTCTGATGTTTCTTTTTGTCCAACAAGTACTTCCTAGTAAGGATCATCCATGTCCTCAGTCAGGCCTCCAGCCCTGACGCTCCATGTCATCTTTCATCATCTTCCTGTGCATTTCAGGGTGTGGAGGCCATAAAGCTTCCCAAGGAGCTTCTCTGGAACTGACAGAGGGGTGAAAACTGCTCTATAGAACATACCAGGGGGGACTCACAACCTCACACTGGGGCCCTGTCTTCCTACCAGGGATTACTCACTGGATCAAGTAATGTTAATGAAAATTTGGTCAAAGGTCCACCCTCTCCGCCTTTCCCACCTCTAAACACATGCACACACACACACACACAAACATACTAGTAAAATGATTGGCTTGAAGAGGGCTGTGAAGGTTGGGAACCCTTGTCTCTAGGAATGGCCACATTGTCATGTTCCTGGTAGCCAGGTTGCTGCAGGATAGTCGGTGCTTTGTACCAAGGTTGGGAATCAGTCATCCCTAAACGCCAAATGTGGAGAGAGAAATTCAGGGAGACCAGCTTGATAGTAAGAAGCTGAAGCAAAGGACCAGCCTGCTGGCTCACAAACTGATGCTAGAAGGTCCAACCTAGGGAGGAAGAAAAAGTCAGTGAAAGGGCACATCTGAAGGCGCTGCAGGTGAAAACAGGGCACAAGAGGTCAGCATGAAACAGGCAGCAGAGGAGACCTGAGGAAACGCTAAGCTGAGGTCCTGGAAGGACCTGGGTAAGGTGTAAGTGACACAGGTACTACCCAGGAGGTCTTGGAGAGCATTCCCCATGGGGTTTTAGGGCACAGCTGGCAGCTGCTCTAAGAGAAGGTGCATTCCCAGGTATCATAAAGTCCAACAGGAAGGGTCACGAGTTCCCGGTTGGTCTGAGTCAAGTTTAACGTTCTCCTCTCTTTGCTTTTCTCTATGGGAATTCTCAAAGCACAAAGCGTTCCACTAACAGTACACATTCACTTACTTCTCAGCCTTCTATGCTCAGTGGGGTCTCCACAGCTCATGAAATTACAAAGTATTGAGAATACCCCCAAGCTTAATGGTCTGCCCTGTAATTTCAGGATGAATGCCTCAAACCACTGACTGTACCGTAGCATTTCAGCCCGGAAGGGGGGATTTTCATCAGTCAGAGTGCAATGATGGCTTTCTCCCTCTACTTTTCAAGTTATTAGCCAGTCCCATTTCAAAGCCAGAAGAACAATAATGAATAGTGAGCCTAAACAGGTTTACCCAGAGATCTTAATAAATAAAAGTTGGTTGGTTCAAAACATACCAGTGCAGGTTTGAAGTTAGTTATGACCGATCATTTGTTTGCATGAAATATAAGATGTGCATTAGAAACTTAAGACTGCCAAAGTCAGCAGAGAATAACTCTGGTTGAGCAGTGACCTTCATCTGGCTTCCAATCCCAGCCCTACCCTTTGGGAGCTGTGTGATTTGGGAAAAATCATTTAATCTCTTTGTCCCTCAGTGTATTGCTTTGTAATGTGGGTACAAGAATAATACTTACATCTTAGAGTGGTTCTGCAAGGGAGAGCCCATATGCCTGGGGGAGAGACAAGTCCTACCTGTAGAGAGAGAGCTCACTCAAATAATTCGTGTCCTGCTGAAGATCTTCCCAGCCAGAAGTGGGATGTGAATGGCAGGCTCTAAGCATGAAGTGGACGTCAGTCCTGGAATGTTCTCTTGGCCATGAGGGAAGTCAGAGTGTTAGGACAAAGGCTTGTGTGTTAGCTGAGGCTCTGTGTATGCAAGCAGGGCTGGAACTAGAAGGAAGGAACACTGGATGTACAGGTGATTCCTGGGGACCAAGGTTTACATCTTGGGAGATGGAGTGAGATCAGCCAGGGCCCATGAGCTGAGACAGGGACAAGGAAGTTTGGTATGATGAGCCAGAGGGTTGGGGTACTTTGTCTGTCCTCCATGTTTGATCACCTTTAGAATTTAAGAGAGTCCTGTTAAAACACCAGACTCTCTCATCTCTGCTAAAGGGATCCCCTGTCCCTTGAGTCAGAGCTCTGAAGGCAAAGCAGTACATTCAGGAAGCAGAGGGTGGTGGGCGACATCATCAATTAGAGAGACACCCTCCCCCAAAGTGGGAACTAACACCACAAGGACCTAGATCACCCTCATTCCTTTTTCCATAGAGACTTTCCCTCCAGGGCTCAAATGTGGAGGGTACAGATAGTATTCACCTAAAGCCACTTAGAGCAGAAAAGCGGGACGTTTCTAGTGAGGGCCTTCACCTGCAAATCACAGTGTGTGCAGCCAAAAAATCAACTCTGTTACTGTCCTTCAGTTCTAGAATGTTCTTCAGAAGAGCACAACAAAATTAAAACAAAAACAATCCTCCGTGCAAAATCAAATCTTTCTTCTGAAATAAGAGTGATGCTGGGCTCCTTTCTAATTTTCTAGATCTCTGAAAATACTCCCATTTGTAGACAGGTTAGGCAGTGCTCAAACAACTATCTTTTTTTTTTTTTTAATTTTTGAGGTATACTTGACATACAACATTATACTGGTTTCAGGTATACAATATAATGATTTAAGATTTGTATATATTGCAAAAGGGTCACCACAATAAGTCTACTTAACATCTGTCATCACACATAGTTGCAGAATTTTTTCTCGTGATGAGAACTTTTAACATCTCTTGGGAGCTTTTCAATGTGCAATATAGTATTATTAACTGTAGTCGCCATGACATATGTTATACATCCATGGCTCATTTATTATATAACTGGGAGTTTGTTCAAACAACTGTTTTGGTAAGTGTGACTTCAAAAGTTAATTGACTAACTTTTTTTTTTTTTTTTAACATCTTTATTGGGGTATAATTGCTTTACAATGGTGTGTTAGTTTCTGCTTTATAACAAAGTGAATCAGTCATACATAAACATATGTTCCCATATGTCTTCCCTGTTGCGTCTCCCTCTCTCCCACCCTCCCTATCCCACTCCTCCAGGCTGTCACAAAGCACCGAGTCAATATCCCTGTGCCATGCGGCTGCTTCCCACTAGCTATCTACCTTACTACGTTTGTTAGTGTGTATATGCCCATGACTCTCTCTCGCCCTGTCACAGCTCACCCTTCCCCCTCCCCATAACCTCAAGTCCGTTCTCTAGGAGGTCTGCGTCTTTATTCCTGCTTTACCCCTAGGTTCTTCATGACATTTTTTTTCTTAAATTCCATATATATGTGTTAGCATACGGTATTTGTCTTTTTCTTTCTGACTCACTTCACTCTGTATGACAGACTCTAGGTCTATCCACCTCATTACAAATAGCTCAATTTCATTTCTTTTTATGGCTGAGTAATATTCCATTGTATATATGTGCCACATCTTCTTTATCCATTCTTCCGATGACGGGCACTTAGGTTGTTTCCATCTCCGGGCTATTGTAAATAGAGCTGCAATGAACATTTTAGTACATGACTCTTTTTGAATTTTGGTTTTCTCAGGGTATATGCCCAGTAGTGGGATTGCTGGGTCATATGGTAGTTCTATTTGTAGTTTTTTAAGGAACCTCCATACTGTTCTCCATAGTGGCTGAACCAATTCACATTCCCACCAGCAGTGCAAGAGTGTTCCCTTTTCTCCACACCCTCTCCAGCATTTATTGTTTCTAGATTTTTTGATGATGGCCATTCTGACTGGTGTGAGATGATATCTCATTGTAGTTTTGATTTGCATTTCTCTAATGATTAATGATGTTGAGCATTCTTTCATGTGTTTGTTGGCAGTCTGTATATCTTCTTTGGAGAAATGTCTATTTAGGTCTTCTGCCCATTTTTGGATTGGGTTGTTTGTTTTCTTGTTATTGAGCTGCATGAGCTGCTTGTAAATTTTGGAGATTAATCCTTTGTCGGTTGCTTCATTTGCAAATATTTTCTCCCATTCTGAGGGTTGTCTTTTGGTCCTGCTTATGGTTTCCTTTGCTGTGCAAAAGCTTTGAAGTTTCATTAGGTCCCATTTGTTTATTTTTGTTTCTATTTCCATTACTCTAGGAGGTGGGTCAGAAAGGATCTTGTTGTGATTTATGTCATAGAGTGTTCTGCCTATGTTTTCCTCTAAGAGTTTGATAGTTTCTGGCCTTACATTTAGGTCTTTAATCCATTTTGAGCTTATTTTTGTGTATGGTGTTAGGGAGTGATCTAATCTCATACTTTTACATGTACCTGTCCAGTTTTCCCAGCACCACTTATTGAAGAGGCTGTCCTTTCTCCATTGTACATTACTGCCACCTTTATCAAAGATAAGGTGTCCATATGTGCATGGGTTTATCTCTGGGCTTTCTATCCTGTTCCATTGATCTATCTTTCTGTTTTTGTGCCAGTACCATACCGTCTTGATAACTGTAGCTTGGTAGTATAGTCTGAAGTCAGGGAGCCTGATTCCTCCAGTTCCTTCTTTCGTTCTCAAGATTGCTTTGGCTATTCGGGGTCTTTTGTGTTTCCATACAAATTGTGAAATTTTTTGTTCTAGTTCTGTGAAAAATGCCAGTGGTAGTTTGATAGGGATTGCATTGAATCTATAGATTGCTTTGGGTAGTAGAGTCATTTTCACAATGTTGATTCTTCCAATCCAAGAACATGGTATATTTCTCCATCTATTTGTATCATCTTTAATTTCTTTCATCAGTGTCTTATAATTTTCTGCATACAGGTCTTTTGTCTCCTTAGGTAGGTTTATTCCTAGATATTTTATTCTTTTTGTTGCACTGGTAAATGGGAGTGTTTTCTTGATTTCACTTTCAGATTTTTCATCATTAGTATATAGGAATGCCAGAGATTTCTGTGCATTAATTTTGTATCCTGCCACTTTACCAAATTCATTGATTAGCTCTAGTAGTTTTCTGGTAGCATCTTTAGGGTTCTCTATGTATAGGATCATGTCATCTGCAACCAGTGACAGCTTTACTTCTTCTTTTCCGATTTGGATTCCTTTTATTTCCTTTTCTTCTCTGATTGCTGTGGCTAAAACTTCCAAAACAATGTTGAATAATAGTGGTGAGAGTGGGCAACCTTGTCTTGTTCCTGATCTTAGTGGAAATGCTTTCAGTTTTTCACCATTGAGGATGATGTTTGCTGTGGGCTTGTCATATATGGCCTTTATTATGTTGAGGAAAGTTCCCTCTATGCCTACTTTCTGCAGGGTTTTTATCATAAATGGGTGTTGAATTTTGTCAAAAGCTTTCTCTGCATCTATTGAGATGATCATATGGTTTTTCTCCTTCAATTTGTTAATATGGTTTATCACATTGATAGATTTGCGTATATTGAAGAATCCTTGCATTCCTGGAATAAACCCCACTTGATCATGGTGTATGATCCATTTAATGTGCTGTTGGATTCTGTTTGCTAGTATTTTGTTGAGGATTTTTGCATCTATGTTCATCAGTGATATTGGCCTGTAGTTTTCTTTCTTTGTGACATCCTTGTCTGGTTTTGGTATCAAGGTGATGGTGGCCTCGTAGAAGGAGTTTGGGAGTGGTCCTCCCTCTGCTATATTTTGGAAGAGTTTGAGAAGGATAGGTGTTAGCTCTTCTCTAAATGTTTGATAGAATTCGCCTGTGAAGCCATCTGGTCCTGGGCTTTTCTTTGTTGGAAGGTTTTTAATCACAGTTTCAATTTCAGTGCTTGTGATTGGTCTGTTCATATTTTCTATTTCTTCCTGATTCAGTCTTGGCAGGTTGTGCATTTCTAAGAATTTGTCCATTTCTTCCAGATTGTCCATTTTATTGGCATAGAGTTGCTTGTAGTAATCTCTCATGATCTCTTTTATCTCTGCAGTGTCAGTTGTTACCTCTCCTTTTTCATTTCTAATTCTATTGATTTGAGTCTTCTCCCTTTTTTTCTTGATGAGTCTGGCTAGTGGTTTATCTATTTTGTTTATCTTCTCAAAGAACCAGCTTTTAGTTTTATTGATCTTTGCTATTGTTTCCTTCATTTCTTTTTCATTTATTTCTGATCTGATTTTTATGATTTCTTTCCTTCTGCTAGCTTTGGGGTTTTTTTGTTCTTCTTTCTCTAATTGCTTGAGGTGCAAGGTTAGGTTGTTTATTCGAGATGTTTCCTGCTTCTTAAGGTGGGCTTGTATTGCTATAAACTTCCCCCTTAGAACTGCTTTTGCTGCATCCCACAGGTTTTGGGTCGTTGTGTCTCCATTGTCATTTGTTTCTAGGTATTTTTTGATTTCCTCTTTGATTTCTTCAGTGATATCTTCATTATTAAGTAGTGTATTGTTTAGCCTCCATGTGTTTGTATTTTTTACAGATCTTTTCCTGTAATTGATATCTAGTCTCATGGCGTTGTGGTCAGAAAAGATACTTGATACAATTTCAATTTTCTTAAATTTACCAAGGCTTGATTTGTGACCTAAGATATGATCTATCCTGGAGAATGTTCCATGAGCACTTGAGAAAAATGTGTATTCTGTTGTTTTTGGATGGAGTGTCCTATAAATATCAATTAAGTCCATCTTGTTTAATGTATCATTTAAAGCTTGTGTTTCCTTATTTATTTTCATTTTGGATGATCTGTCCATGGGTGAAAGTGGGGTGTTTAAGTCCCCTACTATGAATGTGTTATTGTCGATTTCCCCTTTTATGGCTGTTAGTATTTGCCTTATGTATTGAGGTGCTCCTATGTTGGGTGCATAAATATTTACAATTGTTATATCTTCATCTTGGATCGATCCCTTGATCATTATGTAGTGTCCTTCTTTGTCTCTTTTAATAGTCCTTATTTTAAAGTCTATTTTGTCTGATATGAGAATTGCTACTCCAGCTTTCTTTTGGCTTCCATTTGCATGGAATATCTTTTTCCATCCCCTTACTTTCAGTCTGTATGTGTCTCTAGGTCTGAAGTGGGTCTCTTGTAGACAGCATATATAAGGGTCTTGTTTTTGTATCCATTCAGCTAATCTGTGTCTTTTGGTGGGAGCATTTAGTCCATTTACATTTAAGGTAATTATCGATATGTATGTTCCTATTCCCATTTTCTAAATTGTTTTGGGTTCGTTATTATAGGTCTTTTCCTTCTCTTGTGTTTCTTGCCTAGAAAAGATCCTTTAGCATTTGTTGTAAAGCTGGTTTGGTGGTGCTGAACTCTCTCAGCTTTTGCTTGTCTGTAAAGGTTTTAATTTCTCCATCAAATCTGAATGAGATCCTTGCTGGGTAGAGTAGTCTTGGCTGCATGTTTTTCTCCTTCATCACTTTCAGTATGTCCTGCCACTCCCTTCTGGCTTGTAGGGTTTCTGCTGAGAGATCAGCTGTTAACCTTATGGGGATTCCCTTATGTGTTATTTGTTGTTTTTCCCTTGCTGCTTTTAATTGCTTTCTTTGTATTTAATTTTTGACAGTTTGATTAATATGTGTCTTGGCGTATTTCTCCTTGTATTTATCTTGTATGGGACTCTCTGTGCTTCCTGGACTTGATTAACTATTTCCTTTCCCATGTTAGGGAAGTTTTCAACTATAATCTCTTCAAATATTTTCTCAGTCCCTTTCTTTTTCTCTTCTTCTTCTGGAACCCCTATAATTCGAATGTTGGTGCGTTTAATGTTGTCCCAGAGGTCTCTGAGACTGTCCTCAGTTCTTTTCATTCTTTTTTCTTTATTCTGCTCTGCAGTAGTTATTTCCACTATTTTATCTTCCAGGTCACTTATCCGTTCTTCTGCCTCAGTTATTCTGCTATTGATCCCATCTAGAGTACTTTTAATTTCATTTATTGTGTTGTTCATCGTTGCTTGTTTCATGTTTAGTTCTTCTAGGTCCTTGTTAACTGATTCTTGCATTTTGTCCAATCTATTGTCCATTCTATCTCCAAGATTTCGGATCAACCTTACTATCATTATTCTGAATTCTCTTTCAGGTAGACTGCCTATTTCCTCTTCATTTGTTAGGTCTGGTGCATTTTTATCTTGCTCCTTTATCTGCTGTGTGCTTTTCTGTCTTCTCATTTTGCTTATCTTACTGTGTTTGGGGTCTCCTTTTTGCAGGCTGCAGGTTCGTAGTTCCTCCTGTTTTTGATGTCTGTCTCCAGTGGCTAAGGTTGGTTCAGTGGGTTGTGTAGGCTTCCTGGTGGAGGGGACTTAGTGCCTGTGTTGTGGTGGATGAGGCTGGATCTTGTCTCTGTAGTGGGCAGGTTCACGTCTGGTGGTGTGTTTTGGGGTGTCTGTGGCCTTATTATGATTTTAGGCAGCCTCTCTGCTAATGGGTGGGGTTGTGTTCCTGTTTTGCTAGTTGTTTGGCATAGGTTTTCCAGCACTGTGGCTTGCTGGTCGTTGAGTGAAGCTGGGTGCTGATGTTAAGATGGAGGTCTCTGGGAGATTTTCGCCGTTTGATATTATGTGGAGCTGGGAGGTCTCTTGTTGATCAGTGTCCTGAAGTTGGCTCTCCTACCTCAGAGGCAGAGCCCTGCCTCCTGGCTGGAGCACCAAAAGCTTTTCATCCACACGGCTCAGGATAAAAGGGAGAAAAAGTAGAGGGAATTAGTAGAAGTATGAGGAAAGAAAGAAGGAAAGGAGGGTAGGAAGGAAGGAAGAAAGAAAGAAAGAAGCAAAGAAGGAAAGAAGGCAAGAAGGAAAGAAAGGAGGGAGGGAGGGAGCGAGGAAGGAAGGAAGGAGGGAAAGAAGGAAAAAAGACAGAAAGAAAGAAGATACAGTAAAAATAAAATAAAGTATAATAAAGTTATTGAATTAAAAAATTCTTATTTAGAAAAAAAAAAAAGGGACGGAAAGAACCTTAGGACAAATGTTGGAAGCAAAGCTATACAGACAAAATCTTACACAGAAGCATGCACATACACCCTCACAAAAAGAAGTAAAGGGGAAAAAATCATAAATCTTGCTGTCAGAGACCACCTCCTCAATTTGGGATGATTCGTTGTCTAAAGGAGGGAAGGAAGGACGGAAAGAAAGAAAGAAAGAACGAAGGTAAAGTATAATATTGTTATTAAAATTAATTATTAAGAAAAAAAATTTAAAAAAAACATGGACGGATAGAACCCTAGGACAAATGGTGGAAGCAAGACTATACAGACAAGATCTCACACAGAAGCATACACGTACACACTCACAAAAAGAGGAAAAGGGAAAAAAATCATAGATCTTGCTCCTAAAGTCCACTTCCTTAATTTGGGATGATTGGTTGTCTATTCAGGTATTCCGCAGTTGCAGGGTTATATCAAGTTGATTGTGGAGCTTTAATCCGCTGCTTCTGAGGCTGCTGGGAGAGATTTCCCTTTCTCTTCTTTGTTCTCACAGCTCCCAGGGCTCAGCTTTGGATTTGGCCCTGCCACTGCGTGTAGATCGCTGGAGGGCGTCTGTTTTTTGCTCAGACAGGATGGGGTTAAAAGAGCCGCTGATTGGGGGCTCTGGCGCACTCAGGCCGGCGGGGACGGAGGGGCACGGAGTGCGGGGCGGGCCTGCGGTGGCAAAGGCCGGCGTCACTTTGCACCAGCCTGAGGCGCGCTGTGCGCTGTCCCGGGGAAGTTGTCCCTGGATCCCGGGACCCTGGCAGTGGCGGGCTGCACAGGCTCCGCGGAAGAGGGGTGTGGAGAGTGACCTGTGCTCGCACACAGGCCCCTCGGTGGCGGCAGCAGCAGCCTTAACGTCTCCCGCCCGCCTCTGGGGTCCGCGCTTTTAGTCGCGGCTTGCGCCCGTCTCTGGATTCCGCGCTTTCAGCCGCGGCTCGCGCCCGTCTCTGGATTCCGCGCTTTCAGCCGCGGCTCGCGCCCGTCTCTGGGGTCCGCGCTTTCAGCCGCGGCTCGCGCCCGTCTCTGGATTCCGCGCTTTCAGCCGCGGCTCGCGCCCGTCTCTGGGGTCCGCGCTTTCAGCTGCGGCTCGCGCCCGTCTCTGGAGTTCCTTTAAGCAGCGTTCTTAAACCCCTCTCCTCACGCCCCAGGAAACAAAGAGGGAAGGAAAAGTCTCCTGCCTCTTCGGCAGGTGCAGGCTTTTCCCCCGGACTCCCTCCCGGCTAGCTGTGGTGCACTAACCCCTTCAGGCTATGTTCAAGCCGCCAACCCCAGTCCTCTCCCTGCGCTCCGGCCTCAGCTCGCAGCCCCGCCCGCCCCGGCGGGTGAGCAGACGAGCCTCTCGGGCTGGTGAGTGCCGGTCGGCACCGATCCTCTGTGCGGGAATCTCCCCGCTTTGCCCTCCGCACCCGTTGCTGTGCACTCCTCCGCAGCTCCGAAGCTCCCCCCTCCGCCTCCCGCAGTCTCCACCCGCGAAGGGGCTTCCTAGTGTGTGGACACTTTTCCTCCTTCACAGCTCCTTCCCACCTGTGCAGGTGCCGTCCCTATTCTTTTGTCTCTGTTTTTTCTTTTGCCCTACCCATGTACGTGGGGAGTTTCTTGCCTTTTGGGAGGTCTGAGGTCTTCTGCCAGCCTTCAGTAGGTGTTCTTTAGGAGTTGTTCCACGTGTAGATGTATTTCTGGTGTATCTGTGGGGAGGAAGGTGATCTCCGCGTCTTACTCTTCCGCCATCTTCCGCCTTCTCCAATTGACTAACTTTTGTACTAAACTGGCGTTCTTCACTATTAGCCACAGGTCAGGCAAAATTACCCACCTTCTCGCCTTCTCCAGCGTTCAGTGCATGAAAGGTGGTGCTATATGACTTCCACTTTATTCCCCAGGCATGTTAAACTGCTCCATTTTCCTCATTTTTCTCTAAATTGTACTCTCTTAGTTATGGGATGTTTGTTGAATCAGGAAAGTCCTAACTTCTGGGAAATTCAAGTCTCCCCAGGCCCTTTATTCATAGAAAATAAAACCAGTGGTTCCCTAGCTGTTTGGTTAGGAGTAAAAAGTTGTGGAAAAGTATTGAGAAAGACTAGGAACTTCAGTAAATTTCCAAAGATCAAGGTGAGTTGGGTTTAATCCCCCAGATATTCTGAGAAATTTCACTAGGTATTCTAGGGGGACTGGACTAAAAGAAACCAGCTAATGAGGTTGGAGGGCAAGGTTGAGGGGAGGGAGAAGAGAAGAAATCAGGAGGAAGCCTTAGGACAACCTGAGAGTGAGGTGGGCTAATGACACGTGACAGAGGTGAAGCCATTTGGGCACATCTACCACACCACTGCTATAGACTGGGAGGGGGCAGCCTTTGGTGTGGAGAGAACACAGAAGAGGTCTACGAAATAGTCTTTCTCCACTGTCTGAGAATTCCTCCAAAACATACATGTGTACAGGATTTTACAGTCTATAAAACTCTTGGCGGGTGCTAATTCATCTGTGACGGAATGATGCTGGGAATTATGGTAAAAAGATTCTGGGGATTTGGAGTTCTCAGTTCAAATGCTAGTTCAACCATTCCACCTCGTGTGACTTGGCTATGAATACAGTAGAAATGAAGATTCCTCCTCTCACATAGGAAAGGGTTTAGAAACTCACGCGAACTGGACAGGGACAGAGTGACGCAGCAGAGCGGTGCCGTTGGCTCCATCTCTGAGGCTTGTGCTCTCTCCAAATGGACCGATGGTTGCCTGAGGATGCTTGCTTCCTTCTGCTGTCTGCGAAAGCCCTGGGTTCCTGAGCACCGTCCCTGGCATGCAGAGTCAGCACTGCCGACTTTAAGCACCCATCATGCTGCATTGATTCAGGTGGGCTAGGACACTCTTGCTGTTAAAGATCTTAACTGACCATGAGCTGAACTGCTCACCACATCCCTTCTGGTCCCGACCATGTTTGGCTACTTGCTATTCCTGTATTCGTCTTAGCTTCCAGCATGATTCTCCAGGCTTTTATGCCTGGTCTCCTCTCTGCTCCCATCTTACACTCAGCCTTGGGATTCTCTGACAGCTCTCACCTAAAACCTGAGGGTGGTAACTTAGCAGATGTCCCATACTCTGATGAGTGGAGAAGGGAATGATTCTCACTGAGCCCTCAAAACCTGAACGTGGCAGTCAGACTGCCTGTCTCAAGTTGCAGCTCTGGCGTTTGGGGCTCTGTGACTCAACTGTGAGCTAGTTTCCTCATCAGTAATGTGAGGGTAATAATAATACTTTTCCTCATATTGTGATATGTGCCATTAGCACCACGTCAGACACGTGTTAAATGGTCAATAAATGCTAGTGTTTTATTATTGAGGCTGTTTTCTTCATGACACTCTCTATCATTTTTCCTGCTTAAACTAAACCACAAAAATTAAGGTCTTGCAGGTGCCACGTGGCCCAGGATCCATCTTTATCCTTCTGGTGAGCCATGTGTTCCCAGAAAAAAAACTTGTCTGAGGAACAGTCGTATCTGTATCTATTTGAATTTCCCCAGACAAGAGCCTGAAGGTACTAAATCCTACAAACTCTTCTGCTGAGGTCAGTGTAAATTCAGCCGCATTGATTGCTTGGTGAATCTGTAATTGCTGTCTAGAAGATCGATCTGTATCACATAAACCCGATTCTGAAAGGCAAGTCTGTGTATAATGTGTACACTTCCTTTGTTACTGCGTGGGATGCTCATGAAAGCTTCTTCCCCTTTCTCTGCCAAGGGGAGGTGGCCACGATGCTTGCTCTGTGGGGGATGAGAATTACTGGCAGATCTTCACACAGAATGCTAGAATATAACTTGGTGCTGTCCTTTCCTCCCATTTTCAGCATAAGCTGCTGTGAAATGAAAACATTAACAAATTGCAAAAAGATAAAAAGTCAATAAACAAAAAATTACAATTTTCATCATCTTCAAGGGCAATTGGGAAACAAAACTAAGTAACTTCCTTGGTCTCATTTGGTTCCAGAGGGAAGTGCAAAACAGTTGGCAAGCATGTCTTAACTTCTTCATGTAAGATAAAAGACATTTTAAAAAATTTTTGGCTGCGTTGGGTCTTCGTTGCTGCGTGCAGGCTTTCTCTAGTTGCGGCGAGTGGGGGCTACTCTTCACTGTGGCACGCGGGCTTCTCATTGCGGGGCTTCTCCTGTTGCAGAGCATGGGCTCTAGGCATGTGGACTTCAATAGTTGTGGCACGTGGGCTCAGTAGTTGTGGCTCACGGGCTCTAGAGCGCAGGCTCCGTAGTTGTGGCGCATGGGCTTAGTTGCTTCACGGCATGTGGGATATTCCCAGACCAGGGCTCGAACCTGGGTCCCCTGCATTGGCAGGCGGATCCCTAACCACGGTGCCACCAGTGAGTCCCTAAAAGACATTTTTGAGAAAGGGAAGAAAAGAAAATCTACTTGAAGCTAAGCTTTAGATTTAAAGTAGCAGATACCTGAGTGAGCACAAGTAGTGTTCGTGCCAAGATGGAAAACCTGCATATTTGCTTTTTCAGTGTGGTAATACCCTGTGTATTAAGACTTGCTTACAGCAAATAAAAAGGTCTTACACTTCTTCAATCTGATTAAATGGGGACATTTCTTATGAGGAGAGAGGGGTGTCTTTTGAAACACAAGGGCAAGGATATAGCACTGGAAGTGATGACTTGATAGTTTCTCTCTATGTATCTTTCTTATTTCTCTCCTTCTCTGAAGACCAGTTTTCTTCACTTCCAAGCCCACATAATTAAAAAAAACCCAAAAGTGGCCCCCATTTCCTGAGTTTTACCAACTGGTATTAAGCAAACAAAAAGTCATGACTTCTTATTCAACTCTAAATTTCAGTTCTTAGAGACAAGCTTCTGATTGGCTGGGTCATACAGCCCAATCACCTGTAGGCAGGGGCAGGACTGCGGGCCATGGTCACATTGTATGTAACAACTGCCAGGAATTCATGATTGTGAACTAAGGAGAGAAGAGGGAGGATACAGTTAAGTGTGTCACTCTGTACTGGGAAGATTTCCCAGCAGCCATCCACTATAACCCCACTGGAGAGCCAAGACGTTCAAGTAGGAGCATTGCTCAAACAACTTTTTGTTAAATCAAGCAATTTGTAAGTTAGGTTGTAAATCAAGCAAGTCAGGTGGATGGGGTCAAGGAGAACATTTATAAGTACTTGTAACTCTTTATCTTGACATCTGGTTCATTTTATTCTAGCTTGAGGAAAATGATTCACAGGTGGATTTTCCAGTTTTTGATGTTCAGATATCCAGGTCACCTGGAGAAATGACTCCAGGTCATTCTCACCTAAGAGAAATGACTTAGTTGTGTGAAGAAATCTATACAGGAAAGTACAATATGGTGAGGTTAAATTCTCTGTAGCTGCTATTCCTATACTTCTTGGAATATTCTGGTAAGGATCTCTCTTCCTCACTCTTAATTCTCTGAGTATCAAGGACTATGACCATGGGATGCTCCAGCTCTGCTTTCCTGCCCTGGGAATTTGAGATGGACAAGAGAACAAGCAATCTAATGATCTGATCCAAATGCTTTCTTATAAATCCCAGAGGCAGAGTCACTACTAAGCAGCCTTGTTCCCTTTCCTCAGAGCTCATTTTGGGCTTCCTTTAATTTTTGATGGGCAAAGATGGTTCCCAAATAAAAGGTACCCCTGGGCCAGTGAAGCCCTCTTCAGGTCTGACTACTCTAGCTGTCGATGCGGAAGAGAGAGGATAGCTTTCAGAGTTCCTTCAACCCCTCACTTAATCCTGTTAAAAGTTTTCTTGGGGAAAAGATGGCAAGAGCTGATCAGCCTTCACAGATAGGAGGGGCTTGTAGTTTTGCATATGGTAGTTGATACTCAAGAGGGCAGGAACCAAGAGGAAAGGGAAGAGTGGGGAGAAGGGTGGGTTTAAAGTGATCCAACAAACTCCAAACCACCCACTGTTTATCAGAATATAACTTGAATCAATAATTTAGAATTATTTAAAAGTTACTGACAAAATTCTATCAAACCTCTTAAATTTTGTTCAAAATTACCCTTCCTTTAAATAAACTTTCAGAATACATATATGGAAAAATGCACAAAGTATGAGTGTACAGCTAGATTAATTTTCTTGTTAAAATATGTTAGTTTGGATTATGAGAGTGAAAGGCTGAAGTGATGTAAAATTTAAGGCCCGTGGGACTTCCCTGGTGGCGCAGTGGTTGGGAGTCCGCCTGCCAATGCAGGGGACATGGGTTCGATCCCTGGTCTGGGAAGATCCCACATGCTGTGGAGCAACTAAGCCCATGTGCTGCAGCTACTGAGCCTGCATTCTAGAGCCCACGAGCCACAACTACTGAGTCTGCGTGCCGCAACTACTGAAGCCTGTGTGCCTAGAGCCCATGCTCCACAACAAGAGAAGCACACACACCACAACAATCAGTAGCCCCCACTCACCGCAACTAGAGAAAACCCACACGCAGCAACAAAGACCCAACACAGCCAAAAATAAATAAATTAATTTTAAAAAAAAGAATTGAATAAAAAAAAAATTAAGGTCTGTTAGATTCATTTTCATAAATAAAAGCACCTGTGCTTCTCTCAGTCATTTGCCCTCCAAAAGTAATCACTATCTTGACATCGAACACCATTGGACAGTTTTGTCAGTTGCTGGAATTTATACAGTATGTACTCTCTTATGCCTGGCTTCTTTTGCTCCACGTCATTCAGGGCTTATCCATGTTGTTTATACACTTGATGAGTGGAGTTTATTAATTTTCAATTCCGTATAAAGTTGCTTGCATGAATATGACACAGTATATTTATACATTCAAATACTGATGGTCCTTTGTGTTGTTGCCATTGTGAGATTATTACAAGTCATGCTGTCACAAATGCTCTTGCAAATGTCTTTCTGTGAATATATGTATAAATTTATATTTGGAATATGCCAAGGAGTGTAATTGCTGTCTCAGAGCATATATGTAAGACGAGCTTTAGTTGATACTGCCAGTATACCTAAGTGGTTGTACCAACAGAAAACTATGAGAGTTTTCGTTGTTCTACACCTCTCCAACAAATGTACTTTAAAATTTGTCAATCCTGGTATTTTATATTAGTGTTTATTTGCATGTCTTTGATGAGATGAGAACATTTTCAAATATTTATCTGACTGTGATATGGCAGCTTAGGTATTTTGTCCAGTTTTCTTTTGGGTTCTTATTGTTTGGGAGAGCCCTCTTCATAAATATTTTGTCAGATATGTACATGCTGTGACTTGGCTTCTGACTGTCTTAACGGTGTCTGTTGATGAATATAGTACTTAATTTTAATATAGTCCAATTTATCACTGTTTTATTATTTTTCTGTATCCCATTTAAGAAACCTTTCCTACCCCAAGGTCATGAAGATATTTTCTTCTCTATTTTACTTTTCACATTTAGATCTGTAATTCACCTGTAATTAATTTTTGCATGTGACGTGAATTAGGGCTAAGGATTTTTCTGTGGTTATCCAACTGATTCATTATTGATAGAAAACATCATTTCTCCTTTGCTCTTAAGTCAACTTGGTCATAAATTAAGTGATCATCTACATGTGGATCTGTTTATGAACTTTTGTTCTGTCTCATATTTTTTCTTCATGGTACCAATACCACACTATCTTAAGCTTTATAGCATTACAAAATCTTGATACCCAGTAATGCATTTTCTCTAATTTTGTTCTTCTTGCTTAATTTCCAGATGTGTGGAGATACCACTTCTTTTGTTATCAAAGTCTAGTTTAATTCCACTGTGCTCAGAGAACATACTGTGAATGACTTAAGTTCTTTTAGATTTCCTTATGATCCAACAGTAGTCAATATTGGTAAATGTTCATACTTAAAGAGAATGTTTACTCCTGTATTGTTTTTTGCAATATATCAATTAGATCGAGTTTGAAAGAACTTTTCATTTATTCTTTTAATTTAATTTAATCTCTTTTATTCTTATTTATTTATTTATTTTGCATTTGATAATCAAATACCTAGTTCCTTAGGGAAATGGAAGATACTTGCAACTTAGTCAAAGGACTTACATAGATGGATGGTTTTGAAGAATAAGACGTTACTAACATTTAGTGGATAACAGGCTACACCACGTGCAGTCAGAGAAGAAATGGTTATACTGTAGATGCCAGAAAGCCTCAATCACAGAAGATTCCAGGATCCCTTTCCCAGTCTACAGGCCAATGCTACAAAACCCTCAGAGAAGCTTAGGGGCTTAGCTAAACAAGTGTGCCACAAGGTGGTATACGACTCTTGGAATGTTCTTTGTACTCAGGAGAGTTCAGTTGTATTAGAAAATGCCACTGGAACTAAAGGAGACTTGAATGTCAAAACAGGGGTCAGCTCTTCAGAAGTATGCATGGCTTGTCAATGAAAGACATCATAAGAGATGCCATGGTGCACATTTTGGAATAAATATTTCCTCTACCATCCCCCAACCTAAGGCACCATATCGCAACATAGGTATTACTTCAGGGAAAGCAAGTAATAGACATCTCAAATTGAGACTAAGATTTTTATCCCCCAGCAGATGTATGTGTGTGTGTGGTCTGTGTGCATACAATTTAGGGAGAACGACTTTTGGGAAAAAATGTTTAGTATATATAAATTATTGTCTACAATTCTGATATGCAAAAATATTTCCATATATATGTACATAAATTAGAAATGTATATATGTAAATATATGTATACGTATGTTTGTATACATATATTTTTTCCCAAAAGTTGTTCTCCCTACATTGTGAAAATTGATTAGAGCTAGACAGTTCTATCCTGTCCCTTTTATTAAGAGAAAGGCTGCTTAAAACACAGAATCAATTGTATGGTTTTCCATAGTTCGTACGAGGGTTTTAGATGTATCTTTCTCTTAAATAACAGTAAAAAGACAGTAGACTGCGAAAAGAACCACACCCTGTCATGGACTAAGTGCAGTCTCTCCCAAATTCATGTCATAGAGACATCCCATCTCCAGGTGGACTCCAGGAAGGAATTTCTCCCTCTATTGCTGGCTGTCAAATAGCCCTTAATAAGACCTTGTCCATCATAAGCTTTGCTAGATGGGTTTTCATAAGATGGTCCCATACGTATTAACCTGTTTATTCAGTGAATATTTCCCCTTGCTCCCTTACCTACCCTATTCTATATCGATGACTTCGAGGGATGTTGTACATTTGTCCCTCCAGTTCTATTCTCCACCCCTCTCCACCCGTCTTCACCCTCCTCTGAGGTCCAGATGCTGACCTGTGTAGACTGCATCAGTGTCTTCAAATGGCTAATGAACCAGCTAAGTGAACAGATTAGCTGCCCCCTCCCTTCCAGCTCTCCCAAACTGCACATCAGTGAGCAAAATATTGGGCTGGCCAAAAAGTTCATTCCGGTTTTTGATAAGATAGTGCCAAAAACCCGAACGAACTTTTTGGCCAACCCAATAAATGTAGTTATTGTAACCACTAAATTTTGGAGTGGTTTATTATTCTCTATTTGATAAATGGAACACTCTCCTACTTGCTACTACACCTACACACTGACTTCCTGCATTCTCATCTGTTAACCTGTGATACAGAAGGAGCATACATCCTGGTGCAGGTCCTGACCTATGAAACCACATAGAGCTCCATGCTAAATAATCCTGGGGAACCCCAGCTCTGGTCTTCCCAGGGTCAGATATGAGGATAAGACAGACAAGAACAAAAGATGTTGGCCAGGAAATCCAGGATCAAGTAGATGAAAGCTTGAGAACCAGGGCAAGGTGAGCACTTCAGAGCCAGGATGATTTATAGGTTTTGTTTTGTGTGTATTCAGTGAGTGTATGAGGTTGGGTGCAGCTGCTTAAAGGGGTTGGGCAGGGCAGCCAGGAGGCAGGTGTGAAGAGTGAAATGGTGGCATTGTGTTTGTGCTGACCTCAAAGCATGGCCAGATTCTGAAGTATGGAGCAAATTCCCCAACATAATTTTCTTCCATTGACCCACATTTGTGCTCCAACAGCTGTTTAAAAATCTGCCAGTCTCCCAAATAAACGATGTTGTTAATGGGGATTGCATCTACTTGGATTCCTCAATGGAACTAAAGTTGTGCTTTTAAAAACAATGTACATTCCTTACTGTCAGCCTATTTGCTTAGAATTTTAATCATAGTGCTTTACGGTGAACAGCAAATGGCATGTGTGACCTGTTGACTGGTATTAACCTTGTGTTTTATGTCATCACAATAAAATACTCTCCTGAACACTACTGGCAAATGAAAGGTAGCCACAATGCTTATCAACTACTACATATAAATCATGACTAAAACAACAAGTATGAATATAATAGAAATTTTCTATAGAATTAAATTGTGGGGAAAGAGTTAATCTTCCTTTGACAATTTTATACTGCCGGCCAGCATATCATCCCTTAACCACCCTATATGTTTTGGGAGCAATAAGTGAAGTGTCATTAAAAAAACATTGATGTCTTAAGTGATAGATAACTCCAAAAATATATTAAAAAAGATAAAGAGAGAAGAACGCAAGAAAGTTAATGATCCTTGTAATTTGACCGTCAGACACAATGTTGTCTTCTAACTTTCCACTGAAAGCTTTGTTCTTCTGTAGGAATCTGGCTGTGTTGAAAATAATGGGCAATGAGAAGCATGAGCCAGTGACAACAAGCGTGACCTCTGTGCCACTTAAATAGTCGAGCGTGAGGGAAGGACACGAAGAAAAGGAGGGAGAGGAAACTAAGAAAGACAGAGAAGAAAATGAAAAGGCAAAGTAGGAGAACAGCTATATCCTGCCCTTTGGGAGATGCACTGTGGTGGAATGGAAAATGGTGTGAGTGTTTTCATTCAGAGAGTCAGAGGTTTGAATTTGATCTCACCTTTTACCCACTAACTAACCTTGGAAAAGTCACTTTTAACCCTGTGATCCTGAGCTCTGTACCTGTAGAACAGGGTTAATGGCATCTTGCATGGTTGATGGGAGAGAAGCACCACAGAGCAGTGCCTGACCCCAAATGTGGGTTGAATAAATATTGGCTTTTACCCTCTGTGTTTGTTTTCTCTAAACTTCTGACTGTAGAGGAGAAAAACAAACGAACCAAGATGCCTAGTGTTTTTAGCAGAGGTTCCTAAGAGAAGATATTGCCCAGATCTCTCTAGCTGCACAAAGTTGCCATGGAAACTTTGTGCTACTAGAGAGATCTGGGAATATCTTCCCTTCTGAGAAGACTGTGGGGAAGTCTTTGGAAGGGAGGGTGGAGCATCCTTTCAGTGGCCAGTGTGGATCATGAGGGGAGCCTGTCCACTCCAAGATCTGACCCATCAAATCGAGACGGCTTGGTTTCTCAAACATCTCAGAGATTTGCCTAATTTCCATTTCACACTGGGCCATGTCAATGCAGTTTAAGAGTGTAGACAAATACTTTTCTGATTTCGTGGATAGTACAGAGTCCCTAAGTCTCACAGTCCAATATTGAAATACATTTCAGTAGGAACTAATGTTTTTAATCAGCCAATTAGGCTGGTTCACTTTGATTGCAAAGTCTGGATATCAGGGTGATTGCTAATAAGCCTCTCTGTGGTAGAGCTTCGATCTCTCTTTAGGAGTGGAGGCAGTATTTTATCTTGAAGCTTGGAAGAGCTGTAGGATTTTAAATCTTGTAGAGAACTCTTTTCCATCATTAGCGACCTACTTAGCTTGAGGTTAGAGAGACTTCCTACAGTCCTATGACTCCAAGGTTCTAATCTGGAGTACCCAAGTCAGGTATAGCATGTCTCAGCCCACATTCACAACTCCCTCTTGTGTTGCTGTCTCCCCAGCCAAGCTGTGAGCTTTTTGAGGGTCAAGTACATGATTTGTAGTTTTCTGTATTTATTCCCCTTCATACATGGTAGGTGTTTGTACGTTTACCAAATAATTAAACCTCCTAAGGAAATAACATTAAGGTGCCATTTTGTTGAGTGAGTACTGGTCTTCCTGATATTCATGAGGAGCTATAATCTGTGGAAATTAGACTTGTGAGTAAGACAATAGTAGCTTGTACCAAGAAGAGAGAAGTGGATTATCCTCTCCTTTGGAAAGGAAAAAGGAGAAGGGAAGGGGGACTGATTTTGTTGGGCATCTACTATATGCCAGACAAGGTACTAGGAACCTCAAATAGGTCATTTCATTAAATGACACATTTAATTTCATTAAATCCTCACAAGAGTACTAGGGATATATGGCTGAAAATAGAGATTAGACTGAAAATAGAGACAAAAATACAGGTAAAAGTAAATTTGTGCTTTGAGTCTCTGGAACATGATAGTTGTTCATTCAGAATGGCCTGATACTACACGGCTGTGCTGCCTATGGTGGGCTTGACATATGCAGACCTCACATCCCAGGTGTGACTTCAACTGTTGCCAGAAGAGAGCCTTGCTCACCCCCTTAGAGATGAAGAATTGGTCAGGTTGCTGAAGGTGTCCAGGATTAGCACCCTGGTTATTCATGATCCTTTTTCTTTTCATCATGCCCTCCTGCCTCCTTAAAGCCTAATGGAGAAGGTGAGGATTAGATTGGAAAAGGATAGCATATGTTTCTTCTCTGATGTGTGAATAGTGACCAAACCTAAGTGGTGAGTAAACGAAAGGAATTCATTTTCCAGGAGCTGAGGGGGATAGTACTATGCATTAGGCATGAAATGCCGCAGGCAACATCCATTCTTTCCTCTGTTTCCCTAGATGTGTATTTTTCAAAGACCAGCAGCCCTGAAAACAGTTGCGCTGATGAATACTTTACAGACTTAGAAAAAAAATCTCAGACACGATATTGGCTCGTTGTCACCATCAGCTTTTAATGCCATGTATACTTTTACACAGGTGTAATGCCCTGTACTGAGCATACTATGCCTGTGTCATTATAAGGCAATGACCCAGAAAGATAAAAGGCTGGCTTTGCAATTAGATGGTCCCAGACTCGTTTAGTGGCTCAAACACTTACTAATTCCGTGACTGCAGGCAAAATACTCACCTCTGTAAAATGAGGAAATGCCAGCTACTCCATAGAATAGCTGGGAAGATGAAATGAGATAACTTATGTTAAATGACTTGGCTACATAATGTAATTCACACTTTTTCTTTTTGCCTTTCAGGCTGAGAATTTTGGCAGGCTTGATAAATCAGCTGTGGACTTGTGTGGTCCCAGGTTAGAATGCCCAAGATAGCTGGACAAAAAGAGGAAGAATCGATACCACACGACTTACGGTATGAGATGAGCGAAAGCAATATATGCCTGGATGTTGCTGCCTTCTATAAACAGAATTGATTCAGTAAGCAACTTTAATGAAAGGAAAAAGGGTTTCTCTCTCTCATTTTTTCTGCAGAGTTAAAATCAGGGAATCTGTTTTCAAGGGAAGAAGGAGAGGATATCAGTGAAAATAGAGAAGAGACTGAAAAGAGAAACAAAAATACAGAGAATAATAAATTTGTGTTTTTAGTTTCCCATATGTAAGGGTTGCTCATTTGGAAGGGCCTGATACTGCCAGGGCAGGTTGTATAAGGCGGCCCTGATGTGTGCAGTCCTCATATCACTTGATTTCAACCCTTGCCCACTGAAGGCCCAGAATTTCATAGGCAAGTGTCCTCCCAAGGCTCACTGTTCCTTCTCTGTGGTTTTGAGGACATCTGCATGAAAGCACAGACTCAGCCTCTTGCAGCTTTATCACTACTCCAAGTCACAGGATAGCCGTAGCCATAGCAACACCTTCAGTATTGCTAACCTGGGGTAACAAACTCTCAGGTAGGAAATGAGAGACAGACACGTATTGAACCAAAAGACATCTAAGGAAAAAATGACTTCAAACATACCACCCCCTTCAACTCCAAACCTCAGTAGATAATAAATCAGCAGCAAGGAGGAACAGAGGAGGAAACAATGCTTGTTAAGCATCTCTGTACCAGACAGTGTGCTAGGGGCTTGTCTAGATTTTTAATGTAGTTCTGAAAATAATCCAGTGAGGATGGTGGGATATTAACTTCCATTAGTTACACACAAGTAGAAGTAACAAGTTGTTAGGTTACTTGCCCAGTGTACAAGCGTACAAGGGAAGTGGCAAAGATGGAATTGGTACCAGCTCTGTCACGTTCTTTTCACACCGTAAAGTTTGGTGTCCAGCACATGAACATTTTTCCTGACATTTCACTACATTGACTGCCGTTCCCCCACCCTATAGTGGTGAACTCTTTTTCCCAGTCTCCTATTCTCTTAGGACCTAGTCCAGAAAACCCAGGTGTCACGACCATAGTGACCCAATGCCCCAGAGGGAATTCAAGACCCCTACTTGGTCCTACAATAAATATTTAAGGGCATCTCCATCCAACAAACACAAGTTTAAAAAAATCATCCCTTATATATGAAGAAAGGAAATGGGAACTCAAGAGGTTAAGATACAAGTTAATAGCCAAGATGTCAGATTTTAAATTAATGAGGGTCAGCTTCTGGCTTCAGTTTGGTAAGGGTCCTTTGCGCTACTGGGACAGCAGTGCACCACAAGGAACAAAACAGGAACAAAAAAGGGAGGGCTGAGGAGACTCTACCTTCTCATCTTCCTCTTTCTTATCAAAATAGTAGGTTTCAGTATCTGGAGACCTCTAGAATGAAACTCTGCTCTATGAGGTGGGACTCTAGGACATTTTTATCTTCCTCTTTGTGTTATTCTGTATTCCCTTAAGTTTTTATAATCATTATGCATTACTTTTATAATGGTAGAGAAAAGTTATATTTTAAAAGAAGAAAATATTTCTAGTAGAATAAAATATGGTGCATGCACAGTGAAACGCTCAGCACACCAGCCACACGATCTGCCTTAGTTTAAATGGACAACAGGAAGGGCTTGACCAGTATTTCAATAAATTGGTCTTGAGATCCTTATCAACATTGATCCTTATCTATCACTGATGTGATTTCAATGTGATTTAGTTTCAGGGGTTGTAGTGATGAAGTGTGACTCTGGAAGTTGGTACATTCAAAATCTCCTTCACCGACGGGACCCTGTGTGGGACAACTGAGATTTCCCTACTCATCACTTCAAAACACACCTGTTCCTGTGCAGGACAAAGCCCAGGAGTGAAGGTACTTCCTGTTTCTGGGGCCAACTGGGAGATCATTTGCAATATAGAGGGGACAATATCAGGCTCCAGTCGAGGAAGAGAAAAATACACTCAATATACACTGCTTGCATTCACCATGACTGTGTTGCTCTGTGTTCAGAAATCAAGTTTCAAGGTATTAAGCTCTGTCTCTTTATCTGCGTGAAACTAGGGAATGTGATACCAATGACATTTGTCTAATGCTCCAGCCATTCTGCTTAAGGAAATGCTACTTAACAAGGGTAAGGAAAATGGGAAATCTTTCATGAGAAGCAGTAAGGGAATATGGTCAACCACTCAGTTATGCTTAGCATTTGCCTGGTTCTTGTGTTCTGAGTCCTGCTTAGTGTCAGCAATTGTTTCTGATTTTGAAATTCTAACTTCTCATTCTTTCACCTCTTCCCCTTCCATGCTCTGTATTAGGCTATATGATTTTTATCCTGCTCTCTGCTACTGGGAATGAACTTATTTAAACGTTAAAGTCATAAGTATTGATTTTAAACTATATTTAAACCCACCTTCGCCTTCATTGGCTCTGTGGACTCCTCCATGATTTCTCTGGTTCCTGGATTCTGGCTTTTTCCTCACCCCAGTAGAGCCCCACAGCAGTGCTCCTAGAATGTTTGCCAATAGCACTGGCCCTGTAGAGCTGTAGCCTAGAGGCTGCCCTGCTGTGCTCACCTCTCTTCAATCACTTTCCCCTCTTTGTGCCCATCCATGACTCCGCCTGCTGCCTCTCCATGCCTGGTATGAAGACGAATATATCAGCGTTTCCCTAAAGTAAACGCCCTTTAGTTAATTTCCTCCCACTTTGGAGTCTGTGGAATCAAAGTCTATTAAGGAAGAGTTTGGAAGGAACTGTTTAGAGGTCAGAGTGCCACACTTGGAGTCCAGTTCCTGTGGTAAGAGGAAGAGTAGGGAAAGGTAGGGTACAGAGAGAGAATCAGAGCAAAATCCAGCTGCCTGGGCTGGTACCACACAGTGGGGACTCTGGGGACAGCACGCAGAGGACAGTTGTATACACATCAATGACAGTTTTCAAAAATATTCTGCAGTCTCTTTGGCCCCCTGGCAGTATTAATAATATATGACCAGTCAGATGTACATCTCTCAAGGAACTTGTGCCAGTTATCGATTTATTGCATCTTAGCCTCTAATTAACCCTTTTACCCTGCTCTGTGGAAATGGATCTGGGACCTTTTATATAAAGTTTTGCTTTGCTGGTAAACACAATGCTAATTTTGATAGTACAGAGTGCTGGAGGGTCATTGTAGGGGAAAGAAAGGAGTTTTGCTTCCCGGTTCCAGTGCACTTCTTGGCAGGTTCCTGTAGAGGGTGTGGCTTCTCCACGTCTAGCTCCTGTGGCAACCAGGATTTCCCCAGCAGTGGGTACAATTTATCCAGCATCCTGGTCTTGCAGTGCACAGCAGATAGCAACATCTGGTGGCCGGCAGCTTCTCTCAGGTGTTTCTTAAGCGGTTTTGTAGAAGAGTGCCTCTAATGAGACACCTCCCTGTGAACAACTTTCTGGAAATTTCCAGAGAGTGGAATTCCAGCAAGCTCTTTGGACAGGTCACCACAGGACTTGTCTGCCTTTCAGCGAGCTGTGACTGCCTCTCCAACAAAGAAAGAATTGAGATCCTTTTATTCTTTGTTATCTCCCATTTAAAGACAAAAACTGGGTACTTGAGTTCAGTCTTATCACTTAATTCAAACTTTAAACGAATGGAACTATACTAACGTTAATTTAATCTTTCTGCCTTGGGATCAAGACATGGCATTTCCTTTTGGGAAAAATTGATGGAAATGTGTAAGAGAATAGAATAGAACCTCTGAGCCGGAAGGAGAACCCCTATTCCAATGACTTCGCTTTGTAATGAGGAACTAGAGTGAAATGCTTTCACAGGGCACATGGTGGATGAGGTCAAGACCTCAAAACTCACCACAGTGCCCTTTTGGGAAGTTATTTAAATTTTCCCAGGTGTTTTAAATATATAGCCAGGAGTAAGAATCATAGGTCTAGATGGAAAAGTCAAACCATACACAGGTGCAGAAAGGAGGATATTTAAAGGATTTCCATGTATCTCATTTACTTTAGGTTTTCCACCTCGTTCTGACTTCTTTATATAATTCACCTTCCCCAGACTGCACTGATCAGGAGATATCCTCTGGGACAAAGTTTGTGGTCATGGTAACAAATAATGATATTTGATGTCTGGGATTTCCCTGGTGGTCCAGTGGTTAAGACTTTGTCTTCCAGCGCAGCAGGTGTGGGTTTGGTCCCCAGTCAGGGAGCTAAGATCCCACGTACCTCGCGGCCATAAACCAAAATAACATAAAACAGAAGCAATATTGTAATAAATTCAGTAAAGACTTTAAAAATGGTCCACATCAAAAAAATCTTTAAAAAAATATTTGATATCTACCTGGTCACTTTAAATCACTAGAACTTCAGCCCCCAAGCCCCTTCTCCCAGTCTGTGGACTCCCAAGGTGACCCCATTGGCTCTCATGCCTCATCTTCACTGTGGTTAACACCTCCTTTCCCTGGTTGCCCCGAGGCTCATCGTAGAGCCTTTGATTACTTCACTGATGTCTCATTCTTGGCTATACCTGTGACTTCTGTCATGGCCTCATGGCTCAAGCACACTGATATTTTTATAGCAGGTCTTGGTTCAACCCCAGTAGACCCATGCTGAACTGGGGAATATGTGCTTCTCTGGACAGTGTTAAGTTTCTTTATTTGAAAATTCATTCCCAAACTCCCAAAACTCAGCTTGTCATCTAATTCCATGCCCCATGCATCAGTGGCCCAGATTTTTGAGCTTCAAATTTTAGCAAATTTTAAAAGGTACTTATATAGGGTGTCAGTATTTTACTAGACCCAGTCAAGGTATTGAGAAAGAAACGCTATTTAATATTATCATCTTTTCATAAAAGAAAAGATATTTGATCTTCAGAATATAGAAAGGGTATGATATTTAAATGAAGAACAGTTCTTAAAGTTCATAAAAGTTACTTTATAAAAAATGATCATATAATACATTTTTTCTCATTTTCATGCAACACATCACAAACGGACTCTGGTCCATGAACTCAAGTTTGGGAGGCAGTACTGTGCACTCTAGGAAACCATAGAGGCTTTGTTTGGAGGATTACTTAGAAAATAATCTCATGTAAAGCTTTCCAAAGAACCGGACACTCTGAGTAAAACATACAGTGAGATTCTAGAGGAAAAGAAAGCTACAGATAGTCTGATCATTGGTAGAAAAACACAAATTGCCTCTTATAATTAGTAAATCTACACGGGGTGGCATGTGCCTAGTATTGCAAACATTTGAGATAAACTTGCTTTCATTAGGGAATCAGAAACCTACAGGAATAGGGGCTCAAGACAATATTTATTTGGGAGAATAGTAATAAATAGAGTATTCTTGCATTTTGAGGTTTATCTCAGAATGCAGAGTTTTTTATATGATTGCACTAAATAATAAACATTTATTCATATGGAAGCAGGGCAAAGTGCCAGTTTTACCTTTTTATCTTTCTATTACCGATCTCCCTAACTGTGAACTAATTTTTTCAGCTCTTCTTATTTCAAATTTCTGCAAGAAAACTATGATCGACACCATTCACTTCATTGTGTCAAGTCAGGGATCATTGTTCAGCTTGGATGAAGTGCTCATCCTTTGCTCAAATAGCTGTAAAACTGGGACACCATGGGTCACATAAGTAGACAGAAAGGCCATATAAAGGCTGAAGGACAGGTAGATTTCCTTTAGAAGGGAGTGCGAGCAGGAAAGTAACATAAATAGCAGACTCCAGTACAGTGGTCTTAGCCCTTGTTGTCAGACATTAGCCTAAACGCATTCAGACTTAAATAATCCATGAGATTCATTACACCCTCAAGCAAATAGGAAATTTGTTAACCTACTCTGCTAGCCTGACCAGGTATTTCCAGAATCCCAAGGGGGTAATGGAGAAGGAGATGAGGTCTGGAAATCTAGCTCAGATATACACCATAGAATGAAAGTAGATTTACTTGACCTTTTACATCAGAAACACTTTTAACTGATTCTTTTTCCTTAAAGAAATTTTGGATAATCTAGGTTAATCAAGGTAAAGATTGGTGATTCTTGAAATAAAGACATGAAGGTTCTAAGTAAATGAGATTTTCAAAGTATACATAAATTGAGAAGGATGTGCTAATGATGTGATATCTGTTCACTAATGTCTCGATAGTTATTGAAAGCATACTTTTATGCTTTTCTAATTAGGATAATATTTATTTTATGAAACCCATAACAAAAGCTCTGCTGTATTGACATCTTTGGTAAATTCTTAACATAGTTGCCATAAGGTCCCACCAATGGAATTTGTTGTGAGCCCTTCTTTTAGAATTTTAGGAAGTTCAGAGAAGCAAGAACTAGAACATTTTTATGTTTTTGTATGTGTTGAAGAAAGAAAATTGCTGTCATGTTACCAATAATATAATGAAAGTCATGGCCCAAAAGTGTTAACTGTAATGGAAAAAAAAATGTAGAATGGTTACAAAAAATAAAACCATGAGATTGACAGTGAAGGAAGCTGAGTTTCAGCCCCAGGATGTATCTGTATAGCTGTGCATACTTGCATGAGACATTTATCCTCTTTGGGTTTCCATTTCACAAACATTGGAAACAGAAATGAACAAACAAAAACTCTTTCACACTGAACACGGGATATTCCTATCTTTCCTGAAAAGGGAGGAAAGGAAAA
Source organism: Leucopleurus acutus (assembly GCF_964270905.1). Taxonomy (NCBI): domain Eukaryota; kingdom Metazoa; phylum Chordata; class Mammalia; order Artiodactyla; family Delphinidae; genus Leucopleurus; species Leucopleurus acutus. Next base: position 50,961,498 of record NC_139156.1, read on the forward strand.
AGTACATAAAATAGGCAAAGAATGAGAAAATTATTGATCGATGAATTGGAGAATAAAAGAATGAAAGATAAACAAAAACAAAGGAAAGGAAAATAGGAGAAAGAAATCAGACTTTATATGTTTGTGACTTGCCCCAGATACAGAGTGCAAAAGCCAGCAGCCCTGACGGAGATCCTGACTCCTTCACTCATTAGCTTTGTGACCACAACCAAATTCCACCGATGCCCCTGAGACCTCAGTCCCTTATTTATAAAATAAAAGTAGTAGTTGAGATGATTTACAAGATACCTTCCTGATTTATGACTTATCTTTATATAACTGTAAAAGGGAAAGATTTCATTCTATTCACTTTAAGCTGCCAGATACCAACTGTGTCCCTGTAGTACTGAGATGCAAGCAAACCCGAAATGCTTTCATGGCATAACTATGCATATGCTCATGGATACCCTTCAATACCCCTATGTACTCTCATTCATTAATAAAATATCAAATCTGCAATTTCTGTAATTACTGTTTGTTTAACTGAGGAATGCATTTGCCAGGAAGGCACTGCCTGGACTTGAACATCAGGTGATATCTGTGAGCAGCCCCTCAGCTCATCCTGACCAAAGCTAGACCCTTGCCCTAGCTGTGCCTGGCTTAGGTATTAAAGCAAATGCAACGGAATCACATGGCTTTGGAGACTTTGCCATGTGGAAGGTCCTTCTCGTTGTTTCCGGTGCCTGGGGCGGGCAAGCAGGCTGTGCATTAGCAGCCGTGCTGAGACAGCAATTCGGCACTCACAGACAGATCTGGCTCAGTCTCCAGTAAACATCTGCCTTGCTGTTTACTTTTATGGGGATTACCACCTTTGTAAGGCAATGCTGTTTAAATATCTGACAAGATCCTTAGAGCAACATAGTGGAATGGAGTGAGGGCTCATGTTAAGGAAAATGACCTGGTTCACATATCAGTCACTCAAGCTGAGGGATCATGAACTAATCTCTAGGCAGCTCTGAACCTCTCTCTTCATCTGTGAAGTGGGAATAATAGTGATGAATGCTCAATTTGTTTCTAGCATTTTCATAATCTCAAAAACCTCTCCAGAGGGCAAAAAATGATGCAAAGACTTTGAATCAGAAAAGGAAACAGATTCAAAAGGTTCAGACAGAACAAACAGCTCAGCAATCCAGTCATGATGGGCACTAGGAACATTAACATAGTGTTTACACATTATTTTCCTCTTCTCTCCATATGTACATTTTTTTCATTTCAGTGCTCCCTTTTGTGTCCTCAACTCCAAATTTACTCTTCTGGAATTTCTATTGCCTTAAAGGCCAGAATCAAGTATGGCTAATTGTGAACTATGCCTAGGGGATTCATGACCCATCCAACATTATCCTCATAATAACAGCTCATGTTTACTGAGGTCCACTCCAGGTCTGCCATTGTGGTATTTAGGTAGATGGTCATCTTATTTAATCGTATTCCCATTCCCATGAGCAGTAAGTGTAGTAGTATCAAACAAATTTACAAATTTGCACGTAAGAAAACTTGCCTACAATTGCAAGCGCCTAACAATTTCCCCAGACCTCTCTCCATTGCTCTCTTCTTACTCACTCCTGTTCTTCACCTTCCCACCTCCTCACTCTGTATTCCATCTTTACTACCTTTTTTTCATTATTCTGGGTTGATAACATCTACAGACTTCTTTTGGCTTCTTGGCCATTGGCTTTCTTCTCAGGCCTTGACTTCATTTTTTCCCCTGATTTACAGATTCCATGAAGTCTTGGGTAGAAAAATGATCTATTCCAACCTTAGAACTATAAAATCTATGAGTCAAGTTTTTGCATTCTGTCTCTCTAATTAAAGCTTCATTGCCTAATCAGTAATAACTACCAGTTTTTGAGGTCTCAGTGTATAGGAGGCAATTTTCTGAGAGCACTGAACTTACATCGTTTCATTCAGATGTTATAATAACCCTTTAAAAACGATTCTATTATTTTACGGAAGCTCTTAAACCCTAATACAGTTAGTGAATGACAGAGTCAGAATCCTAATCAAGGTCTATTTGACACCATTCTAAATATAACCTTTATAGTATGTTAATCTTAAACATGTTTATCCTGATTGCTGATCTCACCCTATATCATGGTTCCCTGATTTTATTCTGGATTCCAACTAGAACTGAAGCCAGCCATAAAGTTGATCCTGTTTGTTGGAGTCATAACCTTCTCACTTAATACCTTTGTGCTAATCCCTCTACCTATGCAAATTAAAATGCTGATGATTTATAAAATCTGTTAATTTGGCACATATACAATCTATATGTTTTAAAATATTATCGAAGCCAAGAGTTTCATTTTTTGAACTTTGTTGAAAATTTGATGAAAACGCCACAACCACAGATTCAAGATCAACCCCCCACACACAAAAGGCACATGATACAGAATATAAGGTTGAATGCAGACTTCTTGTCAGAAAAAATTATGAGCAAGCAGACAGAGCAATATAATTTTTTTTAATATTTTTGAGATATTTTTTAAATGAGGTAACATTGATTTATAACATTATATAAGCTTCATGTGCATAACATTATATTTCTAATTCTGTATATACTATAGTGTGCTCACCACCAAAAATTTAGTTTCCATCTGTCAGCATACAGTTGACCCCTTTCATCAATTTGATCCTCTCCCCACTACCCCTTTCCTTCTGGTAACCACTACTCTGTTGTCTGTATCTATATGTTTGTTTCTGTTTGGTTTGGTTTATTCATTTGTTTGTTTGTTTATTTTTAATATTTCACATATGAGTGAAATCATACAGTATTTGTCTTTCTCTGTCTGACTTATTTCACTTAGCATAACACCCTCAAAGTCCATCCATGTTGTTGCAAATGGCAAGATTTCACATTTTTTATGGCTAAGTAGTATTCTATTGTTTATATATATCCATGCATCCATCAATGTGCATTTAGGCTGTTTGCATACCTTGGCTATTGTAAATAATGTTGGAGTAAATATAGGGGTAAATATATCTTTTTGAATTAGTGTTTTTGTATTCTTCAGATAAAAACCCCCATATGGAATAGCTGGGTTATAGAATATTTCTATTTTTAATTTTTTGAGGAATCTCCATACTGTTTTTCACAGTGGTTGTATCAATTTACATTCCTACCAACAGTTTATGAGAGTTCCCTTTCCCCCAACACTTGTTATTTCTTGCCTTTTGGATAATAGCCATTCTAACAGGTGTGAGGTGATATCTCATTATGGTTTTGATCTGCATTTCCCTAATAAATTAGTGATGTTGAACATCTTTTCATGTTCCTGTTGGCCATCTGTATGTCTTCTTTGGAAAATATGTCTATTCAGCTCCTGTGCCCATTTTAAAATCAAGCTGTTTGGTTTTTTGTTGTTGTTGATGAGTTGTATGAGTTCTTTATATATTTTAGATTATCAGATTTACACATTATCAGATATATGATTTGCAAATATCTTCTCCCATTAAGTAGGTTGTCTTTTCATTTTGTTGATAATTTCCTTTGCTGTGCAGAAGCTTTTTAGTTTGATGTCATCCCAGTGAACTAGAAGAAAGAGAAATTAAGAAAACAATCTTATTTATAATAACAACAAAAAGAAAAAAATATTTAGAACAAAATAAATTTAACCAAGGAGGTAAAAACCCATATACTGAAAACTATAAGACATTGTTGAAAAAAAATTAAAGACACAAAGAAATGGAAAGATAGTCCGTGTTCATGGACTGGAAGAATTAACATTGTTAAAATGTTCATGTTATCTAAAGCAATTACAGACTCAAAGCAGTACCTATCAAAACAAGAAAATGTTTCATAAAATAGAATAAAAAATTCTAAAATTTATATGGAACCACAAAAGACCCCAATAGCCAAAGCAATCCTGAGAAAAAAGAGCAAAGCTGGAGGTATCACACTCCCTGATTGCAAACTATATTACAAAGTTATAGTAATCAAAACACCATGGTATTGGTAGAAAAACAGGTACATAGATCAATGGAATATAATTGAGAGTCCAGAAGTAAACCAACATATATGGACAATTAATTTACAACAAAGAAGCAAAGAACATACAATGGAGAAAGGATAGTCTCTTCAAGAAATAGTGTTGGAAAAACTGGACAGCCACATGCAAAAAAAAATGAAAATAGAACACTATCTTACAGCATATACATAAATCAACTCAAAGTGGATTAAAGACTTATGTAAAGTCTGAAACCATAAAACTCCTAGAAGAAAACATAGGCAGTACTCTCTTTGACATTGGTCTTAGCTATATCTTTATGGATGTGTCTCCTCAGGCAAGGGAAATAAAAGGAATGTCATCATTAAATTGCTGCAAGAAAATAGCCCCAAAATGAAACCTTGAATTCTACACCCAGTGGAGATGTCTTTTAAAAACCAAAGTTATCACTATAGACTTAGTGAATGGCTAAAATCTGACAATTCCAATTTTTAGCAATAATGTAGAGCAACAGGAACTCTCATCCATTACTGGTGGGAATGCAAAATGGTACAGTCTCTTTTGAAAACAGTTGGCCAGTCTTTTACTAATCTCAAGATGGTCTTATAAAATGATCCAACCTCATGTTTCTAGGTATTTACCCAACTCATCTGAAAATTTAAGTTCACAAAAAGTTTTCGTGGAAAAGTTTATAACAACTTTTTTTCATATCTCTAAAAATAAAACAACCAAGTTGTCTTTGAATGGATGAATGAATAAACTGTGGCATATTCATACAACAGAATACCAGTCAGTGATTAAAATGAATAAGGTTATGAAGCCACACAGACATAGATGAATCTTAAGATGGAGGCATTTTATAGTCACTCTTACTGTGTATGTCATGATTAATATATAATATTCCTTCTAAGCCTAGTTCCAGTTCAAAATCTTCCTACTACCAAAAGCTATTATTGATTCTTTCAATTCAAATAGTATCTCCTCCCTCTGAAACCCCAAAGCAATTATCTGTTCCTTTACTACAAAAACCAAAAACCAAAACCCAAAAAACAGGAGGGGAGAGCTAAATGAATTTAGGTGAAGTCACTTGGGCTTGAGTTCAAATGCCAATTCTCCCATCTTGTTAACTTATTCTCTTTATTAACCTCGCTGAGCATACCTTATGGTGCTGCGGGGGGAGAAAGTGAGGTAATATATGCACAATGTAGAGCCCTGTTTGCCATGATAAATGTTCGATGGATATTACTTACTATTATCTCTCCAAAGTGGATTGTAAATGCCTGTGGGCCAGGACTGTATCTTCCATTTCTTCTGTTTCCACCACAGTACTTAGCAAGTTGATGAACTTACATGGTGCTCAATATGAACAAAAAATGAATGAGCATAATGTATTAGATTCCTATCACTTCTGTAACAAAATACCACATGATTAGTGGCTTACTACAACACGAATTTATTATATTACAGTTTGGAAGTGAGAGGTCCAAAATGGATCTCTCGGGTCTAAAACCAAGGTGGCAGCAGAGCTGTGTTACTTCTGGAGAATCTGGGAGAGAATCATTTTCCTGCTTTTTTTCAACTTCTAGAAGCTGCTCATGTTCCTTGGCTCATGACCCCTTCCAGCTTCAAAGTTAGAGTGGCCAATTGAGTGTTTCTCACATTGTATCACTAAGCCTTTTGCCTCCTTCTTCCACATGTAAAGGACCTTTATGATTACACTGGGCCCATTAGATAATCCAGGATAACCTCAAGGGTCACTGGTCAGCAACTTGAATTCCTTCTGAAACTTTAATTCTCCCTTACCATAGAATGACATATTTACAAGCTACAGAAAATAGGATGTGAACATCTTTGGGAAGTCATTATTCTGCCTACTACAGTAAATAATTCCATTCTGATGATGTATTGCTGGGTAAAGGCACTAGGGACAGGGAGAAGTTTAAGAAGGCCATGCCCACAGGTGAGAATGTCAAAGATTTGTTCAGGAAAAGATGGGTAGTGTAATGATGGAGTTTGCTCAGGGGTTAGAGAGGGAGGTGGGCAAAGCTGAAGCTGGAGCAACAAATCAGGACCAGAGCATCTTCAGGTGGCAGAAAGCTATCGGCTCTCTTTGTGGAATGACCAGATCTATGAAACAAACACATTGCTGGTATTTTAGGGAAACCACAAGAGGGTGGTTTTGAGGAGGAATAAGAGGCAAAGACAGGCAAGCAGGGAGTGCTGAAATAATCTCACAGTAAAAGATGGTAAGACACTGCCTGACGATAATAGTGGAAAGGGAGACATAATAAGAATTTGAAAGTTTTTTTGTTGAAGAATCAACTGACACTGGTGGCTGGAGGCATGTGTGGATGAAAATAACTGTAATTTCCAGTTTGGGTGCGACACTGTTTTCCCAGTCCTTTCTCCAAGGAGTCTGTCTACACTTGCTCGTATAACTCACTACGAAGCAGCATGACCGAGATTTCCAGGCCACGACACTGAAGCTCGGAGTGAGGGATTGGCAGGCTGGGGTGCTGTGTGCTTAGTAACCACACTGATGGTTGTAGCAACCGAGGCTGTTCTCAGCTCTCACCATATCATGTCTCTCACATTTCCTGCCAAGACTATTTCTTGGATTAAATCTCTGAGGTGACACACTTGTCTTTTAACATATCAGGATATTTTTCTAAATGCCCACTCCTTTCTCTGTTAACCTGCCACTGTCAAATAAAACTTAAAATTAGTTTTTCAAGAGCAATAACACAGAGTGAAGTTTTTAGACTTGGCGCTAATAATCATTGTCCTAGTCAGCTTGGACTTCCATAAAAAATAATATAATAGCACGGGGCACAATATTCAGTATCTTGTAATAACCTATAATAGAAAAGAAAAAAAATATATAAATGAATCACTTTGCTCTACACCTGAAACTAACAGAATATTGTAAATCAACTATAGTTCAATAAAAAAAAATACTCTATGGACCTAGAGACTGTCATACAGAGTGAAGTAAGTCAGAAAGAGAAAAACAAATATCGTATGTTAATGCATATATGTGGAATATAGAAAAATGGTACAGATGATCTTATTTGCAAAGCAGAAATAGAGGTACAGAAGTAGAGAACAAACATATGGATACCAAGGAGGAAGGGGGGGTGGGATGAATCGAGAGATTGGGATTGACATATATACACTACTGATAACTATGTATAAAAGAGATAACTAATAAGAATCTACTGTATAGCACAGGAGACTCTATTCAATGCTCTGTGGTGACCTGAATGGGAAGGAAATCCAAAAAAGAGGGGATATATGTATAAGTATAGCCAATTCCCTTTGTTGTGCAGCAGAAACTAACACAACATTGTAAAGCAACTATACTCCAATAAAAATTACATTAAAAAAAAGAAAGAGAAATTCTATAGACTGGATGCTTAAACAACAGAAATTTATTTCTCACACTTCTGGAAGCTGGGAAGTCCAAGATCAAGGTGTTGGCAAGGTAGGCTTCATTATAAGGCCTCTTCTCTTGGGTTATAAGGAGCTTCCATCCTGCTGTGCTCATGTGACCTCTTCTTTGTGCATGCATGGGTAAAAAGAGAAAGTAAGCTCTCTGGTGTTTCTTCATACAAGGGCACTAATCCCACTATGAGAGAACCATGCTCATGACCTCATCTCACCTTAATTACCTCCCAAAGGTTCTATCTCCAAGTATCATCACATTGGGGGTTAAAGCTTCAACATATGAATTTTGTAGGGACATAAACATTCAGTACATAACAGTCACATGACTTTCTTATTTATCTCAAAGATTCAAGTGAAGTCCCTCGTTATTAGTCCTACTCCATTCCCATGTGTGCACACGCAATTTATTGCTCTGATCATCACGGTCAGCCAGTTGACTGCGGAAGACGTGTTTATAGATGACCTTCCTATTTACAAGGCCCTTTCAAGCAGAGTCCAAAGCGTTGATCAGATCTCTCTGCATACAAAGTTTTCTTTGTGATCAATTAGTCCATCAGTCATCAAGTAGAGCTAGAATACATCTGGTCTGAATGGCTATGTGAGGCCTTACATAACTGCATGAGGTTCCTTGCAATAAGATGCAACTGAAGTTTAAGTACTGCAAGATCTCCCTTGCTGCATTGCCTGCTTGGGTTTCTGGGCCCATATCAGGAAGATAAACCATACTGATTCTCAGAAATTATATTAACTTTATGATGTCCACGGATAGAGAATGGGCTCTTCCTGGAAGGGCACAATTAAGGGTCCTTCTGTCATCGTAATAACCCATATTCCTTAACAAGCAACTGTGGTGTTATCAGGGAAGATGAAGTAGTGAGCTGGCAATTACAGCTTTGCTCCCATTCAGAGAGATTGATCTAAGTCCTTCTCTCCTGGTACATTTGGGCATTTTACGATCTCTAGCCCTCCAATTAGTCTTAAGTGTCAGATGCATCTGGGTTCCACATAGGTGGGATCCCAGATGGATTTCTTTAACCATTTTTCTTTCTCCACTACCCAGAAATCCTACATCAAAATCGTAATCTTATGTAAATCTCACATAATTTATAGATTAGAATATATCTTCCTATACCCTGACTACCAGTGATACTAATAAAACGATCTCTCCAAAAGTAAGCTTCCAGAGACTATTTTGGAACTGAGGAAAAACTGCAGAATAATAGAGGTAATTTACATGTGGTGAGGTTCCTGCACGGTGACTGAAACACAGTAGATATCTAGACCATGCCAGTCTCCTTTTCCTCTAGTGATTATCAACCATTTTTTTAAAAATTCAGTCAGATCTGCTTGGCAATTGCCATGTGAAAAACAGAATCAAACAATCTCTTGGTGGCATCCATTCCTATTTTTCCTGTACCCTGATTGATCCATTAGTGTAGATTCACTTCTTCATCTCCTTTTAGCTAAACTTTACCTAGATCTCTGGCCCAGTAATACTAAATACCGTCTGTTTAACACAAGATACGAAGTTCTCCCAGTTGATCCTCAAAACCAGCCTCTGCTGCAGATATTTTTGTCTGCATTTGTCATATGAAAAGTTGGCTCAGAGAGACCAACTAACTTGTCAAGGTCACACAGATCCTAAGTGTTGAAGCCTCCAGGATTCAATTTACAGGTGAAATAGCTACTATTAAAATTGCTCTCCAAAACTTACCATTTTAATAGCCACCTTTTCAAGGTGGCCCAAATGACTCACATGACACCTAGGGAAATCAAATACTACCTCAGTCCTGAGCCATGAGGAAAAAGGGTGACAGGTGGCACATGGATTTTATAAACTGGGGCGGGCAGAGATTAAAGTCATTGATCAATATCATAGAGTAAGTCCGCTGGATGCCTTTGCAATGAGGGGAGAGAAATTTGCATTTCTTATTTCCAGGACAGTAATTGTCCTGCTGTCAGGATGCTGTCGCCTGCCTGGTGCTGATTTATAACACTGAAGCAACAAGGCTCTCAGGTGGCCTCTCAGCAAAGTAGAGGGGAGCCTGCAATGTATCCACCTTTGGAGCGGAGCTAATTCTACTAAGTTAGCCATGGTTTATGGCCCTGAGTCATGCTGTTCCTGACAAACTGAGTGTTGGGAACAGCAAGGCGGGAGCCACTGAAGAAGCTGGTTTTGAGTGAGGGGATGTAGACACCGTTGCACTTGGAGTGCGTGATCTGTGCCCCTAATAAGCGTTGCCTGGAACAGAGCAATTAGGGAAAGTCTCCAGGCCACACCTGGCTGCCCGATGGAATATCAAATAAGAAAATCCCAAATTCGAGGCTGCTAGAACCATGCAACTGAAAGAAGGGCATCACCTGATCCTGTAATTGCTGCAAATATGTTCTATGCAGCAATGTACACCTCTTGGGGTATAGTCATACTATAGATGCGTTTGTCATGTGCTACTTACTGTACATATCCCTGGAACTTTGTCTTCAGGCCTGACTTCACCAATTAAGAGAAAAACAAAGAAACAAACAGAGGGTATTTATCTTTCATTGCAGCAGAGAGACAGTAGAAGACACTGGCACCATCTAATATTTGAAACCTAGCCCCTTGGCTTCCTTAGCTCTGTGAATTTGGGCAAATTCCTTAATTCTCTGTGCCTCCATTGATATGTAAAGCACAGATGGTTGTAATGATTAGAAGAGAACCTACTGGAAAGAACACATTCCAGCTCCTTTCCTTTTCAGAACAGCAGTTAATGTCTATTGTCTTACTCCTTAAGTGCCAGGGATATATCTGATTTCTCTGTTGTTTCTCCCCAAACCCTCAGCCCAGCATGACGATTGCTACAAAGTTGAAACTCAATCAGTATTAAATCTGGGGCCGAAACAGAAGAGATGCATGGCCACACCTATTCAAGGGGACAACAGAGCAACAATTTCCATCATCTTAGGAATTAGGACTAGTAGAAGACAAAAAAGAAGTAATTATCCAATAAGCCCTCTGCAGCATAAAGTAGTCAATGAAACATGAATCAAGACCCAGTTCAGTAAGCTATGGACTCTTGGATAATTACAGGTTATGTCTCCCCAAGTTTGTGCTCTCACCTAAACTAATGATAGCTGCATTACAACTGTGCAATAATGTAGGTAACAAATAACTGTTAGATGCTAAATAAAGGGTAGTATTGTAATTTGTTGTTATTGTTAATATTATTATTGTAATCATTACTAGTTGCCAGGAATTAAGCTCAACATTGTCTTACATTGTTCTTAGACCTCCATGGAGGTCATCAGTTCTCAACTATTAAGTAAGTTAGTTTTCTATCAGAAGCAATGCTTAGTGGTGGTTAGTTCAGGTGGTGTTCTCAGATCTGGAATGCAGTGGTGTACAATACTCATGATAATACCAAACTTCATGGAATACTTACTGTGTGCTAAGCACTGGGCTAAGTGCTTTACATATTTTGATACATTTAACCCTAATGACAGCCCTATGAATTATATGTTACCTTATTATCCCAACTTTACAAATAAAGGGGAAAAAAGTCCAGTAAATTGAGTAGCTTACCCAGTGTTAGACAGTTAACCATTGTTGGTGCCAGAATTATAATCTAGGCGGTTGGGCTAATGAGTCTGTACTCCTAACCACTACACTCGTTCTCATGGAGCTGTAGTCTGGAAGACAAGATAGACAAAAAGCAAGTTAGCAAATGCATACATAACAAAATTTCAGGGAGTGTCAAATATCACTAGAAAATAATATAAAAGGCTTGAGAGAAGGACAAATCATATAAATTTGGTAGCCACTGCATTTATCTGTGAGGAGGGAATAGATGCCCAAAACTCTAAATTATGAAGATTAAAAACCATGTGTAGATGGAAGGGGAGAGCTTCTCAGGCAGCACGAACAGTAAGCGGGTCAGTCCGTTTGAAGGCTGGTGAGAAGGCCAGTGTGACTTGCATAGTGTATGTATAACATTTAGCTTTGCTGCAGTGACAAAAGCAACCTTAAATCTCTGTGGCTCATAAAATGTAACATGAATTCCTTACTGATATTACATGTTGGGAGCTGCCTCTATTTGAATGCAGTACTTGTGGGAGGGGAAGAGCAAGCACTACCAGAAACATAATATTTCAGGATGCTCTGTGGCATGCCATCACTTCTGCTCATTTTCCCTGGTGCAGGAATGCCCTGTGGCCAAGCTAATAGTGGGGTTGGGAATGAGGCTCCTCAGCAGGTCATGTGGAACAGGCAGAGGTGAGGTCCGAGGGGTCTAGACACTGTCCTAGAAACACAGCAGAGTTTCTCCGGGTTCAGCAAAAACTGATCCCAGAGTAAAGGGCAAGTCTTCCTCGAGGACAGGAAAAGCCAGATGCCTGGCCCTAATCTGAGTTGAGGCTTATCTTGGAGAGCTCTCAATCTGGGTCCCCAAGCAAAGGGAGCTTCTCAGAGAGTTTCAGATGTGTTCTGTGACCTGTGTTCTCTTCCTGGAAGAGGTTCTACCTACCCACAAATGGAGGAGGAGGCAGGGTGAGAATGGGAAAAAATGTACTGCAAATACAGTGAAAACTTACTCTGCATTTTAATTCTGGCCCTGGTATTAAGTCAAATTACATTGGTAAATATCATGCTGCTCATCCCTAAAATGGAAACATTATACTCCCCTCCTGGATCACTGTTTCAACAGAAGATCCATGCGCTAACAAATGACCAGTAGGGTTTCCTCTAATGATGACATTTTCTTTTTTCTGACTGACAGAGGAACATCAATAGGACCTATGGCTTGATTTCACGCATGTTTAGGAGTTACAAAGATAATTGGTGCAGAGAAAGTTGCCTTCTCCCCATCTTGCAGGGTCTAGGGGTATGACTCATCATTCTAGACTTGGTCACACGTGACATTGGCTGTATGTCAGTTCTCACCTGGGGTTTCTTGCTTCTGTTATGTTACACAAAGAAAACGAGTCTCCCACCTTCCATTGTCAGGGCATCCTGGGATTGGCACACCCTTCACATAAATCAAAACAACCAGAATGAGATCCAGAGAAAGACAGGGCTTTCCTTGTAATAAAATGCCTGCAAGATTCTGTAATAGAAACCTCAGAGGATACTGGCACTGTTCATATTAGAAACTCACCAGGCTGGCCACCTAATAGAATCTTTAAGTTTTCTTAACATCCTAGCACCTGGTCAGAGGTTGTAGTCACCTCTGCAGATGGAGAAACTTTAGCAGAAAGGGCATCAGAAAGGACAGAATTGCCACCACAGTAAAGGAAACTGCTCTGCTGTGGAGGGAAACAAAACATTGTCAAAGGAAGAGGTTCAAATGGTTCTCTCCCCCAGGGCTTTAAGAGACTCGAGAATGAAAGCTGGTGGAACTATCAAATAGTGGGGCATGGGAAGTTACAGAGACTATTGATCTAGAGAAGAGAGAAGGAAAAAAAATCTCCTCATGAAGTCACATTAGCAAAGGCATTGGTATAAAACAAGAGCAGGGCAATTTTAGAAGTCCAGAGGAAGAAGGGAGATAATGAAAGATGCTGAATGCCTTTTACTTCACAGGGAAGAGGAATGAAAAAGAAAGTAGGAGGGAAAAGCAGGGAAGAGAAGTGTGGATGCTTATAGCTGAACAACCTCCTTTTTCCACAGTGGTACAGCTGGCTCAAGAGAGGTTTCCATGTGCTGCTGAAATGCTTGTGATGAATAGTAAAACACACACCAATCAAAACTCTACCACTAATTACCTACGTGACATAGGCTCCATTATCTGCCCACATTAAGATTTATTTCCACATTTAAATATTGAGTATTCTTTTTCCGCCCACGTTAAGATTTATTTCCACATTTCAATATTGAGTATTCTTTTAGCTATTCAACATATTTATTGGTAGTCTACTTTGTGCCAGGAAATGTGTTAAGGGGCCATTATAGTATATAAGTCATGAGAGTAATAACGATTAAAAGCCATAGCACATTTTGTACATTGACACAGAATACTGTCATCAAGTGTTTACTGTGTGCTGAGAATTGTTATAATTATGTTATATACATAAACTACTTTTGTGGAAAGCAGAGGCTAAGTAATTTGCCCAAGGTCATATAGTTAATATGGGATTTGAAAGAAGGCAGTTGGCTTTGGAGTCTGCACTCTTACTCACTAGGCCATGCCACCCTTGACAGAGCACGAGGTAGGACTTTAGGCTCAGAATCTTCAAAAACAATTTAGTGAATCAGCTATTATATTTATTATTATCTGTGACTCTGGCACACACAGAACTCAGTATGTGCTAGCTCTTAGTATCAGACAGCCTAGCCCAGAATTCAAAGCCCGAGCACTTTTTCTCAATGGGGAGACTGAGAAGATGCATAAAACCTGACTTCACTCTAAATACATAAAAACAATTTAAAAAAATGTGTCTGGGCTTGAAATTAAAATTCTGATACATATTCACAAACTTGTCCTCCAGAAAGAATGTAATAATTTTAAACACTCACCATTACTATTGATATTTTCCTATCTTTGTCACCACAGAGTGATATCAATCTTTTCATCTTTGCCAAAAACATTAAGAGTCATAATTATAACAATAGTTGACATTTATTGAGTACTGATTATATGCCAAGCAAGTCACTGAGACATATAAATATTGATAAAGTTGATCTTTGTATAAACGTTATGTGTTATAGATGTTACCTCCACAGTAAATACAAAGAAACTGAGTCGTAGAGAGGAGTGACTCAGTGTGATTCCAGAGCTTGGACTATTAACTACTTAGCTATAATCAATTTAATAAGTAGAACAATGTCTTATTTAAATTTGTTTCTTTGTTTATTAGTGAGATTGAACATTTTTCGTATTTTATTTTGATATTTGCACTTTTATAAATTACGCTTTCAAGGCATTTCCCAATATTCTGTTGACGAGATTGTTCATTTCATACTGACTTCTAAGCTCTATTTCAGTGACATTACATAGTGCACATATGTTATCCTAGTTGTTCATTTGCCTTTTAAGTTGGTTACAAAATCCTTTGTTGGAGAAAGATATTGTTTAATATCATAGTATCATAGATAAATACCTTTACGAACAGAAACAATTTTTTTAAAATTTTAATATTTTAAAAATTCTGGTAAGTAGAATTACTAACATGAATTAAAATTAGAGAAAATAAGGCAGAATAGTATTATCGCACACTAAGAAAATACAAAAAATTACGTGAAAAAATAAGTTGTTACCTTTAAGATTTTTTTCACTGAGATAAAATATACACAGAGTCCACAGAACTTCCTTGTCCAGCTTGATGCATTTTTACCTATGCTGACACTCACTTATCCACTGTCTAGACTAAGACATAGAACACTTTCACACCCCAGAAGTTTCTTGCATGCTCTTTCCCAGTCAGTGTCACCCTCTTTTGAATTTTATGCCCATTAGGTTACTTTTGCCTGCTGTATGTGTGTGTTTGTTTCAGTGAGGTATAATTCACACATAGCAAAATGGACAAAAAAATGTATAACACTCATGTAACCACAATCCAAATCAAGATACAGGACATTTTCATCAACCCGGAAGTTCCCTCTTGTCCCTTCCCTGTCAACATCCCTCTACAAGTAACCAGTATTTTGACTTCTATCATCCTAGATTAGTTTTGTGTGTTCTTCAACTTCTTGTGAATAGAATCATACAGGATCTGCTCTTTTGGTCTGGCATCTTTCACTCAACATGAGATTGAGGGTCACTAGTTAATTCTCTTTTTTAACTGTCGTATTCCGTTGCATAAATATACCACAATTAATTATCCATTCCTCTTTTGCTGTACATTTGAGTTGTTTCCAGTTTTGCGTTGTTATGGTACAGATGCTAGTAACATTCTTGTATTAGGAGTTTAATAAAGAAGGCAAAACAAAATAGATATTTCACAGATAAAATCATCTCATTAAACCAGCAACAATTAAGTAGAAAATTATGAGGCTCCATTCATAATAGAACTAAATTACCTATACTGTAATAATCAGTGCCTAACTTTATAAGAATTATATTAGATCTTTGTAAAGGAAACTATAACATTTTATTGGACAAACAAAGAGGCAGAAGTGATAAAGACAAATCATGTATCTGGATATTTCAGCTAAATATTATTATAGATGTTTAGTATTCCCAATTTTCTTGTAAAATTAGCACAATTGCAACTGTAATCCAAACATAATTTGGAATTAAATAATTTTAAGGTTTTTCTGGAAAAAAGGGATGGGAGGTACTGAAGGATAGTTTATCAATAATAGTGACAATGGGGAGGGGAGAGGACTGGTGTTACTGAAACTTAGATGTACAAAGCAGTGGGCGAAAATTGAGAATTTAAAAGAAAAAAAAAGAAAAATACTTGCTATATATATGACCTTTCTAAAATTAATTAAGAAGGAAATACTTAATAAACAGTGTGTCTATACTTTGAGAAATTAAATGGGCCTCAGTTTTAGGTAATACTTGGTGTCTACCTCGTAATCTCTAGGGGAAGGGGACAAGAGGTTTTACAGTGAGCTTATGTATTTTTACTGCACTATTCTGAATTGCTAACTATAGAAAGCACACCTACTAGATAGATCCATTAGAACCTAGTAGAGTCTTGATGGATGTAACACCATGGGATTGCTGGGTATGTTAGTTAGGATACATTAGGTTATGCTGCAGAAACAAAAATATCGACGTCTCGGGGGCTTGATGAAAGAACAGTTTATTTCCCATTCACTCGAAGTCAGTAGCAGGTTTGGGAGGCTTGCCAGAGTTTCTGTCCTTCATGAGGTGCTCACATTCCAGGATGCTTTGATTTGGTGGTATCTCCATCTAAATACAAGCTTTTGCAACCACTGCCACAGAAAAAGGGACCGTGGATAACAGGACACCAGCTTATACATGCTTTGGCTCACAGTTCGCTAATGAGGTAGTCATGTGACCATTCTTAATTTTTAAGAGTATGTAGCCATTAGGCAATTGAGTATTGATGAAAAGTCCACTGCACTGGCCCACATATATAGAGAATGGTGTTGGGCTCAGGGCAGGCCACTCCAAAATATGTCTCAATGACATATTGATTATTTTGAATTAAATTTACTTTAGAAACAGCTGATGCAAGAGAGACCCTCCTCTCTGTCTCCCCAAAGGCAGGAAATAAATCTCTCATGCGAAAGGTGCACTCCCTGCATCTGGAGTAGAAGGACACCCTTATTGCCAGAGATAGGAATTTGGGGCCAAAAGGCATGTATAAATAAACCTTGTTACTTCTTTAATTTACTGCCCCCAGCCCAAAGTGTTTAGATCCTTCACTAATTAAGCACCCAATGCCTAAGTTTCTTCATCTTGTCAATTCAAAAATTTATTGTTTTTTCCCCTGGAAAGTATAAAAGCTGTCTGCTTTGGCCACTTATTAGGTCCTATTTCTATAAGCCCTCCATGCACACGAATTAAATGTTTCTTTTTCTCCCGCTAATCTGTCTTGTGTCAATTTTATTATTAGTCCAGCCACAAGAACTCAAGAGGGGGAGAGGGGGAAATTTCCCCCTCCCCAACTGTGAACTAAATACAAGCTTCCGTGTCTTCATGACTTTGCTCCCTTGTGATTTTTCTCCACAATGCCAGAGCTAAGATGGAGCCCAGCAGTTGAAATGGGAGGATCTTCGGTCCCCATCTACTGCTCCACAAAGAATCTCTTTAGGGGTTTGTAGAACTATTCATGGACTCTCTGCTGGGGGAGAGAGAACAGGTTTCCCTGGCTTGTGGGGACTTTCTGATGATTAGATTTTGGTGCTCCCTGCAGCAAGAGGCTGAGTTCAGGTTCTATGAGCACTTGATAAAGATTTTTCAGAGTGACTGCTTAGAGGAGGTTTAGAAGAGATCAAAAAGGATCAGCTGCAGAAGGGGAATGGCCACACATTCCCAAGAGGAATTGCCTGCAGATCTCTATGCCTTGAACCTGTATAGTACTTGACGTGAATTAAATGTATTACAAAAATACAGTCCAGGGCTTCCCTGGTGGCGCAGTGGTTGAGAGTCCGCCTGCCGATGCAGGGGACGCGGGTTCGTGCCCCGGTCCGGGAGGATCCCGCATGCCGCGGAGTGGCTGGGCCCGTGAGCCATGGCCGCTGAGCCTGTGCTCCGCAACGGAAGAGGCCACAACAGTGAGAGGCCCACGTACCACAAAAAAAAAAAAAAAAAAAAAAAAAAATACAGTCCAAAAGGAACACTGATTCCCAGGGGATTCTCGCTAACTCAAAAACAGCATAGCGTGTCTGCTATGCTTCTAGGGTATCTGCTATGCTTGCAACTGTTGCAAAAGAAATAGCTCTTTTTCTGTTGCATCACAGGATACATACACATACATCTTATTTATTTGTAGAAAATTTTAGATTCTGAAGAAAATGGGCTTATAAATAAGATATTAAAGTAATATCTAAAATTTCAGATCCCTGATTAGATTTTTCAAAAGCATGGTACCACTTATTTAAATATACATATTAAATATGTTGCAGCCGAAAATGATCCAAGTACAGAGATGAGGGAATTACATATAGAAGAGGGAACTAAGCTTTCATGTCAGTTGTATTGTGCTATGATTCTAATGAACTCTCTGTGTCTCGGTTTCCTCACCTGGAAAATTGGTGGGTGAGGTTGTGAGATACAAATTTTAGGTGAAGTGGTTTTATTTAAGATCCAATCCAGCTAATTCTTAAAACCATAGGCTTTAGAGTTTGGTAGATAGAACTTAGTTTGAGTCCAAGCTTTACCTGTTATTCGTCATGAGGCCTTGAGAAAATTATTTTACTTCTTTAAACCTGGGTTTCATTATTGGTAAAATATGGATAAGGATAATAGTACCTCCTTCATAAGATTCTTATAAAGATAAATAAAATAATGCATGTCATGGTGCTACAGAGATCCTGGAATGAGGCAGGTTTTCAATAGATACTTATTTTCTTCTCTGCAATAAGATTTCTTTTTTAAATGGAAGCTTTTGTATATTGCCATTTTTGTATTTATGTGTCATATTTGACCTTTTATGTCTAGCCAATAAAGCTATCATAAAATTCTTATGATGTTTACTTTGTGTGTAAGTGTACACACACACACACACACGATTATTTCCTTTTTATCTTCTAAATTTGCAAATTCATCTTCGTGCAACTTATTTAATTAATTGTTCTGATAATCGATTGCTCTGTAACAAATCACTGTAACATTTAGTGGCTTAAAACAGGTGTCAGCAAACTCTTGCCCATGGACCAAATCCAGCCCACAGCCTATTTTATATGGCCCATAAGCTAGGAATACTTTTTGCCATTCTTACAGCATTGTAGAAAGAAAGAGAGAGAGAGAAAGAAAGAACTAAAAAATGGTGACAGTGACCACATGTGGTTTGCAAAGCCTAAAATATTTGCTATTTGACCCTTTACAGAGAAAGTTCATTGACTCTTAGCTTAAAACAACAATAAAAATTAATTTTGCTCACAAATCTGCAATTTGGGCATGGTTTGGCAGAGAAGCTTATCCCTTCTTCACTTAGTGTCAGCTGGGAGGTCTTGACTGAAGCTGGGGGATCTGCTTCCAGGATGATTCACTCACATGACTGGTGCATCGATGCTGGCTCTTGACTGGGATCTCATTTGGGCCAGATGACAAGGAAATCCAGTTTGTCTCCGTATGGTTTTTTAAGTTAGGGCATTTATTATGAAGTAGTAGGACCTTGTAAATTGGAAAGATGAACATCTGGGGGTATATTCTTACCAAGCTAAAATCTTTGGTCTTTCAAGTTTTGCTGAGCCTCCTTTGCCAATGAATCAGCCCTCTCTCTCTCCTGTTTGAGAAGAATCTAAATGGCCTCTCCTGAGATTGTCTTGAAGAAGACTACTGATACTACTTTCAACACCTTTCCTAGAAGTGCTAAAAAGGACAGCTAACTGCAAATCTTTGCAAGGATGTGAGGTAGTGGGGTCTCTCACACACTGACAGTGGGAGTGTGAATTGTACAACTACTTTGGAAAACTGACATTATCTACTGAAGCTAAATGTATGCAGAACATACCCTACGACCCATCAGTTCCACTCCTGAGCATCTAACCTATATACCTATATAAATGTATGCACCAAGAGACATGTACAGGAATGTTCATCACAGCACTATTTACAGTTGAAAACAACACAAATGCCCATCTTCAATAGCAAGGAGAATAAACTGTGGTAGATTTATACAATGGAATATTATTTTACAATGAAAATAGCTACTGCAGTGTACAATAATGTGGATGAATCCCATGCACTTATATTTAGGAAAAGAAGTCAGACACAAAGGAATGTGTTCTGTATGCTTCCATTTTATTAAATATGTAAACAGACAAAATCAATCTATGATGTCTGAAGATCAAAATAGTGTTTACCTTTGGGAATATTCATAGCGAGGTGGAAGCACAAAGAGGACTTCAGGGATGCTGGTGTATCTTAATCTGGGTGCAGCCCCCTGTTACTGTGCTAGGGGAAGAGTGTATTGAACCCTATGATCCAGTTGTTAGATTTTCAAGATACTATGGCGTAGCACCCAAGGTCATTTCAGCAATGATATGTTCCTTCTTTTTTATATCCTTAGCAACAGCTCTTTTTAAATTTGGAATGGAAAAGAAGCAAAATATCTTCCATGTTTTTTCTGGCCTATCCAGAAAGATCTTTCAGTCCAAGCAAACAAAATTAAATTTTCTTCTTCAAATTACTTGGTCCTGTTTGTTTTTACTCTTCAGTGTTCAGTACAAAATGCTGTTTAGATGCCCAATTTGGCAAATAATAATAATTATTATTATAGCACTTTTGGAAGATCCTTATAAGGTATTGTAAGGAGGGAGGAGATCCAGTGTGGTAAAGAGAGAACACTAAGAACCCCTAAGAAAGAGGAATTCCTTTTTTGTGGATGTAGGGGTACAGGCATGTGAGAAGACACCCCTGAAGTGGCAAGATAAGAACTCAGGCTTTAGGGTGACTAAACCTCTACAGGTAGAGAAGTGGCACAGGGACCCGAGGCCTGGGAGTCTATAGGAATGGAGGTGAGTCAGAAATCTCAGTGTTATGGATAAACGACAAGGTCCTAATGTCTAGCACAGGGAACTATATTCAATATCCTATGATAAACCATAATGTCAAAGAATATAAAAAAGAATATATGTGTATAACTGAGTCACTTTGCTGTACAGCAGAGATTGGCACAGCATTGTAAATCAACTCTACTTCAGTAAAAAAAAATTAAAAAAAAAATCTCAGTCTTGGGTGTCACTGAAGCAAAGAATACAGTACGGAAGGGCAGGAGGGAGGGGAAAGTGATGAGGCAAGAAACATGGCTGGGGTCCATCTGAGTAGGGTACGAATGTCATCTTAGATGGCTTAGACTTTTTTATTTTTGGCAGATGGGAAGGGGGGGGTAGCCATAGAATACATTTGGGGACCAAATGGACATGAGAAAATACCCGAGTTTTAAATAATTATCCATTAGTACTGGTTAAAGCAGCTCTATATTTAAAGTGCTTATGTTCACCTCCTAAAAAGAGGCTAATTCGGTGTTTTGGAATTTTAAATCACAGTGACTAGCTACATGACTGAACAACCACTTATATAGATATTGCACATTAGGAAATTTGGCAGGAATATAAATTAATATTTTAAAAGTGATTTTGGTAGTTTATATTTATGATAAATCCTTCTTCACTGAGCTAAGATTTTTAGTAAAATATTTCTCCCCCAAACTATTTTAACAAGTATATTGGAGTAGCATAGTATTTATAGTAGTCCCCCTTATCTTTGGGGGATATGTTCCAAGATCCCCAGTGGATGCTTGAAGCTTCAGATAGTACCGAACCCTATGTATACTATGTTTTTCCTCTACGTACATACCTATGATAAAGTTTAATTTATAAATTAGGCACAGCAAGAGACTAGCAACAACAATAATAAAATAGAACACTTGTAAAAATACAGTGTAATAAAGTTATGTGACTGTGCTCTCTCTCACTTGAAATATCTTATTGTACCACTTTAATGCCTTTTCCATCTTAACTAAACACTTAATGCACAGTGGCTGTAACTTTTGCAGTTTGAGGTGTGACAGCAAAATTAGCATGAATCTCTTTTTCCTTCTTTGCAATTTCACAGATAGAAGATTTGTTCTTACCGTAGATCTTAGCAACCTCTGCGTACAATTTTTTTTCTTTCCTTATTAAGTTGAGAACTTTCAGCTTTTCACTTAAAGGAAGTACTCTGTGGCTTCTGTTTGGCATATCTGAATTGCCAGCATTGCTACTCTCTTGCTTTGAGGCCATTATTAAGTGAAATAAGGGTGACTTGAACACAAGCACCGCAATACCACCAGAGTTGCTTTGATAACCGAGACAGCTGCTAAGTGACTAATGGGCAGGATACACTGGACAAAGGGATGATTCCTGTCCCCTGCAGGACAGAGTGGGATGCACAGGACGGTGTGCAATTTAAAACTTATGAATTGTTTATTTCTGGAATTTTCCATTTAATATTTTTGACCATGGTTGACTCTGGGTAACTGAAACTGGAAAGTGAAATCGCAGATAAGGTGTGGGGGGGACCACACACACACACACACACACACACACACACACACACAAACATATGTGCACACACACATTCCCACATGCACTCACAGCTTAAAATGCCTCAAATAAAAATACCTCTAATGAGCAATCAGTCACTTCCAGGAAGAAACATGGCTTTGAAGCCATACTTGACTTGGTGACAAGTACAAACTTGTTCACTATCAGAAAAGAATTTGGCCACAATTTTAACTTCCCTCAGCTTCAGTGTTCTCAACTTTTTAATGAAAGGGCAATAACAGTAATACCAAAATTGTTAAGAGCTTAGGAATATTAAAGTAGGTAATGTATAGGAAATATTTACGATATTTCATTATGTGGAATTTTCTCTAGTTTTAAGATATTGGTCCAGATACAGGTTGACAAAGATCTTCTACTCCTTACTTGTATCCATCTACCAAGGCATCTTTAAACGTCTGGAACCAGGAGCTGTCTTTATAGTGATTCTCAGCACTGTGTTCCCAAAAGCCAGTCTTCATCGGAGGAAGCTGACCTATGAGATGAGATATGTTTACCCACCTGGAAATGGGAGAGTTCCAAAGTATCTTCCAATTCTAAGGTTTTATGATTTAAAAAAACCAAGTGTTCCAGGCAGGATCACCATATTATAACCTCATAAAAGCTATTGCTACTAAATGGCAGAGAGCTGTTGATAATTTTGTTCAGGAGGGACAGAATTTCCCATTTTATTTGCTAATGCGTTCGTACTGGCAAATGAATGTTAAGAGAGGCTGTTGGCTGGTGTATGGAGATAAAACTCAGAAAGCCACTTAATATTTAGCTTACACTGTTTCAATTTTGGTTCAATTTTGTTTCTGTCACAAGGCATATAATTATGAGCATTAAATAGTAATTTATGTTTCCCGTTCCTTAAGCTCTTCTAAAACAGGTCAAATCGTTTAGTGTCCTCTCAGATTGAGGGAAAAAAAGAACATTTTAGTCCAGTTAAATAACATAGAAGTTCCTTGTGTAAAGTAGCAAAGTTTTCTTCTGCTCTGATGATAGAGGTAATTAAAGTGGACCATGGATCTCTTGTGTCCGGAGTTCTAATCTTGGCTCCCTAGTTGTCATCTGGGTGATTTTACGTATGTCGGTTCACTTCTCAGATCCTCGGGATTTGTTGTTCCTTCTCAGTATGAGTTTAAATAATATAAATTTTGCAAAAATTGCTGTGACTATTAAATGAAATGTGGTGTGTGAAAGTGCTCAGCCCCTGGCACAGGGCTCAGTGCGCCGAGTGTCTTCCCTTCTACCCTTGTTCTTTTTCTTTTTTACTACCTGGCCCTTACTGTCTTAATGTACCTCTGCCTATGGCTGTGTTTCTTATTCACACCTCTTTTGGAGTTTCTGGTTTTTGGATTCTGCTTTTTTTTCTTAGAGTTCTGGCACCCACTTTGTTACATGAATTGGGTGAACTCAGCCTTCCAGGCCCCTGGGTGTTAGGCTCCTGTTCAGGCTGATAACAGGCCTCCCCCTTCCCAGCCAATACTCCTGGGGCAGTAACTTCTCACGTGCAAATCCAGCTTCTCTGCCTTCCTTCATCCCAGACTTTAATAAAGTCTCATCTTTACCGCCTAGTTTTTATAAGTGAACACCTGGAATCAAAGCGTGTCTTTGGAGAATGGGGAAAAGGTGACCTCAATTTCCCACTCTTTGTTTCTATAATCCGTGGAAGCAGACATTCATTTCATAGGGGTCTGCCTCAACCCCCTTCTGTGTTTGACAAGAGGGGTAGTCAAACTAGGCAACAGGTGAACTTCTGTGCTGTCTTGAACTAGACTTGATCTATACTCAATTATTATAGACCACAAAAAAAGGAAGGAGACAGTAATGCTAAAAAACTACGTAAGAACATTGAGGCCCAATAAGCAGGATGTTTAGAGACTTAAAAAAAAACATACCAGTTCAAAGAAGAGGCTTGAGGTTAGCAAAGAAAATCAGAATTTGTAGGCCAAGTATTGCATGTAAAAGGTACTGAGATAAAACCTCAAATCCCCATTTAACCATTAACTTTGCTTTCACTAACTGCTGGGGTTGTGCTGTGAGTGTTGTATAGTCTAGCTTGGAGGACCAGGTTCAATTTAGACATCATTGGCATTACCAACCTCTTCTTGGGCAAGGATTATATTTAGTCATTTATTCCTCCTTTGATTTATTCATTGAATAAAGCAAGGCAGCAGCATCTAAGCTCCAAGAAGTCAAGGACTCCATCCACTCTCTTTGCTCCTGTTTTCCCAGCTTCTACAGGAGTGTTGGCACAGGGTGGGTATGTCATAAGTTTTTCCAGAGGATTGATATTTTGTTTTTTCTTCCTCTAATTGTAGGGAAGACTCTCTATTTAGGACTTGCACCCTTCCTAACATTTATCTACTCTGACATCAAACACAACTCGACAAGGTCATGCCCCACTCAGCATCTGCCACATTTTAGACAAGGGTCTTGACTGGGAAGACAAGCCCGTCATCTCCACTGGGGAGGTCTGGATGCCCTGATATAGTACTGCTCTGTTGACACCGGGGATAATGAAAGACCAGGACCCCTTGGCCACTGCTCAGCTGGAGGAAATGGGCCTCTAGACCGTTTGTGTGTCATTGACAGTGTTGTTGGACGTTACAAATCAGAATGAAGGGTTACAAAGCACCGCTCAGAAATTTACAGGGTCTGCCCAGAAATGAGACAGGCTTTCAGCAGATTTTTCATGGCATTCACTACACTTGCTTCAAGGCAGAGGGAACCATAAATACAGGGGATGAGAGTGAACCTGCAGTTTGAGCGTTTTAATTCAGAGCAAGTAAATATGTGGACCTGGACCTCATAGGCGCCATTGTCTCCTGATGATTTCTTTCATTGTCATCAATCACCTGTCTGGCAGCTGGTGGAAATGTCTGGTGTGAAGGCACAGTGCTGGGCCTATATAGGGTCATAGAACCAAGAAGTCCTGCTCATAATATTCAGATTTATAAAAGCTGGGAAGAAAGATCTTTAAGATCAACTTAGTTAGCTCCTGATTTTCTTCAGGTAAAATTAAAACATTCTAGGATATTTGGTTTTCTTTCACTCACATGACTTAAAACGTTCTTTCATTCTTTATTCCACTGCATTTTTATTGTGCTGTGCAGCAGATCCACTCTGATATCTACCCTTAGTTTCTCTTGCTTTATTTTAAAGATACTTGTTTTTAGTGTGGCTTTCTTGGCCTTGAGAGGCATTTTATTTATTGAGGTACAGTTGATGTATAATATTATATAGGCTTCAGGTGTACAACATAGTGATTCACAATTCTTTAAAGTTGTATTCCACTTAGAGTTATTATAAAATATTGGCTGTATTCCCTGTGCTACACGGTATAACCTTGTAGCTTATTTATTTCATACATAGTAGTTTTTACCTCTTACTCCCCTACCCCGATATTGCCCCTCCCTTCTCCTCACTGGTAACCACTAGTTTGTTCTCTATATCTGTGAGTCTGTTTCTTTTTTGTTACATTCACTAGTTTATTTTTTAGATTCCACATATAAGTGACATCATACAGTATTTGTCTTTCTCCGACTTATTTCACTTAACATAGTACCCTCCAAGTCCATCCATGTTATTGCAAATGGAAAAATTTTGTTCTTTTTTATGACTGAGTAGTATTCCACTGTATACCATATGTGTGTGTGTGTGTGTGTGTATGTGTGTGTGTACCACATCTATAGATGGTTTTTGAAGGACATCAAATTAATTGCTTAACATTTTTCCAGGCAGTTTTTTGAAGACAGAGTTCTATGATGAATCTGTTATGGTCTGTGGGCTTGTAGTTTAGCTAGTCTAGCCTTTCAGGAGAAATCTGTACAAAATCTGATAACACTACAACATAATGGAGTCTATGGAAGATCAGAGGAGCAAACTGTTGATCACTAAGCTCTGAGGAGCCACAAGGTGGAGAAGTAGCACATTTTGATATAGCTGAATTGATGAGGTCGTTTTGACCTTGGAACTATTTGATGTGTCCAGTTTGATGCTTCCAAATGTAAAAATACTTAAAAAATATTACCAAATAGCAATCACAATAGATGTCCTTAAATCTTACTTTTCCTAAATCCTTTCCTGATCATATTCTTACCTTCCTCCCTCAGTGGTGGTAGTGGCAAGGATATGGGGCTAGCGTTTGAAGGTGGGCTGCAACCCAGGGAAAAGGTGAGGAGTTTAGAGAAACAATTTACATATCATAAAGTTCATCCATTTCAATTCAGTGGTTTTTAGTATACTTACAGAGGTATACAACTAATACCATAGTCTTTTACCATAATTCTATCACCATAATTTCGGAACATTTTCATCACCTCAAATAGAAATATCATACCTGTTAGCAGTTACTCCTCCTGTCACACACGCTCATATACCCGACCCCCTCCAGCCTTAAGCAACCACTTGTCTCCTTTCTGTCTCTATGGATTTGCTTGTTCTGGACATTTCATATATTTGGTGTCATGTAGTATGATTTTCTGTGATTGGCTTCTTTCACTTAGCATAGCATTTTTTGAGGTTCATCTATGTGGTCTATGTACTTCATTCTTCTTTATTGCCAAATAATATTCCACTGTATGAATATGCCATATCTGTTTATTCGTTACTCAGCTGATGGATATTTGGGTTGATTCCACTTCTTGCCTATTATGAATAATACTGCTATGAACTTTCATATACAAGTTTTGGTGTGGACATATGTTTTCATTTCTCTTGGGTGGATACTGAAGAGTAGAACTGATGTGTCCTATGGTAACTCTGTTTTACGTCTAAGGAGATAAAGTTATTATACTTTTTTTTTTTAAGTTATTTGTCCAAGGTCAAATCACCAGGATCTCTCAGACACAAAGTGCTTTTTTTTTTGTATAATTGAATTTTTTTGGGGGGGTGTTTTAACATCTTTATTGGGGTATAATTGCTTTACAATGGTGTGTTAGTTTCTGCTTTATAACAAAGTGAATCAGTTATACATACATATACATATGTTCCTATATCTCTTCCCTCTTGCATCTCCCTCCCTCCCACCCTCCCTATCCCACCCCTCCAGGCGGTCACAAAGCACAGAGCTGATCTCCCTGTGCTATGCGGCTGCTTCCCACTAGCTATCTACCTTATGTTTGGTAGTGTATATATGTCCATGCCACTCTCTCGCTTTGTCACAGCTTACCCTTACCCCTCCCCATATCCTTAAGTCCATTCTCTAGTAGGTCTGTGTCTTTATTCCTGTCTTACCCCTAGGTTCTTCATGACATTTTTTTCCTCTTAAATTCCATATATATGTGTTAGCATACGGTATTTGTCTTTCTCTTTCTGATTTACTTCACTCTGTATGACAGATTCTAGGTCTATCCACCTCATTACAAATAGCTCAATTTCATTTCTTTTTATGGCTGAGTAATATTGCATTTTATATATGTGCCACATCTTTATCCATTCATCCGATGATGGACACTTAGGTTGTTTCCATCTCTGGGCTATTGTAAATAGAGCTGCAATGAACATTTTGTTACATGACTCTTTTTGAATTATGGTTTTCTCAGGGTATCTGCCCAGTAGTGGGATTGCTGGGTCATATGGTAGTTCTATTTGTAGTTTTTAAAGGAACCTCCATACTGTTCTCCATAGTGGCTGTACCAATTCACATTCCCACCAACAGTGCAAGAGTGTTCCCTTTTCTCCACACCCTCTCCAGCATTAATGGTTTCTAGATTTTTTGATGATGGCCATTCTGACTGGTGTAAGATGATATCTCGTTGTAGTTTTGATTTGCATTTCTCTAATGATTAATGATGTTGAGCATCCTTTCATGTGTCTGTTGGAAATCTGTATATCTTCTTTGGAGAAATGTCTATTTAGGTCTTCTGCCCATTTTTGGATTGGGGTGTTTGTTTTTTTGTTATTAAGCTGCATGAGCTGCTTATAAATTTTGGAGATTAATCCTTTGTCAGTTGCTTCATTTGCAAATATTTTCTCCCATTCTGAGGGTTGTCTTTTGGTCTTTTTTATGGTTTCCTTTGCTGTGCAAAAGCTTTTAAGTTTCCTTAGGACCCATTTGTTTATTTTTGTTTTTATTTCGATTTCTGTAGGAGGTGGTTCAAAAAGGACCTTGCTGTGATTTATGTCATAGAGTGTTCTGCCTATGTTTTCCTCTAAGAGTTTGATAGTTTCTGGCCTTACATTTAGGTCTTTAATCCATTTTCTGCTTATTTTGTGTATGGTGTTAGGGAGTGATCTAATCTCATACTTTTACATGTACCTGTCCAGTTTTCCCAGCACCACTTACTATTATACATTTTTTTTCTTTTTTTAAGTTATTTGTCCAAGGTCAAATCACCAGGATCTCTAAGACACAGAGTCCTTTTTTTCTTTTTAAGAAGATGTTGGGGGTGGGAGTTTATTAATTAATTAATTTATTTTTGCTGTGTTGGGTCTTTGTTTCTGTGCGAGGGCTTTCTCTAGTTGTGGCAAGCAGTGGCCACTCTTCATCGCGGTGCGGGGGCCTCTCACTATCGCAGCCTCTCTTGTTGCAGAGCACAGGCTCCAGATGCGCAGGCTCAGTAGTTGTGGCTCATGGGCCTAGTTTTTCCGCGGCATGTGGGATCCTCCCAGACCAGGGCTTGAACCTGTATCCCCTGCATTAGCAGGCAGATTCTCAACCACTGTGCCACCAGAGAAGCCCCAGTTATTATACTTTTAATACTGAAACGTGTATTGGTTTTTGCTTCTAGAATTTACTGAAGTGTCCACGTAATGCAGCCAAGTGACTATATAACACAGTCATTTAATTGGGTCTTACAAATGAGTAGGACTCATGCTACTTAAAGAAAAAATAAATCATGATAATACCCACAGAAAGCTCATGATTTAGAAGGGGAGACACACCATGACATTGAAAGGTGCTAGGAAGCAGCAGAGAGCAGGTGGAGGGGAAGTGAGCAGGGAGGTCAACATGAGCATCTTGAAGAGCTAAAATTTTGTCAGCAGCAAGAAGCTGGTAGGGAAAGGGGCAGCAGGGGAAATGCATTGGAAAGCAAGAGAACATCACATGTCATAACGTGAATTGGGTGAAAATGTACAACATATTCATAGGAAATCAAACAGTGTAACCTAAATTGGGGGCTAGTTTATGAGGAGGTAGCAGGTGACCTCAGACTATTATGCATGCTTCAAGAGAACAGTTTTCCATCTATTTTCCTTTATCCCTGAAAGAAATAAGAAATGAGAAAAATACAAAATGATTTGAAAAATAGAACTGGCTATGGAAAACTTTATTCTTACGTAAAGCATTAATGAAAAAAACAGTGCCTTATTTTCAATCCAAACTATCCTATATTAAAACTTTATTTTTTTATTTTAAAAGACATAATTGTCAACCGTAGAAAATTTAGAAAATAATGAAGAGTATAAAATAAAAATCAACAGTAATCTCACAACCTAGAAACAAACATTTTTAACATTTTGGAATCTACCTATATTAATTTTCACATTTATAGCTGCTTACATAGTTGGAACTTTAAATACAGCTGTATTTATGAAGTAGGGATTAAACTATAAAGATTATTTTGATTGCTTCTTTACAATTAATACTATGCTGTAAGAATTTTTCTAATTCCGAACATGTTCTCCAGGAAAAGATTTTTAAGACAATGTAAAATTTCACCATAAGAATAAGGTAAGTGATTTATCAAATCTCTTCCATATGGTCATTTTATGACATCATTTTATCCCAATATAATCTATAAATATTTTGATGTCAGAAATGGCTTTTTAACATGAATACTTGCTCACTTTAGTGATTTTTTAAGAACATCTTTATTGGAGTAAAATTGCTTTAAAATGGTGTTAGTTTCTGCTTTTCACTAAAGTGATTTACAAATGGAGTAATCAAACTAAGTATAAAGTAAGAAAGCTGTTTTTAAAAAAGAAGGAAGTATTTTATATAATTTTATGGACTTTAGAGGACAAAGACTTTCTGTCACACATAAAAACAGTGGAACTGAAGGCATACTTCCCAGACCTTCTGCTGCCAGTGTCCTTGTCCCCGCAGTGAGCACCAGCCACCCCCCACCTCTGCAGGAGGCCTCCAACACTTGCAGCTGTGTGGCTGACAGGGTCTTGGTTCTCTGGCTGGGTGTCAGGCCTGAGCCTCTGAGGTGGCAGAGCCAAGTTCAGGACACTGGTCCACCAGCAATCTCATGGCTCCATGTAATATCAAACGGTGAAAGCGCTCCCAGAGATCTCCGTGTCAAAGCTAAGAACCAGCTCCATTCAACAACCAGCAAGCTACAGTGCTAGACACCCTATGCCAAACAACTAGCAGGACAGGAACACAACCCCACCCAATAGCAGAGAGGCTGCCTAAAATCATAATAAGGTCACAGACACCCCAAAACACACCACCGGACTCGGTCCTGCCCACCAGAAGGGCAAGATTCAGCCTCATCCCCCAGAACACAGGCACTAGTCCCCTCCACCAGGAAGCCTACACAACCCACTGAACCAACTTTACCCACTGGAGGCAGACACCAAAAACAATGGGAACCACGAACCTACAGCTTGCAAAAAGCAGACTCCAAACACAGTACGTTAAGCAAAATGAGAAGACAGAGAAACACACAGCAGATGAAGGAGCAAGGTAAAAACCCACCAGACCAAACAAATGAAGAGGAAATAGGCAGTCTACCTGAAAAAGAATTCAGAGTAATGATAGTAAAGATGATCCAAAATCCTGGAAATAGAATGGAGAAAATACAAGAAACGATTAACAAGGACCTAGAAGAACTAAAGAACAATCAAACAATCATGACCAATACAATAAATGAAATTAAAAATCCTCTAGAAGGAATCAGGAGCAGAAAAACTGAGGCAGAAGAACGGATAAGTGACCTGGAAGATAAAGTACTGGAAATAACTACCACAGAGCAGAATAAAGAAAAAAGAATTGAGGACAATCTTAGAGACCTCTGGGACAACATTAAACACACCAACATTTGAATTATAGGGGTCCCAGAAGAAGAAGAGAAAAATAAAGGGACTGAGAAAATATTTGAAGAGATTATAGTTGAAATTTCCCTAATATGGTAAAGGAAATAGTCAATCAAGTCTAGGAAGCACAGAGAGTCCCATACAGGATAACTGCAAGGAGAAACACACCAAGCACATATGAATCAAGCTATCAAAAATTAAGTACAAAGAAACAATATGAAAAGCAGCAAGGGAAAAACAACAAGTAAAATACAAGGGACTCCCATAAGAGTAACAGCTGATCTTTCAGCAGAAACTGTGCAAGCCAGAAGGGAGTGGCAGAGCATAATTAAAGTGATGAAAGGGCAAAACCTAGAATGAAGATTACTCTACCCAGCAAGGATCTCATTCAGATTTGATAGAGAAATTAGAACCTTTACAGACAAGCAAAAGCTAAGAGAATTCAGCTGTACCAAACCAGCTTTACACCAAATGCTAAAGGAACTTGTCTAGGGAGGAAACATAAGAGAAGGAAAAGACCTACAATAACAAACCCAAGCAATTAAGAAAATGGTAATAGGAACATACATATCGATAATTACCTTAAATATAAATGGGTTAAATGCTCCAACCAAAAGACATGGACTGGCTGAATGGATACAAAAACAAGACCCATATATATGCTCTCTACAGGAGACCCACTTCAGACCTAGGGACACATACAAACTAAAAGTGAGGGGATGGAAAAAGATATTCCATGCAAATGGAAATCAAAAGAAAGCTGGAGTAGCAATTCTCATATCAGACAAAGTAGACTTTAAAATGAAGACTATCACAAAAGAAAATGAAGGACACTACATAATGATTAAGGGATCAATCCAAGAAGTTATAACAATTGTAAATATTTATGTACCCAATATAGGAGCACCTCAGTACATAAGGAAAAAGCTAAGAGCCATAAAAGGGGAAATCGACAATAACACAATAATAGTATGGGACTTAAATAACCCACCTTCACCAATGGACAGAGCATCCAAAATGAACATAAATAAGGAAACACAAGCTTTAAATGATACATTAAAGAAGATAGATTTAATTGATATTTATAGGACATTCCATCCCAAAACAAAAGAATACATTTTCTCCTCAAGTGCTCATGGAACATTCTCCAGGATAGATCATATCTTGGGTCACAAATCAAGCCTTTGTAAATTTCAGAAAATTGAAATCGTATCAAGTATCTTTCCAACCACAATGCTATGAGACTAGATATCAGTTACAGGAAAAAACTGTAAAAAATACAAACACATGGAGGCTAAACAACACACTACTAAATAACCAAGAGACCACTGAAGAAATCAAAGAGGAAATAAAAAAATACATAGAAACAAATGACAATGAAAACACAGTGACCCGAAACCTATGGGATGCAGCAAAAGCAGTTCTAAGAGGGAAGTTTATAGCAATACAGTCTTACCTCAAAAAAAAGGGAAAATCTCAAATAAACAACCTAACCTTATACCTAAAGCAATTAGAGAAAGAAGCACAAAAATCCCCAAAGTTAGCAGAAAGAAAGAAATCATAAAGATCAGATCAGAAATAAATGAAAAAGAAATGAAGGAAACAATAGCAAAGATCAATAAAACTCAAAACTGGTTCTTTGAGAAGATAAACAAAATTGGTAAATCATTAGCCAGAGTCATCAAGAAAAAAAGGGAGAAGACTGAAATCAACAGAATTAGAAATGAAAAAGAAGTAACAACTGACACTGCAGAAATATAAAGGATCATGAGAGCTTACTACAAGCAACTCTATGCCAAAAAAATGGACAACCTGGAAGAAATGGACAAATTCTTAGAAAACCACAACCTTCTGAGACTGAACCAGTAAGAAATAGAAAATATGAAGACACCAATCACAAGCACTGAAATTGAAGCTGTGGTTAAAAATCTTCCAACAAACAAAAACCCAGGACCAGCTGGCTTCACAGGTGAATTCTATCAAACATTTAGAGAAGAGCTAACACCTATCCTTTTCAAACTCTTGCAAAATATAGCAGAGGGAGGAACATTCCCAAACTCATTCTACCAGGCCACCATCACCCTGATACCAAAATCAGACAAAGATATCACAAAAAGAGCAAACTACAGGCCAGTATCACTGATGAACATAGATGTGAAAATCCTCAACAAAATACTAGCAAGCAGAATCCAATAGCACATTAAAAGGATCATACACCATGATCAAGTGGGGTTTATCCGAAGAATGCAAGGATTCTTCAATATATACAAATCAATCACTGTGATAAACCATATTAACAAATTAAAGGATAAAAACCATATGATCATCTCAATAGATGCAGAAAAAGCTTTCAACAAAATTGAACACCCATTTACAGTAAAAACCCTCCAGAGAGTAGGCATAGAGGGAAATTACCTCAACATAATAAAGGCCATATATGAGAAACCCACAGCCAACATCGTTCTCAAAGGGTGAAAAATTGAAACCATTTCCTTTACGATCAGGAACAAGACAAGGTTGCCCACTCTCACCACTATTATTCAACATAGTTTTGGAAGTTTTAGCCACAACCATCAGAAAAGAAAAAGAAATAAAAGGAATCCAAATAGGAAAAGAAGAAGTAAAACTATCACTGTTTGCAGATGACATGATACTATATATAGAGAATCCTAAAGAGGCTACCAGAAAACTTTTAGTGCTAATCAATGAATTTGATAGAATAGCAGGATACAAAATTAATGCACAGAAATCTCTTGCATTCCTATACACGAATGATGAAAAATCTGAAAGAGAAATTAAGGAAACACTCCCAAATACCATTGCAACAAAAAGAATAAAATACCTAGGAATAAACCTAAGGAGACAAAAGACCTGTATGCAGAAAAGTTTAAGACACTGATGGAAGAATTTAAAGATGACACAAACAGATGGGCAGATATACCATGTTCTTCGATTGGAAGAATCAACATTGTGAAAATGACTCTACTAGCCAAAGCAATCTACAGATTTAGTGCAATCCCTATCAAACTACCAATAGCATTTTTCACACAACTAGAACTAAAAATTTCACAATTTGTATAGAAATACAAAAGACCCCAAATAGCCAAAGCAATCTTGAAAAAGAGAAATGGACTTAGAGGAATCAGGCTCCCTGACTTCACATTATACTACAAAGCTACAGTAATCAAGACAATATGGTACTGGCACAAAAACAGAAATATAGATCAATGGAACAGGATAGAAAGCCCAAAGATAAACCAATGCACATATGGTCACATTATTTTTGATAAAGGAGGCAAGAATGTATGATGGAGAAAAGATATCCTCTTCAATAAGTGATGCTGGGAAAACTGGACAGCTACCTGTAAAACAATGAAATTAGAACATTCCGTAACACCCTACACAAAACTAAACTCAAAATGGATTAAAGACCTAAATGTAAGGCCAGACACTATAAAACTCTTAGAGGTAACATAGGCAGAACACTCTATGACACATTTCACTGCAAGATTCTTTTGACTCACCTAGAGAAATGGAAATAAAAACAGAAATAAACAAATGGGACCTAAGGAAACTTAAAAGCTTTTGCACAGCAAAGGAAACCATAAACAAGATGAGAAGAAAATCCTCAGAATGGGAGAAAATATTTGCAAATGAAGCAACTGACAAAGGATTAATCTCCGAACTTTTCAAGTAGCTCATGCATCTCAACATTAAAAAAACAAACAACCGAATCCAAAAATGCACAGAAGGCCTAAACAGACATTTCTCCAAAGAAGATATACAGATTGCCACCAGACACATGAAAGAATGGTTAACATCCTTAATCATTAGAGAAATGCAAGTCAAAACTGCAATGAGATATCATTTCACACCTGTCAGAATGGCCATCATCAAAAAATCTAGAAACAATAAATGCTGGAGAGGGTGTGGAGAAAAGGGAACCCTCTTGCACTGTTGGTGGGAATGTAAATTGATAGAGCCACTATGGGGAACAGTATGGAAGTTCCTTAAAAAGTACAAATAGAACTACCATATGAGCCAGCAATCCCACTACTGGGCATATACCCTGAAAACCCATAATTCAAAAAGAGTCGTGTACCAAAATGTTCTTTGCAGGTCTATTTACAATAGCTAGGGCATGGAAGCAACCTAAGTGTCCATCAGCAGATGAATGGATAAAGAAGATGTGGCACATATATACAATGGAATATTACTCAGCCATAAAAAGGAATAAAACTGAGTTATTTGTAGTGAGGTGAATGGACCTAGAGACTGTCATACAGAGTTAAGTAAGTCAGAAAGAGAAAAACAAATACCGTATGCTAACACATATATATGGAATCTAAAAAAAAAAAAGGTTCTTACGAACCTAGGGGCAGGGCAGGAATAAAGACACAGACATAGAGAATGGACTTGCGGACACGGGGAGGGGGAAGGGTAAGCTGGGATGAAGTGAGAGAGTGGCATGGAGATATATACACTACCAAATGTAAAATAGACAGCTATGGGAAGCAGCTGCATAGCACAGGGAGATCAGCTCAGGGCTTTGTGTCCACCTAGAGGGGTGGGATAGTTCAGAGATATGGGGATATATGTATGTGTATAGCTGATTCACTTTGTTATAAAGCAGAAACTAATACACCAGTGTAAAGCAATGATACTCCAATAAAAATGTTAAAAAAAAACCCAACAAAAAACAGTGGAAGGAATTACCAAGACAATTACCAATTACTTTGATTTTATTAAAGTTTTGACTGGCAACATTTTCTCCAAAATTTAAAGAGAAAATAGGAAGAATATTCACAAAAAATTAAGAAAAGTTGACATTCCTAACGTATACAGGGCTAATCAATGCAGTACAAGTAGAAGACAGCTCCTAGTATAGTAATAAATTGGGCAAAGATTATGAATTGTCATTTCTCAAAGAAAATCAAATGCCTACCAAAAATTCTTGAAATTGTTTGTTGCTTATTTTTAAAGAGAGCATATTTAACAGAAATCGCATATCATTATTTTGCACATCTAATTAGTAGCCAGTTAAAAACCGACAATTTTCAATCCAAGGAGATTTAGCTGGAGTGTGCATTTCCAGCTTTCTTAGGGGATTGCAGAGTGGACAAGGCTCTCTTGAAACCAGTTTAATAATATATAGAATGTGTCTTTAAGATATTTATCCTCATTAATACAATCTAAGGAAGTTCCCAGTAAATAAGATGAAGATTTATGACCAAGGATATGCCTGTCAGGCATTTTTAATACCAAAGCACATATTTTCATAATCACAAAATAACAACTAGAAAGAGTGTTAAATAAATTATGGGGCCTGTATAAAATGAAATATTGGTCTTCCATTAAAGTTATACTTTAAAGAACATTTTATAATGGGCCAGTTCATATTATATACATGAAAAAATCAATGTACAAAACTACTTATGGAAGAGTATAAACGAGAGAGAGAGAGAAAGATTTAAAGGAAACATATTTATGACATTAATATTGGTTTCTTCCAGAAAGTAAGCTACTGTTAACTTCGATTTTTCTCTTCTCTGTTTCCTAAATCTTGTTCTTCATTTTGGTAAGTTGAGAAGGGCATATGCCTTTGGAGCCCTGTGCAAGGAGATAATCACAGAAAATATCCAGAAAGATATCAAGAGTATCTCCTTGATTCTTTCACTTTTAGGCTTTGGTAGGTCCTGAATTTGTCAGGCATCCTCAGTCTGAGGATGACATTTTTGTCCTGTGTTGATCTCTGCCCAGAAGGGCATCCTGTCTATCCATAGCAGCCTATCACTGAGACCTGAAATTTGCCCCCATAACCTCATTTAACTGATTCCTTCTCTGAATAAGACCTTTAAGACCAGAACTGGCTCCATGAAGTGGGCTGCTATCTTTATTTCCCACACCAGAGCTGGCTTCTGCAGTTATATCTGGTTCCTCAGTCACCTCCCTGTATTTCTTAAGATTCTTGGCTCTTTGTTGACTTTTTTGTTGCCTCATCACACATAACACCTCAGTACACCTGCTTTCTATGTTGATTTTCACTACATCAAAAGGGAATAGAGAGCAACAGAGACGCTGGTGATGAGAGCAGGCATGGGGACAAGTGTACAGGGTTGTAGAGCCGAAGGGGCAAGACATTATTAAAGGCTCAAGGGAGAAGTGACAAAATCATGAAGAAAGAGGAAACCTGGGAGCTCTGTTGAGTCATGCCATCTCCGAAGGCTGACTTAAAGTAGTCACATAGTCATTTCTGCCCAGATTTTCCTAGCCCAATAGACCCCTTGCCCTTGAACATCTGGGAAATTATGCAGACCATAACTAGACCATCAGTTATCGTCTTCAAAGTTTTGTCTTCTTACCAGACAGATGGCAGCTAAAGCCACTGATGGCTTCACCTGGAAAT
The DNA here is from genome assembly GCF_964270905.1 of Leucopleurus acutus. Taxonomy (NCBI): domain Eukaryota; kingdom Metazoa; phylum Chordata; class Mammalia; order Artiodactyla; family Delphinidae; genus Leucopleurus; species Leucopleurus acutus. The sequence continues at coordinate 50,998,972 of NC_139156.1, forward strand.
TTAGGTCCTTGGGGTGATCACTAAGGAAAAGGCTGTTTTTCATGTCATGCAAACTGGTATAAATTGTATTGTTGATAATGAATTCTTCTTATCAGTCCAAATAATTTAAAAACATTTACCAAGTTTTACCAAATATTTACCAAAGAATAATAATAGGCTCTAGAAGATAAAATATGGCATGTGCACATGATAAATTAAATGCTTTCCTGGAAAGATACCTCAAATTATATTGTAAGCACTTGGTTGCTGTAAACCAAATATTTGCATCCCTTGTACCTTGGGCGGAACATAAGGCTGTTCAGTGAGTGTTGATACTGACAACACAAGAACATGGAACCATTAAATTATGAAACTGGAAGAATTCAAATTAGGTCATGGAACTAGTAACAGTCTGTGTAATGGGGGTATGTGTCACATATCTTTCTGGACTGTAATTTTCACCCATCTAAAGGGAATATTTGGGGAGACATTTTGGGGCCACTGGAAAGCTCACTTCATTGTGAGGATGCAAAAGGATGGTATTACTGAACAATTCCTATGTGTCAGACACAGCACTAAAATCTTTTCATATGGGGTGTTATTTGGGGTAATAACCCTGGTAGTAAGCATTATATCCATATAGAGCAAGGCATTTTTCACATGAGATGTTATTCAATTTTCATTGTAATCCTGGAGGTAAATATTAGTTCCCTAAATTGAATCTGAGTCCTCCAATGGTTAAATCCATCTCATAATTACCTATATCTCTATCGTCTGGATAATGCATGACCTTCAGAAAGTATATGTTAAAAGTCTCAGGGAAAGTAAGTGCCAGGCTGTAGTCTGTCTTCAACTGTCTGACTTCCACTGTAGTCTGTGTAACTTATCAAAAAGTCTAGACTCTTCTGTTTGGCCTTGGGGAAATCATTTCTCAAATACTCAGCCTCCTTACCTGAGGGTAAAGGCCATGAGTTTCCTAACTCGGCTGTGAATTGAATCTGAATCCCACCACCAGTCAGATGAGCAGGAGTTCTGAGGTAGTGAGGAAGGGACACCAGCAGAACAAGTGTATCAAAGAAGTGTATCTCAACTTCTAAGACCTCTCCTGACGAAGTGGCCACAGCTAATGGAACCTCTGGCGGGCAAACTCTACCACGCTTTCAGCTGCAGCATACTCTGATTCCGTGAGACCTCCTGTTGTAACTGACACGTAACCAGGATGGAAAATAGCATGAAATATCAGGAAAATGTAGGGATGCATTTTACCTCTACACTTGTGTTGTCCAATATGTATAGAATAGTAAAGAATGTGTGCCGCATAAGTAATTATGAATTTTCCAGTAGCACATTAAATAAGTAAAACAAACAAAAACCAGCTGTGATTAATTTATGATTTTAATAATATATTTAACACAGTATATCCCAAATATTCTAATTTCAATATGTAGTTAACATAAAAATACTGATGAGATATTTAACTTTTTTTTTCATACTAAGACTTTGAAATCTGTTGTGTATTTTACACTTACAGCACATCTTACTTCAAATTAGTCACATTTCAAGTGCTCACATGTGGCTGTTGTATCGTACAGTGCAGGTCTAAGCTCCATATTTTGCTCTTGAAATTGGAAACAAGTAGGTTCAGACTTGCTGGGAAACCTAACATGGCTTGGGCTATGCCAAAGGTCCTTGTGGACAACCTATGCTTTTGTGCCTCTTCATATGTACTATATACACTAAACTTTGAAGTTCAAAAAGCTTTTTATATATACTTTCTCCTTTAATCAATCAGTGTAACACCAATATGTCGGTTTTATAATATTCATCATACAGATGAGAAAACTAGGGTGTATTAATTTCCTGGGGCTGCTGGAAAAAAGTACCACAAGGTGGATGTGTGTCTTAAACAGCAGATGCTTTATTGTGTCACAGTTCAGGATGGGAGAAGTCTGCGGTCAAGGTATCTGCAGGGCCATGTTCTCCCTGAAGGCACAAGGGAAGGATTTGCTCCTGGCCGCTCTCCTAGCTTCTAATGGTTCCTTGGTTTGTGGTAGCATAGGCTCAGTTTTCACATGGTGCTCTCGCTGTGTGTGTGTCTATATATCCAAATTTCCCCTTTTTATAAGGATACCGGTCATATTGTGTTAGGAGACCACCCTACTCCAGTATGACCTCATCTTAACTAATGACACCTGCAACAACCTTATTTATAAATAAAGTCACATTTGGTATTTGGTGGCACTGGGGGTTAGAATTTCAACATGTAAATTTTGGGGAGACATAGTCAATCCATAACATAAGCTTGAAGAAGTAGTCATTAATGACACTGCTTTATATTGACTAGTTTTGCATTATTAACTGCATGTTGTGCGTGTGTGTATTTGTGTGTGTCTAGGTTTGTGTACGTGTTTCTCCTCAGCTTCATGGGAGCCCACTCATCATCCCAACCTCCAAGCATTCCTCAGCATGTAGTAGGCTCTCAATAAATGTTTACTGAACAAAAGAATGAAAGCAGTATTTCTGCAGACTACAAGCATGTTTGCGGTGTTATTATCACACTAGGGAGGTGTAGACCGTTTATAGCTTGTCCTTGCTTTGGCTAGAATCTCTGGCTTTTGGGGCTTTATAACACCTATAATTTCCATCTGGATGGGAACTTGGCTAAGGTTCTTGGACTTGACCTTTTAATTGATGCTATGTTTATTGGAATGTGAAAAATATGAGTCCTAGTCTTTATGATGCTCTCTTATGCCTATTTAATTTACAGTTTGTTGCCACAAAGGTTCTTTATGATTCAGTTACCAGTTTTTAAGGAACTAAAATATAGATGCTTTAAGGATAGACCTACAAAGTAAGCACCAGGTGATGTTGAGTGGCAGCATCTTGAGCAACCAGTTGTCTTGTATTGAAATGTGGTTTTTCAGGTGCCCTTAAGAAGAGCCCTCATCCTGCCACAGGTTGAGTCAGAGACAATCCACATCTAGCCACACAGTACTGCTCTCTCATAAAGGATCTCCAGGCCATCCTCAAGCATGACACCACCTGTTCACAAACGTACTTTCAAATCTCGATCCAGCTGGTTAGATTTCATTTCAGATTCTATGGTGTGGAACACAGATTATTGGCCTTAGACTTACTAATGTGTGTTTTGTGAGTTAGAGATATAATATACCTGATTCATCCATTTATTGAACTAACATTTGACTACCTATTGTATGCTCAGTGCTAGGAACACACATAACTGAGACTGTGAGGCTGCCTTTGAAGACTTCAAAATCTATAGACATACCCAATACATGATATAATGAGTAAAGGTCATTCTAAAAGGACAGGGCACTTCGAAGGCAGAGAGAAGAAGCTTTTTACTGTGAATATTGGAATGAGGTGGATGGACAACTCAATCGAGCCCTATATGAATTTCCTTCTGAGTGAGCTAACTGATTTTGGCAAATATTGGCAAATTAGCAAAGATCAGCATGAACTAGAGAGCACTCCAGAAAAGTAATATGACTTCTTCGATCTAATGGTGTACTTTGAAGAGGGCTCTTTAAACCCCATTTGATGGCTTCACAGTAACTGAGCCAGCATCCTTCCTGGGCCAAAGGATTCCTACTTTGATAACTACAAGTCCGTTCTACTCTCACCCTCCTTCATAAAAGCAATGATAATTAATAAGTGCATGTTTTACACTGAACTTTGAGGCATTTTTATATAATTTTCTCATTTAATCATCCTCTCGATACTTTGATGTATGTTTTACCATATCCATTCTACAGACCAGAAAATTTTGGCTTGGTAAGATTTTATGACTTGCCCAAGATCACATAGGTATTTTGTAGTAGTATTGGCCAGCACCCCTGCTTTTTGCAAATGTTAAAACTGGAATTAACCTAAACAGAATAGACAGTTTATTGGTCAACTATCTGGACGGTGCAGGCGTAGACGTGGTGCCAGCAGGATTAGAAACTGGGATGCTAAAGTCATCAGGATTTTCTCTGAATTGAACCTGTCATTTTCTGCAGGCTGGCTTCATTTTCTCAAGCAGGTTTCTCCATGTGGTAGTTTGCCCTTTCCCTGGGAATTCTGAGGACACATTCCTATGGCTCTACCTCAAGAGGGCACAGGGGTCTTCCCAACGACCTTCAGATACTAAGTTCCACAGGTGGACTCTGATTGACTCACTTTGTATCAGGTAACCCCTCACTGCAGCTGGAAGAAGGGTCACCACCAACACAACATGTTTTGAAACATTTATTAGAGGAAAAATAATGTTATTCTAGGCAGTCAGAATAATTAAAGACCATATCAGTGGTGGAGCAAGAGCTGAAATTCATTATTTCATGACTCCAAATCCAACGTTGCTTCATTTGTTTTGGACATTGAGAATACCACAGTCATTTTTTAAAATTTTAACTTTTTATTTTATATTGAAGTAGAGTTGATTAACAATGTTGTGTTAGTTTCAGGTGTACAGCAAAGTGATTCAGTTATACGTATACATGTATCTATTGTTTTTCAAATTCTTTTTCCATTTAGGTTGTTAAAAAGTATTGAGCAGAATTGTTCCCTGTGCTATAAGTAGGTCCATGTTGGGTATCCATTTTATTTAATTTCATTAATTAATTTATTTTTTGGTGAGGTGATAGCTCATTGTGGTTTTTTTAATTTTTAACATCTTTATTGGAGTATAATTGCTTTACAATGGTGTGTTAGTTTCTGCTTTACAACAAAATGAATCAGTTATATATATACATATGTTCCCATTTCTCTTCCCTCTTGCGTCTCCCTCCCTTCCACCCTCCCTATCCCATCCCTCCAGGTGATCACAAAGCACCGAGCTGATCTCCCTGTGCTATGCGGCTGCTTCCCACTAGCTATCTACCTTACGTTTGGTAGTGTGTATATGTCCATGGCTGTCTCTCACTTTGTCACAGTTTACCCTTCCCACTCCCCATATCCTCAAGTCCATTCATTACTAGGTCTGTGACTTTATTGCTGTCTTACCCCTAGGTTCTTCATGACTTTTTTTTTTTAATTCTATAAATATGTGTTAGCCTATGGTATTTGTCTCTCTTTCTGATGTACTTCACTCTGTATGACAGACTGTAGGTCTATCCACCTCATTACAAATAGCTCAATTTCGTTTCTTTTTATGGCTAATACTCCATTGTATATATGTGCCACATCTTCTTTATCCATTTATCCGATGATGGACACTTAGGTTGTTTCCATCTCCGGGCTATTGTAAATAGAGCGGCAGTGAACATTTTGGTACATGACTCTTTTTGAATTATGGTTTCTCAGGGTATATGCTCAGTAGTGGGGTTGCTGGTAGTTCTATTTGTAGTTTTTTAAGGAACCTCCATACTGTTCTCCACAGTGGCTGTATCAATTTACATTCCCACCAACAGTGCAAGAGTATTCCCTTTTCTCCACACCCTCTGCAGCATTTATGGTTTCTAGATTTTTTGATGATGGCCATTCTGACTGGTGTGAGGTGATACCTCATTGTAGTTTTGATTTGGATTTCTGTAATGATTAGTGATGTCGAGCATTCTTTCATGTGTTTGTTGGCAGTCTGTATATTTTCTTTGGAGAAATGTCTATTTAGGTCTTCTGCCCATTTTTGGATTGGGTTGTTTGTTTTTTTGTTATTGAGCTGCATGAGCTGCTTATAAATTTTGGAGATTAATCCTTTGTCAGTTGCTTCATTTGCAAATATTTTCTCCCATTCCGAGGGTTGTCTTTTGGTCTTGTTTATGGTTTCCTTTGCTTTGCAAAAGCTTTTAAGTTTCATTAGGTCGAATTTGTTTATTTTTGTTTTTATTTCCATTTCTCTAGGAGCTGGGTCAAAAAGAATCTTGCTGTGATTTATGTCAAAGAGTGTCCTGCCTGTGTTGTCCGCTAAGAGTTTGATAGTTTCCGGCCTTACATTTAGGTCTTTAATCCATTTTGAGCTTATTTTTTGTGTATGGTGTTAGGGAGTGTTCTAATCTCATAGTTTTATATGTAACTGTCCAGTTTTGCCAGCACCACCTACTGAAGAGACTGTCCTTTCTCCACTGTACATTCCTGCCTCCTTTATTAAAGATAAGGTGACCATATGTGCGTGGGTTTATCTCTGGGCTTTCAATCCTGTTCCATTGATCTATATTTCTGTTTTTGTGCCAGTACCATACTGTCTTGATTACTGTAGCTTTGTAGTATAGTCTGAAGTCAGGGAGCCTGATTCCTCCAGGTCCGTTTTTCGTTCTCAAGATTGCTCTGGCTATTCGGGGTCTTTTGTGTTTCCATACAAATTGTGAAATTTTTTGTTCTAGTTCTGTGAAAAATACCGGTGGTAGTTTGATAGGGATTGCATTGAATCTGTAGATTGCTTTGGGTAGTAGAGTCATTTTCACAATGTCGATTCTTCCAATCCAAGAACGTGGTGTACCTCTCCATCTATTCGTATCATCTTTAATTTCTTTCATCAGTGTCTTATAATTTTCTGCATACAGGTCTTTTGTCTCCTTAGGTAGGTTTATTCCTAGATATTTTATTCTTTTTGTTGCAGTGGTAAATGGGAGTGTTTTCTTGATTTCACTTTCAGATTTTTCATCCTTAGTGTATAGGGATGTCAGAGATTTCTGTGCATTAATTTTGTATCCTGCTACTTTACCAAATTCATTGATTGGCTCTAGTAGTTTTCTGGTAGCATCTTTAGGATTCTGTATGTATAGTATCATGTCATCTGCAAACAGTGACAGCTTTAATTCTTCTTTTCTGATTTGGATTCCTTTTATTTCCTTTTCTTCTCTGATTGCTGTGGCTAAAACTTCCAAAACTATGTTAAATAAGAGTGGTGAGAGTGGGCAACCTTGTCTTGTTTCTGATCTTAGTGGAAATGCTTTCAGGTTTTCACCATTGAGGAAAATGTTGGCTGTGGGTGTGTCATATATGACCTTTATTATGTTGGGGAAAGTTCCCTCTATGCCTACTTTCTGGGGTTTTATCATAAATGGGTGTTGAATTTTGTCAAAAGCTTTCTCTGCATCTATTGAGATGATCATATGGTTTTTCTCCTTCAATTTGTTAATATGGTGTATCACGTTGATTGATTTGCGTATATTGAAGAATCTTTGTATTCCTTGAATAAACCCCACTTGATCATGGCTTATGATCCATTTAATGTGCTGTTGGATTCTGTTTGCTAGTATTTTGTTGAGGATTTTTGCATGTATGTTCATCAGTGATATTGGCCTGTAGTTTTCTTTCTTTGTGACATCTTTGTCTGGTTTTGGTATCTGGGTGATGGTGGCCTCATAGAATGAGTTTGGGAGTGTTCTCCCCTCTGCTATATTTTGGAAGAGTTTGAGAAGGATAGGTGTTAGCTCTTCTCTACATGTTTGATAAAATTCACCTGTGAAGCCGTTTGGTCCTGGGCTTATGTTTGTTGGAAGATTTTTAATCACAGTTTCAATTTCAGTGCTTGTGATTGGTCTGTTCATATTTTCTATTTCTTCCTGATTCAGTCTTGGCAGGTTGTGCATTTCTAAGAATTTGTCCATTTCTTCCAGATTGTCCATTTTATTGGCATAGAGTTGCTTGCAGTAATCTGTCATGATCTTTTGTATTTCTGCAGTGTCAGTTGTTACTTCTCCTTTTTCATTTCTAATTCTATTGTTTTGAGTCTTCTCCCTTTTTTTCTTCATGAGTCTGGCTAATGATTTATCAATTTTGTTTATCTTCTCAAAGAACCAGCTTTTAGTTTTATTGATATTGGCTATCGTTTCCTTCATTTCTTTTTCATTTATTTCTGACCTGATTTTTATGAGTTCCTTCCTTCTGCTAACTTTGGGGTTTTTATTGTTCTTCTTTCTCTAGTTGCTTTAGGTGCAAGGTTAGGTTGTTTATTTGAGATGTTTCCTTTTTCTTAAGGTAGGATTGTATTGCTATAAACTTCCCTCTTAGAACTGCTTTTGATGCATCCCATAGATTTTGGGTCATTGTGTCTCCATTGTCATTTGTTTCTAGGTATTTTTTTATTTCCTCTTTGATTTCTTCAGTGATCACTTCGTTATTAAGTAGTGTATTGTTTAGCCTCCATGCGTTTGTGTTTTTTACAGATCTTTTCCTGTAATTGATATCTAGTCTCATAGCGTTGTGGGCGGAAAAGATACTTGATACAATTTCAATTTTCTTAAATTTACCAAGGCTTGATTTGTGACCCAAGATATGATCTATCCTGGAGAATGTTCCATGAGCACTTGAGAAAAATGTGTATTCTGTTGTTTTTGGTTGGAATTTCCTATAAATATCAATTAAGTCCATCTTGTTTAATGTATCATTTAAAGCTTTTGTTTCCTTATTTATTTTCATTTTGGATGATCTGTCCATGGGTGAAAGTGGGGTGTTAAAGTCCCCTACTATGAATGTGTTATGGTCGATTTCCCCTTTTATGGCTGTTAGTATTTGCCTTATGTATTGAGGTGCTCCTATGTTGAGTGCATAAATATTTACAATTGTTATATCTTCTTCTTGGATCGATCCCTTGATCATTATGTAGTGTCCTTCTTTGTCTCTTCTAATAGTCTTCATTTTAAAGTCTATTTTGTCTGATATGAGAATTGCTACTCCAGCTTTCTTTTGGTTTCCCCATTTGCATGAAATATCTTTTTCCATCCCCTTACTTTCAGTCTGTATGTGTCTCTAGGTCTGAAGTGGGTCTCTTGTAGACAGCAAACATATGGGTCTTGTTTTTTTATCCATTCATCCAATCTGTGTCTTTTGGTGGGAGCATTTAGTTCATTTACATTTAAGGTAATTATCGATATGTATGTTCCTTTTCCCATTTTCTTATTGTTTTGGGTTCGTTATTGTAGGTCTTTTCCTTCTCTTGTGTTTCTTGCCTAGAGAAGTTCCTTTAGCAGTTGTTGTAGAGCTGGTTTGGTGGTGCTGAACTCTCTCAGCTTTTGCTTGTCTGTAAAGGTTTTAATTTCTCCATCAAATCTGAATGAGATCCTTGCTGGGTAGAGTAATCTTGGTTGCAGGTTTTTCTCCTTCATCACTTTAAATATGTGCTGCCAGTCCCTCCTGGCTTGTAGAATTTCTGCTGAAAGATCAGCTGTTAACCTTATGGGCGTTCCCTGTGTGTTATTTGCTGTTCTTCCCTTGCTCCTTTTAGTATGTTTTCTTTGTATTTAATTTTTGACAGTTTGATTAATATGTGTCTTGGTGTATTTCTCCTTGTATTTATCCTGTATGGGACTCTCTGTGTTTCCTGGACTTGATTAATTATTTCCTTTCCCATATTAGGGAAGTTTTCAACTATAATCTCTTGAAATATTTTCTCAGTCCCTTTCTTTTTCTCTTCTTCTTCTGGAACCCCTATAATTCAAATGTTGGTGCGTTTAAAGTTGTCCCAGAGGTCTCTGAGACTGTCCTTAGTTCTTTTCATTCTTTTTTCTTTATTCTGCTCTGCAGTAGTTATTTCCACTATTTTATCTTCCAGGTCACTTAACCCTTCTTCTGCCTCAGTTATTCTGCTATTGATCCCATCTAGAGTATTCTTAGTTTCATTTATTGTGTTGTTCATCGTTGTTTGTTTCATCTTTAGTTCTTCTAGGTCCTTGTTAAATGTTTCTTGCATTTTCTCCATTCTATTTCCAAGATTTTGGATAATCTTTACTATCATTATTCTGAATTCTTTTTCAAGTAGACTGCCTATTTCCTCTTCATTTGTTAGGTCTGGTGGGTTTTTATCTTGCTCTTTCATCTGTGGTGTGTTTTTCTGTCTTCTCATTTTGCTTAACTTAGTGTGTTTGGGGTCTCCTTTTTGCAGGCTGCATGTTCGTAGTTCCCGTTGTTTTTGGTGTCTGTCCCCAGTGGCTAAGGTTGGTTCAGTGGGTTGTGCAGGCTTCCTGGTGGAGGGGACTAGTGCCTGTGTTCTGGTGGATAAGGCTGGATCTTGTCTTTCTGTTTGGGAGGTCCACGTCTGGTGGTGTGTTTTGGGGTGTCTGTGGAATTATTATGATTTTAGGCAGCCTATGCTAATGGGTGGGGTTGTGTTCCTGTCTTGCTAGTTGTTTGGCATAGGATGTTCAGCACTGTATCTTGCTGGTCGTTGAGTGAAGCTGGGTGCTGGTGTTGAGTTGGAGATCTCTGGGAGATTTTCGCCATTTGATATTATGTGGAGCTGGGAGGTCTCTTGTGGACCAGTGTCCTGAAGTTGGCTCTCCCACCTGAGAGGCACAGTACTGACTCCTGGCTGCAGCACCAAGAGCCTTTCATCCACATGGGTCAGAATGAAAGGGAGAAAAAGTAGAAAGGAAGAATTAGTAGAAGTAGAAGTAGAGGTAGAAAGAAAGAAAGAAAGAAAGGAAGGAAGAAAGGAGGGAGGGAGGGAGGGAGGAAGGAAGGAAGGAGGGAAGGAAGGAGAGAAGAAAAAAGAAGATAAAGTAAAATAAAGTAAGATAAAATATAATAACATTATTAAAATAAAAAAATTATTATGAGAAAAGAAACAAACAAACAAACAAAAAAACAGATGGATAGAGCCCTAGGACAAATGGTGGAAGCACAGCTACACAGACAAAATCTCACACAGAAGCATACACATACAAACTCACAAAAAGAGGAAAAGGGGAAAAAATCATAAATCTTGCTCTCAAAGTCCACCTTCTCAATTTGGGATGATTCGTTGTCTAACAGAGGGAAGGAAGGAAAGAAAGAATGAAGGTAAAGTAAAATAAAGTTATTAAAATAAAAAATTATTAAGATAAAAAAACAAAAATGGACGGATAGAACCCTCGGACAAATGGTGGAAGCAAAGCTATACAGACAAAATCTCACACAGAAGAATACACATACACACTGAGAAAAAAATGGAAAAGGGGAAAAAAATCATAAATCTTGCTCTCGAAGTCCACCTCCTTAATTTGGTATGATTCGTTGTCTATTCATGTATTCCACAGATGCAGGGTACATCAAATTGATTGTGGAGCTTTAATCCGCTGCTTCTGAGGCTGCTGGGAGAGATTTCCCTTTCTCTTCTTTTTTCTCACAGCTCCCAGGGGCTCAGCTTTGGATTTGGCCCCGCCTCTGTGTGTAGGTCGCCAGAGGGCGTCTGTTGTTTGCTGAGGCCAGACGGCGTTAAAGGAGCAGCTGATTCGGGGGCTCTGTCTCACTCAGGCCGGGGGCGGGAGGGAGGGGCACGGAGGGCGGGGCAAGCCTGCGGCGGCAGAGGCCGGCATGACGTTGCACCAATCCTGAGGCGCGCCGTGCGTTCTCCCCGGGGGAATTGTCCCTGGATCTCGGGACCCTGGCAGTGGCGGGCTGCACAGGCTCCCCGGAAGAGTGGTGCGGATAGTGACCTGTGCTCGCACACAGGCTTCTTGGTGGCGGCAGCTGCAGCCTTAGCGTCTCATGCCCGTCTCTGGGGTCCGCGCTGTTAGCCGCGGCTCGCGCCCTGTCTCTGGAGCTCCTTTAAGCAGCGCTCTTAATCCCCTCTCCTCGCGCACCAGGAAACAAAGAGGTAAGAAAAAGTCTTTTGCCTCTTGGGCAGGTCCAGACTTTTCCCCGGACTCCTTCCCGGCCAGCCGTGGCGCACTAACCCCCTGCAGGCTGTGTTCATGCCGCCAACCCCGTCCTCTCCCTGCGCTCTGACCGAAGCCTGAGCCTCAAATCCCAGCCCCCGCCCGCCGCGGCGGGGGAGCAGACAAGCCTCTCGAGCTGGTGAGTGCTGGTCGGCACCGATCCTCTGTGCGGGAATCTCCCCGCTTTGCCCTCTGCACCCCTGTTGCTGTGCTCTCCTCCGCGGCTCCAAAGCTTTCCCCCTCCGCCACCCGCAGTCTCCGCCTGCGAAGGGGCTTCCTAGTGTGTGGGAACCTTTCCTCCTTCACAGCTCCCTCTCAGTTGTGCAGGTCCCGTCCCTATCCTTTTGTCTCTGTTTATTCTTTTCTCTTTTGCCCTACCCAGGTACGTGGGGGGTTTCTTGCCTTTTGGGAGGTCTGAGGTCTTCTGCCAGCGTTCAGTAGGTGTTCTGTAGGAGTTGTTCCACGTGTAGAGGTATTTCTGGTGTATCTGTGGGGAAGAAGGTGATCTCCGTGTCTTACTTTTCCGCCATCTTCCCGGAAGCCTGGTATCCATTTTAAATATAGCAGTGTGTACGTGTCAATCCCAAACTCCCTAAGTATCCCTCCCTCCAACCCTTCCCCCCTGGTAACCATATGTTTGAAAACACCATTGTCATTTTTAAGTTGTATGTTTAAGGGACTTCTTGTCATTTTCAGTTGAATATGTCACGAGTACCTCAAACTCAAACTGATATTGGAATGGACTTGCACTGTGCTGCCACAGCCCTCTGGCCCCGTGCCCACCTGGTCTTCCTCCAGTTTTTTGTCTCGGTGACAATTGGCCCAGGGCTACATTATAACTGTCATGAGCCCTAGGCACTTTGGCTTCCTCCATAAAAAAAATTAAAGATTGCATTTTACTGCATTGGTATAAAGGTGGATATGTTAATATATATATAAGCACTTTCTATAAATTAAAATTTTCATTTTACTTTTATGATTTAAAAAATAATTCTGTGGGCCTCTAAAAATATTCTGGGCCCAGACTCTCTGCCTGCTGAGCCTAATGGATACTTTGGGACTGACTTGGCTTGAATCAGTCTGAATAATGCAAGCCAGAAACTTGGGATTTATCACTATCATTTTCTCTCTCCATCAGCTCTTCTTACATTTACCACTTAGTTTTCTCCCCCAAGTTAGAAATCACCTGCATTTCTTTTTCTAGCTCCATCTTTACTTCCAGGGTCTAATCAGTCATACCATCTTGTTGGGTTCCCTTGCATCCATTGTTTTATTTCTCCACTCTGTGATCATTAGTGCAGCCAGAATGGTCTTTTAAAAACATGTCTCTGTTTTACAGCCATTCAAGAGCTTATTCTTCTTCTTGGGATAATGAAAAGAAAATAATCTTAACCTGTAAATTCCTGGAGGGGCTAGCTCCTGCCTGTTTCAGCAAAACTATCTCGTAGGACTGACACTGGCTCACTCTTTCTATCACGACCACACTTGGCTTCTCTCAGTTCCTTGAATGCAGCCTTCTCCTTTGTATCTCAGGGCATTTCTTCTCCCTGACTTTTCTTATTAATTACTCGTCGTTCTTTACATCTTGCTGAAAATGTCACTTTGTTGGGAAATCTTTCCCTGGACCCTCCTCACACAGCTTGGCTCAAGTAATATATTTTCTGGGCAAACTGTGTCTGTTTTTTGAATTGAAATATCTACAATTATAACTAAATATCTAACTGTGTAAATAATGACGTAGTGTCTGTTTCACCCACCGGAAGGAATGCTCCACGTCTGATTTGTCTATAGTTGTTTCCCCATCATGCCTGCTATACAGAAAATATACAATGCTTGCTGATTGAATGAATGAATGAAAAATGTATGTTGATGTGTCCTGAAATACTTCACATTTAAACAACTCACAGCAGAGTTTTTGAGGCTCAGTGCTAGGCACTCTAGTAGGCTCTGAAGATACAAGACATTCATAATCACTACCCTCATGGACTTTTTTCCCTAACCGGTGAGACAGGTAGAAGTTAGGTCAATAACAAATTAATTAAATTCTCCCCAGTTGTGTGTAGTGCTCTAAAAGAGTAGGAAGGATGCTAAGTTAGCTGTTAAAAGCTTCCTCATCCATAATATAGTAGTTTAGTTGCTGGGACAACATGGTTCCTAATGTTTGGGACATAATTTTTATTTTTCTGCTTTGAATTCACTGTGAGATGTGCAGAGTGTGGAAGAGTTCAGGGCCTAATGACTTGTTCCGTTGCCCACAACTGAATCACTGAGTTCATGGCTGTTGACCTGGACATTTAGTTGCACTGAACAAAAGTCCACTGGGAGCTTGAAGGTTTTGACCCTTTGTGCAGCAATGCTTCCATTTAGTTGATTTGGACACGACCCTGATGCTGAATCAGTACTGATCAGACTAGGTGGTTTTTTAAGTGGAATGAGGCTCTGGTGGTTATTTAAGTAGAACGAGGCTCTGGAAAATATAAATTGAATCCCTGAAAATCAATACAAGTATCAATGGATACATTAAATGGTCAAACCAGGATGGAAAGGCTACAGCTGCTATGCTCTTAATTACTGATATCATAGGCCCAGCTTCTTTGATCTTCTAGATCAGAAAATGTCTGTGTATCTTTTGAAAGTTGGATGTAGTTTCAGGAGTGTGGACCAGTCCAAAAACTGAATGGTGAATAAATTACTGCATGAAAAAATTTTTTAATGCGGGCCTCTTATGTACCAGTGACACCGCTCTCCATTTCATATACTGATTTCTGGCATAAAAAGTTCAAATAATAGCTTTATTTCATAGTTGATACAATGGAGACTCAGTGAAATTATGTAACTCTCCCCAAATTGCAAGATTTCTTAATCACATTGCTCAGTCTGGAGACTGACTAGAGATTTGGTGGTCTTTCTGTTTTATCCTGCGACTCTGCTTTTCCATTACCAGTTGAATCGCAATCAACTCTTATTCATTTCCACATGTACTAAGCACATCGTGGTTTTTATAAATTCTTTGTCACAAATAATGTGAAACTCACATACTAGCATACCTCCTTCTCCTCACTGCTGATTTCTCTGCGCTCGGAAGTCTAAATAATAATAACAGCCTGAGGAAAACAGAATTGGGGAAATAAATAAATGAAAAACAGTGCCACCCAAATACAGAGGCAGACCTATCATGTACCGTAACCTGGAGCAATAAAAGTCATCAATGAGTATCTTTAAGACTATCACAATGATGTAAGGTATTACAGTGAGAATAGTCTGTCCTTTGGAGTTAGAAAACATTAGAAATGTAATCACCACTTATTTCGTTGGATGACCCTGTGCAAATTAATTTACCATTTTAGAGGCTTAGGAATTTCTTCCCCTATTAATTTGTGATAATAAAACCAACTAGCAGAGCTGCTATGTGAGAGTCCCTTCCTCTCCATGCAAAAGCTGATTGGAAGGGAAAGGAGAACTGCAGCATCATCTCATCACTCATCTCCCCCTTACTGCTCTTGCAAGAGGGCAGCTGTTTCTATTGCTTAGCTTGAGAGATATTTATTGGGCCAGGAAGGAGTCAATATGCATTAAAATCTAGTGCATGCTTCAGGATATTTTCTACTGCACAGTGTCAGAATCATGCAGACTGCTTGAGGGTGGTACCATCCCAAGAAGTAGATGCAGGATTCAGAAGGTAGGAGTATCTGCTGAGACTCAGAACCTAAGCCCCAGGCTCCAACCCAGGTTGAGTAATGTGTCCTGCATTGCAGCATTGGTCACCAGCTGAGCTTTTAATAATGTGGTGCTTTTCTCTCCTTTCCTCATCTAAAAAAATAGGGATCCACCTATCTTGAAGGTTGTTGTGGGATAAATTTGGTTAGTGCAATAAATAGACTGAATGCACTACCTTGTGAAATAGGATTATTATTATCCCCACTTTGAGATAAGAACACTGGCGGTCACAGAGGTTATGCCACAGGTAGACAATCCTAGAGCCAGAACTCGAACCAAGGCCAGGGGACTATCAATTGCATTAGCAAATGTTATATATTTATTAATGGGGAGAATATAGGAAAAAAGTGCTCCTTGAATTTTCTTCCTCAATTCTTTATTGCGCAATTGAGAAGAGAGAAGGGAAGAAAGGCGGAGCTGAACCTGGAGTAACACAATATGGCATCTGCAGATGCATTTCTACATTTGAGTTAAATCCATTGTCAGATGACACTAAGAATTGAATGGGGTTCAGGGAGAATTGAGTCTGAGTGACTGTTCATGTTGATCTCTGATGTAGAGAGTCACTGGCTGTTTTCCCCAAACTTAAGGTATATAAGTAAGACAAGAGGTTTGCTCTTATCTGAAAGTGAGGAGAAGGAAGTGAGCTTGGGAGCTTAAGAATTATGAAAGAAGCCACTAAGTCGCTGTGGAGAGAAATCAGATATTGCCTGGAGTCCTGCAGAAGAGCCATGCCATCATTCATGGTGCAGACTCTGGTGAAAGGTAAAGGATATAAAGAGGGAGAGGGAAGGAGAGAGAGGGAGGAAGGGTGGGGAGGAGAGAGAGAGAGATTATGCCAAGTAAGTAGTAAAATTTCCATATGAAAACATGTTTATATTTCACCAACATACACCGGATAAAAGGCACTCGGCAGAGAGAATTTAATCCCCATGTTTTGTTTTTTTGTTCTGGGATATATTAGTCAACAATTTACCCATGAGCTCTAAAATTCCCAGGACACACTTCAGCCTTCAAATCTGCATTTTGTCCCCACTCCCTGACCTGAGAGAGGCACCCACTTTCCCTGTCTCTTGGCTGTTACTGTGATCATTTAGCCCAGCCAAAGCAGAACCGTACTTGACATTTTTCTAACAGCCAGTTGCTGCACAACTTGCTTAATCCAGCTCCATAATTTAAAAGTATAACATGGGCCATGCCAGGAGAAAATTTTTCATTTCAGAAGCGGTACTTGATTCACAGAGATCACGTGCTTCTTTGCATCAATGATCCAGGACTTTTGACCTGCAGATAAGCCCAGCTCCTTCATTCCACTGTAGTGACAGACACATTCCAGTGTGTAGAAATATGGTGATAGTGGAAAAGAGATGCAAATGTGACCGGAACCATGGCATTCTCCTCATGACCTACAGGAGCCTACAGGCTTTGGTTTAAACTCCTACAGGCTGTGGTTTAAAAACACTGTGAGAGAATTAATGCACATAATGTTAAACAGACTCTACACATCCATCCCACTAGATGGAAAGGTAATTCAAAGTGAGTTCCAAGTTCCACCCTACGGATTTTACATTACCCTTTTCCCTTCTCTGTGCTTGCAGGGTCTAGTTACACAGCAGCCTGCAACACCTGACAAATGCACAATAATGCTACAAAAATAACAAGTTAAAGAAATAATGAGTGCTACTTTTGGTGGAGGGAGCAAGATTCCTATGAATGTTGTCAATAAGACAGGAAGAATTGAGTGGGGCTCTAGGTGAGGACTGAGCCTGAGAGACTGGGAATGGTGAACTATGGTCTGAATCATTGAAATAGGTCTTTATTGCTGGATTTAGCAAGATTCAAAGTAATGGTGGTTAAAGTGCCCTGGCTGAGGATGTCTGCAGGCGAGATGATTGGATTGTCCTGAGTAAATCAGATGAAGTAAAGCCTAGGATGGTATAATGAAAACTGGCAATCTCATAAATGTATAACCATTTTTAATATCACCTAGAATTATGAGTTTTGTTATAGGTCCATCTCATCTTTGACTTCCTTGAGATCTGAGAATTCTGTCCATGCAACATTATGTTTATTATGACATAGGTTCAGAAGCATTGTTCTTACATTAGAGAAGTAATGCTGATCCCCCATTTCCCTTGGCTTCTGTTGTAGGATAACGAATTACCCAAAACTTTAGACTTGTTGGTGATCCTACCTGTGTAATGACATTGGTCAATCCGTCTGCCACTTGTGTTCACCTCTTCTCCAATTGAGTAATGGATGATTCAGGAAAAGATCTTCAACAGTTTGTAAAATTGACAGTTCTCTGATGAAAATATCTTTAAAATGTGACAGGACCCATGGAAAATAATTTATAGTGATCTGCTGGCTCTTTATTTCTTTAGTATCACCAGACATGTGTAGGTTTTGTGAATTGGGAAATTTCCAGTCAACAAGAATGTTGGTTAATGGAATAATCACGATGAATTGAAATTACAAAGAAAAGCATATTTTCCTATTTGTTTTTCTTGCTAAAAACATTTTTGGGGAAAGAGTGAAATCCCCAATTTCCAGGTATTTGGCTACCCTAAGAAACTAAGATAGACATTTAATCTTCTTGAAAATAAGACTCATAGACGTAACTGTTTCATTCTTCCTTCTAATATGCATAGTGGACAGCTGTCAAGAGCAGAGGTTGAGAATAAGCTTGGCGTAGAATAAAGCCAGGGGCTTATTTCTTCTTCATTCTTTTATTCCCACCACTGTCTCTCCCTCCTTACCTAAGGTATGTGAGAATTCTTATCTCTGAACCCTTCAATTTCCTTGGGATTTTACTTTCAGGCTTTTACAAGACAGTGTCTGGATCTGGCTCAGGCTAAGAGTGCTAACCTTCTTCCATGAAATATACCCTTTTTATTGCCAAGGATTGATATTTTTCAATCCTCACAATAGGTAATTTCCTTATCTTTGTTTATTTTTAAAAATTCCCCATTACTAGATGGGCTGAGGAAGAAGAGACCCTTCTCATCTGGGGCCAGAAATCCAAAGTCTTTGTTGGAAAAAAAATTCCAGAAAAATTTCCAACCTGGACTATGGTTGTGGTAGGAAGTAGAGAAGGCTGTAGACAGGAGGATGGAGTCGGAAGACTCTTGTTAAGCCTATAATGTGAGACTTGAGCTTGTTTTTACACTGAAAGGGGAATGAGCAGAGAAGTTGCTGAGAGAGGAGACTGGAATTTTAACTTTCCCAAGGAGGATGTGAAGCAAGGGAAGACAAAAGGGTTCACCTTGCACAGGAGAGACAACTCATTTCAGGAGGCTTCTGGACAAAAGGAGAGATGGTTGTCAGTACAAATGAACATGGACGTAGAAGGGCAGGAAAGTGTGGATGCACCCACTGAAAAGCAGAAGGGAATTGGAGCAGAGCAAGGGTCTTGAGAGATGAAATGTTTTTGAGCCCATATTGCCTGAAGCTGCTCATTTTTCAATGGTCAGGTGAGAAAGAAGGACCGGAAAATGATTGTATTAAAAATTGTTTTGTAATACATTCTTATACAGGGCTTACAAGATTGTTCCAGACATTGCTTGAAACAGCATACAAGTAGTATCTCATTTAATCTTAGGAAGTAGGGACTATGATTAACCCCACTTTATAGATGAAGAAGCTGAGACACAAAGAAGTTAAGTAATTGGCTCAAAGTCACAGAGCAGATGCATGAGCCAGGATTCCAATCCAAGCAGACGTAGGGTTCCACAGTAGATGTTTCTACCTATTATGCTGTGTCTCAAAGAAGTAAAAATGGTGCCCCAATATATTATTTGCGGTTTTACCAGGACAAGTTTCCAGAGTCAGGCTTGTATCTGAGTTGCATGCTGTTTCCTCTGATTCTATACACAAATCAGCTCCTTTTTAGGTTGAGCCACGTGGAACAGAAAAGAAACACATTATCCGCCAGAAACTCCCAGAGTTGTCATTCAAAACACAATATTATATGTGTCTGCTGGATGATGTCTTAATTTGCTACTGCATTTTGTAAAGAAATTCATCTTTATTTCTCCAGAGCCATAAATCAGCTAAATTTGTGTCATTTGCATCCACACCTTCCTTCATTTTCTTCCCCCAGACACTACCATCTTAAAGGGCCCTCCATTTGAGGAGTAGTTAATGGGCTCCTGGGAGCTGGAAACCTGCAAAGATCAATTTCTTTTGTTAAAAGGAACAGAATAACTTGCCAGCTCTTTTCCTCCCTGAAACAAAATCCCAGAAATTGGAAAAACCTCTGGTTGTGAGTGTTTGTTTCTTGGAGGGGGTTTATTTTTATTTATTTATTTTTGCTTGTTTTTTTAAACATCTTTATTGGAGTATAATTGCTTTACAATGGTGTGTTAGTTTCTGCTTTATAACAAAGTGACTCAGTTATACATATACATATATCCCCATATCTCTTCCCTCTTGCATCTCTCTCCCTCCCACCCTCCCTATCCCACCCTTCTAGCTGGTCACAAAGCACCGAGCTGATCACTTGGAGGGGTTTTAAAGGGCCTTTGTACCTTTTGCTCAAGTTCATCCCTGATCCTGTCTGGTTTACGGCAGGCTGAGTCTGAAATACTGGCCACTGTTGGCCCGAGGGCTAGTATCACACTGACCGCAGCAGCATCAGCTACAGTCTTTGTTTGGGAAACCATGAAAGCTAGAACAGGAGTGACTGGCATTTAGTGACGTAATTTCCTCCAGTCTTAGGGCGCCTGTTAATTAAAACGGCTCAAAATGTCACTGTGGGCTGTCGCAGAAAGGTCCTGGTTGCCAGGGAGAGTGAAATGCTGCCACAGGATTGACTGATGTGTTCAGGCGCATTTGAAAGGGAAAATCTTCTGAAAGGGTCACGGTTAAAGAAAAAGACGTTGGTTTTCTGTTTCGTAACTAACAAGAGCCAGATTACTTTTAACCCTTTGCCTCTCTTCTGCCAAAGCAGCCTATATGAATATTCTGAGAGTCGTGCAAGTTATGAGAGATGACACACATATTTTGCCATGATAGTTCTGTTGAAACCATTCAGTTGCTGTCACCTGCTAATGTAAAGTATGGACTGGGAATCAGACACCCCTGGGTTCCAATTCTGGTTCAGACACTTCCTAAATAGATGACTTACAAAAACTTAATGTTGGAAATTTTGTACCCAAACTGCTAAAATTTAGGGGCATAATATTATATATCTCAGGATTTTTAGGACTAAATGAGATCAAAGATATATAAACGTGCTTGTTATATAACACATATTTGAAAACTGTTACTCTCTGTATCCTTCCTTATCTTTTAGAATAGGTTACAATTTGAAGAAAGCAAAAAGCATTCAAAGTTAAGACTTACAAATTAGGAAATATTTCTTTATATTTTACAAACAAATAGGAGCCACACAGGAGTAGCTCGTAGAGTTTGATACATCATATGATAGAATATTTTGCAAACATTAAAAAACCCACATTTTAATGAATAATTCATGATGTAAACATGTTTATGTGAGAATGTTGTGAAAAATTTAGCATATTGTATATAAAATATGATCACGTTTTTTATTTTTAAAGGAACATCAAAAAAGCCTATAATGACTTTAAAAAAATTTTTATTGGGGTATAAATGATTTACAGTGTTGTGTTAGTTTCAGGTGTACAGCAAAGTAAATCTGTTATACAAATACATATATCCACTCTTTTTTAGATTCTTCTCCCATATAGGCCCTTACAGAGTACTGAGTAGAGTTTTCTGTGCTATACAGTATGTCCTATCTATTTAATATATAGTAGAGGGTATGTGTCAATCCCAATCTTCCAATTTATCCCTCCCCCACCCCTTACCCCCTGGTAACCATAAGTTTATTTTCTACATCTGTAACTCTATTTCGGTTTTGTAGATAAGTCCATTTGTAGCCTAAAAAAGCCTATAATGATTTTTATAAACATGTTAATACTGCTTAATTCCTGCTGGTAGGTTTGTAGGAAATTTTTATTTTCTTATATCTTCTATGTTTTAATACAAAATGTATAGTTCAAAAAAGAGAGAAATACAATTTAAAACTGACTCAAAAAATTAGAAATGCAACCAAACACGAATGAAATGGTTTTCCTGGATGGCTTAGAAAATGACTCTGGGAACAATTTTGAGAAAGAGTTAGTCTAAAGTGATTTAAACAATGACAGTACTATATATATTTTGAAGGAGTCAAAGTCATTTATACACAAGAGCTCTTAAAGTTTTGATATAAAAATCCATCTTGTTATTTTTTTATAGCCTTTTACAAAACTCCCAGCAATGTACAAGGAGGGGGAGTGTTGAGTTCTGGGGGAAAGGACACATATAACTTGGAAACTTCTGAGAACTCTGTAACTGTCCTAGGTAATTCACTTACCTTTTTGTTTTATCCTTTCAATCCTTGAGAAGAATCTTCTGTTATTTAATTTTTAAAGAGAAGGAAACTTTTGTCCAGCCATGTTCTTCAGTTTACCTAAAGTCAGAAGTCAGGGTGAGGAAGAACAGGCATGGAAAGATCTAACAAACACTGTCCAAACCATCACCACAAAATTGATGATAGGTGCTTCAGCTGTGCTGGCCAATGTGTTAGCTACTGACCACATGTACTTTTTAAAATTTAAATCCATTAAAAATGAACAAAATTAAAAACCAGGTTCAGGGACACTAGTCACATTTCAAGTTCTGTATAGCCACACATGGATCACGAACTGTGCAGGTATTGGACATTTGCATCATCTCTGAAGATTCCATTGGTCAACATTGCAAGTCTGGAAATTCACAAATGGAAGAGATGATTGATGGTTGATGAGAGTGATCACAGAAAGTTCCATGATGGAGAAAGTAAGAATCAGCTGGGGTAAAGGTCTGATATCAGTATCCTCTCCCAGGGAACACAGGTTATTACTCAGGTCTTGCCACTGATCAAATGGAGTGAAGATCATCTTCAAATTTAATAAAACAAAGCAATGGATATAATGCCTCGATGAAAAAATTTTCATCCATTACTGTCTTTAAACATTGATTCTTACCATGTGCAAAAGCAATGACTCTTCAAAGACTTTTCTTTGCTCTAAGGTAAAAGGTAAATCCTCCTTGTTTGTTCTGTGATGACTTCTGCCTGCTCTTCTCTCTATTGCACAAGACTCCATCTCCCAGGTTCCCTTACCATGGGACATCCAGCTAGGTTTGACCAGTGGGAGACACTGTTAAGACTAAAAACTGGAAGAAGGGAAGAAACCAGGGCACTTCTCTGCCTCTCTTCTTGCCTCCTGAGCATTTCTGGTAGCAGCTGTGTGGTTCTAGCTCTTGCCCGGAAGTCCCACTGTGGTTCCTGGTTTTATCGCAGTCCCCGGGCTCCTCCATTTTCTCCTTCAACCTAGAGGGCTCAGAAGCTTCCTGCTGTTGCCAAGTTCTCCGTCCTCTGTTTGGTTCCCAGCTATTCATCCCTGTGCTACATTCTGTCTGATTTAAAATATTTAGAGTGGTTTTGTTGTTCTGACTGGATGTGACTGAAATACTTCATGGTCTTTCCCCTGCTCACCTCTCTAGTCTCATAGGCCATCTTTTCCCCATTGATTTCTGTGCTCCTGTCATATGATGCTTTGCTTGTGAACGCATCGTTGTTCCCCTCATTTGGATAATTCCTACATATCCTCAAGAGCGTATCTTATGTTAACAACCATCCTGACTCTCCTAGAGTACCCTAGGTATCCTGCTATTTCTCCCATAGAAGAAGAGAAGTCTAGAATACCACTTACCACATTTTAGCATAGCTGTTGAGTGGTCCTTCTCCCCACTAAGAAAGCAAGCTCTGTGACAGTGTGGACCATGTCTTCCCTTTTTACCCCTATCCCTATTGCTTCTGGCACAATACCTGATACATGAAGGGGGGGTCAAAATATTTTTGACTGGGGTGATAGGGTCAAGATGACGTACTAGGAGGACGCAGAATTCTCATCTCCGCACAACTAGGGCACCTACCAGGCACTGGTGGGGGACCAGGGACACCTAAGCGGATGGGAGGAACCTCCAGTGACTGGGTAGGATGTGGGGCATGGGGGGAGTGAAAGGGGGAGGAGAAGTGGAGGCAGGACGGGAGTAGTGCCCCTGAAGTGTGGCTGGGGGAGGGGAAGGGGTCCCACATCCGAAGGGGGAAATTGAGGAACCACTGGGAAGGCAGAGGATCAAAAGGGAGCATGGCCAGGTTTCCCCTGCCCACTTGGGACCCTGGGAGCCTGCTTAGATCCCAGGCCTGATCTCCTGCCCACTGAGGCCCCCTCCAGGCACGCGGGTCCTGAGGGAGTGGGAGGGAGGGAAGGGGGAGCAAAAGTGAAGGCGGGATCTCCAGGACCGGCACCCCTGAGGGGTGGTTGGGGGAGGGGAGGAGTTCCTACACCCAGTGGTAGCCACCCACGGTTAGGGGTCCAGCAGGGACGGGGGAGACCCTGGGGGAGATGGTGGGGGAGGGGCATGAAGGAACAGAAGAGAACAGGGCCAGCGTTTTCCCTGTCCACTTAGGCACCAGGAAGCCTGCTGGGCTCCTGGGCCTGATCCTCTGCCCTCGGAGCCTCCCTCCTGCTGCGCAGAGCCCAAGCCCGGCCCCTACCACCCCACCCAGGGCCTCACCCCTACACTCAGAGACCCCCTCCAACGAGTGGAGCCTAAACCCCACCCACACAACCTCACTCAGGGTCCTACCTCCAAACTCTGGAACTCCACACTCCAGAGGCCATCCTTTCCACTGCTGCCTCTCCCCATGTGTGCAGGTCCTAAGCAGAGGCCCCTCCCACGCTTGAACGTCGTCCGGCCTAGGCCCTGCCCCAAACTCAAACGTCACCCCCACACCCGACTAGATCCCCCCCACCCTAAACCCCACCCCTGCCTAAGTTCCAACCCCACTTAAACTCTGCCCCCATAGCCAAGGCTTTTTTTTTTCTCCTCTTTTAGATTGGGGTTCTGTTTTACCTTGTTGATTCATTGTTGTTGATTCTTTAATATTTTCATTTTTCCTAATCTTTTATCCTTCTCATTTTATTTTATTCTTTATACTTTGTTAGTGATCTCTCCTTTTGACTTGTTATACCCACCCCCTCCTTTTTTTCTTCTTTTTTCTGTTGTGGTTTGATTTTACCATGTTGCAGTTGTTTGAATCATAGTTTTATTTTTCCTAATATATTTTTTATCCTTCTAATTTTATTTTGTTTTTTAGAATTTGATATTGTACTGCTCCTTTTTTCTTTCTTTCTTTTTCTATTTTTACTGCGCCATGAAACTTGTGGGATCTTCGTTCCCAGGCCAGAGGTTGGGCCTGAGCTCCTGTGGTGGGAGCTCTGAGTCCAAACTGCTGGACTAACAGAGAACCTCAGACCCCAGGGAATATCAATCAGACTGAAGCCTCCAAGAGGTCCTCATCTCAACACCAAGACCTGGCTCTATACAACCGCCTACAAACTCCAATGCTGGACATCTCAGGCCAAACAACCAGTAAGACAGGAATACAGCACCACCCATCCAAAGAAAAATTAAAAAATGAAATGACAAAAAAATATGTTACAGATGAAGGAGCAAGGTAAAAACCTACAAGACCAAATAAATGAAGATGAAATAGGCAGCCTACCTGAAAAAGAATTCGAAGTAACGATAGTAAAGATGATCTAAAATCTTGGAAACAGAATGGGGAAAATACAAGAAACATTTAACCAGGATCTAGAAGAACTGAAGAGCAAGGAAAAAGTGATGAATGACACAATTACTGAAATTAAAAATACTCTAGAAGGAATTGATAGCAGAATAAATGAGGCAGAAGAATGGATAAGTGAGCTGGAAGATAAAATGCTGGAAATAACTGCCAGGGAGCAGAATAAAGAAAAAAGAATGAAAAGAACTGAGGACAGTCTCAGAGACCTCTGGGACAACATTAAATGCACCAACATTCGAATTATGGGGGTCCCAGAAGAAGAAGAGAAAAAGAAAATGTCTGAGAAAATACTGGAATAGATTATAGTCAAAAACTTCCCTAACATGGGAAAAGAAACAGTCAAGTCCAGGAAGCACAGAGAGTCCCATACAGGATAAATCCAAGAAGTAACATGCCAAGACACATATTAATAAAGCTATCAAAAATTAAATACAAAGAAAAAATATTAAAAGTAGCAAGGGAAAAGGAACAAATAACATACAAGGGAATCCCCATAAGGTTAACAGCTGATCTTTCAGCAGGAACTCTGCAAGCCAAAAGGGAGTGGCAGGACATATTTAAAGTGATGAAAGGGAAAAACCTAACCAAGATTACTCCACACAGAAAGGATCTCATTCAGATTTGATGGAGATTTTAAAACCTTTATAAATAAGCAAAAGTTAAGAGAATTCAGGACCACCAAACCAGCTTTACAACAAATGCTAAAGGAACTTCTCTAGGCAGGAAACAAGAGAAGGAAAAGAACTACAATAACAAACCCCAAACAATTAAGAAAATGGTAATAGGAGCATACGTATCTATAATTACCTTAAATGTTAAGGGATTAAATGCTCCATCCAAAAGACATAGACTGGCTGAATGGATACAAAAACAGGACCCATACATATGCTGTCTACAAGATACCCACTACAGACCCAGGGACACATACGGACTGAAAGTGAGGGGATGGAAAAAGATATTCCATGCAAATGGAAATCAGAAGAAAGCTGGAGTAGCAATTCTCCTATCAGAAAAAAATAGACTTTAAAATAAAGAGAATTACAAGAGACAAAGAAGAACACTACATAATGATAAAGGGATCAATCCAATTTAAATATTTATACACCCAACATAGGAACACCTCAATACATAAGGCAAATGCTAACAGCCATAAAAAGGGAAATCGACGCTAACACAATCATAGTAGGGGACTTTAACACCCCACTTTCACCAATGGACAGATCATCCAAAATGAAAAGAAATAAGGAAACACAAGCTTTCAATGATATATTAAACAAGATGGACTTAATTGATATTTATAGGACATTTCATCCAAAAACAACAGAATACACTTTCTTCTCAAGTGCTCATGGAACATTCTCCAGGATAGACCATATCTTGTGTCACAAATCAAGCCTCGGTAAATTTAAGAAAATTGAAATTGTAACTAATATCTTTTCTGACCACAAAGCTATGAGACTAGATGTCAATTACAGGAAAAAAAATTGTAAAAACTACAAGCACATGGAGTCTAAACAATACACTACTAAATAACCAAGAGATCACTGGAGAAATCAAAGAGGAAATCAAAAAATAGATAGAAACAAATGAAAATGAAAAGACGACGACCCCAAACCTATGAGATGCAGCAAAAGCAGTTCTAAGAGGGAAGTTTATAGTAATAAAATCCTACCTTCAGAAACAAGAAAAGCTCAAATAACCTAACCTTGCACCTAAAGGAATTAGAGAAAGAAGGACAAAAATTCCCAAAGTTACCGAAGGAAAAGAATCATAAAGATAAGATCAGAATTAAGGGGAAAAGAAATGAAGGAAATGATGGCAAAGATCAATAAAATTAAAGCTGGTTCTTTGAGAATATAAGCAAAATTGATAAACCATTACCCAGACTCATCAAGAAAAGACGGGAG
The DNA here is from genome assembly GCF_964270905.1 of Leucopleurus acutus. Classification (NCBI taxonomy): domain Eukaryota; kingdom Metazoa; phylum Chordata; class Mammalia; order Artiodactyla; family Delphinidae; genus Leucopleurus; species Leucopleurus acutus. Next base: position 51,025,854 of record NC_139156.1, read on the forward strand.
AAGACTCAAATCAACAGAATTAGAAATGAAAAAGGAGAAGTAACAACTGACACTGCAGAAATACAAAGGATCGTGAGAGATTACTACAAGCAAATATATGCCAATAAAATGGACAACCTGGAAGAAATGGACAAATTCTTAGAAATGCACAACCTGCCAAGACTGAACCAGGAAGAAATAGAAAACAAGATACCAATCACAGGCACTGAAATTGAAACTGTGCTTAAAAATCTCCCAAGAAACAGAAGCCCAGGACCAGATAGCTTCTCAGGAGAATTCTATCAAACATTTAGAGAAGAGCTAACACCTATCCTTCTCAAACTCTTCCAAAATATAGCAGAGGGAGGACCACTCCCAAACTCATTCTACGAGGCCACCATCACCCTGATACCAAAACAAGACAGTGATGTCACAAAATACAGGAAAACTACAGGCTAATATCACTGATGATCATAGATGTGAAAATCCTCAACAAAATACTAGCAAACAGAATCCAACAGCACATTTAAAAGGATCATACACCACGATCAAGTGGGTTTTATCCAAGTAGTGCACGGGTTATTCAGTATATTCAATTCAGTCAATGTGATGCACATATTAACAAATTGAAGGAGAAAAACCATATGATCATATCAGTAGATGCAGAAAAAGCATTCAACACAATTCAATACCCATTTATGATAAAAAAAAAAAAAAAACCCTCCAGAAAGTAGGCAAGAGAACTTACCTCAACATAATAAAGGCCATATAAAACTAACCCACAGCCAATATCATTCTCAAGGGCGAAAAATTGAAACCATTTCCTCTAAGATCAGGAACAAGAAAAGGTTGCCCACTCACCATTATTATTCAACATAGTTTTGGAAGTTTTAGCCACAGCCATCAGAGAAGGGAAAGAAATAAATGGAATCCAAATCAGAAAAGAAGAATTAAACTGTCACTGTTTGCAGATGACATGATACTCTACATAGAGAATCCTAAAGACACTACCAGAAAACTACTAGAGCTAATGAATGAATTTGATAGAGTAGCAGGGTACAAAATTAATGCACAGAAATCTCTTGCATTCCTATACACTAATGATGAAAAATCTGAAAGAGAAATTAAGGAAACACTCCCATTTACCATTGCAACAAAAAGAATAAAATACCTAGGAATAAACCTACCTAAGGAGACAAAAGACCTGTTTGCAGAAAAGTATAAGACACTGATGAAGGGAATTAAAGACGATACAGACACATGGCGAGATATACCATGTTCTTCGATTGGAAGAATCAACATTGTGAAAATGAATCTACTACCCAAAGCAATCTACAGATTCAATGCAATCCCTGTCAAACTACCAATGGCATTTTTCACAGAACTAGAACAAATAATTTCACAATTTGTATGGAAACACAAAAGACCCCGAATAGCCCAAGCAGTCAAGAAAGAAAAATGTAGCTGGAGGAATCAGGCTCCCTGACTTCAGACTGTACTACAAAGCTACAGTAATCAAGGCATTATGGTACTGGCACAAAAACAGAAATATAGATCAATGGAACAGGGTAAAAGCCCAGAGATAAACCCACACACATATGGTCAATTTATCTTTGACAAGGGAGGCAAGAGTATACAATGGAGAAATGACAGCCTCTTCAATAAGTGTTGCTTGGAAAACTGGAAAGCTACATGTAAAAGAATGAAATTAGAACACTTCCTAACACCATACACAAAAATAAGCTCAAAATGGATTAAAGATCTAAATGTAAGGCCAGACACAATAAAACTCTTAGAGGGAAACATAGGCAGAACACTATATTTCACAGCAAGATCCTTTTTGACCCACCTCCCAGAGAAATGGAAATTTAAAAAATAATAATAAACAAATGGGACCTAATGAAACTTAAAAGATTTTGCACAGCAAAGGAAAACATAAACAAGAGGAAAAGACAGCCTTCAGAACGGGAGATAATATTTGCAAAGGAAGCAACTGACAAAGGATTTAGCTCCAAAATATACAAGCACCTCATGCAGCTCAATATCAAAAAAAAAAAAAAAAAAAACAGCCCAATCCAAAAATGGGCAGAAAACCTAAATAGACATTTCTCCAAAGAAGATATAGAGATTGACAACAAACACATGAAATGATGCTCAACATCACTAATCATTAGAGAAATGCAAATCAAAACTACAATGCAGTATCACCTCCCACCAGTCAGAATGGCCATCATAAAAAAATCTACACACAGTAATTGCTGGAGAGGATGTGGAGAAAAGGGAACCCACTTGTACTGTTGGTGGGAATGTACATTGATACAGCCACTATGGAGAACAGTATGGAGGGTCCTTAAAAAACTAAAGTAGAACTACCGTACGACCCAGTAATCCCACTGCTGGGCACATACCCTGAGAAAACCATAATTCAAAAAGAGTCATGTACCACAATGTTCATTGCAGCTCTATTTACAGTAGCCAGGACATGGAAGCAACCTAAGTGTCCATCAACAGATGAATGGATAAAGAAGATGGGGCACATATATACAATGGAGTATTACTCTGCCATAAAAAGAAATGAAATTGAGCTATTTGTAGTGAGCTGGATGGACCTCGAGAGTGTCATACAGAGTGAAAAGTAAGTCTAAAAAAAAAAAAAGGTTCTGATGAACCTAGGTGCAGGACTGGAATAAAGACACAGACCTATGGAATGGACTTGAGGACACAGCGAGGGGGAAGGGTAAGCTGGCACGAAGTGAGAAAGTAACATTGACACATATACACTATCAAATGTAAAATAGCTAACTAGTGGGAAGTAGTTGCATAGCACAGGGAGATCAGCTTGGTGCTTTGTGACCACCTAGAGTAGTGGGATAGGGAGGTGGGAGGGAGGCACTAGACGGAGCGGATATGGGGATATATGTATACATATAGCTGATTCACCTTGTTATACAGCAGAAACCAGTACAACATTGTAAAGCAATTATACTCCAATAAAGATGTTGGAAAAAAGGGGGGGGGGCAGAGAGAGATGTGATAAACACAGAGGAGATGTTCAGAGTGAAATTTGAAGGTGATGGCCTTGAAGATTGAATTGACACTGCCTCATGTCAAGGAATGCCAGTAGTCATCAGAAGCTGGAAGAAGCAAGGAACAGACTCTCCCCCAAGGCCTCTGGAAGGACGGCAGCTCTGCTGCTGACCCCTTGATTTCAGCCCAGTGAAACTGGTTTCAGACATCTGACCTTCAAAATTGTAAGAGAATAAATACACAGTGTTTTTAACCTATATATATATATATATATATATATATATATATATATATATATAGTTTTGAGTGAATAAATAAACGACACACAACAAGTGAATTTTAAAGGAAGCCAAAATATGTTGGTGGCTGATTTTGTTTTGTAAATACACAAGTCAAATTTTAAGCTCTTAAAATAATTCTTTATTTGTATGGTAGATTTTTGGACATTTTATAATGTCCTACAAGGAGTACCTTGATCTTTATGTGCTCTGGCACCCATAGATGCCTTAAGACCACTGCTGCCATGTTTTTCTTTCCTCATCCCCTGTCTTGCTGCCTTGTTTCACTGAAGCTTGCTTTGGTGACCTATTACTAATGGGCTCACATTAATGCACTCTTGGGTAAATGATAGCATATATTCAAAAGATCAAAGGCTTTTTGGAGAACATTGCTGATTCAAAAGTGGATGATAAAATAATGGGATTTTCAGGCCCCAATAAAATAGGACTATTGAGAATATATTTTGGGATAAAATGCTTCCTGATCTCTCTTATACCATATTGGTAACCCTTCTTCGCTGTCCAAGTGTTACTATCTATGTGTGAGTGATAGACACAGAGATTTTTGAGAGAGGGACGGAGAGAGAGAAAAAGACAGAGACAGAGAAAAAGATATTAACAGAGAAAGGGGTTTGGGTTTGTGCCGTTGTTTCTATTGTTTTGGTTGTACTGCATTGTTGTGGTGGTGGTGGTTTTCTTTAGCCTTAGTATGGTTCTCTCCTGCTAGAAGAGGTAGAGGTAGCATACTATAGTGCTAAGAACCTGAATTTTGCAGTTAGACAAAAGTATGCTTGGATCTTAATAATTAAGTGAGCTTGGGAAAGTTAGTAAATTATGTCCTGTTATTTCTTCACGTGTAAGATGAGAAATGTAATAACTACCTTATAGGGTTGTTGTAAAGATTAAATTATATAAAGGTTATGATGAGTTATGTCAAACATAAAGTCTTCTATAAATATTAGGTATGACTAAAAGAGGCTCATTTTAAAAAGAGTCTCATTTAAAGGCTCACAGTAGGTCCAGATCAAGATGGTAGAGTAGGAGGATCCTGAGCTCACCTCCTCCAATGGACACACCCAAACTACAACTATACATAGAGCAACTATCTCTGAGAACTACCTGAAGACTAGTAGAACACTTTTTCTACAGCTAAGGATATAAAGAAAAGGCCACATTGAGACAGGAGGTGTAAAGATACGGTCTACTCAGAACCCATACCCTCTGGTGTGGTGACCCACAAGCAGGAGGGCCATCCCAACTGTGGAGGTCCCCCTTGAGGAGCCAGGGGTCTGAGCCCCACCTCAGGCTCCCCAGACCAGGGGTCCTGCACTGGGAAGATGAGCCACCGTAACGTCCGACTTTGAAAACCAGTGGGGCTTATGTCCAGGAGAGCCACAGGGCTGTGAGAAATTAAGAGTTTGTTCTTGCACGGCTCACACACAAGTTGACTTGCTCCACATCCCAGCACAGAAGCAGCAGCTTTAAAAGTGCCTGTGTAGTATGAGAAGGAGATTCCTTGACTAGTTTTAGGGCATGTGCCAGAGGGGCAGGGATCTGGTACAACTTTTTCCAGGGATGGAAGTGTGGAAGTGCTGGTTGGTGCCTTTTTTTTTTTCTCTTTCCACCTAGCTGGCCTGGATCCGGCCGCCTCCATTTCTGCTCTCCGTCAGCCTAGCTAATGCTGTGAGCTCCATCCCAGCATTCTCCTGAAGACCAACCCTGCCCAACCTGCCTGCTCTGGCTGGTCTCTTCAAAGTGGCTCCCACCCTGCCCCACCTGGGTGGTGGCCCCAGCCAGTATGGGCACTCCTCCAAAGCAGCTCCTACCCTGGGGAGGCCAGCCCTGCACATCAGTGTTCCTACAGCAGTCATGGCCAAGCCTCACAGACAGCTGGGCTAGAGACCAGCTCCATCCACCAGTGTACCCATAGCAGTTGCAGCCAGACCTTGAGGACAGATTGGGTGAGGACCAGCCCTGCCCACCAAGGCATCCACAGCAATTGTGGCTGAACCACACAGCCAGGCAGGCTGGGAGCCAGCCCCACTGACCAGTGTGCCCACAGCAATCACAGCCCATCCACAGTAGGTGGGCACATGTGGCCTACACAGGGGATACATCTGGAGCACCTGGCTCTGGATTGTGAAGATTGTGCCAATGGGCCCCACAGGACAAGTTCTACATAAGGCCACCTTTTTCAGGACTGGGAGATGTAGCTGATACACCTAATGCATAGAAACAAACACAGAGATTAGGCAAAATGAAGAGACAAAGGTATACTGCCTAAACAAAAGAATAAGGCAGAACCTCAGAAAAAGAACTAAACAAAATGGAGATAAGCAATTTACCAGGCAAAGAGTTCAAAATAGCCGTCATAAAGATGCTGGCTGAACTCAGGAGAAGAATGGATGAACTCAGTGAGAACTTCAACAAAGAGATAGAAAATATAAAAAGGAACCAATCAGAACTGAGGAACACAATAACTCAAATGAAAAATACACAAGAGGGAATCAACAGCAGATTAGAGGATGCAGAAGAATGCATCAGTGATCTGGAAGACAGGGTAGTGGAGATCACCCAATTGGAACAGCAAAAACTTTAAAAAAAGGAGGATAGTTTAACGGATCTCAGAGACAACATTAAGAGCACTAACATTCACATTATAGGGGTCCCAGAAGGAGAAGAGAGAAAGGGAACCTCCATAAGACTATCATCTCATTTTTCAGCAGAAACTTTACAGTTTTTATTATTTTTTACTTTATAGTTTTTGGGAGGTTCCCTTTCTCTTGTGTGTAACTAGTTGTTTTTCCTTGCTGCCTTTAAGATTCTCTCCTTATCTTTAACTTTTGACATTTTAATTATAATGCATCTTGATGTGGGTCTCTTTGAGTTCATCTTGTTTGGAAATCTGAGCTTCTTTGACTTGGATCTCTGTTTCCTTTGCTAGGTTAGGGAAGGTTCTAGCCATTATATCTTCAGATGGTTTTATGTCCTTTTTTCTCTCTTTTAAGGAAGCAGTACTCTGTCACCTTTGGGAAGTTTAGTGGCAACGTGTTTTAGCTACTATGTTAGCTATTCACTGACTTTGGGTGGATCTAAGGTCTAGATTCCAGAGGCATGTAAGTAGAAGCTGGTGAACATGTACAGAAGCTGTCTGTATACTCTGAGGCTGACTAGAGTTTCAGTCCTGTGTATTGCTTCCATCCTTAGGTTTATGTCAGTCTGTGCCCTGCCCCAGTGACCACATGCTGGTCTCTGACATAGAGATGGTATAGGTTCCCTGTATGTTGTCTCAGGAAATCAGTATGGCTTATCTGGCACAGAAGGAGTTATGACACTTAGGATAACACTTCTTAGGTACAAGAGCTTTGCACTAATTATTTTATATACATTTTCACAATGAGACCTTACTTATGTTATAAGTTATAGCCCTGGACCATGATTAAAAGTAGCATTTTATCCTCTAAAAATGTGCAAGTGCAAGAGCCATTTCCTGTTACATGGATACTGCCTTTTTTTCTTTTGGCAGAGCTATGAAGTTGGAGATAAGAAATATCCCTTTATGAAAAGATATTTCTTCAGCTGTGATAATGTTCGATATTTTGCTGTCTGATTCACTGCCTAGGATCATACCCCTGAGTCTCTTTTGATTTGGGATGTTCAGTCTCAGTCCTCTTTCTCAGATATTAGCTTTTTTCTTTTTTCTGAGGATTAAGTTTTTCTTCTGAGGCAGGACTGCTTTGCTTATGAAATGTTCTGGAGAATAAATATTCATCCATTATGGAAATGAGGCCTGAGAAAGATTATAGAGACCAGAGCGGGCTGTGCACATACCCCAAGTGTCAGCAAAGCTTGAAATCGCTAACTGACTTACAAGACACAGCAGTTAAATAAGATCAAATGAGGAGCTCCATTAAAACCGTTTTTAAGAATGGTCACTGCTCTACTGCTGCTAGATGGCATTTGCATTGGCATCTCAGTCTAGGCCAGTCATTCAGGTCTGGAAGATGGTCTTAGCATTTCTAAAAGGGAATCTGTCTTTTAAAATTGGCCTCTCATGTAGATGGGAACAGAAATGTTCTTAATGGTGAATTGTCTCAAATTACTTGAGGTTATTTATCAGAGCTCAACTGTATGACTTTAACAGGGCAGATTTCAGATTTCACACTTTCTGGACTGAAGAGCCATTTAGAATTGGAATTGTCTTACAGCAAATGCAAAAATCAAAGCAGATTCACATACGGCAGTTTACCAGCTAAGCCTTTTCATTGCAGTTTTCCTATTTGCTCTCCTTTGAACCCATTCTTTCTGGCAAACTAGGCTCCTTGGAATGGAACCTAAAGTGGTAATAGCATCTTCAACATCATTATCATCATTATCAAACATTTGTATTATTGTAATCATTGCCATTGTTACTTATTGCAGAAATTAGTATGCCAAGAGGTCACTGTAAATGATAACCAGTCCAAGAGGCATGTGGAAATGCTAAGAATCTGAAATATGCAAGTGTGAGGCATCTCTTCTACAGGCTGGGTTTTAGCAGTTGGCAGCTAAACCGTAAAGATATACCTAGAAAGTTAAGATGTCTGAAGGCAGAGTACATGTTGCAGTGGGCCTATGAAGACCTGCAATCTTATCCTAGCTCAGTAATAAAATGAGTGCATGTTCTATGAATTATGATCTCCTCCTTCTGCAGGAGGATGAACGTTATATGGAGGCCTTAATGTTGGACTGAAGTAAGTTTGTGTCTTGTTCTACCCTGGATGTAAACTTTCTAATACTCAATTTTTTTTATCCATCAAATGTAGATAATGATAGCATTGCTGGGAGACTTGAATGAGCAAAACGTGCAAAAGTGTTTAACCCTCTGCTTGATATATTTTATAGTAAATGCTTAATAAATGTTAGCTCTTGCTTTTATTAAACTGATAGAGTGTGGATAAGTGATCTTGAACATTCTGAGATGATCCAATTTACATTCTTATGGAAAGTACTTTGTGTGTGTGGACCTCATAGGTAAGAATTAACTTGAGATCAGATAAATTGAGATATAATATTCTCTTGATTTTTAGAACTGAGGTCCCTAAAAATATTTCAGCAGTAAATATGATGAAGGCAAACAGGAACAATTAACAGATTCTTGCCCATTAATTTTCTTTAAGAGTTTTAGTGTGGGAAAGCTGGGGTGGGTGGTTTTTGACAACTGCAGTGTTAGAGAGGCCCTCTGGTTCAGTGCTTTTGAGGTAGGTCGTACAGCTCATATCTATCTTGTTGCTTACTATTTCCATGAACCTGGGCAAGTAATTTGACCTCTTTGAACCCCTGCTCTTTCATTGGAAATAATACGTGCTTCATAGGTATTGCAGTGACAAGTTGGGTACTGAATACTGAGCCCCTTACGCAAGGCTAGCTATCTTGTAGATGTGTTAAAAAATTCTTGGACTAAGTCAAGATTATTAGGAAGTGGGAAATAAGATAAAAGAAATATCCTTAAGCCAAACAAGTTGAAGAATCAGAGTGTGGGAAGATAATAAGACAAACTCCAGAAAAAGAAGCTCTGCTATCACTCCATGATTTTCTAGTTAGTTCTTAATCCCACTAACTTGCAATAACAAAACATTGCATTTTTGGTTTTCATAATAGATTTTGCGTTAATTTGTTGTTTTTTGTTTTTTCAAATAAGGCAGACACTATAGACTGTATGTTTTTGTTCCCACCAAATTCATATGTTGAAACCTTATCCCAGTGAGATGGTATTTTGAGATGGGGCCAGTGGTCATGAGGGTGAAACCTTCATGAATGGTATTAGTGCCTTTATATTGATAAAAGAAACCCCAGAGAGCTCCCTAGCCCCTTCCGTCATGTGAGGACACAGCAAGAAGACAGACTTCTATGAAGTAAGAAGTGGGTTCTCACCAGACACCAAATCTGCTAGTACCTTGATCTTGGACTTCTCAGCTTCCAGAAGTGTGAGGAATAAAGTTCTGTTGTTTATAAACCACCAAGTCTATGGTATTCTGTTAAGCAACTCAAACAGACTAAGACAGGAGGGCATTAGAGGGTTTTTAAAAAGTCTGAAACAAAATTTATATTCTTAAAATTCCCCTGGCCCTTTAAAACAAATTTCCAACAAGTGAATTTAGGACTCCATTACTCCAAATATTACTTTGGGTAATTTCTTGGGATCAGAATGTGGGAAGATTGTAGAGAGGCAGGGTTCTGCCTGTGCCTAAATAGAATCCTGAACAAAACTACCTGATGCCCAACAGGGACTCAAGCTCTCACCATGAAGTCCTGGAGTACAGAACTGAGAATTTTCTATCATTTACAACAGGTCTTATGAGCCACAAACTCACCTGAAACCATGACACAGGTACAAACACAGCCCCATGCATCTCTGTGTTTCTCAGAGAAGCCTGCAAATTAAGATGCTTAAATCTGATCACCCACGGAAACCACAGACCTGGTGCTAAGGCTGCTTGGGGGAAAGATGTGGGGAACCTGCCCTTCATCCTTCCCTGGGCAAAACCCTACAAGATGCCCAATATTCCAGAGGATGATGTGATGTTTTGATCATAGATGTCATGGGATGCCAGATCCGATAGAGCCATTAAATAACTGTGTGATCTTGGGGAATCTATTTATCTTTTCTGAGCCCTACTTTCCACATCTGGAAAATTGAGATAAATATTATTTACATCTAGCACTGTTATTAAGTAAACTTAAGTGAATTATAAGCTGTTAATAGGGTATGTCGAAGCTAGTTATTATTTTTAAACAGCACAATTAGAGTGGATGAATGTACAAGAGAGAATGGTGGTAGGTGTTTTTTGGCTTTGTGTTGTTTGCTTGGTCATTGAGGATGGTGTGTGAGTGTGGGGGTGAGACATTAGATGAGGTCAGAGCTCTGGCAGTGTAAAGATATATGTGACAGAAAAGCCACATCTGGTCTGGTTCCATGAGAAACACTGGAGTGTGGGGCATGGAGTTGAAGAAAGGGCTCAGGGGAAAAGACCCATCATAAAAGTTGATTTGACACACGCTCTGTGTTGGCCTGCCATGTCCCCGTATTGTCATAGGTACCATGATTCCTAGGGGAGTGGATGGCAGGGAGCAGACATTCATTAGGGTACTAGGAACATGCCTAAATGAGATAAAATCGAGAGGGAATTCGAAGAAGTGTGTGTAGACAGGGGAAAAGGAAATGAGGTGCTGATAAGGTGTTAAGTTGGAGGAGCTGTCTGGGATTATTAGTCCTAACTAACTTTTTCATGGTGCAGTACAGATGTGAACCTAGGCAGAAGAAGGGACGTGCTCACCAGGAATTCTCAGTCTGTACAAAGTAATTCAGTAAAATGGTAGCATCTTGCTCATCATAGGGAGATACGTGAAGTTGCATAAAAATGTATATTCTTTTTTTTAATTGAAGTATAGTTGATTTCCAATGTTGTGTTAGTTCCAGGTATATATATATATATAACTTTGCTGTGTATATATATCCTTTTCCCTTATAGGTTATTACAAAATATTGAGTATAGTTCCCTGTGCTCTACAGTACGTCCTTGTTGCTTATCTGTCTTATATATAGTAGTGTGTATATGTTAATCCCAAACTCCTAATTTATCCCTCCCCCCTTTTTCCCCTTTGGTGACTGTAAGTTTGTTTTCTCTGTCTGTGGGTCTGTTTCTATTTTGTACATAAGTTCATTTGTATCATTTTTTTAGATTCCAATACAAGCGATATCATATGATATTTTTCTTTCTCTGTCTGGCTTACTTCACTTAGTATTATAATCTCTAGGTCCATCTATGTTGCTGCCAATGGCATTATTTCATTCTTCACAATGTATATTCTTTACACTCTGAAGTCCTCTAAAAGCTCTTTTATATGGTTTTGCTTAAAAGAAGGGCTGGTCATACTAGTGTTATTGAGAGCAGGTTTCCCCAAACCATGAGCTGGTACCTCATTTAAACTCTCCAGAGACTCTCAGGAACCAAGGGTGGGAAAAAGAGGGAGGATGAAGCAGAACTGTAGTTGTTGCCTTCAGGTGGTACACAGGTAAGAAAATATCGGGCTTAGTCTTAGAGGACAAGCTGTTCAGGATCATAAAGTGCCAAGAGCCTGTTATGACCCCTTTGGGTAGCACTTATTTCACAGTTAAAGGAAGATGTGAAGCAGGCCTACTTTTTACTTAGACTACATGTTTTGGAAGTTCTTTTGTTGGTGCTACTGATAAATACAATCTGGTGGTTAAAGCTGCCTCTATCTCAAGCTACCCTAAGAACTACAACTGCTCATATTCTGGAGATAGAATTGTGAGCAGCAAAGAAATAAGTAAGATTGAGTGTTCTGTGTTATTGCAGCCTCAAGGTGAGGAGTCAGCAGAAAGCTTCAGACACCAATTTCAGTACTTCCTAATTTATGTAGTATTAAGCTCAGTTTCCCAATACATAAAATAGACATGATAATTCATTATCTTATCTGAAACTCTATAACATATATTATTTACATATCTAAGAGTAGGAAATGTTTCAAATTAATATTTGGCAGAATATTCAGCCAGGCTCTAAGTTGGAAGTTGAACTTGAGTACTGAAGATGGTTTAGAACTTGGCTAAGAAGAAAGTATGAAGAGGATAGTTAGTTTGAGTAGAAGAGCACAAACAGCTTTATGCAAATTTTATGCAAATATGCACAACTTTATTCAAGTGTGCTTCACAAAATTTGGACCATACCATTTAATTGACCTTAATACTATTTTTGTCTTTATCAGAGCAGAAAAATAGTAACTTGTGCTTCTGGCTGTATGATCATATAGATACCTTGGTAGACCCTTTTAATGAAGATAGTTCAAAATGCTAGATTGAAAAGTATATTGTGGGGTAGAGAAAAAAATTCTCAGAGGCCAAAATTATGTCAAAGTGGGAACCCACCACACTAAGCAACTTTTACACATAACTGTTTCCTTATGGTCCAGGGTATAGGGCATAAAAAAACGAACAGACAAACAAAAACTTATTCTCAGTCTCAAATGAGAATCTGGTAGGAGGGTCCACATAACGTTGTCAAGGTAAACTAGAAATAAGTCAGCAGTCCCTATACCCTCAAAAACTTCAAGAATAGGTGTACTTAAACACAAATATTCTTACTATGTTTAAATAAATTAGAGAAGGAATTTATGTCTAGGTCTTTGGTGCTGGATACAGTAGAAAATAATTTTTCTCAGGAATAGGTAGGCCATAAACCAACACTCATGAGGGTTTACAACCCACATATATACTGCCTGGGGGGTAATTAAAACCATAGCTGAGGATTTAGATTAAAGTGGTTCTGAGTTGGTACTGTCCCCAAGAGCTGGAAGAGACAAATGTAAATACTCTTGTGAATAATCCACCTTCACCCAACTTCTCAAAGAATTCCCATGGCCAAGTTTCAAGGGATATATGAGCTCATAATTGGAAGCCAAATTTAAAAAAATAAAAGAAAAAGTAAAAGCTATACAAGACAGGATAAGTGAAAGTGAAAAAAAATAACAGTAGAATCATACTCTCAAAGACTTCAGGAATAGGTATAGTTAGACACAAATACTCTTACTATGTTTAAATAAATGAAGAGGGAGTAAAGACTGTAGGTGAGAAGCAAAAGACTATGAAAATTAAAAAAAATTTAAGTAACAAAGACAACTCCTAGAAACGAACATTTAAATATTAAAAAGAATATTATGAACTAGCAGAGTAGGTAAAACTCCAAACAGAATTCTAGAATTGGAAAAAATTATAAAGAAATTATTTAGAAGGCAACAAAAAGATACAAAGAGAATGCTGACTAACCATTATATTAAAGTTTAAGAAACAACTGAAATTTCTAACAATGTTAAATAAATGTCAAATTAAAAAATATTAAATGACATACATGTATATTAAAATTATGTAGTCACTAAACTTACTTGTTCCCAGAAATAATTCACTCATTCAACATTTAGTAACTCCCAGTCAATGTACTAGGTTTTGGTAGTACAACAATGGGCAAAAAACCAAGACTATGTAATGTTGTAGAAAATTTCACTATATAATAATAACTTTAAAAAGAAGTTCCAGATAGAAGAAATAAAAGAGAGGAAATGGAATCATCAATGAAATAATGAAGGACATTTTCCCAGAAATAAAGAAAACATGTTCCAACAGTGAATGGGCTCATTAAATATCTAATGAAAAGAGACAAGAAAATACCTCATCCCCTACTATGTAGACATTTTGTAACTGTGGGGTCAGTACTGGGGTGGGGGAGGGTGGAGGAGAGAAGAGAAGGAAAGAAGAAGAAGAAGGAGAAGAAGAAGGAGAAAAAAGGAGAATGGGGGGGAGGGTGAGGAGGAGGAGGAAGGAGGAGGAGCAGGAGAAAGGAGAAAAGAGGGCTGTTAATACAGTGAATCAACTAGTCATTGATTCATTAATCAGTGAGTCATGAGTCATTATAAACCTCAGTTGTACCTGTGGAATCTAGAAGACAGGGGAGGAATATCTTCAAAATAAATTATTGCTCACTTAGAATTCTATTTCTAGACAAATTATTGTGAGAGTAGATTTAGAAATTATCAGAAATTACTCTTTAAAAAAGTAGCCTTTCACCCACTCCTTTCTCAGGAAACCACTAAAGAAATACTTTACCAAATCATAGAGTCAGCGAAGAAAGAGGAAGGTAAAGAATCCAAGAAAAAGATGCTCCAACACAACAAAAGCAAACAGAATCCTCGGGATGATGGTGCAGATCCTAAAACAGGAGCAGTCCAAGAATGTCATCTGTCCAGTTCGGGGCATCTAAGAAACTCTGTGAGGGACTCTTCAGAGAGGTGAAGGATGGACCAACTGATGTGTCTCAACGTCTTGCCGTGAGAATTACACAACTGGAGGAATTTGATTGTGAAGTCATGATAAGCTCATAGAAAATAAGCTAAAGAAAAACAGTATACTGTTTAGGCAACAGAAATAATCAATGGTGAATTGTGTTTACATGGACATACAAATGTGGGCATGACTATTGATCTAAACAAAATTAGAGATACTGAGAAAGTTGTGGGACTGATAGGGTGGGTGTGAGTGATGTGGGGAGAATCAATGAAAAACAGATGAGCCTCCATATTAAGTCTGAGAAGTACTATCTAATACTTAAGACTAAAAATTTAGGATTATAGAAATATAAATGTGTCCTTTAGATACATGAAGTCAAATAATAGAAGATTCGGCTCACCAACTTAAAATAGTTGCTGATGAAGAGGAGGGGGAAATATGGTGAGATTTCTGTAACAAGCCTTGAAAATTACTTGATCCTTTAAACTGTGGAACATAAAACTACAGAAATATATAATAATAAAACTAATAAAGAAATACTAATAAGCTCTTTAGAGTTAAACGGTGATGAGAAAACTACATATTGTTTTAGGTGAAAATACACATACAGATATGCAGGCATACAAACAAAAACATGCATGCATACACAAACATACCCACAGATACACAGGCACACATACACATATATACGTTTGAATAAACAAAAACATATACACACACCGATAAACACAGATATACAGAAACACACACACTCATATATACACAGGATATACACCTATACAAATGATTATACACATGCATGCACAAATACCCACACACAATATACATACATACATACATACATACATAGGTACACACAGCTGTATATGCATATATACACACATACACATCCATCTATACATGTATACAACTATACACATAAAAACACACCACATATGAAATCCTGAAGTTATAAAAATAAATGCATTTAACTATATGTTAATATATAGAGAAAAATTACTGAATTTCTATAAAAATATTAACAATAGTTAATTATGTGTCATGAGATTATGCATTTGCTTTCTAAATAAGTTTTCAATGTTTTGCAAATTGTTATTTAGAAATAAGTATTTTGAATAGAAATTATGTGACAAATATCATTTATTTCTGTAATGGAATGATGTGGTCTACCTTACCATTTTTTAATCTGGCCCTTAGCTTTCTAATTTCTTACAAATATAATTACATAAAACTACTTTCTGTGAACTCTGCGTTCTTTGTCTTTTTCTGTAGTCTCTTTGAACATTTTCTTTGAAAGGAAATGTATTTACATTTTAAATTCTTTTCATATCTATTAGTGAATAAACTAAAGAGTTTTTAAAAAATGAAGCTAAAGGATTAGTTACAGATACAGTTACAATTAAAATTAAACAGTTACAATTAAAATCGTGGTGTTGCAATTTTTGGATTTTCTGCTAAAAATATTTTTGACAGCATTACTTGTAATTTCATCAAAGATTGGGCTTAACTGGTTCAAAATCTTTATCAATTATCTGCAGAATCATCTGAGAGAAGAGATCCTTCTTTACAAAGAAGAGAGGTCAGAATAGAAAGGGGAAATTTTGAGTGTCTACATTGTCCCAGCATGATGTAGGCTCTATGCATACAATTGTTATTTAACTTTAGAAAACTACTTTCTGTGTACATTTACGAAGCCCAACTGTGTTTTGAGAGAAAATCAATTTAAAATGCGTTTTCTTAGTTAAATGAAACTTGAATTCTGTAAAAAGGGGCTCAGCATTCCAGGACGATAAGGCCTTGGGCTTGTTGCTGTTTGTCTCTGGGGAAGGCAGTTGGACTAAGTAATCACCTGTTTCCTGTGGACCTTGGTGTCCTATTAGAGAAGCTGGCAGTCAGATCTACCACACATGATGGATTAACTCACCAAAGGAAGGCAACAGTGTGATGTGGCTGCCTGCCTCAATCCCTAAAATATCTAAATGGTGTTGCCAGCGCATTAGTATCTTATCCTGTAAGGTTAGAACTAGATTTAAAAGTGTGTACCACTTCATATCAATCCACTGGTGACTACTGAGGGGGTTATGTCGGGTTTTTGGGGGGGCACTCAGTGTGGGGAGGGAGGTTCTGAAATCTTTCTAGGCTTAGCACAAAAGAACGTGCTGATTAATTAGCTATGTTTATCATGGGTACAGAATTACAGGGGCTCTTATATAGAAGCATTCATCCTTAACAGCACTGTGACCTGGGGCAAAGCACTTAACCTTCTCCAGCCCCAATTTTCTCATTTCTAAAAACCCTACCTCACAAAGTTCCTGGAAATGTTACTGAACCAAGTTTGTTTGTTTGATGTACAGCAAACCAAAATGCTGAGACACTGAGGTTTGCAGCAAAGAAAGGGTTTATTCACAAGGCAGCCAAGCAAGGAGATAGGAGAACTAGTCTCAAATCTGACACCCCTCCCCACCAAAGGCAAGTGGCTTGGGATTATGGGATAAAGAAGCAGGATGTCTTAGGCATGGGGAAAGGTGATTAGAGATAAGGAAAAGGTGAGGAAATTGGTGTTCTGTGTATCATATCTGGGTTAGGTGCTTCTTCACTGGATACACGTTCAAAAATGGAGGCGCTTAGTATGATCTGAGGGTGGAGTTTTTGGTCCTCTGATGTCAAAAGGTCATTCGCTGGACACCCCTGCCAGCCCAGGTTTAGGGTTGGTGGTCCACCAGTTTAATTTGGCTTGAGCTTGATTAGACACAGCAGACTGCAAGTTCCTGGGAAACAACTTGGGCAATTTATTGTTTAGGCTGTGTGAAGTTTGAAGGGTATGCAATTTGCAACAAAATAATTAAGGTGAGCTTGCTCAGTGGGAGGTAGGCTGCAAGTGGAGGGATTTTTAACAAGTTGTAAAACAAGCTAAAAACTTTCGCTTAGGTACCAGTTTCTATTAACCCTATGGGGCACAGTTTTGGAGAGATTAAATGAGGTAATGAATGTAAAAGCATACTGAGAGTTTCTTTTTTTAAACATCTTAATTGGAGTATAATTGCTTTACAGTGTTGTGATAGTTTCTGCTATTTAACAAACTGAATCAGCTATACGTATACATATATTTCCATATCCCCTCCCTCTTGCATCTCCCTCCCACCCTCCCTCTCCCACCCTTCTAGGTGGTCACAAAGCACCTAGATGATCTCCCTGTGCTTTGCAGATGCTTCCTACTAAATATTTTACATTTGGTAGTGTATATATGTCCATGTTACTCTCTCACTTCATCCCAGCTTACCCTTCCCCCTCCCCACATCCTCAGGTCCATTCTGTACGTCTGTGTCTTTATTCCTGTCCTGCCCCTAGGTTCATCAGAACCTTTTTTTTTTTTTTTGGATTCCATATATATGTGTTAGCATATGGTATTTGTTTTGTTCTTTCTGACTTACTTTACTCTGTATGACAGACTCTACGTCCATCCACCTCACTACAAATAACTCAATTTCATTTCCTTTTATGACTGAGTAATATTCCATTGTATATATGTGCCACAACTTCTCTATCCATTCATCTGTCAATGGACACTTAGGTTGCTTCCACGTCCTGGCTATTGTAAAGAGGGCTGCAATGAACATTGTGGTACATGACTCCTTTTGAATTATGGTTTTCTCAGGGTATATGCCCAGTAGTGGGATTGCTGGGTCATACGGTAGTTCGATCTTTAGTTTTTTAAGGAACCTCCATACTGTTCTCCATAGTGGCTATATTAATTTACATTACCACCAATAGTGCAAGAGGGTTCCCTTTTCTCCACACCCTCTGCAGCATTTATTGTTTGTAGATATTTTGATGATGGCCGTTCTGACCGGTATGAGGTGATACCGCACTGTGGTTTTGATTTGCATTTCCCTAATGATTAGTGATGTTGAGCATTCTTTCATGTATTTGTTGGCAATCTGTATATCTTTTATGGAGAAATGTCTATTTAGGTCTTCTGCCCATTTTTCAATTGGGTTGTTTGTTTTTTTTGACATAGAGCTGCATGAGCCACTTGTATATTTTAGAGATTAATCCTTTGTCAGTGGCTTTGTCTGCAAATATTTTCTCCCATTCTGAGGGTTGCCTTTTCATCTTGTTTATGGTTTCCTTTGCTGTGCAAAAGCTTTTAAGTTTCATTAGGTCCCATTTGTTTATATTTGTTTTTATTACTATTTCTCGAGGTGGGTCAGAAAGGATCTTGATGTGATTTATGTCATACAGTGTTCTGCCTGTGTTTTCCTCTAAGAGATTAACAGTGTCTGGCCTTACATTTAGGTTCTTAATCCATTTTGAGTTTATTTTTGTGTATGGTGTTAGGGAGTGTTTTAATTTCATTCTTTAGGTGTAGCTGTCCAGTTTTCCCAGCACCACTTATTGAAGAGGCTGTCTTTTCTCCATTGTATATTCTTGCCTCCTTTATCAAAGATAAGGTGACCATATGTGTGTGGATTTTTCACTGTGCTTTCTATCCTGTTCCATTGATCTATATTTCTGTTTTTGTGCCAGTACCGTACTGTCTTTATTACTGTAGCTTTGTAGTATAGTCTGATGTCAGGGAGCCTGATCCATTTCTCTTCCTCAAGATTGCTTTGGCTATTTGGGGTCTTTTGTGTTTCCATATAAATTGTGAAATTTTTAGTTCTAGTTCTGTGAAAAATGCCATTGGTAGTTTCGTAAGGATTGCATTAAATCTGTAGATTGCTTTTAATAATTTTTCTTTGTATTTAATTTTTGATAGTTTGAATAATATGTGTCTTGGGGTGTTTCTCCTTGGATTTATCCTGTATGGGATTCTCTGCACTCCTGGACTTGTTTGACTATTTGCTTTCCCATATTAGGGAAGTTTTCAACTATAATCCCTTCCAGTATTTTCTCAGACCCTTTCTTTTCCTCTTATTCTCTGGCACCCCTATCATTTGAACGTTGGTGTGTTTAATGTTGTCCCAGAAGTCTCTGAGACTGTCCTCAATTCTTTTCATTCTTTTTTCTTTATTTTGATGTGCAGCAGTTATTTCCACTGCTTTGTCTTCCAGGTCACTTATCTGTTCTTCTGCCTCAGTTATTCTGCTATTGATTCCTTCTAGAGAATTTTAAATTTCATTTATTGTGTTGTTCATCATTGTTTGTTTGCTGTTTAGTTCTTCTATATCCTTGTTAACTGTTTCTTGTATTTTCTCCAGTCTATTTTGAAGATTTTTGATCATCTTTACTATCATTACTGTGAATTCTTTTTCAGGTAGACTATTTCCTCTTCATTTGTTTGGTTGGTGGGTTTTTACTTTGCTCCTTCATCTGCTGCATATTTCTCTGTCTTCTCATTTTGTTTAACTTACTGTGTTTGGGGTCTCCTTTTTGCAGCCTGCATGTTCATATTTCCCATTAATTTTGGTGTCTCCCCCCAGTGCGTGAGGTTGGTTCAGTGGCTTTTGTACTCTTACTGGTGGAGGGGACTGGTGACTGTGTTCTGGTGGGTGGGACTGGATGTTGTCTTTATGGTGGGCAGGGCAACATCCGGTGGTGTGTTTTGGGGTGTCTGTGAACTTAATGTGATTTTAGGCAGCCTGTCTGCTAATGGGTGTGGTTGTATTCCTATCTTGCTAGTTGTTTGGCATGCGACAGCCCGCAGTGGTTCTTGCTGGCCGTTGGGTGGAGCTGGGTCTTACTGTTGAGATGGAGATCTCTGGGAGAGCTCTTGCTGATTGATATTCTGTGGGGCCAGGAGGTCGCTGGTGCTCCAGTGTCCTGGACTCGGCTCTCCCACCTAAGAGGCTCAGGACTGACAGCTGGCTGGAGCACCAAGACCCTGTCAGCCACACGGCTCAGCAGAAGAAAAAGAATGAATAAAAATCAAATCAAATCAAAGAATTAAAAATAATAAAATATAAAAAATAATAAAATATAGGGCTTCCCTGGTGGCGCAGTGGTTGAGAGTCCACCTGCCGATGCAGGGGACACGGGTTCGTGCCCCGGTCCGGGAAGATCCCACATGCCGCGGAGCGGCTGGGCCCGTGAGCCATGGCCGCTGAGCCTGCGCATCCGGAGCCTGTGCTCCGCAACGGGAGAGGCCACAACAGTGAGAGGCCCGCATACCACAAAAATTAAAATAAAAATAAAAATAAATTAATAAAATATAAAAAAAGAAGAGAGCAATGCAACCAAGAAGCAAATCCACCAGTGATAGCAAGCACTAGCAGCTAAGCTAAGCTAAACATAAAAATCAGAAGCAAATCAGTCGCAGACAGCAAACCCCAAGTCCACAGTTGCTCCCAAAGTCTCCCTCCTCACTTTTGGGCACATTCGTTGTCTATTCAGGTATTCCACAGACGCAAGGTTCATCATGTTGATTGTGGGGATTTAATCCACTGCTCCTGACTGCTGCATGGAGAAATTTCCCTTTTCCTTCTTTGTTCACACAGCTCCTGGGGTTCAGCTTTGGTTTTGGCCCCACCTCTGGGTGTAGGTCACCCTCAAGCATCTGTTCCCTGCCCAGACAGGAGGGGGTTAAAGCAGTGGCTGATTAGGGCTCTCTTGCTTTCTCAGACCAGGGAGAGGGAGGGGTATGGTATTCATAATAGGGATGTGTGGCGATCCTGTGGGGGCAGAGGCCAGTGTGACTTTGCAACAGCCTGAGGCATTCCGTGTGTTCTCCTGGGGAAATTGTCCCTGGATCTCGGGACTCTGGCAAGGACATGCTGCACAAGCTCCTGGGGAGGGGCGGGCATGTGGTTAGTGACATGTGCTTGCACACAGGATTCTTGGCGGCAGTGGCAGCAGCCTTAGTGTTTCACGCCCGTCTCTGGGGTCCGAGCTGATAGCCGTGGCTCATGCCTGTCTCTGCAGCTCACTTAGACGGTGCTCTGCCTTCTGTAGGCACACGGGGAAGGAATCCCCTCTCCTCACACACCCCAAAACAATGGTCTCTTGACTCTTAGGCAGCTCCAGACTTTTTCCCAGACTCCCTCCTGCCTAGCTGTGGTACACTATCCCCCTTCAGGCTGTCTTCACACAGCCAACCCCAGTCCTCTTCCTGCGCTCCGACTGAAGCCCGAGCCTCAGCTCCCAGCCCCCACTGCCCCAGTGGGTGAGCAGACAAGCATCTCAGGCTGGTGAGGGCTGGTCGGCACCAATCTTCTGTGTGGGAATCTCTCTGCTTTGCCCTCTGCACCCCTGTTGCTGCGCTCTCCTCCGTGGCCCCGAAGCTTCCCCCACCCCCGCCCACCCCCATCTCCGCCAGTGAAGGGGCTTCCTAGTGTGAGGAAACTTTTCCTCCTTCACAGCTCCCTCCCAGAAGTGCAGGTCCCATCCCTATTCTTTTGTCTATGTTTTTTCTGTTTTCTTTTGCCCTACCCAGGTATGTGGGGAGTTTCTTGCCTTTTTGGAGGTCTGAGGTCTTCTGCCAGCCTTCAGTAGGTGTTCTGTAGGAGTTGTTCCACATGTAGATGTATTTTTTTTTTTTTTTTTGCGGTACGCGGGCCTCTCACCGCCGTAGCCTCTCCTGTTGCAGAGCACAGGCTCCGGACGCGCAGGCTTAGCGGCCATGGCTCACGGGCCCAGCCGCTCCGTGGCACGTGGGATTCTCCCGGTCGGGGGCACGAACCCGTGTTCCCTGCATTGGCAGGCGGACTCTCAACCACTGTGCCACCAGGGAAGCCCCTTGTAGATGTATTTTTGATATATTTTGGGGGAGAAAGGTGATCTCCATGTTTTACTCCTCCACCATCTTAAAGGTCCCCTCTCATACTGAGAGTTTTTCATTCATAAAACATCCTTTTTTTGTTGGATCAATCTATTTATTTTTAAGTGATTTTCTATATAAGAATGTTATAGGTCTAGTCATCATTTAGCTGTTTATTTCCAAACCTGGCACAGGACAATAGAAAGAAAAGTCACCTTTTTTTCTCATGTTCAGAGATTTTTCTTGGGATAAAAATGTAGAGAATGCCACTAGATCTGAGGTCAAAAGAATACACATCCATTCCAACAGTTAGGTTACTGCATGTGGAATTGACATTTCTAGACCTGTAATATAAACTGGTGTACACAGACTATTAACAGTAGAAATTTCAACATTGTTAAATAATTTCTAACACATGACTGAATACACAGAAAATTTTGGATCTTTAAATGGAGACCTAGTCCTCTACCCAGCTCCCTCTCACATTGAGCCATTGGACACAATATCCCAGCCATTCACATGAGCAATCAGGACAAAACATTCAGCTTTCTTGAACTAGGATAGGTGTGACTTTCATAGAAGTTTACCCATTGGGAGTGGGAGAAAATATCTAAGAGTCATGGAAAATAATTTAAAGAACATAGAATTTGGGGTTAGACAGAACTTAGTTTGACTACATGGTCTTTCATTTTGTGGTCATGTGACATTGGTAAAAGCACTCTGTATCCCTGGGCTTTGTTTTCTCATCTGTAAAGTGGAGCTGATAGTACCTACCTTTTAGGGTCACTATGGGATTACAGTAATGTATGTAAAGCATTTGGAACAATGTAAGGCACATATTTGGTATTCACAAAATGAAGAAATATAACCATATGGCTCTTAGGTGCTAGAGCATTTAGTATTTTTTATTTTTAATTTTTCTAAATTTGAGTTTCATACTAAATATTATTCTTTGGAGCAAACTATTCATGCTGAAATTTCATTACATATGTAAATCTGAGGTTTTTTTTTTTTTTCATCTCCCAATACGATTAGTGCTTTGCCAAGTAACTAATTACTGAATTAGCAAAAACAGCTAGTTTAAATCAAATCATCAATTGAAGTTTAGGTGAGGAATAACAATGTCAGAGCAGCACTGATTTGAACAACAGACAGGCATGCCATGTTTAACCTTCAAGCTCAAATCACACCATTAGGAACTACCATTGATGCTAATTGGGAAGAGGAGAAAATCAAATAACACATTTGCTGAGTGTAAAAAGAAATAGATCAGCATTATTGGACAATGACCCTCTTCAAATGAATTGTGTAACACAATTTAGAGTCTATGAAGCCAAAAGCCCAAGGTCTTTAAGAGATGAACTGTTACTCTCAAACAATCAAACTGGGAAAGTACCCAACAATCATTGAGCCCCTCCTGTTTGTATGGTGGGAAGGCCCCGGGGAGACTGATCCCTAGAGATGCTAAAATAATGTCAGGGTTTTTCATTTTATTGGCCAGGGAGAAGAAAGACACATACCCCCTCAGTTCACTGAGATAAGGAGAAAGATTAGCAAGTAGTTAATTCTTAACGGGCAAAAGATCTGGCTTTATGTTTAGTTCTCTAACTTGAGGACCTCTGTTTGTCCTCTTAGTTACCCTTAGGATTTGAAGAAATCTTTCCTCTCCAAAAGCCAATGGGACTAGAAATTAATGATAACCACACTAGCAGGATGTTGGGCAAGTAGACCAAAAGGATAATAATGGAGCAAGGATTTGTCTTATACAGCAGTACCCAAGAATATGGCGATTTGAACAGAGATGGGTGGTTGCCAGGTAAATTCAGGGCTCTGTGACAGCAGATCATGGAGATTAGATCAGTTAGTTAGATACACATTCCTGAATTTCTGCTATAATGTGAACTCCTGAAGGGTTGTGATACAATGCTTGAATTTGGAGTAATCAGTGTGTGATGGTAAATTGTGTGTGTCAACTTGACTGGGTGATGGGGTGCCCAGACATTTGGTCAAGCATTACTCTGGTTGTGTTTATGAGGGTGCTCCTGCATGAAATAAACATTTATATCAGAAAAACGAGTCAGGTGGATTTTCCTCCCTAATTTGGATGTGCCTGAATAGAACAAAAAGGCTGAGAAGAAGGAATTCCTTCTGCCAGTTTTCAGCTTGGACACTGGTCTTTTCCTGCCTTTGAATTGAAACATCATACCTTCTTGGGTTTTGAGCCTGCTGGCTTTCAGACTGGAACTTGTCCCAGTGGCTCTACTGGTTCCCAGGCCTTAGGACGCAGACTGGAGCTACATCATCAGCTCCCGTGGCTCTCCAGCTGCTGACGGTAGATCTTGGGACTTCTCAGCCTCTATAATTTCATGAGCCAATATCTTATGATATCTCTCTCTCTCTTTCCCTATAATATATATGTATATATATATATATATATATATATATATATATATATATATATATATATACTATTGGTTATATTTCACTAGAGAATTCAGTCTAATAGAGTGACTCCCAGGAT
Source organism: Leucopleurus acutus (assembly GCF_964270905.1). Lineage (NCBI taxonomy): Eukaryota > Metazoa > Chordata > Mammalia > Artiodactyla > Delphinidae > Leucopleurus > Leucopleurus acutus. The sequence continues at coordinate 51,050,195 of NC_139156.1, forward strand.
TACCTATATAAGATCATTTTTACTATGCCATCTTCCTTCACATAATGATGCCTTATACATAGGCTCTGTCACAATCTTCACAGCCATGATGTGGGAGACTGTCACTTATAGATGGGGACACTGAAAGCACAAGGGATTAACTGACTTCCTAGAACCACATATTTATTAACTAGGAGTCGAGTTTCAAACCCCTGTCTCAGGATTTTATTTTGCTGCCCTCAAAATGAACTGTCAGTCCAGAAATAACCCACTGACCTCTCTTACCTACTCCACTCACCATTCCTTGTTTTTAAACAAAAGTAAAAATAAAATAATTGAATCTGTAACTTGAATTTTTTCAACTTCTTGAATTCAGCTTCTTGAATTTTTTAAACTTTCAGAGCTTACTTTTCCCCCACTCCATCTCCTAAGTACAGCTGCACCTTGAGCAGTGCCAGGGTTAGGAATGCTTACCTTCCACACAATGAAAAATCCACTTATAACATTACAGTCGATCTCCATCTGCATCCTTGAATTCAACAAACCTCAGATCATGTAGCACCTACTTCCTGAAAAAAAATCCATGTATAAATGGACCCACACAGTCAAACCTGTGTGTTTAAGGGTCAACTGTACCCTCAGAAGAGCTGAGCTCTGTAAATAATGTCATTGCAGCTGACATTATGATGTTCTACCCATATACCCCACAAGACTGAAGGACCTATTTCCCCAGCTATAGGGAAGACAGAGACTGGCAGACAGTGCTCAGCATCATCACTTTTCAGGAATTGCCTTGGACGAGGAGAGGTGACTGCCCAAGGTTATGCCTTCTGCTTATGGCATCCCACATTGAATAACTGATCTGCATGGAGGTTTAAGGATCTGAGCCCTTTGTCCTAACTCTTTACAACTCTGAAACACCAGACCAACTTTAGAACTCTTCAGGGAGCAAGCTGAGATCTTGATTGAGCAGACTTCGCCACTGCTCAACTTCTCTCTTCTTCCAGGTGGCTTCCTTTGCTTCCCTAGGTGTCAATCCCAAGAACATTTCTTAGTGAACGTCCTGAACTTTAATCTCTGTAGCAGAGTCTATTTATTGCCCAGGAAACTCAACTTGCAGGAATGATAGTGATGCAAATTGAGTAAAAAAAGATATACTATTCCTTAGGAGTTCTTCTGTTCACTGTTCTTTATGAAACATGCTAAAGCAATGCAGGAACTTAGAATCTTGAAGGAACAGAAAGCAGGTGAAGAGCACAGAGGAGGATTAGTCAATAGACCTATGTAGCAAGTGTTTAGAAACAAGGTAATAACTATTTATAAATGATCAGAATTTTTTTATGGTAAAATATTTAATTTCAAAAATAGAAATTAGATAGTAGTTATATATCTATTTATATTACAGAAAGACTGGAACATAGGGGTAAAATATTTCACCTAAATTAGACATTGGTCAGACTGTGCATAAGAGGCAACTTACCCCCAACTCCCACTGTGATGCGTGAACAGATAAGGAAAGGGGCACGTTCAGTTGCTGGCTAGTCTTCCATTATAAACTTTGGCTACTAGTTTTGTGCCTCTGTATCCCTGGTCAACATATAAGCCAGGTGGTGACGCGGGAAACAAAGACAATGGAGAAAACATATGCCATCCAATGAGACAGAAGTCAAGGCAAACAATGGGTCTCTTTTACATGACTTCTAGAACAACTTACCATAATATCTTCAAGGTTGGAAAACACATTTTTATTCTGTTTAGTTTGTTTATACTTATTCATAAGGGCCCACTTACTAAGTCAAAGCCCAGATTGCAACTATAATTTTGCACTCAAAAAAAAAAAAAGAGAAAAGAAAGGAAAAAGTAAAGAAAAAAAAGGAGGGGCAGATTTGGGATTTGTGCATGAGGGTGTGTGTAGGTGCATACAAATGCACGCACACGGTTTGGCAGACACATGTACACACTTTTCATAGTGGCGTAGCTTTGATAAACATTTGAAGCTCTAGGAACTACCAGAGCCAGTCTACAGGCTGGGGACACAAGATGAAAAGAACGGAATCTGCTCCTAAACTCAGTGCCACGGGGAAGACGGCTGACAAGCATCACTATGGAAAAGTGTCCTGATTGCCCTATTAGAGAGGTGTGCCCAGAAACCCAGATGGAGGACGCAAGATGGTGGTGGAACCCAGGGGATGTGAAAGTTCTTGGAGGCCAGGCAGGAGTGGTTCAGGGACCTGGACCCAGAGGAATCTTGTGCAATGGCTGCAACGTGGGCAGCAAGAACAAGAAACACAAGGCACTGGGGCCCCTGGCTGTCCGGGCGACCTTGTCTGCTTCCAGAGTCAAATCTGCCACAGCTGGTGAGGCTCCAAACGAGAATCCTGTGGCCAGGCCGCCCTCCCCCCTCCGCCGCTGCTGCCAGCAGCTGGAGCCCCGAGTCAAGGGAGGTATGAGTCTCAGCCCCGGGCTCTCCTCCCGAGCTGCTGCTGCTAGTCCTGAGGGAGAAGGCTTCTTTGCACCTGGGCGGACCCTCGGTCTCAAAATTTCCGTCTTTCTAAGCTACTGGCTCCCCATCGGGCGGCCTTGTCTTAGATAAGTGTAAGCTATTTGGGCCTCTGGAGTTCCAACAGTAGCCCTGTTGTAGCCTGGCGCCCCCTACCTAACCTCCACTTTTTCTCCTTCGAGAACCAGATAAAAATTGCATTGGCTCCCGTTTAAAAAAAAAAAGTATGTGTGGTTGCTGTGAGATTATTAAATCTACTTGGGAAACTTGGGAAAGCATTAGTGAGAAGAGAATACTTAAATTGGATCTTGAAAGATGAGTTTTCCAGGCGAGGAATAAAGTGAAGGTCATTTTAGAAAGAAAAGTTCCAACAGTGGATGCCTAGGAATGGGTCCGAGTCAGTCTGTGAAAGACCATTTATTAAATCCAAGGAGTTGGGTTCTATACTGAAGGCAACAGGATTTCCTCAAAAGTAATCCCTTCTCCAGCCTCCCATCCAGGGCCCGGCATGTTCAGATCTTATCTTAGAAGGAAAATTTTAGCAACAGAACAGGGGAAAAGATTATAGATTGGGGAGGTTAGAGAAAAGGGATCATAGAGTTTTCTGAGAGTTCCAATTTACCATCCTTTGCTTTAACGTTTCCCTAACACAACTCAAGTCTGCATTATGACAGTGCTAGGAAAATTACAACAGCAATTTTCAAGGACCTTAACAAATCAAATCCATGTGATATCCAAAACTTGAGGCAGCTATTTTTATTCTACATATACATATTTTTTTTAACATCAGAACAATGGCTTTTTATTGCAACTATAGTTTTAAGCATGCTAGAATTTGAACACACTGGGACAATTACCATTAACATAATCATTTGGCCTTAGTGATGGTGTTTCAGGGTTGGAATAGTTCCACAGCCTCAGAATTTAAATTATTTCTGAAGCACCCTGACAAGCATGTGTGCACTGGATGAGACACAGTGAAGCCTCCCCTTTACTTCTTCAGGAAGCCCATTCATTCACAGAAGAACTCTATTAGAGGCCTCTTCCTCATATTGAAAAATTTTAACTTTTAACAAGATGTTTCAACACAAGGATTCTAGTTCTAAACTTCGGAGAAAAATCGTTTAGAGGAATTGCAAACTTTCACATAATAGCATCTGAGCTACTTTTGTCCTTGGCTCTTTTCTTTCTATATATCCTTCCTCTTCAGCCTGACTCACATTCATGGCCTTGCATCCCACATTACATGATGACTACCAAACCCACCTCTCCAACCTTACACTCTTTCTGATCTCCACACTGCTATATCCAGTTATCCTCTGAATGCCTCTACTTGAATGTCTTTCATACAAATTCCAAATATTCAAAGCTCACTGCTCTTCCCCCATCTCCTAAGGCACTCTTTCACCTTTTTGCCCTATTTCAGTGGTGGTCACCCAGTATACCCAGTCACCATCCATTTGGTCACCTGGTCTACACATCTGGCATATATCATTGGTGGGTGCTCTTTCAACTTAAGAGCACATAAAAATCACCTGGGTGGGGATTCTTTTTAAAATACTGATTCTGATTCAGTCACTTTGGGTTTGGAGAGTCTGCATTTCTACAACCTTCCAGATGATGTCAATACTGCTGGTCCTTAGATGATACTTTGAGTAGCAAGGTTACAGACATATACTTGTCTTTTAGTCGTACATGGATCTTAGCAGGTTGGTAGAGAAAACACAGGCTTTGGAATTAGACAGCTTTTTTTCCCCATCATTGTTTAATTCTAAGACATATCATCTAAAATTTTCTTCAATAAAACAAAAATCTTTTTATTTATGAACAAAATGAAAGTTTTGTTCATGCTTGAAAGATTTCATAGTTTTACAAATATTAACATATAGAAATGCATACATATTAATAGAATCGATAAATATAATTTGATATAATTTCAGTCCTCTTAAGTTCGTTGAGACTTGTTTTGTGGCCTAGCATGTAATCTATCCTGAAGAATGTTCCATGTGCAATTGAAAAGAATGTTTATGTTTATTCTGCTGGCTTTGGATGTAATGTCCTGTAGATATTTATGAAGTCCAGCTGGTCTTTAGTGTTATTTAAGCCCACTGTTGCCTTACTGATTTTCTAACTGGATTATGTGTCCATTGATATAAATGAGGTGTTAAAGACCCCTAATATTATTGCATTATTGTCAGTTTCTTCCTTTTTGTCTGTTAGTAGTTGTTTTATATATTTAGGTGCTCCTGTATTGGGTGCATATATGTTAATGAGTGTAATATCTTCTTCTTGTATTGATCCCCTTATCATTCTTTAATGCCCTTCTTTGTCTTTTGTTTTAACCTATGTTTTAAAGTCTGTTTTGCCTGGTATGAGTATTATTACCCCCACTTTCTTGCCATTTCCGTTTGCATGAAATATCTTTTTCCATCCCCTCACTTTCAGCCTGTGTGTGTCTTTAGCTCTCAGGTGACTCTCTTGTAAGCAATATATGGATGGGTCTTACTTTTTATATCCAATCAGCTACCCTATGTCTTTTGTTTGGAGGATTTAGTCTGTTGACATTTGAAGTAATTATTGATAGGTATGTACTTACTGACATTTTATTACTTGTTTTCCCCTTTATTTTTGTAGTTTATCTCTGTCCATTTCTCCTTTTTGTTTCATCCTTTGTGGTTTGATGATCTTTTTTAGTAATATGCTTATGTTCCTTTCTTTTTAGTTTCTGTGTATCTATTATAGGTTTTTGATTAGTGGTTACCATGGGTACTATATCTACTTATTTTAAACTGGTAGTCATTGAAGTTCAAACACATTCTTAAAGATCTACATTTTCACTCCCCTCCCACACATTTTTTGATGTCATATTTTACGCCTTCATATTTATCCCTTAACTGTTTATTGTAGTTATAGTTGTTTTTTTATAATTTTTTAATCTTTTAATATTTGTACTGGCTATTTAAATGTTTGATCCTCAGTGCTTACTATATATTTGCTTTTCCTAGTGGGATTTTCCCTGTCCTATAGATTCTTACTTATTTTCCTCTTAGGGGAGGCCTTTTAACATTTCTATTAGATTTGGTTTAGTATTGATGGGCTCTTTTAGTTTTTGCTTATCTGAGAACTTCTTTATCTCTCCTTCAATTCTAAATTATAATCTTGCTGGATCAAGTATCCTAGTTTGCAGGTTTTTCCCTTTCAGCACTTTGAATATATCATGCCACTCCCTTCTGGTCTGCAAATTTTCTGCAGAGAAGACAGCCAGTAGTATTATGAAGATTCCGTTGTATATTACTCTTTCTTTTTCTCTTGCTGTCTTTAGAATTCTCTTTAACTTTTGCCATTTTAATTATAATATGTCTTGGTGTGGGTCTCTTTGGGTTCACCTTGTTTGAGACCCTCTAAGCTTCCTGTACCTAAATATCTGTTTCCTTCTTCAGTTTTAGGAAGTTTTTAGCCATAATATCCTCAAATACATTTTTGATCCCCTTCTCTCTCTCTCTTCTCCTTCTGAGACCCCTATAGTGCCAACATTGGTATGTTCAGTATTATTTCAGAGATCTCTTAAACTGTTTTAATTTTTTAAAATTCATTTTTCTTTTTGCTGTTCTAACTGGGTGATTTCCATCATTCAGTTTTCCAGATCACTATGTGTGCTTCTGTATCACTTAGTATGCTATTCATTCCTTCTAGTGTGTTTTTTTAATTTCAGTTATTAAATTCTTTATATCTAATTGAGTCTTTTTTATATTTTCTAGTTCCTTGTTATAATTTTCACTGTGTTCATCTATCCTATTCCCTAATTCTGTTAACATTTTTATCACCACTGCTTTGAATTCTGTCTGGTAAATTTCCATTTCATTATTTTTTCAGTATTTTGCTCTTGCTCTTTCAATTGAGAGCAATTCCTCTGCCTTTTCATTTTGCTGAACTGTCTCTGGCAGTATGAATTTAGGTGAAACAGCTACCTCTTGCTGTCTTGAAGGGATCTTCTTATGTGGGAGCATCCCTGTACAGACTGCAAGTGCCCAGTGTCTTTGGAGAGCTGGATTTGACATGGAAGAAAGTCACATCTTTCCTCAGAGTGTGCTGGCTGCTGTCACCTTGGTAGGGGGTGGGGCTGGAGATGGAATGGCTAGTGCCGGAGCTGGGTGTGAGGCGATACTTTCCCTCTTTTCAGTGGCTGTCACTACCCTATCAGGCACAAGGTCTGATCCCAAGTGGCTGGAGCAGAAGCCTTGGGGGTTGGGCATGAGCTTGCTCTGTTTCCTTTAAGTGTGTGTTTTCCCCTCTCCCAGTACTGAGATACTTGCCCCAGATGGAGGGAGTGCTGAAGCGAGGGAGGCCCACGCAGGCTCTTGGCTCTTGTCAGCTGCAGACAGAGGTCCAGGCTGTCTCTGACGTGCTGCCTATGAAGATGCCCGTCATTGTTTCCCTTGCTCTGCTCAGATGCAGCCTGCAGTGCAAGTCCTCTTTGTCCCACACAGCGATCATTTCCCCAGTCTCTGCCCCCCCTTGCCCTGTTGTGGAGCCACAGTGGAGCGCTAGGTGGGGCCCATGTGGACCCTTGGTGTGTACCGGAGTATGAGCTGTGGTGGAGTGTCTGCCTTCATTGTTCTAGGATTCTCCTGATGTGCTGCTTAAATAAGCATGAACAATGGCTGCCACCACCCCACCCCACCCAGGCTTTGCCCTGGGACCGTGTCATCTCTGAGTCCCGTGGCCAAGTCTTCTCCCCTGCTGTGGCTGCCCAGATCCAGTACAACGCTGTGACTTGGAGTGAGCAGGGCTGGAGCATTCACTCAACTTGGGGTTAGGCATGCGCCGAGGCCGTCACGGAAAACCCAGAAGCCGTTAGAGCAGTCCTCTCTCTGCCCTCTCTACCTTTCTTTGGGGGCAAGCCGGCACTCATGCACTCCTCATGAGCAGAGTCCAAGCTTCCCACAGCCCTCCTGTTAGTAACAACCCTCCTCCAACCAGCCAAGGGGGCTTATCTTCCCTGACGTAGGACGCCAGGGCCAGGGCACGCAATCTGTGGCTCTCATTGCTCACTCCCCAGGGTAGGTGTCTATGGGTGCGTTGTCTCTTTTGCTGAGTACACTCCCAGCAGCACAGATCCCAACTCAATCGAATTTCTTCTCTTCCTACCCAGTTATATATGGATCTTTCTTACAGCCGTGGTCGTACAGGAGTTCTTCTGCCAGTTCCTAGTTAGTTTTCAGTGAGAATTCTTCCACATATAGATGTAATTTTGATGTGTTCATGGGGAGAGGTTAGCTCCATGTCCTCTTACTCCACCATCTTGATCAATCCCCTCCGCCCCACCCCGGAAGTAGACAACTCTGAGTTTAAATCAGGGATCTGATCAATAATAGTAATGTGTATATGGACAAACCATTTAGCCTTTGTGCTGCAATCACCTCCTCCTAAAATGGAGATGGCCTGTCTCATAGGGATTTAAATTATGCAAAGTAAGTAAAATGCACAGCTCTGCATCTGCCATACTGTAGAGAATCGAAATTGTTTATTTCCTGTCGTTGGTCAAACCTGGAGCCTAATAAAAATACATTGGCCATCATTAGGTGACAAAATTTACCTGATGGAAAGAGGCTTAGTCTTTATCAGAGAGAAGGTCTCCTGACTGGGCTGAGGCTGAGGTTTCAGTGACCTTATTAGAAGATGGACCCAGACCAGGTGACATTCTGTGATCTGGGACACAAGTTTAGCTGCTTAGGAGAGAAGAGGTTTCCCTCTGAGAGTGAGTACAGTGACTCCACCCTTAGAGCAACTCTGTGAGTGCTCAGAACTCTGTGTATGTTAACTCTGTGAGTTGCTATGATCGCTGTCTACATTAGGAAGGAAATGCTGAGGTCCCACCTGATGGTCTCATCATAACTCCCACGGTGACCTGTGGTACCCTAGTGGCTGGACTGTGAAGAAGGCAGATCAGGCTGGAAGAAACTAAAGCTGGTGAATAAACCAGAGTTAAGTTATTAATGTGCAGTTGGATATCTTAATTTTAGTTACCAAAACCTTTTTCTTTTTCAATCCCGGGCCTGTTTCCCTCTGTATTAGTGACTGCATAGGAGGCTGAATGTTGCTGAATGAAATGAAATCAAAGCGCAGTTGCAGGGAAGCATGACGGTCATTTCACTGAGGCAATATTCAATCAGAACTCCATACAAAACAGCACCATTTTAATGATGAATGTAAAACTGCTCTCTCATGCAGTGCTTGTTTACTTTGTGCGTGAAGGTACAGAAAAGTAGAATGATGGAAATCATGTTCGTGTTCCTACTTCCTAGAATTAATTAATGTTAGCATTTTGCCATTTTTTTGCTTGAGATATGAATATATACACTTATATAAAATTATATATAATGATACATTTTAATAAAACGTTATAGGTAAAGCCAGTTTTTGTTAATGGCCCCAAATAATTTGCCTCTCTCCCTCCTTAGAAGCACATCACCCACCAGAAGTTGGCTTCACATATTTCCTGTGAATGTTTTGAGACTTGAATATTACAGTATGAATCAGGGTTCTGTTTCTTAACTCTGCCCCCTCTCTTCTTCTCCCTCTCTCTGTCTATGTATATATAGGTACATATATCTTGTTGGGTACCATTGTCTAGCCAAGTTGATGCTTAATATTAATCAGCATATATACTGTATACTTTTATGCTATATTCAGGAAGAGCTAATATATAAATTTCTGTGTTTCTATTTTAAAATTATACAGAAATTATTCCTCTTTATGCAACTTGAATTTCTTGCTTTACATTAGGTTTTGAAGTTCTTTCCGTGTTGCTATATATAAATGAAGTCTGTTCATCTTAAGTGCTGTATGGTATTTCAACACATGAATATTCCACAGTTTATTTTGTTGATGGATGTTTAAATGCTGTCAATTTTTTTATTGTACTCTGTTACAAAAACATCCTTGACGTGTCTGCTATTGTTCGTGTGCAAGATTTCTCTAAAGTACTTACCAAATGTAGGATTGAGGGGTTGTCATGAAAACACAGTTAAGTTTTTAAAGGTACTAGACCAAATACTCTCCATACTTGGATGTTTCCACTAGTAGGAAGGCAGACCTCCTTTTCGCTTAAAATCCTAACCAACTTTAGGTATGCCAGACAATTTTCTACTCTGAGGATGATAAAAAAGTAACTTTTAAAAAAATAATTGGCTTTCTTCTCATCACGAGTGAGATTTTCTCTCGTGGTTTTTGGTAATTTGGCTTCTTCCTTTGTGAATTGCTTTTCATGTCATATGCCCAACTTATTCAAGTGATATTTTAAAAAGTCTGTATGATATTTGTTATTTAAAATTGAAAATTGAGAGTTCTTTGTATGTTCTTGATACTGTTATATATGCTGTAAATACCTTCTCCAAATATATTTTTATCTTTGTTGTTTATGATGTCTTTGTCATGCAGAAGTTTTTTTTTTGTTTTATCAGTGTTTTCCTTCATAGTTGTGTGTGTGTGTGTTTCTTTCCTTTCTTGTAGGATGCAAATATATTCTCCTACACATTCTTCTAAGAGTTTCATAAGGTGTTTTTACCTCTTGTCATGGAAAATCAAGTTTCTGCATTGTGCTTTGGAGTTAATATTTTAGAATTTAAATGATTTTTGAAAGGAGAAATGATTTTACATACTTTTCTAATTTTACAAGCACCCACAGTACTTTTTTAATATTATTGAGATATTCTTATCAAGATAAATGATTGTATAATCAGCACACTTAGCATCACAAAATATGTAAGAGTAAGCTCCCATGGAAAATAATTTATAATTCCATGTGGACGAACCCATTTTTCAGTAACAAACATTCTGACACATAGCTTCTTATATTAAATATCCATAATTGCAAAGTCAGAGGTCAACAGTCCTTGGCTTTTTAAAAAGAAACTTATGATATTAGGAAAGTGCTTTGCCTCTTTTAAGAAACAAGCTTAGGCAGAAACTAAATTTTATGGTAATATGTTACAATATATTTCATGGTAACTGATATGTAAATAATCACTGATCATCTTTTCTACTCAAGCAAAGGCTAATGGTTAATCCAAGGCTTTACATTCTCTAAGGTGTTCTAGCGTCTGAAGGTTCCTAATACTGAAACTTGTGCTTTATTCAACTAAGTTTTAATTAATACTAAATTTAAAATATTGAAGTTTCTATTTTTGTGTTTTTATTTCATTTGAAATTTATTTTTAATTTATAGTACAAAATAACAGACATTTTAACCTTTGGTATAAAATAAGGTTTTAATTTCATTTTTATCATCATCATTAGTCACAGTGTGAATGTGTAAAATCACTTGTCTGTCTACCTCCTCTTTTTGTTCTTTAATATTCCATATCCCCTAAGATTCAAGTTTCCGTTTAAATCTGAAAGTTATTTGACCTTTGTTAAAAACAGCAAGACAGATTTTATTGAATAAAATAGGGAATAAGCTATTGCCATAGGGAAGAGAGACTAAACTCCAAATATAATACGGACAAGTAGAGATTTGTAGCCACGACACAGCATGATGAAAGAGAAAGAAAAATAACTAAGAAGAACTTGGTTAGGGATCAGCTGTAGGAGGGAAGGGGCACTTGGTTTGATATTAATGGTGGAGGCAGAGGAATTTGATTGAATTTCAAGATGAGGGGATCCCTGTATGACTCTACATGGAGATAGGGAAGAAATAAAAGTTAAGTGAGATCATAAGGCTGAGCCCCTCATCCAATACAACTGGTGCCCTTGTGTGATGAGAAAGAGACACCAGAGCTCACACACTCTCTTTTTCTCTCCACAAGTGCTACAGAGGAAAGGCCACCTGAGTATGCATTAAGTAGGTGGCCATTTTCAAGCCAGGAAGAGAGCGCTCACCAGGAACTGAGTCAACTGGTACCTTTATCTGGGACTTCTAACCTGAAGACCTGTGAGAAAAGGAATCTGTTGTGTAAGTCACCTACTCTATAGTATTTTGTTATGGCAGCCCTAATACAATCTAGTTTTTGTTTGTTGTGTTAATACCCCCCTATCTTAACTACCGTACTAATGATTATGAAGGAAGATCCAGTCATGTCCCATTCTTTTTAGATTATCTGTTTACTTTTTCCTTATTGGTGTGAATTCATTTTAGAGTGAGTTTGTCTAACTCTACAAACAATACCATTGAAACACATTGAATTCTATTGGTGTTAGAGATTACTTAGGAAGAATCGAAATTTTTAGGATACTGATTCTTCCTATCCATGAAATCAGTAAATCTACCTATTTATTTCTATGATATTTTATAATGCATACACATTTATTCCTTCACATCTCAGAGTTTGTTGCAATTGTTTATTTTTCTCCATTACATCTTCTACTTTGTATTTGATAACACATTGTTTGTACAATGCCTCTTTTCCTTAAATACTTCAGTGTGTATTTCTTTACAAACCCAGATCATTCTCTTTCTCATTCTCATTCTCTTTCATAATCATAGTGCAATTTAAAGTTTTCAAAATTCACATTGGTGGATATTATTATAATTCTCTATTGACCTTGATCAAGTCTCATCAACTGTCCTAATAAGATACTTTATGGCCAAAGGTGGGTGTAGATGAAGTAATCATTTTTCTGGTCCTAGAGCCACTCTAGGATGACATATTGCATTTAGTTGTCATGTCCCTTTAGATTCATTTAATTCAGAATAGTTTCTTAGTTTTTCCTTGACTTTCATGAGGTTGGAATTTTTAAAAGTTCAAGCCATGTATTTTGTGGCACATCCTTCATTTTCGTTTTGTTATTTCTTCCTGACTGGATTAAAATTATACATTTTTGGCAGAAATATCAAAGCAGTGATGTAGTAAGTATATTCTTCAGTGTGTCACACCAGTGAGAACATACTGTTAACTTGCCCCATTACTGATAATAGCTTTGATACTTGGTTAATATGTGTGTTTTCCAGATTTCTCACTTAAGATTATTATTTTTTCTATTTGTAATTAATAAACTTTGAAACTATGTAAATATTTTAATTCTCATCATACTTTCACCCATGTTTTAGAATCTATTCGTAATTCATGCTTCACTCAATTAATTATATAATTGTTATCAAATGGTGATTTACTAACTTCATCATCCCTTCTATATTTATTAGTTGACATTCTAGTGAAAAGATAGATTTTCCTTCCATCTAATGTATTTATGTATTTATTTTTAAATGTATTTTTAAAATACAGAATGTTTGCATTTATTTGCTTGTATCTCCACAGACTCCTAGATTTTTATTTATTTATTTATTTATTTATTTATTTATTTATTTATTTATTTATTTATTTATTTGTGGTACGTGGGCCTCTCACTGTTGTGGCCTCTCCCGTTGCGGAGCACAGGCTCCGGACGCGCAGGCTCAGCGGCCATGGCTCACGGGCCCAGCCACTCCACGGCATGTGGGATCTTCCCGGACCGGGGCATGAACCCGTGTCCCCTGCATCGGCAGGCGGACTTCCAACAACTGCGCCACCAGGGAAGCCGTAGATTTTTATTTATCGAATGAGTAATAATCTGTAACTATTATTTTGATAATACTTTTCCTTGATTTGATCAGTGGGAACACCTTCAAGCGGGCTTTTGTGCTGTGTTGACATACCCAACTGTTCTATGAGCATTTCCTTACTTTCTGGTACAACAGAGTATTTCAGATTCATCTGAACTTTTCCAGCCCAGACTGAAATCAGCCATTTCTCTAAGGACCACTGGGTCCTTGTATTGAAGAATGGCATTTAGAAACTAAGAACTGAGTGCTAGCTACACTCATTACTACTAGGCTGTCCTTGCTGCTAAGTCCTTTCTAGCAGACAGAACCAGGAAATATACATACACACACACAAACACACCTATTTTGATACTTATGAGTCATCTATATTAAGACCCTAAATTTTTACTGATATTTCCATTTCTAATACAACACTTCAAGGTTCATTTTAACTTTTTATCTTTCCCTATATGTAAGCACCTTCTTTTCCTCTCATTCTGGCACTCAGATGGCTTGAATATTAGCCTTTTTGATATTTTCCTATAGGTCTCTGAATCTCCCTTAATATTTTCCCTGTCCTTTTTTCTTTGTTGTTTAGATTAGAAAATTTCTGTTAATTTATCTTCATGTTCACTGACTGTTTTTTTCTGGTATTTCCATTTTGCTAATGAGCCACTCTACAGAATTTTTTAATGTATTATATATTGTGGTTCTCAAATTTGGCTCTTTTTTATAGCTACTCTTTCCTTGTTGAGAAGTTCTACCTTTCCATTCTATCCAAGAGTGGTTGTCCTTACATCTTGCAGCATGGTTATGGTAGCTTCTTTAAAGACTTTGTCTGACATTCTAGCATTTGTGTAATTTCAGAGTTTGCATCTGCTGAGTGTTAGATTTTGCTTGTTCTTTTTGTGGTGAGTAATTTTGGAATATGTTCTAGACATTTTGAATAATATGCTGTGAGATCCTGGGACCTTTCAAAATCTTCTGGAGAACATTGATTTTGGTTTTGCTTTAGCAGATTGTCAGTCTGGAGGATGCAGTGTCGGGAACCCTAACCTATGAGGATTGGTAGAGGGGCAGGGGTACCTAGGTAAACTGGTGCCAGGGATTTGTTAGGTGAAGGGAGTCAGGACAGCCCCACCCATAATAGTGTTCTAAGAGCTGAGCTATTCTCTCTCTGTGCTGACTGACTTGATCCAGAGAGAGAAGATCTGACTGAAGAAGCTTGAGTTAGGGTCCCACAGTCTAGGCATGTGTCCCAGCAGTTGGGTGCCCATAGTCCATGGTCTCCTCATCGGTGGATGTTGGAATAGACACTGTGAGAAGTGCGAGCTGCTTTTGTGCGTATGTTCGTCAAGCCTTTACTGCATCTGCTTGCTTGATGTTTTGCTTTACTTCTTCCCACGCTTGCTTGCCTTCCCCCACCCCCACCACACACGCAATGCCTGCCTTCCTATTGCCTGCCATACCACCGCGTTAATGTTGTCTTCTCTGATTGGATTTTCTAAAATGTATTGTAAATTCTTGTAACAGTTATGAACAGACTTTCACCTTTTTTGCCATGGTTTTTGTCCATTTCATCCATGTAGCAATATCTGCCCATAAAACAACACCTTTAAAATGATATTGTGTATGCCCTCGCGTCAAATGTTTTTCAAATCAACCTTTTTAGGGTAAAATTTACATGAAGTAAAGGCACTTACTTGAAGTACACAGTTTGGTGAGTTTTGACAAATGTATACATTCTTGTACCCACCAAGGTAATTAAGATATAACCATTTCCATCATCCTAAAAGGAGGACCAGTGTCATCTGAGGTGGCCTTGGAAGGAAAGAGGCTGAGAGATCTCATGACCTGCGCTGCTTGATCTCCCCTCTCACCTTAGCATTTGCCATGAGGCAGCCATCCTGGCGCCTCCTACTTCCCCCTCCAGCTACTGTCTCTCCTACTTGGCCCTTGCAAGAGCCCAGTCCCTTGGGTCCCTCCGTGGGTTCTGAGTTGCTCCAGAGCCCTGGCTTTGAGCCATCTGCCCTCCCGTGACCCCTGGTGGAAAGGGCCGGCTGATGCAGACACAGGGGGCCAAAGATACTGCACACGGCCTGACTCCAAGGAACCTGCAGACCCTGTGCCCAGCGGGTACCAGCTCTGCCCACTCAGGCATCAGCGATCACTAAGATTCCCCATGCCACGTGGGGCCCATCTGGTGCCACACACCTGCTGGAGCCAGAAGTTCGAAGCACTGGTGAGTCCAGCTGAGGTGTCATAGCTGGACTATTCAAAAAAGTTGGTGCTATTTGCTGACAATTGCCAGATGACCAGCCACGCAGGAATGGGGAAGAGACCTCTTTCAGACCACAGATGGACTCCTTCTGCCTTGTGAGCTGCCAAACCCCTCTATGAAGCCCGAGCTCTCCAGTCATGCACCACCCACCCCAAGTCCTGACAAAAGTAGACTGAGCCTAGACCTCTAAGAAATTGCTAGAAAGGCATAGCAAAAGAAGAGGACCATCAGACAAATGGTCCCCCATAGCAATGAGTAGGTACCAGCTGCACCTAGGCTCCTGGAGAGCACCAGACCTCTGAAGGAAAACCTCAGTTCCAAGCTCCCAGAAAAAGCAGCTTGAGTAATAAATCCCAGATGTCTAGTAACTCCTCTCCCAAGATCCCCTGCCATCACCATCTCATTACAGCCCTGCCAGAGGTGTCCTGTGTGTTTGCAGGAATGATCCAGGGGCAGCAGGGCTTTCTGGCTAGTTGTATCCGGCTCCCTGCTGCCCAAGAGGTGACAGGAAATGCTGAATAAAGGCCAAGCCATTGGCCCAGTTCTCTGGCCTCACTGATGCCAGGAAAGAGGACACAGGGAGAAGAGTTGCCAGGCACTCTGTCCAGCAGGAATCCTCCACCCGCATCTTCCAGTTGAAGGTCCTGGAAATGGAAAATTTCATTGTCACTGGTGCTGCCTCAGCTGCTGGTGCTGCCGGTGGTGCCACTTTGTGAGATCAAGGTGACCTATACTCCTCTCCCCTCCCCCACCCCCCGAAGCTTCCGTGTATAGTCATTGGTGGAGACCTAAGCTTGGAGAAGAAAGCTGAGCACCAGTGGAACCACAGGGTCCAAGACCATCAAACTAAAGCCCCTTCAGACTGCAGTGCCACTCAGCCTGTCTTCTTTCTCCCTGCCTGCGCCGGGGGCTGCAGACTTCCTGCCCTCACCCACTTCCTTTGCAGATCCCGGCCGCAGCCACATTACCTGTCACTGACTTGGCTCAGCTGCCTGCCCGGCACCCAATCCTGTCTGCTCTGGTACCTTCCCTCACACCAGATATTGATTGTGAAATGAGATGCATAATTCCTACCTCCCCTTCTATTGCTTTTCCTGTGGAATCTCTTTCTCTGTTCAAGGCCAAGGTGCTAATTTGGGATTCTCCTTAGAAGTGAGTACCGAGTGGACCTTTGCATCCCCATTCCCTCAGCATAGCCACTGTGTCTTCTACTTCTGACCTCCACTCACCTCCTACCCACTCAGCCCTCTTCTTCAGGCCCTCCTTCTGCAGAATGGGGGTCACCTGTGCCTATGTGTGTGGATTCTCCTCCCTTGGTCTTCTAGACCCCTCCTCCAGCCTCTCACCAGCACCCTGTCTTCCCCGTCAAGCTCATCTCTGCTTTCCCAGTCACTTGCACCTTCGCAGCCAGCACGTCTGACTCGTCCAGCTCTCCTGCTTTGGACTTTGGTACAGCCGACCTGGACACCACTTCACCATCCCAGGCTTTCATCTTCGGATCTCCGCTGGCTCGGAGGTGAGCTCCCTCCCATTTGTCCAGGCCCATCGTACTGTGGAGCAGATATCTCCAGCCTACCTGCATTTGTGGTCAGCAGGCCACCCCAGCTTTCAGGCTCCCTTCTGGCCCATTTTGGGTGCCTCTGATGGGCAGTAGCCAGGAGCTCCTCTCCTCAGTGCCTCTGTATTTACTGGCTTCTCCATCACTGCTTCCCCAGCTGCCTCCACTCCAGTAGCCAACACCTTTGCATCCAAGCTTGCCTTTGGCTCTGATGAAATGTGGGTATGGATACCACACTCCATTCCCTGGCTGCCATCTCCCAGGGGTCTCCCCTGCTTCCAGTGAGAACTCCTTTCCATTTTCTGAGGCACTTGCTTGTTCTGAGAACGTGCTGCCCAGTGGCCGTGCTGCTTCAGCACTCGTCTTCACCAGCTGCCTGCACAGTCAGCGACCTGAATGCAAATTTCAACCTTTCCTTTGACCCAAGAGAAACCACCCAGCTCATATTTAGGTGTCCTGATGGGCCTCGGCCTGAAGCCACCAACTGTGACAGCTCTTTCCCTTTGGGAATTTCTGCAGCCTCAGCACAAACTCGAGACTTAACCTCTCTTGCAGCCCAGCCACCCACTAGCAGCACAGTTCTGTCGTTTTCTCGACCTCCCTATGTTCCACTTTTGGCATCCCTGTCAGTACCCAGCTGGCCTTTTGTGACACCCCAAGTGCTTTCCTCATTGGTGCAGCCACTACTTTTGGTTTTGGAGCTGCCATCAAAATACCCAGCACTGGGAGCAGACGGTAAGCTTTAGCCAACACCACTGTACACACATCTACTTTTATGGGACCTGTAGCCCCTATGAGTAGCAGCGGCATTGGGGTCAGTGTGGCTGCCTTGGGTCCCAGGTCTTGCTCCTTTGTCTGGAGCACTTAGCTTGATCCAGAACGGAGAGGGACACCCTGCACCACTGCTTATGTTGGGAAAGGCTTGATCTGAGCATCAGGGTCCTGCACTGGTTGCAGTTGGAGAGGCCAGCCCTATGGAAAGCAAATCTGTCTCAGGAGAGAACATGCTGCCTTCCTTCCTGCCTATGGTCAGAGCACTTCGGGTTCTCCTCTCATCTCCCCATGACCATCCAGAGCACACCCGCTACTATCAGAGGAGACAGTACCACTGAAGAGAAACATGTTCTAGGAGACAGTTCCGTTCCTCCTTGTGATCACAAGATCGCCTGTGGTCCTTCTGGTCAGAGCACATCTGTTATCAGAGGAGTGAGCACCATATTGGTATTTGGAGATACTTCTCTTCCTGCCTTTTGTCAGAACACCTGGGGACTTCCTGGACACTGCACAGCTGATGAATTCGGAGGACCTGCCACCATACCTGTGCTTGGAGTCAATACTCTTCTTGCCTACAGTCAGAGCACCTGGGCCTGCCTGTCCAGAACACAGGTGGTGCAATAAGAGGGGAGAGCACCATCCCTGTGCTTGGAGATGCTTCTGGTCCCATCTTCATCCACAGTACCTGAGGCTCATCTGTCCAGAGTATTCATGGTGCAGTGGGAATTGGTAGCATTATACCTCTGATTGGAGGCCACTGTGCTCCTGCCTTCTTCCATCAGAGAATTTGAGAGCTGTGGGTCCAGATCACAGGTGGTGCAATAGGAAGGGCCAGTATAACATCTGTGCCTGGAGACACCACCATTCACGTGTGTATTCAGAATACAGGGGGAGCTATAGCCAGAGCACATCTGCTTCAGTCAGAGGGGAAAATGCCCTGCAGTTTTAGGGAGACACTTCTAGTCTCACCTTGTCACAACACCAGAAATCCACCCATCCAGAGTACCCTCCTTTGACTTTGGAGAAGCCAGCACTACTGAGAAAATACCTATGTTTGGAAGCACTTTTGCCACTACCTTTGGTCAGAGCAATTATGCCTCTGGTATGCGCACAGCAAGCAGCAGTCTTTCTTTCAAGCTACCTTTATCACTTGCCCAGGGCTTCACTGGAGACAAGTTTTAGGCCTCCAACCCATTCATTGTCTTCTAGTGCAATATCTAGGATCTCATTAACTAAGCAGGAGAGGCTTCCTTTAGAAATGGCAGGTCACCATGGGACCCCACGAATGGACCTTGCTCTGCTGGGCAGGGTCTTAATACCTTTTGGCTATGTCAAGCAAACTTAACCTGTCCTTTATCTTCCTGAAGTAAGCTGAGGCCCAGTGCCTTAGGATATGTGTGTGTACAGGATATATGTGTGTTAGAAGGTGTGGGGCAGATGAGGCCGGCCAGGTGTCAACACACTGGACTTGACATTCCACTGTGTAGAATAGAAAAGAGCTCTGTACGTATCATCAACCAAGCCATTCTTGGTTTTGACTGTTAGCCTGGCAGACTCAAGCTCTGAGCCAGAGTTGGCAGGACACTCACTGCTGCCTCTAGCTTCCCCTTTCCCATTTGCCTCAATGGGCTCTTATCTTTCTTTTCCAAACTATATATACATGAAGTCTTGTTCTCATTAATTTGTCCTCTTGCTCACATGTCTTTTGCTCTTTGACTCAACTAGAGAAAGAATTGATTTGTGTGAGTGGTCACATGCTGAGCCAGTCTGCACTGTGCAAAGTTTTCTGGGCCCAGTAACTGAGATGTGGAAGTCCCCACGCTTTGTGACTGCGCGCTGACATCTGCAGTCTCTACTTTCAAGTATTGGGATGGCAGCCCAGGAGGAAGTGAGGTCTGGAGGAGGGAGAGAAGAGGTGGTCACTCTCCCCTCTCCCCTCTTTGCTTCTCCCTCACCATTCTCACCTCACTCTAGGTTAGACTGTTCCTGATATGGGTTAGGAAACCACAGTTTGCAATTTTAGTCTTTGTGAAATGTTTAAACGTATATTTTTTCTTTAATTAAACTTAAGCCAATACCCACACTTTCCAACCTTAACCAGCAAGGATGGGCTTAGCATCTAGGCTCTTGGCCTGGAGGGACAGAAGAGGAAAGAGCCCCTACCTGCTCTGTAATGCTTGAAAACTTTAAGTCTTGGATGTTATGTGTTACTTAGAAGCTGTTATCATGCTGCTGTAAATGTCAGAAAATACCTGGATAAGGCCTGTTTGGGGGAAAAAAAACTCAAACCAAAAAACAAACAAACGAAAACCTGTCTGGCTCTAGTCCAAACCATTAAAATATTGAATTGCAAGAATTACAGTTTCAGCCAGGTATAGCTGACCCTAGAGTTATGCTGTGTCTCCACTGGACCTAACTGCTGAAAGTACAATCTTTCTAAGCTATTTACAACTCACGAGAACCATCTTAAGATGGGGGAAAGAGACATATACATATATATTTATGTATATACATACATATCGTTTTATTCATTTCTTCAGTGAGGACTCAGGACCCCTGACCCTGTTCTAGGCTCTGGTGACGTAGAGTTGAAAGACATCTCTGGCCTCTGAGGAATTTATGATGTAGTGGAGGAGACAGATGAATAATCAAAGACTACAACTGGGGAACTTCTCTGGTGGCGCAGTGGTTAAGAATCCGCCTGCCAATGCAGTGGACACAGGTTCAAGCCCTGGTCCGGGAAGATCCCACATGCCGCGGAGCAGCTAAGCCTGTGCACCAAAACTGCTGAGCCTGTGCTTTAGAGCCCATGAGCCACAACAACTGAAGCCTGTGCTCCTAGAGCCTGTGCTCCGCAACAAGAGAAGCCACTGCAGTGAGAAGCCCACACACCACAACAAAGAGTAGCCCCCGCTCGCTGCAACTAGAGAAAGCCCACGCGCAGCAACGAAGACCCAGCACAGCCAAAAATAAATAAATAAACAAGTTTATCAAACAAACAAAACAATTGGGGGCATAAGTGGTAGGGTTGTGGGAAGAGGGAAGACGGACATAAAAGTAAGCCTGGGGAGATAAAACTTGAATCATGCCTTAAAGAAGAGGAAACAGCCTAGTGGAGAAAGGCTATTTCCAGGTGAAGGAGAAGGCATGAGCAAAGTCAGAGAAGGAAAAATGATCATGATCCAGTGGGACACCAGACAGGTAATCAGGTGTGGCTGGAGAGGGAAACCAAAGCTGAGAAATGCAGCTGCAGGGAGGACAGAGGCAGACAAAGTTATATACCAAGACGGGGGATTTGTCCGTTATGCTGACAGTGTAGGGTATCGTGACAGGGTTGTAAGCAAAATGTGACAAGATTATATGTAGGTTGTAGAAATATTTCTGGGACTAATAATAGTGCCAAATTTATTTAGCTGTTGTGAGAATTTAATTAATTATTATATATAAGGCACTTAGAACATTGCCTGACACATGAAAGGTGAAATATAGGTGTTTGCCGTTTCATTAAAAAATGTTAATAATTCATAGCAATTACTAACATATGTTTTGTTAATATATAATCCCTTCAAAATTGGTATGATGATGCCAGTAAAGATTTAATCATCAGCTAGCTGAGAAGGTTTGTTGGGAAAATAAGCAGTTGATCTTTATCACTTTCTTTTCTATAATTACCAACTCCATTTGGCTCTGTAGGGAACAGATTAATTAATATTATTAAGAGGTAGCAGAGAACTGAATATTATACTCTGAAATGCTTGTCATATGGAGAACACGTCCAGCTGAATTTGTACATGAAGTATGAAGAAAACTTGCCCTCAAGTGCACCTGAAATGGACCCCAGTGTGGTATCATGCAGTGTCAAAGAGTGGAGCACACACAGTGTGGCAGCTGGGGCAGTGGCAGTGGGTTTAATCACTTCCTATCCAGGACAGCCTTGTTAACAGAGCTACATGCTTTTCACTGAAAGGGCAAGTGCAGACAGACAGATTTGACAGAAAAGAGTGACTCCACATGAAAAGCCTGGAGGAGAAATGTCTGTCACATCTCCCACTGGTTGCTAGCAGCGGTCTGGGGCTGCAGTGACATGTCTCTTTAGGCATTGCAGAGCTGAGCTACAGACTAGGCTCAGGAGGGGCCCTTCTGGGTTAGAGGATGGGATAGGTTAAAGGCCGAAAACAACTTTTGTTTTTAGTTCAGTAAAAGAACATGTGCTGTTCCCACTCCATCTTTTCCCTCAGGGATCACTGATAAAATGAAGAAAGAATGTAAAAATGGGGGGCCGTCATGGTGGGAGTGAGACCCAGGACAGAGCCCTTCGTGGGTGATATGATAGAACTAGTTTTCTATTGCTTCTTCTAGGAGTCCTTTCTACCTTTTTCTTCAGAACAGTAAGATGGTGCTTTATCTAAGTGGTGTCTCTGCTGAATTATATTGTCAGGCCTAGTTCGTTGGAACAGAGGAGCAATATGGTAGCTAGTCTGCAAAGACAGCCTTCCAGTGAATCATGCCATCCAGTATCCATGCTCTCTAGTCCCTCCTACTTTGTTGGCTTGAAGCAAAGGAGATGGAGCTGTCAGTCAGAAGCTGCAGTGGTAAGGAAATTGAGGCACTAAAGCAGAAGACCAAAGTGATATAAGAAAAGGTGTGAGATTGAAAGCACAGTTGTCACAGGAAACCAGAACAATACACAAGTCTAGGCCTATCAGTTCAGGTGAATCACATGAATATGAGATTCTGCAACATAGTGGCCTTTTTGTATATGTCTTAGAGTAGAGCTTCTCAAAGTACAGTATCAGTATCACCTGGGTACTTACTAGAAATGCAGAATTTGGGGCCACACCCTGAACCTACTGAATCACATACTCTGGGAGTGGGGCAGGCGTTTAAGAAGACTTCAGGTGATTCTGATGCTCGTTGAAGTTTTAAGAACCAGTGGCTTAGATATTTGTTACTCAAAGTGTGATCCACATAGTTTGTTAAAAATGAAGACTTAATCTGATTTAGAATCTGCTTGTTAACAATATTCTCAGATAATTCCTGTGCACTTAATGTTTGAGAAGCATTGGCTTAGAATGTTCATGCCAGGCTATAGGTAGTACTTTCACTCACAGAGTAGGCAATGTGGAGAACCTAGATGTGTTCCCATCTAAAGAGGTTCTGGCCCTGATCAGAACTGAGCCCTCGTTGAGTTAGTGCTTGAACCTCCAGTCTAAAAACCTTACCTAGAAAGACCTACAGTCTCTACGATTCCTAGGATATAAGCCAGGCTCAGCCTTGGAACATTGGAATGGCCTGAAGATGCCTGAGCAATAATGTCTTTCCAACCAGAGAAGAAGGCTCCTTGCTGCTGGACTCAGGTATAGCCTTCAGGTAATAAGTGAGGCTTCTTAGCAAGGATTCTCCACAGTACCTCGAGAGTTGGCTCAGAGACTAGCAAGTCAAGGAAATGCCTCTTTTCCCATTGTGTGGGCCTTTCTTACAGTCTTTTTATCAGTGAGGGCAACCCCTTTTGCTGTGGGTCATTTGCTGAGGTCTGTTACCTGTGGGGTATCATGCTCTTTCTTTATAAGACTCATAGCCTTGTTCTATATAACCATTCTATGATGTGGGCACTATTTATTAACTGATTAATTTATATAAGGTTTAAGAGCTTGTCCACATTCTCACCATGAGAAGCAGCTTTTTTAGGCTCTCTAATCTTTTGATACAACTTGCAGGTCTTTTCATCATTAGGTGACTCAGGGTGACTATAGCAGCATCTTGCCTAGAAGATAGGACAGGATGGGCTTTTTGTATTAAGATGTTTTATTATCCTCTCAAGGAACATCTAAAAAGAAACAAAATGACCTATAAACCTCTCAAGATGCATCTGATAGACCTTCAGATTGGTACATTCTGACAACTACATAGGTTTTTGAAAAATAACTTTTAAGTCTTTATTTTGGGAAGGAAAGTGATGGGGAGGCAGCACAGAATAGGAAGAAAGCATTGAGTTTGGAGTCCAGCTTTGAGCTATGTCCCGGTTTCTCAATTTATTAGAAGAATGGCAATGGTCAAGGTCAAGGTTAACACCTTTTAGCCTCAGATTTTTTTTACACAAAATGCCTGAGACATAATAGACCCTAAATTAATGTTAGCCCTCTTCCTATATTTTTTCCTCTAGCATAGGCCCTGGAGCAGAAATGTGGTAATAACTTCAGTTTGACCTCATTCTTTCATAACAAATTGTTGAGCTCAAGTAGCCAAGGGACTTAGGATGAAAACACTTTATCTTAATATAGTTTTTCACAGTGTATAGTGGCACTTACACATTTGCTTATTCTTCTGTTCATTTGTTCATTCAATTTCTGTGAAGTAAACTGTACTAGACTCAGTGATATAATGGTAAGCAAAGATAGACTCCAGTGAGGTACAATCAGGAGGACTGGCAGACATTTAGCAAATAATCATAGAACATGTATAATTTTAAACTGAGATAAATACGGTAAAGATGTTTAAAATGCTCTAAAGATGTATAACACAGGGATCTGATCTTGTCTGGGAAGTTAGAGAAGGCTTCCCTGAGAGAGTGACATATGACCTGAAGAATAAAGAATAATTAAGAGTTAAAACATAACTAGACCCTTAGTAGAAAAGAAAAAATAGGAAAAAGTTTCATTACCTTGGGTAGGCAAGAATTCTTAGATATAAGACAAAAATCGTAATTGATAAAAGAAAAAAATGACTAAATGGATATCATCAACGTTTTAAACCTTTGCTTTTTTAAAGATCCTGTTGAGAAAAAAAGTAAGTCACAGACTGAGAAAAATATTTGAAATATATATCAGAATATATTAAGAACTCTCAAATCTGAAAAAATGAGAAGATAACTCAATTTTTTAAATGGGCAAAATATTTGGAGAGACACTTCACCGAAAAAGGGATATAAGTGGCAAGTGAGCATATTAAAAGTGTTCAAAATTATTAGTAATTAAAGAAATTCAAATTAAAAGCACAAGTGCTGGTTAGAATACAGAGCCATAGGAAGTCCTTTACACCTTGCTGGTGGGAATAAAAAATGGTACACTCAGGAAAAGTTTGACAGTTTCTTATAGAGTTCAACCTACACCTACCATATGGCCCAGCAATTCTATTTCTAGATAATTATACTAGGGAAATGAAAACTTATGTTCGCACAAAAACCTGTATGCAAATGTTTTTAGATGTTTTTAGTAGCATTACACATAATCATCAAACACTGAAACAACCCAAATGACCTTCAGTGAATAAGTGGATAAACGAATTGTGGTACAACCTACAATGAAAATATTGCCCAGTGGCAAAAATGAAGAAACTACTGATACACAGGACAACCTGGCTGAATCTTCAATGCATTATGCTAAATAAAAAAATCCAGTCTCAAAATGTTGCACAACGTATGATTCCATTTATATGATATTCTGGAATTGTCAAAGAGCATATATTCTGACGTACATTTCTAAGAATTAAAATAAGACAAGTGTGGTGAGACTGTAGAAATAGGGAAGAGGTACAAAATAAGAAAAGTCAATATAGAGCTAAATACTAATAAATGACCATTTTTAAACTTTTACTCTGTGCTGAACAGTTTACATGGATTATCTCATTTAGTCCCCACCAAGGAAGTTTCACAACAATTACAACCTATAATAAAAACTATTATTTTATACATGAAGAAACTGAGGCTAAGAGAAATGAAATAACAAGTTTATCAAATTGAGGGCTGGTAAGTAGGGAAACTAGAATTTTAACCTAATAGTCAGGCTTCAGAGTTGGCTCTTTTAAACACTATGCTATACTGTCAAGCATGTAGGTCTTGATGAAGGTCATATTTTGATCTGAAAGTAAGTAGAATCTGTGGAAAGGCTTTATGCATGCCCATCGTGTTATCAAATTTCCATTTTTTTGAAGATCACTTCAACTACAATTTGGAGTATAGACTGATGGAGATGGGGCTTGATGGATAGTATAGAGTAGGTCATGGATTACATGGCTGTTATAGAATGAATTGTGTTCCCTCCAAATTCATATATTGAAGCCCTAACCCCTATTAACTCAGAATGTAACTATATTTGGAGATAGGACCTTTAAAGAGATGATTAAGTTAAAATGAGACCATTCGAGTGGGCCCTAAGTTAATCCGATGATGTCCTTGTTAGAAGAGGAAATTTGGACACAAAATGAGACGCTAGGGATGTGTGTGCACAGAGGGAAGACCATGTGAGGACACAGTGAGAAGGCAGCCATCTGTAAGCCAAGGAGAGAAGCACGAGGAGAAACCAAACTACTGACATCTTCATCATGGACTTCTAGCCTCCAGAACTATGAGCAAATTTCTGTTGCTTAATCCACTCAATCTGTGGTAATTTGTTATGGCAGCCCAAGCAAACTAATAATATTAACAGATACAGTGTGTATAAAAATAATACTACAAAAGGTAGCAAAGAGAATAGAGCCATATAGGAGTAGCATTTCTTTATATCACTTGAATTAAGCTAGTATAAATCTGAAACTGAGTTTGAGAAAATGCATATGATAAATCCTAGAGCAACCACTAATAAAGAACACACAAACTATAGTGTAACCACCATTAATTAAATTAAAACATATTAGAAAATATTCACTTAATGAAAAATAAGGCAGTAAAGGAGGGAAAAAATCACATGATCTTCTATATAGAAAATCCTAAGGAAGCCACTGAAAAACTTCTAGAATTAAAAAATGAGTTCAGCAAGGTTTCAGGATATAAGTTTAGTACACAAAATCAGTCATCAATTGTATTTCTGTACCCTTGCAATTCTGAAAATAAAATTAAGAAAGCAATTATATTCACAATATCATCAAAATGAATAGAATACTTAGGATTAAATTTAACAAAGGATGTACAAAACTTATGCTCTGCACACTACAGAACATTGAAAGAAATTAAAGAAGGTCTAAAAAATAGAAAACATTTATGTTCAGGGATGGGAAGACTTAATACTGTTAGTATGGCAATACTCCTCCAACCAATTTACAGATTCAACACAATCTCTATCAGAATCTCAACTGATTTCTTTGTAGAAATTTCAAAGCTGATTTTAAAATTCTTATAGAATTACAAGGGACCAAGTATAGCCAAAACCATCTTGAAAAAGAAGAACAAAGTGGGAGGACTCACACTTCTGTGATTTCGAAACTTTCTATCAATACAAAGCAATGATAATCAGGACAGTTTGGGACAGACAGACATACAGATCAAAGGAATAGAATTGAGAGTCCAAAAATAAACTCATAAATCTGTGGTCATGTGATCTTCAACAAGCATGCCAAGACTATTAATGAGAAAAGGCTATTAATACTGTCTCATCAGCAAACAGAGCTGGGACAACTGGATAACCATATAGAAAAGAATGAAATTGGACTTTACCTCACATGATATATACAAATTAACTCAAAACAGATTAAGAACTAAATATGAGAACTAAAACTATAGCACTCTTAGAAGAAAATATAGGGATAAATATTCATGTTTTTGAATTTTGCGAAGGATTCTTAGATATGACATCAAAAACATGGGCATCAAAAAAATAGTTAAATTGGACTTCATCACTATTAAAAATTTTGTGCTTCAAATGACATTATTAAGAATGTGAAAAATGAAACCTCAGAATGGGAGAAATTATTTTCAGTTATGTGCTAATAATGGACTTGTATCTAGAATAGATAATGAACTTTTACAACTCACTAATAGAAAGACAAGTAACCCAACTGAAAATTTTCAAAACACCTGAAAAGGAAGATGTTTCTCCAAGGAAGATATAAAAATGTCAAATAAGCACATAAAAAGATGTCCATTATCATTAGTCTGCAAATCAAAATCACAGTGCAATACCACTTTACAGCCTCTAGGATAGGTAGAAGGGCTTCTGAGTCAGACTTCTTAACATCCAAGACCTAGTCCTGCCACTTAATATCCCTGGAACCTTGAACAGCTTGCCTCAGTTTCTTCTTTTGAGAGACAGTAAAACAATGTCCTTTTTAATTGTATTGTTGTGAAGATTAAATGAAATGATGGTATCTGGCATTTGGTATGAGAGACCATACGTGTAAATAAAGAAGATATATGACAGTTATGACAGGACATGACAAGTGGAAAAAAATATCAGACAATAGAACGCTGACCCACAACCTCTTCGGTAACCAGTCCAGGGTGCCAAACCATAGCCTCTGCTGTAATGAGTGCAGAAGGGTCAGACCTTGTTCAGTAACTACCAGCTTTCCTATTTTTGCCTCTTCTTCCAACTCAGGGACAACCAGGGAAAGCCAAATATGCTTCCCAAACCAGTCACAGAGGATGCACCCACTTCCAGTTAGCTGCCTCCAGCTTCTACACCAATGGCTTTCAATGGGCTTCCTTTTTTTTCCACTTTCCTCAGCCTGCTTTTGAGTGTTTACCAAACACAAGTGATGGTAGCTGACTTCTGTGCTTTAACAAGCTATGAATAAATAGCCTTTACTTCCTTTTTCTTGGGTAGTCTTTGTTTATTTCCACAAGTAGTTGTTTAATAAATATTTTCTTCCTGTGTTCCCTTTTCTCCTCTCTCCATGAGCACTAAAATGTTCTTATTGATCTTCCATTTAACTTAGGAATCAGTCACAAATACTTCTTCTGAAGGTTGAAGGAAGCCTCTTATTTCATCTTAAAGATGTATCTCTGATACAGTTCTCATTTTCCAGACCAGATGTTTCCTAAGACACTGTTAGCTGAAGAATCTCCTGCAAATCGTAGCATTCATGGTTGGGAGGATTGAAGAGAGAGGGATTGAGGTTGGGGAGGGAGGTCCTTGCCTGAATAGAGACCAAGTTGCATGTGTGTTTTGTAAACTAAGGCCTACTTTTATCATTATTTGTTTTCCTTTTTTTAAAAATTAAAAAAAATTTTTTTACTTGTCACTGACCAGCATAGAAAGAAAGCGGTTTCTAGGTAAAGAAGCTGAGTTCACTTTATCTTTCAAAAATATAAAAAATAACCTTCCATAAAATAGCCATAAAACATCTGCGTTAAGACTACTGTGAATTTTCTGTTCAGGGGTCTTTCTTCTCTCCTAACTGCAACAATAACAACTTGGGGAAAGCTGTCAGGCGGAACTGAGCTTCTTGGCTTCAATCTGCTGTGTGGCTTGGGTGTTATTCACAGAGGGGTTTTGCAGATATTATAAACACTGGCAAGATTTCTTTGGAGTCCATTGGGCAAAGGAGATGTACATGCGTCATCCCTTCCAGAGCCGAGCAGGGGCTGGGAAGAGGGACGACTATTCACAGGGGCCCAAATTATCTTGAAAACAGCTTGCTGGAGTCCTGTGATGAGGTTAATAAGATGAGCACCATGTGCTGGCCTGGGTACGCTAATACCCTGGTCCCTTGGGTGTTGCAAGAGGCTGATGGCACTGACCACTCCTGTGGAGATGGCTCCCAAAGCCAGGGGATTTCTCCATTTGTCTGCATTTCTGTGTGTTTCCGGAGGAGAGACTCTATGGTTGCCCAGGCTTCCTGACCCCACAGCTCCCTGTAATTTTGGAAGCAAATGATTCTTCTGTCATGTCAAGCAACACCAAGATTTTGTGAATCAATTGTACACCTGTTACAATGCAAATAGACAATGAGAGCCTTCCACTTCAGGATATGCAGCAAACCCTAAAGGCCAGTTTCTATGCTGGATGAAAATAGAATCAAGCCTCTTGAAATAAAACAAAGAAGGGATAGGCACAGCTGGTTTTAGATGGGCCAACTGTCTACTCATTTGATGCCCCTTTCTGCCCTTCCACCCCCAGCATGTTGTCACTGGCCACAAAGATTCTACCTTCCCTTGTAAGGTCAGCCTACCTTAAACCACTTGCTCTTCAAGGGGCACATTAGGCTCTCTGATGGAAGAGAAGGTCAGATACAAGTGGAATCTAATGATACAAAACTAGTTTTTCTCATCCAGTTCTGTGTAATGGTCTGTATCTAAGGGAGGAATACCTTCCCTACCATTTTTGGTTTGTTTTTGGTCAGAATGATCACAGTAGGGGCAGCAGAGTAGAGTGGTGTTATGGCCTGAATGGCCTGAATCTTCAATTAAGATACTGAAACCCTATCCCCCAGTGTGATGGTATTTGGAAGTTGGACCTTTGGGAGTTAATTAGGCTTAAATGAGGTTGTAACTGTAAGCCTCCCACGATGGGATTAGTGTCCTTAAAAGAGGGAGAGAGACCAGAGCACTCACTCTCCCTCTGTCTCTCTCTTTCTCTGCCATGTGAGGACAGAGAGGAGACAGCTGTCTGCAAGCCAGAAAGAAGGTTCTCACCAAGAACAGAATCTTCTGGCACCTTGATCTTGGACTTCCAGCCCTAGAACTATGAGAAATAAGTGTCTGCTGTTTAAGCATCCTGAACTGACTAATACAGGGATTGTTCCTAAAGCTGCTTATTCTAATTTATTGATTGTATTATTCATCATTTCAGTCATTTCTTCAAAGATCATATGCATTTACTGCATGTTTACTTTATACCAGTCATGGAATCAGATGGGTGCTTAGGAGGATAGAAACAACTAAAATTTCTGGTGGCAGAGGCAGACCCATTACCTAGAACTCCATACACTGAAGATTCTAACAGAGAGGTATGAGGTTGTGGCAGGACCGCAAAGGACGTAGTGTTGTATTGTCTATGAGTTACTTGTCTGTAGACAAGGTAATGCATGTGAATGTGAATTGATTTCATGCACACTTTAGAAGGATCACTTAATACCTAAAGATTTCCAATGAGGAATTCAGTCCTAGGTGTAGTGAGTTACATCTGCTTAGAGAGGTTTGCACTCCAGAGGTGTGCATTTCAAGGATCAGTATCAGAATATGCTCAAGAGGCCTTGCCAACTACATAATATATGTTAGGAATGATTTTTTTTAATTAGTGAAAACTTGTCGTGTTTAATATGTGTGCTTGGCTATTTGGCTAGGGTAATTTGTGTGATTACATCCTCTCTTGCATAATTTGGTGAAACAGGTACCTCATACCCTCCCATAAGTGCCCTGTAACTAGAAATCTACTTGGTCCTGTGTCCCCCTCAATTAACAGAAGATCCTGCCTTTGGAGCTTACAAGAACAATAGGTGATCATGCTACCAAAATATCGGTTGCATTTGCCTCAGGGTGAACCTTTCATACAGTGACTTCATGTTAAGCCTCTGTGCTTGACAGAGTCACAGCAAGGTTACAAGAATTGGTAGCAATAATGTTATATGCCCGCTTGGCTAATAAGTATCCCTTTGGGTGGCAATATTTGGTCTGAAACTTGCTTTCATTGTTTACCACCCAGTTGAGCTTGTGGAGAGAATAGACATAGTCCCTACCTACCTTTAATCTGGGGGAAATATTTGGCCAATACTTGCCAAAGATTTTAACTATAAATGGCCAAGTTGACTTAGATCAGCTCTCAACACATAGCCACAGAGGAAGTGATGCCTTTGTTGGGTTTTGAAGGCTTTTTAGTTGTGCTCAAATTTTTATAGATTGGAAATGAATCAGTCATTTCCCTAAACGTGCTCAACCACAAAGAACATCTGCTTGAAAACGAAGTGCATGTTATTGGAATTCCAGCTCCCTCACTACTTCACTTTTGACCTCAGGAATGGTTCGAACATCTCTGTGGCTGTTTACACATCATCTCCGAGGCTGTTTCCACACGTATAAAGTGAGAAATGTTTTGCTTGAATGATCTCTCAGGGTCCTCTGTAATTCTTTGATAGTATGTACTGAAACACAACTGGGTTAAAGAAACGTGTCTTTAAAGGAAAAGAAAAGCCCATGAGGTGGGTAAGAAAAGAATCAAGGGCCAAGGAGGAGACTTTTCTGTATCATTCATAACTTTGCTGAGTATTTATTGAGGGCCAGCTCTCTTACACAATTATTTAAGTACAGTCTAGACAAGAAGACAAATAAGAAAATAGGCTGTATATTACGGCAACACGATCCCCTTTCAACTTCATTTTCCTCTTCTGAAATGGAGGCTAAATATCAACAATTGTAGAATGATTTTGAAGAGTAAGGCTAATGTTTGTAAAGTGAACATTCAGTTTCTGATGAATAATAGGCACTTACGGAACGATAGTTATTATCATCATCATCATTAATGACAAAATGCTGGCCCAGCAGGGGGACCAGCGGTGTCCTGGAAGGGGTGGGGCGAGTATCTGTTCTTTGAGAGAGAGGGAGTATGAGAGAGGTTCACTAAAGTGCTGAAGAATGAGGGAATTTTCCCAATCAGAAAAAGGCAGCATCAGTTTCAAGATAGATTAATCATCTGTGAAAAGATACAGAATTTGAAAAATGTTTGAAGAATTCAAGTAGTTTGGATAACTACAGTGAGGGTTGAGAATAGTAGGGGATAAGCCTATAAAATAGGTAAGGATCAGGGCTTCCCTGGTGGTGCAGTGGTTGAGAGTCCACCTGCCGATGCAGGGGACGCGGGTTCGTGCCCTGGTCTGGGAAGATCCCACATGCCGCGGAGCGGCTGGGCCCGTGAGCCATGGCTGCTGAGCCTGCGTGTCCAGAGCCTGTGCTCCGCAACAAGAGAGGCCACAACAGTGAGAGGCCTGATTATGTAAGGATCAGATCAGGTAGTAGGAAGGGGAAGAAACCTGGTAATTCTTGAGTAGCTCCACTTACTATGCAATAACTTAGGCATATTAATAGATTATTGAATTTTAATTATTTAATTTTACAACAACCGGAGTAAGATATCATTATAAAAGTTTACATATTATTCTTTAGGCACTAGGGAGTCTGTGGGAGCCTCTAAGCACGGGAATGGCGTCAATTTTACAGTCACCAAGAAAGCTGGCTTCCCCAGAGCTCCTCAGAGAAATGAGGCCCCAGATCTCCTTGCAGGCCCTTTCAAACAACATGTCGAGAGACACATGGCTGGAGGCAGGCACGTCTGTCAGCAGAAAGGCTAGGCTTGGATGGCTCCAGCTGCGGAAGGCTCTCTTGGGGAGACCTGTCATCCAGGGACTGCTGGCTTGTTCTGTATCCTCTCCTTGTTCTGCCCACATGCTTCCCCCTGCCAGACACAGGTCCCACAGGATGATGGCAGCAAGCCCATAATTGTGGGGAGAAAAGTTAGCCTGAGCTAAATCACTGCTGTGGAACAGCAGCAACCTCCACTCAGATTGTTTTCATTAACAGCTGCTCCTGAATAGTGGATGCAGAGCTTCAAAACAGTTTTTAAGCACAACCTGGAGTAAAGAGCCTGAGGCCAAAGGAGTAGTGGCCAACCTAAGTGAAAACAAAAGTGTGGACAAAATCCAGAATTTCGGAGTGGAGGCTGAAGTTACTGAAGGGAAGAGTAGCTGGGTTCTGAAAAATGTGGCAGCTGGAATTTCTTGATGGGATTGGCTAGCTGATGCCAAGAGGAAATGGTCTTAAAATTGCCTCTCTACTGCCCCCAGCTATGTGTCTGTTTCCAGAAACTGTGTCTGCTCTTGTAGATAAATGAATTGGTTCCATTTGAAGAATGTGAAAAAAAGATGAGAATAAATCATAAAAGGGCTTAGAATTGGTCCGACACTAAAGAGTTCATTTACTTTTCTCTCTTCCTTCATGTTTGAGGAAACTGAGACTCAGAAAAGTAAATTGATTTGCTCCAGGTCGGTTAAGTTGATTTACTCATTGTGACCACCAAAATTATGGGAGAAAGATGAGTCAATGAATCTTAAATCCAGCCTAATTTTTGTAGGTAAAATCATCCTTCCTTGTTCCCATGGATATCAGAAAAGATCACCTATACACCAGTCTACTACTAGATAGGAAGAGGGGGTTGGGTGGGAGGTATGGAAAGATTCCAGGTCTCAGGGGCCCAGGTCTTGGCAGGATACTAGCCTAGCAGCTCTTCTGCTCTACTTCTGCCCTAAAAGCTGGGCTGAGGTGTTCTTCTTCCACAATACACATATGACTAAGTAATACACAGTTGGCTTCTACTGAGAAGCCTGCAAATTCTCTTTGATATTTTCATATCTAAAATCCATAACTTTAATAAATGAGACTATCACAATGTGAGACTATATGACAGGATGAATACTGATCTGTTTATCAAAGCATATAGTTTTCTAATGGAAAAAATGTCTTCCCTTTATTTTTGTAAACCATCTCTTTCTGCTATTGCTTGTCTGCCCTGAAAACTCTAAGATGACTTCTTCTTTATAACCAAACATATACAGTATTTTCGTAAGTTGGCAACTTTGCTATTCAATGATAACAAATATCCTGGCCACATATAGCATGATGGAGGTCCACTGGTTTGGCCAATTAGAGTTTAAGGTGAAACTCCATCCAAATGATTTTATAATTAATAATATATTCAGGAAGATGAAAGCTGAAAACCTCCCAAGTTCAAATGAATGTATCAATGTTGGAAATAGAGACAGCAGTTTTCTGTCATTTATTGACTACCTTCCATTCTATCAATCAGTGAGAACAGCGATGGAAGAGGCATGATCTTTGCCTCCTAAGTGGAAGATCACTGACATTATTGAGCATGTAATATGGGTTAAATATTTGTCTTATTCATATACATAACTGACTTTTATTACTTAAGTTAATGCATTGACATTTAAAGTAATCCTATGAAGGACTTTCCACATTGTAAAAATGAGGAAACTGAAGTTCCAAGAGGTCAATACACTTGAGCAAATTTACACAGTTTGTGTCAGAGCCAGAATTAAACC
Source organism: Leucopleurus acutus (assembly GCF_964270905.1). Lineage (NCBI taxonomy): Eukaryota > Metazoa > Chordata > Mammalia > Artiodactyla > Delphinidae > Leucopleurus > Leucopleurus acutus. The sequence goes on from NC_139156.1 coordinate 51,084,567, forward strand.
CAAGTCTGCTTGATCCCAGATGGATAGTGTTTCTACCACATTAGTTTGGAGAAGTCCATGACATCTACCAGGGCCCAAGCAAGAACAAGAGTAGATGCCAGGGCTACATACTACACACCTGTCACCTACTGGCAGATCCACTAGACACAATGTGCTAATGGCTCTGCCAAGGGACCCACAAATTTCCTTTGATATCATCATATCTGAAAGCTATAACTTAGATGAATGAGGCTATCCCGACATGCGACTATACAATAGAGCTGAAAGGCCTGATCTTTCTCATCTATGATTAAAACGGGAAGCTGAGAATAATATACTTAAATGGTTTACTTCAGAGTTCATCCCAATCAGATTTGAAGCACAGGAGAACATTGTCTTGTGTTCTGAAGTGAAGACCTTGATAAGCCCTTTGGCATTGTTTTATCTGGTCAGCCCTAGGATGAAAAGTTGTCCATACTCAGAGTAAATGAGATGGTATGTCCTAGATCCAATTTGTTGAATAGGATAATGCCTCTTGAAGTCTAGGCTCAGAAGTGGCCCAGTGTCCTTTCTGCCTCATTTTTTTTGACCAAAGCAAACAACAAGGCCAACCGAGATCCAAGGATTGAGAAAACAGACTTAAATGTTCTGTCAAAAATTGTATACTGCCTGGTAAGCCCCTTCCAAACAAGGTTTAAGACATTTTTGTCAACCCAGAAAGTTTTCCTGTGTCCTTTTCTTGTTGATTTTCTTTCCTACCACCCTCCATTCCTTCAGGAAACCATATTCTGATTCTTAACAGTGCGAATCATTTTAGTATGTTTTTGGATAAACAAAATCATACATTAATTTGTGCCTTTTTTGCCTAACAGTGTTTTTCAAAGTGATCCATTCTGTTGTGTATATACATTTTTTTTAAGTTTATTGGTTTTCTTTTTAAATTTTCTTTGGATTCTAGCTTTTATTGTTCTTCTTACTCATCATTACATCTCTTAGCACTGGTCCAAGTGCTGTGTAAGTAGTAATTATTCTGTGTACAAATGGTATGAGACAGAATATTAATTGTAGAACATTTCAAATGTATTTTAGAGCATAAAAATGGTGATTACTGGTAATTTCACTAATAGTATTATCACAGTTAATTTTCTGTGTTTCTGTCCTACTTAAAAAAATCTCTGTATATTATTTACTTATAGAAACACAATCAGAATTATGCATTTATAGGCCTACATACATTCTTCTTAGTTTCTTAATATTACTCTGTGAATATTTACCAAAATATTAAATACTCATTACTTTAGCCTTCATCTGATTTTTTTCTTTTCCTACACTGACATATGAGTATTACCTTGTCTTCCTTCCTTCCCTCCTTCCTTCTTTTCTTTTCTTTCACATTTTCCCTTTGCAATAATATATATAATTTTATTCATTTTTCTCTGTGTACACCTTTGACAGATCTCCAAAGTTTTATTGGTTTCTTACTGTAAAATGTCTGTAATACCAGTTTTAATTTCATTTTTGCTTCCAAAGTTATTTATCAAAGCATATTTTTATTCTATTTTATATTCTTAGTTTTGTTGTATTTTATGTTTATTACTATGAGGCAAAAGAGTTGTTTGCAGATTTTCTGTGTTTTGACATTTATTGATTATGTATGTGAATGTATTATAGTCATTTAGAAGAAAGTGTACAATCTGTATCTAGGCGCAAAACCTATTTATGTCTTTTCAGTCTGACATTAATTAAGAGATTACAACAAAGTAGTTAAGAGCTAAATCTCTGGAGACAGGCTGCCTGTGCTCAATATTTGGCTCATCCAATCTCAAACCATGTAACATTAGTCCAGCTACTGAATGTTGCTTGTATTACTTCCCTCATCTGTAAATGAAATTATAATAGTATCTTTCTAGAGGGTTACTATGAGCAGTAAATGAGTTAATAAATATAGTAATACATATAACAAATATAGCACTGCCTGGCACATAGTAAATACTATAGATGTTAGTTTTCATTGTATTATCTTATTCAAGTCATCTATCTCTATTAATTATTTTCTATTTTTTTTGTTAAAAATTAAGTTATATTCAGGTCCTCAATGTGGCTTAAATTTTGTCAACTATACCTTGTATCTCTACGTTTTTGCTTTAAATATATTAATATTGAATTAAGTGAAACATAAAGGCTCATAATTGCCATTTATATATATTCATTCATTCATTTGTTATTCATATAAGGCATACTCATTTTCCCACTTGATGTTTTTGCCTTGTTGTCTACAATACTGGTATTGCCAAAGCTGCTTTCTTTTCATTTGTAATTGCCTGGGATATAATTATCCATCTTGTTTATATTTACTTTTCTGCTTCATTCCATTATATTGTGTCTGTTATTAACATCATATAACTGGTTGAAGTTCTTTTACAAATACAAGAGGAATTTAATTATTTTATGATAACTGTGATGACTGGTGTTTTTTGTTGTACTTTTGCCCTCTTATGTTATACTTGCTACTTTTAGGCTTTATTACTCTTTTTCCTAGATCATTTTCCTTGATCATTCTATATCAAACAAGTTCTTTATGCTTTTATTCTTCAGTGACTTGAATCTTACACATACTAATTGTACTAAGTATGGTTACATTTACTTTAAAAATAAACATGTTTGAAATTTTCCTATTACCTTGAGAAAGAGCAATATCTATTTATGATGGTATGTAAAGTACATTACCACATAATAGGGGAGCATGTTATTTCCTTCCTCCCCTTGGCCCCAATTTTTAAGAAGGTGGGATTTTAAACCTGAATTATTATGCTTAATAAGAAATAATTGGAGGCCCTGGGCAGGGTTTGTGGAGCTCCGGGGCCCACAACCTCCAGCATCACAGCAAGACACTAGCAAATTCTTGAAATAGCTCTAGGAGGAAGATGATGCCATCACATTTTCCTGAGAAATAAACTGGAGACTGAGAGTTTACAGAAGTCACCCAAGGACAGAGGTGATGTGCTACTTGAGCTCCTTAGCTAGGAAGCCGCATCTTTCCTTGGCAGGTCTTCATGCTGTGGCAGGGTGTCAAGTCTGAGCCTCTGAGGTGGGAGAGCTGAGTTCCGGGCACTGGACCACAAGAGACCACTCGGCTCCACATAATACCTGTTGGTGTGACCTCTCCCAGAGTTCTCCATCTCAATGCTAAGACCCAGCTCCACTCAGCTACCAGCAAGCTCCAGTGCTGTACACCCCATGCCAAACAGTTACCAAGACAGGAACAGAATCACACCCATTAGCAGAGAGGCTGCCTAAAATAATAATAAATTCACAGACACCCCAAAAACACACCACTGGACGTGGACCTGCCCACCACAAAGACAAGATGCAGCCTCATCCACCAGAACACAGGTACCAGTCCCCTCCACCAGGAAGCCTACACAACCCACTGAACCAACCTTACCCACGGGAGGCAGACAACAAAAATAATGGGAACGACGAACCTGCAGCCTGCGAAAGGAGACCCCAAACACAGTAAGTTAAGCAAAATGAGAAGACAGACAAATATGCAGGAGATGCAGGAGAAAGATAAAACCCACCAGACTGAACAAATGAAGAGGAAATCCGCAGTCTACCTGAAAAAGAATTCAGAGTAATGATGGTAAAGATGATCCAAAATCTTGAAAATAGAATAGAGAAAATACAAGAAATGTTTAACAAGGACCTAGAAGAACTAAAGAGCAAACAAACAGTGATTAACAAAAAAATAAATGAAATTTAATATTCTCTAGAAGGAATCAATAGCAAAATAACTGAGGCAGATAAGTGATCTAGAAGATAAAATAGTGGGAATAACTAACACAACCAAGAATAAAGAAAAAAGAAAAGAATTGAGGACAGTCTCAAGACCTCTGGGACAACATTAAATGCACCAACATTCGAATTATAGGGATCCCAGAAGAAGAAGAGGAAAAAGAAAGGGACTGAGAACGTATTTGAAGAGATTATAGTTGAAAACTTCCCTAATATGGCAAAGGAAGTAGTCAGTCATTCCGGGAAGTGCAGAGAGTCCCATACAGGATGAATCCAAGGATAAACATGCCAAGACACATATTAATCAAACTATCAAAAATTAAATACAAAGAAAAAATATGAAAAGCAGCAAGGGAAAAGCAACAAATAACATACAAGGAAATCCCCACAAGGTTAAGAGCTGATCTTTCAGCAGAAACACTGAAAGCCAGAAGGGAGTGGCAGGACATAATGAAAGTGATAAAAAGGAAAAAACTACAGCCAAGATTACTGTAATCAGCAAGGATCTCATTCAGATCCTTCGGTGGAGAAATTAAAAGCTTTACAGACAAGCAAAAGCTAAGAGAATTCAGCACCACCAAACCAGCTTTACAACAAATGCTAAAGGAACTTCTCTAGGCAGGAAACACAAGAGAAGGAAAACACCTACAATAATGAACCCAAAATAATTAAGAAAATAGTAATAGAAAAATACATATCAATAATTACCTTAAATGAAAATGGATTAAATGCTCCACCCAAAAGACAAAGACTGGCTGAATGGATACAAAAATAAGACCCGTATATATGCTGTGTACAAGAGACCCACTTCAGACCTAGGGACACATACAGATTGAAAGTGAGGGGATGGAAAAAGATATTCCATGCAAATGGAAATCAAAAGAAAGCTGGAGTAGCAACTCTCATCTCAGACAAAATAGACTTTAAAATAAAGACTACTACAAGAGACAAAGAAGGACACTACATAATGATCAAGGGATCAATCCAAGAAGAAGATGTAACAACTGTAAATTTTCATGCACCCAACATAGGAGCACCTGAATACATAAGGAAAGCGCTCACAGCCATAAAAAGGGAAATTGACAGTAACACAATAATAGCAGGGGATTTTAACACCCCACTTTCACCAATGGACAGATCATCCAAATGAAAATAAATAAGGAAACACAAGCTTTCAATGACACATTAAACAAGATGGATGTAATTGATACCTATAGGACATTCCATCCAAAAACAACAGAATACACTGTCTTCTAAAGTGCTCAAGGAACATTCCCCAGGATAGATCATACTTAGGTCAGAAATCAAGCCTTGATAAATTTAAGAAAATTGAAGTCTTATCAAAGATGTTTTCTGACCACAGCACTGAGAGACTAGATATCAATTACATGAAAAAAAATTGTAAAAAATATAAACACATGGAGGCTAAACAGTACGCTATTAAATACCCAAGAGATGACAGAAGAAATCAAAGATGAAATCACAACATACCTAGAAACAATAACAATGAAAAAACCTATGGAATGCAGCAAAAGCAATTCTAAGAGGGAAGTTTATAGCAGTACAATCCTACCTCAAGAAACAAGAAACATCTCAAATAAACAACTTAACTTTACACCTAAAGCAATTAGAGAAAGAAGAACAAAATAACTCCAAAGTTAGCAGAAGGAAAGAAATCATAAAGATCAGATCAGAAATAAATGAAAAAGAAATTAAGGATGATAGCAAAGATCAATAAAACTAAAAGCTGGTTCTTTGAGAAGATAAACAAAATTGATAAACCATTAGCCAGACTCATCAAGAAAAAAAGGGGGAAGATTCAGATCAATAGAATTAAAAATGAAAAAGGAGAAGTAACAACTGACACTGCAGAAATAGAAAGGATCATGAGAGATTACTACAAGCAACGCTGTGCCAACAAAATGGACAACCTGGAAGAAATGGACAAATTCTTAGAAAAATAAAACCTTCCGAGACTGAACCAGGAAGAAAAAGAAAATATACACAGACCAATCACAAGCACTGAAATTGAAACTGTGATTGAACATCTTCCAACAGACAGAAACCCAGGACCTTCACAGGTGAATTCTATCAAACATTTAGAGAAGAGCTAACACCTATCCTTCTCAAACCCTTCCAAAATATAGCAGAGGCAGGGTCACTTCCAAACACATTCTACGAGGCCACTATCACCCTGATATGAAAACCAGGCAAAGATGTCACAAGAAAAGAAAACTACAGGCCAGTAACAGTGATGAACAAAGATGTGACAATCCTCAACAAAATACTAGCAAACAGAATCCAACAGCATATTAAAAGGATCATACACTATGATCAACTGGGGTTTATCCCAGGAATGCAAGGATTCTTCAATATATGCAAATCAATCAATGTTATGAACCATATTAACAAATTACAGGATAAAACCATATGATCATCTTAATAGATGCAGAAGAAGCTTTCGACAACATTGAACACAAATTTATGATTAAAAAACCTTCCAGAAAGTAGGCATAGAGGAACTTATCTTAATATAATAAAGGCCATTTATGAAAAACCCACAGCCAACATCTTTCTCAATGGTGAAAAATTGAAACCATTTCCACTAAGATCAGGAACAAGACAGAGTTGCCCACTCACCAATATTATTCAACATAGTTTTGGAAGTTTTAGCCACAGCCATCAGAGAAGAAAAAAAAAAATAAATGGAATCCAAATCAGAAAAGAAGAAGTAAAACTGTGACTGCAGATGACATGATACTATACATAGAGAATCCTAAAGATGGTACCAGAAAACTACTAGAGCTAATGAACGAATTTGGTAGAGTAGCAGGATACAAAATTAATGCACAGAAATCTCTTGCATTCCTATACACTAATAATGAAAAATATGAAAGAGAAATTAAGGAAACACTCCCATTTACCACTGCAACAAAAAGAATAAAATATCTAGAAATAAACCTACCTAAGGAGACGAAAGACCTATATGCAGAAAATTATAAGACACTGGTGAAGGAAATAAAAAATGATACAAAGAAATGGAGAGGTATACCATGTTCTTGGATTGGAAGAATCAACATTGTTAAAATGACTATACTACCCAAAGCAATGTACAGATTCAATGCAATCCCTAGCAAAATACCAGTGGAATTTTTCACAAAACTAAAATAATTTCACAATTTGTATGGAAACACAAAAGACCCTGAATAGCCAAAGCAGTATTGAGGGAAAAAAATGTAGCTGGAGGAATCAGACTCCCTGACTTCAGACTATACTACAAAGCTACAGTAATCAAGATAATATGGTACCGGCACAAAAACAGAAATATAGATTAATGGAATGGGATAAGTGCCCAGAGGTAAACCCGCACACCTATGGTCGACTAATCTATGACAAAGGAGGCAAGGATATACAATGGAGAAAAGACAGTCTTTTCAATAAGTGTTGCTGGGAAAACTGGACAGATAAATGTAAAAGAATGAAATTAGAATACTCCCTAGCACCATATACAAAAATAAACTCAAAATGGATTAAAGAGCTTAATGTAAGTCCAGACGCTGTAAAACTCTTAGGGAAAAATATAGGCAGAACATTCTATGAAATAAATCACAGCAAGATCCTTTTTGACCCGCTTATAGAGAAATGGAAATGAAAACAAAAATATGGGAACAAATGAAACTTAAAAATTTTGCACAGCAAAGGAAACCATAAGCAAGACCAAAAGACAACCCTCAGAATGGGAGAAAATATTTGCAAATGAAGCAACTGACAAAGGATTAATCTCCAAAATACACAAGCAGCTCATGCAGTTGAATATCCAAAAAACAAAACAACAGAATCCAAAAATGGGCAGAAGACCTAAATAGACATTTCTCCAAAGAAGATATACAGATCACCAACAAACACATAAACGGATGCTCAATATTACTAATCATTAGAGAAATGGAAATCAAAACTACAATGAGGTATCACCTCACCCCAGTCAGAATGTCCATCTTCAAAAAACCCACAAGCAATAAATGCTGGAGAGGGTATGCACTGTTGGTAGGAATGTAAATTGATAAAGCCACTATGGAGAACAGTATTGGGGTTCCTTAAATAACTAAAAATAGAACTACCATATGATGCAACAATCCCACTACTGGGCATATACCCTGAGAAAACCATAATTCCAATAGTCATGTACCACAATGTTCACTGCAGCACTATTTACAGTAGCCAGGACATGGAATCAATCTAAGTGTCCATCGAAAGATCAATGGATAAAGAAGAAGTGGCACATATATACAATGGAATATTACTCAGCCATAAAAAGAAACGAAATTTATTTATTTGTAGTGAGGTGGATGGACCTAGAGTCTGTCATACAGAGTGAAGCGAGTCAAAGAGAAAAACAAATACCGTATGGTAACATATGTATATGGAATCTAAAAAAAGAAAAGAAAAGCTTCTGAAGAACTTAGGAGCAGGAAAGGAAAAAGACGCAGACGTAGAGAATGGACTTGAGGATGTGGGGAGGGGGAAGGGTAAGCTGGTACGAAGTGAGAGAGTGGCATGTACACTACCAAATGTAAAAGAGATACTACTGGGAAGCAGCCATATAGCACAGTGAGATCAGCTTGGTGCTTTGTGACCACCTAGAGGGGTGGGATAGGGATGGTGGGAGGGAGATGCAAGTGAGAGGGACTATGGGGATATATGTATACTTATAGCTGATTTACTTTGTTATACAGCAGAAACTAACAAACCATTGTAAAGCAATCATACTCCAATAAAGATGTTTAAAAAAGAAATAATTGTTATACTGTGCATTATATCAACTAAATTCACCATATTGCATTTATGTATTAGGAATATTGATTTTTCTCATTTTCTGATTGTCTGTCATTTCTTTTATACTACCACCTCTTAATCTATAAATATTTTGTTAGTAGTCACTTGCAAAACATCTAGGAATAATACTTTCAAGCAGTATTTGTGGGTGTAATAGGTTCCTGATTATTAGATCCCAGAGAATTTTTAAAAATCTTATACATGAATGATATAACTCAAAAGACCATCTGGTCCAGCCCACTTTTTAAGGAAGTGATTATTTAATGTCCTTTATATTTCTTGGTCTTCTCATCACCTCTACAAATGGAAAGTTTATGGTCTTTAAAATGTTTTATTTATTTATAACTGAATTTGTCTTCATGCTGTCAGTGGCTTTTATCTGTATTAACCGAATAAATTCTACTTGTTCTCTCTACTTTCATTCTTGCCCTTTCTAATTTACCTCACCAGTACTCTCACTCTAATTTTTGAAAACTGGAATATGATGATGTTATTCTCCTGCTCTGATGAGGTTTTTCAGTGGTTTATTGTTTCCCTCAGGATAAATGACAATGTCAAAGTTTCTGCTACTTTAAGTATACTATGATATGGGAGCACAGCTGGGGAAAACCATAAAAATGAATTGTAATGGCTTTGATTCTTTGTTTTCTTTTTTAAAATTTCAACTATTTCAAACTAGATGTTATTAAACTAAAGAACACTGATTGTATAATAAGCAAGCTTTTCCCCACACATGCAGTAGTGGGTATTGTCATGGTATGGAAAGAACATAGGTTATGGAACCATGCATACCTGGTTTCAGCTGGCAGCTTGGTTATTATTATCTGGTGAACATTATGAAATAATAGACTATGTCAGTTTTTAGTATACACAGAATACAAACAGCAAACTGAGCACTGAAGATATAGGCAAATAGAAATAATGAAAGATTTGTCAGCAGGGAGCTTGAATAGATTTTGTAACTAGGCCGACATCAGAGGGTTATAAATAGGTCATTGGGGTAGTTATATTTACCATTTAGAGGGTTTTCAAAGAAGATTGCGTGGGGATAACTTTGGGTGGAGCAAGATCTGTTGGATAGTTTCTGTAATTTTGAAGGTGAAAGACTAACTACAGCAAAGACAGATGAAAAAGTGTGGATTCAATTGATACTTATGTACTAAAATTGAGAGAAAAAGGATTGAATTTTTCTTTTAATAAACTTTTTTATTTGTTTTGTTTTTAAACATCTTTATTAGAGTATAATTGCTTTACAGTGGTGTGTCAGTTTCTGCTTTATAGCAAAGTGAATCAGTTATACATATACATATGTCCCCATATCTCTTCCCTCTTGCATCTGCCTCCCTCCTACCTTCCCTATCCCACCCCTCTAGGTGGTCGCAAAGCACCAAGCTGATCTCCGTGTGCTATGCACCTGCTTCCCACTAGCTATCTCTTTTACATTTGGTAGTGTATATATGTACCTGCCACTCTCTCACTTTGTCCCAGCTTACCCTTCCCCCTCCCTGTATCCTCAAGTCCATTCTCTAGTAAGTCTGCTTCTTTATTCCTGTCTTGCCCCTAGGTTCTTCAGACCATTTTTTTTTTGATTCCATATATGTGTATTCGTATAAGGTATTCGTTTTTCTCTTTATGACTTACTTCACTTTGTATGACAGTCTCGAGGTCCATCCACCTCACTACAAATAACTCAGTTTTGCTTCTTTATATGTCTGAGTAATATTCCATGTATATACGTACCACATCTACTTTATCCATTCATCTGTTGATGGACACTTAGGTGGCTTCCATGTCCTGGCTATTGTAAATAGAGCTGCAATGAACATTTTGGTACATGACTCTTTTTGAATTATGGTTGTCTCAGGGTATATGCCCAGTAGTGGGATTGCTGGGTCGTATGGTAGTTCTATTTTTAGATTTTCAAGGACCCTCCATTACTGTCCTCCATAGTGGCTGTATCAATTTACATTCCCACCAACAGTGCAAGAGGGTTCCCTTTTCTCCACACCCTCTCCAGCATTTATTGTTTGTAGATTTTTTGATGATGGCCATTCTGACTGGGGTGAGATGATATCTCATTATAGTTTTGATTTGCATTTCTCTAATGATTAATGATGTTGAGCATTCTTTCATTGTTTGTTGGCAATCTGTATATCTTTGGAGAAATGTCTATTTAGGTCTTCTGCCCATATTTGGTTTGGGTTGTTTGTTTTTTTGATATTGAGCTGCATGAGTTGCTTGTATGTTTTGGGGATTAGTCCTTTGTCAGTTGCTTCATTTGCAAATATTTTCTCCCATTCTGAGGGTTGTCTTTTTGTCTTATTTATGGTTTCCTTTGCTGTGCAAAAGCTTTTAAGTTTCATTAGGTCCCATTTGTTTATTTTTGTTTTTATTTTCATTTCTCTAGGAGGTGGATCAAAAAGGATCTTGCTGTGATTTATGTCATAGAGTGTTCTGCCTATGTTTTCCTCTAAGAGTTTAATGGTATCTGGTCTTACATTTAGCTCTTTAATCCATTTTGAGTTTATTTTTGTGTATGGTGTTAGGGAGTGTTCTAGTTTCATTCTTTTACATGTAGCTCTCCAGTTTTCCCAGCACTACTTATTGAAGAGGCTGTCTTTTCTCCACTGTATATTCTTGCCTCCTTTATAGAAGTAAGGTGACCATATGTGTGTGGATTTATCTCTGGGCTTTCTATACTGTTCCATTAATCTATATTTCTGTTTTTGTGCCAGTACCATACTGTCCTGATTACTGTAGCTTTGTAGTATAGTCTGAAGTCAGGGAGCCTGATTCCTCCATCTCCGTTTTTCGTTCTCAAGATTGCTTTGGCTATTGGGGGTCTTTTGTATTTCCATACAAATTGTGAAATTATTTGTTCTAGTTCTGTGAAAAATGCCAGTGGTAGTTTGATTGGGATTGCATTGAATGTGTAGATTGCTTTGGGTAGTCGAGTCATTTTCACAATGTTGATTCTTCCAATCCAAGAACATGGTACATCCCTCAATCTATTTGTATCATCTTTAATTTCTTTCATCGGTCTCTTGTAGTTTTCTGCATACAGGTCTTTTGTCTCCTTGGGTAGGTTTAGTCCTAGATATTTTATTCTTTTTGTTGCAGTGGTAAATGGGAGTGTTTTCTTAATTTCACTTTCAGAGTTTTCATCATTAGTGTATAGGAATGCAAGAAATTTCTGTGCATTAATTTTGTTTCCTGTTACGTTACCAAATTCATTCATTAGCTCTAGTAGTTTTCTGGTAGCATCTTAGGCTTCTGTATGTATAGTATCATGTCATCTGCAAACAGTGACAGCTTTACTTGTTCTTTTCCAATTTGGATTCCTTTTATTTCTTTTTCTTCTCTGATGGCTGTGGCTAAAACTTCCAAAACTATGTTGAATAAGAGTGGTGAGAGTGGGCAACCTTGTCTTATTCCTGATCTTAGTGGAAATGGTTTCAGTTTTTCACCATTGAGGGCGAAGTTGGCTGTGGGTTTGTCATATATCTATGCCTACTTTCTGGAGGGTTTTTATCATAAATGGGTGTTGAATTTTGTCAAACGCTTTCTCTGTATCTATTGAGATGATTATTTGGTTTTTCTCCTTCAGTTTGTTAATATGGTGTATCACGTTGATTGATTTGCGTATATTGAAGAATCCTAGCATTCCTGGGATAAACCCCACTTGATCATGGTGTATCATCCTTTAATATGCTGTTGCATTTTGTTTACTAGTATTTTGTTGACGATTTTTGCTTCTGTGTTCATCAGTGATATTGACCTGTAGTTTTCTTTTTTTATGACATCTTTGTCTAGTTTTGGTATCAGAGTGATGGTGGCCTCGTAGAATGAGTTTGGGAGTGTTCCTCCCTCTGCTATATTGTGGAAGAGTTTGAGAAGGATAGGTGTTAGCTCTTCTCTAAATGTTTGTTACAATTCGCCTGTGAAGCCATCTGGTCCTGGGCTTTTGTTTGTTGGAAGATTTTTAAGCACATTTTCAATTTCTGTGCTTGTGATTGGTCTGTTCATATTTTCTATTTCTTCCTGGTTCAGTCTCGGCAGACTGTGCATTTCTAAGAATTTGTCCATTTCTTCCAGGTTGTCCATCTTATTCGCATATAGTTACTTGTAGTAAACTCTCATGATCCTGTGTATTTCTGAAGTGTCAGTTGTTCTCCTTTTTCATTTCTAATTCTATTGATCTGAGTCTTCTCCCTATTTTTCTTGATGAGTCTGGCTAATGGTTTATCAATTTTGTTTATCTTCTCAAAGAACCAGCTTTTAGTTTTATTGATCTTTGCTGTCGTTTCCTTCATTTCTTTTTCATTTATTTCTGATTTATTTTATGATTTCTTTCTTTCTGCTAACTTTGGGGTTTTTTTTTTTTTTTTTGTTCTTCTTTCTCTAATTGCTTTAGGTATAAAGTTAAGTTGTTTATTTGAGACATTTCTTGTTTCTTGAGGTAGGATTCTGTTGCTATAAACTTCCCTCTTAGAATTGTTTTTGCTGTATCCCATAGTTTTTGGGTGGTCTTGTTTTTATTGTTATTGTTTCTAGGTATGTTTTGATTTCATCTTTGATTTCTTCAGTCATCTCTTGGGTATTTCATAGCGTATTGTTGGGCTTCCCTGGTGGTGCAGTGTTGAGAGTCTGCCTGCGGATGCAGGGGACACGGGTTCGTGCCCCGGTCCTGGAAGATCCCACATGCCGCGGAGAGGCTGGGCCCATGAGCCATGGCTGCTAAGCCTGCGCGTCCGGAGCCTGTTCTCCACAAAGGGAGATGCCACAACAGTGAGAGGCCCACGTACCGCAAAAAAAATAAAATAAAATAAAAAATAGCGTATTGTTTAGCCTCCATGTGTTTGTATTTTTTACAGTTTTCTCTTTCCTATAATTGATATGTAGTCTATCAGTGCTGTGGTCAGAAAACATCTTTGATAAGATTTCAATTTTCTTAAATTTATCAAGGCTTGATTTCTGACCCAAGGTATGATCTATCCTGGGGAATGTTCCTTGAGCACTTTAGAAGACAGTGTATTCTGTTGTTTTTGAATGGAATGTCCTATAGGTATCAATTACGTCCATCTTGTTTAATGTGTCATTGAAAGCTTGTGTTTCCTTATTTATTTTCATTTGGATGATCTGTCCATTGGTGAAAGTGGGGTGTTAAATTCCCCTAGTATTATTGTCTTACTGTCGATTTCCCTTTTTATGGCTGTGAGCATTTTCCTTATATTTTGAGGTGCTCCTATGTTGGGTGCATAAATATTTACAGTTGTTATATCTTCTTGGATTGATCCCTTGATCATTATGTAGTGTCCTTCTTTGTCTCTTGTAGTAGTCTTTATTTTAAAGTCTATTTTGTCTGAGATGAGAGTTGCTACTCCAGCTTTCTTTTGATTTCCATTTGCATGGAATATCTTTTTCCATCCCCTCACTTTCAATCTGTATGTGTCCCTAGGTCTGAAGTGGGTCTCTTGTAGATAGCATATATTCAGGTCTTGTTTTTGTATCCATTCAGCCAGTCTTTGTCTTTTGTAGCATTTAATCCATTTACATTTAAGTTAATTATCAATATGTATGTTCCTATTACGATTTTCTTAATTGTTTTGGGTTCATTATTGTAGGTGTTTTCCTTCTCTTGTGTTTCCTGCCCAGAGAAGTTCCTTTAGCGTTTGTTGTAAAGCTTGTTTGGTGGTGCTGAATTCTCTTAGCTTCTGCTTGTCTGTAAAGGTTTTAATTTCTCCATCAATTCTGAATGAGATCCTTGCTGGGTAGAGTAATCTTGTTTGTAGGTTTTCCCCTTTTATCACTTTAAATATGTCTTGCCACTCCCTTTTGGCTTACAGAGTTACTGCTGAAAGTTCAGCTGTTAAACTTATGGGGATTCCCTTATGTGTTACTTGTTGTTTTTCCCTTGCTGCTTTTTATATTTGTTCTTTGTATTTAATCTTTGATAGTTTGATTAATATGTGTCTTGGCATGTTTCTCCTTGGATTTATCCTGTATGGCACTCTCTGTGCTTCCTGGGCTTGATTAACTATTTCCTTTCCCATATTAGGGAAGTTTTCGACTATTATCTCTTCAATTATTTTCTCAGTTCCTTTCTTTTTCTCTTCTTCTTCTGGGACCCCTATAATTTGAATGTTGGTGCATTTAATGTTGTCCCAGAGGTCGCCGTGACTGTCCTCAGTTCTTTTCATTCTTTTTTCTTTATTCTGCTCTGCAGTAGTTATTTCCACTCTTTATCTTCCAGATCACTTATCTGTTCTTCTGCCTCAGTTATTCTGCTATTGATCCCTTCTAGAGAATTTTTAATTTCATTTATTGTGTTGTTCATCTCTGTTCGTTTGCTCTTGAGTTCTTGTGGGTCCTTGTTAAACGCTTCTTGTATTTTCCCCATTCTTTTTCCAAGATTTTGGATCATCCTTACTCTCATTATTCTGAATTCTTTTTCAAGTAGACTGCCTATTTCCTCTTCATTTTTTAAGTCTGTTGGGTTTTTGCCTTGCTCCTTCATCTGCTGTGTTTCTCTGTCTTCTCATTTTGCTTAACTTACTGTGTTTGGGGGTCTCCTTTTCTCAGGCTGCAGGTTTGTAGTTTCCACTGTTTTTGGTGTCTGTCCCCAGTGCCTAAGGTTGGTTCAGTGGGTTGTGTAGGCTTCCTGGTGGAGGGGACTAGTGCCTCTGTTCTGGTGGATGAGTTTGGATCTTGTCTTTCTGGTGGGAAGGGGCTTGTCTTTTGGTGTGTTTTGTGGTGTCCGTGGCCTTATTATGATTATATGCAGCCTTTGTGCTAATGAATGGGGCTGTGTTCTGGTCTTACTAGTTGTTTGTCATACAGTGAGCAGCAGTGTAGCTTGCTGGTCATTGAGTGGAGCTGTGTCTTAGCGTTGAGATGGAGATCTCTGGGAGATTTTTGCCATTTGATATTACTTGGAGCTGGGAGGTCTCTTGTGGACCAGTGTCCTGAACTTGGCTCTCTCACCTCAGTGGCACAGTCCTGATGGCTGGCTGGAGCACCAAGAGCCTGTCCTCCACACAGCTCAGAATAAAAGGGAGAAAAAAAAGAAAGAAAAAAAGAAGAAGGTAAACTAAAGTAAAATAAAATAAAGGTATTAAAGTAAAAAATAAAAAGTCATTATTGAGAAAAAAAATTTTTAATAAAAAAAAAAAAACGGACAGACACAACCCTAGGAAAAATGGTAAAAGCAAAGCTATACAGACAAAATCACCACCAGAAGCATATACATACACACTCACAAAAAGAGAAAAAGGGAAAAAAAAAATATATATATATATATATATATGTGTGTATATCATTGCTCCCAAAGTCCACCTCCTCAATTTGGAATGATTCATTGTTTATTCAGGTATTTCACAGATGCAGGGTACACCAAGTTGATTGCGGAGATTTAATCGGCTGCTTCTGACGCTGCTGGGAGAGATTTCCCTTTCTCTTCTGTGTTCGTACAGCTCCCGGGGTTCAGCTTTGGATTTGGCCTCACCTCTGCATGTAGGTTGCCTGAGGGCGTCTGTTCTTTGCTCAGACAGGACGGTGTTAAAGGAGCAGCTGATTCGGGGGCTGTGGCTCAGTCAGGCCTGGGGGAGAGAGGGGTACAGAATGTGGGGCGAGCCTGCAGCAGCAAGGCTGGGTGATGTTGCACCAGCCTGAGGTACACCGTGTGTTCTGCTGGAAAGTTGTCCCTGGATCACGGGACCCTGGCAGTGGCGGGCTACACAGACTCCCAGGAGGGGAGGTGTGGATAGTGACCTGTGCTTGCACACAGGGTCCTTTGTGGCGACAGCAGCCTTAGCGTCTCATGCCCATCTCTGGTGTCTGCGCTGATAGCCGCGGCTCGCGCCCTTCTCTGGAGCTCCTTTAAGCAGTGCTCTTAATCCCCTCTCCTCGCGCACCAGGAAACAAAGAGGCAAGAAAAAGTCTCTTGCCTCTTTGGCAGGTCCAGACTTTTTCCCGGACTCCCTCCCAGCTAGCCGTGGTGCACTAGCCCCCTTCAGGCTGTGTTCATGCAGCCAACCCCAGTCCTCTCCCTGCATCGACTGAAGCCCGAGCCTCAGCTCCCAGCCCCCACCCATCCCGGCAGTGAGCAGACAATCCTCTTGTGCCGGTGAGTGCTGGTTGGCACCGATCCTCTGTGCGGGAATCTCTCCCCTTTGCCCTCCGCCCCCCTGTGGCTGCGCTCTCCTCCATGGCTCTGAAGCTCCCCCCACCCCCCGCCACCAGCATTCTCCGCCTGCGAAGGGACTTCCTAGTGTGTGTATACGTTTCCTCCTTCACAGCTCCCTCCCACTTGTGCAGGTCCCATCCTTTTTCTTTTTCTCTATTTTTTCTTTTTTCTTTTACCCTACCCAGGTATGTGGGGGAGTTTCTTGCCTTTTGGGAGGTCTGAGGTCTTCTGCCAGCTTTCAGTAGGTGTTCTGTAGGAGTTGTTTCACATGTAAATGTATTTCGGATGTATTTGTGGGAGGAAGCTTATCTCTGCGTCTTACTCTTACACCATCTTGAAGCTCCTCATAAACTTTTATTTTAATATGACATACATAAAGAAAAGTGCACGAATAAAAAATGTATAGTGTAATGTATGTCACAAAGTGAACCCAGTCTCATGTAGCTAACGTCGGAACCAAGAATTAGATAATTCCAGATCCCCAGCATTGTTTCCATGCCCTCACTCCATCACTGTTCGTAAACTCAACTTCTGAAATCATTTGTCTTTTTGTGCTTATATAAATGTAATCATACGACATGTACTATGTTGTGTCTCAACTTCTCTGGCTCAAAATGATGTTTTGCAAATCCAAGCATTCTGTTATGCATGGTTATAGAGACTTTCTGCTCATAGTTTCTCCAATTGTGTAAACTCCTCACAACATATTTATCCATTCTACTTCTGATAGTTTTCATTTTAGGACTCTCATAAAAAATGCTGGTACGACTATTCTTGTATATGTCTTTTGGTATAAATACGGATGCAGTTTTGTAAAGTATATAGCAATGAATGGAATTGTTGGGTCATAGAATATGAATATGCTTTAATATGTACAGTAAGAGCTTTCTGAAGTTTTATCAATGTATATTTTTACTCTTCAGCATCATATGAGAGTTGGGCTGCTGCACATAGTCACCAGAACTTACTTGGTGTCATCAGTCTTTTTCATTTTAGCCATTCTGTTTGGGAGGTAAATGTAGCAGTATTTTACTGTTTTTTAAATTTGCATTTCCCTGGTGACTAATGAAGTTGAACTTCTTTTTAGATCTTTGTTTGCCAGTTGAGTCTCATCTGTGCTAAAATGCTTGTTTAGACCTTTAGCCCATTTTTCTATTGTGCCTCTTTTTCTTTTCTTATTTCTTTCATATTCTGTATAGAATCCCTTGGACAGTAATGACATTGCAAATATCCTCTCCCATTTTGTGGGTTGGTTCTCTACTCTCTTGGTGACATGTTTTTTTTTGTTTTGTTTTGTTTTGTTTTGGTGTATGCGGGCCTCTCACTGCCGTGGCCTCTCCCGTTGTGGAGCAGAGGCTCCGGAAGCACAGGCTCAGCGGCCATGGCTCACGGGCCCAGCCGCTCTGCTGCACATGGGATCTTCCCAGACCGGGGCACGAACCCGCATCCCCTGCATCAGCAGGCGGACTCTCAACCACCGCACCACCAGGGAAGCCTGTGGTAATATGTTTTGATAAGCAGAATTTTAATGTATACCAATATGTCAATCATTACCAATAGGGTTAGTGCTTTTTCCTTGTTGTTTATACTAGCTTTCCCTATCTTCAAGGTTGTGAAGCTCTTCTTTTACATTTTCTTCCAGAAATTGTTTCAGCTTCTATATTAAGATGTATAATCCTCCATGAATTGATTTGTCTGTATAAGGTTGCATATTTTTAATATGCATGACCACCCCACCAGCATGAGATATTTGATAGACCGTTCTTTCCCATTGTTCTGCAATGACATTTTAACCACAAATTAAGGGGGGTGGTGGTCTGTGCATATATAGGTGTATTTCTGGACTGTTTGTTTCTCTTCCATTGAATGATGTGCCTATTTTTGTGTCAATACTGAATTGTCTTAATTTCAAAAACTTTGTGTTTTAACATCTACCATGCTAATTCCTCTAAACTTCTTCAAGATTTTTTTCTGAATTTTTTTTTGCATTTGTACTTCAAAGTTAATTTGAGTAACAGTTGTCAAAATTCTCCCCCAACAACATGTACTCTGCATATGATTTAGAAGATCTAATATTGTAAGTAATACTGTATAATCTCCCCCAAATTAAGCTATATCATCAATACAAATCGAAACAATATGTAAATACTACTATTGGGGAGAAGGTGAAGTTGTATTGAGTTGATAGGTGAATTTTGGGTCTCCTAAATCACATACAAGGTATATTTCACCACTTCTTTATTTAATAATTCTCAATAATGTCTTATAATTTTCTCTGTAGGGAGTTAAAAAGAAAATTAAAAGAAGATTAAAGAAAATTTTTAGATATTGATTTTGAATGACAACGTCCATTATGCTGTCATAATAGATATGTGGTGTGTGTGTGTGTGTGTGTGTGTGTGTGTGTGTGTATGTGTGTGTAGCAACAGCAGTGGAGGAAAACTGTAAAATAAATTACAGATGCCTTTAGAACATGCAATTTGGGATATCTAGGAATAAGTTGGAGATAACTAGATAGTCTAGAACTGAGGGAAAGTTGTATTAATTTATTCATTCAGCACATATTTAGTGAATATCTATTATATTCCATTAACGTTACTAGGCACAGGAAATAAAAGTGTACAAAACATCTACAGAAGGCAAAGGCCTTTGCTTTTCTATTACAGAGTCAGATATTATTCAAAGAATTTCACAAATTAATGGAAATATCCAAGAGATAATTGAGAGAATGGACAGGATGATGGAACTCAAGAAAGACTTCTGCAGAGGGCAGACAGCAGAAGCAAGAAGAACTACAGTTCTGCAGCCTGTGGAAGGAAAAACACATTTGCAGAAAGATAGATAAAACGAAAAGGCAGAGGACTTTGTACCAGATGAAGGAACAAGGTAAAACCCCAGAAAAAGAACTAAATGAAGTGGAGATAGGCAACTCTCCAGAAAAAGAATTCAGAATAATGATAGTGAAGATGATCTGGGACCTTGGGAAAAGAATGGAGACAAAGATCGAGAAGATGCAAGAAATGTTTAACAAAGACCTAGAAGAATAAAAGAACAACACCTAGAAGAATTAAAGAACAAACAAACAGAGATGAACAATAAAATAATTGAAATGAAAACTACACTAGAAGGAATCAATAGCCGAATAACTGAGGCAGAAGAATGGATAAGTGACCTGGAAGACAGAGTGGTAGAATTCACTGCCATGGAACAGGATAAAGAAAAAAGAATGAAAAGAAACGAAGACAGGCTAATAGACCTCTGGGACAGCACTAAATGCAACAACATTTGCGTTACAGGGGTCCCAGAGGAGAAGAGAGAGAGAAAGGACCCGAGAAAATATTTGAGGAGATTATAGTCAAAAACTTCCCTAATATGGGGAAGGAAATAACCACCCAAGTCCAGGAAGCGCAGAGAGTCCCAGACAGGATAGACCCAGGAGAAATACGCTGAGACACATAGTAATCAAATTGACAAAAATTAAAGACAAAGAAAAAATATTAAAAGCAGCAAGGGAAAAACAACAAATAACATACAAGGGAATCCCCATAAGGTTAACAACCTTTGCAAGCCAGAAGGGAGTGGCAGGACAAATTTAAAGTGATGAAAGGGAAGAACCTACAACGAAGATTACTCTACCTTGCAAAGATCTCATTGAGATTCAACGGAGAAATCAAAAGTTTACAGACAGGCAAAAGGTAAGAGAATTCAGCACCACCAAACCAGCTCTACAACAAATGCTAAAGGAACTTCTCTAAATGGGAAACACAGGAGAAGAAAAGAGCATACAAAAACAAACCCAAAACAATTAAGAAAATGGTAATAGGAACATACATATCGATAATTACCTTAAACGTAAATGGATTAAATGCTCCAACCAAAAGACAAAGGCTTGGGCTTCCCTGGTGGCACAGTGGTTGAGAGTCCACCTGCCAATGCAGGGGACATGGGTTCGTGCCCCGGTCCGGGAAGATCCCACATGCTGCGGAGCGGCTGGGCCCATGAGCCATGGCCGTTGAGCCTGCGCGTCCGGAGCCTGTGCTCTGCAGTGGGAGAGGCTACAACAGTGAGAGGCCTGCATAATGCAAAAACAAAACAAAACAAAACAAACAAAAGACAAAGTCTTGCTGGATGGATACAAAAACAAGACCCATATATATGCTGTCTACAAGAGACCCACTTTAGATCTAGGGACACATACAGACTGAAAGTGAGGGGATGGAAAAAGATATTCCATGCAAATGGAACTCAAAAGAAAGCTGGAGTAGCAATATTCATATCAGATAAAATAGAGTTTAAAATAAAGAATATAACAAGAGAGAAAGAAGGACACTACATAATGATCAAGGAATCAGTCCAAGAAGAAGATACAACAATTATAAATATATATGCACCCAACATAGGAGCACTTCTATATGTAAGGTAACTGCTAAGAGCTATAAAAGAGGAAATTGACAGTAATATAGTAATATTGGGGAACTTTTAACACCTCACTTACACTAATGGACAGATCATCCAGACAGAAAACTAATAAGGATACAGAAGCTTTAAATGACACAATAGAGCAGATAGATTTAATTGATATTTATAGGACATTCCATCCAAAAACAGCAGATTATACTTTCTTCTCAAGTGCACATGGAACATTCTCCAGGATAGATCACATCTTGGGTCACAAATCAAGCCTCAGTAAATTATACTTTCTTCTCAAGTGCACATGGAACATTCTCCAGGATAGATCACATCTTGGGTCACAAATCAAGCCTCAGTAAATTTAAGATAATGGAAATCATATCAAGTGTCTTTTCCGACCACAACTCTATGAGACTGGAAATCAACTACAGGGAAAAGAATGTAAAAAACATAAACACATGGAGGCTAAACAATACGTTACTAAATAACGGAGGGATCACTGAAGAAATCAAAGAGGAAGTTAAAAAATACCTAGAGACAAATTACTACAGAAACAGGATGATCTAAAACCTATGGGATGTGGCAAAAGCAGTTCTAAGAGGGAAGTTTACAACAATACAAGCCTGCCTCAAGAAACAAGAAACATCTCAAATAAACAATCTAACCTTACACCTAAAGGAACTAGAGAAAGAAGAAAAAGCAAAACCCAAAGTTAGTAGAAGGAAAGAAATGATAATGATCAGAGCAGAAATAAATGAAATAGAAACAAAGAAAACAATAGCAAAGATGAGTACAACTAAAAGCAGGTTCTTTGAGAAGATAAAATTGATAAAGCTTTAGCCAGACTTATCAAGAAAAAGAGGGAGAGGACTCAAATGAACAAAATTAGAAATGAAAAAGGAGAAGTTACAATGGACATTGCAGAAATACAAAGCATCATATGAGACTACTACAAGCAAATCTATGCCAATAAAATGGACAGCCTGGAAGAAATGGACAAATTCTTAGAAAGGTATAACCTTCCAAGACTGAACCAGCCAGAAATAGAAAATATGAACAGACCAATCACAAGGAATGAAATTGAAACTGTGATTAAAAATCTTCCAACAAAAAAAAGTCCAGGACCAGATGGCTTCACAGGTGAATTCTATCAAACATTTCGAAGAGAGCTAACACCCATCCTTCTCAAACTCTTTCGAAAAAATTGCAGAGGAAGGAACACTCCCAAACTCATTCTATGAGACCACCATCAATGTGATACCAAAACCAGACAAAAATACTACAAAAAAAGAAAACTACAGACCAATATCACTGATGAATATAGATGCAAAAATCCTCAACACAATACTAGCAAACAGAATACAGCAACACATTTAAAGGATCATACACCACGATCAAGTGCGGTTTATCCCAGGAATGCAAGAATTCTTCAATATATGCAAATCAATCAATGTGATACACCATATTAACTAATTGAAGAATAAAAACCATATGATCATATCAATAGATGCAGAAAAAACTTTTGACAAAATTCAACACCCATTTATGATAAAAACTCTCCAGAAAGTGGGCATAGAGGGAACCTACCTCAACATAATAAAGGCTATATATGACAAACCCACAGCAAGCATCATTCTCAATGGTGAAAAACTGTGAAAGCATTTCATCTAAGTTCAGGAACAAGACAAGGATGTCCACTCTCGCCACTATTATTCAACATAGTTTTGGAAGTCCTAGCCACAGCAATCAGAGAAGAAAAAGAAATAAAAGGAATTCAAATTGGAAAAGAAGAAGTAAACTGTCACTCTTTTCAGATGACATGTTACTATACATAGAGAATCCTAAAGATGCCACCAGAAAACTACTAGAGCTAATCAATGAATTTGGTAAAGTAGCAGGATACAAAATTAATGCACAGAAATCTCTTGCATTCCTATACACTAACAACGAAAGATCAGAAAGAGAAATTAAGGAAACAATCCCATTCACCATTGCAACAAAAGGAATAAAATACCTAGGAATAAACCTACCTAAGGAGGTAAAAGACCTGTATGCAGAAAATATAAGACACTCGTGAAAGCAATCAAAGATTACACAAACAAATGGAGAGATATACCATGTTCTTGGATTGGAAGAATCAATATTGTGAAAATGACTATACTATCCAAAGCAATCTATAGATTCAAAGCAACCCCTATCACATTACCAGTGTCATTTTTTTCAGAACTAGGACAAAATGTCTTAAAATTTGTATGGAGACACAAAAGACCCCAAATAGCAAAAGCAGTCTTCAGGGAATAAAAACAGAGCTGGGGGAATGAGACTCTCTGACTTCAGACTATACTACAAAGCTACAGTAAGCAAGACGATATGGTACTGGCACAAAACAGAAATATAGATCAATGGAATGGGATAGAAAGCCCAGAGATAAACCCACACACCAGTGGTCAACTAATCTATGTCAAAGGAGGCAAGGATATACAATGAAGAAAAGACAGTCTCTTCAATAAATGGTGTTGGTAAAACTGGACAGCGACATGTAAAAGAATAAAATTAGAACACTCCCTCACACCATACACAGAAATAAACTCAAAATGGAGTAGATACCTAAATGTTGGACAAAACACTACAAAATTCTTAGAGGAAAAAACTCTTTGACATAAATCACAGCACCATGTTTTTTGAGCCACCTCCTACAGTAATGGAAATAAAAACAAAAATAAACAAATGGGACCTAATGAAACTTAAAATCTTTTGCAAACAAAGGAAACTCCAAACAAGACGAAAAGACAACCTTCAGAATGGGAGAAAATATTTGCCCATGAATCAATGGACAAAAGGATTAATCTCCAAAATATATAAACAGTTTATGCAGCTCAATATTAAAAAAACAACCCAATCCAAAAATGACCAGATGACCTAAATAGACATTTCTCCAAAGAAGACATACAGATGGCCAAGAAGCACACGAAAAGCTGCTCAACATCACTACTTATTAGAGAAATGCAAATCAAAACTACAGTGAGGTATCACCTCACACCAATTAGAATGGGCATCATCAGAAAATCTACAAACAACAAATGCTGGAGAGGGTGTGGAGAAAAGGGAACCCTCTTGCTCTGTTGGTGGGAATGTAAATTGATACAGCCACTATGGAGAACAGTATGGAGGTTCCTTAAAAAACTAAAAATAGAACTACCATATGACCCAGCAATCCCACTACTGGGCATATACCCTGAGAAAACCATAATTCAAAGAGACACATGCACCCGAATGTCCACTGCAGCACTATTTACAGTAGCCAGGTAATGGAAGCAAGCTAAATGCCCATCGACAGGCAAATGGATATAGATGATATGGCACATATATACAATGGAATATTACTCGGCCATAAAAAGGAACGAAATTGGGTCATTTGTAGAGATGTGGATGGAGCTAGAGACTGTCATACAGAATGAAGTAAGTCAGAAAGAGAAAAACAAATATTGTATATTAACGCATATATGTGGAACCTAGAAAAATGCTATAGATGAACTGGTTTGCAGGGCAGAAATAGAGACACAGATGTGGAGGAGAAATGTATGGACACCAAGGGGGGAACATGGTGGGGGTGCTGGTGGTGGTGTGATGATTTGGGAGATTGGGATTGACATATATACACTAATATGTGTAAAATAGATAACTAATAAGAACATGCTGTATAAAAAAATAAATAAAATTCAAAAATTCAAGAAAAAAAAAGTCTTCTCCAAGGAAGTGTTCATAAACTAGTAGGGGGAGGAAAGCTGGGTGTGGCATTTGCAGAATAATAAGGTTCGTATAGGTGCTAGAACAAGAAGGCGCATGCTAAGAGATGTGGCCCTACAGGGTCTTGAATGTATGTTAAGGTGCTTATCTCAGGAACAGTGGGAGAAACTGAAAGGTTTATGCAATATGACCACCATATTAGATGGCACAGGTTATAGAACATTTCAAACATTGCAGGAAGTTTTACTGGACAGTTTTGGTTTCGAGGTTTCATTTATCAGTCAAGTGCATACAAGTGGAAATTGCAACTTAGGCATTGACAAGCTTGTTAGGAGATAGCAGAGTTAGAAGATGATGTTATTTTGAGAAACTCCAATAATTTAAAAAATATTTATTTATTTATTATTTATTTTGGCTGTGCCGGCTCTTAGTTGCAGCACGCGGCGTCTTTTAGTTGCGGCATGCGGACTCTTGGTTGCTGCATGCATGTGGGGTCTAGTTCCCCGACGAGGGATAGAACCTGGATGCCCTGCATTGGGAGCGTGGAGTCCTACTCACTGGACCACCAGGGAAGTCCCAAGAAACTCCAGTATTTAATGGCTATGAGGAATAGAATGATCCTAAAAATGAGACAGAGAAGGAGGAGCTTGAAGGATAGGAAGAAACTCAGTAGAGTGATGTCCAAAGGAATACTAAAAGGAGTGGTTCATAGTACAAAATTCTCCACACTGGTCAAGTAAGATGATGGAATATGGCTGCTGGATTGAGCAGTGGGTGATGTGATCAGGAGCTGTTTTAAGGGAGTGGTAGGGGGTGAAATACAGAATAAAAATGAATACACTGCATATAGATAACTAGTTGAGAATTTTGGATGCAAGGCAAAGAAGGGAAGTGGCAGAGTCTAGAGGGTATTGTGGGATCCTAATATTTTTATGGCTTTTTTTTTTAAGGGAGAAACATGAGCGTGCTTACATGCCAATTGGAAGGATATATTAAAAGGGAGAAGATAAATTTACAAAAGAAAGAATAAGATAATCTAATTTAAGATTTGAGAGACTTGAAAACCATGGGTTTATATTGGTGCTTAGGTGTCCAATTAAATCGTTTTCACCAGGAAGTCTACATATTCCAGATGGAGTAGAGAATAGGAATGTAGGATAAACAGGAGCAGTTTTAGGGGTTTATACTGGGAAAGTAGAGGTATAAGGGTGTAAGGAAGGTGACAGGGCTCAAGAAAGGGCAGTTCCCGGGAGAGACAGCATAAAAAGTGAGATCATTTTGGATCTGGGAACACTAGGAGACAATAGAGGAGTTGAGGTGCTCAAGGGCTCAATGCAGTTCTGAGCACATGTTTGTGAGTGAAGGAGAGGAGAATGCACAGGATGGGAGGTTGAGGCCAAACATGAAATGTTAAGTCTGAAATTCAAAAGTGGAGTATATCCAGGTGCTGACACAATTAGTGAATTTCTAAGGAATGAATACAAAGGTCGCTAGATTTTAGACAGGAGGGTAAGTCATTAAATGTCCCAAGAGTTAAAATGTCCCAAGATGATGGCAGAAGTTGAGGTAGAAATGCAAACTGTTAATGTGATTCTAAAGTTCCCAATGAATGTTGAAGCGCCTTACAAATGGTTAAAAGATAATGAAACTATAACAGTGAAGAGTGTTTCGGTTATGAGTCAACCATTAGCCCCACTGAGCCTTGATTTTTCCATTTGTAAACCAGTAATCATATTTTCCCAAAGGTCATTGATATTAATGTATTAACAAGTATATGACTTATTCTCTGTGCCTGATGTATAGTATATGCTCAGGAAAAAATAGTTTTCTTTCCATCATTTGTTGAGAAATGCCAAGTTGCTAATTCTAAGAATGTATCAAGTATCAGAGTTCTTTTTCAAATAATTCTGTTCCATAAATACGGAAAGAATGTTGCAAATTAAATATAACCATAGTACAATTTTTAATGCAACAATCACTCTGGGCAATAACCAACTGCTGTTAAAGCTTTTAATTGAAAGGCTGATGGGCTCAACAGTGGAGATCCTGAAGGTAACATCTGATCTGACTGTAGCTAATGGAAGAAAATTGCCATGATCATGTGTAGTTTTGTAACAAACAGAGGCTCGGTCTGAGACCACAGACTGTCCTCTCTGACTTCATAGAAAAGGCATCATTGATGAATGACATCCCAGCATATGGCTGGAGCAAAGGACATTTCTCCATTTGTTCTGGTGGGCAAATCCTTGAGCATTTGGATTCTACCATGACTTGAGCAAAACTAGTGATATATTGTTACAGAAACTCCAATAGCCATGGTAGGTCACCAAAGTTCATGCCTCATAGCAAACCAGAAAGAGAAAGCATGTGCCTCAGCATCTGGGAAGATGCATTTCTAATGTGAGCTCATGTCTCAAGGAAATCGATCAAGTTCAAAACTATGTGGACAGCATTTTATAAAGTCAACTGAATCTAGTCAGGAAAGACAAATCAGCAGGGAGACAGCCTTGAAAAAGCTGTGCCTGGCACAAGCCAGCTCTCTGATGTAGTGGAAAGTTTGCTAATATAAAGGTTGGAAGAAGGGTGTGTGTAAGATGACAGGACATTTGAGAATTAGGGATTTTACTGCAAGTCGGAAATATGGTTCCACAGATTTTATTGGGTCATGAGCAAGATTTGTTTGCACTTTTCTAATGTGGTAGGCAGTCTCATAAAAAATTCCCCCATGGATTCACATCCCTTAAAGTCACATATTCTATCTCTGTAAGCCACCCATACTGTATAAACTTGACATGGTGAGTTGTCTACAGAATACACTTATGACAAGTGGGCTAATTACCACACAGTTACTTTAAATCATGAGACTAGATGGGAGTCAACTTTCCCAAGTCAGAAAGATTGAGTGACCACAATGATTCTGAAGAACTTAGCCCCCAATTTTAAGTTTCATAAAACTAATTCCAGAAATGTTTTCAAAATTTTATTTACTGCAATATTAGTATCTGTGTTGTAAGATCTATTTAGCTTAATGGATTTTTGGGTTCAGAAGAAAGGAATAAGGGAAAGTAGAAAAATGGAACTTTTTATAACTACATCTCTCAATTTTTGCAGGAATTATTTTCGATACTTTTAAGGGTAGAGGAAGAAAAATAAAAAACTGAAACAGTCTTATCCCACATCCTAGGAAAATCTAGTAAATTGGATTCTTGTTACAGAATTTTTTTTTTTTTTTTTTTTGCGGTACGCGGGCTTCTCACTGTTGTGGCCTCTCCCATTGCGGAGCACAGGCTCTGGACGCGCAGGCTCAGCGGCCATGGCTCATGGGCCCAGCCGCCCTGCAACATGTGGGATCTTCCCGGACCGGGGCACGAACCCGTGTCCCCTGCATCGGCAGGGGGACTCTCAACCACTGCGCCACCAGGGAAGCCCTTTGTTACAGAAATTTTTGAAAATGATTATTTCATGTGTTAATGTGGTCAGCCAAAAGCAAACATTAGCAGGCCTAATAGAAAACCCAAATTACGGAGATTTATGGGGAGATAGAGAAAAGAAAAAGGAAAGAAATAATTAGTTGATAAGAATTTACAGTATATAGGAGGTATGAGTTGAAGGGAAAAAGGGAGCCCAGATAGGAAACAAGGTCAAAGAACAAAAAATCCATTGATTCATTTGGTTAGTTAACATTTTATTCATCTTTACGTGAGTTATATCAATATTACCTAATCTAAACTGTAAATGGGCTTTTCATTCAGCTGGTGAGACAGGAAATGAAGAAAGAAAGGAAGAGAGGAAAGAACATGACACAGTTACTGTCATAGAGAAAAGTATGGAAAATCAGTTGGGCTATGGGGATAAATATGTCCCTCTCAGGGCCATAGGCTGTTTGTTGGTTAAACACATTAGTGATATAAATGCTCCTACCAGCTTCAGTATTTCACTGAACTCTCCACTTCACTTTGTTCACAACACACCGCATTTTACTAAAGGTGTTTAGTTGAAATGAGCAAAACAAATTTAAAAGATTATAAAAAACTATAAAAAAGTTGTCAAAGTTTCCACAGAATAATAGCATTGCTAATTAGGCAGGATGTGGAACTGCACCAGTGATCAATGAACCAATATTATTTTTTGCTAAAATAATATTTTGAGGAAGATTCAGTTTTATCCTGGAGGTTGTAATTTTAATTATTACTGAATAAACTTATTTATATTTAGTGGATGAAAGTAGCTAGAAGAAATTAGTACAAAGTCATTGGTGATATATATATTTTTTTCTTCTTTTCCTTTTAGAAAAATTATTTCTAATCATGTTTTTCTTGAGAGTATTTCCAAGTTTAAAGTAGCATTTCACATTTATCATTGCTTTGATCAGTATCCTTTTTAAATCATAGTTTTCTGTTCTGATATTGGCTTCCAGAAACCATGGACAGAGTGACCTTAGCTTTAGTGTTCACTGTCCACTTAGATGCTGTCATCTTTTCCACTCAGATCTAGTTCTGAAGGTTATCTGGACAAGTATTCCACTTCATTCTGGTTTGCCATGTCAGTGGGTATTATTTTTTTGTGTGGGTGTGTTGGAATTAATTCCAGTTGAATCTAGGAATAAGTTACAGGTTCAATTCTAGGAATAAGCCAAAGAAGCAAATGTCGTTTATAATTCTCTTTGTATCATATAGGATGTGAAAGTCTAAATAACTCAGAATGAATTGCTCTTAAATTTTCTAACCTATATTTACCATGTTGGAGCCCACAACCTTACACTCCTCCCTTGTGCTGTGATGTGAAATCCTGAGAGTTGTGGAGCCAAATATATGTAAGAACAGTTGTTAAAAGAAAACAGGAAGATTATTCTTGCTCTGACTTGCCCAGATGATAGCACTTATGCAGTAAGTTTTTCTCTGGTCATTGTAATCCCTATGTCACTGAATATACATTAAGATGGGGAATCATGTTTGCCTACTTTCTTTGGAAGCTATCTAAGATGTTATCTTTCTAAGGGAAAAGCATATGGTGTGTGGTTCAAAGGTTCTTTATCAATTCTCAATAAATGTCTAGTTAACCAGGATAAAAAATGTTTATTGAGCACCTAATGAGTACCAAGGGCTATCCGATATTTTGGGCACACACTAGTGAAATAAAACAATTATGATACTAACCTTTGTAGCACATAAAATTCAGTTAGTATAAATGAACTCCAGATTCTGGTATATTATCCTGTACTATTTTGGGTTTACTGTGTAGTTGTTCATCTTTGTATTATATTTTAGTATATCTTCAGGAAATTTTAATGAGAAATTTAAGAGACATGTATTGACATGATTGTTGTATTGCCATTTTTATTCAGAACTTTTATTTTCTCCTTAATCTTGTCATAAGCATTTTATTCCATGCAGTTTTCCTTCTATACTGCAAATGACAAAAAAGGATGTAGTTTTCTTGGTTCTTCCCCTTCTTTCTGCCCCTAAACACAATTTCAAAATGCGTTCGGATTTGAGCATTTTTATTGCCACTTACGCTAAGAACATAACAATAGCAAACCTGCAGAAGTGATAAAATTTTAAAATTCTTTATAGTCTCAAAATGAGAGTATAGTTCTATACTTCCATTTTGAGATATAATGGAAACCACTTTGAACTCTTGCTCTTAGGTTTTATTTTTGAGCAGGAAAGTTACTTATCCTTTTTCAATACCTGACCTCCACCAAGCTGTAAGATGTATTTAGGTCCCATTTAAACGGGATTTAGTAGTCAGTGGGGCTGCCATAACAAATTATCAGAGATTTGGTGGCTTAAACAATAGGAATTTATTTTTTATAATTCTGGAGGTTGGGCAGTCCAAGATTAATGTGCCAGCTGATTTGGTTCCCAGTAAGTGCCCTATTCCTGGCTTGTGGATAGCTGACATCTTGCTGTGTCTTCACATGATGGAGGAAAAGAGGGAGGGAAGGAGGGAGGGGGAGGGAGGGGAAGAGAGAGAGAGAGAGAGAGAGAGAGAGAGGTCACCCTGGTGTCTCTTCCTCTTCTTATAAAGACACTAATCCCATCATGGGGCCCCCTCCTTATGACCTCATCTAAACTTAATTATCTCCCAAAGGCCACATCTCCAGGATACCATTATGCTGGGGGTTGGAGCTTCAACATGTGAATTTGGTGTGTGGGGGGCACAATTCAATCCATAGCACAAGCAATAATTATCTTTGAGACCAATGGTGAAGACAACAAAACATTTGATTGTTTGAGCTTTGATTTTTATCTGAATACATATAAAAGTTTTAAAATGTTAAAATGGATGCTTATATCTTGATGTTTTAATTTGTTGTTGAGCAGCCTAAAATTGTTTATCAAATTAAAAAAAATTCTTACTTTGTAAACTTTATGTCAACATACCTTGGCATAAGTATTGTTCAAGAAAACATTTTTTCTTTTGTGGTATCTGCTTCTGTGTCACTAACTCACTCTCTTTATATTCCTGCTGATTAGATAGTGCTTGGAGATGAGCAAGATGGAACTTGATAAAGCACCTGGAATGGAAAATTCTCACAGTAGGACCTGCTAACTTGATTGCCTCATCGCCATGGCAATGCTCATCGGTCAGTATAGCCAGGTAATGAGATGGCTTAGTTCAATTAGGATTTAAATATTCTTCTACCACTGCATACGAAATTTGCAAAAGCATTTGTCTAAAAATAGGTCATGCTCTCCCATGACTCATAAGATATTCTGCGCTCAGTAGAGTGCGCACACAAAGGTAAGTGAGCAAATCCATCTCTAGCCTCCTCCATTTATTTTGTCCTTGAACAAAGCATAATGTTTAAATGTGTCTCTGAAAAAATAACATGTTTGTATAAATTCAAGAACATATTGTGCTGATTAAATGTGATTTGGGAAGTAGTTATAGTCATTTATACATAGCCCATTTGGTCTTCAGTTATTGTGAGCAGAAATCTGGTTCAGAGGAGACATGCATCATTTGGGGTTGGAGATTCTAGTATCGAAGTGAGGCTGCATACTTAAATGAATAAAGGTGCAGCCCACGTGGTGACAAATGTCTATGAGACATGAGCTTACATTGGTAGTTCAGTTTGCACTCCCATTTTCCATCTATTCCAAAGCAGAGCCTTTCTTCCGGCCCTTATTCTTTCTCCACTCTCCTAGCAGAGCAGTTCACCTCCCACTTAATTGAAAATAGAGGCCATCTGGCATGTGCTCCTGCCCCTCTACCTACAAACATCTGCATCTCTTTTACTTCCTTAAAGTTCATTTCCATATCTACCTTTCATCTTCTCTCTTGGGTTTTCAATTTCTCCCCTTCTCTGCTAGCTCTTTTCCCTAGCAAAGATGTAAATGCAAGTTTCTCACATCTTAAAACCATGAAAAGAACATAATATAAAATATGTCCTTGCCTTCTAATTTTGTTTTTGGCTCTTACCTTCAGAACCAAGACTTTTAAAAGACTTATTTTCTCACTTCCCTTTGTCTCTTTAGTCCATTGAAATCTGTTTACTGCCTCCGTCATTGTACTGAGATTGCTTTTAGTGAAATCAACACCACCATTTAATGAAGCATTTGGTATGCAACAGATATCAGACAGCGGTTTGGTGACACAATATTGAGTAAGAGATGTCCTTGTCTTCAAGGTATTCACAAATCATAGTTCTGATACACCTTTCAACACTGAACACATTCTTATTCACTTGTGAAATTTCCAGTTTTTGTCCTCTAACCCTGTGGAGCTGCCTCATAGAAATGCCTTTGTTATTCTTCCCCTCTATATCATACTCCTCTACAGGAAGTATCCTCAACCAGTCCCTCCCCTTTCACTCCTCTACCAGTCCTCAGGCTCCTCTGATGCTGCCTTCAGTATCATTTGGCCAGGGGTCTCTGCCTTTCAGGATCTTGTTAGATCCTTCATCCTAGATCTGTGCCAGCTCTTCTGTGGTGCATTCCCTAAACCTCATTTATTAAATTTTACTAGATTCCTCAATTCAGTAATGCTTCGCTTATGTAGTTATTATTTCACTACCATACACTATCTTCTAATTTATTATGTGGGCTGTCCCCTGTTTATTTTTTAATTAAACTTTTTACTGTGAGATAATTATAGATTTCTATGCTGTTGTAAGAAATAATATGCACAATACCATGTACTCTTTACTGTTTTCCCCAATAATAAAGTCCACTAAAACTCTAGTACATCACCACCAGGATATTGACACTGATACAGTCAAGATACAGAATATTTCCTTCACCACAAGAATGCCTCATGTTGCCTGCTTACAGCCACATACCCCTTGTACCACAGCCCCTCCTTAATCTCTGGTAACCACTGATCTCTTCCCTATGTGTATAATATCTCTATGTCTATAATATCCTTTCAAGAATGATACATAGGGCTTCCCTGGTGGCACAGTGGTTGGGAGTCCGCCTGCCGATGCAGGGGACAAGGGTTCGTGCCCCGGTCCGGGAAGATCCCACATGCCGTGGAGCGGCTGGGCCCGTGAGCCATGGCCGCTGGGCCTACGTGTCCGGAGCCTGAGCTCTGCAACGGGAGTGGCCGCGACAGTGAGAGGCCCGCGTACCACAAAAAAAAAAAAAAAGAATGATACATAAACAGAATCATACTGTATGTAATTTTGGGGGGATTTTTTTCCACTGAGCATAACTCCCTGGAAATTCATCCAGATTGTTGTAGTTGTGTGTGTCAATAGTATCTTCTTTTTCTTTTTTCCTCGGTAGTATCTATGTATGGATACACCATTGTTTATTTGACCATTCATCCATTGAAGGACATCTGGGTTGTTTCCATCTGGGGGCTATTATGAATATGTAAAGCTGCTCTAAATATTAAGGTAGAGGTTTTTTTGTGAACATAAGTTACCATTAATCTGGGATAAATGTGAAGGAGTACAGTTGGTAGGTAACATGGTAGTTATATGTTTAGTTTTTAATAAAGTGACAAACTGGTTTTCACAATGGCTGTACTATTTTGCATTCTCAGCAGCAATGTATGAGTGGTCCAGTTTCTCCATATTGTTGGTTCACAAACTGACCGCCATACACAGAGGGCAAGAAGGAATGAAAGAAAGAGGCAAACCACTCCTGATTGGTAGGTGGCAGGTTTAATATGCACAGGAACTTACATATGAGGCTCCTCTTGGATGGCCACAAGATGAGTAGATCTCTACATCTTCCTGCAAGAATCTTAAAATTTATATAGAGACCTTAACTAGATTCAGTCATATATTCTGTGCAGGTGGTCTCAACAACACATACTCTCTCAAGGCTGTGTCCTTGAAAAGGGCTCCTATTGTGGGAATGGTGGTCAGAGCATACATTCCAAGGATGGGGGAGGGGGTGAGGAGCCTTCGATTGCCTGGGTCCAGCTTGTAGGTCAACCAGCAGTCACATCCTCTCCATGATCTCCGTCAACACATTTCATCACCAGCATTTGGTGGTATCATTATTTTTATGTTAGCCATTCTGATAGGTATGTAGTAATAAATTATTGTGGTTTTAATTTGCATTTTCTGAATGACTAATGATGATGAATATCTTTTCATGTGCTTATTTACCATTTATCCTCTTTGGTGAAGTGTTTGTTTATGTATTTTGCCCACTTTCTAATTGTATTTTTTAAAGATTTTGTTTTGATAGTTCTTTGTGTGTTCTAGATATTAGGCTTTCTTGTACATGAAGTGTGCAAATTTTTATTTTAGTCTTTAGTATGTCTTTTCATACTCTTACTCTTTTCATACTCTTTCGAAGTGCAAATGTTTGTAATTTTCACAAGACCCAGTTTACCAATTTTTCCTTCTATGGATCATGCCTTTGGTATCAAATCTATGAATTTTTGGTCTCTTCCTAGATCCCAAAGATTTTCTCCTATCTTTTTGGTTTTTACGTTAAATAGTTTTGCATTTTATATTTAAATTTGTGATACATTTGAGTTAAATTTTGTATAAGATATAAGACTTAGGTCAAGATTGTTTGTTTTGCCTGTGGATACCAAATTAATCAAGCACCATTTGCTGAAAAGGTATCTTTTCTCCATTGAATTGCTTTTACACCTTTGTCAATAGTCAGTTGGGTCTGTTTCTGGGTTCTCTATTCTATTTATACCTATGTTTCTATCATTCTGCCAATATCATACTGTCTTGACTGCTGTTGCTGTATGATCTTGGAGTCAGGTATGCTGGTTCCTTCCACCTGATTTATTTTAATTTAAAAATTTTAGTTTTCATTGAGATATAATTGACATAGAAAATTATAAAGTTTAAGGTATACAAAATATTGATTTGATACATTATACATTGCAATATGATTATTACAGTGGCATTAACACCTCTATCATGTCTCATAATTATCATTTGTTTTTTGTTGTAAGAACACAGTCTCTTAGCAACTTTGTTTTTAATAATTTACTGTAATGACTTTGCTGTGCATTAGATTGTCAGCACTTATTCATTTTCTGGTACTTTTTTTTTTTTGCTGTACGCGGGCCTCTCACCGCTGTGGCCTCTCCCGTTGTGGAGCACAGGCCCAGCGGCCATGGCTCATGAGCCTAGCTGCTCCGCAGCATGTGGGATCCTCCTGGACCGGGGCACGAACCCGTGTCCCCTGCATCGGCAGGTGGACTCTCAACCACTGCGCCACCAGGGAAGCCCGCAAGTTTGTACTTTTCAACAACATCTCTCCAGTTCTCCCAACCCCAGCCCCTGGTAATCACCATTCTACTTTCTGTTTGTATGAGTTCAGCTTTTCCAGGTTCCACATATAAGTGATATAATACAGTATTTGTCTTTCTCTGTTTGACTCATTTCACTTAGCATAATGCCTTCAGTTTCCACCCATGTGGTCACAAATGACAGGGTTTCTTTCCTTCTCATGGCTGAATTATATTCCATTGTATATATACAGTCAGCTCTCCATATCCATGGATGTGGAACCCGTGGATATGGAAGGCCGACTATATTATACCATTTTATATAAGGGACTTGACCGTCTGTAGATTTTGGTATCCATGGGTGTCCTGGAACCAATCCCGTGTGAATACCTAAGGACGACTGTATACCACATCTTCTTTTTCCATTCATCTGTTGATGAACACTTAGGTTGTTTCCATATCTTGGCTATTATGAATAATGCTGCAATAAACATGGGAATACAGCTATATTTTTGATATCCTGATTTCATTTCCTTTGGATATATACCAGAATTGGAATTACTGGATAGTATGGTAGTTCTATTTTTAATTTTTTGAGGAACTTCCATAAGGTTTCCTGTAGTGGCTATTCCAATTTACATCCCCACCAACAGTGCACAAGTGTTCCCTTTCCTCTACCTCCTCACTAACACTTGATAATGTTTGTCTTTTTGATGGTAGCCATTCTAACAGGTGTGAGGTGATAGCTCACTGTGGTTTTGATTTGCATTTCCCTGATGATTAGTGATGTTGAGCATTTTTCATGTCCTGAAGGCCAGTTGGATCTCTTCTTTGGAGAAATGTCTACTCATTTCATTTGCCCATTTTAAAATTAGATAGTTTATTTTTTTGTTATTGAATTGTATGGGTTCTTTGTATATATATATATATATATTTTTTTTTTTAATAAATAAATTTATTTTTCTCTTTTTGAGGAGCATGGGCTCTAGGCATGTGGGCTTCAGTAGTTGTGGCACATGGGCTCAGTAATTGTGGCTCATGGGTTCTAGAGCGCAGGCTCAGTAGTTGTGGCACATGGGCTTAGTTGCTCAGCGGCATGTGGGATCTTCCCGGACCAGGGATCGAACCCGTGTCCCGGTATTGGCAGGCGGATTCTTAACCACTGCGCCACCAAGGAAGTCCCTCTTTGTATATTTTGGATATTAACCCCTTGTCTGATATATGGTTTGGAAATATTTCTCCCATTCTGTAGGTTGCCATTTCATTTTGTTGAGTGTTTCTTTTGCTGTGCAGAATTTTCAAATTATTTTTGCTATTCTATGCCTTTGCCTTTCCATATAAATTTTATAATAATCTTTTTGATATCCACAAAAAATCTTCCTTAGATTTTAAGAATTATGAAAAACCTTTATATCAGTGAATACAGTACATGATTTCTTAAATCAGTGTTTTTAGCTTTTCAGTATTCAAGTCCTGTTCGTGCTTTGTTATATTTATGCCTAAGTATTTTTTGAGTGGTTATAAAATGGTATTGTAGTTTTAATTTCAGTATCCACATCTTAAATGCTAGTATATAATTGATTTTTGTATGTTTATGTTGTATCCTGAGACCTTGCTAAACTCACTTATTAGTTCTAGGAGTTTTTTGGAGATTCCTTGGAATTTTCTACATAGACAGTCATGCCTTCTGCAAATAGTGACACTTCTATTCCTTTCTAATCTGCATTTCTGTTATTTCCTTTAATTGTCTTATTTCAGTAGCTAGAATTTCTACCACTATATTGCATATGAACAATGAAAGCTGACATCCCTTCCCTGTTCCCAACTTTAGAGGAAAAGTATTTTGTCTTTCACCATTTAGTATAATGTTAGCTTTAGGTCTTTTGTGTATGCTCAATCAACTTTACAAATTTCCTCTCTAGTTTTCTGAGTGGCTTTTCTTTTCAAAGTTATGAATGGGTGTTGCATTATGGCAAATGACTTTCTGCACAGTTTAATATGATCATGTGATTTTTCTCTATTAACATATTAATATGATTGATCATACTGGTTGATTTTTAAATATTAAACAAGCCTTGCATCCCTGGGGAGAAAACTCCACTTGATCATAGAATTTGTATGTATATATATATATTTTTTTTTTCCTGTAGTTTTCTTTGTTTTGAACAGTCTTTTTCTAGTTTTGTTATCAGGGTAATATTAGCTTTAAAAAATGAATTAGGATACGTTCATCCTCTTTTGTTTTATGAAAGATACTGTAGAAAAATTGGTGTTAATTCTTCTTTAGACATTTGGTAGAATTTGCAGATGAAACCATCTAGGCCTGGAGATTTCTTTTCCAGGTAACCATAAGTTTGTTTTCTATGCCTGTGAGTCTGGTTCTGTTTTATAAATGAGCTCATTTGTACTATGTTTTTAGATTCCACATATAAGTGATATCATATACTATTTGTCTTTCTCTGTCTCACTTCATTTAGTATGATAATCTCTCGGTCCGCATTTTCATTTTCATTCAGTTCAATGTACTTTTTGTTTTCCCTTGAAATTTCCTTTTTGACCCATAGATTATTGAGATGTATGTTGTTTAGTTTCCAAATGTTTGCATATTTTCCTGTTATTTTTTTGTTTCTAATTTCTAGTTTGGTTCCATTTTAATCAGAGAACATACTTTCTATGATTTCATTTCTTTTAAATTTGTTAAGGTTTATTTTATGACCCAGGATGTAGTCTACCTTGGTGTATGTCTAATGAGAAATTGAGAATAATGTGTATTTGAGTTTTCTGCTGTTGTTGGGTGGAGTGCTCTACAATGGATATTAGATTGTCATGATTCCTGGGATGTTGAGTTCTTCTATATCTATGCTGATTTTTATCTAGTTGTTCTACTGACTGTTGAGAAAGGGGAGTTTTCCAGCTCTACTTATGGATTCGTTATTTATCCTTTTAGTTTTATCTATATTTCTGAAATTTCCATTTGCTGCTGCTTTATATATTCTATTTTTTTGGTAAGTTTTTTGTTTCTTTTCTGAGACTTTCTATTTTTAACTTTTAAAAAAATTATGTGTTCATAATTTCTCACTGAAGCATTTTTATAATGGTTGCTGTAAAATATTTTTCAGGTAATTCTAAAATCGGTCATCTCATGGTTAAAGAAGATGTGGCACATATATACAGTGGAATATTACTCAGCCATAAAAAGAAATGAAATTGAGTTATTTGTAGTGAAATGGATGGACTTAGAGTCTGTCATACAGAGTGAAGTCAGTCAGAAAGAGAAAAACAAATACCGTATGCTAACACATATATATGGAATCTAAAAAAAAAAAAAAAAAAAGGTCATGAAGAACCTAGGGGCAAGAAAGACACAGACAAATGTAAAAGAGATAGCTAGTGGGAAGCAGCCACATAGCACAGGGAGATCAGCTTGGTGCTTTGTGATCACCTAGCGGGGTGGGATAGGGAGTGTGGGAGGGAGGGGCACACAAGAGGGAAGAGATATAGGGATATATGTATATGAATAACTGATTCAGTTTGTTATAAATCAAAAACTAATATACCATTGTAAAGCATTTATACTTCAATAAAGATGTTAAAAAAATGAAATAAAATAAAATAGGTCATCTCACTGTTAGCATCTATTAATTATGTTTTTTCGTTCAATTTGAGATCTTCCTTGTTAATTGGTTTGATGATGATCTTTTACTGGAAGTTAGAAATTTGGTGTGTTGCATTATAGGGCTCTGGATCTTAACTTTCTCTTTTAGCTGGCTGCTTATAAATGGCTTTATTGAAAAAGGAGGGGCCCCATTTTGTTACTGTTAGGTGGGGATAGAGGTCCAGGTTCCCATTTGTTCTTTGTCAGTACCTGAGCAGGGGGTCCTTAATAAAGCTGGGTGGGGAGTAGAATACAGGGTCCCCACTAGTCTTCCGGTGAAACCTCCTTGACTGCAGGTGCCTTGTTACTGGTCCCATTGTGGCCTCCTTCTGAGATGGAGTCTGAGGACCATATGGTTAGTCACGTAATCTTGTAGCTGGAAGGTGGTGAAAGTCCTTGCTCTCCATTTGGCCTCCTATGACACCAGGCCAGCAGAGAAATTAAGGGGTGCCTCATGACTGATCATGGCGGTGGAAGTCCAGCTTCCCCTCGTGGTCTTCACTGACATCTCATTACGGATAGGGATCTTGTTACCACTCATTAGAGATGAAGGTATTCTCTTCTCATGTTTGTTTGACCTTACTCTGCTGGATAAAAAGGGGTAGTGGACCTCATAACAGTCTCCAGAGGGCAGAAGTCTAGGCTCCTCACTTGACCTTTGCTGGCATGGATGGGGTGGGACCTCAGTTGTTTCTGTGGTGTTTGGCTGGAGTAAAACAGTTACTGCCTCAAAGTTTTCTATCTTGTCTGGGTCCTTTGGTAGAGAGAACAGGCTGTTTATTTTTGGCCTGAACCTGTTGGCATTTTCTGGTTTCTGGCTTCTTCAGACTCTAAGTATGGGATCTAAAGGACAAAAAGAAAACTCATCAACATATTGCTCCTAAGGTTCTGATATGCCTAGTCAGTCTGCCTTCTTCTGTCCATTTTTCAGCATTGATGAGTTTGTTTCAGTCATATTTAGTGGAGGGAATAGGGAAAAATATGTTTATTCCATCTTCCCAGAAGTGCAGCTTCCCTGTTGGTTTTTAATTAATAGGTTAATGCAAAGGATTCTGATTTAATCTTTTATCCTACCCTTCTTATTTTTTTAAGAGCCACATTGACCCAGAGGTCACAGAGTTTGCCAGCTAATACATTAAACTGTATTTAGTAACAGATGTTGGCCCCTGCCTTTTCCTCAGAGACCCTGTTAATTTCAAGGAAGAACAGGTGATTTTGGAGATCTTTCTGCACAAGTTCTGAAAGTTAAGCACAGCTCAGAATGGTGTGCTCGTGAAGCTAAACTGAGCTGAGTTGGACTTCATTTTGGGAAAGTGATATAGGATACCTGATCTTACATTTGGTATTTTCAAAAGAAACCCATCATGGACTACAAGGGATGCAAATGCAGAAGTGTGTTCTCAAGGAAGAGCCTGTATCTTTTCCCTCTCTGAATGTGCATGAGCCATGTACAACTTCTGTCACAGTGGCTGCTAATTAACCGGTACTTTAAAAATCTTTTATTACATTGGATGAGATTTCCCTGTTAGGTTATTAGGTATTATTCTGTAACCAAAAACCATGTTTTATAGTATAATATTCCAATCTGAGTGAATGGGATTCTTATTTTTGTTTCACCATAGATTATTTCTTTCAGTTTTTGTTTTAGCTGATGTTTAATTTAACCTCAGAATTCTTAGTGAATATTTGTTTTTAACATCTTTATTGGAGTATAACTGCATTACAATGGTGTGTTAGTTTCTGCTTTATAACAAAGTGAATCAGCTATACATATACATATATCCCCATTATCTCCTCCCTCTTGTGCCTCCCTCCTATCTTCCTTATCCCACCCCTCTAGGTGGTCACAGAGCACAAAGCTGATCTCCCTGTGCTATGCAGCTTCTTCCCACTAGCTA
This sequence comes from Leucopleurus acutus, assembly GCF_964270905.1. Lineage (NCBI taxonomy): Eukaryota > Metazoa > Chordata > Mammalia > Artiodactyla > Delphinidae > Leucopleurus > Leucopleurus acutus. Next base: position 51,125,731 of record NC_139156.1, read on the forward strand.
TCTATTTTACATTTGGTAGTGTATATATGTCCATGCCACTCTCTCACTTCGTCCCAGCTTACCCTTCCGGCTCCCCATGTCCTCAAATCCATTCTTGACATCTGTGTCTTTATTCCTGTCCTGCTCCTAGGTTCTTCAGAACCCTCTTTTTTTTATTTTAGATTCCATACATACGTGTTAGCATACGGTATTTCTTTTTCCCTTTCTGACTTATTTCACTCTGTATGACAGACTCTATGTCCATCCACCTCACTACAAATAACTCAATTTCGTGTCCTTTTATGGCTGAGTAATATTCCATTGTACATATGTGCCACATCTTCTTTAACCATTCACCTGTTAGTGGACACTTAGGTTGCTTCCATGTCCTGGCTATTGAAAATAATGCTGCAATGAACATTGTGGTACATGACTCTTTTTGAATTATGGTTTTCTCAGGGTATATGTCCAGTAGTGGGATTGCTGGGTCAAATGATAGTTCTTTTTGGAGTTTTTTTAATGAACCTCCATACTGTTCTGCATACTGACTTTATCAATTTACATTCCCACCAACAGAGCAAGAGGGTTCCCTTTTCTCCACACCCTCTCCAGCATTTATTGCTGGTAGATTTTTTGATGATGGCCATTCTGACTGGGGTGAGGTGATACCTCATTGTAGTTTTGATTTGTATTTCTCTAATGATTAGTGATGTTGAACATTCTTTCATGTGTTTGTTGGCAATCTGTATATCTTCTTTGGAGAAATGTCTATTTAAGTCTTCTGCCCATTTTTGGATTGGGTTGTTTGTTTTTTGATATTGAGCAGCTTGTAAATTTTGGAAATTAATCCTCTGTCAGTTGCTGCATTTGCAAATATTTTCTCCCATTCTGAGGGTTGTCTTTTCGTCTTGTTTATGGTTTCCTTTGCTGTGCAAAAGCTTTTAAGTTTCATTGAGTCCCATTTGTTTATTTTTGTTTTTATTTCCATTTCTCTAGGAGGTGGGTCAAGAAGGATTTTGCTGTGATTTATGTCATAGAGTGTTCTGCCTGTGTTTTCCTCTAAGAGTTTAATGGTATCTGGTCTTACATTTAGGTCTTTAATCCATTTTGAGTTTATTTTTGTGTATGGTGTTAGGGAGTGTTCTAATTTCATTCTTTTACATGTAGCTCTACAGTTTTCCCAGCACCACTTATTGAAGAGGCTGTCTTTTCTCCACTGTATATTTTTGCCTCCTTTATCAAAAATAAGGTGACCATAGGTGTGAGGGTTTATCTCTGGGCTTTCTATCCTGTTCCATTGATCTATATTTCTGTTTTTGTGCCAGTACCATACTGTCTTGATTACTGTAGCTTGGTAGTCTAGTCTGAAGTCTGGGAGCCTGATTCCTCCAGCTCCGTTTTTCTTTCTCAAGATTGCTTTGGCTATTTGGGGTCTTTCGTGTGTCCATAGAAATTGTGAAATTTTTGGTTCTAGTTCTGTGAAAAATGCCACTGGAAGTTTGATAGGGATTGCATTGAATCTGTTGATTGATTTCGGTAATAGAGTCATTTTCACAATGTCGATTCTTCCAATCCAAGAACATGGTATATCTCTCCATCTGTTTGTATCGTTTTTAATTTCTTTCATCAATGTCTTACAAGTTTTTGCATATAGGTTTTTTGTCTCCTTAAGTAGGTTTATTCCTAGGTATTTTATTCTTTTTGTTGCAGTGGTAAATGGGAGTGTTTCCTTAATTTCTCTGTCAGATTTTTCACCATTAGTGTATAGGAATGGAAGAGATTTCTGTGCATTAATTTTGTATCCTGCTACTTTACCAAATTCATTGGTTAGCCTTAGTAGTTTTCTAGTAGCATCTTTAGGATTCTCTATGCATAGTATCATGTTGTCTGCAAACAGTGACAGCTTTACCTCTTTTCTGATTTGGATTCCTTTTATTTATTTCTCTTTGATTGCTGTGGCTAAAACTTCCAAACATATATTGAATACTAGTGGTGAGAGTGGACAACCTTGTCTTTTTCCTGATCTTAGAGGAAATGGTTTCAGTTTTTCACCATTGAGAATGATGTTGGCTGTGGGTTTGTCATATATGGCCTTTATTATGTTGAGGTAAATTCTCTCTATGCCTACTTTCTGGAGGGTTTTTATCTTAAATTGGTGTTGCGTTTTGTCAAAAGCTTTTTTTGCATCATTGAGATGATTTTATGTTTTTTCTCCTTCGGTGTATCACATAGAATCCTTGCATTCCTGGAATAAACCCCACTTGATCATGGTATATGATCCTTTTAATGTGCTGTTGGATTCTGTTTGCTAGTATTTTGTTGAGGAATTTTGCATCTATGTTCGTCAGTGATATTGGCCTGTAGTTTTCTATTTTTGTGACATCTTTGTCTGGTTTTGGTGTCAGGGTGATGGTGGCCTCATAGAGTGAGTTTGGGAGTGTCCTCCCTCTGCTATATTTTGGAAGAATTTGATAAGGATAAGTGTTAGCTCTTCTCTAAATGTTTGATACAATTCACCTGTGAAGCCATCTGGTCCTGGGCTTTTGTTTGCTGGAAGTTTTTTATTCACAGTCTCAATTTCACTGCTTGTTATTGGTCTGTTTATATTTTCTGTTTCTTCATAATTCAGTCTCGGTAGGTTGTGCTTTTCTAAGAGTTTGTCCATTTCTTCCAGGTTGTCCATTTTATTGGCATATAGTTTCTTGTAGTAATCTCTCATGATCCTTTGTATTTCTGCAGTGTCAGTTGTTACTTACCTTTTTCATTTCTAATTCTGTTGATTTGAGTCTTCTCCCTTTTTTTTTGATGAGTCTGGCTGATGGTTTATCAATTTTGTTTATCTTCTCAAAGAATCAGCTTTTAGTTTTATTGATATTAGCTCTTGTTTCCTTCATTTCTTTTTCATTTATTTCTGATCTGATTTTTATTATTTCTTTCCTTCTGCTAACTTTGGGGTTTTCTTGTTCTTCTTTCTCTAACTGCTTTAGGTGTAAGGTTAAGTTGTTTATTTGAGATGTTTCTTGTTTCTTGAGGTAGGATTGTATTGCTATAAACTTCCCTCTTAGAACTGCTTTTGCTACATCCAATAGGATTTGGGTTGTCGTGTTTTCGTTGTCATTTTTTCTGGTTATTTTTTGATTTCCTGTTTGATTTCTTCAGTCATTCTTGGTTATTTTTTAGTTTATTGTTTAGCCTCCATATATTTGTTGTATTTTAAAATTATTTTCCTGTATTTGATATCTAGTCTCATACCATTGTGTTTGGAAAAGTTACTTGATATGATTTCAATTATTTAAAATATACCAAGCCTTGATTTGTGACCCAGGATATGATCTATCCTGGAGAATATTCCATGAGCACTTGAGAAGAAAGTGTATTGTGTTTTTTTTGGATGGAATGTCCTATAAGTATCAAATAAGTTCATCTTGTTTAATGTATCATTTAAATCCCTTATTGGGATTCCCTTGTATGTTATTTGTTGTTTTTCCCTTGCTGCTTAATATTTTTTCTTTGTATTTAATTTTGGATAGTTTGATTAATTTGTGTCGTGGCGTGTTTCTCCTTGGAGTTATCCTGTATGTGACTCTCTGTGCTTCTTGGACTTGACTATTTTCTTTCCCATATTAGGGAAGTTTTCAGCTATAATACCTTCAATAATTTTCTCAGTCCCTTTCTTTTTCTCTTCTTCTTCTGGGACCCCTATAATTCAATTGTTTGTGCATTTAATGTTGTCCCAGAGGTCTGTGAGACTGTCCTCAATTCTTTTCATTCTTTTTTCTTTATTCTGCTCTGTGGTAGTTATTCCCACTATTTTATCTTCCAAGTCACTTATCCCTTCTTCTGCCTCAGTTATTATGCTATTGATTCCTTCTGGAGAATTTTTAACTTCGTTTATTTTGTTTGTTTGCTCTTTAGTTCTTCTCGGTCCTTGTTAACGTTTCTTGTATTTCTCCATTCTGTTTCCAAGATTATGGATCATCTTTACTGTCATTACTCTGAATTCTTTTTCAGGTAGACTGCCTATTTCCTCTTCATTTGTTTAGTCTGGTGGATTTTATCTTGCTCCTTCAACTGCTATGTGTTTCTCTGTGTTTTCATTTTGCTTAACTTACTGTGTTTGGGGTCTCCTTTTGCTGGCTGCTGGCTCATATTTCCTGTTGTTTTTGGCATCTGCCTCCAGTGGCTAAGGTTGGTTCAGTGGGTTGTGTAGGCTTCCTGGTGGAGGGGACTGATACCTGTGTTCTGATGGATGAGGCTGGATCTTGTCTTTCTGGTGGGCAGGACCGCATACAGTGGTGCATTTTAGGGTATCTGTGACCTTATTATGATTTTAGGCAGCCTCTCAGCTAATGGGTGGGGTTGTGTTCCTGTCTTGCTAGTTGTTTGGCATAGGGTGTCCAGCACTGTATCTTGCTGGTCGTTGAGTCGAGTTGGGTCTTAGTGTTGAGATAGACATCTCTGGGAGAGCTTTCGCTGTTTGATATTACATGGAGCTGGGAGGTCTCTCGTGACCCAGTGTCCTGAACTCATCTCTCCCACCGCAGAGGCACAGGCCTGACATGTGGCCAGAGCACCAAGACTGTTTCAGCCACACAGCTGCTGAGCCCTGAGTTTGCTGCCTCTCCCACCTCAGGACGTGCTGGGTCCATTCCTCTCAGAGCCTCTGCAGTTTATGCCTGAGGAGATTTCAGGCTTTACTTGAGCATCCTTAGTGAATATTTTAATGAAACTTTTAGGTAGACTTTATTCATCTGTACATTTTATGAATTTATACTTTAATAAAGAAGAATATAAGAATAGTATTAAAATCAAATGGCAACCTGCCACTCAAAAATAAATATGAGGCTCACTAGCTGTTGATTTAAAGCCATCTGTATGAAGCATTAAAAATAGTTAATGACACCCACATGTGCCACCAATGAACACTGAATTAATTGACTGTTAGTAACATGCAACTCTGCTGATGCCTGATTCTTCCTTTGCTACTGTTACTGAGTCCAAGCTCCTACTGCTGCCTGCAGGTGAGGCTAATAATTTGAGAGATGAGTTGTTGGGGCAAGGAATCATGACTTTATTTGGAAAGCCAGCAGTCTGAGAAGATGGTCGGCTAGTGTCCCAAAGAACCATATTATGTGAGTTAGAATTCAGACTTCTTTTATACTGAAAGAGGTGGGGGGATGGCTGGTTGTTGCAAACTTCTTGCTTTGGAATCCTTTATTCCTGCAGCTGTCAGTGTAAGTCTGTTTACAGTGCTTTTATAAACCTCCAAAAAGATAGATGTTTTTCTGTGTTCTGCAACTTTTTGTCTCTATATGAACGGAAAAGTGTTGTACCTTTAAAGGTCAGAGCCTTGAGAATGGGCTGTTCTTTATATTTCAGGCTGTAGGCAACGTTCTTTCACAAAGGTGCAGAACCAGCTAGACTAAGCACAGGCAACAGAACACAAGGGTTAGAGCTAAAGGAATAGATCCAATATGGAGTCAGGTTTGTTCTCTGTTACACTACCAGGAGTCTCTTGTTTGTCTGTCTAGATCCCAAAGAAAGGTCATTCCTTTAGAACCCTAAGATGACCCTCTCTAAAATGCACAGGGTTTGTTTTCTTAATGATCTGGAGTTGATCTGAAATATCATAATTATGATGCTCATTAGCTATTTCTGAATATGTCAAATGAAGTACATACTAGTTACATGAACTGTAGTAAAAACAAAAATTAACAGGACTTAAAAAAATACTCAGTTTCCTACCATCACAGAAAAATAACTGATGGCATTTTTTTTAGATCTTTTTAATATACTTCTTTTGTTTTTATGCAGATGGTAATAATAGTACAGAAATCATTTTAAATATTATTTTTCTTAATACCTCATTGAATTCATTATGTTACTGCATGATCTTCATATACATTTTGATTATGAAAAATTTTAAGATTGTTGGAAAAATTAGTGATAATGTAACCACAGACATGACAAGATGTAGAATTAATGTAAGATTTTAAAATAATATTTGCTCTAGATAATTGTTAACTATTGAAGATAAAATAAAAATACTCCTTATTAAAGTATAGTTTTTGGAAGTATAATGAGGAAACACACAGAAAAGTGCATAAAACATAAGTGTAAAATTTAGCAAATAAACTGTAAACTGGGTATTTTCTTAATAGAGTCTTTGGAAGATCAGATGTTTTAAGTTTGATGAAGTATGATTTATCAATATATTTCTTTTATGTCATGCTTTTTTTGTGACCTACAAAATCTTTTGTCTACTTTCAAGTAGCAAAAATTTTCCCCCTATGTCTTATTTTGGAAGTTTCAGAGATGTAGCTTTTACATTTTGACCCTGAAACTGTTTAGGATTAAATTTTGTGTATACCATGAGATAAATTTCATTTTTTTCCCCATGTGTATATCCAATTGTTGCTGCACTATTTGTTGAAAAGTCTGTTTTTTACCCATTGAATTACCTTGGTGCCCTTTTAAAAAGTCAAGCAACTGTATATATGTGTTTATTCCCAGACCCTCTCTTCTGTAACATGAATCTTATCATTATGCCAATACCACATTGTCTCAACTATTTATTGTAACTTTTACACATTTTGATATATTATTCTTTGATGTTCAAAGCATAATTTAACTTAAATGTGTTATTTCTTATTTGAACCATGATTATATAGGTGAGTTTTGCTTAATTACAATTATTTGAGGTTTCTCCAGATATCTCTTTGTAATTTATTTCTAATTTAATTCTGTTGTCAGAATTAACATCCTCTGTTGTCAAAAAACATCCTCTGTGTAATTTCAATTTTTGGAAATTAATTAAGACTCAGTTTAGAGGTTAGCATATGGTCTAACTTGGTGAATGTTCCTCATACAATTGAAAAGAATGTGTATTCCTCTCTTGTTGGGCAGGCGTACTAAATATCAATTAGATATCTGAGAGTCCTCTATGTATCTGTTGGTTTTATGATTACTTCTATCAATTACTGAGAGAGGAGTGTTGAAATCTTCAGCTATAATTGTGAGTTTGTCTATTTTTCCTATCACTTCTATCAGGTTTTCACCTCATGTGTTTTAAAAGTCTATTTTGGGGCTTTAAAATTGGCATTTAAGAATTTTATGTCTCTGGACACCTTTGTCATTATGAAATAACACTCTTTATTCCTGATGATAATTGTCATTCTGTAGGCTACTTTGCCTGATATTAATACAGTAACTCCCACTTTCTTATAATTAGTGTTTGCATGTTATTTATTTTTCATCCATTTACTTTTAGCCTATTTGAGCTTTATATTTAAAGCCAATTTTATATCCACAGTATATGGTGGACATTTTGCTTTTTAGCCAAGTTGGCAAAATCTGCCATTTAACTGGTGGGTTTTTAACCATTCATATTAAACGTAAAACCAGTATATTTGAGTTTAAATCTATGTTCTTACCATTTCTTTCTTACTTGTTATTTTTTTAACGTCATTTTTATTCTCTCTACGCTTTCTTTTAATCAGTTATTTTTGAATTCCACTTTATTCCCACTGGTTAGCAGACACAGATGGCCTTAGCACAGAGAAAAACATCAGACACTCAGGAATAATGCAAGGAGCTCAATATAGTCCATTGATCAACCATCACCCTAAAGTCCACCTGTACTTTTTTACTAGCTCACCCCATTACTTAAAAGCCCTCTCATCTTTTGTTTCAGTGTGGTTTAGTTGAATCTATTTCCCCAACTGCAGTAATTTGAATAATGTCTTCTTTGCCTGTTTAACCTTGTCCAGTGCAATATTTACCTTGAACCTAATCACAGTTTTCACAGCTAACAGCTGGAATCACCTGTCTTCAATTCATACTATTATCATCATTAGCCAAAGGCTCTTTCAGAGCTAGAAACCTGATATTTTCATTTTTTATTACAAAATCCTTTAATGAATAGTTAGTGCCTTCAAGATAAAATGGAAACTCCGTGGTATGGTAAATAAGATATTTCAACACACACACACACACACACACACACACACACACACACACACACACACACACACACATATTTTAAAACTGAAGACTACTTTTTAGTATAATGTTGCATTTTTTTCCCCACATGCAACCTAACTTTTACAAGTTACTTGTAGATGCAAGAATATACTGTTGGGCTTCTGTTTGTGTCCATGAATTTGTGATGGAAATGATAATAAATAACATTGGCTTATATGGAATGAATTAGATGAGAAAGAACAAGAGATGGGGCTAAAACAAAGAAAGATCCAGGATAGAAATAAAAGTCATTAGGTTACAAATTTAGTAAAAGAGATTTCTTTCATCACCTAGCCCAAGACTGGCATCTGCAGCCCTGCAGCCAGAATTTCTCCCTCATTGCAGTTAAAAGGAATTCTTATAGTTTGCAGTGTCAGTGTGCTCTCTCAAATTTCAACTGAGATAACTTTTTGGGAAATGACCTATAACTTTTAAAATGATCGCAGTTGTAGACATCGCTTTGAGTTAAAAAGGACAAGATTATCCTTTTATGTTTGGGATACGTAAGCAAACTGAACCCTGATTCAAAACTAAATTTAGAAGGAAAAAAAAAAATTAGTAAAAACCTTACAGGTGAAACCATGAATCTTTCTCTTACTTTTGGGATGTTTGGTTATTATTATTTTCTTTTTCCATGGAAAACATAGAAATGAAAAGATATTATCTCTGAATATTTATTATTGAAAATATATAAAGATTAAAAGTGTTATGCATACATATTTTAAGAATATATAAATGTAATCTTTTGGTTGCATCAGGGATGTGTCTGAGTTAAACTGCTGTGTGAGGATAAGCATGTCCATACTGCAGACATTTGTGTGCTCTGGTCAGTGTAGCTTCTTATTGTCCTGAATACTGAAATTGTTGCCCAAATAATGCATAATTTTCAGTGAGGTCTGTGTTCTTATGGTGTAGAACTTGATTCTTGTCCATGGTTAAGACTATCTGCAGGAGAAAAGATTAGAAGAAAAGACACTGGAGTCCTTGAAAGATTACTGTGAAGAAGAAGCTTGGAAATAGTGTAGACTGATCACTAGGGACTTCAGGTAGGAGAAAGCCATCGTTCTAGGTATAGATCATGTATCAGTCTCCTAGGGCTTTTATAACAAAGTACCACAAACTGGATGGCTTATAAAAACAGAAAATTATTTTCTCATAGTTCTGTAGGCCAGAAGTCTGAAATCAAGGTGTCAGCAAAATTGGTTCCTTCTGAGAATTCTGAGGAGACTCTGTTCCATGCCTCTCTCCTAGTTCTGGTGATGGTTGGCAATCCTTGGTGTGTAGGTACATCACTCCAGTCTCTGCATCCATCTTCACATGGCATTCTCCTTGTGTTTCAAACAACCATCTTCCCTCTGTGTCTTGCTCCTCTTCTCACAAAGGTACCAATTATATTCAATTAAGGGCCCATCCTACTCCAGTATGAACTCAGTTATGATGAGTTCCATAAGATCTTACAGAAAAACCCAAACAAACTTTTTGGCCAACTGAATAATTACATCTGTAACAATCATGTTTCCAAATAAAGTCACTTTCTTAAGTACTAGGGGTAGGATTCTAACATATCTTTTGGGGGAGGATACAATTCAACCCATAACAAATTCCCTTCCCAAAGAACTTATGTACTCTAAAGAAACTGTAATATAAGAGAAATCTTCCCTTTGTTGCTGAGATCCCAAAAACTCTGCTGAAGGAAACCCTCTTCAAAAGCTGATTACAGGAGCAGAGCCTTTTCCCTGTTGATTTTGGATGGAGATAGGCACCAGTTGATGGTCTTGAGAGAGTGTCGATGAGGTAAACACTTCCGTTAGAAATGAGAGAGGGGACAATTTTCCATGGGAACAACTTGCTAGAAAAATGATAGCAATAAGTGGAGCAAAAGAGCACCGGAAGGAATAATTGAGAAGGGAGCCATACTATACCTTTTATTTGTTGTCTTTAATGAAGATCTTACTTCTTTAATGAAGATCCTGTTCTTCTCTGTGTTTTTAAAGTTTTATTTTAAGTCACCTTTTCTTAATCGTCTATCTTTGATGGCTGTTTTTTTAATCTTCTTATCTTTTTGTTTTTTGCCTCCCTCTTGCTAAAGACGTCCCCAGGGCCAAGAAAAAATATTGGCACAGTTTTGGCTCAGTAAATGGATACATTGTGTATTTGTCAAAGGTTTTTGTTAATCATTGTTGAAAGATAACTAATAAACCTGGATATTTTCCCTTTGATACGTGATGAGTGAATTGCCTTTGTTTATACGGTTCATTTGGGCGATGGTCAACTCCCCTTTACATATCTAGAGGAGGTCAGTTAGCCCATTAATGAAATTCTTTCTTCTGCATCTAAGCAGATTTTAATTTTCATAATATGCAGTTCTGTTGAATCGAGGAGAGATTTCCGCTACCTCTTGTGCTTAGTTCTCTGGCTTCTGAATCCACTTTAATCACGTAAAAAGTAAAACTGAGGATCTGAGGTTCGTTCTGTCTATACTGTTTTGCCACACAGTAAGGATAGAGACTGTGTATCGAAGTATTCATTTTGCCGCTCCCAGCTCCCGCTGCTCCGGTTAATTTGTTTTCGGATTTCATGGTCTCCACATGGATGTGTATAAAGAGATACTCAGAGATGCTTGGGGAAAAGAGCACATTGTCCACCTCACAGAGGAACAGCCTTACAGCAGAGTTACAGCCGCTATGTTTTCTGTTCAGTGGGATCTTGCATTTGTGAGCATGTGGAATTGTGGAGAAAGGATAAAACCTCTTACCTTCTTGCAGACCAGGCCAATTCTTTCCTATGGCACTGCACAGATAGGCTACAGATGGAATTCCTCAGTGGTAATCCACTGTCGTTCAGTTAGTGAAAATGCCTTAATTTCTAGAAACACATGGATAACTTCATATTTTTCTGTTTTCATCATCATTATATGTGAAGTAGGGAAAGGCTGTATCAGGAATTTCCAGCCAGTTGCATTCTTTTCCTTAATTATTTTTTGCCATGAGTAAAAAGTGCTTTAATCCTTTGGGAATATAAAGCAGTAAGTATATGTAATACAGAGAAAAAATAATTTAAGCACTTGGAGGAAGATAAAATTTCTCAAGGGAAATAATCAATTCCATTAAATTGAATTCGAAACAGTTGTCCCAAGAAGATATTTAAATCCAGTGTGTTGTGAATTACTTTTAGAAGCATAGAGTTAAAAAGAAACTTAAATCCTTAAATCTAGAGAAAGATAAGATTTCCAGGGAGCAGAAGGAGAAGGAGACCAAGCAGTCATGAGGAAAAACCGTTTCGCCGGAATAAGCTGCTTTATTAAAGGAGGCAGCTTTTTGGCAACACTTTCAAAGTATTTTGACAAAACATAAGGTGAATGAATTCACATAGGTATCATTACAGTGACAGAAAAAAAAAGTAGCTTCTGAATCAGAAAAATAAAACCATTTACCCTTGCTAAAGACTCCAGAAATAATTCAATATTTTCTAATAAAAATTATTATAAAGTCACTGGACTGAGAGAAAATATCATCTTTATTTATTTACATTGTCAACACCACACTCCTCATGGCCTTGTTGGACAATTTTATTTGAATAAATTTGTTCCCAGTGAAACTGTCAAGAACCCAGCTCAAAGCTCAGGGTTTTGACATCTGAGTTTCTCCTCTTATTGTAACTTGACATTCTAAAACAATAGACAAGTGATCTTAGTGTGAAGGAGACTTTCAAATATTTGCATATTGCTCCATATTTTTAAATGTGTAGAAATTTACATGAAGCATAAAAAAGAGATTAGTAGGAAATGGGTAGACTTATATGAAGCCTAATTGTGATATTAACAAAAAGAGAGAAATTATATCTTGGAAATTTTGACATCTATCCCTGAGTCAAATCTCTTCAGACATACTTGTAAGATTCCTTTGTTACCAGAAGAGACAAAATAAAGAACCCAATATATTTCCTATTCTGATTACCTACCAGAAGACTAAAGGCAAAATTTTGCAATAATGTATTTATTCTGTATGTAATGTATAACTACTTCTCAGATCCTTTTAATATATTTCACTTCTCTGTGTTTAGTATGTATTGTTCATTTCCATGTGCATTCATTTTTACAAGAAAATGATTATTTAAAAAATAGTGTCAAGAACCTCACAGTAACTGATGTTTAACTACACACCTTTCTAATTTTTTCAGGTCCTAATAATTATTTTTTAAAACCTTATAATCATTTAGGCCTTTAGAGATTAGACAGTACATTCAAGCATATCATGTAAAAAAAAAAAACTCACAGTAACCATGTGAGGCAAATATTATCTGTCTCCATTTACAAATAAGGTAAGTCATTTGAACAAGGAGACACAGCTTATAATTGACAGAAACTAGATGTTAAACCTAATTATCTAAATTCTAAAATCATACTTTTTAAACTAGATTATTACCCTTCCAGTTGCCTTACTTTTCTTTTTCTTTCTTCTCATTTATTACCATCTAAGACTTTGACCAATGTCATAACTGTTTGGGAAGGTGATGAAAAAGTGAGAAAAAGCTACTAGAAAAGTGAGATATAGATTGCCAAACTAAGCAGAGACAGGTCTAGGCTAGATCTTGCGGCAGGAACAGCTAGACCGGTCGCGACAACCTGTGGTTTGGCTCAGAATGAAAACACAACACCAAAAGAAAACCATGATGGTGGATTCCAACAAAGAGCAAAGATGATGGAAAAATAGGAGATTACTCTGCCGGTCATGAGAATGAAGGCAAACTCCATCACCCATTTGCTGTAGTTCACAGAGTGTTAATTTGAATTGAGTGGACAATGCTTTGGCCACATCTGTTGCCTTTATGATGCCCACCTCTCCTCCATCCCTCACACATGAAATATTTTCTATTTCATGTCAACAGGGTAATTCAGGAATCACCACTTGAAAATAGGAAAGCTGCGATCTTTATCAGCGTGTAACTTCTCTGTTTCCTCTAAAACATGAATTTAGCATGCCAGTGGTTGTGGGCAGATGAAAAAATGTAAACATGGAGAAGTGGTCAAGCTTCGAGAAATCTCAAAAATAGTTTTTACTGTAGTAAGACCAAAGCGACATCACAAGGTGCCTATTGTGCTGCCAGTGACCATGGAGAAGGAATCAGGAATGAAATGTCTCTGATCCCCTGTCTACCCAGCCAAGGGTAAAACTGCATCAGCAAAGCTTCTCAGAGCCTCAAGTCCCCCATCCATCAGATGGACAGCATACTGGTCCTTCTCCGGCAACTCACAGGACAGCTATGGATATTCAGTCAGATAATGCATTCTTTTGCTTATTCAAATAATAATAAAAACAAAACGACAAACAAAAAGCACTATTTCTACTTTCTCAGGCTTTGTGCTGAAAATTAACAGTAAAACAACAAAAAAGACAGGGGCCTTTTCAGTCTGATCCCCTTCAAATCATCAATGATAGATATTTATAGTGAAACTACAATGAAAAACAAGGAAATATTAAACACACAATTAGGACTAGAGATTAAATTTGGGGATAAGGGAGATATATTCTCGCAGTGAGAGGTTTTCAGGAGCTTTAAAATGTTCCTAATGTTTTGTCCTCTAAGCTAGTACTGAGTAGTTGAATGTTCACTTTATCATTCTGTGCACCGTCTAGATTTATATGCAATTTATTTATAGGTAAGAAATCTGAATTTCTTAATTTAGATAATCTCCTTTAAAAAGACATGAGACTTTCATCAAAGGGTGCCTAAGATGCTTGGAAATAAAGGCATAGAAACCAACAATGATAAATATGAAATATATGCTTGAGTGTTTGTGTTGATAAAGGAGGTTGGGGCTGGGGTTTTCAGAAGAAATAGAAGAGGAAGCATGCAACAGAAAACACAGTAAGAGAGAAAAGGAGGTTATGAACGAGAATTTCAGCATTTGATATGCTTGGGGCAGCTACAATTTGGGAGCATAAAAGCAAGCTGTTGAAGACAAAATGCCTAGGAGAAACATTTGAGGAAACTAAAGAATAGAGAGGGAAATGGATGAGTTCATGAAACTGCTTAATATACTGCTGAATACAAGGTTTTGGACAAGTCACTATGCTTCTGGGATTCAGTTTTCTCACCTGTAGAATCAAAGAGCACACGGAAGGGTGGGAAGATCAGATGATTCTCCCAGCCTTCAAGCTGAGCTTGCTCAGATGCTGTCCTCAGGACTTACAAGAAGAAAGAAATCCTTAAAGTTCCTGCAACACTTTTTTCAACCAGCCAGACCTGGGTGCTAAGGGCATTGCTTGACAAATAATTAAAAGAGAGGGATGAGAAGAATGTACACCCTGGTACAGCCACTTCCTTGAGCTCTCACAACGTTTAACAGTTTATTTGGGCAACAATGCTTTACTGTCAGAGTTAGTGCTGCATAATTCTAAGGAAGATCACACACAGTATGTAATTTTTTAGTAGCTTTAGCATTAATATTTTATTAAATTTATCTGAGGGGTAGGTTAGCATGGCAAAACCCTTATCCAGTAATTAATGACCTGCTGGGTATGGAAGGGATGAGCCATATGGTGAGGTAAAAGGGGTATGGAGGAGGAGAGAGGTTGGGAATTTACATTCACAGAGGGCCTATTTTCCTACGAAAACACAGACATATAGAGCTTGCAAGCTTTGAAGGAGTGGAGGAACAGGAGAAAACAACATCATGAATGTGTCATGCAGAAGAGTAGTCGGGGTGATTTGGATGTAAGGAAAGCAAAACAAGACATGAGCAGAAGAGGAGTAAAATGCATGACTGTTTGCTGTGCTTAAAGATAAGAATGGCAAGGCAGCTGATTCTATTGAAACTTACTATGTAACAGACACTAGGATGAATACTTTTCATGTATTATTCATTATACGCTTATAAGGATACTTTGAGGTAAGTGCTGATATATATCATTATCTTAAAGATGATAAAATGTAATTTACCAAGATTAAGTGATTTACAGTCACACAGCTGGTGAATAGGAATGAAAAGGTTTGAACCCAAGTAGGCTTTCAAAAGCTCATCCTTATATGTTACCCTGTGTTAGTTTCTTCTCTCTTAACTCACTGGTTTCACTATTTAGGTCTATGATCAGTCAGAGCGGTAGCTGACCACTGAAGGAGTGAGGCTGCTTTCCCTCTGTAGAGTGTGTCACTTACCCATTTTAAATTTTCTTCAACTAGGGAGATGGGAAAATATGAACTATGCCAGAGAGGCAACATTTAAATTAATTCCAAGCCTAAGCTGTAAGCCAGGTCAAATAATCACCTGGCACACTATTGTCCACTTCAAATTTGTGCCGAGGAGAGCTATACGGTGAGCTCCATGTGACAACGTAATACAAATATTTTACCTGTAATACAGAAACAGCCCCAAATCCCAGCAAAATTAAAGTGTAAAGTGGAAGTCCATCCCCTATCCAGAAAATTAAAATCCAAAAAAATTTACAGTTCAGAAATCTCCTCCCCAACTTTTTACTCAGCTCTGTCTCAGTATGTAAGTATAATATCTTGGTGGAAGCTAGTGTCTTTCAGTAGCTTCAGCCTGAATGTGTGTTTCCCTGCATCTATTATGGCCAGTATAGTACTTCCAAAGATAGAGTAATTTAACCCTAAATTACACATGTATCCCACTTCCAAATTTCCATATATCTGAAGACCACATCAGAACATCAGGGTCACAGGCATACAATTTAGAAATCCAAGTAATTTCTTAGTCTCTAAGTAGTTTACTCCTAGCAAAATAATGTTACTAGCACCTAGAACATGTAATCTAAACATTCCCTGCCATTTTCAGGATGAGTTGGAAAGTGTTCCTTCCTGTTTGATACTTTGGAAGGGTGTGAGGAAGACTGGTGTTAATTCTTCTCTAAATAATTCTTCTCTAATAGTAGAACTCTACAGTGAAGCCATCTGGCTTGTCTTTGTCAGAAGGTTTTGATTACTGCTTAAATCTCTTCACTAGTTATAGATCTGTTGGGAATTTTTATTTCTTCATGATCCAGTCTTGGTCAATTGTACGTTTCTAAGAATGTATCCATTTCTTTTACATTAACCAATTTGTTGGGGGTATAATTGTTCATAGTAGTCTCATAATCTTTTTTTTTTTTTTTCTGTGACATCAGTTGTAATGTCTCTTTCATTTCTAATTTTGACTATTTGAATATCCTCTCTCTTTTTTTTAGTCTAGGTAAAATTTTGTTAATTTTATCTTTTCAAAAAACAAACGACTGATTTTGCTGATTTTCTCTCTGTTTTCTATTATCTATTTCATTAGCTGAGTTTTAATCATTATTATTTTCTTCCTTCTACTAACTTTGGTTTTACTTTGTTTTTCTTGTTTAGTTCTTTGAAGTGTAAAGTTAGGTAATTGATTTGAGATCTTTGTGTTTTTTTAATGTAAGCATTTACTGCTATAAACTCTTTTTACTGCTTTTGCTGTAGCTCAGAAGTTTTTTTATGCTGTGTTTTTGTTTTCATTTGTCTTGAGATAATTTTCTAAATTCCCTTGTAAATTCTTCTATGACTCATTGGTTATTTAAGAATGAATTGTTTAATTGCCACACATTTTGGGGGTTTCCTTCTGCTATTAATTTCTAGTTTCATTCCATTCTAGCCAGAAAATATACTTTGCTTGATTTCAATCTTCTGAAATTTGTAAAGACTTCATTTGTGGCTCAACATGTGATCTATCTTGGAGAATATTCCATGTGCATTTGAGAAGAATGTATGCTCTGCTGTTGTTGGGTGGAGTGTTCGTCATATGTCTGTTAGTTCAAACTGGTCTATAGTGTTTTGCAAGTACTATGTTTGCTTAAAATAATTGATTTTCACTTTGTCTTGCTATTTCTTATTGTAAGGTTAGGGGTAACAACTTCTACACTTTTTATGTGTGGGAGGGAAACCAGAAATAACTTCTTCATCTTTTAAATTCCTTGTGCTTTTAAGTTTTGCCACCACAGTAGCAATGCAAAAAAATAATAATGTTTATTACTTATTTTTCTGCTACAGTGATCTGACTTACTCTGGAAATATATAGTAGCTCTCTAAGGCCCAGACAAGGATAGATAAAAGGGGTTGGGTGGGTGTTGCTCGGGAAATATAGGAAGACATTGGAATAGACCTTTTCTGGCCTAACAAAGAGTTTGTGCTCTCCACATGGTACATAATCCAAAGTATGGCTACTTCTATGAGTATAGAGTTACTCCTAAATTCTTGGAAGAATCTTCTTTCTCTCACACACACATACATACACACACACTCAAGGAAGGAAATTTCTAAACTTGATCTCTTCTTGCCTCCTTTTGACAGGTTGCCCTGATCCTAGCCGTGGCCCGTGTCTACTGACATAAATTTTATTCTAAAATCACTTTTTAACTTTTTTTCAGTCATGACATTTAACTCATTTTGGAATTATAAATAAGATTAAATCAAGACATGGTATTTTTCTAGGACAAAGATATAAGGAAATAAATATTAGCTCATTGTCCTTAGACCAATCTCAGTATCATTACCTTTCAGATTGAAGAACATCAAGGGAATGGGCTGATTGAATGCACTTTTGGGAACAGCTGGAGCCTAGATATTATTTAATAGCCAAGTCCAGGCATGCCCAAGATGATGCCTCCGTCACCAGCCTTCACAGTAAACCCCTCAGAAATGGCCTGGGCTCATTGCCACAGTCTCCAGTAACAATTAAGTTTTAGGACTGTCTAACAGCTTCAAGAGGATGATATAGAGGACGTTTCTCAGGCTTAGTTAAACCCTCATTTCTTAAAGGTGGTTCTATGAAGGACAGTAATAAATTGCCATAGTGATTTGGGGGAGAAATGGGAAGCATATGCTGCATGTTCAAAGTCAAAGTGTCGTTGCCATCAAGCTCCCTATTCTATGCTTCTCTTGGCATCTTTCTGTCAATCATCATCCCACAATGACATTTCTGCAGTGGGTTAAATTAATTAAGAAATAATGATCCTGGCAGTGCAGTGGATGGGGAAGGGAGGTTGAAAATGTGGCCTGGGATCTAGAAGACTTATTCTGTTCTAACCAGTCTACCACTGGTTCTTATGAGCTCTCTCCTTAATAATCCTCAACATTTATCAATTTTCACCCTAAAAAAATTATATATCATTATTTATCTCCTTCTGAGCTCTGCTACCATTTTGTCTCTCTCCTAATCTTCTCCAGATAGTTTATTGCTTGAGGTAGAAGGCTATAAGCATCTATTCCTTTGCTTTATCCTTTCCCGTTGTATAAAAACAAACACAGTTTCTTCGTAAGTGCTCAAGGCATTATGACTTGACCAGTTTTCTCCCAATGACTTTCTATATGATAATGTACACCTGTGTTGATCTCTGAGCCTCAGGGTTATGTGTTTTTTATGAAGGAAATTGCTTGACATTTTCCTAAACTTCGGGGTCATCTCCTCACTAAAGCATTTTCCCTGTTTCATACCAGGAGGAACATGCCAGTGGGTAGTGTGAGTGCCATGATTGATGTGCTTAATCATGAGGAGCTGCCCCTGTGGTTGGTGTGGGTGAATATGAGTCTGGAAGGCTTGTTACTCTCTAGAAGGGGGCTGAGGGTAGGTGATTTTACTGATAAGAGGATTGAACTAGAGCCTGTGGGCAAACCTGTGATAGGGCGTTATCTTAGTCTGTTCAGGCTGCTATAACAAAAATACCATAGACTGGGCGCGATGTATTTCCAATAGGTCTGGAGGCTTGGGAAGTCCAAGATCAAGGCAGATTCAGTGTCTGGTGAGGTCTCACTACCTGGTTCATAGATTGCCATCTTCTCTTTGTATCCTTATGTGGAGGAAGGGGCAGGGCATCTCTCTGGGGTCTCTTTTAAAAGGGTACATTTCCCATTTATGAGGGTGGAGCCTGCATGACCTACTCAACTTCTGAAGGACCTATCGCCAGATATTATCACAGTGGGAGTTAGGGTTCAACATGTAAATTTTGGGGAGATACAAACATTCAGTCCATAATAGGCATTAAGTGTGAGAGTAGGCAGAATTGGACTGAGAGGTGTGGACAGAGCCAAAATGTCAGGAATCCACTAAAACATTGACCCAGGCTTTCTAGACACCTGCCTTACCACCATAAAGCTGATGATTTTTTCAGCAGTTTAAATGGTGGTAAGAATAGATGATTACTATATTGGAATATTAATGTGGTATCCCAATAGGCTACATTTTAAAAAAATTCTGAGTGTCAGCAGAGAGGGCGCTACTGCAGATTACTGGAGTATAATGGTATTTGGGCACTCTGCAGACATTTTATTCATTGAGTGGATTGTAAAATTTTGAAAGTTATTCAGGAAGCAGTATTCTTTCCCCACAAAATGGAATGATTCATTTCTTATCAACCACAGGATCTAGGAAAAATATGTACAAGGCAATTCACTTAGCTCTAAGTAATGAACGTATGTGTGCATGGGCATACATATAGA
Source organism: Leucopleurus acutus (assembly GCF_964270905.1). Taxonomy (NCBI): domain Eukaryota; kingdom Metazoa; phylum Chordata; class Mammalia; order Artiodactyla; family Delphinidae; genus Leucopleurus; species Leucopleurus acutus. The sequence goes on from NC_139156.1 coordinate 51,145,186, forward strand.
AGTGGTAAAAAGTTTAGGTTTACTTTTCTGAATCATTTTCCCAGTTCCTGTAGATAAATGAACTTGGCACATACAATTAGGCAAAATATCTTTGGCAACATGTTTTATTAAACGCTCACAAAAATCACAAGATGTGTCAGAATTAAAGCTCAAAATGATAATGTCACAAAGTCAGTAACTCACAGAGTGGGTATTCCATTATTGATCAAAGTGTGGTTTAATCAAAATTACTCATTTTATAGAGTGAGAGGAACACAGAAACCAAATCTTGCCACAGCAACAGGGGCTGAATAGACAGTAAGGGGACTACATCCAGGTCATGATGCTGAAAAAATACACTAAGGCTGGGGATATCAAGCCTGTTGCACAAGGAGGGGTGGTATTATCAGATCACAGTTCATGAAGACAATCATCATTAAGGTACCCACGATGAATAAATGGGTTTTGCAACAGATGGAAGGATTATATTGATGGGAAACCCAGGGCAAGTGTGATATACAACTCCAAGAAATTATAATCAAGGACAGAGCTACAGGTTCTTAATGTGGGATTGGAATGTATAAAACTGATCCAGTTGAATGAAATTACTGTAGTATTAGAAAGGTTTATAAAAATTATATTACAGAACAGAAAGCAAAGCTGAAGTCTAAATACTTAAAATAAAGGACCTAGTTCTAGTTCGGGCTGGAGTAGTATACTAGTCCTGAGAAGGTAGGTTAAGCTGTAGTAATAAAGAATATCCCAAATCTCATTGGCTTAGTAATACTTATTTCTTGTTCATAACATACTTCATTGAAAGTTGGCTGGGACCCCTGATCTGTGTTATCATCATTGCCTTCTTTTGGGGACCTAGGCTAACAGAGCAGTCATTTTCTAAAACATTTTTAATAATAAGGAAGATGGAAAAAACTACATGGTATAAGCATTAAAATCTCTGCCAAGAAGTGAAATATATCATTTCTTTTTAAATTTCATTAGTCAAAGCACCCTGAGTTAAGCAGGGTGGGAGAAGTATAATTATCATACAGGAAGTAGAATAGGAGAAATGTGAAAAATGATAGAGTCTGTTACAACTGGTTATTATGTAAGTTGATTACAAGCCATACACTGTGGGAACTAGTCAAAACTGGACTCTCCATGTACTTTTTTGACGAAGATAAGCTTCAACCTAGAAAATGGGAAAGAAGAACTTCTGCTGTAAGTCAAGTATCCTCTCCAGATTTGTGTGTTGGTACAAGTTGATGTGTGTCTCTTTGGGGGGATGATGTTTGTGTGTGTGTGTGTGGGAATGGAGGATAAAAATGGAATGAAAAGGAATATAAAAGATTATATAGATCAAGTGGATAAGACAAAAGCATAAAAGGGGCTAAATGATAAAACCAAGGAAGAAGAATTCCAACTTGACTATCTGGGGCTTAGAATCTGTTCTCCTAAGAAAAAGAAAGGGAAAAGGAAATTGGAACAACAGTGAGGGTCTTCTATTTGAGAAAGATGTTACACCAAATCTTTAATTTCTGCAACAGCCCTCCAAGATCAATGTATAGATTTAATATGCACACAGCCCATTCTGTAGATGGAGAAACTTGAATCTCACTGAAGACTACAAAGTTGTAGGTCAAGGATTTTAAGCTCACCACAAGTTATTTTTTTCCAGCCCATTAGTATGATGACTCCTTATTTCAGCCACTTATGCAGCTCACAAACATTTCCCACACAGTGTGGGATGAATATAAAGCTACAGCAACAAAGAATACTGATCCAATAGGAATCTCTGTCTTGAAAGAACTAAAAACTAAAATTCCTAAACCACTCTGTTAACCAGACATTAAATTTTAGATGAGGTTTTAAGGCTCAGATTGTAACAGGCTGCTTTTGTCAAGCTTTTACTTTTGCTGTGAGAAGACTCCCAGGCTTAGGAACGGGGCTTGTTCAAAGAACACTTTTACATAGATGCTATTTCTCCTTGACTGGTCAGCATCGTGTGGGATTTTTCTTCCTTTGGAAGAGATATTTAAAGGTGCCTATTACTTGACCTCTACCAGGTAGGCTGCCTTGCAGCTGGCCGTCCTGTGTAAATTTATCCAGACACCTGAGCTCAGCTTTCATCTAAGCACACAGATGAGAGTTGCAGCAGGCTCCCCATCCTTGCTCATTTGGTATTCCAGAGGAGAAGCTCAAGTCCTGTACCTTGTTAAAGGAAGAAACCAACTGCTAAAAGACCTTGGATGTGAATCATGGCATTCTCCCTCAGCTTATTAGAGCCATGTCTATTCCTGTTTGGCCTCTGATACTGTTTTGGTGCTATCTGTCAGGGAGATTTTTGAGTGGTGAATGAACAGTCAGATATTTTGCAGTTTATTACCTCCGTGTGGACATGGCCATTTGTCAAGAGAGCCAACCAACAGCCATCTCAGACAATGCTCTCTCTTAAAAGATTAAGCAGAATTAGTGATATGGACAATTCTGGCAATGGAAGAAAAAAATATTTTGTTTTCCGGTAGACTTTACCTGAAACACCAATAATTCTGCAGGCACAATGCACTAAGTATATACAAAGTTAAAATTTTTTTATTAACAAATGCTGAATAGAGATGCATTGTCTGTTGTTTTAAGCGTTCATGAAGCTGAGCAAGTAAAGGCATTACATTGGATAGTGAACAAACTATCAGAAACAAAAGTTTTAAAGAGCTCCTTAAGTGTTCAGAACTACTGACACATATTCTTGTCAAGTAAAATATACATTCCAACACTTAAGTTAATTCATACTTCACTAACATTAACATGCCATCCATTAGAGTCAAAAATTTATTATTTGGATACTTTCCATGCAATAATTTTAGTTAACTTAGTACTATAGTTGGAAATATATTACACATACTGTCTTATTTTTATATTCATAGTTAAACCATACTGTATCACAGGTCCTTAAAAAAAAGATTCTATAAAGAAGTCTGGGGCTTCACTGGTGGCGCAGTTGTTGAGAGTCCGCCTGCCGATGCAGGGGACATGGGTTCGTGCCCCGGTCCGGGAGGATCCCACATGCCGTGGAGCGGCTGGGCCCGTGAGCCATGGCCGCTGAGCCTGCGCGTCCGGAGCCTGTGCTCCGCAACGGGAGAGGCCACAACAGTGAGAGGCCCACATACTGAAGGAAAAAAAAAAAAAGAACTCTGCTGACAGATGATAGATTTACCAATATGAAAATAAGATTAACACAGGTCATTCCATTTGAAGATTCAGAAAACTACTTTTCAAATTTCGTTTGAATGACAGTGTTCATTATGTTGCTCTGCACAGTTACTTCTGCTTGGAAAAAATCTTTCTTTAGAATTAATAATTCTACAGGCACAATGCACTAAGTATATACAAAGTTTAAATATTTTTATTAACAAATGCTGAAGAGAGATGCATTATCTGTTGGTTTAAGCGTTCATGAAGCTGAGCAAGTAAAGGCATTACACTGGATAGTGAACAAACAACACTTTTTCTAGTTTTCTGAGATTGGCAAAGAAAGGAAGCGTATGCCATGCATCTCATATCTTTGAATTATTAATTTCAATTAATTTGTCAGAGAGCTGGAATAAATCATAGGAAAGTTATCTTTATTTCTGTAATTTTAGACTTTTTTCACTGAATGTTCATTGCTATTAAATATCTTTTAAAATATTGTGTAAATATAACATTTTTATGAAGAGAAATACATATTAATGTTTATATATGTGAACATTGAAAATCCTGACAAGCATAAAGTGAAATATAAAATAATGTATTTATGTGTAATGAAATCGCAGCTATTTTTGTGGGTATATTTTCTTTTTTACATGTTCATTTTTCTACAGTGTGTAGTATTTTTGGTTTTTTCTCCTCAAGCTTTATTGAAATACGATTTATGTACAGTAGAATTCACTAACTTTAATCATATGGTTAGATAAATTTGGATAATTTATTTATACTTTTTTTTCTGGTTGGTTTTCTTGGTACGCGGGCCTCTCACTGTTGTGGCCTCTCCCGTTGTGGAGCACAGGCTCCGGACGCGCAGGCTCAGCGGCCATGGCTCACGGGCCTAGTCGCTCCGCGGCATGTGGGATCTTCCCGGACCGGGGCACGAACCCATGTCCCCTGCATCGGCAGGCGGACTCTCAACCACTGCGCCACCAGGGAAGCCCTATACTTATTTTTTATTTAATGTTTTATTCTTATTCTAATTTCTTAAGGTAACACCTCAGGTCACTAAATTTAAAGTTTTGTAATATACACATTTCAAACTAAAACTTTCCCTATATATACTGCTTTAGCAGCACTCCAGAAATTTGGACATGGTATATATTCATTATTGTTCATTTTAAAACATTTTAATTACTCTTACTACTACTTTTTTAACTTGTGGATCATTCAGAAGAATGTTGTTTAATATCTACTTATTCGAAGGTTTTGGTTATGGCAATTGGTTATTTCAACTTAATTCCACTATATTCAGAGAATATGCTTTTTAAAATGTATTTTTATTCATCTTATATATCAGTATATAGTTTATCATTGTAAAATTACCATATGCCTTGAATGTGTATTCAGATGTAGTTGGGTGTAGTGTTCTTTAAATATCAGTTATATCAGTGAGTTTGATAGGGATGTTCTGATCTTCATTTTTTTTTTGCTTTAGTTTTTATGTCTCATTTTATCAATTGCTGAGATGATGTTAAAAGATTCATAATACTATGGGGTTGTCTAATTTTTTAATTAATTTTGTCAGTTTTGCTTCATATAGTTTGAAACTCTGTCATTAGGAACATTCACATGGTTTATCCATTAATTTCTAACATAATTAATGATTTGGTTGAGTCATCTATCATTTTATTTCTTATTTTCTCCTATAATTTTATTTTTGCTTTCTGTTTTTTAATTTTTAATTATTTGAATATATGTTGATATTCAATTTTAATTTTCCCATTGGCTCTTTATTTGTCCTTTGCGTTATAGTTTTGTAGTTGCTGTAGGGATTACAACATACACCCTTAATTTTTCACAATTCATTACAGTTAATATTGATTTACTTTACATAAAATATTAAAAATTCCAGCTTTATACATATAGTTGTTTTACATGTTTCATCTATATCACATATATGATAAAGTCCATAAGACAATATAATAATTTTTGTTTTAATTATTTGAGTTATATGAAAATTAAGAAATAAAAATGTTATTTTGCATTTATTCAAATATTTTCCATTTCCAGTGCTTTTTATTCCTCTCTGAGAATCCAAATTTCTATTAGGTATCATTTGCCTTCAATCTGAAGAAATTCTTTAAATAGTTTACAATGTATATCTCCTGGCAGTAAATTTTCTTTAAACTGAAAATGTCTCCATATCAACTTCATTCTGTAAGGATATTTATACTGTACATAGACTGCCAGATTAACCCTTTTTGGGAACACTTTAAAGGTGTTATTTCATTCTCTCTTCTTTCCTCCATAGTTTCTGAGAAAGCAGCTCTTAATAAATCATTGTTCCCTCTCATGTAGTGTGTTGTTTCTCTAGGTGATTTTTATATTTAGCTTTCAAAATATGACTACATTATGGCTTATGTCTTGGTGTGGCTTCTGTGTGTTTATTCTAATTGGCTAGTTTCTGTCTTTTATCAAATTTGGGAATTTTTCAGCCATTATTTTCCAAATATTTTTACACACTGTTTTTTCTCTACCTTCTTTCTGGAACTCCAGTTGCTCATATTTTCAACAATTTGATATCATCTAAAAGGTACTTAAGGTTCTGTTCCCCTTCAAAATCTTTTTTTCTTAGAGCTATTGACATTAAATATCTTCTATTGATCTATCAAGTTTCCTTATTCTTGCCTATGCCACCTACATTTCGCTGTTATTGTAGATACTGTCTTGATCAGTTCTAGAATAGCAATTTATTTCTTTTAAAAATAATTTCTGTTTCTCTGCTGACATTCCCTATCTCTTTATTCATTGAATGTGTATTTTGTTTCTCTTCAATGAGGATAGTTGGAATAGTGACTTTAAAAGTCTTGGCTGCTAGTTCCAACATTTTGGTTATCTCAGGGTCAATCTCAGTTGATTTTCTTTGATCTTGAAAATATGTTTCAATTTCCTAGGTCTTTGTATATTGGGCTGTTTTCTTATTGTATCCTGAGCTTGGAGAACTTGAATTCTGTGATTTTTGTCCTAAGAGAATGGCAAATTTTATTTCTTGGTCAACAGGTCTGATTTTAATTCAGAATTTTTGTTTTTAGCCAAGTTGCTTTGAGTTGCCTGCATGTTTGTGGTTCAAAGATATATGTAGATAGAATTAGGACATCCTTTCTTTGTCTCTTTGCCTTCCGGATTTCTCCTACTTCTTAGAGGTCGTGAATAGCCGGGGCCAGAAGGCTGTGGTTTTTCCAGTGACATCCTTGTTGCTTCCCATACCATGCTGAATGCTTTGGCTCAAATCTAAAAGGCATGACAACACGAAATCAATTTGTTTAATACCTCTCCTCCGAGTGTGTACACCCCGCAAGATTCTGTCTACTTCTGTTCCCTCTTCAGTGCCTTCAGGTACCTGCTGTTTGTATTATGTTCAGATTTTATAATGATTTGCTGTGTGTGAGTCAGTCTGGTGAGATCTTACTACTTCCACACTACAGGAACCAGAATTACATTTTAATTTTTAAAAATGCTTTTTTAACGTTTGATTTTCAGCACTGCAACAAAGAAACCCATGTTCAGTATGAATTTTGTAACATTATCAGAAACCTGACATCATCATCATTTGGATTTTTTTACTCCTATATCCATTTAATATAATAGTAATAATATACCAGTATTATATTTGTGTATTTTTATTTTACTCACATCTACTAATTATGCTCTTTATGTTAGCTGATACTTTATTGTATTTTGATCATTTCTTTAATAATTCTGATGGTTCCTCCCAAAGGATCCTATATAATTTATAGATTGGATGGTTGTTCTAAATTCTTAACATTTTTTCTCTTCCTGCAAATTTTTGTCCTGTTCCTTTACTTTATGGAAAAATACCTCAAGAATGTCTTGCATGTCACTTATTCAAGTTTCCAAAATGCTATTTATAAATTTACTACCCTCAATATAAATTTTACTTCTTTTAAAATTTTCTTGTCATTCTTATTTTTTTTCATTTTATTTTTTAAAATTCCAAACCTTTTTTCATATGGTGTTTTAAAATATTATTACAGAATATCAAAACATTTTCTAAAATTACTTGGTGTTACTAAAGTAGAAAATTGGAGTGATATTAACTGAATCTTGAGGATAAGCTAAATATATTTTATGATACCATATTTTTATTTGTTTCATATTATTTTATATACAAACAGATATGTATGTAATATATACACTTGTGTGCATATATATGTATGTGTGTTGATATATGTTTGTTAGTGTACATATGTATACATGTATACATATATATGTATGAACACTGATTAAATGATGAGTATCAACCAGACTTAGTATTTATCAAGGCCTATGTTGTAATGTGGCGTATGGTTTGATCATAGTGGACAAAATCCTTCTCACAGATGCAATTGAGAAATAGATTAATGAACAAAGTTCCTGGCAGAATTCCCAGTTCCTAGAGAACTGTCATTTGTTTCATCTTTGTTCGACAGAAGTGGGATATTTTCCTTCTTCACTGAGTGGTTTTCTAATATTTTGAACAGATGAACTGCATGAAAACTGTAACCCCAAAACAAATTAGTCCTTAGTCTCTGTCTAATGTCTAATCAGTTCATGGATTGTGAGGTTTGTACATTTAAGGATACATGTTTTCCTATTGCCAGGTGTGAGAATCCATAACCCTTTCATATTTCAGTCTTAGAGGACTCATTTTAAGAGGAGTAGAGATTTCCTTAAAAGCTCTCAGAGACCCTGGAGAACAGAATCGGCCCAAGACTGACAAGGAAATTAAATCCTGTGATTCCCAGGATTTGCTACTTAGGCTGGTCTATGGGCTATATTCTTTGCAGCCAAACTGAAGTTTTTACGGTATGACATCTTTATAGTTAGAAAATCTGATGAATGGTTACATTTAATGTAGATGAGACACATATACTAACCACATTCCAAATATCCAGATTTGTGAGTTATAATGGGGAATGGAAAGTTTTTACTCCAACCAGAAAAAAAAAAATACCGTGATACACTCTAGAATTAGAAAATTACTAAGATTTATATTACCACTTATAAGGAATTTATTTTCTATTCTTAACAGAAATATTATCATGTATTTGCTGACTTAGAAAAAATACTAAACAAAAGGGGATATCCATGTAATGGCTTTCATATACTCCTTGAAAAATATATAAGCTAAAAGTCAAAGTTATTTCTGTGATAAGATAACACAAGGAGCAAATTTGGTTTTCTTCTTTTTGAAATTATTTATTTGTTTTAGATAAAATCTAATTTTCTCTAAAAGGAAAACTTACAGGAAGAGAAAAAAAAGTTAAGAATTTAGAACAACCATCCAATCTATAAATTGTATGGGATCCTTATTATTTAAGAAATATATCTCCGAAGGCTATAGCTGCCATAGATAGTGATTCCTCTAATGGGTCTGGGCAAAGTAAATTAAACACCTTCTGGGAAGTATTCAACATTCTAGAAGCCATGAAGAACATTCATTACTCATGAGAAGTACTCAAAATATCAATATTAACAGGAGTTTGGAAGAAGTTGATTCCAACCCCCATGGATAGCTGAGGGGTTCAAGATTTCAGTGAAAAAAGTAACTGCAGATATAGTAGAAATAGCAAGGGAAATAAATTTAGAAGTGGAGCCTGAAGCTGTGACTGAATTGCTGCAATCTTGTGATAAAACTTTTAACAGATGAGTTGCTTCTTACAGATGAGCAGAGAAAATGTTTTCTTTAGATGGAATCTACTCCTGGTGAAGATGCTGTGTGGATTGTTAAAATGACAACAAATGATTTAGAATATTACATAAATTAAGTTGGTAAAGCGGCGGAAGGGTTTGAGATCATTGACTTCAATTTTGAGAGAAGTTCCACTTTGGATAAAATGCTATCAAACAGCATTGCATCATACAGAGAAATCATTCTTAAAAGGAAGAGTCAATTGATGTGGCAGACTTCATTGTTGTCTCATTTTAAGAAATTGCCCCAGCCATGCCAACCTTAAGCCTCCACCATGGCTGTCATTCACCAGCCATTGACATCTGAGGCAAGGTCCTCTAAGAGCAAAAAGATTATGCCTTGTTGAAGGCTCAGATGATGGTTAGCATTTTTTAGAAATAAAGTACTTTTTTAATTAAGGTATGTACAGTTTTTAGACATAATGCTATTGCACACTTAAAAGACTATAGTGTAGTGTAAACATAGCTTTTATAAGCACTGGGAAACCACAAAATTTGTGTGACTCGCTTTATTGCAGTATTTGCTTTATTGCAGTGGTCTGGAACAGAACCCTCAATATGCCTGAGGTATGCCATAGTTTGGGGGTTTATACTTAGGTCTGTGATTAATTTTGAATTTTAATTGTATGAGATAAGGGAGATATGATGAGGTTTATTGATTTTTTTTCTTATGTACATTAAATTGTCCCAGCACCATGTGTTGAAAAGACTATACTTTTTCCATTGTATTGACTTTGCTACCTTGTCAAAAGTTAATTTGCCATATTTGTGAGAGTTTTAGGGGGACTTTTCTTCTGTTTCATTATCTTTTCTCCAATACAACACAGTCTTGATTACTGCTGCTTATATTTTCTTGAAATCAGGTCGTATGAGTCCCATCCTTAGCCCAAGCAGTATAAAGGAATACTGGGATTAGTGCTTAAGTATTCTTTTAGGCTGCTGGGGAGGAACTATGTTCTTCAATGTTAACAGATGGTATTGAGGATTAGACCAAAGTTTCAGGTTGTAATAACTGCACACTTACTTGTTCAGCTCAATTCTCTGTTCATATGACTTTGGACAGCCTCACTGGAGTGGCTTTTCTTGAAATTAGAGATTGATAGATGTTTTTAACACTTGAGGAACCAGATCTTTTATACATATATCAAGAATAATCATAATGATAATAATAATATTTTGCATTGTTTGTTGTGGAGCTATATAGTTTACAGAGTTCTTTCATTTGTATTATCACATCCAATTAAAATAAAAAAGCCTGCAGGATAGTACTATTTTCCCTATTTTAGAATAAGGAAGCTAATACTGAATTATTTATCAAAGATACATGCAGAAAATAACACCTTTATCATTTTGATGTCCATGGATTAAGAAAAAAATAAGGCATTAGCCAATTCAGTAGGAAATGACTTATAAGCAACACTTAGTATCATCAAAATGAATGCTTGCCTAAGGGTTAACTGAAAGAGGTACCTTTGACCAATCCAAAACTCTAGGTTGATACAAAGAACAAGTGGGTGGAAGTGGGTAGCACTGTATATGGCAACATAATTAGAGCTAATGAGATAAAATTCAGGGAATTATGGAGGAGGTCAAAGTTAACTGAATTGTGAAGTTAGTAGCAATTAGCAATAGAGCTACCTTTTTTGCTGAGTTTTAGAAAAAACATCTTTTATGAGTGAGAACAATTAGTTTATGGGGTTAATTTCCAGTAGTTGCTTGAGAGAGTGTTCCAGAAAAATGTTGTTTCTGAAGAAATGTAGCCAGCAGGGAGACACATCTGCATACGCGTGCACACACATAGCCTACTTTAGGTGAGTTTTAAAAACTGTTTTTAAATATATGCTATGTCCTGGAAACTGTCCATTAAGCTGAAAGATAATGATTTGTTTTTCCTTTCAATTTAGTCCTTTAAAATTTGGTAATGATAGTAAAACTTTATACTATATACACAATTAACATTTTCCTTCTCTGTATTTTTGTAAAATGTCACAGTGATAAATTAAAATATTTTCTTAAAATAGTCTATAAACCATTGAAAGAGTAGCAATAAAAACTATGCCAACTTTACAAGTTGGCTCTTCAGTTTTTCCCTAATTAAAAAATTGAATGTAAATTTTGCATTTCAAAGTCAGGTCATTTCCAACATTGACTCAATTTTATATAAATTTTAAATTACAAGTGATCACATTTTGGACAATTATGAAAAATTCTCTAGGAATAATATGAGAAAAACACAACCTATTTCTGATCCATTTGAACATTAAATAGTGTTTTTATAAAGTCTGCTGGGCAAAGCCTCTACTGGAGAAATCCTGTGTTATTTGCACACAGGAATTCATAGGGTCTATGAGAAAACTAGAGTAGCTTTTTCAAGCTATATTTGTTTCTCATGCACAGTACCAAGTCTTGGAATAGGAATAAAGGTGGAAAAACTCAAGTACAGTAAAAATACTGTTTATATATAGATAAATATATATATAATTTCTTTCTGTTTTCATGTACAATCTCTTGCTAACACGGGGGAAACAAGACTGAGGATGTTGATGATTTAATGAACATCCTTCCTCCTGTTAGAAATACAATTCAGAATCTCTCTAAATATAAGGTCAGTAGTTTATGTCCAGATGTGCATTATCACACACCTCTCCGTACACTAATTGTTCAAGATTAGAGTGCGTGGCTGGGATATGCCCCATCAGGGCTGCCAAAGGGGACACTATATGTTTGACAGGTACAGAGGTGGGAGTGGGCTCAAAGGACTATTACCATTTACTAATCTGACAGTGATTTCTGCTAAAAGTGGGGTGTGGTTAAGCAATAGTTAAAGAGCCCAGAAAATGAAGGCAATAGCTTAGGAGTTGGGAGTTTGGTATTCTTGCTGGGGGGTACACGGGTCCAAGAAACCTCGGGAGCGTGAGCAGCCCGGGGAACCTGGAGAGCTGAGATCAAATGGGATCTGGATGGTCAGGCGCTAACTCTACTGACCCTTCTTACACTCTCAACAGTCATTTCATCAGCTCTATTGATATTGCCTGTACATCCAGAACAATAGGAGTGATGGACTGTGAGTGAAACACCAAATTACTGCCTCTCTCTGGTCCTTGGCTTTGTATCAATACACTAGTGTCAGTAATACCCACTCAGCCTGCCTCAGCAAGGACCTGCTCGTGTGAGACGAGAACCCACATTTTGTATGGCAGGCTCATTGGATGAGAGGAGCAGTTATTTAAATAATTGAAAGGACAATACTGAATTGCATTTTTCCCGTGGATCGTGAGATTTGGTTTATTTGCTACCTTTCAAATGGATTAACATAGAATTCCCCAGGTTTAAAAAATAAAGAAAAAATGAATAAATACCCAGATAGGGTATTTTTATGTTTACGTTTTTATTTTTATGCTTGTAAGTATTTCATTGAAAACTTAGTGCAAGTCTGAACCCATCTTTTGGACATTTTCTATGTATTTTCTTCATTGCAATGAAGAAATGATAATGTATTTTCTTCATTGCAGGTCCACCTAATCATCTCGTGAAAGTGGTTTCTCTATGGAAAGCTTTGTTTTACTTCCTACAAATACATGCTTATCGCCTAAGGGATGCGTTATAGTCATTGTGGATGCACTATTTAGTATGTGGATTTCTCTGTTTCTGTCTTACAAAAACCTTGTCTGTGTACCCTTTCATACTGACTGTGTGTAGGATTAGGCGTCTTTATGTCCTTGTGCAGTAGTCTGAAGAATTGTTTTTCCCCCCAGCATAAACAAAAAAAACCCTATCCAGAAGAATAAACACAATTGAAGCAAATGGAAGATTCATTTAGGCCTATAGAACATAAAAAAGTGGAAAATGATAGGAGGCATGTTGATATTTTTCCCTTCTACGGCTGGGGCAAAAATGCACAAGATTCCCTTCGTGAACACCATTATGAACAGTATTTAAATGATCATGAATCCCAATGGAGAGGGAAATTTGTAAGTGTCCCTGTCACAACTCATGTTAGGGATTATGTAACATTATATTCTGTGCGTTAGGTTTTTGTTTTCGTTTTTGCCTGTTCACGTTCCTTTGTCTTAGTAACAGTCTCCTTGGGATGTGGGAGCCAGGTGATGGAGGAGGCAGATGCCATCACCCAGGTTCATGGATTGCTGGACCAGCATGTCAGCCATAGGGTTTCCTCATTTTCTGTCTGTCTGGGTCAGGGACTGAAGGACCTCATCCTACTTGAGCCTGCAGGGACTCATTTGTGGAGGTTGGGAGATCTGTTGAAAAGCTCTCAGTGGTGGCTCTTGTTTGTTACCAGAAGCCAAATCAGAGAGTAGCCACTGCCACCAGTACAACAAAGAGAAAGCAGTTGTGATTCCCTTTGACAGTTGCTTAGTGATTGCCCCAAAGCTGTTGGACTATGACTCAGCTGCTTTTCCAAAGTGTGACTGCACAGTCTTCTGATTTGGGGTAACTAGGCAGAGAGGCAGGTTCCTTTGTCAAGTGCAGGCACAATAAAGTTCCACACACCAAGTATCCACACCTTATAGGTGAAAATTTCTGTTGTGATTGACAATGTATGTACAGGCATGTGGTTATCCTCATATGATGAGTTCAATTCAGGAATACCAAGCACCTGGGGGATTGGGTGGGTATGTATTCAGAGACAACAAGTGGAGATAGCAATGCTGAGTCAGTAAATTGTGTTTATTTACTGCTTTCAGAGAAGCTTCTCAGTCATCTTCTCCGCAAATCAGCTGAGAAGTAGAAGTGGTTCAAGATCAGAAATGGAAAATTAGCCAATAGCAAAATAGGCCACTTGGACTTTGAAACAAATAGACACAGGAATCCCCTTTAGGGTAGAGGAGGAAACTGTTAAAGGAAATCACAAATTACTCAATCTTATCCCAACTTCTAGCTGCAGGGATTGAGAAACTCAGTGCAAAAAAAAATGTGGATATCCCTTAAATAGAATGATGTGCTGGGTTATTTGGGATTGGGGGAGGGTGAAATTTGTACTATAGTTAAAAGGGGTTCTGGTTATACTCTAGTCAGAAAAGCTGATTGGGTAAACTTGACAGTCTGTCCAAAGGGATCTGTGGATGGTGGGGATTCTGTTTGTAATTTTGAAGTTTCCAGTTTACAAGTGGATTACATCCTGCAGAACAGAGTGGAATTTACAGGTTTTTCCCAGATGTGGATCATGTGACTTTTTAAATTTTTTTTTTAATTATCAGAGCTAACTAAATATCATCAGCCTGAAGAGTTGATGCTGCCACAAGTTCACACACGTTTTAGTTAACCTGGACCAAATCTGGTTTATAATAATAGGTGAAGAAGATGATTTTTATCTTAAATAAACCTGAAGTTGAATCTAGCCTATCAAAACTGGCTAGTAAATACATTTCATTCAACTGTATAAAGTCACAGATAAAGTGGAAAGGGTTCTTGCAGGATTTTGAAGCGTCTAGTAGTCCTTTATAGAAGAAACTATGGGTGATCAGAAAGGTTTAGGTGTATTTTGTTGATCTTTTCATTTGGGTTGTTACGATGACTGATTTCTTTTTGACATTTAATGGAAAGCATTTAGAGATGCAAGCACCCAATGTCTTTGGATCAGCCCTACACAATCAATTTTCCCACCTCAAATGCCCATAGTGCCCCCACTGAGAAATACCGGGAGACTTAAGAAAACCCCAAGGGCCAAAGAAGTGTCTGAAATACCTCATCTGATCAGATCATAATAACAGAGTGTGGCCCAAAGACCAGGACAAGAAATCATTGGCCCCAGAAAATAAAATATCATCTTTATCTAGGGCTTCAGGGGCCCAGACTTAAGGAAAAGAAAGGAACATCTAGTGAACATACATTGGGTGACTTTTCCACATTGAATAGTTCCATCTGTTCAACAACCTTATGAGAAAAGGGAGATTGCCCTCTTTTACAGACAGGAAAACTAAAGACAGAAAAGAGAATAACTTGCCCAAGGGCACAGAGCTAATAAGTAGCAGATCCCAGGATGAGAGCACAAGACCTAGGGGCAGACATCAGAAACCTCTCCACCCCTTTTCAACCAGGGCAACCTCATGTAACATAAGGCACTTCTAAGTGAGTTTCATTTAAAGAAATGAAAAGGGAGCCTCAGAGCTAAGAAGTTATCATTGGACCATGTTTTCTTGACTGTGTAAACTAGCTATGAAGTAGAGTTGTTTTTCTAATGGGAATGTGATAAAAGTATTTGAACAATTTATATTCTTGCCAGGGGATCTCGTTACCATGAAATTATTTTTGCAATTCTGTCTTTATGATAAGCCAAGGTCTTTTTATTCTCCTGTTCGTTTGTTTATGTTGGTCTACACTGAATACTAAGAGAATGGTGTCGTTTTTATGCCAATCCTATAGACATAGTTACTGAAGAATTAGAAATGATTAGCCTCACAGCCATCTGAAAATGTACTGTTAAATAGTAAGAACTAATTCTGAAAGCTGGAAACTCTTATGAAAAGCCTGTTACTGTAATTGGCTTTTGTGCAGCAAATGGAGTATGTTCCTCAGGGCTTTGTAGGGAAATGAAATAAAGTGAATAAAAACTATATTACCATTCCTTAAAGTACTTTTAACTACTTTGTGTAGTCTAGTACTTCAGAGATACTTGCCAACATTATGGCCTCCCCCACATGTCTCATTCATTTGTTTCTCTTATTAGAATCGAGTAAACAGATCACTGAAGAACATCAGAGAGCACTAACTTAAGGATCTACCTTATTAGATTGTTTTGCAGTAAATATAATATGACATTCACTTCTTTATCAGAATGAATGTTAAGCCGTTAATTTGTATTGATATAACCTTTAGAATGACTCCGATCTTGCAGTTTTAATGCATTCTAATCTTTCACCATATATATCTTTAAAATGTTTCCATCTGCATTATTCCTTCCATGTGCAAATTCCATCTCTGTACAATTTGATGATTGCATAGTGCCATTATTAATCATGAGGCAATCACACATCTTGATGATGACTGAAATTCCCACCTACCATTTGTTTAGAAATGCAGGAAGAATGGTGTATTTTTATGGTTGATCATAATATCCTAGAAGGAAGTCACATCTTATATGGGGCTAGTGTGGACAGTCTTCAAGCTCCCCTTTAGTTTTGAGAGACTAATTTTTTATTTCAAGCTTTGAAGGGAACTGTAATGTGTAAATGATAAAATTTTACCATGTATTAAGACCCATGTATTGAGACATAATGATAAGCTATAAATGATTAATAGTTGATCTCTACTAATTGATCCTCCAGCGAGGGTTTTGAAGCCTCTATTGGAGAATATGCAGGCAGTGGAGGTGTGGTTAACTTCAGGACCTCATTTTTGTTGGTCATAGCTTCCAAGCCTCAGTGTCAACCCCCAAAAGTGTTGCTGTAATAGTGGAAGACTTTTCTCTGCCACTGATTTTGAGGCACTGAGGGCTTGACTGGGCATCTCTATACAAGAAACTCAACTACCATTCTCTCACCTGGGAAATACTGTATCTGCTGCTGCTTAGGTACGTCTTTCACACGTGGATAAACCCACCTATTGAGCTCAGAATTTTCTATAATACCTTTTCAATTTTAGTTGGTAAGTGATATATCCATATTTCTAAGTCTGACCCTTAGGCTTGGGAATTTATTTAGTATTTAGTTGCCTAACTAAATGTCAGTATCCTCTTGAGTGGTTATTTTGTAATTTCTGTATTTTGTAACGGTAAAGTGTAATTCCTTTATCACTTAGGAGTTGATTCTTTAATGTGGTCACTTTGCATTTAGATGTCTTATGTTTAAGCTCAGTGTTTACTGAGGAGCATTTAGCACTAAACAGTTTTTGTTTTCAAAGTTTACTAAATATCTGAACTATATTACCCTGTAATATGGTATCTATAGCACAAGTAACAGTTGAAGTTATATTGATTTTAAGTCCCCATCATAAATGTCTGAAGTCTTCTTCTCTTTTGAACAGTGACTTGTGACATAAGGTTAATAATATGAAGGGATTTTGGTCTTTCATTTCCTTTTTTCTTTTGTGGTAAGTTATTGACACTCCAGATATTAACTTTCTGGAACTCTGAACACCCTTCTCTATGCCTCAGAGACTCTCTCGTCTCGAATCTATTGTTTCTCTAGTTTTTCATTCAATCCAACCTTCTCTTAGCCTATAGCTATTTACTTTCTTCTCTATCTGGTAACTTATTTGGAGAGCTATTAAGAATTGAAGTGCATTCTTTTTTGGTGTTACCTGTCTTTATTCTTTTAGTAACTTCTCAGGTCAACTCTTACCAGTGAAAGTGGCATAAGTTTCTTCTATAAAACAAAAATTGAGTTATACTTATCCATCATACGTGTAAAAACCACAATTCTATGTATTTTCTGGAACTGAAAAGTACAGAAACAGACAAGCCAAACAGAATGTTGGGAAATAAACAAACAAATAAAATAATAGCAACAATAACAACGTGCAAGGAAAGTAGAAACACAGAAATTTAAAAGGACCTAGGCCCGGAAAGTGTTTTCCCCTGCATTATATGTCTTTGTGTGTGTATGATGACAACTTACACATAATAGCTGCTAAGTGAATGCTATTCCCCTTCCTGAGCTGATTCCAAGTTACAGGAGAAACAAAAAGAGTAAGTGTTACTGGATCTTATTTCCACCCTATCTTTATTCGATCAATTTGAAGCAGACTTAGAATTAATAATCCACAAGTCCATGGAGATAGAATAGGAAATCCTAAAATTCTTCCAAATCTACCATAGTTCATAGGAAATCTGCATCATAGTTCAAAGGAAATCTGCATGTCACCTGAGGTCTACAACTCATGTCATTCTGATAATTTATAAACACTGCCTTACATTCTTTTCTCTAAATAGAGATATAATTCACATACCAAAAAATTCACCATTTTAAAGTGTATAATTCAGTGGTTTTTAATATATTCACAGAGTTGTGCAACCATCATAACTATCTAATTCCAGAACATTTTCAGCAACCGAGAAAGAATCCACATACCTGTTAGCAGCCACCCCTTCTCCCCCCTCACCCTGACACCTACTAATGTATTCATTATCTCCATTGGCTCACCTACCCTGGGTATTTCATACAAATGGAATCATGTATGTGGTCTTTGAGACTAGAGTCTTTCACTTAGCATGTTGTAGCATAGATCAATAACACAGTTCCTTTTTTATGGCAGAATTATATTCCATTGTGTAGATATACTACATTTTGTTCATCCATTGATGGACATTTGTGTTGTTTCCATCTTTTGGTCATTATGAGTGTATTATGCTATGAAAATTCATAGACAAGTTTTGTTAGATAAATATTTTCAATAATCTTGACTATATGGTAACTTTGTGTTTAACTTTTTGTGGAACTAAGTGTTTTCCACAATGCAGTTTCCCACTATCAGTGTGTGAAAGTTTCAGTTTCTCCAAATCCTCCTCAACGTTTGATCTTCACTTTTTTATTATAGCCACTAGAATGAGTGTGAAAGTGTATTTCACTGCAGTTTTGAATTCTGTTTCTCTCCTGGCTAATCATGTTGAGCATCTCCTCATGTGATGACTGGCCATTTGAATATCTTCTTTGGAGAAATGTCTATTCAAATTCTTTGCCCATTTTTATAATTGGATTGTCTTTCTGTTGCGTTGTAAGTGTTCTTTATTTATTCCGCAAATATTTTCTCTCATTATGTGGACTGTCTTCAATTTCTTGATGATAGTGTCCTTGATACACACAAGTTTTTAATTTTTATGAATTCTAATTTGTCTATTTTGCCTTTTGGTTAGTTTTAGTTGTGGTTTAAGATATACCCACCTAATCTCAGGTCAAAAATATTTACCCCTATGATATCTTCTAAGATTTTTTGAGACTTATTTCTTATATATTGGTCTTTGATCCATTTTGAGTAATTTTTGTATGGCATGAGGTTGGTGTTCATCTTTTTGGAATGTGTATATCCTGTTGTCTCATTTTTGAAAAGACTATTTTTTTCCCCATTGAGTGGTTTTTGGCACCATTGTTGAAAATCAATTAGCATAATTCTTTGGGTTTATTTCTGGGCTGTTATTTCCATTGGATTGATTTATATGTTTATCCTTATTCCAGTACC
Organism: Leucopleurus acutus; assembly: GCF_964270905.1. Taxonomy (NCBI): domain Eukaryota; kingdom Metazoa; phylum Chordata; class Mammalia; order Artiodactyla; family Delphinidae; genus Leucopleurus; species Leucopleurus acutus. Next base: position 51,164,233 of record NC_139156.1, read on the forward strand.
ACATGTCTTTTTTGGAGGGAAAAATTTAACTCATAACAAGTCCCTCTAGTGAGCTCTTATTTTCAGTTATTGTTCTTTTCAACTCCAGAATTTCTATTTTTTTCTTCTTCTTCCTCCTTGTTCCCTTTTCCTTCTTCTCCTTCTTCCCCTTCTCCCTCTCCTCCTCCTCCTTTAATCTCTCTCACTTCACTGCTTTCTCTATTTGGTGAGACATCATTCTCATACTTTTCATTAGTTCTTTAAATATCATTTCCTTTAGCTCTTTGAACATATCTAAATACCCGAGTAACTCTTTGTCTAATAAGTGCAGTGTCTGGGCTTTCCATAGGGAAAGTTTTATTGATTTTTTTTTTTGTCTGGTTTATGGGCAATACTTTCTCATTTTCTTGCATGTCTCATTTTTGTTGTTGTTGTTATCGCAAAAACAAAGCAAATGGAAAGTTTAAATAACATAATTGCAACTCTGAACATCAGATATTCCTCCTCCCCAGGGTGTTATACTTGCTTGCTGTAGTTGATGTTGTTATCTTTAACACCTTTTATTAACAAATTCTTTAAAATCTGTATTTGTCAGGTATGGCCACTGAAGTCTGTGTTTGGTTAGCTTAGTGCTCAACTAATGATTGGAGAGAGATTTCCTTAAACCTGTAGCACTCGCAAGTCTTTCTCTTTGCCAAGAGGTCCTATACGCGTGTTGGGGCACAGCTTCAGCGTGGCAGTCGGAAACTTCATTAGTCCTTACTTCCCACTAATGCAGAGCCTCATGGTTAACCCGACTGAGAGTGTAAGGCTTTTGCACGGTTGCTGCTGAGCTGGGGAGTGGAGGATGTGACCAGATAAAGTGGTGCAAAGATCACTGTTCTTACTGAGATTCAGCTCTTTTTCTTGCATAAATGCTCCTCCAGTTGCTGCAAACCTTTGGTCAATTTCCAGAGTTCTGAAAAAGTTGATTCTAATAATTTGGGGAGTACATTTTTAGAGGTTCTCGTTATGCCATTTTCTGTGATAGCACTCTCTGATGTGCTTGGGCTCTCAGGTTCATTTCAGGTTTATTCTTTCTGTATCTACAGAGACCCTCAATGTTTTCTACTGCTGTTCCCCTCGGTCTTGTCTCTACCAACACAGATGTGGCTTTCATTCGATTTCTTTTCCAGTGCACATATGCACACACATCACTCATGCCAGCTGTTGCAGATTTGGTTTCCCAGGAAGAAAATCCTGCGATAGAGATTAACATACAGGATGTTGATTTAGGAATGCCCCTGAGTTCAATACCTGTGGAGGGGAGGGAATGGATGCAGGCTTGGACAGAGGTAGAAGATGAGCTGTAATGTACTTTAAAAATATATATATATTTATTTTCATACAATTTTAAAGGTTATTTTCCATTGTACTCTTAACAAAGTCCTCAGCACAACCCATAGGAAGCTCTGTAGCTGTGATGTCCTTTCAGAATTATTCTGAATTAGGTCCAGTGGGCTGGGACTTTGTACCCTTGCATTGAATAGTCACGGATGCAAACTTCCCATGACTTTGGGCAAGCATCTGCAAAGTCCCTTTTGCCATGTAAGGTAACATATTACAGCTTCTGGAGATTAGGGTGCAGGAATTTTAGGGTTGCATTGTCTTACCTATAACACAGTCTACCAATATACCTTTTGTGAGTTGCATATTTATGAATACGTAAATTTCCCATTTTTCTATTGGTTAGACAGTCTCTTTCTTACTGATTACAGGAGATTTTTTATTCAGAGGTCCCCACTGTTATACAAACTAAATCCATTACTAAAATATGTCATGTTAAATTTTTGAAAGTAAACTATATTTCATTATTTTAAGTGAGAAAAAGAGTAATGCACTGCAACACTATTAAAAAATTTCCCCAGATACCACCAAAACACTTTAACACATTCATTTGACAATTCGTGAAACATACATGCACAATATAAAATATTTAGAAAGTAATTACCTAATTATTCAATAACAAATGAAGTCATTAATGTGCACTTTTGCATGGTGTTACAAATGCACTGAAAAATATCAAATATGAATTATATTTTTCTTCTATAGTGCAAAAAACAAATACTGTAAGTTAACAGTGAAATATTATGTTAAAGAGACATAAAAAATGCCAATGATATTTAGCTAGAAAAGTCATAAAATTTTAACTCACCTACTGAAGAGCTGCCTGAATGGAGTTTGGTAGTTACTGGAAGGAGACAGATACAATAGATACCTGCTTTTTCGTGCTTGGTGAAAGTCTGGAATTGTGAGCAGGTGAAAGAGTGAGTAAAACAGAATGTAGGTAATGTGCCTCCTTGTCTGCACCTGCAACTAGGGAAGCGGCAGACTTCCTTTTCTTGTCACTCAAGAGTCTGGAAGTGGATGGCTATGAATCACTGAGTGATATCACCCTCCACCATAATCTCATTAATTCTGGACTTGGATCAGCTCTAAATTATATGTCATCATTTAAATCATTTGCAGGTGTTTTGGCCTCACTAATTTATCAGTGGCACTATAGACTTTTTTATTTCATTTTTTCCTTTTAACATTTTTATTTTAGTGTAACATACACAAATCATAAGTTTACCGCTAATGAATTGGCCAAAAATAAATGCAGTTGTGTTGTCATCAATCAGGTGTAGAAAGAGAATATTACCATACTTCAGAGGCCCCTCTAAGACCCTTCCTAATTACTAGCCCCCCTCCTAAAGTATCCACTCCCTTAGCTTCTTCCACATTAATTATTCTTTATTCCATATTAATTATTTCTGTCACTTTATTTTTGTCATTAATTATATATGTGTATGTATATATTAATTATATAATTAATTATACATTAATTATATATGTGTATGTATATCTATTATATATTATATCTATCTATATATATACAGAGAGAGAGAGAGAATCAAACACTCCATATTATCTTATATGTATTCTAGTTATGCACTGCTGCTAACATATCACCTCAAAACTTAGTGGCTTACAGTAAGAATTCTCAATGAAATGGAAAACTCCAGGGGTAAAAAGCAAAGAGGACATGGAAAACCAGAGCAGTACAGGAACAGGCAACCTAACTGGCAGTGTGGAGCTGGGGAGATTGTTGCCAACATCAGTAATCATGGTGCTGAGATTTGAACAGTCTCATGTGGATGAGGGAGGGACTTCTATAAAGAGAAGAGCTGGAATCCAATTTAACTAAGGCATTACTTGCAAATTTTGAAGAATGTAGATTGTTTGTGGTGGATGCCATAATTGCTTGGAATTCAGGGTGGACAGGTAGGGAGACAGGGGAAGCCATGGCATTCACAGTGTGTCTGTTTCTCCACTCTAGATCAGAACATCCTGCAGTTCTCCATGCTGTGGTAAGAGCTTACATTTCCAGAGTCCTTGCTGTGTGTCAGGCACTGTTCTAAGAACTACACATGTGTTAGCTCACTGACATTTACTATAATTAATTGAGGAAAGCATTATTATTATTTCTACTTTACAGATGATGAGTCAGGGCACAAAATGGTGAAGTCATTTGGCCAAGGCCATGTACATAAGAAGATGTGAATCCAGCATTCAAACTGGAGCAGTATAACTCCAATATAGTTTTTTCCATTTGTTATTTTTGAGAAATTTCAAATACATAGGAAAGTTGAAAGGATCATACAGTGAACATCCATATACCTAGGGGGAGTTGTTTTGTGTAATTTTGCTGAATAATGTGTTTCAGACATAATGACATTTCACCTCTAAATAAGAGGGTATTCTCCTGCATATAATGATGATGCCAGGATTATAACTAAGAATTTAAGACTATATCACATCAGCTAATATCTAGAACATACCCAGATTTTCCCAATTGCCCTCAAAAGTGCATATTTTATAGCTGTTCTTTAAAGATCAAGATTCAGTCAAGGTTCACAAATTACCTGAGACTTGTATGTCTCCTTAGAACAAGTTCTCCGTCTTTTTTCTTTTCTCACAATATTGACTTTTTGAAGCATTCAGGCTAGTTGCTTTGAATTTCCCACATTCTGAATTGGTCTCATTTTCTCATGGTGCTGTATAAATGGCTCTTCTATAAAGCCTGGGTTTTATCTACTATGTTACTTTTCCTCTTCTTTAGGCCCTGAGAACTGAGTCACTTACCAAGGAGGCATTTATTTAAACATTAGCGTTGCTTCTTTATCCATGAATAGAATAGGTAATATTTTAAAATGTAAGATTATCTTTGGTAATCATCACAGTGACTGACACCAGGGCCTGATTTTATTGAGTATGTTAGAAACTTTTAAAGGACAAGTTCGGCCATTGGCTGGCCTCTGAATCTTTCCCAGTGACCATATGGGTGGTAGATAGTTCTGCTGCTGTGTATAGTGAAAATGAAGTAATATCCAAGTGCCTGCCTACTGCTACACTTGGTTCTACATGTGTGAGTCTGTTTCTGTGTGGGCATATGGGGTGTGTGTGTGTGTGTGTGTGTGTGTGGCTGCATGCATGCATGCACTCACCTGCACACACTCATCAGCTCCTCACAAAAACCTTGTATTGTCGGTATTATCATCCCATCTTATAGAGATGCTCAAAACCATTATTTGCAAAAGATTTCCTCATTCTAAAGCCTATGAGAGTTCCAAAATTCAAAATGGTAAAAGATTTCACCTCATGCCGATTTTGATTGGCTATTAGTGGCTGAATAGAGTACAGTCTTGAGGATTCTGAGGACACACCTTATCCCAGTGAGAAAAAGTGCCATGGAAAATATTCAATATCAACCATGAGTCCCCAGGAAGATAGATGCTAGTACCTATGAAAAATATTTGAGAATGTCACCTGACCCCCAATGAGCAAGCGAAGTCTAGCAGGTTCCTATCTAAGAACACCATTTCTTTCCTCCTCCAAAGACAGTCCTGGGTCCTCTAAGATTTTATCAATACAAGGTATCCAGGGGTTGAGGCCCTAACTCTTCAGGTAACACGCATGTTGAAGGGCTGGGGTGACATCTGAAGTTGGTGAGGGGGATTAAATGAGGTTCATAATAGCTCCTTAAAGTAGACAAGAGGTTATTATTTACACCTGACTAGAAATAATTGCTATGTAATGGCCCCATAATGGATCCTCCAAAAGATTCTACACGAGAGAGCAGTTAATGTAAAACAGCTTCATGGGTCATTTAGATGAAATTCACATTTTTTGTGTGAGTGAGAAGTGCTGAATAGATGCTTTCTATTGAATTCTTCTTAGAGAGCTCCAGACCCGTGGAAAGAAAAGCAACTTTGTAGGATGCCTTCTCCAGGCTTCAGTTACCCCACTGTACTGAAGGCATCATGACACGGTAGAGTTATTCCCTTAGAAACAAATGATAATTAGGAATGGAAGCAGATGATTTGATTGCATTAAGTCTGAGGTAATTAGAGACATAATTTGATTCCCTGTAATTTGGCTATTACATAAGAAGTCACCAACAAAGCGATAGATGCCAGTATGAAAGGGTGTAGGGAAAGCTGAAAATTTACTCTTCATCCTTTTTCAAATCCTGCCGCTCTCTGCCTTTTCCCAACCCAAGGCATCATTTTGGCACTGAAACTATCATGAAGGCTTTTGTTCAGGTGTCTCTCTGCAACTTCCTAATATGGTATTTCACCAGTTACCTTACCTGAACTCAGTAGTCTAACCCAGTGAGGCAGGGAAGCTCATTTCATACTGATTTTATATTTGTAGTTGACATTTAGTGAGGTTAAATGATTGGGCCATTATTACCTGAATTTGAAGAGACAGAACAGTAATTAAAAGTTTTTTCCCCTCTACATTATGCTAAGTGTAGACGTCAATGTGAAAAATAACACATTATAAAGAAATGTTGGGTAACCCAATGGAATGTATTATCATATAGTTCCAAAGGCTTTTGCCCCTTTTCACTTCATTTTTTTTTCATAAATGCATACTCATTCCCTCAACCACAAACAGGAACATTCCCTTTGACTATGGCAGGTCTTAGGGATCCAGGAATTATCTCATTAAGGCTATTATCGTCTGTTACACCACTTGGTGTTTGGGCACCCTCCCATCACCAAAATGACCTTGAAAACAAATGTACAGTTTAAAAATTTTTTTCTCCAGCTAAAGGTGACATTTTTAAATTGTATGTAAGAATCACTTGAGGAACTTAAGACAACAGGTTCCTAGAATCTGCTCCCAGAAAATGAAACTCTGTTGGTCTTCATCTAGGACTCAGAAATATGCATCTTTTACAAGTACCATGGCAGAATATAATTCAAGTTATTTTCAAAACTCAGAAATGCTGCAGTTAGAGGGATAATAGAAATTGCTAATGGGAAATTATAAATGCACTTAATCTTTCAAAACTTTGTAGCTAGTGTCTTTCATCTATGTTCTTGTGTCTCTTTTCATAAGTTTCTTCCTCACAACTATATTCCGAAGAGATCTCTCTAACATCTGTAATCTGGTACCAACCTAGGACAGGCCATAAAGATGTGACTAGTAGTTACCGTATTGGACAGAACAGTTCTAGAATCCCAGAATGTGCTTGTCCATATACCACTAGGCTTTCTTCCTTTATTGGATGACCCTCTCTGAGACATTATAGCTCAAATGGGTACTTTAGTACCAGTTGGAAGTTCACTTCCTTCTTCAATTACTGAATCATATTTGAGCTTCAGTTCAGTATTGCCATCTGTAGTATGATACTATAAACCTTATTTGCCAGAGATTTTCAGAATATCACTTGAGATCAGACTTTTTAAAAAATAGGCTTCATTTTACAGCAGTATTAGGTTTACAGAAAAATTGAGCAGGCAGTACAGAGTTCCCATATACTCTCTCTCCCAATTACTTACTCCCCCAGTTTTCCCTATTACTGTCATCTCCATTAGTGCATTATATTTGTTACAATTGATGAACCAATGATAATACATTATTATTAACTAAAATCCATACTTTACATTAAAATTCATTTTTTGTGTTGTATATTTCTATGGGTTTTGACAAATACATAATGTCACACATTCACTAGTACAGTATCATATAGAGGTTTTACTGCCCTAAAAATCTGTGCTTTGCTTACACATCTCTCCTGGACCCACCCAACCCTTGGTGACCACTGATCTTTCATATCTCTATAGTTTGTCTTTTCCAGAATGTCTTATAGTTAGAATTATATAGAATGCAACATTTTCAGACTGCCTTCTTTCATTTAGTAATATGCATTTAAGATTTAAGATTTCATGGGTTGATAGCTCATTTTTATTGGCTGTGTCAGGTCTTAGTTGCGGCACGCCGTCTCTTCATTGTGGCGCGCGGGCTTCTTTCTGGTTGTGGCGGTGGGTTTTCTCTTCTCTAGCTGTGGTGCCCGGGCTCCAGGGCACGTGGGCTTTGCAGTTGTGGCTCACAGGCTCTCTAGTTGAGATGCGCGAGCTCAGGAGCTGTAGCAGGCGGGCTTAGTTGCCCCGCGGCATGTGGGATCTTAGTTCCCTGACCAGGGATCGAACCCGAGTCCCCTGCATTGTAAGGCAGATTCTTTACCACTGGACCACCAGGGAAGTCCTGCTCATTTATTTTTATTGTTAAATAATATCACATTGTGTGGATGCACCTCATTTTGTTTATGAATTCAGCTAGTGAAGGACATCTTTGTTGCTTCTAGTTCTTGGCAATCATGAATGAAACTGCTATAAATATTCAGGTAAGGTTTTGGTGTGGACGTAAGTTTTCAATTCATACGGGCAATACCTAGGAGAATGATTACTAGATCATGTAGTAAGCCCATGTGTTGCTTTGTAAAAACTGCCAAAATGACTTCCACAATGACTGTGCCATTTCATATTCCCGTTGGCAATGAATTACAGTTCCTGTCGTTCTACATCCTTTACAACATTTGGTGTTGTCAGTTTTGAATTTCCACCAGTCTAATACGTATATAGTGGTATCTCGTGGTTTTAATTTGCAATTCCCTAATGACATATTGTGTCTAGAATCTTTTCATATGCTTATTTTCCATCTGTATATCTTCCTTGGTGAGGTGTACAGATTTTTTGCCCATTTTTTATTGGGTGGTTTGTATTCTCATTGTTGAGTTTGGTTAAGTCTTTTATCAGTATGTGTCTTGTAAAATTTTTTACCACTCTGTGGTTTGTCTTTTGTTTCCCTGAGGTGAGTTTTGTGTAAAGTAGAATTTTTTAATTTTAATGAAGTCCAACTTATCAGTTGTTTCTCTCATGGATTATGTTTTGGTGTTGTATTTAAAAACTCATTGCCAATCCCAAGGTCACCCAGATATTCTCTTATGTTATCTTCTAAAAGGTTTGTGTTTTACATTTAGGTCTATGATCAAGTTGGAGTTAATTTTTGTAAAACGTGTAAGTTTTGTGTCTAGATTCGTTTATTTGCATGCGGATGTTCAGTTGTTCCAGCAGTATTTATTGAAAAACTATCCTTTCTCTGTTGAATTGCCTTTGCGTCTTTGTCAAAGATCAGTTGATTATATTTCTGTGTGTCTATTTCTGGGCTGTCTATTCTGTTCCATTGATCTATTTGACTGCTCTTTCACCATTGTGACACTGCCTTGATTACTATAGCTTCAGTAAGTCTTGAATAACATTAGTCCTTTGACTTTGTTCTTCAGTATTTTATTGGCTACTCTTGGTCTTTTGCCTTTAAACATAAACTTGAGAATAAGTTTGGCAATATCCACCAAATGATTTGCTGGGATTTTGATTGGGATTGAGTTGTATTTATAGACCAAGTTGGGAGGAACTGACATCTTAATATTGAGTCTTCCTATCTACGAACATGGACTATCTCTGCATTTATTTAGATCTCCTTTGATTTGTAAAATTTACAGTATTATTGTTTTCATCATATAGATCCTGTACATATTTTGTTAGATTTATACTTAAGTATTTAATTTTTGGTACTGATATAAATGGTATTGTGTTTTTACTTCCAAATTCCAATTGTTCATTGCTGGCATATAAGAAAGCAATTGATGTTTGTATAGTAACATGTATCCTGCAAACTTGCTATAATCACATATTAGTTTCCGGAGCATTTTTCTTTTTCTTTGGGATTTTCTACATGGGAAATTATGCCGTCTGTGAACAAGGAAAGTTTTATTTCTTCCTTCCCAATCTTTATGCTTTTCCTTTCCTGTCTTTTCTTACTGTACGAGTTAGGACTTTCAGCATGATGTTGAATAGCACTCATTAGAGAGTACATCCTTGTCTTGCTCCTGATCTTAGGGGTATAGCATCTAATTCCTTGTCATTAAGTATATTACCTGTAGGGTTTTGTATATATTCCTTATCAATTTAAGGAAGTCTCCCTCTATTCCTAGTTTGCTGAGAGTTTTTATCGTGAATGAGTGTTGGATTTTGTCAAATGCTTTCTCAGCATTTATTGATATAATCACGTTTAGCCTGTTGATATGATGGATTACAGAGAATGATTTTCAGATGCTAATGAAAGGGTATTTTAAATGTAGTTTCACACACAATGCAACATTTGAAGACCAGGCTTTTTATGTACATTCCCTTGAACAAAAATCTTATCAGATACAAAGAGTAATAGGGAGGGTACTTGGGAAGGAGAGAAAGCCGGAGGGGAATCGGCTCCTGTTCCCATTGCATGCTCCGTTCTAGGAGCATTCCTTGCTTTATGTTAAACAAAGAAAAACTTGTTTTACATATGCCAGTATAGTTATCTTTAGTCATCTAAGATTCCCTTAAGAAACAAGAGAGGAGAAGAAAGACCTCATATTGTATCATTTGGTTTATTAGACTTTTATCGCCCTTTCCTTTAGAATCGGAATATCAAGGTTGGTTCCAGAATTTTAGAATTTTAGATTTTACAACTGAAGAAAATCAAAGGGTTTAATTTTTTTTTTCAAATTTGGCCAACTGAGGTTTTGCTTTGCTGGGTTTTAGGACAAATTGTGGAGGGCAACTTAAGATGCAAGAAGAAGATATCACAGCTCTTGAATTGTCTACAACTTTAGAAGAGTAGGGCCTCAGATGGTTAACTGTATCATCTTTATACTTTATACTGCAAACTAGTAGTGTGGGTCATGCAGATCACATTCAAAGTTAAAGGTGGTCTTTCCTAAGAAAAACAGTTTGGTAATGTAATTGTATTGTATTTGTGATCTCACAAATATGCTTTAAACTGTGCTAAGAACTGTGAGATATAAATGGACAGGAAACTAAGATTGCCATCATCATGACGCTGGCAGTCTATTTGGGGAGACAGAATTAAATGGGAATTACCCAGACAGGAACTAAGCTTTATATGAGCTTTATACCATCCAGTTGCAAAACAGGTGTTACAGAAAATAAACATCTAAAAGAGTCAGGAAAGTGAAACCAGAGTAGGCTAGAGAAGAGAAGGAAGACTCTAAGAGAAATGGGGATTTGATTTGCGTTTGAAGGAAGAGTAGAATTTTAGGCAGGTGGAAAAGGTATTCCAAAAACTTTTGAAGAAAAAGACAGCACAGAGGTGATTTGTGACTTTCCTATGCCGCTTCTAAAGCATCCCTCTTCCTACCTCATAAATAGCTTTGCTTCTTTGTGGCTCACATCTCTGACTGTGTCGGTCTCTTCATCTGTTAGGTATGAACAGATGAAGAGAGTGACACATCTGAATCAATCACCTGATTGTTCCTTCTCATTTTTTTTTACACATGATCACATAGCTCACAGCTTCCTCTCAGTCCTAACCATTATCCTCATCAGAATGAATTCCAAGTACAGATGCACAGTCATTCTAGAAATCTGCAACTTTGTTGCAGGACCATCAGCAATATCCTCCTTTTTCAGCCTATCTCAGCCAGAGAGCCTGTGATCATATCCTTCTAAGCTAGAGTCTCTGCCCTAAAACCCCCGCCTTCTAGCTCCCTTGCTGCAGCGCTTCCTTTAAACGCCTCTTTAACTTCCTCACTACCACTCCTTTCACTGCTCCACTTTCCACAGGACTGCTCGTAGGTTCACTCACACGGCTTGGATTCCATGGCTCAGCATCACAATCATACTCTTACAGGTCCTTGGCTAGCAACTGCTTTCCCTTGCTTCGTCACAGGGAAACACAAAACTTGGCTAAAGTTGACACAAAACTAAAGAGATTTCTAATCACCAAAAATGTACAATTACGTTGCCTTTGGTATGCATGCAAAAGTTGGGGCGGGGTGTGTTGGGGGGGGAAGTCAGACCAAACTGCTCGGAGTAATAGTGCCAGCTAAGTTTGCTCAAGAAGGAGAGTTGAACTAACATTTTGTGATGTCTACTATGTGCTAGGCATATTACGTATGAAGTTTAATTCTCAAAAGAATCCAGTGAGATAGGTGTTATGCCCATAACACCTTAAGGCTCAGACAGGTCAAGAAATTGCCCAGAGATACATGGTAAACAGAGACACAGTTCCTGAGAAATGTTAGTTGCCTCTGCTTTGCTGTTTTCTGTAACTACAGAAGTCTCTTCCTTAAGAGAGTCTTCTGGCATCTTGACGGTGAAGCTTATCTCATAAAGAAATTCTTATATTCAGTGTAAATAGCACTCTTTTGACGTTGGCTGTCTCATCTCTTTCATAATTCTAGGTGTTAAATTACATTTCATTGTGTGTATGTCTGAAATAATATTAGATTTTGGGGGTGAATATTAGAAGTTGCCATAAAAGAGACTTGTGTATTAAAGTAGCATGTCCAAACTCTAAGAGATTGTCATGTGGGTGTTTAATAAGTAATATTTGAAGGTACAGTAGAATCCAAAGTGCACTTTGAATATATATATGATATATTTATATATATATATACATATATATGATATATTTATATATACATATATATGTGTGTATGTGTGTGTGTATATATATATGTGTATATATATATATATATATATATATATCAGAACACCACTTGTGTCCCCTTTAGATATTCTCTCCAATTCTCTCTATAGAACAGCTCAATGCTGTGCTACCCTGTCTCTGAATCTTATATCCAGGTCCTGTGCCTGCTGCTTTCTGAAGTTCCATAGAAAGAAACTCAAAGCTGGCTCTCTTGGTCACTGCCAGTCAACAAACTTCTGGATGATAGTGGAAAGACAGCCATCATTTCTGTTGCTTCAAAGAATTCACATGCTTTAGTGCCGTGTGTATATAAAAAGCTGTGGCAACTGATTGGTTTGTGGATTTGTGATGCCAATTTTGTGAGGTTATGCAAGCCCAATGCTGGTATACCATGGTTTCCACCAATAGAGTGACCCTAATACGCCCATGGGTGAGGAGAGACATGGCTATTACACAGAGCAACTTGGTCATGAAATTCCTTATTTATGACCACATTCAGAAAGCCATGAAACTTTCCCACTTACTGTCATATTTTAATTCACTGCCACACTTGTGAGCACACATATAAATCAGGGTACATCTTTAAAAGATAAATCTCACACCAAATCCAGGGTGAACTAATGCATCCTTTTTTATGGAATCTATGTGACCTGACTATAAAGAGCATTTTTGATTAATCAGAACTAAGGTTTTAATAAAGAAACAGAAGATGGGCTAACCACAAAATTAAAACTCCCAACCATCTCAGAGTAATAAAGTCATAAATATAAAAGTGCTCAAAATATCTCATTTGCATCTTTGAATAACGCCCCTGTTTAACAAGGACAGGGCACTGCCTGGACCAGCAGAGGGCAGTTTCCCATGTATGTTGTCGTTTCCTGGTTCAGTCTTATCGCAGTTTCTTTGTCAGTCTTTCGCTGCGTAATAGAGCAGGGCCCTGTGGTAATTAATTGCCATCAGCCGTGTGTTTTTACCAGTGATTTTTACACCCAATTGCTCAGCTGCAATATTGCATCAGCCTCATTTCAACACATGCTGGAGAACAAAAATGTGCCTTTGGATTCCTAATCAAGTTTGGTCAATTTAAGGACTCTTTTTTGCAGAAACAATGTCAATTTATCCTGTGACTGTGGTATAGCCTCCCTATTAGTAGTTAAAATTTTATGGCTTTCTGAACAAGGCAGATCGAGGTTTAAAATCAGACTCTGCTGCCTAGTGTCTCTGTGACCTTATATTTGTTATACTAATCACTCTGGTTACTTAAACTGGGCCTATTTTTTAAATAGTAAAATGTAAATAATGATAGTATATAGTCCAAGGTGATACTGAGGTTTAAACATCTTAAGAATCAATGAAATATGTACTTGAAGTTTTTCAGCTTACTTATGTAAGTTACACATGGACTTAGAACATAGCCTCCCAATAAATTTACCTCAGGAGTTTTTGAGCTCCATTAGCCACAAGCTACACTAACTACCTCCAGGCAAACAATTGAATCAATACACCCATCTGTTTGGTGATTGTAAACATAAAAAGGGATTGATAACAAATGCACTTTGTGGTTCATGAAATGTTTTTATGTGCATTATTTTATTCATTCTTCATGGCCATTTTTTTTTTTTTTTTTTTGCGATACGCGGGCCTCTCACTGTTGTGGCCTCTCCCGTTGCGGAGCACAGGCTCCGGACGCGCAGGCTCAGCGGCCATGGCTCACGGGCCCAGCCGCTCTGCGGCATGTGGGATCTTCCCCGACCGGGGCACAACCCACGTCCCCTGCATCGGCAGGCGGACTCTCAACCAGTGCGCCACCAGGGAAGACCCTCATGGCCATTCTTTAGCGAAGCAGGACAGTTATTAGGATCTTACTTTACAGTGAGGAACTCGAGCTTCAGAAGGTTAAGCAATTTGTTTCAACGTGGCAATGACAGATACAGAGCTTGAACTTAATTCACTCTGATACCCAGTCTGTGGTATTTGTAACACGCGATCTGGTTCCTCTGAAGAGTGACAGCATTTCCCTCTCTCAGAGTCTGCCTCTACATTTGTAACCAACAGAATTAAGACAAATTACTCCCAAGTTTCCTTTTAGCTCTGACATCCCAAGAGATCGTAGGACAATTTCCATGAAAGGGATGGTACTAACATCAGTAGAGAATTATCATGATACTTGTACTAGGCTTGGAGAATGAGGCTTCACGGCTTAGAAATACTGAAGAAACTTCTTGGAGCGAAGAGAGGTAAAGTAAAAAAGATAGTGAGGCTCCATTAGTCCCTGAGTCAGTTAATCATTAGACTTTTTAAAAGCCAACTGTTTCTCCTCTTCAATACCCATTAAACATCACCTATCATCATTCTAAATACCACCCCCTAAGACAGAACACCATAATTCTGCCTATCAAATTTCCTTCTAAACCAATAAATTATAATACACCAAACTAACCTCTCCCTCACTGCCATCCAAACACCACCCTAAAACCAAACCAAGTAACTCCAAATAGGAGTAGTAGCCATAATAGCTGTAGTGATAGTAATAAACATGCGTTAAGTTTTCTGTGTGCCAGAACTGTCCTTTGAGCTTTTTTGTTTGTTTGTTTTTGTTTTGTTTTTTTTTTTGTGTGTGTGGTACGCGGGCCTCTCACTGTTGTGGCCTCTCCCGTTGTGGAGCACAGGCTCCGGACGCGCAGGCTCAGCGGCCATGGCTCACCGCTCCGCGGCATGTGGGATCCTCCCAGACCGGGGCATGAACCCGCGTCTCCTGCATCGGCAGGCGGACTCCCAACCACTGCGCCACCAGGGAAGCCCCTTTTTTTGTTTTGTTTTGTTTTTTTTTTTGCTTTGAGCTTTTAAAGGCACAATTTCATATAATCTTTTTGATCTAATGAGGTGGGTACTTTTATTATCCATTTTATACAGCTGAGTAATTTGCCTCATCATCATCACTCCTATAGCATTTCTTGTCCAGGCTACTCTCATTTATTTCCTAGTTACTTCACTAGTCTTTTTTTTTTTCTCTACCCTTACTTACCAACCCATCAGTCTATACAGCATCTGAACTGATCTTTTCAAACATAGATTTAATCATGCCATTCTCATGTTTAAATCCTTCATGAGCATTTCATTGCACTTATAAGATGCCTTAAAAAGCATTTCTGGCTGCAACCTACCTTTTTAATTTTATCTCATCTCATTTCATGCCTCTTCCTTCTTCTGTCCTGAGGCTTTACCCATATTGAATTCTTCTATGTAACTTGGCTGGATCAAGAATTGTCCCAGTCCATTGTCTTTTTCCATGGGGTTCCCTGACTGGAAAACCTTCCTTCCTATTTTTTTCCTTTGTCATTCCAATGCATATCTCCAAATTCATGTCATTTCTTCAAAGAGGCTTTTCTGGATTACCTAGTCTCAAGCAGATACACTTAATTCTTTGGTGCGAAGAATTACCCTGCCTTTTCATTATACTTATTATAATTAACAGTTACATACTTATATGCATTTTTACTATTGTGTTTTTTTTTCAAGAGGGAAGGGCCCATGTCTATTTGTTTACCACTTCATATCCAAAATTTTCACAGTTTCTTGCACACGGTAGGAATAAATTAGCAAAGTCACGGACTCAACATTTTCATCCTTACTAAACATCCTTATTCCCTTTGCCTCAATTTCTTCCTCCAAAAATGCAGGCCATTTAAACAACCTATTCATTAGATGAAAACAAAAATTATAGAACACATGAAGCCATAATTTAAACAAACAAACAATAACAACAAAAAACTGCTCAAGGTTAATAAAAGAACAAGCAGGGATTAAACGAATGACTCCCATCTTTATTATGTCAGATTTTCACCCTCATTTTAAAAAAAATACTACTAGTCCACCTGAAGGTAGCATTCCAGGTATTCTGGATCTAACTAATAAAAAAGTTATAGAAATATTACTAGAGGAGGTGAGCTAGTATCCACCCAAGAATTAGGAAGGTACTCAGGGATAAAATTGAGAAACTCCTGGCACGGCATTTAATTGGAAAGGCCATATGATGTAAGTCATAAAATTATAATTATATGGATGAGGTGAATGGTAACTAGTTCACCCAATCCCAGAATAATAGAACTAGTAGGCACTCTTCCTAACCCACAGCTTTGAAACTTGAAAGAATTACACATTACACTTAAGGGAAATAAAGTGAAACATTTTAAGATAGAGATACATTTTAGAGAATTTATATTAATTCATGAATATCACTATGATGGTATGTTAAGAGGAAAGAGGCCATTGGGGAATCCGTGATTTAGCTTTTTAACCAGAGGCCCTGGAGCAAAGGCATGCTTGTCTTCAAACCATCCCTTCATGTGATAGGTTAAACACATACCTGATACAGTGTGTTAATTACCTACCAGTATTTTAGTCCACATTTTGGTGTCAAATACCTTTTCTTTCTTTAATAGAATCATGGAGCCAACTCTCATTTAAGTATGGCAGACCTACCACTTATTAGGTGACTGCAGGACTGAGTGATCCTCTGGAGGATATTTTTTCCGATCACCTCTGCCCTCCAGTCTGTCTGAGCTGTCATCCTAAGAAGATGGTTTCATATTCTTTGCCCCAGTGACCACCCACTAGACCTGTTCTTCCAAGGGCTTTGTTCTTACCTTAAATCATTTTTTCAATTGATTATGCGTAAATATTTACTGAATACCTATTATTAACATGCTTGCCGCTGGGGACATGGAAAAGAAGGGGGCATCATACCACCTCTTGCTATGCATGCAAGAGAAAGAAAGATTAATGAGTCATTGCTGTACAATGCATGAAATGCTACAAGAGAGACACTTGCAAGAAACACAGGCAAACTGAAGATGAAATGTCTCATAGAGAACATGACATTTGAGTTAAATTTTAACGACCTAAGTTCATAAGGCAACACTTTGGAGGTGGAGAGAAAACATTTATGGAAGGGAAGAGAGATGGGCTAGAATATAATATGCTCAAGAAAATGAAATTCATTTAAAAGGGAAATGTCTAAAGAGGTGGGCATCAACTTAAGGAGGAGTCAAACTCTGTCCTGGAGGAATAGAGACTGGAGCCAATGAGAGAAGAGGCTTCACTAGATTTTGAGAGCGAGAAAGAGACGATGCAAGCTTGCTGCTTTCCAGCTTGTTTGGCTAGATGGATTATGGTGGCATACTCTGAGATGGAAAGCGCTGGAGGTGGATCAGTTGAGGGTGTGTGTATTTGTATGTGTGTATAATGGAGAGGGAGAAGGTATAAGGTGACAGGTTCACCTTTGGATATATTAGTTTGGGGATACCTTGGGTCCTTTAGGTGGAGATGTATAGCAGGCAACTTGACACACAGTCATCAGATGAAGACAAGTTTTGGCTGGAGACAGTGACTTAAAAGTCACTATGTGAGAATGTACAGAAAGAACACATAATGGAAAGACAAAGCTGTGTTATTTAATCAGAAGTTGCAAAACAGTATAATTTTCTTAGAGGAAAGTTATTGAATTCTGCTATAATGGCCTCAACTTAGCAAATGGAAATGTGAGCCCATAGCAGGCCTTCATTCAATGAATGAGCACATAACCACTTGCCAGACACCATGGAAGACGCGAAGCATACTTATACAAAAGTTACGAAAGTTATTTTTTAAGCAAAAATATGCCTCACAGAACTACAAAGTATGTTGATTTCTAATTGCCATGTGCTAAAATCCAGGAGAAATAAGCTTCCAGTTCTGATGTAGCAACATTAGAAGGGGATATGTAAGCAAGTATGACATTACGTCTTTGGAAAAGCTGAACCACTATGGAGCAGTTTTTGCTTCTCATAATGGGTGGGGCAAGATGGAAGGGTGAGAACACTATAAGACCAGGACTGCTCATAAACAGGACTATTGTCTTATATATCCAGCTGGTTTGAAATACACATTAATATCTGCCTCAACAGCTTGTCTTGTGGAAGCAATTGAGCCAGGAGCACAGCAGCTGGCAATCAGTGGTCTAAAAGTAGTCACTATATTGCGTTCACAACAAGGGCAGGTGTCTGGTATTTGGGAATTTTCTTCCTTGGAACCGTGGATAGACCAGCCTACGGGAAGTTGGCCACTTCTTCTTTCTCTGTTCACAGTTTCTTGTTAGATAAAGATATAATAGTGAAGTAGACAGAGAGAAGTTAAATAGACAGTTAGCTAATGAGACACACAGACACATGCTCAACACACAGGAGTCACGTGTCAAGGAAGATGATAATGCTACTGCCCTCTATCCCCCTCACCCTGCTGCCAATCTTTTAGCCACCTCTGAAGCCACCTGGGAATTTTAATACCTAAAGTTCTTCATACCTAAGCATATTCAAAACTATTGGATTTTTCTTTGACTATACTAAAAATAATTTGAGAAAAAATAAGCTTGGGCAAGTCAGAAGCATTTTGATGAAAGTACAAGGAAGGATTTCAGAGTTATCTGGCCAAAGATTCATTAAAATAGACCCATAAGAGCCCCTCAATTTTTGAAAGTTTTGAATATAGTATGGAAATAGAAGATTAGGGATGTAACCAAATACTTTAAATTCTAATTGCTTGAAAAATAATTAAAGTGGATTTTTATATATTTTATTATGCTTGGACTTTAGTCATATTTCTAGGTCTCTTCTTAACCATTTTATGAGTTAAGGTGTGTTTGTAAGAGTCCTATGCTTATTTCCTCAGTAAATATCAAAGCCCTCTCACGTCCTTTTTTTCTTATTAACTCTATTGAAGTTAAGCTATAAAGAACATGGTACCAACTGACTATTAAGGGATTGAAATTTTAAAGTACAGGCAACATTTAGAAAATGACAATATAGCTTCTGCACACATAGCTTAACACTTTAGAGAAAATAGGCAGATAGTCCTACTGTCTGTTTCGAAGGAAGAAAAATAAATAAATTTAACATTATTATCTACTGTATTTTGGTAAATACCATTAAAACAGTAACACTGGGAATCAGGAGACCTATCTTCTCACACTGTTTTTTTTTATAACTATCTCTGTGATCTTGATAAGCTACACCCTCTTTGGGTCTCATTTTCCTCATCTCTGAAATGGGATAATTAGACTCATTCCTTCATCTCTCATAGTCTGAGTCTATGAAATAGTTGGATTCAAAGGTAACTGAACAAATCTTGGTAGGAGAGTGTGGTATCATCTTAGGCTCAGGCAAATCCAGCCCCAGTTGCTATAAAGAATGATGAGATAGTCGGGGTCCAAGAGCTTTCCTACACTTGGATGCAGGGATATGCTCTGTAGTTTGGAACTCTCGGAAGCCGGGAGTTGTCAACTTTTCCTGATTCAAGTAAGCGGATGCTCTTCTTCCGGCCACCCTCAGTTATCTGCACCCTGAAACCAGTGGGAGCAAAGATTTCAATCAGATCCACAGGCGAACTTGGTGCCACTGGGCATTATATGATTAAGTCTCTAAATAACACTCCAGCCAAAATCTCATCAGAGAGCCTGAATTGCAATTGTCAGTGCATCCACTGGCTATCTGTGTGCTGAATAAATATTGCACTTCCTGTGACACAGGCTTGCCAAGATACTCCTGATCTTTTCTCTAGCATGAGGGCTCCCAATCAAAAACCATGTCCTGGGAGATCGTTGCGAGCTCCTTTACACACCATTTCACACACCTGTTTTTGTCTCCATGAATTTGCAATGACTTCTCCTCTAGTCTCAGACTGATTAGAGCATTCTTCTTTCCCCTCCAGTTGTTACAAAGGCAGTTCTAATACAAATCAGCTCAAATGCCAGAACAGGTCAAATCTTTAGCTTTTAGCCTCCCCGGTGAGCCTAGTTTAAGTTTAAAAAGGAGGCTTTAAGCCTTGCTGTATAATTCTGTCTTTTGGGCTCTGAGAAAGAAACCAGGTGAGGTAGTAATGATCGCAGCAGAGAATTCATTAAGGTGCCCTAATTGAGGGCTGAAGCGAGGGGGGGAAGTAAAGGCCCCAAATTTGACCTGATTGATCCTGGAGACTGCAGTGGGAGGACAACTAACACTCTGTGAAACATCTAAGAACTAAAGGCTTACACATTTTATTTTACCCTCATGGCATCTCTTTAAGATAAGAATTGTTATCACCATTTTACAGATGGCTCAGAAACGTTAAGTAATCTGCCCAGGGTCACGTATGTATAAGAGCCATGATTAGAATGCAGATCTTTTTTTAGGCTGGTATTCCTTTTTTCTGTTTCCTAGCCTGCTGGGGAGAAAACCCAGGCTTAGGGAAGTATAAAGCAACATGAAGAATGGTTTTGGAAATCAGTTTCCTCTGGTAACAAAAAGCTGACTAAAGCCTGCTGTCATGGGGTTGGAGGGCAGAAGCATGGAGAGGGAGTGAAGCTGAATCCGGCCTCTGTTCCACAACATGGAATTAAATCTCAGAGATGGAGTTTTGGGTGAAGCAGAAAAGAATAGCTTTATTGCTTTGCCAGGCAAAGGAGGCCACAACAGGCTAATGCCCTCAAAACTGAAGATGTCCCAACTTGGAGGGGGTAGTGAAGAGTTTTATAGTAATGGTTCGAAGAGGGTGTGATCAGCTCGTGGACATTCTTCTGACTGGTTGGTGGTGAGGTAAGTGGGAGTCAGCATCATTAACCTTCTGGTTCCAACTGGTGGCCTAAGGTCTACGTGCTTGTGGGCAGCATACAGTTAACTTCTCCCACCTGGTGGGGGTTTCTGTATCTGCAAAACAGCTTAAAGATATTGTTATGTATATCCCTTGAGTGAACCAGGGCCCTGCCCCAAGGCCGCACTATTGTTTCTTTTGACTGTTCCTCTCCTCTCTGCATCCCCCTCCCTTCTCTAAGTAGCAACTGTTTGAACCTGCTTATTGGAACTCATGGAAGGTCCTGGAGGATGAATGAAACCTATTTCCTGTAATCAAGAAGTGGGGGACACAGAAAGGCTTTTGTGCTCAGGAGCCCCACGGGGTCCTGCTGGGTTGCAGGAGCAGAGAGCGAGTCTGAATGAATTACAGGTAGGGAGGGCAGGTTAGGAGGGAAAGCAACCAGGGTTCAGGCTTTGCGGAAAATTAGCTGGGGATTCAAGGGTATTCATCGAGAAAGCTCCACTTATAATTTCTCTTACTAGCAATTAAACCCTCCAGAGCCAGCCATACTAATGTTCCAATGTACTGCTCATGCTCGTTGCTACGTCTCACATGCCCTGCACTAGAGTCAAGCAGCGTGACAACATGTGCCTCTTCCCTGAAATTCACATGCCTGATATGCCCCAGGGTCTGGAGATCTGTCTCTTCCCACCTGCCGTACTCCTTCATCAAGGCCCAGATCAAATATCTGTAGCCTTCTCTGAGTCCCCATGGTGAAAATGGAATCTTCTCCTACTGAATTGCCTTAGCACATTTATCAAGTCCCAAGCATTTGGCAGTTTTTGTACAAGCCTTGTGTTCCCTGCTAGATTCTCAGATTCCTAAAGGTTGGGGCAAGAGCTATGGCAGAAAAAGCACATATTTGAGGTTTGATAATCTTCTCTTTTCCCCTCTCAATCTCCTTCACAGAGATGATGCTCAGAAAATATGTATGAAGTAAAGGAATTTATTCCCACCGTTATGCTTGCTTTTTCTTTTAATTTCCTTGGTAGAAACCACTGATCATCCATTGAGTAAGTTTTTATTTACTAAGCACCAACTATGTAGATAATTCTGTGATGGATCAGGTCGTAGAAGGCTTTTACTGTCATGCTAAAACACTGAGTGTTAGTTATTTCAGGAGAGATATGAATAGGTATGATGCAAGGAAGTGACATGATCAGAGTTATTTTTCAGAAAGATACTTTTTGATGCAATATTAAAGATAGAATGGAGGAAGGTGAACCAGACGGTAGAGAGAACAGAAGTATGTTGGCAACATTCCAGGCATGAGATGATAATGGCTTAAATTAGTCTTTATGATGGAGAGGAAAAGGTCCAATGGAATAACAGACTGTGAATGTCTGTTCATAGACCTTTACAGCCCAGGCTTCACCACCTGATCACTTACAGATGATTCTTAGTATCTGGCTATTCCTTCATTTCAACTCCATGGGATTTGACTTTTCTTCTCTATAGATTTGCCAAATATAGGAAAAATCAAAAACTTGTTACTAAAAGAAAATAAACATGTATTACTTTAAAGTAATAGATAATTTATATCATTAAGCAGAAATGAGTTCCAAAATGTGAAGGTCTCAGAACACTGTCATGAAATTGCCAAGAACCATGGGCCATATGGTAATTCCATATTCAGCTCTCTGAAGAACTGCCAAATTCTTTTCCACAGCTGACCTAGCGTGTTAGATTCCCATTGGCAATGTACAAGTGTTCCAGTTTCTGTACATCCTCACCAACACTTGTTGTTTTTTATTTTTTTTAATTATGGGTATCTTAGTAGGTATGAAGTGATATCTCATTGTGGTTTTGATTTGCATCTTCCTAAAAACTATTGATGTTTAGTATCATTTCTTGTGATTATTGTGCATTTTTATATCTTCTTTGGATAAAGGCCCTTTTATATATTATATTCCCAAACATAGATTTATATTTAGTTTTATGCACTTGTGTGAAAAATAAAAACTGGAGTTAGAAAAAATACAGTGATATTGGCTTTCATATTGCCCATGTATTTACCTTTATTGTCAATTTGTATTTCTTCATCTGGCTTCAGAGTACTATCTAGTGTCCTTTCTTTAGAATCTGAAGGACTCCCTTTAGGATTTCCTATAGGGCAGGTTAATAAACACCCTCAGGGTTTGTTTGTTTGTTTGTTTGTTTGCCTAGAATATTTTAATTTCTCCTTCATTTTTGAAGGACAAATTTTCCAGATATAGAATTATTTCTTGACAGTTTTTTTCTTTCAACATTTTATGTCATCATACTGCCTTCCTGCCTCCATGGTTTCTGATGAAATTTGCTGTTAACCTTACTGAGGATCTCTTGTGCTTGATAAGTTGCTTCTTTTTCCCTTGCTGCTTTTAAGATTCTTTCTTGTCTTTGGCTTTAGCTACTTTGATTATAATGTATCTTTATATGAATCTCTGAGTTTATTATATTAGAATTCATTGAATTTCTTGGATTTGTAGAGCTATGCATGTCATTTTCATATCTGTATTAATTTTAGAATTAGCTAACCAAATGCTACAATAAAACCTTGTTATAAATATGGCATGAAATTACATAATGCCTATAGACTAATTTGGGGACAATCAATATCTTACAATATTGACTTCCAAGCAGTATATCTTTTCATTACTTAGTTCTTTATTATTTCTCAGTAGTATTTGTAGCTTTCAGTATACTGTAACTACATATCTTCACATATCTTGTGTTAAATACATTTCTTAGTTTAGATGGTTGGTGATATAAAGAGAATGAAATTTTTAGTTTGATTTTCCATTTCTTCACGGATAATATATAAGCAGAGATATTTATTTTTGTAAATGAACCTTGAGTTCTCTGACATTATTAAATTCACTTATTCAGATAATTGTTTTGTCAATTTCTTAGGTTTCTCTATATAAAAAATCATGTTGCCTGCCCAAAAAGAAAATTTTACATCTTTCCATTTCATGCCATAAAGTCTTTTCTTAGCTTCTTTTTTCATATCTCTTTTGTCATCTATGTCTTTGCTGATATTTTATCTAGTTGTTCTATCAATGGAAAGAGAGAAGTGTTACATCTTCAAAAATGATGACAGAATTGCCAATTTTTAATCACTTAAATTTTTGATTCATGTGATATAAAGGATATAATTTTTTATGTCTTCTTCTTGAATTGACCATTTTATCATGATGAAATATTCCTCATCATTTAAACGTGCATTGACATCACAAGAACAAAAAATCAGAGAATTAAAATTTGTAGTAAAGTCTCCAGGTAAATGATGCATTTTTCTTTATCTTCTGTTGATTTATTTTCCCAAGTTTTCTTTTGGCTGAGATTCTGTGACTACAGAAATCCATTTACTGTAGCAAATGGATAGCTGAATGTGTCATACTAAGCAATCAAAATAGAAGGCTTTGCATGTGCATGGATGTGTAGGTGTACATAGGCAGATCCTTTGAAATAGACCTTGAGAGATACTACGATAGACTCTAAAGAATGTGATGATTGATAAGACGTAGGTGGGAGAGGAAAATCTGGGAATGATGCCTAGACATCTTGTTTGGACATCTTAGTGGATAGTTATGTCTTTCAGCAAAATAAAAAATACAGAAGCAGCAGCAGGTCTGAGAGTGCAAAATAATGACTACAGCTCTGGACAAGTTAAGTTTAAAGTGTCTGAGGAGTATCAAGGTGATGTCCAGTAGACAGCTGGATATATGGTCTAGTGCTCAGGAGGGAGGTGTGGGCTGGAAAAGAGATTTGGAAGTCATCAATGTCCTGTCAAGGGCTTGTCAATTGGAAACTCAAGTGAAAGCCCCAAGATTCATTTGATACCCAACAGACAAAATAAAATACCAGGAACGTCTTTGTGCAAATTGTGCATTTCTCTCTGAGAAACCACATTCCGATGGTGAAAAACTTTAGTGTTTTAAAGTTGCAGTCCCCCTGTGAAGTGCAGTTTTTGATACGTGATAATACTGTCTCTGTCCCTCTGCCGTAAAATCTATATTTGACCAGGTAAAGCAAAAATGGAAATAATAAAAAGAAAATAGTCCACAATATTTTAACTTAATAAAAGCAGCTTAGCTGTTTTATCCTGGACTCTGTAATTATTGACATAACTTTTAAGTAAAGGGAGTTATGAAAAACATTGGGAAGAGGAAGATTATAAACACGTGTGTGTGTGTCTGTGTGGTTTTTTATTGTGGTAAAATACAAATAACAGAAAATTTACCATTTTATTCATTTTGAAGTGTACATTCAGGGTATTAATTATATTCACAGTGTGCAACCAACCTCATTATGGGAAGTCACTGCTAAATGGGTACAGGGTTTCAGGTACAGAGACCAGTAGTTGAAATACACTGATACGTATTAAATGTCCTATTTTGTGATGTGACACACACACGTACACATACATAATTTGGTTTTATCATCACACGCCTATAGTTTTGATATTATTATCTCATTTTACAGAGCGTGAAATTAAGCCTCGAGAAGTGTCTTAAACACAAGGGCAGATCTCACTCTTGGAAGTGAGGGATTAGATCTCAAGCCTCTCCACTCCCACTTTACCTTGCTCTTTTTCAAGACAAACTTTTGCCTAAAACACATTCACTGTTATCTAGCTCCAGAACTTCTTTTTCTTCCTAAATGGAAACCCTGAACCCATTTAGCAGTTACTTCCTGTAATGAGGTTGGCTGCACACTGTGAATATAATTAATGCCCTGCATGTACACTTTAGGCTTCAGGTACAGAGACCAGTTGGTGTGAGTTAGACATTAACTGCCCAGCAGTTTTCCCCTGGCAGTGACCTCCCCTTGAGAGTTGGGCATTACCCCAGCGAAGTGAAAACAGTGGAATAAAAACAAGCAGTGAAACGAATGGCAAAGCTTTACTGTTCTTTCATGGCATAAGTTCAAGTTCATTTGTAACACAGTATATATACAGAAGTAGACTTTGAAATGTGGTGAAGAGATTTAGGAGGATCTAAAAGACATCCACAGAATTCAGGAAGAAGTTGCTGAGGAAGGGCATGATTTAATCAGTAAGCAAATAATGAGGTTATAGCTGAAAAGTCAGAAGCAGAATGAGGCACCATATTGAGGAATTAGGAGAAAAATGAAGGATAGCGGGTGTGGAAGGCAAAAAAGGATAGAGTAGGAGGGAGAAGATATTGATTTAGTCAGATTTAGTCATTCAGCAAGTCTTTTTTTTGTAGGGAAAGCTGCTAAGTCATGTTTATCCAAAAGCCAGTGAAACAAGGTGGAAGGTCCAGCTAATCAGGAAAGTGGCTTGATTTGTCAATTTCCTGGAGACAGAGCTTTAAAAAAGGAGGGTCCTAGAAACTTGAGGGGGAAGGTGTGACTGTGCATCTCAGAGATAAAGGGAGAAAGATGTCGCCTATTGACCACAATGGTGTCATTAGAACTCTGCTCATCAATGCTTAGAACTAAGAGTAGATATTAAATTAAGTCAGAAAATCAACTTTTTGATTCATTGTTTATTCACTCATGTGTTCACTTGCTCATGCATTTATTTGTTTAATCAACAAATAAAATTTGAAAATCTATTACATGCATGGTCAAAGATATTCCAAAGGTTTTCTGTTAGGTGTTGGGTGATAGGAAGAAGGAAAGACAAAATTTTAGTGTGAGAGCAAGGGCCTGACCTAAATATAAGAAATTCAAGAATTTGAATCCATTTTCAGATGTACCTGAACGTGAAGATGGTAGGCTCACGTGAGCTTCCTCAAGTGTGCTGTTCCTACCCAGTTAGAACTCACTTTAAAAAAGCATCAGTTACAAAACCTGGTTATAAGCTCTTTGAAACTTAAATCGTATTTCCTCAAAAACTCAATATCATGCATGGCACATTCTAATGTTTTCTCCATAAATATCTCATTAATCCCCAATGTGGCAGGGAATAAAATTACCAGGGTATTAAGGTATGCAGTGAACCTTCCCGTGATATCCTGAGAGTTCTGTTTCAGAAATATGGCCTTAATTGGATTATAGCGTAGTTGCATTTAACTGTGGAAATTCAACTAAACAACACCGGGGAAAAAGTTAGAGTGGGGCAGAAATAAAAAAGGAACATTTTAAATAGCAAATGTTCCCATATGACAGTTTCTTCAAAGAGATGACGTCAAAGGATACACATGAGATGGTGGCTTAAGGCTGTGGTGCCTTCAGTGTGTCTCATCCCCACGCACCTACCTTTCATAATGTGAATGTCTCCCACTGCTAGAAGTGATCCCTGAATTAAAGATACACAGGGGGCTTTTTGAATTGGGAAAGTTCTGTGTATGGAAGACAGAGCCACTGTTGCATCTCCTAGGAGCTTCATGAATCTTTAAGATTTATCTCTTGGAAATTTTTGGCTTCCTCTCCAATTATAATGGGTTTTCCAATAAGAAAATCTCTGTTTCTCCCTGAAAACTCCCACTTTCCTCCTTGATGACCCAAATTTCCTGACTCTCATATCTGTATTTTTAGTACAACCAAAATTCTGTGGCAATTCTGAGTGGTCCTGTGTGTTCTCCTTTTCTCAGTGACAGAAGCCAGGGGCAGTACTGTTCAGTTCTTTCCTATGTGCTTTCTTTGACCATATGTGTCCAAACTGATATTATCTCAAATACTAGAGATTTGACATTAGCACTGCATCTACATTGTGAGTTTAATAGATATCTGAGAACTAGATGAACTTTACAGTTCATAATAAGTTGCATCCTTTCTACAAGTAAATGTATTTTTCCTCAGGAATCAATTGTCTCAGTGGCAGGGTCCACTTGTAAAGGCCTCTGTATCAAAAGCAGACTCCGGCTCAGTCACTGAATCTGTTTGCTCATAATGGCAGCAAAAGTATAGGGATTAGAAGTGAAAGTACAGCCACTGAAAATGATTGTCAGAGAAAGGTCTTTGTTTTAGATAGAATGTGGTAGGGAAAGCTTTGACCCCTGGTGGAAGAAAAACAGTACCCATCAATAGACCTGGCATATAGCCTGTAGTCAGTAGATACTGCACTGGAGGACAGTGGGCCAGAATAAAGTGGGAAACCCCGAGAGTGAAGAAGCCCACATATTTCTTGATGTGGATTAGTATATTTATTTGAATTTAAGTTAAAATCTATCATAGTGTTATTATTTTATGAACAACAAAGGAGGATAAAGTATAGTCAACTTCCAACACAATACTTTCTGACATAGAAATTTAATTTATTTTTTAAATATAAATTTATTTATTTATTTTTTCGCTTTTGGCTGTGTTGTGTCTTCATTGCTGTGAGAGGGCTTTCTCTAGTTGCGGTGAGCAGGGGCTACTCTTTCTTGCAGTGCGTGGGATTCTCATTGCGGTGGCTTCTCTTGTTTGGAGCACGGGCTCTAGGCACGTGGGCTTCAGTAGCTGTGGCCTGTGGGCTCAGTAGTTGTGGCTCATGGGCTCTGGAGTGCAGGCTCAGTAGTTGTGGCACACGGGCTTAGTTGCTCCACGGCATGTGGGATCTTCCTGGACCAGGGCTCGAACCCGGTTCCCTGGCATTGGCAGGCGGATTCTTAACCACTGCGCCCCCAGGGAAGCCCTAGAAATTTTATTTTAGATGTATTTAGCTATAGAGTTCTAATATATATCATGCTGCTCTATTCTATAATTCTTTGAATATACAATATCTGTTTCACTGCTTAGTCATAGTGTATTATTTTTGAGGACATTTTAAAAGGCAGCTAAACTCAACGCATCTAGTATTAGCAATGTAAATAATACATAGAGCCATGATACAATGGATGGCTACGGCCAAGCCTGCCCATTTCAGGCAATAACACCCTACCTCCCAAGTAGCTCCTGGCCTGCTGCCTGGATGGTGCATATTGAAAGACTCCATTGATTTGAAGGGATATCAGACTTCAGGAATTTGTACTATGTGAAGAAAAACATGAATCTTAGAACTTTTGAAATGGCAAAGATGAAGTAAAACAAGCTCTCTGCTTTTATTGTGATGAACTTAATAAACGTAAGTGTAGCTGTACTCCAATCAAATGATGTGCAGATATGTGGGACAAGAATTAATTCTGAAGAAATTGATTCGAACATGTCGAAATTTGTCACCATGACAGGAAAATCGTTATTCCAAGGGATTTGCTGTCTGTACCTGGTAACAGATACCAAGCTTTGCATTAGAGAAAAAATACAGAGATGCAGTGAAATCTTGAGCATCTAGAGGACATTCTGCCTTCTACAACGCGGATGGCTAACATTTGCATAGAGAGAGTGCATCGTATGTGCCAGGCTTTGTCATGCACTATTTCTGCTAAAGTTCATAGCAATCTTATGAGTTAAGAATCACTGTTAGCACATTTTATTGATGAGGAACAGAGGTGCAGAAAGGCTAAATAACTTCGTTAGCTAGTAAACAGAGGGTCACAATTCAAGATGCAAACCTGAAGCATTTCTCACTCTGCTATGCTGTCTCCTGGCAAGTTAGCCTGGGCTAGTAGCTTTCCCTTTACCTGCCAGATGTTCATAAATTAGGCATTTTTGAGTTGGGAAATCACTCCGCAACTTTGGCTTTCTATCACAAGCAATTACGATTCTCTATTGGCTTCAGTGTGAAACCGGTGAATGCAGGTGCCCTCGGCATCAGAATATTCAAGAGTGAGTGGTGCAAGGCACTTGTTTGTTTTTTTCATATACTCTTCCTCGAAGTTTTTAGTTGATGGGATTTTAAAATTATTTTTCAACTATAAAACTAATAGAGTTAACTGTTAAAATGCTAGTCAGTATAAAAGTATACAATGTAAAAACAAAAGTGTTTCCCTCTCTTTTTGCCCACTACAAGGGTAAATCGCTGTCAACACTTTGCTCTGTGTCTTATATGATGATTTTTAGATTCATATACAAATAAGGTATAAGGTTTATAAAAATTATACCAAATTATTCATGTTGTTATGAAATGTGCCTTTTTACTCACCAATATAACATCAAAACAAAAATTATTGGTTCATGAATTGCAAAGAAGGATTAAATAATTAAACTATAGTATCAGAAGGTGGAGCTGGGCCTCAGTATTTCCTGAAATCAAAATTTTGTACACTCTTCTCTAAACCCAGATTCTTGCATATTGTCAGCTGGATCGTCTCTCTCATTGCAAAGCTAATAATTTCTACAGGAAGGGGAATGAGGCTACCAAAAAGTTCCCAGGTTCCCTTTTTTATTTCCACTTCAAAAAAAATCTATGGCATGACTTTAACTGATTCAGCTTGGGTTAGGTATCCATCTCTGGCTCAATCCACTGTATGTAAAAGTCCGGGGAATTATGACTGTCACATCCTCGTTCAATTACCCAAGTCTGGAACATTGAGTAATTGTTGGCCTACAGACAGAGAAATTAAAATATGCCAATTTCCATCTTAAACCACATTGTTGGGAGCAGGAACTGGGTGTGGTTTCAATAATGGTCTCTCCACATCTCTAAACAAATATCACAAGGATAAAAGTTATCTGGATGAGCAAAATGATAGGAATCCATTAAGCAAAGGATGAATGTACCATAGATAATTTGTCATCTCTTTATGGATGGACATTCATCTTAGCTCATGTTCTTCATCATTACAAATATTTTTCATTATTATAAATAATGCTGCTGTGATCATCCCTGCACACATATCTTTGTGTCCATATAAGCATTTCCATATGTGTCCATATAAGTATAATAGATTTATAAAAATGGAACTGTAAGTTAAAAGCACATGCATGTTTTAATTTCATAGATACTGTGACATCCCCACTGAAAGATATTTACACCAGTTTACACTACCACCGATGGTGATTGTTTGTGTACCTAGCAAATCCTCTTAAAAACTACTGGATACAATTAACTAGAGGGAAATTAAGCACTTTCTTATGTGGATTATAAATCTGTCACTTCAAGATAAATATTGAAATTCCTAGGCTCTATTTTTATGTAACTTCAAGTTATGTGTTTGTGAGAGTGAATTGACAGTGAGTATGAATCTCAGTACTAAACTTTAGAAAATTCAGGGTTTATTTTCACCAAGAGAGGAAAAGCTATTTAATCTCAAGACTGAGAAAACATTCTACCTCATCATGGAATATGCTAGTGGAAGAGATGTGTTTGATTACCTAGTAGCTCATGGCACATGAAAGGAAAAGAGGCTTGAAGAAAATTCCACCAGAAAGTATCTGTTGTGCAGTGCTGCCAACAGAAGTGGGTTGTTTATAGAGACTGAAAGGCAGAAAACCTGCTCTCGGATGCTGACATGGACATCAAGATTGTAGACTCTGGTTTCAGCAACAAATTCACCTTTGGCAACCAGCTATGTAACTTCTGTGGCAGTAATTTTGCTACCCCAGAACTACTCCAGGGAAAAATTTAAGATAGACCCGTGTGGGAGGTGTGGAGGCTGAGAGTCATCCTATATGCAGGGGTCATCTGATCCCTGCCTTCTTATCTCAAGAAGCCATGGGAGAAGTTACTGAGTGAAATATACCATATTCCCTTCTACTTGTCCATGGAGTATGAAAACCTGCTCAAGAAATTTCTCATTCTCAGTTCCACCAAGAGAAGCACTCCCAGCAAGAGAGGCACTTTTGATCAAATTATGAAAGATTCATGGATAAATTTGGGTCATAACAATGAACTAAAGCCTTATGTGGAACTGCTCTCTGACTACAAAGACCCCCCAGAGTTGATGGTGTCAATAGGTTACACACAAGAAGAGATCAAGTACTCACTGACGGGCCAGAAGTTCGAGGTGATGGGCACCCATCAGCTCCTGGGACACAAGAGCACAGAATTGGAGGGCTATACTATCGCCCTGAGGCCCCAGCCTTTACCTAATCTGACCAGCAGCAGCAATCCTTTCCCATCTCACAAGGTACAGAATAGTCTCTGCCACCCCCAACCAGTGGGGTGTCAGCAGCAATGCTGGTCCTGCCATTTCCATCTCTAATTCTCAGAATACTCAGAGTAGCAGTGCAGAAAATCAGCGGCCTTCAGATGGCCAGGAACCAGAACAAAATGCTAGCAGCACGGTCAACTTGCCTGCCACCTCTCTGATTGTCTTGGCAAAGAAGAAAATAACTCCTGTTCCCTACGCAAAGAGTGACCTCTCTACCAGCAGAAATCAAAACAGGAATTCCCCATTTTTGGAGAGGGCCAGCTTCCACCAGAAAGAAAAGAGCCTGACCAGGCTAGGTTCTGGGGCCTCCACCAGCTTCTGCTTCTGCTGCAGTTGACCCAGCCTTTGCCCTGCCTGCACTAGAAACCCACGACAGCCTTGGTGCAGCCCAGCCAAGCCTCTGGGTGCTGCCTCACAGACAGCAATGGCGAGGTGCCTCGGCACTGCCCGGTCAGCATGTCCCTGTGGCTTCCCACAATGGTGGAGCCCCAGACAGGAAATTCCTTCCAAGCCGAACAGCTCTGACATATACACAACCAGCAGAATTTGCCCTGTGGGAAGACCCGAGCCTCTCCCTCTGGCAACAGTCAGGGCCAGAAGAACTAGTGGAGACTCTCAGACTTCACCTGGTGGGCAGCAGAAGCAATGATAAAAGAATTTCAAGAGGCTAAGTGGTGCCCACTCTACTTTACATGGAGTATGAAGTATCACAAGCACATGGAGTCTGCTGGGAGATGTGCAAGGTCCTGGATGCAAACAGCTGCCACTGTGAGCTAAACAACAAAAAAAATATATATTGGGCTGGCCAAAAAGTGCGTTCGGGTTTTTCGTAACATCTTATGGACAAACCCGAATGAACTTTTTGGCCAGCCCAATACTTGCTGCTGTACATGCGTAGTTCCCAGGACCAAAAGGACTACATGCAGTGGAAGATGGTGGTGTGCAGAGTGCCACTGAGGTCTCTCAATATGTTTGACTTAAGTGGATATCAAGCATTTCCATGGCCTTTAGAAACGTTGCCTCTAACATCACTGTGGAGTTTAAGCTTGAAAAGGCTGCCACGACCCACCAGAGAGATAAGAGAAGTAGGCTGGCTATAGCTGCTCTGCCCCCGGTGGGGACTAGTGTATTTCCCCCTCTGGCACTTCTCCTCTTCCTGTGACTTTCTCTGTCTTTTCTTCTATTTTTTGCAGGGGAGAGGAGATTGGTCTACTGAAATAAAGACAAACCATCCAAATGGAAACACAACACACATCTCTCTCTCTCTCTCTCTCTCTCTCTCTCTCTCTCTCTCTCTTTCTTCCTGCTATTAACTCATAATGTCTATTAGCATTTCTTTGAGCTGACTAAAGTAAAGCGTTCTTTATAATAATAGAGTACATGTTACATAGTAAATGCATTCACGTCATGCCCTCTAGAGCAAAAGGGAAGCATAAGATATAAAATCTCTGGATCAGACGGTTAAAACTGTAATCATTTAAAATCAAGGATGGCATGAGAAAACAGGAAAGCACTGAGCTACTTCTGCAAAGAAAAATAAATTTCTTTTCTCTGGGATAAATATAAGCCAATAAAGCTTAGCCAAATCACCTCATGAGTATAAATGTTTTCCAGGCAAAGTTATAAAGTGCTAAGATGAACACATCTAACCTGTTGCAATAAAGCTGTTCAGTAATAAGAGCCCCTGGATTCCATAGCTCTAGGATGGATTAAATATTTTATCTTCTAAAGAACAGTAATCAGCTGGGGAGAGTGAAGGAATTGGCTTTATTTGATATTTGATTTACTTTCCCTGCCATTTCCATGGGTCACCTTTTGGTGCTGACTTTCAATTCAGCGGCTGTTGTAGCACCAGAATCCTGAATTATGAAAAGAATGGTTTCATTTAGGAGAAGTAAATATTCTAGCAGCTGTGAATTCAGGATTTAAAAATCATTCTAACTTGCTGAAAACGAACAGTCCCAGCATAGAGTCAAGCGAGAAGCAAATGGCAGAAATACCTGTGTGAGTCCATTCACTGGGTGTATAGTGTGTTTCTTGTCTATGGCTTACCTTGTTATTTGCTTGTTTTTTTTCCCATTTTCACCTCCCCAGATGCCCCTAACCACTGCATCTCCAACTCTCCTTCTGAAGACCAGCTGATTCCTTCATTCTCTTCATTCATTCAATAAAATATTGCTCCTCTATGAAGATACAATATTTAAATTTATTTATTTTTGGCTGTGTTGGGTCTTCGTTTCTGTGCGAGGGCTTTCTCTAGTTGTGGCAAGCGGGGGCCAGTCTTCATCATGGTGCGTGGGCCTCTGACTATCGCGGCCTCTCTTGTTGAGGAGCGCAGGCTCAGTAGTTGTGGCTCACGGGCCTAGTTGCTCCATGGCATATGGGATCTTCCCAGACCAGGGCTCGAACCCATGTCCCCAGCATTAGCAGGCAGACTCTCAACCACTGCGCCACCAGGGAAGCCCGATACAATATTTAAAATAATTTTCATAGTAGGCATGCATAAACAAATATACTGTACTAAGTGCTGTTTTAGGGTACCTACTGATGGCTGTTGGAACAAAGAAAATAATATAACTAACTGTGAGTGGAATGATTAGAAGATGAGCAGAGATATGAATTGCAAATATACAAGGAATCACATTTTAGGTAAAAAGAGCTGTAGTAAAATCAGAGTCTCAGATGTTCTCTGCAGTAGGTAATAATTGGTTATGACGTAGGGATGACACAGGGTATGACGTGGCAAAGTGGTAGGAG
This sequence comes from Leucopleurus acutus, assembly GCF_964270905.1. Lineage (NCBI taxonomy): Eukaryota > Metazoa > Chordata > Mammalia > Artiodactyla > Delphinidae > Leucopleurus > Leucopleurus acutus. Next base: position 51,198,387 of record NC_139156.1, read on the forward strand.
ATGACACAGAAAGATAAGTTGAGATCAGATTCTGAAGAACCTTGAAGAGCAGAAGACCTTGGTCTTTATTCTGGAGGTGAATCATCAATGACAGTGATTAGATGAAGGGTGTATTCTAGGATGATCACTCCATTTTCAGGATAGAGAATTTGCATTAAAAATCCCAGTTTCTAGATTTTTCCACACCATGCAGAAAAAAATATATGAGACCACAGATTTCGATAATACATGCCAGTTACCAAGGTTGTTGCTTTTAAGAGAGATACGTTTTTAGCGAAATTCCTAGTGAATACAATTCTCCCCACTGTAAGTAGGCTATAGGAGAATGAGGTCACTTCTTCATATCTTAAAGTTAAAGCAAGAGGTAATGTGAGTAGGGAGGCTCTGAGTGTCTGACTCTCTTTTGATCTTCTATGATGATACTCACCAGTAGATGAAGTTCCTGAACTAAAATCAGTACTCAGTGGAAAGTAACTGCTTATAGGAGGCATAATTTAGAGTGTCAGCCTAATCCCAGTCCCTTCCTTGGTGAACTTCCCCTCTCACAGTCCCTGTATATTTGATACAATGAGGAAATTATCCCCAAACCCTGGTCCCAAGTGATTGGACAGATCATAGGCACATGACCTAAGGGCAGTCAAGCCCTTAAACTGGCCTAGTACACTTATTGCCTGACTTGGTAAGATTCTCTACCTTGCACCCAAACCATGATCTGTGAACAAGTATCTTTGGCATCACCAGGTAATTAATTAGAAATGCAAAATCTCAGGCTCTATCCAATACCTCCTGAATCAATCTGCATTTTACCAAGATTCCCAGATGGTCCATATTCATATTAAATTTTAAGTAGCACAGCTCTAGACCAGGAGGTCTAGAGAATTTAATTTAAGTAATATTAAAAACATGTGAGTGATTAGCAGACTGGAAAGAAACAGACATGCAAGTATAACTGTGTTCTTGTTCATGGCCAGTTACTTCAACAGAAACGCTGTGACTCCTTTTGCTACTGAGGTGCCTGTAGAGCTACCCCATGTCTAGACGCTCCTACCAGTTACAGGTGTTCAAGTTCCTCCTGCAGTGTTTCTGTTCTTAAGTGTCCAAGAGAGTCACATCTTTCATGTGGGTATTTGTAATTAAATTCCTTCCTCTTGGAACCAGTTTGAGATTTTGTTTCCTACAGCAAAAGTTGCCAAAAATCAAACACTTCTTATAGTAGCAATCACTGAGGAGTTAATGAGAGCAAATCTCTGATTCAATTGAGTAATTCTAGTAAGAGCAGCAATTTCTCTTGTGCAAAAAATTGGCAGCAGTTCATTTCCCCAGCCAGACCTGGTCAATGAGGAAGAAGCATATCACTCTCATTTAAGACTTGCATTAATCTCCTTAGTCTAGCATGTTGACATTCCTTGTACAGAAAAGGATCATTTACTCAACCTGAAAGAGGGAAAGAAGCCATGTCAAGAGAAAATTGTCCTCCCTTTTCACAGGCAGAATTGGCATTTTTTTCTGATGCTTCTCTAGGGTGAAGAGGGGGTTCGATGTAGACATTCCAATTTTAAGTTCAGGAGGTTTGGCTTTTTCCCAAGACCTTTGCCAGGAGAGACTCTCTCTCTTTTTTTTTTGTGTGTGTGTAAATTTTTTTTTAAGTATAGTTGACTTACGGCATTATATTAGCTTTGGGTGTTCAACATAGTAATTCAGTATCTTTATAGATTATACTCCATTTAACGTTATTACAAAATAATGATTATATAAATCAGAGAGAGACAAATACAGTTATGTTATCACTTATATGTGGAATCTAAAAAATAAAACAATCGAATGTATATAGCAAAACAGAAACAAACTCACAGGTATAGAAAACAAACTGATCTCAGAGAGGCAGCCGTGAGTGGTGGCGTGAAGCAAGATCTTAATTCCCTGTGCAGGAATTGAACCTGGGTAGCCTGGATGAAAACTAGGATTCCTAGACACCACACCCCCTGGCTCTCGTCCTCAGTGAAAAATGCATTTCTCACGGAGGCAAAACTGTAAAAACGGGTACAAAGTTTATTATCAGAGACATAGCACAACAACAAGTGGGAGAGCACACAGAGAAACAGTTTGTTTAGTTAAGATGGAGGCAGGCAGAGATGCACACCCGGAGAGAAAGGGTGTGGGCGTCCTCCCGAATGAGGAGGAGTGCAGTAAAGAGGCCGCTAAGTCACTTATATAGGGCAGTTCTTCCGGGTCTTTGTTTACCTTTGGCCAATTATCTGGTTTCTTTTTCCACACCTGCCCTGCCCTAGGACCCTCCCCAACATGCGGGTGCAACTTTTTTCCAAGATGGATTACAGCCCAGAGGCCTATGGGACGGCCTTAGCGTCACATATTATGGGGTGGTGCCCCCTCCTTTTGACCGCCAAGGAGCCTTTCTGCGCATGTGCAATGTTTCCCTTGCCCCAAGAATGGGAAATGTATGACCTCTTGATCTTTTAACAGGGTTTAGTCCCACTCTGTCCCTGCCATAAGAATGTCCAATGTCTGGTTATTTACCCTATTTCTGTTGCTGGTTTTTATATCGAGGTGCAGATCTCGAAATATAGACAAGTGTCCAGTCATAAATATGTAATCCTGGAGCCCGCTTGTCTCTTGCTTCAGGAAATATAAATAGGGGACTGGTAATGAATGTCTGGGCTGGAGCCCATCTTCTCACCCCAGGAAGTGTGAACAGGAGGCCAGTTGTGAATGCCTAGCTTGGAGCCCATCTATCTCCTGCCTCAGAATGAGTGGATATCAGTTGGGAGAAGGATGGGGGGTGGGGGGCAAGATAAGGGTACAGAATTAAGAGATACAAACTACTATGTATAGAACAGAAAGCGTATATTGTACAGCACAGGGAATTATAGCCATTATTAGGAGAACCTGTCTCTTTACTGGCATTTCCTCCTTTGTTTTCATAAACTCCTTTAAAGAAAATCCTATCCATCAGGCACATTCTGTCCTGCCTCATTGCAAGATATATGAATGACCTTGAGCAAGTTGTTTAACTTTTTTGCTTCTTCATTTCTTTATTTATAAAAGGGGGACATAAAAACCCAGTCATTTTATATAATTCATTATATAGAAAATAATATAAATATGTATATATCTGTATGTGTGTGTGTGTGTGTGTGTATATATATATATATAAATCATACTGGGGTATCCACCCTCCATATCCACAGATTCAACCAACTGTGGATACAAGGGCCAAATGTATATGTACTTTTCAATGTCAGTTATATAAATGCAAGATATTCTTAAAATGTTCTGTGATGTCTTAGTACTTTTTCAATATGTTTTAGCAGTGGAATTTTTTGTTCAAAAAATATTACATATTAAATAAACATAAGATCTGGTGGTTTCGTTGAATTAGCTTTGTGGTGATGAAGGTAGTGATCTGAGGAATTGACTCTTCAAACATTGTAATTGAATGTAGAGTTTCATAAAGCATAGTGTGAAAATCAGATTTCTATATAATTTGAGTCATCATATATTCATCTCAACAATTATTTATAGAGTGCCTGCATTCTATATCAGGAACATGGCCAAAATACAAAGATCTCAGTTCACCTGGGAAAGAGATAAAAAAAATATATTACATGGTATGTGTTGACAATTGATTTTGGAGTAAGTATTATTGAAGCACAAATCTCTCATCAGTTACCTCTGCCTAATGAAAGTGGAGTAAAACTTCACTTGCCTAATGGTGGTTGGGAAGAAGAGAAATGAGGTTATATTTGACCCTGACCTTTCAGAATTTGTAGAAAATTTTGTGTTAAATAAGTGAGAAAAGAGTGCTCCAAGCAAGGGAAAACAAAGGTAGGTAAAGCCACAGTGCTCTGAGTGAGTGGCTTCAAGAACATCACATAGTCTGATAAGATTGGAGTTTGGTTTATGAGATAGAGCAAGACAGTGGTGGAGAAAAGCTAAAAAGGGTTGGGACCAAGTTGTGAAGAGTTTTGACTTTCATGAAGTTCTGTCTATTTGGCAATAATTGTTTAATAAAAGAAAACAAAAATGACTAAATGTCTATTTTGGAAAAACCTCTGTGGCAACCATGTCAAAAAGAGTTTTCTGGATCATTTTTTTTTTTTGCTCCTGCAGTTCCACAAGCCATCCTGTCATCCTGTTTTCTATTTTCCAGGAATCTGACCTGCATAGATTGCATCAATGCGCTGCCATGACCTCTAGCTTCTGGTAAGGATCCATCAATGGGAGACACCCGCAGGAGACTAGAGAGGGGTGGAAGAGAGGGCTGATAGGCAATTCTTTGCCTTCCAGCGTTCTCCGTTCTGGGTAACCACTGGTGAACTGCATCTCTGTGCCAAAGGCCACAGTTCCTGCTGTGTGGCTTTCTTCAGTTTATGGTAGTCATTTCTTCCTTTTCCTTCTTTCCTATTTATTTATCAGGATGGACTCAAACATTGTATTTTTTCCAGTGGGATTATAATCTGCTACTATCACAATCATTTTCAAGTCAGGTTGTCAGAATCTTGGCTGTTGAGGGTCCTTCAAGCCCTCGAGCCTTCATGTCCTCTTGACATGTCCCACCATTCTTTGAGTATTTTCTTACTTTGAGGCTCAACACAACATTCAAAACTCTTCTTGTACTTTTAGTGCCTCGGCCCTGGAATCAGCCATTTCTCCATGGAGGTCTAGTTCCTCCTAGTGGTTCAAGGTATGCTCATTGCTGTTTTGGTGCTGCTTCTAGGTCTCTCAGCAGGCAGTCTTATGGAAGGTCTATCAATTTATATTGATAACTCCAAATTTAATCCAATACCATAGAATTCTGGTCTTCTCATTTCCATATAATTCCCTTCTCCAACCCTCAGAAATCTGGTGGCCGCTATCCTTAGTATATATTTATGTATTTGTCCAATTCTAGAATACATAGAAATTAGTTTCAGAATTATTAATTCATATTACTGAGAAAAGGAAACCTCAGGTTTAGGAAATGTTGTCAGTAGGTCTCTGCTGTCATGAGCCCTGGGATATTGCACCATTTCTTCTTAGTTTCCCTTAAACTCCATTACACCTCTGCTAACAGGCTTTTTATTAGACACTCTTTAAGTATCTAATTTGACTCTGTCATCTGCTCTCTACTGGGATAATAACTGATAAAATGTGCTAGAGAATGACTACTTATAAGGGGTTTAGAATATGTAGAAAGAGACAATCTGCCCTACCTTTTATCAATATTCAGGCACTGAGCACTTTGTGTCAGCACCAGTGGATTTTATCCAGTGCCTGGCATTATCATGAACAAAACTGTAGTGAGCCATGCAAGAAGAACTTTATATTACGAGATGTATGCAGACAGAAATTTAGGGAAAGACATATACCCTTTATACACTTTAGAAAATTAAACACCTAATGTTTTAGTTATTTCCACTCTGATTAATAACATTCTATTATTTTTGCATCTCCACTTGTATCTGATCTGGGCATGGTTCCTCCATAGCTACCTTTCCATTGGCAAAACTCATGAAGAAGCACAGGACATTACTGAAAAAAGCTATGTAGCAATGTGTCACAAAGACATTCTTGGCTAATGTAGTGTTGCGATTTATAATAGGATATGTATATTTGTTCTTCATCCTTATTTCAGGCACAAAGCTTCTAAAGCCCTTGGATGTCCTGTGAAAAGAGCAATAAAGGTGTCTTTTGTTAATTTAATGAGGTGATTTTGCAAAGCATCTAAGGATGGAGACAGGTTGCCAGTGGAGCCAACCATGTGCTTAGAGTGTTGGAACTTTAAGTTCCACCCTACTCCCACCCCCACCTTTTGAGAGGGGAGAGGGGCTGGAGTTGAGTTCAGTCACCAATGGCCCATGATTTAATCAATCGTTGCTATGTAATAAACCCCAAATGGCAGGCTTCTGAGAACTTCACTGCTGGTGGACACATGGTGGTACAGGGAGAGAGGCCCTCGGAGAAGTTCTGCACCCTTTCCTTATACCTTGATGTATAAGTATCTTCATCTGGCTGTTGAGTCATTATTCTTTAACACCCTTTGTAATAAACTAGTAATCTAGTGAGTAAACTGGTTTTCTGAGTTCTGTGAGCTGCTCTAGCAAATTAATGAAACCCAAGAAGGGGGCTGTAGGAAATTCTGATTTATAGCTAGTTGGTCAGAAGTGCAGGTAGGGCAACCTAGACTTATGATTAGTGTCTGAAGTGGAGGGCAGTCTTGTGAAACTGAGTCCTTAGACTGTGAAATCTGATGCTATCTCTCTGTACATAGTATGAGAATTGAGTTGAGTTGCAGGATGTAGTGCTGGTGTCAGAGACTTGCTTGGAGATGTGGGAAAAAAGAATCCCACACGTTGGTATTCGATACAGAATTGTAACTTTAAAATTTAAACTTTCTCTAGTAATAACTGGAATATGTACATTATTTGTCTTGAGTGTTCATACATCTCAGAGAAGAAGAGAAATAAAAGTTGACATCCTAAGGCTGAAAAAAGTTAGCTAGTTGAGTAATGAAAGTTTGTATTAACTATGTGACATGATTTTTCATACATGTCACTTTACAATAATTAGCAATAATATATTGATCATGGTACTGGGAAACATGGAATTCCTGAGCCCTGTGGCTAAGAATTTAAAGTGGTAAATGCTTTCTTAAGGGAAATGTGTTTTTTTTAATATACTGGCTTTGTCATAGATTGCTTATACTATTTGATTCAGAAACAAACTCTTCTCTAATTTATTCTTTAAAATATCATGAAAGGGCTTCCCTGGTGGCGCAGTGGTTGAGAGCCCGCCTGCTGATGCAGGGGACACGGGTTCGTGCCCCGGTCCGGGAAGATCCCACATGCCGCGGAGCGGCTGGGCCTATGAGCCATGGCCGCTGAGCCTGTGCGTCCGGAGCCTGTGCTTCGCAATGAGAGAGGCCACAACAGTGAGAGGCCCGCATACCCCCCCCCCCAAAAAAAAAAGAAAAAAATCATGAAAAATGACCAAAGAGAGTTGTGATACATCATTTTCATCTCAACATTATTTTTAGTAATTAAATCTTGAAAACTTTTGAAAATATTCAACATTGACATATTTCCTAAATCTATTTTGATGAAGCTTTTATAAAATTATATTTTAGTTCAATAAATAATGGTGGACAATTAAATGCAATACATTAAAATTAAAAAAAAACAGGACATGAAATCAAAATTTAACTATTAACTCATATTAAGAATTATGGGGGGAACCTTCAAGATGGTGGAGGAGTAAGACGTAGAGATCACCTCCCTCCCCACAAATACATCAAAAATATATCCACATGTGGAACAACTCCTACAGAACACCTACTGAATGCTGGCAGAAGACCTCAGACTTCCCCAAAGGCAAGAAACACCCCACATACCTGGGTAGGGCAAAAGAAAATAGAAAAAACAGAGACAAAAGAATAGGGATGGGACCTGCCCCTCTGGGAGGGAGCTGTGAAGGAGGAAAGGTTTCCAAACACTAGGAAGCCCATTCACTGGTGGAGATGGGGAATGGGTTGGGGGAAGCTTCAGAGCCACGGAGGAGAGTGCAGCAACAGGGTGCAGAGGGCAAAGTGGAGAGATTCCCACACAGAGGATCAGTGCCGACCAGCACTGACCAGCCTGATAGGCTTCTGTGCTCACCCGCCGGGGCGGGTAGGGGCTGGGAGCTGAGGCTCAGGCTTCAGAGGTCAGATCCCAGGGAGAGGAAGGGGGTTGGCTGTGTGAACACAGCCTGAAGGGGGCTAGTGTGCCACAGCTAGCTGGGAGGGAGTCTGGGGAAAAGTCTGGACCTGCATAAGAGGCAAGAGATCATTGTTTCAGGGTGCTGAAGGAGAGGGAATTCAGAGCACCACCTAAACGAGCTCCAGAGATGGGCGAGAGCTGCGGCTGTCAGCGCAGACACTAGAGACAGGCATGAGACACTAAGGCTGCTGCTACAGCCAACAAGAAGCCTGTGTGCAAGCACACGTCACTATCCACACCTCCCTTCCCGGGAGCCTGTGCAGCCTGCCACTGCCAAGGTCCCGTGATCCAGGGACAACTTCCCCTTGAGAACACATACCATGCCTCAGGCTGTTGCAGAAACACTGGTCTCTGCCACCTCAGGCTTGCCCTGCATTCCATACCCATCCCTCCCCCATTCCTGAGTGAGCCAGAGCCCCCTAATCAGCTGGTACTTTAACCCTGTCCTGTCTGGGTGGGAAAAAGATGCCCTCAGGTGACCTACAATCAGAGGCAGGGCCAAATCCAAAGGTGAACAGCAGAAGCTGTGCCAACAAAGAAGAGAAAGGGAAATTTCTCCCTGCAGCCTAAGGAGCCACAGATTAAATCTCCACAATTAACTTGATGTACCCTGCATTAGTGGAGTACCTGAATAGACAACGAATCTTCCCCAAACTGAGGAGGTGGACTTTGGGAGCAACTGTAGACTTGGGGTTTGCTTTCTGCATCTAATTTGTTTCGGGTTTTATGTTTATCTTAGTTGAGCATTCAGAGGTTATTATCATTGGTAGATTTGTTTATTGATTTGGTTGCTCTCTTCCTTTTTCATATATATATTTTTTCCTTCTTCTCTTTTTGCGAGTGTGTATGTGTATGCTTCTTCGTGTAATTTTCTCTGTATAGCTTTGCTTTTACAATTTGTCCTAGGGTTCCCTCTGCCTGTTTTTTGTTTGTTTGCTTTAGTATAGTTTTTAGCACCTTATCGTTGGTGGATTATTATTATTACTTTTGGCTTTGGTTGCTCTCTTCTTTTTTATTATTACTTTTTAATTTTTAATAATATATTTTCATTTTAAGAACTTTTCTTTTCTTTCCTTCCTTTCTATCTATCTATCTTTCTTTCCTTCCTTTTTCTTTCTTTCTTTTTGATTCTCCCTCTTCTTCTGAATCATGTGGCTGAGAGGGTCTTGGTGCTCCGGCCAAGTGTCAGGCCTGAGCCTTTGAGGTGGGAGAGCCGAGTTCAGGACATTGGTCCACCAGAGAACTCCCAGCCCCACATAATATCAAATGGTGAAAGATTTCCCACAGATCTCCATCTCAATGCTAAGACCCAACTCCACTCAACAACCAGCAAGCTACAGTGCTGGCCACCCTATGCCAAACAGATACCAAGACAGGAGCACAACCCCACCCATTAGCAGAGAGTCTGACTAAAATCATAATAAGGTCACAGAAGCCCCCAAACACAGCACTGGACACGGTCCTGCCCACCAGAAAGACAAGATCCAGCCTCATCCACCAGAAAACAGGCACCAGTCCCCTCCACCAGGAAGCCTACACAACCCACTGAACCAACTTTACTGACTTGGGGCAGACACCAAAAACAACAGGAACTACGAACCTGCAGCCTGCAAAAAGGAGACCCCAAACACAGTAAGTTAAGCAAAATGAGAAGAAAGAGAAATACACAGCAGATGAAGGAACAACACAAAAACCCACCAGACCAAACAAATGAAGAGGAAATAGGTAGTCTACCTGAAAAAGAATTAAGACTAATGATAGTAAAGATGATCCGAAATCTTGGAAACAGAATGGAGAAAATACAAGAAATGTTTAACAAAGACCTAGAAGAACTAAAGAGCAAACAAACAATGATGAACAACACAATAAATAAAATTAAAAATACTCTAGATCAAATCAATAGCAAAATAACTGAGGCAGAAGAACGGATAAGTGACCTGGAAGATAAAATAGTGGAAATTACTACTGCAGAGCAGAATAAAGAAAAAAGAATGAAAAGAATTGAGGACAGTCTCACAGAACTCTGGGATATTAAATGCACCAACATTCAGATTATAAGGGTCCTAGAAGAAGAAGAGAAAAAAAAGGGACTGAGAAAATATTTGAAGAGATTTTAGTTGAAAACTTCCCTAATATGGGAAAGGAAATAATCAATGAAGTCCAGGAAGTGCAGAGAGTCCCATAAAGGATAAATCCATGGAGAAACACTCCAAGACACATATTAATCAAACTATCAAAAATTAAATACAAAGAACAAATATTAAAAGCAGCAAGGGAAAAGCAACAAATAACATACAAGGGAATCCCCATAAGGTTAACAGCTGATCTTTCAGCAGAACTTCTGCAAGCCAAAAGTAAGTGGCAGGACGTACTCAAAGTGATGAAAGGGAAATACCTACAACCAAGATTACTCTACCCAGCAAGGATCTCATTCAGATTTGATGGAGAAATTAAAACCTTTACCGACAAGCAAAAGCTAAGAGTATTCAGCACCACCAAACCAGCTTTACAACAAATGCTAAATGAACTTCTCTAGGGAGGAAACATAAGAGAAGGAAAAGACCTACAATAACAAACCCAAAACAATTAAGAAAATCGTAATAGGAACATACATATCTATAACGACCTTAAATGTAAATGGATTAAATGCTCCAACCAAAAGACATAGACTGACTGAATGGATACAAAAACAAGACCCATATATGCTTCCTAAAAGAGACCCACTTCAGACCTATGGACACATACAGCCTGAACGTGAGGGAATGGAAAAATATATTCCATGCAAATGGAAAGCAAAAGAAAGCTGGAGTAGCAATTCTCATCGCAGACAAAATAGACTTTAAAGTAAACACTATTAGAAGACAAAAAGAAGGACACTACATAATGATCAAGGGATCAATCCAAGAAGAAGATAGAAAACTGTAAATATTTATGCACCTAACATAGGAGCACTTCAATACATAAGGCAAATGCTAACAGCCAAAAAAAAAGGGAAATCAACAGTAACACAATCATAGTAGGGGACTTTAACACCCCACTTTCACCAATGGACAGATCATCCAAAATGAGAGTAAATAAGGAAACATAAGCTTTAAATGACATGTTAAACAAGATGGACTTAATTGATATTTATAGGACATTCCATCTAAAAACAACAGAATACACGTTTTTCTCAAGTGCTCATGGAACATTCTTGAGGATAGATCATATCTTGGGTCACAAATCAAGCCTTGGTAAATTTAAGAAAATTGAAACTGTATCAAGTATCTTTTCCAACCACAACACTATGAGACTAGATATCAGTAACCAGAAGAAAATCTGTAAAAAATACAAACACATAGAGGTTAAACATTACGCTATGAAGTATAACCAAGAGATCACTGAAGAAATCAAAAAATGCCTAGAAACAAATTACAATGAAAACATGACGACCCAAAACCCATGGGAGGCAGAAAAGCAGTTCTAAGAGGGAAGTTTATAGCAATAGAATCCTACCTCAATTAGCAAGAAATATCTCAAGTAAACAACCTAGCCTTACACCTAAAGCAATTAGAGAAAGAAGAACAAAAAAATCCAAAGTTAGCAGAAGGAAAGAAATCATAAAGATCAAATAAGAAATAAATGAAAAAGAAATGAAGGAAACTACATCAAAGATCAATAAAATTAAAGCTGGTTCTTTGAGAAGATAAATAAAATTGATATACCATTAGCCAGACTCATCAAGAAAACAAGGGAGAAGACTCAAATCAACAGAATTAGAAATGAAAAAGGAGAAGTAACAGCTGACATAGCAGGAATACAAAGGATCATGAGAGATTACTACAAGCAACTCTATGCCAATAAAATGGACAACCTGGAAGAAATGGTCAAATTCTTAGAAAAGCACAACCTTCCAAGACTAAACCAGGAAGAAATAGAAAATATGAAAGACCGATCACAAACAATGAAATTGAAACTGTGATTAAAAATCTTCCAACAAACAAAAACAAAGAACTGGATGGCGTCACAGGGGAATTCTATCAAACATTTAGAGTAGAGCTAACACCTATTTTTCTCAAACTCTTCCAAAATAAAGCAGAGGGAGGAACACTCCCAAACTCATTCTATGAGGCCAACATCATCCTGATACCAAAACCAGGCAAAGATGTCACATAAAAAAGAAAATTACAAGCAGATATCACTGATGAACATAGATGCAAAAATTCTCAACAAAATACTAGCAAACAGAATCCAACAGCACATTAAAAGGATCATACACCATGATCAAATTGGGTTTATCACAGGTAGTAAGGATTCTTCAATATACACAAATCAATCAATGTGATACACCATATGAACAAATTGAAGGATAAAAACCATATGAACATCTCAATAGGTGCAGAAAATGCTTTTGACAAAATTCAACACGGATTTATGATTAAAAACCCTCCAGAAAGTGAGCATAGAGGAAACTTAACTCAACATACTAAAGGCCATATATGACAAACCCACAGCCAACATTGTTCTCAGTGGTGAAAAACTGAAACCATTTCCACTAAAATCAGGAAAAAGACAAGGTTGCCCACTCTTACCACTATTATTCAACATAGTTTTGGAAGTTTTAGCCACAGCAGTCAGAGAAGAAAAAGAAATAAAAGGATTCCAAATCGGAAAAGAAGAAGTAAAACTGTCACTGTTTGTAGATGACGTGATACTACACATAGAGAATCCTAAAGGTGCTACCAGAACACTACTAGAGCTAATCAATGAATTTGTAAAGTAGCAGGATACAAAATTAATGCACAGAAATCTCTTGCATTCCTATACAGTAGTGATGAAAAATCTGAAAGAAAAATTAAGGAAAAACTCCCATTTACCGTTGCAACAAAAAGAATAAAATACCTAGGAATAAACCTACCTAGAGAGACAAAAGACCTGTATGCAGAAAACTCTCACACTGATGAAAGAAATTAAAGATGGTACAAACAAATGGAGAGACATACCATGTTCTTGGATTGGAAGTATCAACATTGTGAAAATTACTCTCCTACCCAAAGCAATCTACAGATTCAGTGCAATCCCTATCACACTTCCAATGGCATTTTTCACAGAACTAGAACAAAAAATTCACAATTTTTATGGAAACACAAAAGACCCCAAATAGCCAAAGCAATCTTGTGAGTGAAAAATGGAGCGGTAGGAATGAGCCTCCCAGTCTTCAGACTATACTGCAAAGCTACAGTAATCAAGCCAGTATGGTACTGGCACAAAAACAGAAATATAGATCAATGGAACAGGATAGACAGCCCAGAGATATACCCACACACATATGGTCACTTTATCTTTGATAAGGAGCCAAGAGTTTACAACGGAGAAAAGACAGCCTCTTCAATAAGTGGTGCTGGGCAAACTGGACAGCTACAAATAAAAGAATGAAAGTAGAACACTCCCTAACACCATACATAAAACTAAACTCAAAATGGATTAAAGACTCAAATCTAAGGTCAGACAGTATAAAACTCTTAGAGGAAAATACAGGCAGAACACTCTATGACATAAATCACAGCAAGATCCTTTTTGACCCACCTCCTAGTGAAAGGGCAATAAAACATAAATAAGCAAATGGGACCTAATGAAACTTAAAAGCTTTTGCGCAACAAAGGAAACCATAAACAAGACAAAAAGACAACTCTCAGAATGGGAGAAAATATTTGCAAACAAAGCAACTGACAAAGGATTTATCTCCAAAATATACAAGCAGCTCATGCAGCTCAATATTGAAAAACAAACAACCCAATCCAAAAATGGGCAGAAGACCTAAATAGACATTTCTCCAGAGAAGATATACAGATTGCCACCAAACACATGAAAGGATGCTCAACATCACTAATCATTAGAGAAATGCAAATCAAAACTACAATGGGGTATTGCCTCACACCAGTCAGAATGGTCATCATCAAAAAATCTACAAACAATAAATGCTGAAGAGGATGTGGTGAAAAGAGAACCCTCTTCCACTGTTGGTGGGAATGTTAATTGATAACAGCCACTATGGAGAACAGTATGGAGGTTCCTTTAAAAACTACAAATAGAACTACCATATGACCCAGCAATCCCATACTGGGCATATACCCTGAGAAAACCAGAATTCCAAAAGAGTCATGTATCACAATGTTCATTTCAGCTCTATTTATAATAGCCAGGACATGGAAGCAACCTAAACGTCCATCAACAAATGAATGAATAAAGGAATTGTGGCACATATATATAATGGAGTATTACTTAGCCATAAAAAGAAACGAAATTTGAGTTATTTGTAATGAGGTGGATGGACCTAGAGACTGTCATACAGAGTGAAGTAAGTCAGAAAGTGAAAAACAAATACTGTGTGCTAACACATATATATGGAAACTAAAAAAAAAAAAAGGTTCTGAAGAACTTAGGGGCAGGGCAGAAATAAAGACGCAGATGTAGAGAATGAACTTGAGGACATGGGCATGGAGAAGTTTAAGCTGGGATGAAGTAATAGAGTGTCATAGATATATGTACACTACCAAATGTAAAATAGCTAGCTAGTGGGAAGCAGTTGCATAGAACAGGAAGATCAGCTCAGTGCTTTGTGACCACCTAGAGGGGTGGGGTAGGGATTGTGGGAGGGAGATGCAAGAGGGAGGATATAATGGGATATATGTATATGTATAGGTGATTCATTTTGTTATACAGCAGATACTAACACACCATTGTAAAGCAATTATACTCCAATAAAGATGTGAATTTTAAAAAAAATTATGCACTCAATCCATTAGAGTTTGTAAAAGTAATGTGATCATATGTAAGTGAAAGAAAATAAATTGGTCAATTTGAGAGGATGCTAGTGAAGTTATTTTTTTTGAAACAGTTAAATTAATGGGAAAGTATACAATATTTGTTTACTTTTTATTAAATATACCAGTAGGTAAATAGGAATTGGGGGGAAAATTTTATTTATAGAAGCACTCTAGGTAATACATGAAGAAAAGAATATTAACACTGGCTTATTTTGCCACACTCAATGAATTATTAGTGGACATAAACATTGTTTTCCAATGCTTGCTGTTATCACAAAAAGAGAGATAACTAGACCTTATGTATGCCTTGATGGAAGAATACAGCACTACCTGTAAATATGAGGTATTTTTACTCTCTCAAAAATATCAAAACTGAGTCAGGTTAAACCTCTAGGCCCAACTATTTATTTAGAGGAAAAAAAGATGCAGAGGAACATATTAAATAACACTTTGATGATATAGGCAGTTTACAATCACTACAGAGGTTTTTAAAAATTTCAAGAGAATGAATAGTATTGGAGAGGAGATGTATAGATTAAATGAGATTTAAGAACTCTATTACCCAGTTGAAAAATGTCATTTTTGTTATTTAGATCCTGAACCAAATTTAAAAATTATGGACTCAGAAAGATCATCAATGTTATGGCCTCTTAAAATTTTAACCAACAAATTTATTGAGTTTTCTTACTGGTTTTCTTTTGTAAGAATTTTTTGACTGATTCTCTCGAATTTCCTAGATGTATATTCATAGCATCTTTGGTAATGGAAAATTTCCTTTATCTTTTTCAGTATGTATACTTTTCAATTTTTACATTTTTCAGCTTTATATGGTGATTGATTCCTGATCAGTGTGAAATGTTAGTGAAGAGAATAACCGTTCTTGTTTGTTCTTCATAACTTGTTTTTGGCTTGAGAGATTATGTCATTTACAATTTTTTTAATTTTTAATTTTTTTATTGAGGTATATAGTTTTGGGTGTACAACACAACGATTCATTACTTATTTATATTGCAAAGTGACCACTATAATAAATCTAGTTAACATCCGACACCCTACATAGTTACCAAAAGAAATTTTTTTTCTTGTTATGAGGACTTTTAACATCTACTCTCCTATCAATTGTAATATACAATACAGTATTATTAACTATGATTTTTAATAATATTTAATATTTAAAAAATAATACTTAATATACTAATTTTAGTAATACCCTTTTTTCTGTTTTTGCAAGAGGTTTACTCTTAGAGTGATGACTTTCATGAAATGACTTTTTTCCCAAATATTATAAATTGATTCAAACACTTTAAGTAACACATATAAATCATAAAAATTATCATCATCATAACAGAAACAAATAACCAAGTATAATTGGTTACCCAATTAAGAAATAGAAAATTATCTTCAACGCCCAGTCAGATGCATTTTCATCACCTATAAGGTGTGTTTTTTGTTTTGCATTGTTTTCTGATTATAGATTTTGTCTAGCTGTTAAAAGTAATTTTTTAAATACTGCAAAATATGAAGAATGAAATTAACAACCAATTTCACCACCTAGCAATGAGCACCCTTAACCTTTTGTACACTTCGAATGTTTAGTATATAATACATATGATTATGTGTTTAGAAAATATAATCATACTCTTTTCACTTGAAATTTAAAAAATATTTATAAATTTTTTGTTATTATAAACATTATTATTGAATGTTAGATCTCTATGAGCATCTCTGATTATTTCCTTATATAAGGTTTTTGATGGTGAAAGTAGTGGATTAACGGGTACAAACATGTTTTAGTTATTAAGTATTCCTAAATAGCTTTTCAGAAAGGTGAAACCAGCTACATTTCAACAGCGTTATATTTTGCAATCACTGTATGCTAATTTCTTACATATAATAACACACTAACTTTTTGTTCAGAATTCATATATTTAATGATTTTTAAAATAATTTGAAACATTCACACTGTTTCCTTAGGCAATAGACAAATTATTTTTGTCTTTTAAGTTTGTTCTTCTTCATTTTTATTCAACATTTTACAAATTCACAATTAATAAATGATGGAATTTTCTTATTAAAAATAAAGGGGTACAGACCAAAGTGAAAAATCAAAGTCTTTATGTTTTCAAGTTCTACATGAAATGATGCACTTTTTCTTTTTTTAATAAATCTTTATTGTCATATGATTGCTTCACAATACTGTGTTAGTTTCTGTTGTATAACAAAGTGAATCAGCCATATGCATACATATGTCCCCATATCCCCTCCCTCTTGAGTCTTCCTCCCATCCTCCCTATCCCACCCCTCTAGGTCCTCGCAAAGCACCAAGCTGATCTCCCTGTGCTATGCTTCTGCTTCCCACCAGCTAACTATTTTACATTCGGTAATGTTCATATGTCGATGCTACTCTCACTTCACCCCAGCTTCCCCCTCCCACCCCATGTCCTCAAGTCCATTCCCTATGTCTACATCTTTATTCCTGCCCTGCAACTAGGTTCATTAGTATCATTTTTTTTTTTTTTTAGATTCCATATATATGCATTAGCGTACAGTATTCATTTTTCTCTTTCTGACTTGCTTCACTCTATATGACAGACTCTAGGTCTATCCACCTCATTACAAATAACTCAGTTTCGTTTCTTTTTATGGCTGAGTAATACTCCATTGTATATATGTGCCACATCTTCTTTATCCATTCATCTGTCGGACATTTAGGTAGGCTCTATATCCTGGTTATTGTAAGTAGTGCTGCAATGAACATTGTGGTACGTGTCTCTTTTTGAATTATGGTTTTGTCAGGGTATATGCCTAGTAGTGGGATTGCTGGGTCATATGGTAGTTCTATTTTTAGTATTTTAAGGAACGTCCATACTGTTTTCCATAGAGGTTGTATCAATTTACATTCCCACCAACACTGCAGGAAGGTTCCCTTTTCACCACACCCTTTCCAGCATGAAATGGTGCACTCCTGATGCTATGTTGGTAGTAACGTTTGACTGAGATATATTTTAGGTCAGACTTTACAAAGTTAACTGGAATTTTACAGGTGACATCAAACCAGGTGTACTGTACTCCCACAATATCTGTACTATACATCATACTTGTCTATGTTAAAAATTCCAGTCCACCACTTTTTCCATAAGTCTGACATGTTGAGAACCACAGAACAAAGTTAAAATGACAGATATTTATTAAACGTCTGGCTGCTGTAGCATTAATGGGCTTAGAATCTTGCATTTCTAGTTTTCAGCTGCCAGTTCCCAAGCAAGTGATTTTACTGATAAAGGATAGCTTTGACAGGGAAGAAGGGAGAAGGGCAACATGATTTGGAAAATTGTACGGGTTTAATGGAGGGTATTTTCAGAGCCAAAAAGAGAAATGCCTTCAGTTTTTTTAAGCTTCTCTTAAGTTGATTCCAGGATACCAACACTGCCTTCCTTATCAAATGTAGCCCGAGGAGGTCAAGAAAAACAGCCCACCCAGTGAGGCAGACAAGCTTTCAAAGAATTGAAAGTCTAAGATGATTTTGGCAAGGGAATTTGGATAGGATACCGGTAAAATGATTCTTTGAGAGATTCTTTTGACCTCACAATTTTAATATTTTATTGTATTTATTTTCTTTTTCTTTTTTGACCTACCTCCTAGGCACTCTGTAGTTCAAAAACTCGAAGTACATTGTATGCTCCATGTGGAAAAAGAGGTTGGGAAAAGTTAATTTAACATTTTTAGCAGAGCCCATATCTGGAGATTGTCCATGCACACAGGGATTTGGAGTCTTACTTCACCATGAACATGCTCTGCCATGAATGTTCCACCATGGCCCATTAGACTTCAGCAAGATAACGCCTATCTGACTCAATCAGTCCTCTTGACACACACCTGAGCTCAAGTCTCTAACTGTTTGGCTGGGCTTTCAGCCAGTTTTCTGTGTCTTTTCTGTGACTGCATTGCACAATCTCTATTCCTTTTCTACTAATCATTTCTCTTTCCCACAGATAATCCAAACCTAAATTCACATTTTAAATAATTATTCACAGCAGTTGTTGGGTTTGGCCTAACATGAGTGATTGATTTTTTTTTAAGTCTCTTGGACACACACAAGGATTATATGCTTAAATAATTAATACGAAGAATTATGAGCACAGCACTCTGGGGCTCCTGTGTTGCTCTGACTGCTGTTTTCTCCCTGGGTGCACATGCAACTGTACCCTTCTTTGGCCCGTGCAGGAGTGTGTGCAACTCCCTGCCATTTGTGGACCTCTGGTACCTCCTGTGCAAGGACCACAGGATTTCTCTTTTCCCATGAGGGTTAGCCTGACTTTTCACCTCAATGCTTCTATCTCCCACCACCTCCCTGCGGTTATGTAATTTCATTCAGGAACCCACATTAAATAGAACAATAGGCAGGAAGGGATTTTACCTTCAATCACCTTTTGTTTTGTACTGCATCATAAACCTTCTCTAGATCGATAGATAGACAGACAGACAGATATCTTGGGTATGGAGATAAAAGGGAAGATGTAAAGGAATCTAAGCACTACATAGGCATTTGGGTAGATGAGTCATAAAAATGAGTAATCAAACCTCTTCCCTTTCTTGGCATATAGTTTAATTCCATTTACTTCATATATTTAGATAATTTTATAGAAAGAATTTTAAAAGACTTTGACAACAAGACTCAGCAATAATCGGGACTTCTTTAGATGATTTGACTGAAGCCAATATACCCAACATATGCAGAATATCTTTTTTTTTGAAGATTTGTTAGTAACACACTGAAATTTTATTTTCAACACACAGCAGTTGGGCAGCAGTAGAATTGGATGTGGTTGCACATATCTGAGTGTATTCTATAGAATCTCTTCCCTAGGAACTTCTAGCTGAGCTGCTGATGTTTCAGCAATGTTTTTCAGCACACAGAGTTGCATTTTAAAAGGATTTAAATGCTAAACCTAACCAACAGTCTTTGAAAAATTCTATTTTGCCATTAATTTACTTAATAAGGATCCACAGTACACTACTTTAGGAGACAAATACAAAACAGTAGGAACAACATAGCCTGAGTCTTTCTAAAATCTAGAGAATCATTTTAGATTCTCTTGAGAATGAAAGAAGCAAATAGATTTGGAGCCAGTGAGATGTAATGGAAGGTGCCAGGAGATCTAGGTTTATGTCCTCCTCTATATTTTATCTATTTGATCAGAGATTAAATACATGTTGGCATTGTTTAAACACTAAATTTCTGTATAAATACAGATTACTTATATTATTCCTAAATCCTAAGATACTTAGGAACGAGTTCCATCCTCCATAAAATAAGAATAGGGTGTAAGGTTTTCCTCCCAATATTGTGGGAAGTTCACAATAGTGTACCTACATGTATTTAATACAGAATTCTCTGATCCAGAATATGAAATAGGGATTCCATTATCTACATTTTAAAAACGAATGAAATCGTAGAGATTTTAAACTTAAACAAGACACATAACCAATATCATGAGATGCTACTTTAAAATAATGTATTGAGGGGCTTCCCTGGTGGCGCAGTGGTTGAGAGTCCGCCTGCCGATGCAGAGGACACGGGTTCGTGCCCTGGTCCGGGAGGATCTCACATGCTGCGGAGCGGCTGGGTCCGTGAGCCATGGCCGCTGAGCCTGCACGTCCAGAGCCTGTGCTCCGCGGCGGGACAGGCCACAACAGTGAGAGGCCCGCGTACAGCAAAAAAAAAATGTATTGAGCTCCCTGTTAGAAGAAACCTGAACTATATGCAATATCTTTCGCCCTCCCTCCCTGATCCTCACTCAAGCAATTAATAAAGTAATAGCAACAAGCTTTCATTAATTGCTTACTATAGGTTAAGTGCTATTAAAATGCTTTCTTGCATTATATCATTTTTTTTAAAAAGCCTGCATATGCTAGAAGCATCAAAATGTTTTTGCCTCAAGTAGTGCTGTTGGCACAATATGATATGATGGGATAGACCTAGGGCTCAGGTATTTCCTCCTCTGAACAAAGCAGCAGAGATTGGGGAAGTAAGTAGAGAACATCCTAAAAGAACAATATTAATACAAAGGGTAAGGAGCAAAGATAAGCGTGACTTCAATGCAGTAGATAGAACTCCACATTGAACAGCTTAATTCCATGAAATACTAATAAAAATACATAATATCAAGACAGAAATTGCTTCTAAAATTCCATGTATTCATTCATTAGTTCAACAGATACTTGTTAAGGTTTCTGAACCTTACATCTGCGTTAGGTTCTTTTGTGAATTCTTTGGGTACAGAACTGAAAAAAATATTACTTACATAGAAGATGTATTTTAATCAAGATTAGAATTAAGTGCAAATAATATTAGAAAACTAAGTAAATTTGAAATATGTGACAACATTTTCTCAGGAAAAAGTAGAAAACTTGGCAAGGTAATAGCCATGAAAAAAATGTGTTTAATGGGTGTTATGTACTTAATTTCACATGTTTTAACAAAGTTGTGTCATCAATGTGCCTGGTGGTAAATATTCCATAATTTCTGAGTATCTTTGTGGCTTACTGTGATAAAGCTAAAATAAAAAATATATTTTGTGTTTATAAGAGGAAATAGATACACACAGACACTTAGATAAATAGTATTGTTTAGTAAACCTTTATAAATTTAATAATTTTTCAAAAATTATTGGGGTATAGTTGATTTACAGTGTTGTGTTACTTTCTGCTGTACAGCAAAGTGAGTCAGGTATACATATACATATATCTAATCTTTTTTAGATTCTTTTCCCATATAGGTCATCACAGTGTATTGAGTAGAGTTCCCTGTGCTATACAGGGAATAGTTATATATTAGTTAACTACTTTATATATAGTACTGTGTATACGTCGATCCCAGTCTCCCATTTATCCCTCTCCCCCTTCCCCCCGGTAACCATAAGATTGTTTCCTACATCTGTGACTCTATTACTGTTTTGTAAATCAGTTCATTTGTACCATTTTTTTAGATTCCACATATAAGGGATATCGTATGATATTTGTCCTCTATCTGACTTAACCTCACTCAGTATGACAATCTCTAGGTCCATCCATGTTGCTGCAAATGGCATTATTTCGTTATTTTTTACAGCTGAGTAATATTCCATTGTATATATGTATCACATCTTCTTTACGCATTCCTCTGTTGATGGACATTTAGGTTGCTTCCATGTCCTGGCTCTTGTAAATAGTGCTGCAATGAACATTGGGGTGCATGAGAGAGGGGACCAAATTAATTATTTTGTGTGTGAACATTTATTTGTCCCATACAATAATTTTTTTTGTATCTTAACATCCTCTTCTCCTCCTGTGGTTATCATATTTATTTCCCTTAAATCTTAATGAAGTGAATGACATCAATATTTTCTGGTATTGTACCATTCTTCTACTTCTGTTATGAATTTAACTTGATCATAATATTTTATTTTAATACACTACTAAATTTCATTTGTTAATATTTTATCTAGAATTTTTCATCTCATTCTGTTATAATTAAAATATCCATTTATTTTACAATCCTTATATTTTTCTGATATCAGTTTTACCACCTTATGAAATGAACTGGACAATTTGCTAAATTTTCTACTTTTGAGCAATTTTATTAAATACAATGAAATATTATCTTAATGTAATGGCATCCCTCTCTGTGTGTGTGTGTGTGTGTGTGTGTGTGTGTGTGTGTGTGTGCATGCATCCACATGCACATTGGCTTACAGGAGAATAAGAAAGGATTTTTGAAAACAAAATAAGTAGTAAAATAATTTTTTTGCATTTTTATTACTTTAATTCAATTTATGTTATGTTCTCCTAAAAACTATTCTGTTCAGTCTATTTTCAAACACATTTACATTTCAAATTCTATATAATGTTCACTCTACATGGTTTTGGATCCCATTTTCATTCACAGTATTTTCTTTATTTCAATCCTGTTTCTTCAGTCTTACTATATTTCTTTATTTTCAGTCTTTTTCCACAAACCAGTTTTTAGTTTTGTGTGTCACTTCTATCTTTTAAAATTTTTATGATTTAAAAAAATTTTTCATTACAAGTCCACTCTTTTCCATATTATTTTCTTTGTACATTTTGAAGTGGGGAAAAGGTAGGTAAGGAATGTAACTCTTTTTTGATTTACTTAGTTGATTCTTTCAAATGCTATACTACTTCATTTTTTCTTACTCTTAACTGAACTTAATGCTGCAATTTTTATGTATTACTTCAGCTGCAAGCCACATGGTTTTAGTATATATTACTTTTGTTAACTGTTTAGAATGGAACCTTATAAATTCTGTTACACTTTCTTCTTAAACCATGGAATAATTAAGGTATCCTTTATTTTCTCACTATGTAGAGTTTAGATTGTTATTTAATTGAAGATTTCTAACTTATTTTATTGTAATAAAAAATGTAGTCGGGATGGTGTTGATTCTTTGAAATTGGTTAGATTTCATTGATAGCCTCATATTTGGTCATTTTTTTTCTGAAATGTTACATTTGTCTTTGAAAAATGAATTTATCCTTTATTTTAATATTGCTAATTGTCTAACTTTATTTAATTTTACTTTGCAAATGTCCAGCCATAGCTTCTGCAGCTTCAAAATGTATAAATCTAAGAGCCATTCTGTCTTCAGCTTACAGTGTTTGCCTTAATTCTGAGATTCTTCTTCATTTATAGTGCTTGGGCATTTCCACCTTTTAATTCTTAATTCTGCTATGTATACCAAGACACATTGTTATATTTGTCGAGAAGTATTATATATTTAGAGAGAGAAGGTTGAATAATCAGCTCATCTTTTTTTTCAAATTTACCAGGAGTCCATAAGAGTAATTTTTAAAGTTTTCAAAATAGGATAATTTTTTAAAAACTGTCCAGTCCAAATAGTAAACAGACAAAAATTGCTTATAACTTTGAAGAAAGATTCCAATACTTTAAAAGACATTACAGATTACATAAAAATAATCCTTCTCAATTCATTTTAAGGAACTAAAATACCACTTTAAAAAGTAAAGATAATACAAAATAGACAATTATAACACATATCTCATTATTTTAGAGGTTAAATGTTTATATAAAAGTGAGCCAAAGATTTTTATAATAAAACAGCAAAACACTATAAGGTAGTGTTTATCCAATAAATAGAAAATACATGGATGGTTGAGGTTAGAAATCTGGTAATATCTAAAAATATTTTAATGGATCTCAAACGTGTTTATCCAGTTTTACAATGAAGAAACATTTAACGACATGCAAAGTAAAATATCTGTGCTGCTAGTAATACTAAGACTAGAATGATACTTCTTTAAGATGATGTCACTTTTAAACCATAATAATAAAAACAAGTCATAAATACTATAATCATCATTTTAATGCTTGAAACATTCCCATTAATCAGGTCTATAACAATGTCATATGTAAACCACTCTTTAAGAGTTTTCTGGAAATTGTAAGCTATCCAATTTTCAAAGTATGAGAAAATGGAAGCATAATTGGAAAAGGCTGGGAAATTAATCATTATTTGCAGATCATATGACTCTACCATGGAAACCTAAGAGCTTAAGCTGACAAAAATTATTAATTACAATAAGAAATTTAAGTAAGGTGTGAATAAAGAATACAAAACAACTATCTTTCTATGTATAGCAGCAATCAGTGGTAACACTTAAGTAAATAAGAATAAATTCTAAAAGAAAATTATAGCAACTATATGAAGAAAACAAATTACTGACTCACATACAATAAAAAGATGTAAATTTAGAAAACATAATTTAAGATATATATATTCTCATAAAACTTATCTATGAAAACTATATCAGGTCTCTTTTCAAGAAATAAACAGTTTTAAAATTCATTTTGAAAGATAAACGCTCTAGAATTCTCATATTTCAAAGAAATAATATAATAATAAAGTATGAGCTGTTCTTACAGATACCAAGCCCTGTTAGGATTTTCTGGTCTTGTATACTTTCAGCACATTGATTGTCACCCTTAAACTGTACTTCTAGGGGCCAGATTCACACTTTCCTATAAGAGTGGTCTAACTAACACCATGATCCATTTTGCAGAGGTATTATTTTTTATCAACTCTGGCAGTACCAACATCTTTGTACAGTTGTGTTGGTGCAATTATTAGGATAATTTATTTGCCTTCTTGCACTATTTTTAAAAACCTAATGAAGAACAAAAATTTATATCTCAAAAACTTAACCTTGTTTAGATGATGATGAATATCACTGGATTTGGAAAAAAGTGATCTTTGACCTTGGTCTTACACCCAGAAGATTGAGCTTGGTGTACCATTTTTAATAAAGATTAAAATTCAAGAACAGATTTCTGGAATGGAACGTTGCATATATATACTGAACCCTTTAAGTTAGATTGAAGCTGTGTCTGGTACCTCTCTCACTTCTTATGTCTTTTCACTTGCTTATCTTCTTCATTACCATATAACCTCACTGAGGGTAGGGACTTTGTTTATTTATTCCATGCTCCTAGAACAATGCCAGACACATGACATGTACCTACTTAACGCATGCAGGGAAAGGGGAAGAAGAACCAACTTCCTATGTATCTCACATGGCACCGTGGGAGGCTAGGAAACTGGTGATGGTGTGAAGATGCAGTCGGAAGGGAGAGGCTAATGTGTGGGCAAGAAGAAGGTGTGTTGAAGTCCTGGGCTGTGCAAGTGGACATTTCAGCTCTTTCTGTCTCATTTCCTTTCCCAAGATAAAGGTCAGAAAAGCAGTGCCTACAGAAAAACCCACAAATTGGTCAAGGGACTACTCACTAGCATAGAGCATCACAATTTGAAGGCAATGGCTAGAACCAGTTCTGGAGCTGTTGTATCAAAGTACAAAATCCAGTATCCATTGCTGTGAACACTGGTGGTGGCTACACTTAAGCACCAGGGGAGCATACCCTGCCCATGGAGCACATCTCAGCACCCAACAGCTGTGGTCTCGTGATTCCTGCTGTCAGTGTACTTTTGTGCGTTCACCCTCGAGTTCTGCGAATACTGGGAAAGGGTAAGAAGAGAAAGCCAGTACTTTACCTGGCTGAAGGAGTGGAGTGCAGAAAGTTTTAGTTTTTTCTGTTTTTATGAACCCATTGTACCTCCCAACTCCTCTAAGCTGGGAAAACACCTGTTATGCCTCCCTTGAGCTGGCCAATTTTTTTCTGCTTTACAAGTGGAAATACAATTCCCTTTAGGCTTCAGAGTCTGCATTTATAGGGAAATTTCCTGCTTGTTTTTCTCTTCTCAGTTTCCAATTCAAAATGTCTCAGCAAGTTTTTCTGTAAGCACGCTGTATATAAATGAATGTGTAGGAGCCTTCACTACATATTAGAGTCCAGGGTATTGTGATACACATCTGGGAAGGATGTAGAGGAAATCCTCTAGGGTGAAGGCAAGAGCAGGCTAAGGCAGGCTCTGAAGATTAAGAGCTGCAAGTATGTCATTATCACACTCTGGCTGACCCTGCTGAGCCCCATTCAAAAACTGAATATACATTTAAATTGGTAGAAAGGCTTTCCTACTAGGAAGAGATTTCAGACTGGAGGGGTGCAGTTTCTGACTGGGCTTGTTTATCTTGTTATACATCAGCAGGATGGCTGCAACAGTTCTTCCTCCTGTCCCACCATTCTTGTTAACAATTTGAGGGGAAGCATCTTTATATTATCTCTTTTTAAAATGTTAGTATAATAAGCCAATGAAAAGAAATTGATTTATAGAATATTAAAGTGGAATGAAAACTACAGTATTTAAAATTTTTATTTTTATACTATGTGGTGTAACACTTTACAAGTAATTCTGGTAATTTCAAAAAGGAAGGAAAATTATTGCTACCCTATCACCTGTATCCAACTTTTCTTGGTGAATTTTATTACATGGTTATCCTCTATTGATGTTTTTAATCATAAATGTAAGCATAATTTCTATGTAACTATGTAGTTGCGTTTTAAGGGTCCTTTGCATGTTTTGGGTAACAGTCCTTCACCAGAAGTGTCTTTTGAAAATATGTTCTCCCAGTTTGTGGCTTGTCTTCTCGTTCTCTTGATATTGTCTTTCCCAGAGCAGAAATTTCAATTGTAATGAAGCTGAGCCTCTCAATTATTTCTTTCATGGATTATGTCTTTAGTGTTATATCTAAAAAGGCATCACCATACCCAAGGTCATCTAGGTTTTCTCCTATACTATCATCTAGGGGTTTTATTGTTTACATTTAGGTCTATGATCCAATTTGGGTCATTTTTATGAAGGGTGTATGTCTGTCTAGATTCATTTTTTTGTATGTGGATGTCCAGTTAGTCCAGCACTATTTGTTGAAGAGACCATCTTTGCTCCATTGCATTGTCTTTGCTCCTTTGGTCAAAGATCAGTTGACTGAAATTATGGGGGGTCTGTTTCTGGGATCTCTATTCTGTTCCATTGGTCTGTCTTTCCTTTCCCCAGTACCACACTGTCTTCATTACTGTAGCTATACAATAAGTCTTGAAGTCAGGCAGTGGAACTGCCTCCAGTACCTTGTTCAGTAGGGTGGCCCTGGGACAATGGTCTGCTTCTGGGTCCACAGTTAGGTACTCAGTTGGCCCACAGTGTGTCTATTACCAGGTGGGTGGCTGGTGTGGCTCCCGCCAAGACTCAGTGAGGTTCTGCCACATCATTGAATGGGTCTCTGGGTGAGCAAAACTGGTCCTAGACCATGGCTGAGAGGAGATAGAATCAAGCCCCCAGGGATGTTTCAAGTTCCATAGACACATTTGAAGTCTGCAGGCCTGGTTTTAGAGGCATAGATGGTTGTGTCTCCGGCCAGATCCCAAAGGAGGCTAGACTGGTCCATGACCATGGCTGAAGGGGTTGGAACTGAGTATAGAGAGGGGTGTGTGTGTGTGTGTGTGTGTGTGTGTGTGTGTGTGTGTAATATATGTATATATCTGATATCTACGTAAGCATACATAATCTAATATACTGTTGGTATTATTTTAAATAAACTGTTATCAGTTAGATCATTAATAAGAAGAAAAATAAAAGTTTTTTATTTTATCTTATTTCTTCTTCAGTAGTCTTCCATTCTTTGTGTAGATACAAATTTCTGACCTATATTATCTACCTTCTTTCTAAAGAACTTCCTTTAATAGGTCTTGCAAAACAGGTCTGCTGGCAACAAATTCCCTCACTTTCTGTTTTTCTGAGAAAGTCTTTATTTTTCCTTCACTTTTTAAGGGTAATTTTATGGGGTATAGAATTCTGGGTTGGTGAGTTTTCTCTTTGAACATTTTAAATATTTCCCTCCCCTCTCTTCTTGATTGAATGGTTTCTGAGGAGAAGTCAGATATAATTGTTATCTTCCTTTATAGGAAGGTGTTTTTTTCCTCTGCCTTCCTTCAGAGTTTTCCCTTTATCTTTGATTTTCTGAAGTTTGAAAACTGTATGCCTAGGTATAGATTTTTGGGGGCATATTTCTTGCTTAGTTCTCTGAGCTTCCTGGATTTGTGGTTTGGTACCTGGCATTAACTTGATAGAATTCTTAGTCATTATTGTTTCAAATATTTTTTCTCTTTCTTCTCCTTCTGTTATTTCCATTATGTATATATTATACCTTTTGTAGTTGTCCCACAGTCCTTGAATAGTCAGTCTTTGTTCTCATTGCTTTTCACTTTTTGAGTATACCTCTAGTTCAGAGAGTCTTTCCTCAGCTATGTCTAGTCTACTAATAAGACCCTCAAAAGAATTCTTCATTTTTATTACAGTGTTTGTTTATCTTTAGCATTTCTTTTTATTTCTTTCTCAGGATTTCCATCTCTCTGCTTACATGTCTATCTGTCTATTGCAGGCCATCTGTTTTATCCATTATAGCCCTTAGTATATTAATCCTAGTTGTTTTAAATTCCTAATCTGATAATTCCACTGTCCCTGCCATGTCTGGTTCTAATGCTTGCTCTGTCCCTTCAAACTGTGGTTTTGGCTTTTGGTATGCCTTGTAATTTTTTCTTGATAGCCAGACATGTTGTGTTGTACCAGCTAAAAAGAACTGTTATAAATAGGCCTTTATTAATGTGGTGGCAAGTTACGCGGGGAGGGGAAGTCTTCTACAGTCCTATGATTAGGTCTCGGTCTTTTAGTGGGCCTATGCCTCTAGACTGAATTTCACAAGTGATTCTCAGGTTACTTTTCCCACTTTAAATGGGGCAGGATAGCTAGATTGGGTTGGAGTTGGGTATTGCCTTTCCTAGGGTCAGTTAGAGTCTGATAATTCCCTAGCATTTTAGGTTCTGGTTAACTAGTTTCCCCCAAGGGTAGACTTTCTTAAGAATAACAGTATTCTCTGGTGTATTTCAAAATGGTCCCTTTTCTCCTCGTTCTGCACAGTAGTTTGACCTGTGACTCCCCTCTCTTATGGATCCAAGAAGAGTCGACTTTTCAGTCTGTTCAGTTTTTTACTTGTTATTAAGATGGAGTGGTGACTTCCAACTTCTTTACATGTGGAACGAAACTAGAAGTCCTATTTATAACTTTGTACTTTTTTCTAAACTAATTTCTTCTAGTAAATATTCATCTATATTTCTTGAAATGCACCATCTTACTGGAGCTTGTTGTGGAAAAGAGGTAGTAGAGATTTAGTCCACTTCTGTTATTTTACAGATGAAGAAAATGGGGACCCTCAAAGAGCAGTGACATGCCCAAGTTCCTGCAGCCAGTGACCATTCAAGGCTGAAGCACACTGAGGGTTCTTCTCATCCAGGTAACTTTTTCTGCAACAAATAGGAGGGGAGTGAGTGAGTGTAGGTGGGTTAGTGGCTCCAACAAGCCTCTCATGACTCACAGTGTGTCTAAATGAGGTGTGCAAAAGGCAAGAACAGTGACCACATGTTGCAAACCCTGAAGGTACTGAGAGAAATTCAGTTGATGGATTGAATTTTTAAAAAATACAATTTCGAGAAAATGACTACTCCATATTCACAGGCCAGATCAAAGGTGAGTTTTTAAGGGAATCCCTACTGAGCAGAGTACTTTTCTCCTTCATTTGCATTCCTATATCGCTTTGTTTTAACTACATTTGACATTTACCACATTTTATTTTAATTTCCTGTTCAAACGTCTTCCTCCAGGGAGTATATTAAGCAGAGCACCATTTATTATTACTTTTTCTAGTCCTAATATTTAACTCTGGCACATGATAGTTGATCAATATATATTTGGTGAATTGATTGCTACGTATTATCATCATAGGTAGCTTTAAGCATGTAGGTTTTCTCAATTTTTGCAAAAGCGTGAATTGATTGAAATTCTTCCAAAACAACCATTTAATAAATGTTTATTCAATATAGGCTCCTACTTATGCGCTGTGTTAAGAATAAAGATAGAAAGATGAACCAATGCTGTCATCCTTGTCTTCAATGGACTTTCATCTTAATGGGGCATACAGAAAAAGCATCAATAAACACAGTATGCTAAAACTATAATAGAGAAATACATAGATACAGGACAGGCACCTCCTACACATAGGAACTCTCCCAATAAGCTTCCAAGAAAATAATAAAATTTGAGGTGGGCCTTGGCAGACAGATACAAATTTAACCATGTGCATATGCTAGGAAAGGGTCTTCCATTCAGGGAAAAAAAGTGTATTCTAAAGGGACGGATGTTAGTGTGGGTGGCAAGGGGATGGGACAATGATAGAGTGGTTGGAACAAAAGTTAGTCTGGGAAGTGAGGGTTAATAGATAAGTAGATGAACTCTTGCCACAGTGTGGAATGGGGTAGCAGGAAGTGGACATAAGCTTTCAGGGTTTTGGTAGGAGTGTTGATTTTTGACCCCTAAAATTAGTTGTAAACTTTTCCTTTCCCAGATGTTTTCCTACATTAATCTACTACCATTTCAACACATATATGAGATTCTTACCTACTCAGTTAATCTTGGTGGAAAGCAGCCAGAATTATTAGCTTTTCACTTCTTGTGACCCACTTAGCCAAATACCTTGAACACATTCACTTCTCCCTGTCTCTGAAGTCACTTCCCAAGTCCAATTACTGTGTCTCTAACCTAATCTACATTGTTGTCATCCTTTCTCCCTATTTCCATTCTTCTTGTCCTTTAATAAAATTCCTACACAAAAACCACAGTCAAATCTCTTATAAATGTCAAATGAAAAGTGTTTCCTCTACTACTTTGACTCTTTATAATATCTTAATTCATGTAGAATAAAACTCATACTCATTTAAATCTATAATCTTGCATGCTGTGGCTCATGCTTAATTTCGTGACACTGTTCCCCAAGTTTATCATGCTGCAGTCACAGGGACCTGGTTTCAGTTTTCCCACATGCGTTTATCCCTGTCTTTCCATATTCTTCATAAGACCAGCTCCTTTTTATCCTTCAAGTCTCATTTAAATCTCATACTCTCGGAGTCTTCTTCAAACATGTTATATAAAACAGATTGCTTTGATTTATTTTTAAACTTATTTATTTATCCTCACTTGTTGTAACCTAAAATACAGATCCAGAAAACTGCTATAGAATGCATGTACAGTTATTTGATTATTATGAGGCTAACATCTTTATTAGCACTTGACCAATCAGGTAAAAATATATTGTCAGCCATACCAGAAGCCCCTCAAAATGCCTTGTTCTCAGCAATACCTCTCATATTCCCCATAAACAAATATTCTCCTAAGTTTTAGTAATCACTTCCTTGCATTGCTTTAGTTTCATCATACAAGGGTACCTCCCTAAATCTTATGCTTTGGCCTCATCCATTTGTCTCTGTTTTGTTTTGTTTTGATATATCTTTCCAATGGATTTTGATTTATAGGTTTTACTTCTGTCATTTTTTCCTTATGTTTTAATTGAAGTGTAATTTACATAAAATAAAACACACAGATTGTAAATGTACATTTCAACAAGTTGTTTCAAATCTATGCATCCCTGTAACCACCAGTTCATCATCTCAAAAAGTTCCCTCATCCCTTTTTTCTGTCAATTCCATCTCCCAGAGGCAACCATTGTTCTGATCTT
The DNA here is from genome assembly GCF_964270905.1 of Leucopleurus acutus. NCBI lineage: Eukaryota > Metazoa > Chordata > Mammalia > Artiodactyla > Delphinidae > Leucopleurus > Leucopleurus acutus. Next base: position 51,229,978 of record NC_139156.1, read on the forward strand.
TATCACCATAGTTTTTCCTTGTTCTTGAATGTCATATAAAGGGAATTCTGCAGTGTGTACTCTTAAGTTTCAAAGTTCTTTCACTCAACATAACGCTGTTTCATGTATTAGTCATTTGTTTTCTTTCATGGCTAAATAGTATTCCATTCTGTAAACATACTATATTATTTTTAATCCATTCTCTTGTTCATGGATGCATCAAAATATTTCAACTTTGAGAAGATATCAATAAATTGTGGACATTCTTATACACGTCTTTTCATGAATGTGTTTTCTTTTGGGGAAATTCCTAAAAGTTAAATTGTTGGATTGTATAGTAAGCATACGTTAAACTTTATAAGAAACGAACTGTATTTCAAAACGTTTGTACCATTTTACATTCCAACCAGTAATCCACGAGCATATCAGTTGCTTCACAAATTTGCCAACAATTGGAATGGAATAGCCATTCTAGTGGGTGTGTGTAGTATCACATTGTGGTTTGTTTTACATTTATTTGATTACTAATTCTCTGAACATCTTACCATGTGCCTTTTGGAGAACATTATTTGTGAAGTGTCTGTTCAGGGTTTCCCCTATTTTAATCGGATACTGGATTATTTTGTCTATTCTTATGTTACAGAAGTGCTTTATACACAGACACATACATGTTCACACACAGACACACAGGCCTCACAAGCATACACATCTGTCAGCCGTTATGATGGTGGATGTATGTATTGAGAATATTTTCTCCAAGTCTGTGCCTTGTCTTTTTATTTTCTTACTGGTGTCTTTTGAAGAGACTATTTAATTTTAATGATGTTTAATTCATTGACTTTTTATTTGATGTTTAGTACTTTTTGTACTAAACATCCAAGAAATTGTTACCCACCCCAGGTTCACAAAAATATTCACCAATGTTTTTATCTAGAATTTTCATTGTTTCAGCTTTTATGTTTATTTATATTGTAAGTCTCACATTAATTATTGTGTATAGTATGATGTACAGGTCAATTTATTTTCATACGAATGTCTAGTAGTTTCAGTGCCATTAAAAAAACCCAAAACTATCCTTTCCTCATTGAACTACTTTGGAAGCTTTGTCAAAAAATATCAATTGACCTTATATGTGCAAATTTATTTCTGTAATGTGTTAGCCTATGTTTTTTTAACCCTTAACCCAATATACTCTGTGTTGAGCCCTCTAAGTTTCTTCTTTTCCAAATCTTTTTTCACTTTGCTAAGGCCTTTGAATTCCCATGTAAATTTTAGAGTTATCTTGTCAATTTAATAAAAGCCTGCTGGAGTTTTGATTGGAATTGTCTTGAATTTTAGATCACTATTTCTCAATCTTTTTAAAAATTGTTTCACCCTTCCCCCCACCAACTTCAAGGAGAAAAAGTAAATTCTATTTAAATCCTCTCAAGCAAGCTACATTAAATAATAAAGAATAACATTCTATCAGGTAGGGTTGAGCTTTGGAAAATGACAAGCCATTGTAATATCTGAGGATTTGTTTGAACAAATTTTCATCCTTTCTAAGGGGTGATGTTGTCCCTGCTGAGAACATATGCTTTAGATCAATGTGGGGAGAACCTTAACAATGTTTAGTCTTCCATTCTATGAGCTTGCTATCTCTTTCCATTTATTTAGGTCCTCTTTAATTTCTCTGGCAATGTTTTCTAGTTTTCATTGTACAGCTATTTCACCTTTTTTGGTTAAATTAATTTCTAAACAAGAATTTTTGTTTCCTTGTGCCTTCAAAAAGTAGTATTTTCATTGTATTTTTAATCATCTATTGTTAATATATAGAAATACCATTAATCTTACTACATTCCATGGTAACTTCTGTCATTTCAGTAATAATTCTGGTAATAGAATTTAGTCCTTTTTGACAGATTCCTCCCTTAGGATTTCAAACCTAAACCATCAAGCGGTCAGCAAATAAAGGCAACATCCTTGTGCTTTATTTCTGTTTTCTTCTAGTAACACCTTCCTGAGGGGAGGTTTATAAAAATTTAAGTGAGGAAATACCTTATAAAGTGAAAAGTAATAGGTGTAAGTATTTTTGTTATTTTTCCTTTTCAGTCTCCCCTCAATATCAACTAGCACCAACTGCAATCAGCCAGTGTGCCCATTCTTGTCTTTTTCCTCTCTCGGAGCAGTGTGTCTGCCAGAATGGATGGACTGATTTCCTGGATGAACAAAGGTAGGATCACAAAGCTTTACCTTCATTAGAGGGCAGCTGAGAAAAGGGGAGGCTTCCCAACTGGCCTCCAAAAGAGAATACAACAGCAGGATTTGGCCAATTACTACAACTTTGTATAAAACAGTGTTTTCTTTCAGGCTACCTCCCTGGAGTGTAAGTCTACTATTGTGGTTCATAGCCAGTTTCTCTCGGTGCTGGCTGACTTTGATATCCCAGGAGGCATGTGAGAAACTGCCGTCCTGGCTGAATTAAGGTCAGGAGAAATGAAAAAATGCAATTACAGTGGAGACACGTTCTATTCTATCATCTTGTTTTTGTGTATGGCTATGTTCGCTTCAGTATTGTGCAAACTTGATAATTAGTTCCTTGAAGATTTCTGGTACTGGCTTGAATTAAATTGAGGAAAACGCTTTCATCAAACATAGTCAGATCTGGATATAGAGGAGCAAATATGTAATACAATGGGAATAAAGAAAAACAGAGGTAAATGCACATGAGACTGGAAATAGAATGGGCTTGTAAAAGAGAGTATAAAAAAGGAAAAAAAGAGCTGAAAGGAAGTTCCAAAACATATCTTGAAAATCTACCACATAGCATATATTTTATATATTTTTCTTGCCTTTTCATAAGCTTTTTTTTTCTTATTGTTGAGTTGTAAGAGTTCTTTACAGACATACTTCATGTTATTGTGCTTTACAGACAGTGCATTTTTTACAAGTTGCAAGGCTGTGGCAATTCTGCATTGAACAAATCTGTCAGTGCCATTTTTCCAACAGCATTTACCCACTTCATGCCCGCCTGTCACATTTCGGTTATTTCTCACAGTATTTCAGACTTTTTCATTATTGTTATGTTCATTAAGGTGATACGTGATCATTGATCTTTGATGATACTACCATAACTCACTGAAGGCTCAATGATGGTTAGCAGTTTTTAGCAATAAAGTATTTTTTTTTAGTTTCTTTTTTTAACATCTTTTTTTAAATTTAATTTTATTTATTTTTTTATACAGCAGGTTCTTATTAGTCATCAGTTTTATACACATCAGTGTATACATGTCAATCCCAGTCGCCCAATTCATCACACCACAACCGCCACCACCCCGCCACTTTCCCCCTTTGCTGTCCATACGTTTGTTCTCTACATCTGTCTCAATTTCTGCCCTGCAAAGCGGTTCGTATGTACCATTTTTCTAGGTTCCACATATATGTGTTAATATACGATATTTGTTTTTCTCTTTCTGACTTACTTCACTCTGTATTGACAGTCTCTAGATCCATCTACGTCTCAACAAATGACCCAATTTTGTTCCTTTTTATGGCTGAGTAATATTCCATTGTGTATATGTACCAACCGTCCTTATCCATTTGTCTGTCGATTGGCATTTAGGTTGCTTCCCTGACCTGGCTATTGTAAGTAGTGCTGCAGTGAACATTGGGGTGCATGTGTCTTTTTTTTTTTTAAGGAGAAACTTTCATTTATTTTCCAGACATATAGCATTCTTTAAGCTTTTTTTGTGCAAACTACTTATACTAGAAAATGAATCACAGAGATATAATGTACAACACAGGGAATATAGTCAATAATATAATAATTTGGTGTGATGTGTAATCTAGAAAAATATTGAATCACTATGTAATACACCTGAAACTAGTATTATATTGTAAGTCAACTATGCTTCAATTAAAAAAATTAAATTTCGCTTGTAAAACGTAACATAGATAAATAAAAATGAATAAACCTTTAAGTGGAGGTGTATTTAATCTCAAACCAACATTAAGTACCACCACTTAAATCAAGAAATACAAAATTGCCAAACTCTGTAATCTCCCCCTGTGCTCCCTCTTCCTTACTACTCCTCTCTGTTCCAAAGTTAAAAAATATCATGACTTTTATTGTCACTACATCTATGCTATTCTGTAGAGTTTGCCACCCGTGCATGAATTTTCACATATTATAGTATTGTCCTGCCTGTTTGTGAACTTCATATAAAGAGAATAATCCAATATGAATTCTCTTGTGCTGACTTCTTTTTTTTTTAACATCTTTATTGGAGTATAATTGCTTTACAATGGTGTGTTAGTTTCTGCTTTATAACAAAGTGAATCAGTTATACATATACATATGTTCCCATATCTCTTCCCTCTTGCGTCTCCCACCCTCCCACCCTCCCTATTCAACCACTCTCGGTGGTCACAAAGCACTGAGCTGATCTCCCTGTGCTATGCGGCTGCTTCCCACTAGCTATCTATTTTATGTTAGGTAGTGTATATATGTCCATGCCACTCTCTCACTTTGTCACAGCTTACCCTTCCCCCTCCCCATATCCTCAAGTCCATTCTCTAGTAGGTCTGTGTCTTTACTCCTGTCTTACCAATAGGTTCTTCATGATATTTTTTTTCTTAAATTCCATATATATGTGTTAGCATACAGTATTTGTCTTTCTCTTTCTGACTTACTTCACTCTGTACATCAGACTCTAGGTCCGTCCACCTCATTATAAATAGCTCAATTTCATTTCTTTTTATGGCTGAGTAATATTCCATTGTATATATGTGCCACATCTTCTTTATCCATTCATCTGATGATGGACACTTAGGTTGCTTCCATCTCCTGGCTATTTGTAAATAGAGCTGCAATGAACATTTTGGTACATGACTCTTTTTGAGTTATGGTTTTCTCAGGGTATATGCTCAGTAGTGGGATTGCTGGGTCATATGGTAGTTCTATTTGTAGTTTTTTAAGGAAACTCCATACTGTTCTCCATAGTGACTGAACCAATTCACATTCCCACCAGCAGTGCAACAGGGTTCCCTTTTCTCCACACTCTCTCCAGCATTTATTGTTTCTAGATTTTTTGATGGTGGCCATTCTGACTGGGGTGAGATGATATCTCCTTGCAGTTTTGATTTGCATTTCTGTAATAGTTAATGATGTTGAGCATTCTTTCATGTATTTGCTGGCAGTCTGTATATCTTCTTTGGAGAAATGTCTATTTAGGTCTTCTGCCCATTTTTGGATTGGGTAGTTTGGTTTTTTTTGTTATTGAGCTGCATGAGCTGCTTGTAAATTTTGGAAATTAATCCTTTGTCAGTTGCCTCATTTGCAAATATTTTCTACCATTCTGAGGGTTGTCTTTTGGTCTTGTTTATGGTTTCCTTTGCTGTGCAAAAGCTTTGAAGTTTCATTAGGTCCCATTTGTTTATTTTTGTTTTTATTTCCATTTCTCTAGGAGGTGGGTCAAAAAGGATCTTGCTGTGATTTCTGTCTTAGAGTGTCCTGCCTGTGTTGTCCGCTAAGAGTTTGATAGTTTCTGGCCTTACATTTAGGTCTTTAATCCATTTTGAGCTTATTTTTGTGTATGGTGTTAGGGAGTGATCTAATCTCATACTTTTACATGTACCGGTCCAGTTTTCCCAGCACCACTAATTGAAGAGGCTGTCCTTTCTCCACTGTATATTCCTGCCTCCTTTATCAAAGATTAGGTGACCATATGTGCGTGGGTTTATCTCTGGGCTTTCTATCCTGTTCCATTGATCTATCTTTCTGTTTTTGTGCCAGTACCATACTGTCTTGATTACTGTAGCTTTGTAGTATAGTCTGAAGTCAGGGAGCCTGATTCCTCCAGCTCCATTTTTCGTTCTCAAGATTTCTTTGGCTATTCGGGGTCTTTTGTGTTTCCATACAAATTGTGAAATTTTTTGTTCTAGTTCTGTGAAAAATGCCAGTGGTAGTTTGACAGGGATTGCATTGAATCTGTAGATTGCTTTGGGTAGTAGAGTCATTTTCACAATTTTATTCTTCCAATTCAAGAACATGGTATATCTCTCCATCTATTTGTATCCTCTTTAATTTCTTTCATCAGTGTCTTATACTTTTCTGCATACAGGTCTTTGGTCTCCTTAGGTAGGTTTATTCCTAGATATTTTATTCTTTTTGTTGCAGTGGTAAATGGGAGTGTTTTCTTGATTTCACTTTCAGATTTTTCATAATTAGTATATAGGAATGCCAGAGATTTCTGTGCATTAATTTTGTATCCTGCTACTGTACCAAATTCATTGATTAGCTCTAGTAGTTTTCTGGTAGCACCTTTAGGATTCTCTATGTATAGTGTCATGTCATCTGACAACAGTGACAGCTTTACTTCTTCATTTCCAATTTGGATTCCTTTTATTTCCTTTTCTTCTCTGATTGCTGTGGCTAAAACTTCCAAAACTATGTTGAATAAGAGTGGTGAGAGTGGGCAACCTTGTCTTGTTCCTGATCTTAGTGGAAATGCTTTCAGTTTTCACCATGGAAGACGATGTTGGCTGTGGGTTTGTCATATATGGCCTTTATTATGTTGAGGAAAGTTCCCTCTATGCCTACTTTCTGCAGGGTTTTTATCATAAATGGGTGTTGAATTTTGTCAAAAGCTTTCTCTGCATCTATTGAGATGACCATATGGTTTTTCTCCTTCTATTTGTTAATATGGTGTATCACATTGATTGATTTGTGTACATTGAAGAATCCTTGCATTCCTGGAGTAAACCCCCCTTGATCATGGTGTATGATCCGTTTAATGTGCTGTTGGATTCTGTTTGCTAGTATTTTGTTGAGGATTTTTGCCTCTATGTTCATCAGTGATATTAGCCTGTAATTTTCTTTCTTTGTGACATCCTTGTCTGGTTTTGGTATCAGGGTGATGGTGGACTCATAGAATGAGTTTGGGAGTGTTCCTCCCTCTGCTGTATTTTGGAAGAGTTTGAGAAGGATAGGTGTTAGCTCTTCTCTAAATGTTTGATAGAATTCACCTGTGAAGCCATCTGGTCCTGGGCTTTTGTTTGTTGGAAGATTTTTAATCACAGTTTCAATTTCAGTGCTTGTAATTGGTCTGTTCATTTTTTCTTCCTGATTCAGTCTTGGTATGTTGTGCATTTCTAAGAATTTGTCCATTTCTTCCAGGTTGTCCATTTTATGGGCATAGAGTTGCTTGTAGTAACCTCTCATGATCTTTTGTATTTCTGCAGTGTCATTTGTTACTTCTCCTTTTTCATTTCTAATTCTGTTTCTTTGAGTCTTCTTCCTCTTTTTCTTCATGAGTGTGGCTAATGGTTTATCAATTTTGTTTATCTTCTCAAGGAACCAGCTTTTAGTTTTATTGATCTTGGCTATCGTTTCCTTCATTTCTTTTTCATTTATTTCTGATCTGACCTTTATGATTTCTTTCCTTCTGCTAACTTTGGAGTTTCTTTGTTCTTCTTTCTCTAATTGCTTTAGGTGCAAGTTTAGGTTGTTTATTCGAGATGCTTCCTGTTTCTTAAGGTAGGATTGTATTGCTATAAACTTCCCTCTTAGAACTGCTTTTGCTGCATCCCATAGGTTTTGGGTCGTCATGTCTCCACTGTCATTTGTTTCTAGGTATCTTTTGATTTCCTCTTTGATTTCTTCAGTGATCACTTCGTTATTAAGTAGTGTATTGTTGAGCCTCCATGTGTTTGTATTTTTTACAGATCTTTTCCTGTAATTAGTACCTAGTTTCATAGCGTTGTGGTCGGAAAAGATATTTGATACAATTTCAATTTTCTTAAATTCACCAAGGCTTGATTTGTGACCCAAGATATGATCTATCTTGGAGAATGTTCCATGAGCACTTGAGAATAATGTGTATTCTGTTGTTTTTGGATGGAATGTCCTATAAATATCAATTAAGTCAAGATCATCTTGTTTAATGTATCATTTAAAGCTTGTGTTTCCTTATTTACTTTCATTTTGGATGATCTGTCCATGGGTGAAAGTGGGGTGTTAAAGTCCCCTACTATGACTGTGTTACTGTTGATTTCCCTTTTTTATGGCTATTAGTATATGCCTTATATATTGAGGTGCTCCTATGTTGGGTGCATAAATATTTACAATTGTTATAACTTCTTCTTAGATCGATCCCCTGATCGTTATGTAGTGTCTGTCTTTGTCTCTTGTAATAGTCTTTGTTTTAAAGTCTATTTTTTCTGATATGAGAATTGCTACTCCAGCTTACTTTTGGTTTCCATTTACATAGAATATCTTTTTCCATCCCCTCACTTTCAGTCTGTATGTGTCTCTAGGTCTGGAGTGGGTCTCTTGTAGACAGCATATATATGGGTCTTGTTTTTATATCCATTCAGCCAGTCTGTGTCTTTTGGTGGGAGCATTTAATCCATTTACATTTAAGGTAAATATCGATATGTAGGTTCCTATTCCCATTTTCTTAATTGTTTTGGGTTTGTTATTGTAGGTCTTTTCCTTCTCTTGTGTTTCCTCCCTAGGGAAGCTCCTGTAGCATTTGTTGTAAAGCTGGTTTGGTGGTGCTGAACTCTCTCAGCTTTTGCTTGTCTGTAAAGGTTTTAATTTCTCCATCAAATCTGAATGAGATCCTTGCTGGGTAGAGTAATCTTGGTTGTAGATTTTTCTCCTTTATCACTTTAAATATATCCTGCCAGTCCCTTCTGGCTTGCAGAGTTTCTGCTTAAAGATCGGCTGTTAACCTTATGGGGATTCCCTGTGTGTTATTTGTTGTTTTTCCCTTGCTGCTTTTAATATGTTTTCTTTGTATTTAATTTTTGACAGTTTTATTAATATGTGTCTTGCTGTGTTTCTTCTTGGATTTATCCTGTATGGGACTCTCTATGCTTCCTGGACTTGATTAACTATTTCCTTTCCCATATTAAGGATGTTTTCAACTATAATCTCTTCAAATATTTTCACAGTCCCTTTCTTTTTCTCTTCTTTTTCTGGAACCCCTATAATTCGAATGTTGGTGCATTTAATGTTGTCCCAGAGGTCTCTGAGACTGTCCTCAGGTCTTTTCATTCTTTTTTCTTTATTCTTCTCTGCAGTAGTTATTTCCACTATTTTAGCTTCCAGGTCATTTATCCATTCTTCTGCCTCAATTATTCTGCTATTGATCCCATCTAGAATATTTTTAATTACATTTATTGTCTTGTTCATTGTTGCTTGTTTCATCTTTAGTTCTTCTAGGTCCTTGTTAAATGTTTCTTGCATTTTCCTATTCAGTTTCCAAGATTTTGTATCATCTTTACTATCATTATTCTGCATTGTTTTTCAGGTAGACTGCCTCTTCATTTGTTGGGTCTGGTGGGTTTTTATCTTCCTCCTTCATCCGCTGTGTGTTTTTCTGTCTTCTCATTTTGCTTATCTCACTGTGTTTGGGGTCTCCTTTTTGCAGGCTGCAGGTTCGTAGTTCCTGTTGTTTTTAGTGTCTGTCCCCAGTGGCTAAAATTGGTTTGGTGGTTTGTGTAGGCTTTCTGGTGGAGGGGACTAGTGCCTGTGTTTTGGTGGATGAGGCTGGATCTTGTCTCTCTGGTGGGCAGGTCCACGTGTGGAGGTGTGTTTTGGGGTGTCTGTGGACTTATTCTGATTTTAGGCAGCCTCTCTGCTAATGGGTGGGGTTGTGTTCCTGTCTTGCTAGTTGTTTGGCATAGGGTGTCCAGCACTGTAGCTTGCTGGTCATTGAGTGAAGCTGTGTGTTGGTGTTGAGTTGGAGATCTCTGGGAGATTTTCACCATTTGATATTCCATGGAGCTGGGAGGTCTCTTGTGGACCAGTGTCCTGAAGTTGGCTCTCCCACCTCAGAGGCACAGCAGTGACTCCTGGCTGTAGCACCAAGAGCCTTTCATCCACACGGCTCAGAATCAAAGGGAGAAAAAGTAGAACGAAAGAAAGAAAGAAGGTAAAAGAAAATAAAGTAAGGTAAAATGAAATAAATTTATTAAAATAAAAGAAATTATTAAGAAAAAAATTTTTTTAAAAAATTAATAAAAAATAAATAAATGGACAGATAGAACCCTAGGACAACTCGTGAAAGCAAAGGTATACAGACAAAATGTCACACAGAAGCATACACATACACACTCACAAAAACCGGAAAAGGGGAAAAAATAATATATCTTGCTCTCAAAGTCTACCTTCTCAATTTGCGATGATTTGTTGTCTATTCAGGTATTCCACAGACGTAGGTACATCAAGTTGATTGTGGAGCTTTAATCCACTGCTCCTGAGGCTGCTGGGAGAGATTTCTCTTTCTCTTCTTTGTTCACACAGCTCCTAGGGTTCAGCTTTTGATTTGGCCCCGCCTCTGCGTGTAGGTCGCCGAAGGGCATCTGTTGTTTGCTCAGACAGGACGGGGTTAAAGGAGCCGCCTATTTGGGGGCTCCAGCTCACTCAGGCCGGGGGGAGGAAGGGGCACGGATTGCGGGGCCAGCCTGAGGTGGCAGAGGCCGGTGTGACATTGCAACAGCCTGAGGCACACCTTGCGTTCTCCCGGGGGAGTTGTCCCTGGATCCCGGGACCATGGCAGTGGCGGGCTGCACAGGCTCCCCGGAAGGGAGGTGTGGATAGTGACCTGTGCTCGCACACAGACTTCCTGGTGGTGGCAGCAGCAGCCTTAGCATCTCCTGCCCGTCTCTGGGGGTCCGTGCTCTTAGCCTCGGCTCATGCCCATCTCTGGAGCTCCTTTAAGGAGCGCTCTTAATCCCCTCTCCTTGCGCACCAGGAAACAAAGAGGGAAGAAAACGTTTCTTGCCTCCTCGGCAGGTCCAGACTTTTTCCCGGACTCCCTGCCAGCTAGCCGTGGTGCACTAACCCCTTCAGGCTGTGTTCACACCGACAGTCCTCTCCCTGCACTCCTGACCGAAGCCCGAGCCTCAGCTCCCAGCCCCGCCCACCCTGGCAGGTGAGCAGACAAGCCTTTCGGGCTGGTGAGTGCTGGTTAGCACCAATCCTCTGTGTGGAAATCTCTCTGGTTTTCCCTCTGCACCCCTGTTGCTGTGTTCTCCTCCGCGGCGCCGAAGCTCCCCCGTTCCGCCACCTGCAGTCTCCACCCGCGAAGGGGCTTCTAGTGTGTGGAAACCTTTCTTCCTTCACGGCTCCCTCCCACTGGTGCAGGTCCCATTCTTATTCTTTTGTCTCTGTTTATTCTTTTTTCTTTTGCCCTACCCAGGTACGTGGGGAGTTTCTTGCCTTTTGGGAGGTCTGAGGTCTTCTGCCAGCATTCAGTAGGTGTTCTGTAGGAGTTGTTCCACGTGTAGATGTATTTCTGATGTATCTGTTGGGAGGAAGGTGATCTCCACATCTTACTCTTTCGCCATCTTCCCCCTCTCTCCGCATGTGTCTTTTTGAATTATGGTTTTCTCTGGGTATATGCCCAGTATTGGGATTGCTGGATCATATAGTAATTCTATTTTTAGTTTTATAAGGAACCTCCATACTGTTCTCCATAGTGCCTGTATCAATTTACATTCCCACCAACAGTGCAAGAGGGGTCCCTTTTCTCCACATCCTCTCCAACATTTGTTGTTTCCAGATTTTCTGATGATGCCCATTCTAACTGATGTGAGGTGATACCTCACTGTAGTTTTGATTTGCATTTCTCTAATTATTATTGATGTTGAGCAGCTTTTCATCTGCTTCTTGGCCATCTGTATGTCTTCTTTGGAGAAATGTCTATTTAGGTCTTCTGCCCAATTTTGGAGTGGGTTGTTTTTTTTTTAATTTTGAGCTGCATGAGCTGTTTATATATTTTGAAGATTAATCCTTTGTCTGTTGATTCATTTGCAAATATTTTCTCCCATTCTGAGAGTTGTCTTTTGGTCTTGTTTATGGTTTCCTTTGCTGTGCAAAGGCTTTGAAGTTTCATTTGGTCCCATTTGTTTATTTTTGTTTTTATTTCCATTACTCTAGGAGATGGATAAAAAAGATCTTGCTGTGATTTATGTCAAAGAGTGTTCTTCCTATGTTTTCCTCTAAGAGTTTTATAGTGTCCTGTCTTACCTTTAGGTCTCTAATCCATTTTGAGTTTATATTTGTGTATGGTGTTAGGGAGTGTTCTAATTTCATTCTTTTATGTGTAGCTGTCCAGTTTTCCCAGCACTACTAATTGAAGAGACTGTCTTTTCTCCATTGTATACCCTTGCCTCCTTTGTCATAGATTAGTTGACCATAGGTGTGTGGGTTTTGATCATAGGTGCGTGGGTTTATCTCAGGGCTTTCTATCTCATTCCATTGATCTATATTTATGTTTTTGTGCCAGTACCATATTGTCTTGATTACTGTAGCTTTGTAGTATAGTCTGAAATCAGGGAGTCTGATTCCTCCAGCTCCAATTTTTTTTTTTCCCTCAAGACTGCTTTGGCTATTTGGGGCCTTTTGTTTCTGCATACAAATTGTGAAATTTTTTGTTCTAGTTCTGTGAAAAATGCCAGTGGTAGTTTGATAGGGATTGCATTGAATCTGTAGATTGCTTTGGGTAGTATAGCCATTTTCACAATGTTGATCTTCCAATCCAAGAACATGATATATCTCTCCATTTGTTTGTATCATCATTAATTTCTTTCATCAGGGTCTTATACTTTTCTGCATACAGGTCTTTGGTCTCCTTAGGTAGGTTTATTCTTAGGTATTTTTTCTTTTCGTTGCAGTGGTAAATTGTAGTGTTTCCTTAAATTCTTTGTCAGATTTTTCATCGTTAGTATACAGGAATGCCAGAGATTTCTGTGCATTAATTTTGTGTCTGCTACTTTACCTAATTCATTGATTAGCTCTAGTAGTTTTCTGGTAGGATCTTTAGGATTCTCTATATATAGTATCATGTCATCTGCAAACAGTGGCAGTTTTACTTCTTCTTTTACATGGATTCCTTTTATTTCTTTTTCTTCTCTGATTGCTGTGGCTAAAACTTCCGAAACATTGTTGAATAATAGTGGTGAGAGTGGACAACCTTAACTTATTCCAGATCTTAGAGGAAAAGGTTTCAATTTTTAACCAATGAGAACAATGTTGGCTGTGGGTTTGTCTTATATGGCTTTTATTATGTTGAGGTAGGTTCCCTTTATGCCCACTTTCTGGAGAGCTTTTATCATAAATGGGTGTTAAATTTTGTCAAAAGCTTTTTATTCATCGTTGAGATGATCATATGGTTTTTATTCTTTAATTTGTTAATGTGGTGTATCACATTCATTGATTTGTGTATATTGAAGAATCCTTGCCTCCCTGGGACAAATCCCACTTGATCATGGTGTCTGATCCTTTCAAGGTGTTTTGCATTCTGCTTGCTAGTATGTTGTTGAGGATTTTTACATCTATATTCATCAGTGATATTGGTGTGTAATTTTCTTTTTTTGCAGTAGTTTTCTCTGGTTTTGGTATCTGTTTGATGGTGGCCTCATAGAATGAGTTTGGGAGTGTTCCTTCCTCTGCAATTTTTTGGAAGAGTTTGAGAAGGATGGGTGTTAGCTCTCTTCTAAATGTTTGATAGAATTCACCTGTGAAGCCATCTGGTCCTGGACTTTTGTTTGTTAGAAGATTTTTAATCACAGTTTCAATTTCATTACTTGTGATTGGTCTCTTCATATTTTCTATTTCTTTCTGGTTTGGTCTTGGAAGGTTATACCTTTCTATGAATTTGTCCATTTCTTCCAGGTTGTCCATTTTATTGGCATAAAGTTGCTTGTAATAGTCTCTTAGGATGCTTTATATTTCTGTGATGTCAGTTGTAACTTCTCCTTTTTCATTTCTAATTTTGTTGATTTGAGTCCTCTCCCTCCTTTTCTCGATGAGTCTGGCTAACGGTTTTTCAACTTTGTTTATCTTCTCAAAGAGCCAGCTTTTAGTTTTATTGACCTTCGCTATTGTTTTCTTTATTTCTGTTACTCAGTTTGATTGATCATATTAACTGATAAATTTTGTTTTTAGTATTTTTAAAAAATTATTCTCTATTTTAGGAATCTACAGTCTACAACATGTGGCCCAAATGTGGTCCAGCACCTGTTTTTATATGAGCTAGAATGTTGTTACTTTTTTAAATGGAGAAAGAAAGGAAAAAGAAAAATATGTGAGAGTGACCATATGTGGCACACAGAGCTTAAAATATCTACTGTTCTTTTCAAAAAAAGCTTGCTGACCCCTGCTCTGTTTTATTTCAAAACACAGTTTTTAGCACATGCAGTCACAACCCTACTCATATTCTGTGTATGCTTATCCAATTGCTGGTACATGTGCCTTTTGCCTTAGGTAGTGGTGGTTCCATTCCATGTGCAATGGCCATTCATTCCTTGACACCTATGAAGAGGCCATAGGTGCCAAAAAATGAATGCCCCCTGGCAGCAGTCTTCACTAGTGGATAAACGTCCACCCTCTTGCCTCTCAAGTGGGAGAGAGAGCTCTAAGGCACGCGTTCTAAGCTAGCTCACGGGGCCCAAAGGGATGAAGCTCTGGTTGACAGGGTAGTGGCACACTTGATACTACATACTTTATGGCTTCCTTCTGTCCCCTGTCCTGCTTCCTGACTCCCTTTCAGTATTTGCTGGTATCCTCTCCCAAACAAACTACTTACATTCCATTCATGTGCTGTTGCCTAAAATAGTCTTTGGAATGTTATCTTCTATTTTTTCTGCTTCCTTGAATTTTACCCAGTTCCTTAATTTCATACATAATGCATTCCTGAAAACATGTACAAGTTAAATATGTATACTTTCAGAAGATAGACTTACATTTTATAAGTTCTTAGATAGCCAAATATATCATTTAAAACTTTCTCCTGACAGTAACCTTTAGTCACTAATTTCAAAGGCATATTTTAGATATCTTATAACTAAGTTTTAAACTTATTTTTCTTCACAATTTCTCACACAGTTGACTGTGCTCATCCCATGACTAACTCAGCTAAAGATTCATCTCTTTAGATACCCTTAATAATGTTTACCTCTGAGTTTTATCCTGTATATTATATTTGTACTGCCTATGACAAGTAACTTCATTTTTAATTTTCTTCTCTTTCCATGTTTTTAATTAAAATAATCAGATCCAAATGAAATTAAGATAACTGGAAAAATACTATTCAGATAAAGACAGTTGTGCTGCTGCTAAAATATGTGTTTGGCGAACTGGCAATTTCACCTTGAAATATTTCAGTGTTGCTATTCATCAGAAGAAGAATGAAAACCATAATTGACTTGAGAAAGGTATTTCAGAGCGACCAATGCATTTTTCGAAAGAATGCCATACATACAAGTTAATTTTTTTTTTTTTTTTTTTAAATCAAGAACCCCCTGCTAGCTTTTTTCTCTGTTTCTTCCAGGAGTTCCTACAGCTTTGTGTTGCAGGAGCTTTTTAAAATTCTAGTGGTTTTTCTTGCTCTGCTTATTCTTGCAGAAGGAGACATTTATTTACCTTGTGTTTATTTAGCGCGGTGGTTCCCAACCATGACTGTACAGTGGAATCAGGGGTGCTTTAAAGACAGTACAGAGGCCTGGGTCTCCCCTCCTGAGATTCTGATTTAATTAGACTGCGATATGGCCTGGCCATTGGGAATCGTGAAAGCATCCTGGATGATTTTAATTCACAGACAGAATCAGCTAGGAGTTTAGGCAGATTCTATTGGACTTTGATATGTTCTTGTTTGAATCATGTTACAAGAGGAAAAATGATGCCGTACATAAATTCACAATATAATCCCAATAGGGGGCTCTGTTTCTCTTCTGATGAGTTTCTTTTCCTTGTGTTTTATTTGAAAGATGGAAGTTGTATGTTCCTGGCTCTTTGCAGAGTGTGGCCAAGTGCTCACCTACTGTCACTCTGTCTTCCAGGAGGATGCACCTGTACCACCAGCTCATTGCTTGGCACTCCTACTCTGAGCACCAGGAAACCAGAGACTTTCTATTGCCACTGCTGTAGCATAAGCATTGAGCCTAAGTCTAGAGAGATTCTAAACAGTTGTTGCTTTAAGGACCTCCCGTCCTCATGTCTACCATCACTTTGCCCTCTCATGGCCCCCTTGTTTATCAGGCATCTCTTCTAGACAGCAGAATATAAGGGTTTTACTGGGCTCACATCCACTTAATTCTTTGATTATCTAAGGCAGACATGGTTCCAGAATTTTCCTTTTGGAGAAACTTAAGGCATTCAACTGGAAGGGCACTAGAGCTCTTTTTTTGTGTCTTTTTTTGTGTACAGCAAGCATGGTGTTGTCATCAGTCTCAAGTGTTGTTTGGCGTTGCTTAAGAGAGGCTGGTGGAGACTGTCATTATGACTTTAGGGAAAATTGCAGAACTTTCTTCAATTTAATCTGATTACATTTTCCTAGTCAACATTTTTGAAATTTTGGTACATGGCTGTCAAGATTCCCTCATTGCTAATGCCAATGAAGGTTCTCTTTAACTCCTATCTTGTTCACTTCAGTGGCAATCTAGGAGTCAGGAGATAACTGTGGTGTTCTCTTACATTCTAAGGAAAATGTGGTTAGGGACTTTCGATTGAGCAGTTCGGGTGGACAGAGTACTCTAGTGGGATATGGTACATTGTCAATGAAGCCAGCAGACATGGGTTCATCCCAAGAGGATGGTCTGTTCTAAGATCAGAGGAGCTGCCAACAGTGGCAGCCTTGCCATGTAGGTACATAACACATACGTGTATAATATGTAGTGTCAGAGATGGAACTTCCACTCCTAACCCCTGCCACTGTGTCTTCCAAATTATTTCATGTAGCGTACACTGCCTTTTCTATCATTATTGGGCATCTGCCTGAGCAAGTCGGGCCAGTCATAATAATTCACCTGATAGGCACAGTTCTTTGGTTTGTGGATGATCTAAGCGGGAACTTCCCGAGGACATTTGCAGAGAGGCAGAGCTTCCATCCCAGTCTCTCTAGTGATGAAGCTTGAAAATGTGAGACAGAGGAGTCATCAGTAGCCATATTGCCTGCTCTGTGGATGAATACAATTGACAACTGATGCTGTCAAGCAAAGAGAAGGGATGAGACTCAGAGAAGGTACTGGGTTTGTCAAGTTTCTGAGACCCAACCACCCAGTTGTATCCAGATTTCCATCTCTTGTGTAGCCAGTCAATTCCCTTTCACCTGAAATGCTTTGAGCTGGGTCTCTGTCACTTCTAAACCGAAGAGTTCTGAGTAATAACAGCACTCAAAGTGTAATCAGAGGATCTGAATTTGAGACCTGCCTCTGACCTTGGGAATTTATATTATAGGCATTCCGGCAAAATGACAATAACAATACCAGCACATTAGAGATAAGATGAGAAAATTCTTGCCTCGGTGTCCGGTATGTAATTATAGACTAGAACAGCACTCAGAAATTAGTTACCTTCCTCTTTCCGTTCCCACTCCTCTCCAACCACCAGCTAAAAGAGCAACAGAGTGAGATCCCAGACACCCAGCAAAGTCCCTGTTCTTACTTTCAGTCCTCTAAGAAAGGCTCTGCTGTGTATGTTTTAGTTTGGGATCCAGTATGGTTTCACCTGAATCAAGTCCTACACTGTTAAACAAAAATATAAAAGCAAGTCTTTTTGATCATTTTCCTTGCCTGAGAATCCATATATTTCCCTCTGTCTGAATAACTTCATGCCTTTTCTTAATGTCTGTGATAATGTACAGATCTACAAGCAATTAACCTGCTCCTTGTGGCTCATGTTCAGAACTAAACGCTCATGTTCAGGAAGTAAACGCTGGCAAAGTCTTA
The DNA here is from genome assembly GCF_964270905.1 of Leucopleurus acutus. Taxonomy (NCBI): domain Eukaryota; kingdom Metazoa; phylum Chordata; class Mammalia; order Artiodactyla; family Delphinidae; genus Leucopleurus; species Leucopleurus acutus. The sequence goes on from NC_139156.1 coordinate 51,247,675, forward strand.
AAACACCCACAGAAGTCAGACAATGCAACCGTCAACAGAAAAATAAAAGAACATTTCATGTTATTCAATTTCAACAATATCTGTAAACATCTTGAGGAAGCCAAAGTCTTCTATTGATCAGTTTAATATGTCATTCTACTCCAGAGGAAAATGGTAATAAAATGAATGTCGTTAAGTGTTCAGAGACGACATCACAATATACTATGTGTGACAGGTCTCTCTGTACTCAGAATTTTCCACATTTACAAATAAAAATCATCTTGTCCGCTTCCTAAAATTGTTCCCTGGTATAAAATTATATCTGTGTAATTTTATATTTTAAACTCTTATCTTGTTCTCATTTGTGCATTTTCCTCCTGCTTCTACTTTGGTGAGGGTAATATATTTATATCCTCACTTCGAGTTCAGAGACAGCAGAGAGAATGAGATAAACACACCAGGGGCCTGACAAGGCCATGGAATACCTCACTCTGTTCCTGTATACTGCCTTCGATTACAGAAATGCACTTGTCCTTGGAAAAGTATCTGTTTATTTCCTACTTTTGAATAGCTCACTGTCTTTATGCCACTCTACTGCCGAAGTTCCATCAGATAAAAAATAGAAACTAAGCCAGGAAAAACAACAGACAGGCTTTGGTGTCTCAGAAACCATGTACACTTGTCAATTAACATGGAGTATCATTTCTTTGCATACGAATATAAACACCTGGCATTTAAAATCTGCTTTTAGCCACTGATATTTAGAAGAAAGATTATGAGCTCTGTGGTCAGTAGATAGCTAGTTCCAGTCCAATTTCTGTTGACTAATTATATTTCTCCAATGAAAAGTAATTTATCCTTCTGAGTATTATGTCTCCACGTTTTGTAAAACGGGAATAATAATTACACATGACCAATAAGTGGTTTAAGGTAGAAATGAGATAAGGCATGTGAAATAAAATCTAAAGCATTTTTGCAAATACCATATTTTAGAGTCAAATCAACCCAAGTAAACTTCCCAGAAAGGTCATTGATGTTGTCTTCTGGAAGAATAGTCCTCACAAGACAAGTGTCAAATTGCTTCTTCTTTGCAGGAGGAGGGGGAAGTTAAACCACCTAATTAGCCATCCATATTTTTTTTAACCACTCAAAGTCTCACTTTCCACTGACATTTGAATGACCTAAGAACACTTCTGAATTGCTAATGGAAGAGAGGCACAGAGGTGACTACAGTAGAAACACCTGCTGGGGGCTATGACAGAACTGTTACTCATAATGACCCCAGAATCAAGAATCAATGCCCCATATATCAGTCAAATGGAATTCTTACTTGGTATGCGGTTAACTGAGGGAGCTCTTGAGACTCTTAAGTAACTATTTTAGAATTGATCGCATGCAGGCTTGACGGTTTGCACCACGGGACTTTAGAAAGCCAGAGTGATGCTTCTAAGATCCAGCACTAAGCATGGTATTTATCTGTTCTACATGCTGCAGTGGCTCCCCACGTAGGGCTTAATCCTTCCATACGATACTCCAGATCTTTTCCATCTGACTTCATTCTCTCTCCTCTCATGCCACTGTTCCCACATGGTAGGCTGGCCTCTCCAAGTTTCTATGCATGTCATACCCTCATTGGTGTGTGTAAATGGAGGCTTTTTTTGTCCCATGGAACTGTATTATCAGTATCTCTAAAGGGCACTTCCTACTGCCCTTTCCCAGTAGGAGGTGAATAAGTGCTGATGAAGCAGCCTGTAAGAACTATATATTCTATTTCAATGTGAAAAGAGCAATCTCCCGAGACAGCAGAGACTAGATGGACCACCTTTTTGCTTTTCGTCTACTGTGTGGCTGTCAGGAAGGCCATCTGGGCTGCTCTAGCTTTCAGTGGAAAGGAATCTACCTTACATGCCACCAGGCAGTTGTCATTGAATTCATGATCCTTTCTTAACTCATGATTTTCGTTATCCTCATGTTGCGAAAGCCAGGGATTTGGTTGTTTAACAATTTCATACCAAACAAAGCCAGACAGTCATTTATAAAACATGTAAGTCTCTGAGAGTGGCAGAATATGGTTTAGAAAAACATAAATCTTGGGTAAATATTTTAAAGTATGTCATACCTTTTAAAAGACATTAACTCACAGTAGACTCCTTGGAAGGCTCCTTTTTAGCCATGAAAAAATGTCAAAAATACTATGCACTGAATCAATATTTCACAGAATAAATAAACATAGTCCATTATGAATAGAAAGAACCCATCAGTAAATTTGGAAACGCTTATACAAAAAGATTATTGCTTAGACTTAAAAGGATGTGGTTATCTTACATTTTTGACAGAAATATTTGGCCTGGGGTAGAGACGGGCCTCAGGCTAGAGAGTAGAGTTAGGCTGCATTTGCCTCAGAGGGCTGCTGGTGTCCTGGAAAGATCAACTCCAAACCCGAAATATGTGAACATTTCTTAACTTTATGGAATACAACAGGACACCAGCACCGTCCACACCACATCCTTTGATTTGTTTCAAGATATTTCTCTGTAGGAGAGAATTTGAATCTATAACTGAAGCTGAGATATATAGAAATATATCTGGTGGGCCTTTTTCACCAGTGAGAATGAATATATAAAAATTGCAAAAAAGCTTTAATTTTTAAATGCTTTAATGCCCTTCTGTTTGATTAGCAATAAATGCAATCTTTCTCTGTACCCTGCTCTCTCATTTTCCCCCCTCCGCTGGTGGTAGAACAGATGTTCACCTTTGTAGGGGTCGCAGATGTCCTCATATCTACCTTGGGTGGGTATCTCTCTATTCCTCTGGTACCTGAGGTTCTGCTCACCCTTTGCCCTGTTGGAGGCTACACCTGGGGTGCCAGGCTGTGGTTTTTTCAGCTACTGATTTTCTACTCCATCCTCTCTGGCCAGCAAAATAGTTGTTTGTTTGCTATCCATCTTTCCAGGTATTGTTGGAATAAGCAACATTTAGGAGTTTCCTATCAGAGAGTTATTGAGCACACAGAGCTCACAGGCATTAGGGAGAAGGGATGATAATGGTGGGACTTGGTGATGGTCTGGGCTGGGCAGAGAGTAGTCAGAAGAGCTTCCTAGTCATGTGAGAGCTCTGCAGTTTAGGGTGTTAAGAGCAGAAGCCTAAGAATCAAGCGTCCTAATTTTAATCCTAATTAATTAGCTCTATGACCTTGGGTAAATTATTGAATCTCTCTTCTCCTCAAATGTAAAATGTGAATAATGAAAGTTCCTGCCTGATGGCCTAATTGAGAAGCACTTAGCCTTATAATTGGTGTAAGATAAGCACCCTCGGAAAGTCTCTTGATATATAGCCTTCTAATGTCAAGCACAGTAATGATGGCGTACCTCCATTTTTTTCCATTGAGGTGTAATTTACATATAACATTATATTAGTTTGGGGGATACAACATAATGATTCAATATTTGTATATATTGGAAAATGATCATCACCAAAAGTCTAGTTACCATCTGTCACCATACATGGAAACAATTTATTTTCTTATGATGAGAGTTACACCTCCATTTTTAATTATTAATCCATCAGCAATCTATATTTGATAAACTTTTCTCTTTTATAATGGGCCAAACATTGCCTTTCATTAACTTCATCCATGAATTCTGCCATCAGTTGCTGTGGTAAGTGAGAGTTTGCTCTTTTGCATGTATTGGTTTTTAAAATATCTGAAGGCAACTATCCTTCCCCCATGAGCTTTCATCATTTCGGGGTAAAATGACCCACTATTTCAAAAGAAAAATACCGAGTCCTAAAGCCATTTTTTCCTCCTTCTTGTCTATACACATTCTAGTTTATCAGTACCTTATTAAAGTGTATCACCCAGAATATTCCAAGTGTGATTAAAAATATGCAGTGCAATTGAACTTCTACTGGTGCAATTTAATATCATATTGGCCTTCTCACCACTGCTGGCACACTGGTGGTGCAAAGTGAGTTTTAAATTACCTAAATCTCTAGAGTTTTTCACATTCCTGTATATCTTGCACTTGTGCAATTGATATTTTTAAGTTACACACTGGATTTATACTCCCCTTGGCTAAATTGAATTTATCAGATTCAGCTATTTCAAACTGCTGAGAAATTACGGATCCCTGATTTGATCATTCACTGTTACGCAGTTCTCCCTCCTTTGTGTCCTTCTCAAAAATTATAGGCATGCCATGTATCTTTATGTCATTTATAAAAATCTTGTCCCCAACTTCCAGTTAAATCTGATGAATTAAACAGAATTATCTCTGCTCCTTTCTCTTTTTTTTAATTGAAGTATAGTTGATTTACAATATTAATTTCTGCTGTATAATAAAGTGATTCAGTTATATATATCTTTTATATTCTTTCCATTATGGTTTATCTCAGGATAATGATTATAGTTCCCTGTGCTATACAGTAGGACCTTGTTCTTTATCCATTCTATACTGAATACTTTGAATCTGCTAACCCCAAACTCCCAGTCCATACCTCCCCCTCCCCCCTCCCCCTTGGCAACAACAAGTCTGTTCTCTATGTCTGTCTGTTTATGTCTCGTAGATAGGTTCATTTGTGTCATATTTTAGATTCCACGTATAAGTGATATCGTATCCTATTTGTCTTTCTCTTCCTGACTCACTTCATACATAGTATGATTAGTTCTATCCGAGTTGCTGCAAATGGCATTATTTCATTCTTTTTTGTGGCTGAGTAATATTCCATTGTATATATGAACCACACCTTCTTTATCCATTCATCTGTTGATGGACATTTAGGTTGCTTCCATGTCTTGGCTACTGTGAAGAGTAATGCTATGAACATGGGGGTGCATGTATCTTTTTGGATTATAGTTTTGTCCAGATATATGCCCAGGAGTGGGATTGCTCTTTTCTGAAAGTCTGTTTAAATGACAGATAAGAGGGAGAAACTTAACTACTTGCCGAGATGGCTGCCAACAAGAAATAACCCTATTCCTGTGTAGAATCTTAGAGAGGCTCTGGAACTGGAGGCACCAGATGCTCTGAGAAGCTGGGTTCAGATTTGGAGCTGGGAAATTGTGTGAATTCTACAAAAGGATCATTTTGACTTTCAGTTCCTCTTCCTCATCTCATCCATCTCAGTGGTTTCCCCTCTACTGACTTTGTGGTATTGAAGCCATTTTGCCCTCCTCCTCCATATTCACTCCAGTTTATAAATAACTTGTTAGAGTAAATGACCCAGAAAATTCCAATTCCAAATCAAATAAGTGTTCCAACGAACACTTTTTTTTTTTTTTTAAAGAAATTGAATCAGTTAAGTCCTGGATTTGGGACTACCAATGGAGATTAAGGGTGGAGGAGAGGTGATATACTGAAAGCAAAATGATGCAGTTAAAACTATCAGAGTGAATCATGAAAACATCCCCCCAGAATAATTTCTTGCTCAGATTCAGAAAGTTACATCAAGATTTCTATCTCCAGGAAGAAGATTGGGAGCTGCTTCTTCTTTTGTGGTAGCACTGACTACCACAAAAGAAAAGGTTTAGAGACACTGAAACGTGAAGCACCCATTACGCTTTCCAAGGCCTCACTCAGATATGAATGAATAGCCAAGAATCAACAAATATATAAATAAATCTACAACATGAAAGACAGTTTCTATCATATCTATTTATATTATTCCTAAATCAATGATAAAATATATCAAATCCATGAGACAAGAAAATATAGAATACTAAAAAAGGAAGAAAATAGTAAGAAAGAGTTCTTCCAAATTAATATAGATATGCAAATTTTTAACGCAATCGAAAGATTGAAAGGTAGGAAAAAATCTCATGTAAATTAGAGCAAAAAGGCAAACTATGTCCCATAAATAACTAACAGGAGTTCCACAAAGAGGAGAAAAAGGGTCGGGGGGGGGGGTGATTAAATAAAGAATAATACTGGAAATTTTCCCATTAGTAAAGAATTCAAGATTATAAAACCCCAAATTGTCCAGCTCAGTAAATGTAAAAAATAGCACCCCAAAGCATATTTTCATGGTATCTCAGCACCCTGGCTCTGAAGAGAAGTCCTCAAGAAATGCCAGAGTGCGAAAGAAAAGGCAGGCTTCTCGGCGGACTGGGAAGCTGCATGGCATTGGATGTCTTTATGTTCTAATTTCCTAGAAAGCTGAAAGTGAGAAAATGATGATGTAATACCCTCAAAATTCAAGATAAAAACTATATCCAACCTAGAATTAAAATTTTTACAAGACTGATGATGAAAATATGAACATAGTCTTTCTTTCAGAAAGAATTACCAGAGGATATAGTCTTGCCGAAGGAAGAAAAAACCCGAGAAAATGAAAGCATTGTAATTGACTGACCTAGGCCAGCTCAGACTCAAGCTATGAGGGGGGCTTTACTCAGTGAGGGGAGAATAGGCTGAAGTGGGAGAAAACCAGGCGAAGGTCTCGTTCTTGAACACCACAGTACAGGAAGAAAAACCTCTTCATACTAACAAGTTTTAAGCTTCTATTCAAGTCAGATCCACTAGCATTCTGTTAACCCAATGGTTCTCAACACCTTCAATTTCATCCCCTGCCCAGGGGCCATTTTACAAAATTTGGAGACACTTCTGGTTGCAACTTGTAGGGAGACAGGGGCACAATTGGCATCTAGTGGGTAGAGACTATGGATACTGCTAAACATCAGTGCTCCACAACAAAGAATTATCCAGCCCCAGATTAAACTTAAGGCTGACACCAGGGAACCCTGTGCTAACCTAATCAAGTCCCACGGACAAGCCCAATGTCAAGTGGTTAGGAAAGACCCACCAGGAGGTTAGGGCAAGGGTCTAAATGTATAATACTGCTGAAAAGCGAGTGAAGAATCAGGTGGATAATTTGATCTGACTCATTAGTGTACAAAAATTGAAAATTCCTTTCCAAGAATGTGGACAAATCTTTCATGGGAAATGGGTATTGCATTTATTTCCTAGAAAGGAAACTAGGGATTATTATTGAATTTCTTTGATTCTAAGATGCGTACTTCTTTTTCACATTCAAACATCTCTTACTATTGATGGTATATAGATTTAATGAAACACATTAAATGCTTATTATGTACGTGGCCCAAGATAGGCAGTAAATCCAGAAGAACTCTTAGAGATAGAAATAATTACATTTTGCAGATATAAGTGAGGATGAGAACCCCACTCCACATGCTAGGTGGACAACATTGAAGTCATAACGTCTCTATTTGTGTTTCTCACCTACCTGCAAAATGAGGAGACTGGTTTGATATCGCTAACTTGTACATTATATGGAATAACACGTGCAAAGTAACTCACAGTGCCCACACAGAAAGCATGCATGATAAAGTACCACAAATATATCTCACATGGTGTTAGACTCCTGGCAACTACCACCTAAATTCAGTGGTCTGATATTTTTGTTTTCTTACAGGACTCGGGCTTAACACACATATTCCTTAACATGTATAAAAACAGCAGGCTAATCAGTGCAGCTCTTTTGGGGGTTCAGAAATACATTTATAAGGTAATGTTGAAGTCAGCATTTGTAAAGAGGAGTTAAAACAAATCTTGTGACATATTTAAAATAAATGAGTAACACTTTAGCTGGCTTCAATATTTATTCCTCTAGATCAAAACTTACATCAGCCTTCCCATTAAAATTTACTCTGAGCACCTTATATATTAGTTAATATGAAAATGCAGTTTTTCCTTATACTCTAAATTGTCATGAATATAAATACATATTATTATGAATAGATAGACCTTGGAAATTGACTGCATTTATAAAGGGGGGAAATCACATAGCAATACCTTTCTATTACCATGACTGTGTAGGGAAGAAATCCTATGTTACTGTGGTACAAAAACAAAAATATGTTTAGCAATGAAAGATAAGTCATAGGTGGGAGTCCTGGGAGAGCTGCCTGCTCCTTTGACTGATGTTCCAGCCATATCTTATGCTTGCATCTTCTCGAGCAGATCAAATTCATTTCTAACACATTTTTGCTTCTGAGTTAACATTTTAAGATTGACTGTGGCTTGGATCATCTGGCTTTCCAAATAGATCTGGGAGTGTGTAGCTGCATACCAATGAGGACTTACAATTCATTTCAAATCAAGCTCAAGGCCACTGCAGTGAAAGTCCAGGGCTATCACAGAAAGTGACTACTTACTGATAGGATATGCGCTATGTCAATTTGCCTGTATTTTGTGTTTCTCTACCGTTAGGTACCACATACAGTCTTGGCATTGTGGGGAGTTAGAGAAAGTGGTTGGCACAATTTTGTGATGATTATAATTCAGCCTCAAATTCCTGAGAATAAGATTTTTGGTTGATTTACCTTTGTATTATTAGAACCCCTGTGGTTTGCTGTCTTAACAATGAGGACTCTAATGACTGAATGACATACCCAGAAATACTTGTTCTGGGCTTTCTTCCAAATTGTAAAGAAGATGGCAATGTCATGGCTGCCTTATTTTGACCGTGTAATCCTAATCAAGGTCTCAGGTTAGATTCAGAGATGGTGGCACTGAATGGGGAGAAAGAACCATAAATTAAGAGATGAAAACTGGTTTTAGTCTTGATTTTCTACAACTCTGGACTGTCACTCAACTTCTTTGGATTTCCTAGGCTGGGTTGATGCAGTGACTCTTGGCTGTACATCCTAATCACCATAGAATTCTGTAAAATATGCTAATGCCTGCCTTACTCCCAGGTTATTTGGTGGGAATCTCTTTAGTAGAGACCTGAGTATCCATATTTTTTAAACATCCCCCAGATATTCCAGTGGAAGCCAGGATTAATCCCACACCTCTGGCTGATTCCTAAGAGCTTTTCCACACTACTTAGTGCAGGTGGGGGACTTGCTATCCATTCACCTTTTATTCCTTTCCACCAGATTTTTATTTTACCCTCCACTTATTTTCTTTTTCCTTCTTATATGACTGACTTACCAACCCCTACCCTAAAATTGTGAGCTCATTTTCATGATGTGTGGCAACATAAACCTGTATTACTGGTAAAATCAGGCAAAATTTTTAAATCAATATTTTCCTCATACGAAGACACAGTGCTGAGGTTCCTTCAGGTTCCAGAGCTGAAATCTGTCCTGGAAAAAAAAAACAAAAACATAGTTACATGGCAAATGGGGTGGGATAGACATGGCTCGCATTTGTTCTTTTTCTGAGTCTTCTGATGGAAGAATTTCTTTGGGAAAAAAAGGTAACTACTTGACAGAACAGTTACTTCCTGTTGAAAATTATTCCCTGTAGCTTTAAAAATACAATTCTTCCTTGTATCTTTAAAAATAAATTAGTTTGGTTATACTGTGTTGTTTAGGAACTGTGCCTGTGAAGACCACCGGCCCCACATACAAGGGATTTCTCAATTTCTCCTACTAAAGAAATCCTGGAGCATATACCGTTTTATATACTGATGGTGAGAGTCTGAGTTGACAGTCTAGATTAATGCAGCCTTCAGCCTCCAAATCAGGAGATTAGCAAATTGTAGGGAAGCTGTGATTGGTGGATACAACATTGCTATCTGATGTGCTCTAATTGACACCTGGTGGATAGAATTTTTTTCTATGTCATTGCTTATAAAATTCTTGTAGATAAAAACTCTAATAAAGAGCTCGCTTTGTTATTTATTTTGACTTGACTTTACCAAATGCACTGCAATCAATCATCATCTACTTCATTTCTCTCTTTATAGCCTAGAATGAATAACCTTAAATTAATCAACTGATTACAAATTCCTTAATTCTATGCATTACATTTCTCATTCTTTGCAGTTCTTTTAACTAAAACTAGGAATTAGACTCATGGGGCTATGCTGTCAGTACTGGCTAGGTATTTAGTAGTGACAGACTTACATTGTTTCCATACCTCTGGGAAGTTTCCAGGAAGGACAAAATTACATTCATTAAATATCTGAATTACTTGGAAGGAGAATAGAATTCTGTCTGGTCATGCCCTTGAGAAGTGTACATTTTTATTGTCTCAGTCTCCCTCCAGTGGTTCTTTGGGGAATCAGGAAAAATCCAGTAAGTCAACCCCTTCTCTTGGTTAAATAATCACCCAGAGCATCAGGTAAATATATTCATTCATTCATTCTTTTTTTTTTTCCAACAAATATCTATGAGTGCTGACTGTGTGTCAGACACTGTCACAGGCAGGCCCTAGGGATGAGAAATTAACTAAACAAAGACTCTGCTTCCGGGATTCAGCTAATAGAGAAAGGTCAAGTGACACTACGTACTATGAAAGAAAATAAAGAGGGTAATGGACACAGAGGAAGGGAGAAAGTGCTGTGTCATATATCCAGTAGTGAGGGAATTTCTCTCTAGTACAGTAACATTTGAGCAGTACATAAAAGAAACAAAGAAATCAATCAAGCTGATATCTAGGGGAAAGTTTTCAAGGCAGCAGTAACATAGTGGGCAGAGGCTCTCAGGCCACAGAGTTCTTGGTCTGTTTGGGGAACAGCAAGAAATCTGGTGTGGCTGGAACAGAATGATGAAGAAACGGTTGCAGAAAGGTCAGATGCTCAAGAAGGATCAGGTCATTAGGGCTCTGTAGGTCATGATAAGGACTTTGCTGTTTATTCTGAGAGAGATTGTTGAACTCCCTCATTCTTATTTTTGAAGGATCAGTCTGGCTTCTGTGAAGAGAATAAACTTTGCAGGCAGTCTTTGGGGCAGAGAGACCAGTTCAGAGGCTTCTTACATGGTTCAGGTGAGCAATGGTGATGGGTTGACTTAGGGAAGTGTGACTGAGGTGGTATTAGGTGGTCAGATTCTGGACTCATTTTGAAGATAGACCTGAGAAATTAGATGATGGATCGAGTGTGGCATGAGAAAAGAGAAAGAAATCAAGAACACTCTCAGTTTTTTCTACAGATCATTGTCTTGAGTTCTATTATAGAACTATCTCAGGTTTGAGAGGGAGAGAAAACAGGATTCAAAATCTTCTGTAAACTCTGGATGATTTTCTTAAATGTTATGAGCCTCAGTTTCTCCAAAGGTACTTTACTAATAACTATATCTAACACATTAGTTTAAATTAAGTAATAACCATAACTGTATTAAACTCTATATGTACATCTTAATCTTCACAGCAACACTATGAGAGAAGTGATGTTATCCCAGTCATATGGATGAGGGAACTAAAACATGAAGAGATTACAGAATTTGTTCAAGGTCATACAGAGCTAGATCTAGAATTTGAAATCAGGTCTGTTTGATACCAGAACCCAAGTCCCCACACAGTTCATTGACAACCATAAAAATAATAGTAATCATACTAATACAATAACTAGCATTGTGTACAGCATGCAATGTCTTCTGTTTATTTCCTCACATACATTATTCCTTTTAATTCTTGCAACTCCGTACAGGTCCATGTATTATCTCTCTCTTACAAATGAGGAAGTAGAGGTTTGTAATGCTCATCTATACCACATAGCCAATCAGATACCACACCTGGAAGACTGGCTTAAAACTCAGATCAACACTACACAGAGCTCTCTCCTCAACTAATGCCAAGATGCTTCTCTACCTCAAGGATTTAGTGTGCATTCCTTCCGTAGATGTGGGGAAAGGGGGAGTGGCAGGAAAGCCGAATGTGGAGATTCTTAAAAAAAACCCTAAATCTCTGAGGAACAGCAGGCACCTGCCCACATAAGATGCCATAGCAATAAGCAGGGACTGGCCACTTCAACTCTCTGGCACATTTCTCTGAGGTTAATACTGCAAGATGTTAATCTGCTTCTTCCTCCAAAACCAAAATTTATTTCATTTTTCATTGCTTAATTTTTCAGAAATGATAGGTATTTATCAGACAGAACACTTTTGCAATTCATAAGTACTCTCCTTTCACCAGCAAATCCAATAGTTTCATGTTGTCAGGAAAAAAGAGCTCAAGTAAAAACCGGGTCATTGTTGGAATTTTTCTTTTCCTTGGTGGAATGAAAGTAAAAAAAAAAAAAAAAGAAGAAGAAAAAGAAAGAAAAGAAAAAAAAATCGTCAGCTATTTCAAAGGTAAAATCTAACTGCATTTGGAGGATAATAAAGAAGAGAAATGTAATTTATTATAAAACAACATTAATAGATTGGTTTCCATTTGTTTTAACCTCAGTTTTGAAGTCCCAATATAAATCCAGCTGAATGTTTTTTCAGTGGACTTGTAGTTTTTTTTCTTGCCACCATTTGGTCAAAATCTCAAAGGAATTAAATCAGTTCTTGAGTATGAAGTGTATATGATATTAAATTGTAAATTAGTGGGACTTACAATGTAACAGCATATCAATATTTGAAGATATTGGTACTTGATATCCTGTCAAGGAAAATTTCCCTCCAGATTTTAAGCTGGAAAGTCACTGGAATAACTGTTCAGAAAAGAATCACAACTACATGATTTTTTAGATTTTTGGTATGTATGTTGAGAATTGTGTACAAATTGAAATGTCTGTATACTGATCCTCAAAACAACCAGTAACACCTCAATTATGAAAGAATTTCTTGAAGCAAAAAAAAAAAATGAGTTCTTTATAAACCTACTTTTAGAAAGGCAGAGATTAAGGCAGTTATAGAGACAGCAGTAGACAGAACTCCTTAGAACTGTCATTTAAAAGGGAGAATCCATTTATCCTGATGGTGAAAATGCAGCTACAGGGATATTTCTGTATATTCTGTAGCACCATGGAAAAAGGTATAAAGGGAGTAGGCAGGATGCTTAATGGCGGTTGAGGTATGATGTCTTGATTTCTAGAACATTAAAGGTGCAAACATTTGTTGAACACCCTTGACATGGCTGACACATGACTAAGCATTCTCATATGCTAATTTAATCTTCAGGACTACCACCAGAGCGAGAGAGTTTTGTCCTTCCCATTTCAGAGATGAGGAAACAGTCTCAGAGAATTGAAAATGTCTAAAACACATATGGAGTATATGGGGAGCTGCTAGGATATACATCCATATCTGTATGACTTCTCCTCATGGCTGCTATACATTGCAGTGCCTTTTCTTAGCATCATAACCATCCACTAACTTCCCTGTAAAATGGGAGTATTTTTCTGAAAAGATTAACTTTAGATAACATGTGTAAAGTGTACAGTATAATGTCTGGCATGTTCTAGGAAGTTTTATTGTTTTGTTGTTTTTGTTTTTTACTGAGAATGCTTTCTGTTTTATGGAGTTACATGACCAGAGTGCTAAGGGCAAACCATCAAAGTTCGTAATGGTCTCTTGACACTGAAAAGTAGAGAATGCAAATTACTAGAGTTTAAATTAGTAAAGAGCTATTAGTTATATATTATGTGTAAAATATATATAATATAATACTGTATATGTATTTTAACCTTAAAGGTTTTACCTGGTGCATGTACCAGTCAGGGTTGTACAAGAGAAAAAGAACCAGTAGGATGGAGATATGTATACTATAATATTATGTAATGTTATACAAATGTAATACTACAAGGTACAAGATTATAATATTACAATGATGAATAAAAATTATAATGTTACATATATATATGTAATGTGTCTGCAGTCCACAGACAGAATTTCTTCTTCCTCAGGATACTTTACATTTCCCCTTAAGGTCTTTCAGCTGATTGGATGAGGCCTACCCCTACCCAGGTTACCAAGGATAACCTTCAACTGATTGCAGATGTTAACCACATTTACATAATATCTTTATAGCAACACCTAGATTAATGTTTGATTAAATAACTGGGTCCTATTGCCTATAAATTTGCCACATAAGACTATCTATCACAGTACTTATTTGCCTCACTGTGCAAAAGCAGGAAACTTGCCTGAATCGTTTTGTCGCACTTGATAATCAAGGTATTTTTTAGGTTATCTCCCATGTGGGTGGGGGAACCAATGGGGGAAGAGGGATGGCTTTTCCTTGTGTCTGCACATTTTCCTTAAAAAGTAACTATTGTAGTATTTGTTCTTGCTTATTGAATTATTTGCAAAATGCCCTGAATTCAATATTTTCTTGAAGGCAAACACTTGTTAAATTATTCATAGTGCTTCTTTCTAAGAATAATTTGATTACCTGCTGCCTACGTCAGCTAGGAGACTGTAGTACCAAACTTTGAGGTTTATAATGTTTTATGTGCATTTTTCCTTGACTAATCTAACCTGTATTTAGAAATGGGAAAATGATAAACTCTGAAAGCAATTTATGGAGTATGCTTTATGCTAATGGGGATTGGGATTTTAGAAAAGGTGATCAGAGAAAGCCTTGCTGACAAATTGACATTTGAATAAACATCAAAAAGAAATGAAGAGGAGAGTCATGTAGACAACTGAGCAAAAAGTATTCTAGGCAAAGTTTCTCTGATTGGAGCATGTCTGGTGTGCTCCAGCAAAAATGAAGAAGTGGTGTGGCTAGAGGGGAATTAATGAGAGGAAAGTGATAGTAAAAGAGAGCAAAGACAAAGAGAAGCCTGATTCATGTAGACTTTTAGGTCTTGTTGTTGTTAATTAGATCATTTTTAAATAATACTCTCTTCCCTACTTCCATGGGAGGATATACTTCCTTGCCCCGATTTTGTTGACTTGGCAATGTAACTGACATTGTAACCAAATAAATATGCTGCTCAGATCTCCTTCAAAAAAGCCTGCTTCAGCCATCATAATTGGAACTAGAGCTTCTAGTATGGTCCCTCTGATACATTACTATGTTCACCCAGAGACTGTACTTCTACTGGGCTGTTCTTAGCCAATTACTGAGCATTGCATGTGCATGAGTATCATTTTTGTGGAACACAAGTCCCCTGGCATGGGACTTTTGGCTCAAAGTTTCCACATTGGTCTAGCTGACATTTTCTTAGAACTGCACTGCAATCTGATATTCACACTACCCATTTCTTCTTCCTTCCCCACTCCTTATAAAATTGTCAGACCTGCATTGCAACTTTGCACTGAAAATTCTTCCTGCCTACTACCATCCAATTCTTTGTCCTTCACTGGCCTTCTTCTACTGAATCTCTTGCATGTCTAATCCCTTTCTAGCATCTTGTTTTTAGCAGATCTGAACAGACACACTTAACTTGGCTTCATACTGTTATATTGTACTCCCTGCACCTTGATTTTGGCTTCTCATGTGACATGCGTTGACCAAAGGTAAGGGCTAGGTGAAGCAGAACTGGACACAATCTCTAGCTTGAATCAATTGCAACTGAGCCTAGACTACCATAACAAAGTCGCAAACAATCATTCCACAGCCATGAGCATAGATAAAGTATTGTAGTTTTAAGCCATTGAGATTTAGCATAGTTTGTCATACAACATTATTGTGACAACAGCTAATTGATACACATAGTAAAATTTTGACTTTTCCTCTGAATTAGATGGAAAACCATTAGAGAGGTTGAAACACAAGATGACATAATCTGAATGATCCTGTTTTAGCAGGTTTATTTATTTTCTTTTTTTAAATTGAAGTATAGTTGACTTACAATGTTGTGTTAATTTTTGCTGTACAACAAAATGATTCAGTTATACACATATATACATTTTTTAGTATTCTTTTCCATTATGGCTTATCACAGAATATTGAATATAGTTCCTTGTGCTATACAGTAGAACCTTGTTGTTTATCCATTCTTATTTAATAGTTTGCATCTGCTACTATTACATTAGCAGGTTTATTTTTATTACAATGTTGATAATAGAGGTGAAGAGATAAAGGGCAAAAACAGAGAAATCCACTATTTGGCTTATGAAATAATCTAGTCAAGAGATAATGGTGGTTTTGACCAAGATGGAGAGAAGTGGTAGAAATCATGATATTCCTCAAAGATAGGAAAGACTGGATTTATTGATGGGATGAAGTGTAGTGTGCAATAAGGAGGAGAAAATGACAACACCAAAGTTTCTGACCTGAGCAATTGGAATGATGGAGTAGTCTCAACTGAGATAAGAAACAATCTGAAATCAGGCTTTATAGATACTTGAACATTTCAGCTGCGATCATCTGTATTTCCATCACACTTTAGCCACCCTCTCCCACAGTTATTTCTCGGGCTTTGTCATCACCAGTAAATATATCACTTCTAGAATCTAGATTTTGCGTATGCGCCACTCCAGTAACTATCTCTTATTTTTCAAGTTTACCAAATCCAGTAACCCACTTTGAGAATGTTTCAATGTTATCAGGAGTTACAAATTTTATACTATCCACCTCATAATCTATTTTTTTTCCTTCTAACATAGGACACCATACTTTACTATTAAGACTCCCAGTATAAATTTTTCTCAGGAATACTCACCCACTTGGTAAAATCTCTATCCTGCTCAACTGTTCACATCTAAGGCCAGCTCTCTCCCATGCTCAAGCCAATTGCTCCTGCAATTACCCAATCTATCTACCAATGTACCAGCTTCTGCTCTGCTACTAAATCATTTCCATCAGCAAACAAGTGTGCCTAAATAGGTCTAGTATGAAATATCTACTTCTCTTTCCAACCACCCAGGGTGTCCCATGATGGAGGGTAGAGGTCAAACTAACCACATGAAGAAGACTGGCCACTCCGCCAGTCAACTCACTGGATCTTATGAGTCCTGGTATCAGGGCTCCCTCAGCTTCATACACACAAGCAGCCCCAACTGCAATCTAGGGGCCAGTTATTTCTGTTGTCCAGGCAACAACACTGTCCTACCACTAAGCCATTGCATCTTTCAAGTCAGCTTGTTACAACACTGATGACTGTGACTGTCATGATTATGGACCCAGAGCTGTAATTGATGTATTGATGGCATAGCTTATTGGAGCTTCAGCTATCATATCAGTAAAATGGGAAGGATAATGTAACCCAATCCAAAGGACTGCTCTGAAACTTAATTGTCCCCATGCACAGAATAAACTCTTAGTTTATTTTAGGAATATCTATAAAGACTTTACTTAGTTTAGATTTCACCAGGACACATGACCAATTACTAAAGTGATAATGTGAAATATATATCCAGCTTAAATTTGGGAAACATACTGAAGTAGATAGATCAGGTAAGATAAAGATAGCAAATAAAATATAGATATATGTAGTGACAGATGAGTATTATAAAACAAGAACCAATGTTTTCAAGAAACATCCCATTGACATGTAATCAGACACAAATTAATACATGGATACAAATAGCAATTATGCTGTTACTTAACATAATATAAAAATGTGTAAACATCATGGCCAACAGATGAGACTTATAGCACCTATAAGAAAATTTATGACCAATAGCATAAAATAAGAAGACCCATGGAATTAGAGGTTTGTTTGTATTGGCGTTTCATGACAAGTTTAATTCATTCACATATAAAAGGATTATATAACATTAGAAAGGAATTAATATAATTCACCCCAATAATAGATTAAAAGAATTTAAAATAAGTGAAAAAGTATATAACTACTCCAACGTACATAGAAAAGGCATTTAATAAAAATCAAATTTATAACTTAAAGAGGAATAGAACAGAATTCCCTTGACATTATTGTATATAACAAACTTTATGCTTAATTTTGAGACTACAGAACTATGCCACTTTGGAAAATGATTTAGTGATTATCTTAAAATTGAAAATATACATATCCTAAAACCCATGCACAACAGTAGTCATTACTTCTTAATATTCCTCAAAAGATAAATGCGGTGTGGTAGGTTCAGATGATACAGTACAATGCATCTCAAGGAGAACAAATCTCAAGGCGCAATTCTAGGGGAAGAAAGAAATTTAATCCTTTAGGTACCAGTGCAAGACCAATGTTGTCAGGCTGTTCTTGAGCATCAGAACTTTGCTACCTAAGATGATATGCAATTAAGACTGTAAGATTCCCTTATTTTATTTGGAACTATGATATATTTATAGTGTCATGTACAAATCTAGAGGCAAAAAAATTATATATTGCAAATGTGGAAGGTCTCAAAATTTTTTGACATGTAATGTTCTAGAATAGAGGTTAGCAGACTTGACTGTAAAGGGCTAGATAGTAAATATTTCAGTCTTTGTAAGCCACAAATGGTCTCTATCATAAATTCTTCTCTGTTATTTTTTCAACCGGCTAACATGTTAAAAAAAATTCTTAGCTCTTTTATCTGATCCAGTGTAAGGACACACAATAATCTACTAGGTAAATTGGGCCTTTGGATGGAGCATTCAACATATTTAGTTACTGTGATTGTTTTATAGGCTTTATTCTTATAAAAATCTCTGGGGTTTAAAATGGGAACTATTCATAAGAAAGTCTTCACGGAACTTATGTTCAACACTCATAGTAATACCAAATAAGTAACTATTGTTCCTCAGTGTCTGATATATTACACAAAATGCATTTGATTTCAGAAATTAAAGTCTGAAAAGTGTAGAGTTAGTTTTTAGAATGCTAAGCACTATAGCTACCTCACCCCTTTGGTGGTTCTTTCTCTACCATATTTGTTCTTCCAAAACCCTTTTGTCTGCCCAAATTTAACAGCACTGAAAACTTCATTACTCTCAACACTGTAATCTGTTTTTATGTCTCTTCTCCAACGTTTTAATCATAAAAGAGAAAAACCAAATATTGATGGTGAAAAAAACTGTTTTCTATGCTCCCATGAAGAACTTACAAATCTTGGGGTTTATATTTTCTAAAGCTGTTAAATATTTATGAATATACCTGTTTATTTAAATAAAGCAATGATTATGTAATATAAATAGAGAAAACATTTGGGGATTTATTATATAAATTATATATTGCTGACCCTCAACACATCTCCACACCAATACAAAAAGTGATTTATTTTCTCAATGGTGAGAGTTATTTAATACCTACCAAATATTTCAGAAGTCTTATTTTTGGATTCTCATTTTGCTGTGATGAGAGTTAGTGAATTTGATACTATTAAGGTATACCATATGTGACAGCTAAGGAACCTGAGTTTCCAGGAGGTTAAGTGACTTGATTGAGGTCTCTTAGCCTATCAGGTTTTCCTTTTATCCTCAAGTCAGCATCAGCAACATGTTGTACATTTAATTGGACCTGAGAAGATGGAGATGAAACCATAAGAGTTTTAGCGCAGTGTGGGCCAGGGGACTAAGCTCAATTCAAGACTTTGCAAAAAAACAGGACAGTATAGAAGACAGTGCTTTTCATTATATAAATTCCATACTAAGTCAATTAATAACGATGTAGTGATTTCTACTATATTCTAGGACAATGTTAAGTTCCTTGGTGGATGGCAAAGATATGTAAACACTGTACCTGACCTCAAGGAGTGTATACATGATTTGGTGAAAAAAGGCCAATAGAGACAGTTAATAATTCACAACAATCGATTGATAAGTCAACCTGATTGGCCCTAAAATAAATGCTGTATGTTCAGTTGGGAGATTTTACAAATTTCCCACTGAGAGTAAACTTGTCACATCACTTGCCCTTTGCTATGCCAACATATATTATAAAATTTGAGCAGAGGCAAAGTAAGCTGAATGATGGACATTCAATTAAAAAATAAAAACAGTTCCCCTTGGAAAGAGTAGAGAATAATATTGCTATTCAGCCATTTGTTTAGGAAATACTTAATAGTTGTTGACTTGAGGATTTTCTTCTTATACCAACCAATTCTCTGATTCCCCAACACCAACTTCTGTGTCCAAAAATTCAATTCAATTCTGACACTAATTATCCAGAGTTAGCCCAGCCTCCTTTGGTTAATTCTCAGTCCCATAAAACTGCCCTTGATTTAGACATCAGTTACAAATATGGTGTCCAAGGTACCTACATTTCTGCCTGGCCAGCTACAAATTCAGGGGTTCCCACAACACCCCTCAGGTTTCATAATTCACTAGAACAACTCAAAGAATTCAGGGGAGAACTTTACTTACTACTATTTATTATAAAGAATATAATTCAGATTAATATAAAGGATACAATACAACTTGTTACAAAGGATACAACAGCCAGATGGAAGAGATGCATAGGGTAAGTCATGGGGGGAAGAATTAGGGTTGTGAAGCTTCCATGCTCTCTCTGGGTACACCACCTTCACAGCACCTGGATATGTTCACCAGCCCAGAATCTCTCCGAACCCTATCCTGTAGGTCTTTTTCTGGAGGTTTCATTACATAGACATGCTTGATTAAATCACTGACATTGGTGATTGAACTCAACCTCCAATGGAGGTCAGAGATGGGGCTGAAAATTCCAACCTCTACTGACATGGTGGGTTCCTCTGGGAATCAGCCCCCATCTTGTGCTATCTAGGGCCCACCAATAGTGAGTTCATTAGTATAAACTCAGGTATGGTTGAAAGGAGCTCATTATGAATAACAAAAGATATTTCTATCCCTCAGGAGATTCCAAGGATTTTAGGAGCTCTGTGCCAGGAGCCAAGGACAAAGACTAAATATTATTTTTTTACTATACCACATGACTGAATAAAACGTCTTTAGACCAACTCTTTATTTATTGTCAAGATTATCAAACAATGTTTGAAGAAATAGCTAAAGCCTGGAAAGATACCATTTTTAATAGCTAATAAAAGAAACCTCGGGGCTCTTATGGGGTAGGCAGATCCATGCAAATTTCAGATTGAGAATAAGACTATGCACTCCCATCCTATAAAAGTCAATATGTGTCCAGGCTAATATATATATATATTTTTTTCTGTGAATTACAAAAGGGAAACTTTATTTTTTATTATTAAGCTTCTGCCTCTGGGCAATTTTCCCTGAGTGGAAAGTTAAAAACTAGAACTGGTGAATCAAGAAAATTTATGTGCTACTATCTACATGCTATCCTGGATAATCTCTGCATTTTTCTCTTTGTTTTTATACTGAATTGAACACAGATATTCTTCATATCTTTGTAGACTCCTGAGTCTACCAAATTATAATCGAAAACTTTTCTTTTTCCACTAGTGACAAGAACCTAACTGATTAAATCGTTTCCCTCTAGAATAGTGCTTGACGTTTATAGTAAGAGGGCTTTTTTATAAAGGTAAAGAAATCTTAGGGTCACTAAATTTGTGAAGTTTTCTGTTGATTTCTCATTACAATTTTTATAAATGTTTTCATCATGTGAGTCTCGTATTTTAAAACAGATGGGCCTGCATAATGACCTTAATAAAATTCTTGTTGTAGAAGTTCATGGATCCTAGATTTGATTTAAAATTATCTATTATTATTATGTTTTTTATCAAGCATCTGATGTTTTTTATATTTTTCATACCTCATTCATCTTGTTTTAGTTTTATGTATGTGTATATATATATATATATTTTTCAAATTATTTTCCCATATAGCTTATTAGAGAGTATTGAGTAGCATTCCCTGTGCTATTCAGTAGGCCCTTGTTGATCATCTGTTTTATATAGAGTAGTGTGTATATGTTAATCTCAAAATCTATCTATACTGGAGGATGTTCTCTGTGCACTTGAGAAGAATGTGTGTTGTGCTGCTTTTGGATGGCATGCTCTATAAATATCAATTAGGTCCATCTGGTCTCATGTGTTATTTAAGGCCTGTGATTCCTTACTGATTTCCTGTCTGGATGATCTGTCCATTGATGTAAGTGGGGTGTTAAATTCCCCCACTATTATTGTGTTATTGTCGATTTCTCCTTTTATGGCTGTTAGCATTTGCCTTATGTACTGAGGTGCTCCTATGTTGGGTGCATAAATATTTACAATTGTTATATCTTCTTCTTGGATTGATCCCTTGATCATTATGTAGTGTCCTTCTTTGTCTCTTGTAACAGTCTTTATTTTAAAGTCTATTTTGTTTTATATGAGTATTGCTATTCCAGCCTTCTTGTGATTCTGTTTGCATGGAACACTTTTTTCCATCCTATTACTTTCAGTCTGTATGTGTCCCTAGATCTGAAATTGGTCTCTGGTAAACAGCATATATATGAATCTTCTTTCCATATCCATTCAGCCAGTCTGTGTCTATTGGTTGGAGCATTTAATTCATTTACATTTAAGGTAATTACCGATATGTATGTTCTTGCTGCCATTTTGTTAATTGTCTTGGGATTGTTTTTGTAGGTCTTTTTTCTTCCTTTCCTCTATTGTTCTCTTGTCTTGTGATTTGAAGTCTTTCTTTATGTTGTGTTTGGATTGCTGTTCCTTTTTTTTGTGTGTGTGTCAATTGTAGATTTTTGGTTGTGGTTCACTGAGGTTTTGATATAGCAGTCTTTATATATAAAAGATTGTTTTAGGGCTTCCCTGGTGGTGCAGTGGTTGGGAGTCCGCCTGCCGATGCAGGGGACACGGGTTCGTGCCCCACTTTGGGAGGATCCCACATGCCGCAGAGCGGCTGGGCCTGTGAGCCATGGCCGCTGAGCCTGTGCTCCGCAACGGGAGAGGCCGCGGCAGTGGGGGGGCCCGTGTACCGCAAAAATAAAAAAGATTGTTTTAAGTTGCTGCTCTCTTAATTTCAAATGCATTTCCAATATCCTGCATTTGTACTCTCCTGTTCTCACAATTGCTGGTTTTTATATCATATTTGCATGTGGATGACCTCTTACCTTTACTGTATGTTTGCCTTTAGTGGTGAGCTTCCCAATTCGTAATTTTCTCATTTCTAGTTGTGGGCTTTTCTTTTCGCCTAGAGAAGTTCCTTTAGCATTTGTTGTAAAGCTGGCTTGATGGTGCTGAATTCTGTAATTTTTGCTTGTTTGTAACGCTTTTGATTTCTCTGTTGACTCTGAATGAGAGCCTTGCTTGGTAGAGTATTCTTGGTTATAGTCTTTTCCTTTTCATCACTTTCAATATATCATGCCACTCCCTTCTGGCCTGTAGAGTTTCTGCTGAAAAATCACCTGATATCCTTATGGTGATTCCCTTGTATGTTATTTGTTGCTTTCCCCTTGTTGCTTTTAATATTTTCTCTTTGTCTTTAATTTTTGTCAATTTGATTAATATGTGTCTCAGCATATTCTTCCTTGGGTTTATCCTTTATGGGACTCCGTGCTTCCTGGACTTGGGTGACTGTTTCCTTTCCCACATTAGGGAATTTTTCAGTTATTATCTCTTCGAATATTTTATCAGGGCCTTTCTCTCTCATCTTCTTCTGGGCCCCCTATACTGCAAATGTTGGTGCATTTAATGTTGTCCTAGAGGTCTCTTAAACTGTCTTCATTTCTTTTCATTCTTTTCTCTTTATTCTGTTCTGTGGCAGTGATTTCCACCATTCTGTCTTCCATGTCACTTATGCATTCTTCGGCCTCATTTATTCTGCTATTGATTCCTTTTAGTGTAGTTTTCATTTCAGTTATTGTATTGTTCATCTCTATTTGTTTATTCTTTAAATTGTGTAGCTCTTTTTTTATGGTGTATAATACTCTAGAATTCTTTATTTTTTTTTAACATCTTTATTGGAGTATAGTTGCTTTACAATGGTGTGTTAGGTTCTGCAGTGTAAAAAAGTGAATCAACTATACATATACATATATCCCCATAACTCCTCGCTCTTGTGTCTCCATCCCACCTTCCCTGTCCCAACCCTCTAGGTAGACACAAAGCACCGAGCTCATCTCCCTGTGCTATGCACCTGCTTCCCACTAGCTATCTATTTTACATTTGGTAGTGTATATGTATACATGCCACTCTCTACTTCATCCAAGCTTAACCTTCCCCCTCTCCATGTCCACAAGTCCATTCTCTACATCTGCATCTTTATTCCTGTCCTGCCCCTAGGTTCTTCAGAATCTTTTTTTTTTTTTTTAGGTTCCATATATATGTGCTATCATACTGTATTTGTTTTTCTCTTTCTGAATTACTTCACTGTGTATGACAGTCTCTAGGTCCATCCACCTCACTACAGATAACTCAATTTCGTTTCTTTTTATGGCTGAGTAATATTCCATGGTATATATGTGCCATATCTTCTTTATCCATTCATCTGTTGATGGACACTTAGATTGCTTCCATGTCCTGGCTATTGTAAGTAGAGCTGCAATGAACATTGTGGTACATGACTCTTTTTGAATTATGGTTTTCTCAGGGTATATGCCCAGTAGTAGGATTACTGGGTCATATGGTAGTTCTATTTTTAGTTTTTTAAAGAACCTCCATACTGTTCTCCATAGTGCCTGTATCAATTTACATTCCCACCAACAGTGCAAGAAGATCCCCTTTTCTCCATATCCTCTCCAGCATTTAATGTTTGTAGATTTTTTTGAAGATGGCCATTCTGACTGGTGTGAGGGGATACCACCTTGTAGTTTTTATTTGCATTTCTCAAATGATTAGTGATGTTGAGCACCCTTTCATGTATTTGTTGGCAATCTGTATAGCTTCTTCGGAGAAATGTCTATTTAGGTCTTCTGCCCATTTTTGGACTGGGTTGTTTGTTTTTTTTGATATTGAGCTGCATGAGCTATTTGTAAATTTTGGATATTAATCCTCTGTCAGTTGCTTCATTTGCAAATATTTTCTCCCATTCTGAGGGTTGTCTTTTCATCTTGTTTATGCTTTCCTTTGCTGTGCAAAAGCTGTTGTTTCATTAGGTCCCATTTCTTTATTTATGTTTTTATTTCCATTTCTCTAGGGGCTGGGTCAAAAAGGATCTTGCTGTGATTTATGTCATAGAGTCTTCTGCATATGTTTTCCTCTAAGAATTTTATAGTGTCTGGCCTTACATTTGGGTCTTTAATCCATTTTGAGTTTATTTTTGTGTATGGTGTTAGGAAGTGTTCTAATTTCATTCTTTTATATGTAGCTGTCCAGTTTTCCCAGCACCACTTACTGAAGAGGCTGCCTTTACTCCATTGTGTATTCTTGCCTCCTTTATCAAAAATAAGGTGATCAAATATGTGTGGGTTAATCTCTTGAGCCTTAAATCCTGTTCCACTGACCTGTATTTCTGTGTTTGCGCCCCTACTGTACTGTCTAGATTACTGTAGCTATGTAGTATAGTCTGAAGTCTGGGAGCCTGATTCCTCCAGCTCTGTTTTCCTTTCTCAAGATTGCTTTGGCTATTTGGGGTCTTTTGTGTTTCCATACAAATTGTGAAATTTTTTATTCTAGTTCTGTGAAAAATGCCATTGGTAATTTGATAGGGATTGCATTGAATCTGTAGATTGCCTTGGGTAGTAGAGTCATTTTCATAATGTTGATTCTTCCAATCCAAGAACATGGTATATCTCTCCATCTGTTTGTATACTCTTTAATTTCCTTCAGCAGTGTCTTATACTTTTCTGTATACAGGTCTTTTGTCTCCTTATGTAGTTTTATTCCTAGGTATTTTATTCTTTTTCTTGCAATGGTAAAGGGAGTGTTTCCTTAAATTCTCTTTCAGATTTTTCATCATTAGTGTATAGCAATGCAAGAGATTTCTGTGTATTAATTTTGTATCCTGCTACTTTACCAACTTCTTTGATTAGCTCTAGTAGTTTTCTGTTAGCATCTATAGGATTCTCTATGTATAGTATCATGTCATCTGCAAACAGTGACAGTTTTACTTCTTTTAGGATTTGGATTCTTTTTATTTCTTTTTCTTCTCTGATTGCTGTGGCTGAAACTTCCAAAACTATGTTGAATGATAGTGGTGAGAGTGACAAGCTTGTCTTTTTCCTCATCTTAGTGGAAATGGTTTCAGTTTTTCACCATTGAGAACGATGTTGCCTGTGGATTTATCATATATGGCCTTTATTATGTTGAGGGAAGTTCCCTCTATGCTTACTTTCTGGAGGGCTTTTATGATAAATGGGTGTTGAATTTTGTTGAAAGCTTTTTCGGCATCTACTGAGATGATCATATGATTTTTCTCCTTCAACTTGTTATTATGGTTTATCATATTGATTGCTTTGCTTATACTGAACAATCATTGCATTCCTGGAATAAACCACACTTGATCATGGTCTATGACTCTTTTAATGTGCTGTTGGATTCTGTTTGCTAGTATTTTGTTGAGAATTTTTTCATCTATATTTATCAGTGATATTGGCATGTAGTTTTCTTTTTTTGTCACATCTTTGTCTGGTTTTGGTATCAGGGTGATGGTGGCCTTGTAGAATGAATTTGGGAGTGTTCCTCCCTCTGCTATATTTTGGAAGAGTTTGAGAAAAATAGGTGTTAGCTCTTCTCTAAATGTTTGATAGAATTCACCTGTGAAGCCATCTGGTCCTGGGCTTTTGTTTGTTGGGAGATTTTAAATCACAGTTTCAATTTCAGTACTTGTGATTGGTCTGTTTATACTTTCTTTTTTACCTGGTTCTGTTTCAGAAGGTTGTGCTTTTCTAAGAATTTGTCCATTTCTTCCAGGTTGTCCATTTTATTGGCATATAGTTGCTGGTAACAATCTCTCATTATCCTTTGTATTTCTGAAGTGTCAGTAGTTACTTCTCCTTTTTCATTTCTAATTCTAATGATTTGAGTCTTCTCCCTTTTTTTCTTGATGAGTCTGGTTAATGGTTTATCAATTTTGTTTATCTTCTCAAAATCAGCTTTTAGTTTTATTGATCTTTGCTATCATTTCCTTCATTTCTTTTTCATTTATTTCTGATCTGATCATTATGTTTTCTTTCCTTCTGCTAACTTTGGGGTTTTTTGTTCTTCTTTCTCTACTTGCTTTAGGTGTAAGGTTAGGTTGTTTATTTGAGATGTTCCTTGTTTTCTGCCGTAGGATTGTATTGCTATAAACTTCCCCAGAGAAATGCTTTTGCTGCATCCCATAGGTTTTGTGTTGTCAGGTTTTCATTGCCATTTGTTTCTAGGTTTTTTTAATTTCCTCTATTATTTCTTCAGTGATCTCTTGGTTATTTAATAGTGTATTTTTTAGTCTCCATGTGTTTGTATTTTTCACAGATTTTTTCTTGTCATTGATATCAGTCTCATAACGTTGTGGTCAGAAAAGACTTGATAAGATGTCAGTTTTCTTTAATTTACCAAGGCCTGATTTGTGACCCAAGAAATGATCTATCCTGGAGAATGTTTCATGAGCACTTGAGAATAATGTGTATTCTCTTGTTTTTGGATGGAATGTCCTATAAATATCAATTAAGTCCATCTTGTTTAATGCATCATTTAAAGCTTGTGTTTCCTTATTTATTTTCATTTTGAATGATCTGTCCATTGGTGAAAGTTGGGTGTTAAAGTCCCCTACTATTGTTGTGTTACTGTCAATTTCCCCTTTTTTGGCTGTTAGCATTTTCCTTATGTATTGAGGTGCTCCTATGTTGGGTGCATAAATATTTACACTTGTTATATCTTCTTCTTGGATTGATCCCTTGATCATTATGTAGTGTCCTTCTTTGTCTCTTGTAATAGTCTTTATTTTAAAGTCTATTTTGTCTGATGTGAGAATTGCTACTCCAGCTTTCTTTCGGTTTCCATTTGCATGGAATATCTTTTTCCATCCCCTGACTTTCAGTCTGTATGTGTCCCTAGGTCTGAAGTGGGTGTCTTGTAGACAGCATATATATGGGTCTTGTTTTTGTATCCATTCAGCCAGTCTTTGTCTTTGGGTTGTAGCATTTAATTCATTTACATTTAAGGTAATTATCAAAATGTATGTTCCTATTCCCATTTTCTTAATTGTTTTGGGTTTATTATTGTAGGTATTTTCCTTCTCTTGTGTTTCTTGCCTAGAGAAGTTCCTTTAGCATTTGTTGTGAAGCTTGTTTGGTGGTGCAGAATTCTCTTAGCTTCTGCTTGTCTGTAAAGCTTTTAATTTCTCCGTCCAGTCTGAATGAGATCCATACTGGGTAGAGTAATCTTGGTTGTAGGTTTTGCCCTTTCATCACTTTAAATATGTCTTGCCACTCCCTTCTGGCTTGCAGAGTTTCTGCTGGAAGTTCAGCTGTTAACCTTATGGGGATTCCCTTATGTGTTATTTGTTGTTTTTCCCTTGCTGCTTTTAATATTTGTTCTTTGTATTTAATTTTTGATAGTTTGATTAATATGTGTCTTGGCATGTTTCTCCTTAGATTCATCCTGTATGGGACTCTCTGCACTTCCTGGAATGACTGACTACTTCCTTTGCCATATTAGGGAAGTTTTCAACTATAACCTCTTGAAATATTTTCTCAGTCTCTTTTTATTTTCTCTTCTTCTTCTGGGACCCATATAATTCGAATGTTGGTGCATTTAATGTTGTCCCAGAAGTCTCTGAGACTCTCCTCAATTCTTTTCATTCTTTTTTCTTTATTCTGCTCTGCAGTAGTTATTTCTAGCATTTTTTCTTCCAGGTCACATGTCCATTCTTCTGCCTCAGTTATTCTGCTATTGATTCCTTCTAGAGAACTTTAAATCTCATTTATTCTGTTGTTCATCATTGTTTGTTTGCTCTTTAGTTCTTCTAGGTCCTTGTTAAATGTTTCTTGTATTTTCTCCATTCTATTTCCAAGATTTTGGATCATCTTTACTATCATTACTCTGAATTCTTTTTCAGGTAGACTGCCTATTTCCTCTTCATTTGTCCGGTCTGGTGGGTTTTTACTTTGCTCCTTCATTTGCTGTGTATTTCTTTGTCTTCTTATTTTGGTTAAGTTACTGTGTTTGGGGTCTCCTTTTCACAGGCTGCAAGTCTGTAGTTCCTGTTGTTTTCAGTGTCTGCCCCCAGTTGGAAAATTTGGTTCCTTGGGTTGTGTAGGCTTCCTGGTGGTGGGGACTGGTGCCTGTGTTCTGGTGAATGAGGCTGGATCTGTTTCTGGTGGGCAGGACCACATCCCGTGGTGTGTTTTAGGTTGTCTGTGACCTTATTATGATTTTAGGCATTCTCTCTGCTAATGGGTGGTGTTGTGTTCCTGTCTTTCTAGTTGTTTGGGATAGGGTGGCCAGCACTGTAGCTTGCTGGTCATTGAGTGGAGCTGGGTCTTAGTGTTGAGATGGAGATCTCTTGGAGAGCTTTTGTTGTTTGATATTATGTGGAGCCAGGAGGTCTCTGGTGGACCAATGTCCTGAACTCAGCTCTTCCACTTCAGAAGCTCAGGCCTGACACACAGCCGGAGCACCGAGACCCTGTCAGTCACACAGCTTATTTGTAGGTCTTGTGCATGTAGTGAGAAATATCATTGGAAATTCCTGATAGTGTTGGAGGGTGTCCTGCAGAGAAGGAGGGTAGCTGTGGCTCACTGCAGGGACCTCTAGCTCGGTTTTAAACATTTCTTACATCTTCTCAGTCTATGCCTCCATTCTTTTTCCAGGATTGTGGATCATCTTTACTACTGGGTTGGCAAAAAAGTTCATTCACGTTATTCCATAGCATCTTACGGAAAAACCTGAAGGAACTTTTGAGCCAACCCACTATCATTTGTGTGAATTCTTTTTCAGGTAGATTGCCTGTCTCCACTTCACTTGGTTGTTCTTCTGGGGATTTATCATGTTCCTTCATCTGGAATATATTCCTCTGTCATCATATTTGTCTAACTTTCTGTGTTTGCGGTCCCACAGGTTGCAGGATTATAGTTCCTCTTGCTTCTGGTGTCTGTCCCCTGGTGAATGAGCCTGTTCTTAAGAGGTTTGTGTGAGCTTTCTGATGGGAGGCACTAGTGCCAATCCACTGGTGAGTGGAGCTAAGTCTTGTCCTTCCAGTGGGCACGGCTGTGTCAAGAGTTGTGTTTAGAGGTGGCTGTGGGCTCAGGAAGACTTGAAGCAGCCTGTCTGCTGATGGGTGGGGCTGTGTTCCAATCCTTTTGGTTGTTTGGTCTGAGGCATCCCAGTAATGGAGTCCTTGGTCTGTTGGGTGGGGCCATGTCTTGGCATCAAAATTGTGGCCTCCAGGACAGCTCACACTAATGAGTACTCTCCAGTACCCCCGCCCTAGTGTCATCCCTGCTGAGAGCCATAGCTGCACCCCACCTCCCCAGGAGACCCTCTGAGACCAGCAGGTAGGTCTGGCCCAGGCTCCTATGAAGTCACAGCTTTTTCCCCTGGGTCTCAGTGCACACAAGAGTTATGTACACCCTCCAAAAGTTTCTGTTTTCCCTAGTCCTGTGGAGTTCCTGTGATCAAGTCCCACTGTCCTTCAAAGCCAAATGCTCTGGGGGCTTCTCTTCTCGATGCCAGACCCCCAGACTGGGGAGCCTGATGTGAAGCTCAGAGCTCTCACTCCTGTGGGAGCATCTCTGCAATATAATTATTTTCCAGTTTGTAGGTCGCCCACCCAGCGGGTATGCAATTTCAGTGTATTGCAAATGCGTCCCTCCTATCGTCTCACTGTGGCTTCTTCTTTGTCTTTGGAAGTAGAATATCGTTTTTGGTAGGTTCCAGTCCCTTTTGTTCAATGGTTGTTCAGCAGTTAGTTGTGATTTTGGTGTTTCGTGAGAGGAGGTGAGCTCAGGTCCTTCTACTCCACCATCTTGTCTGGGGATCAGCCAAAAATTATCTATTATTTTTAAAATGACCTATGTCATTATTTGATTTTTTACTTTATCCAAAATAAAGTATATGTTATTTAAAATTTTCATAAACTTTAAAAAAATGTCTTCTTTTGGGGTTTGGTACTTGCAACTTTGAAGCAGCTTCAATTTCTAAGAAAGATAAGCTTCTCCTGTGTAGTGAAAGAAAGAGATATTTTGGTAAACCTAGATGCATGGTCAGGTAAGGAGGATGACCTCAGGAAAGGGACAGACTTTTAGCAGGACTGGGAACTGTGGTTTAGAGATTGAGCTTCTGAAAGATGAATAAGAAATATTTTGGGCTAAGATGGAGTCCATATATAATTATGATAGAGTCCCTCCAAATAACAGAAAGAAAGGGATTTAATCCTAGAATTAAACACATTTACTGAGAATTTTAAATGGAATAAGATCTATTCTAGGAATTTCAAGAGCAGCTTTCAAAGCTGAGAGTCCAGGGAAACCAAACCTATTGAAAATCTGAGAGAAGCGGAGATGTGCAAGGTGTTTCAGAAATGACTCTCTCTCAGAGAAGATCTAAAACTTCACTGACAAAGCTGCATAATCTGGAGTCATTTTCTGTTGTACAATTCTATGAATTTTAGCACATTCATGGATTAGTATAATTAGCACCAAAGTTAGGGTACAGAAGAGATCCATCACCCCTCAAAATTCTCTCATACTACTGCTGTGTACTCAAACACACTCAAGAAGAAATATAAAATCTGAATACTTCTATATCCAGTAAGATACTGAGTAATATAATTTCATCCTAAGGTATATTCCATATATAGGTGATTTCACCAATGAATTTTAAGGAAGAAATGATGCTAATCTCACACAATCCCTTCTAAATAACAGAATAAGAAGAAGGTTCTTTTACTAGTTTATGGAGTCAGGCTAACCTTGATAATAGAACCTCTCAACATGGCAACTTAGGAAAACTGAATGAATTTTCACTCTGGAATATGTGTAAACAACACATAAACATTATTATCACACCAAATACAAGTTCTATTAAAAGGGTAATAGATGGCAACAAAGTAGTGTTGATTCCAGTAAAACAAGTTTGGTTTAACATTTAAGAATAAAATTCACCGCATTAACAGGATGGAGGGGAATAAAGCATAAATTTCATCAGTTGCTGAAAACAGCATTTGATAAAATTCCGCATTAATTCATACTTTGAACTCTTAGAAAACTAGGAATACAACTTTCATAATTTGATTTAAAAAAGTATCTATAAAAAATATTCTTAATTTTGAAAGTATTCTAAACTTTCTCTTTGAATTCAGAAGTGAGGGAGAATACACACTTTACACATCTGATCACTTTTAATCAACATTCTCTTGGAAAACAGATGGTACAATAAAGCAAGAAAAAGAAACATTTTTAAGAACTGGAAAAGAGGAAATAAAACTGTCATTATTTATAGACTAAATAATTGAGTATACACAGAAAATCCAAAAGAATCTGTATATGAACTTACTAAAATTAATCATGAATTTGTCATGATTTGTAGCTTGAAAGTCATATCAAAATCAATTATATATCTATATAATCAACAATTGTTTAGAAAATATTTTAAAATGTTTTTTGTAATATAATTAAAGTCTGCTATACTTAAAATATTGAATTCTGTTTGATATTATCTAGTAATGTTAATAACCATATTCCTAAGACCCAGAAATTACACTGCCCTTGGAAATTCTTCATATACCCTCAGGAATGAGTATATCACTATTTCAGGAACAATAACGTAGAGAATCCAATGGGAAACGTCTTTGAAGTAACCAGAACTCTAAAACTAGCCTCCAAGAAACGCTGGCACTATAAAGGACATAGGGATAGCCAAATTTACAGGAAAATATGATAGGACTGAATTTTGAAAGGTTAAATTTCAGAGCCATTCAATGTGAAGCCTGTTGACATAAGCACAGTGACCAGAGCCCCCATGAGGGTACTGAGATAAAATCACAATGAGGTGTTGCTAGGTCTGTTCTTTTGGCTACATCATCCTTGAACTGAAAATATAAAAGGGAAATAGGAATATCTGAGTCAGATTGGATGAGACAACCAAGATTCAGGCCAGTCCAAGAATAATCTTGCACAATTTCTCCTTATCATCTTCAAATATTGCTGTCTTTAGAGTATGCGTTCTTACAGATATTCATGATTTGAGAAACTAAGGTATCCCTTTTAAAGTGAAAAAAGCTGTGCCTTCCACCCAAGGGGCTACAGTTAGTAGAGTTGTAGTGATTAGTAGGATGGCTAGTGAGAGTTCCCAGGCCAGCCCTCTATCAGAGGCTGCTGTATCACCATAGCCGATTGTCTGAAGCTTTCATCATCATGGGTCTTAACATATGCCTTGCCAAATGAAAACATTTGAATTTGTCTCTCCTGCATTCAAACATCACTCTACAAGGTCAGTGTGCATCACATATTTGTCATTTCACATGTGATGTCTGATTAAAGGGCATTTTAGCTATATACTGAGAGCAAATAAAATCTATTTCATATAATACCAACTTTGTTCATTTATTCATTCAACAAACATGAATGGAACACCTACAAGAACCAAAAATTATTCTAGGTGCTAGAGAACTGTAGCACTTAAAACAAAATAAAGACACTCTGTTCCTTAGGGAACTTAATTGGTGGGAGACACCAAAGAAACAAGAAATATGTAATATACTTACTATATTAGTTGGTGATAATTCTATATCACTGTGCAAATAGTTTCTACAATCCACTCATGAGGGAATGTTGCATCAAAGGCAGATGCAGTCCAATTGAGCCTTATGAAAATCCAATTACTATGAACATAATAAGAAGCCTAATTGTAACATAGGCTCATACAGTTTATTTACTTATGCCAACCATCAAAATTCAGAAACGAGAATCATTAGGGACATTATAAGCCATACAGATTAATTTAAAAAGTGAATTTTATAAAGTCAGTGGCTAAAAATTAAATAAACTTAAAACCATGACAGAAATGCCTATGAGGAAAGAAGAATTTGACAAGGGCACACATTAGTGCGTGCATACAATGAAGACAAAATATGAGATTGTCAAAAATTCAACTTCCCTCATGTTTGAATTTTCCTTAGGACAGGAAGGTAGATGAGTTTCATTTTGGTGCCAAACCTGATTCTTTACCCCGGGCGGCCAAAAGCATTGTGTTTGAGGACTCCAGCTCCTATTAAAAACCTATGTGTGATTGTTTTCTGGCCTGACAATATGCAATACAAAGTCTGTACCTGGCAAGCTGCCTTCCTATGCTAGGCAAGGTGCGCACAACTTCACTGCAGTATTGGACCTGACATTACCAATTCAGAGACTTCCGGTTAGGCATGCTCTTTGCATATTTGGAATCATAGCCCAGTCATCTTCATTCCTAGTTTTTCTGAGGCTTTGGGCAGAGAGTCCCTTCAGATGGCTCAGCTGACATCACTTAATGGGGGCCAGGAGGTCAGAAGAAACTGCAAAATTTTTTTCCCACAAACAATCAGTAACCAGTACTTTCCCATGCTTAGTCTGACCCTTTCACAATTTCCCCAGGCCTCTCAGCGGAAAACAACAGGGATTTTTGACTGGGGCTCTCATCAATTCGACAACCTCCACCTGACCCTCCACCCGTGACCCTTTCCATGGAGGAGAATAAAAGGGGAATTAAGTTGGTGCCTCTCCGTTTAGCCAGTAGTTTAGGCAGTCTCGCCCTGGACCTGAGGGTTTCACATCCTCGGGTTTTGCGTCCACGGATTCGATGACCAAGGGCCTTCGGTTGGTGAATTAGCGGATGTGAGACCGAGGATTCCTAAGGCCGACTGTGTAATTGTACGAGGCCATTTTAAATAAGGGATTTGCGCATCTGCTGGTTTTGGTATCCCCGCGGGTTCCTGGAACCAGTGCTCCGAGGGAGGACTGCGCTCTGTCAGTAAGTGATGCAAAGCTTTACCATTATTTTCATCTGAGCACCGTGTTAGAGGCTACTCCGGCACGTAGCAGGCTCTCCGTCTCTGCTGGGCTGCTGGTAGTGTGAAGCCAAGTCTCCCTTTAGCTCTCAGGATATCTTTACACTGATGGGCACCTGCCTGAACCAAGCCCTGGGCGACTGGCACCTTCCTGTTAGACCACTCGGGTGTGTGAAGAGGGTGGCCTGGGAATCAGCCCTTTGTGCGGTTTAGGTTGCCAGGGGCCGCTGTTTTCCCGTCCCACTTTGTCTCAGCTGCACCTGATGCCCTCATGTCTGAATGGTTTGGGTCTAGCGGGAGTTTTCCCCCAAGGTGCCTCAAAGCTCACTCCTATCCGAAGCCATGTTCTTCTCACTCAGGGATAGTTGGAAAACGTCTTCGATTGTCCAGTTCTAGCAATAAGAACGCCTGAAAGGTGCTATAACAGGAGAGAACTACAGCTGACCCTCAAACCACATGGGGGTTAGAAATGCAGTCCCTCCTTCACCCCTATGCCACATTCAGGAAGGAAAAAGATCCCCGTAGTGCTACCGCTCCCTCAAACACGAAGGGATTGATAAATGACTCACCCAAATGCACGAAGCTGAAACAATTTGCCCCAAATGAGGATGCACACCCTCGTTCTTTTTGATTTCACATGCTGTGATCTCCGGTCTATTAGAAAGTTTGCCCTCCCTTTTAGTTAACGTAAAGATCTGTAAAATGAAAATACACGTGCTGTATTTGTTGAAAAATACCACCTTTAAATGGACCAGAGCATTTCAAAGCTCTGTGGTTTAAGGGTCACCTGTAGTCACATGTGATAACGGGCTCCTCGAAATGGAATATGCTTTGAGTGTATGCATTGATAGTCCAGTCACTTTCATTCTTAGGTGTACTTTGTTTTAGGAGGCTTTGAGCAGGGGTTCTCCTCAGGCGCCTACTGCTGAGATCTCCTTATGGGGTCCGAGGAGGGCAGGAGAACCCGCAAACACTTTTCCTCGCTCTGACTCAGTACCCAGTACTTTTCCACGCGTAGTCTGACCCTTTCTCCATCACCCCAGGCCTCTGTTGGAAAACGGCAGGGATTTTTGAGTGGGGCTCTCATCAGTTCGACAACCTCCACCTGACCCTCCACCCGTGACCCTTTCCATGGAGGAGAATAAAAGGGGAATTAAGTTGGTGCCTCTCCGTTTAGCCAGTAGTTTAGGCAGTCTCGCCCTGGACCTGAGGGTTTCACATCCTCGGGTTTTGCGTCCACGGATTCGATGACCAAGGGCCTTCGGTTGGTGAATTAGCGGATGTGAGACCGAGGATTCCTAAGGCCGACTGTGTAATTGTACGAGGCCATTTTAAATAAGGGATTTGCGCATCTGCTGGTTTTGGTATCCCCGCGGGTTCCTGGAACCAGTGCTCCGAGGGAGGACTGCGCTCTGTCAGTAAGTGATGCAAAGCTTTACCATTATTTTCATCTGAGCACCGTGTTAGAGGCTACTCCGGCACGTAGCAGGCTCTCCGTCTCTGCTGGGCTGCTGGTAGTGTGAAGCCAAGTCTCCCTTTAGCTCTCAGGATATCTTTACACTGATGGGCACCTGCCTGAACCAAGCCCTGGGCGACTGGCACCTTCCTGTTAGACCACTCGGGTGTGTGAAGAGGGTGGCCTGGGAATCAGCCCTTTGTGCGGTTTAGGTTGCCAGGGGCCGCTGTTTTCCCGTCCCACTTTGTCTCAGCTGCACCTGATGCCCTCATGTCTGAATGGTTTGGGTCTAGCGGGAGTTTTCCCCCAAGGTGCCTCAAAGCTCACTCCTATCCGAAGCCATGTTCTTCTCACTCAGGGATAGTTGGAAAACGTCTTCGATTGTCCAGTTCTAGCAATAAGAACGCCTGAAAGGTGCTATAACAGAGAGGAGAGAACTACAGCTGACCCTCAAACCACATGGGGGTTAGAAATGCAGTCCCTCCTTCACCCCTATGCCACATTCAGGAAGGAAAAAGATCCCCGTAGTGCTACCGCTCCCTCAAACACGAAGGGATTGATAAATGACTCACCCAAATGCACGAAGCTGAAACAATTTGCCCAAGTGAGGATGCACACCCTCGTTCTTTTGATTTCACATGCTGTGATCTCCGGTCTATTAGAAAGTTTGCCCTCCCTTTTAGTTAACGTAAAGATCTGTAAAATGAAAATACACGTGCTGTATTTGTTGAAAACTACCACCTTTAAATGGACCAGAGCATTTCAAAGCTCTGTGGTTTAAGGGTCACCTGTAGTCACATGTGATAACGGGCTCCTCGAAATGGAATATGCTTTGAGTGTATGCATTGATAGTCCAGTCACTTTCATTCTTAGGTGTACTTTGTTTTAGGAGGCTTTGAGCAGGGGTTCTCCTCAGGCGCCTACTGCTGAGATCTCCTTATGGGGTCCGAGGAGGGCAGGAGAACCCGCAAACACTTTTCCTCGCTCTGACTCAGTACCCAGTACTTTTCCACGCGTAGTCTGACCCTTTCTCCATCTCCCCAGGCCTCTGTTGGAAAACGGCAGGGATTTTTGATTGGGGCTCTCATCAGTTCGACAACCTCCACCTGATCCTCCACCCGTGACCCTTTCCATGGAGGAGAATAAAAGGGGAATTAAGTTGGTGCCTCTCCGTTTAGCCAGTAGTTTAGGCAGTCTCGCCCTGGACCTGAGGGTTTCACATCCTCGGGTTTTGCGTCCACGGATTCGATGACCAAGGGCCTTCGGTTGGTGAATTAGCGGATGTGAGACCGAGGATTCCTAAGGCCGACTGTGTAATTGTACGAGGCCATTTTAAATAAGGGATTTGCGCATCTGCTGGTTTTGGTATCCCCGCGGGTTCCTGGAACCAGTGCTCCGAGGGAGGACTGCGCTCTGTCAGTAAGTGATGCAAAGCTTTACCATTATTTTCATCTGAGCACCGTGTTAGAGGCTACTCCGGCACGTAGCAGGCTCTCCGTCTCTGCTGGGCTGCTGGTAGTGTGAAGCCAAGTCTCCCTTTAGCTCTCAGGATATCTTTACACTGATGGGCACCTGCCTGAACCAAGCCCTGGGCGACTGGCACCTTCCTGTTAGACCACTCGGGTGTGTGAAGAGGGTGGCCTGGGAATCAGCCCTTTGTGCGGTTTAGGTTGCCAGGGGCCGCTGTTTTCCCGTCCCACTTTGTCTCAGCTGCACCTGATGCCCTCATGTCTGAATGGTTTGGGTCTAGCGGGAGTTTTCCCCCAAGGTGCCTCAAAGCTCACTCCTATCCGAAGCCATGTTCTTCTCACTCAGGGATAGTTGGAAAACGTCTTCGATTGTCCAGTTCTAGCAATAAGAACGCCTGAAAGGTGCTATAACAGGAGAGAACTACAGCTGACCCTCAAACCACATGGGGGTTAGAAATGCAGTCCCTCCTTCACCCCTATGCCACATTCAGGAAGGAAAAAGATCCCCGTAGTGCTACCGCTCCCTCAAACACGAAGGGATTGATAAATGACTCACCCAAATGCACGAAGCTGAAACAATTTGCCCCAAATGAGGATGCACACCCTCGTTCTTTTGATTTCACATGCTGTGATCTCCGGTCTATTAGAAAGTTTGCCCTCCCTTTTAGTTAACGTAAAGATCTGTAAAATGAAAATACACGTGCTGTATTTGTTGAAAAATACCACCTTTAAATGGACCAGAGCATTTCAAAGCTCTGTGGTTTAAGGGTCACCTGTAGTCACATGTGATAACGGGCTCCTCGAAATGGAATATGCTTTGAGTGTATGCATTGATAGTCCAGTCACTTTCATTCTTAGGTGTACTTTGTTTTAGGAGGCTTTGAGCAGGGGTTCTCCTCAGGCGCCTACTGCTGAGATCTCCTTATGGGGTCCGAGGAGGGCAGGAGAACCCGCAAACACTTTTCCTTGCTCTGACTCAGTACCCAGTACTTTTCCACGCGTAGTCTGACCCTTTCTCCATCACCCCAGGCCTCTGTTGGAAAACGGCAGGGATTTTTGAGTGGGGCTCTCATCAGTTCGACAACCTCCACCTGACCCTCCACCCGT
Source organism: Leucopleurus acutus (assembly GCF_964270905.1). Classification (NCBI taxonomy): domain Eukaryota; kingdom Metazoa; phylum Chordata; class Mammalia; order Artiodactyla; family Delphinidae; genus Leucopleurus; species Leucopleurus acutus. The sequence continues at coordinate 51,285,996 of NC_139156.1, forward strand.
GACCCTTTCCATGGAGGAGAATAAAAGGGGAATTAAGTTGGTGCCTCTCCGTTTAGCCAGTAGTTTAGGCAGTCTCGCCCTGGACCTGAGGGTTTCACATCCTCGGGTTTTGCGTCCACGGATTTGATGACCAAGGGCCTTCGGTTGGTGAATTAGCGGATGTGAGACCGAGGATTCCTAAGGCCGACTGTGTAATTGTACGAGGCCATTTTAAATAAGGGATTTGCGCATCTGCTGGTTTTGGTATCCCCGCGGGTTCCTGGAACCAGTGCTCCGAGGGAGGACTGCGCTCTGTCAGTAAGTGATGCAAAGCTTTACCATTATTTTCATCTGAGCACCGTGTTAGAGGCTACTCCGGCACGTAGCAGGCTCTCCGTCTCTGCTGGGCTGCTGGTAGTGTGAAGCCAAGTCTCCCTTTAGCTCTCAGGATATCTTTACACTGATGGGCACCTGCCTGAACCAAGCCCTGGGCGACTGGCACCTTCCTGTTAGACCACTCGGGTGTGTGAAGAGGGTGGCCTGGGAATCAGCCCTTTGTGCGGTTTAGGTTGCCAGGGGCCGCTGTTTTCCCGTCCCACTTTGTCTCAGCTGCACCTGATGCCCTCATGTCTGAATGGTTTGGGTCTAGCGGGAGTTTTCCCCCAAGGTGCCTCAAAGCTCACTCCTATCCGAAGCCATGTTCTTCTCACTCAGGGATAGTTGGAAAACGTCTTCGATTGTCCAGTTCTAGCAATAAGAACGCCTGAAAGGTGCTATAACAGAGAGGAGAGAACTACAGCTGACCCTCAAACCACATGGGGGTTAGAAATGCAGTCCCTCCTTCACCCCTATGCCACATTCAGGAAGGAAAAAGATCCCCGTAGTGCTACCGCTCCCTCAAACACGAAGGGATTGATAAATGACTCACCCAAATGCACGAAGCTGAAACAATTTGCCCCAAGTGAGGATGCACACCCTCGTTCTTTTGATTTCACATGCTGTGATCTCCGGTCTATTAGAAAGTTTGCCCTCCCTTTTAGTTAACGTAAAGATCTGTAAAATGAAAATACACGTGCTGTATTTGTTGAAAAATACCACCTTTAAATGGACCAGAGCATTTCAAAGCTCTGTGGTTTAAGGGTCACCTGTAGTCACATGTGATAACGGGCTCCTCGAAATGGAATATGCTTTGAGTGTATGCATTGATAGTCCAGTCACTTTCATTCTTAGGTGTACTTTGTTTTAGGAGGCTTTGAGCAGGGGTTCTCCTCAGGCGCCTACTGCTGAGATCTCCTTATGGGGTCCGAGGAGGGCAGGAGAACCCGCAAACACTTTTCCTCGCTCTGACTCAGTACCCAGTACTTTTCCACGCGTAGTCTGACCCTTTCTCCATCTCCCCAGGCCTCTGTTGGAAAACGGCAGGGATTTTTGATTGGGGCTCTCATCAGTTCGACAACCTCCACCTGATCCTCCACCCGTGACCCTTTCCATGGAGGAGAATAAAAGGGGAATTAAGTTGGTGCCTCTCCGTTTAGCCAGTAGTTTAGGCAGTCTCGCCCTGGACCTGAGGGTTTCACATCCTCGGGTTTTGCGTCCACGGATTCGATGACCAAGGGCCTTCGGTTGGTGAATTAGCGGATGTGAGACCGAGGATTCCTAAGGCCGACTGTGTAATTGTACGAGGCCATTGTAAATAAGGGATTTGCGCATCTGCTGGTTTTGGTATCCCCGCGGGTTCCTGGAACCAGTGCTCCGAGGGAGGACTGCGCTCTGTCAGTAAGTGATGCAAAGCTTTACCATTATTTTCATCTGAGCACCGTGTTAGAGGCTACTCCGGCACGTAGCAGGCTCTCCGTCTCTGCTGGGCTGCTGGTAGTGTGAAGCCAAGTCTCCCTTTAGCTCTCAGGATATCTTTACACTGATGGGCACCTGCCTGAACCAAGCCCTGGGCGACTGGCACCTTCCTGTTAGACCACTCGGGTGTGTGAAGAGGGTGGCCTGGGAATCAGCCCTTTGTGCGGTTTAGGTTGCCAGGGGCCGCTGTTTTCCCGTCCCACTTTGTCTCAGCTGCACCTGATGCCCTCATGTCTGAATGGTTTGGGTCTAGCGGGAGTTTTCCCCCAAGGTGCCTCAAAGCTCACTCCTATCCGAAGCCATGTTCTTCTCACTCAGGGATAGTTGGAAAACGTCTTCGATTGTCCAGTTCTAGCAATAAGAACGCCTGAAAGGTGCTATAACAGAGAGGAGAGAACTACAGCTGACCCTCAAACCACATGGGGGTTAGAAATGCAGTCCCTCCTTCACCCCTATGCCACATTCAGGAAGGAAAAAGATCCCCGTAGTGCTACCGCTCCCTCAAACACGAAGGGATTGATAAATGACTCACCCAAATGCACGAAGCTGAAACAATTTGCCCCAAATGAGGATGCACACCCTCGTTCTTTTGATTTCACATGCTGTGATCTCCGGTCTATTAGAAAGTTTGCCCTCCCTTTTAGTTAACGTAAAGATCTGTAAAATGAAAATATGTGCTGTATTGAAAAAGATACACGTTTATATGGACCTGAGCATTTCAAAGCTGTTCTGGTCAAGGGCCAACTGTAGTCTTGTGTGATATCTTGCTACTAAAAATGTTATATGCATTGTCTGTATCCATAAATACTATTTCACGGTTTCACCTAAGATTAAATCTGATATGAGTTTGTGGCTATGAAATGTTGGAGGCGTTATTAATCCGTAAGATGTTTGTTGCCCTTGTGGATAATGCTATGTGACAGGAAGTCCAGTCAATCATAGCAAGGCCCACAATTTTGTAAATTTCCTAGATTTCAGGCAAATTCACAGATTAGTACTGCTGGAGATGTGATAATGTGGATGTGGGTAGTGAACCTTCTATAATTATTGTTACTAGACTAGGAAATGAAGAGTGTTAGTTCATTAAGGAGACTCCAGTGAGTTTGTAGGCAGAACACCTAAACTAAATTCCTGGCTCCATCCCTGGGTAGAAATGTGACTTAGGGACATTATTGTTTCCTACCTGCAAGTCCTCATTCCCATAATAAGTAAAATTTTGGCAGTAGGTTATGGGGCTCTTGTGGTGATTAAAAAAATTAATGTATTTAAGAATTTTAACCCTACAAATGGTGCAGAGCAGCAGATATTCAACAATAAAAGGCATCTCCTCCTCAGAGAAAGATAAACATCGAAGGGCAGTGGCCAGTTATTGGAAGAGACAACTGAGGAAGTTGAGTCCATCTTGCAACTCGCAGTGGAATTGTATAGATTTAGTATAGTCGTATCCTTTGTGAAGCAAAAAATTGGCAATGCAGCTAGGACCCAGGAAGGATTGGAGCCAGAACAGAATGACAGTTTATAGGCATACCTTGTTTATATTGCAGGTTTGCTTCCACATCACCATAGTAAAGCGAATATTGCAGTAAAGTGAGTTTCAGCAATTTTTTGTTTCCCAGTGCATATAAAAATTATGCTTACAATATAATGTAGTCTGCTAAGTGTGTAATAGCATTGTCTAAAACATAGTACATACTGTAATTAAAAAGTTTTATTGTTGAAAAGTGTTGCCAATCACCTGAGCCTTCAGTGTATCGTAATGTTTTTGCTGAGGATATGAAATACTGTGACAATTATCAAAATGTGACAGAGACATGAATGGAGGAAATGCTTTTGGAAAAATGGTTCCAATAGACTTGCTCAGTGCAGGGTGGTCACGAACCATCAATTTCTCAAAAATGCAGTGTCTGTAAAGCACAATAAAACGAGGAATGACTTACACAAAAAGGAATAACAGCATCTCCTGATTTGCTGTCTTATTTTCTGGTTTTTCATGACCTCTTAGCTTCTCTAAGCTCCTAATTCTGTGTGTTTCTCTTTGCAATTTAAGTACAGTTTCTCTGCACCAAAGTATCTTCTTAGTTTATCTGTCAAGAAGAGACAAACCAGCCTCATAAGCAGGTCTTAAATCTAAATTGTCAGTGAGATCTGATTGGTTCAGCATGGATCAGATGACCAGGGCTGGACCAATCAACTTTATCCAAGGTGCCTGGATTATATAACTGTACTTACAGCTTTGGCTGTAGTTGCAGAATGTCGTGAGAGAGGATATGGAAATACTCTTTGCAAAATGAATATAGTAGAGATGTCCATTTTTTCTTCTCCCTCCGTCAGAGAAAAATTATAAGTATTTCATTTGCTCATAATCTAATTAAATACATGTTTTTACCTGAGTTCTTAATGAAGGGCAATGCGTTGGTCATGTCTGTAACACAATGAAATAAAGCAAACAACAAAAATGAACCAAAAGGCAAATTAACCAAAGGCCAGGATAGAATTTTTATGTAGGAGAACTTTTACCTTGTTAAAGGTGAGGCGAGGAGCAGCTTTGAAGCCATGTGTATATTAAGAATTGAGAAAATCCGAATTGTACATATCAAGGAAAGATGGTTTGCTTCTGAAGCAAATTGTGGGTATGTTAAAACCAATCTTATTCTCCATCCAACCCACTTCTTGCTATTACCGTTGAGGAAAACCGCACCATGAAACCAAAGGTAAGCGTATTAAAACAATTATCTTCTTAAGTCTCTCTGTGCTTTGTTAAAATATATATATAACTTTGCATGAGTACCCATTACTGTTGGCTTGTTATTACATATATTAAGACATTTATATCTGCACATATATATTGTTTTCAGTAGGAAGTACATTGTATACTTTACATCCAGCTTTTACACCTAATCGACATCTTTTCATTTTCATAATATGAGCAAGTTATAAAGCATACAGTTTAATTCCTGTTTAAAACAACACATACATGTATTAAAGATGTATATATGTGTGTATAAAGTAAAATCATATTAATGATAAACATTTCAATTTCTAAATATAGGCTTGAACTCTAAAATTTAAATAAACTTTCCACAATAGTATCTCGAATACTAGGCAGTTCTGAGGATCTGAATTTTTCTTCCATGTTTTGAGATACTTTTTATATTCTCCATGGTAGTAAGAACATATTATTTTACTAGTTAACAGAATTTTTTTTTTAATGTTAAACGTTTGTATGATCGTATCTTCTCTCTTAATTAGTCTTGCAAGTGATTTTTTTTTTTTCCCTCAAAGAACTTGCTCTTGGGCATTTTAATTTTTTCACTCAATATCTATTTTCTAACTCATTATGTTTTGCCATTATCTTTATTGATCCCTTTCCTTTTTTTTTTTTTTTTTTTTCTTCTTGCGGTATGCGGGCCTCTCACTGCTGTGGGCTCTCCCGTCGCGGAGCACAGGCTCTGGACGCGCAGGCTCAGCGGCCATGGCTCACGGGCCCAGCCGCTCCGCGGCAAGTGGGATCCTCCCGGACCGGGGCAGGAACCCATGTCCCCTGCATCGGCAGGCGGACTCTCAACCACTGCACCACCCGGGAAGCCCCTGATCCCTTTCTTTTGAGTTTCATAAAACTGTTTTGCATTAAATTCCTAGTTTATTTAATTTTATTTGTCTTGTTTAATCATAAATCGTGTACAGATGGATTATCCACCTAAGAAGACTTGGCCTACATAGCTCACATTTTGTTATGCAGTGTCTTTTTATTGTCTTTTAAAAAATATGTTGTAATTTTTTTGGTTTCTCTTTTCCCAATCTTATGAAATGTCTGTTGAAAATATAGCAACCAAAGTTTATTTAAATTATTATACTCATTCTTAGCTTTTTTACGTTTTGAGCATTGAATACAGCTCTAAAATTTCTGTTTAATTACATTGATTGAGACATTTTCATGTCTTAATACAGCATTAGTGTTAAATATGCAACTGGACAGTGAAATACAGATAAAAAAGGGAATTCATGAAAAACATAACTTGAATGAAGATCTTCTTACCTGAAAAAGTAAAAACCATCCAGAATTGAGAAAGAAAACATCAGCCCTGTTGATAATCACACTATAGCTGACCCAGAAAAGGCCCCTAGCAAAGCCAACATAAAACAGTGTTTTTCCCAAGGCCACAGTATAGGTGCAAAATTCCTTCATGAATGTACCCAATTCAGAGCTGATCCTCACTTTCCGTTTTTCAGAATCACCCAGCGCAAGCTTAAAATCCATAAATATCTCCATCCCGCCTCATAGTGAGGTGTGCTCCATCTTTCCCCTTGTCTTTTCTCCCTGTTACTTAGTAGACCCACTTCAGTTGGATTGTGTGACCAAGTGTTCCTGGTTCTCATTCTCGTATGGCTTTACCTCCCCTAATTCTGTAAGTGAGCTGAAATTACGTACACTAAAATTATTATAATATATAGAAATATGAGAAGATCTGCATAGTCACTAAATATGACAAAGGGTACCGATAATGTCCCATACATTTTAGGGATATTCTGTTATATGAAGTACTGGTGGAAGAAAATGGAAGGAAGACAATGAGGGCAAGTTGGTAACGTCCCTTGAGGTTTCCTTTTGATTCTCTTTGAGCCTCACAGAAACCCTGTGTGGTGTGGAAGTTTGTGCTGCAGTGGTGGTCTCTGGGCACACTTTTTTTTTTTTTTTTTTGGCGGTACGCGGGCCTCTCACTGTTGTGGCCTCTCCCGTTGCGGAGCACAGGCTCCGCGCAGGCTCAGCGGCCATGGCTCACGGGCCTAGAAGCTCCACGGCATGTGGGATCTTTCCGGACCGGGGCATGAACCTGTGTCCCTTGCATCGTCACGTGGACTCTCAACCACTGCGCCACCAGGGAAGCCCCACACTTTCTTATTTGTCCGAATTCCGTGTATATTTCTGTCTGAGTCTCTTGCAGTTGCTTTTGAGCTGTGTTATTTACCTTGTGACCTAGTGACAATTTCAATTTCTTCAGAATGAAGAAATCATACCTACCTCTCAAGAGCGTTTTAAAATCAAAAGAGTTAATGCTTTTGAAAGAAATTGAAACCTTTAATTGCTACTGTTTGGGAGGGGGGAAATTTCCCCCTACCCTTCTTAGTCCTTTCAGCTGATATAATAAGGCAACACAAGACAGATTAACAGGAGAAAAAAAAAACTAATTTGTAAGGACAGAGTTCTTGTAGAAATAGAACTTCTGAGGTGACCAAAGTAGAGTGTTCGTGTATTATTTTTAGATAAAGAAACAATTATTTGTTAAGGTTTAATTAAACAAAGGGGTTTGTATTTGGGTTAGTAAACTAGTGAAGAAGTAACAAAATTTGTTTATATAGCTTTCTGAGCCTTGAGTTCCCTAACCCTGGTGATAAGGATGCTTTCTATGCTCCTGGTATAGAGAGGATACCTTCCCATGTGAGATATATTTCCCACTATTGGGGGGAAAAAGGAGTGTCAGATTGGTTTTTAATTATTTTTTATTGAAGGATAGTTGATTTACAATGTTGTGTTAATTTCTGCTGTAAAGTGGTTCAGATTATAATACATATACTTTTTAAAAAGTATTTTCCATTATGGTTTATCACAGGATATTGAATGTAGTTCCCTGTGCTCTGCAGTAGGACCTTGTTGTCTATCCATTCCATATATTATAGTTTGCATCTGCTAACCCCAAACTCCCAGTCCATCCCTCTGCTCACTCCACCTCCCCCTTGGCAACCACAAGTCTGTTCTGTATGTCTGTGAGTCTGATTCTGTTTCACAGATAAATTCATTTGTGTCACATTTTAGATTCTACATATAAGTGATATTATATGGTATTTGTCTTTCTCACTTCACTTAGTATAAGAATCTCTAGTTACATCCACAGCACTGCAAATGGCATTATTTCATTCTTTTTTTATGGCTGACTAGTATTCCATTGTATATATGTACCACATCGTCTTTATCCACTAATCAGTCAATGAACGTTTAGGCTGTTTTCATGTTTTGGCTGTTGTGAATAGTGCTGCTGTGAACATAGGGGTACATGTATCTTTTTGGATTATAGTTTTGTCTGTATATATGCCCAGGAGTAGGGTTCCTGGATCATATGACAACTGTATTTTTAGCTTTTTGAGGTACTTCTATACTGTTTTCCATAGTGGCTGCACCAACTTAAATTCCCATCAACAGTGTAGGAGGGTTCCCTTTTCTCCACACTGTCTCCAGCATGTTATTTGAAGACTTTTTAATGATGATCATTCTGACCAGTGTGAGGTGATACCTCGTTGTAGTTTTGATTTGCATTTCTCTAATAATTAGCAGTGTTGGGCATCTTTTCATGTGCCTATTGGCTAACTGTATGTCTTTGGAGAAATGTCTAATTAGTTCTTCTGCCCATTTTTCAATCAGGTTGTTTGTTTTTGTGTTGTTGAGTTGTATGGGCTGTTTGTATATTTTGGAGATTAAGCCCTTGTCATTCTCATCATTTGCAAATATTTTTTCCCATTCTGTAGGTTGTCTTTTCATTTTGTTTATGGTTTCCTTTGCTGTGCAAAAGCTTGTGAGTTTGATTAGATCCCATTTGTTTATTTTGCTTTTATTTCTTTTTTTTTTTTTTTTTTTTTTTGGCTGTATGTGGGCCTCTCACTGTTGTGGCCTCTCCCGTTGCGGAGCACAGGCTCCAGACATGCAGGCCCAGAAGCCATGGCTCACGGGCCCAGCCGTTCTGCGGCATGCAGGATCCTCCTGGACCAGGGCACGAACCCATGTCCCCTGCATCGGCAGGCGGACTCTCAACCACTGCGCCACCAGGGAAGCCCTATTTTGCTTTTATTTCTGTTGCCTTGGGAGACTGACCTAAGAAAACATTGGTATGATTTATGTCAGAAAATGTTTTGCCTATGCTCTTTTCTAGGAGTTTTATGGTGTCATGTCTTATGTTCATGTCTTATGTTTAAGTCTTTAAGCTGTTTTGAATTTATTTTTGTGTATGGTGTGAGGGTGTATTCTAACTTCATTGATTTACCTGTGACTGTCCAACTTTCCCAACACCCTTTGCTGAAGAGACTGTCTTTTTCTCATTGTATATTCTTGCCTCCTTTGTTGGAGATAAATTGATTGTAGGTGTGTGGATTTATTTTTGGGCTCTCTATTCTGTTCCATTGATTCATATGTCTGTTTTTGTGCCAATGCCATGCTGTTTTGATTACTGTAGTTTTGTTGTATTGTCTGAAGTCTGGGAGGGTCATGCCTCTTCGTTTTCTCCCTCAGGATTGCTTTGGCAATTCTGGGTCTTTTATGGTTCCATATAAATCTTAAGATTATTTGTTCTAGTGCTGTGAAAAATGTCATGGGTAATTTAATAGGGATCACATTAAATCTGTAGATTGCTTTGGGTAGTATGGACATTTTAACAATATTCTTCCAGTTCAGTTCTATTTCTTTGAATCATCTGTGATTTCCTTTATTGTTTCATAGTTCTCAGCATATGTCTTTCAGCTCCTTGGTCACGTTTATTCCTAAGTATTTCATTGTTTTTTTGGTATGATTTTAAAAGTATTTTTTTACATTCTCTCTCTGGTATTTCATTGCTAGTATAAAGAAATGCAACCAAGTTCTGTATGTTAATCTTGTATCCTGCTACTGTGCTAAATTCGTTTATCAGTTGTAGTTTTTGTATGGAGTCTTTAGGGTTTTCTCTATATAGTGTCATGTCATCTGCAAATAATGACAATTTTACCTCTTCCCTTCCAATTTGGATATCTTTTATTTCTTTTTATTGTCTGATTGCTGTGGTTAGGACTTCTAATACTATTTTGGATAGAAGTGATGAGAGTAGGCATCCTTGTCTTGTTCCAGATTTTAGTGGGAAGGCTTTCAGCTTTTGACTATTGGCTGTGGGTTTGTCATAAATGGCTTTTATTATGTTGGGATATGTTCCCTCTATACCCACTTCGGTATGAGTTTTTTTAATCATGAATAGATGTTGAATTTTATCAGTTGGTTTTTCTGCATTTATTGAGATGATCATATGGTTTTTGTCTTTTGTTTATGTGGTGTATCTCATTGACTTGTGTATATTGAACCACGCATGTGAATTTGGGATGAATCCAACTTAGTCATGGTGTATGATCTTTTTGATGTGTTGGATTTCGTTTGCTAATATTTTGTTGAGAATTTTTGCATCTATATTCATCAAAGATACATTGGCCCCTAATTTTTCTTTTTTGGTGGTATGTTTGCTTTTGGTATCAGGGTGATGGTGGCTTCATAGAATGTCTTTGGGAGTGTTTCTTCCTCTTCAATATTTTGGAAGAATTTGAGAAAGATTGGTATAAGTTCTTTGTATGTTTGGTAGAATTAACCTGTGAAGGCATCTGGTCCTGGACTTTTGTTTGTAGGGACTTTTTTTTATTATTACAGATTTTATTTTATGTCTAGTGATCAATCTGTGCAAATTATGTATTTCTTGATTAACTTTTGGTAGGTTGTATGTTTCTAGAAACGTGTCCATTTCTTCTAGGTTGTCAAATTTGCTGGCATATAATTGTTCATAATATTCTCATTTTTTTTAAATTTCTGTGGTATCAGTTGTTATTTCTCCTTTTTCATTTCTTATTTTATTTGGGTTCTCTCTTTTTTTCTTGGCAAGCCTGGCCAGAGGTTTGTCTATTTTGTTTACCTTTTCAGAGAACCAGCTCTTGGTTTTATTGATTTTTTTCTGTTTTTTTTAAAATCGCTTTTATTTATTTCTTCTCTGATCTTTATTTCCTTCTTTCTGCTGACTTAAGTTTTCTTCTTTTTCTAATTCTTTTAGGTGGTCAGAGTGGTTTTTAAATCATTTTTTTCCACTGGTTGTTTCTCAAGTAACTTTAATTCAAAGTAATCAATATGTCATTGTGGCTTATTTTGGGGTGGCCTGTCCTGAGTCCCAACACTATGCAACAAGTGTCCATTATTATTATTTCTATTATTCTTATATAAATTATATCAATAAAGGAGCCAAGGTCTGGAAAAGATGAGAGACTTTCTTGTTTCCATTATTTATTAACAAAGTGACTTTGGGAAAGTGACGTATCCTCTGTGAAGATCAGTTTCCTTACCTCTGAAGTGAGGAGCATAATAGCGCCTAACTGAATGGCACTGTGAGAAGGATTAGATTACTAAAGTCATATGTAATGCACAGGAGGTGCCTGGGCACTTAACATGTGCTCAGTTAATGTTAGCTGTTATTGTTGGGAGGGGCAGCTTAGAGCCAAAACTCCAACTTTGGGTCCCAAGTCTTGTTCTCTTCTGGTAACTTCTCACCTTTCTTTGGAAGTAAGTGGAAATAGGTAACATTTTAAATTTGCTTTGTAAATTGTGACGTGTGCTACACTGGTAAATGTTGGACCATAGTGTGTGAGGTGGCATCTTTTCTGTTACCCCAACATTTGTTCAGACCCTACCTTCCATGTTTACTTTTTAAAAAAAATTTCTTCTAGAACTCATTTTCAAGTTAAAAAGTTTTTTTTTTTTTTAATTTACATGAAATGTAAGGGCAGAGCACTCTAAAGACAGCTTTTCTCTTCAAAACCTTTAGACAGTCTCTGATTTGGTTGTCACTGAATATCACCTCTGCTGCTATGGGGATGTCTACATATTTTAGCAGGTTTTATCAGTGAATTTCCTAAAAGCGATTTGCCAGTGGTTTTAAGACTGTAGCTAACAGGTTAAAGTCGAATTAGAGTAATGCCAGTAGAAGAAAAACTATTTTTGCAAGATGTTAACCATATAATTGTTCTGAGTCATGGTATTTATTCTGGTTTTGCCCCTTATCATAATCTAAACATTTAATGAGCTCTTGTCATTCAAATGTACATTTTGCTTTAAAAAAAATCCTGCCGTTAAACATAATTTAGGATGCTCTATTTTCCCTCCATGACACACATGTCATCTGGATAGTAAGCATAAACCAGATAAAAAAATCACTCTGCCTGGGCCTCACTGAACAGCAGGGAAACGAGATACACAAAAGACATATCAGAGAGGAACACATTTTGTTTGGGCAAGGAAAGTAACCCCTTACCTGCTTGGCCAATCTGGCAAAATAATTTTTGGTTCAGTGGACTTATACGTTGCAGATGTTAGGGCTTCCTTTCCTTGGCAGTACCAGAAGATACCCTTGTACCTGGAAACTCTGGAATGAAAAAACAGGCATCAGTTGTTTAATACCTGAGTCAAAAGTAATGAGATGAAATGAATGTAATCAGTTTCAGTTACCTTCTGCTTCAACAATGAATAATTAATACATGGGGTTTTTCTAGTGTTAGCTCCGGTTCCACCACACTTAGGGATGGTGGAGACTCTGAGCCTGGGGTACCTGAGGGAAATTCCTCTATAATAATTATATTTGGATCTTCTTGTTAAAACCAACTTAGCTTCAAGGCCACCTCAGGGCTAAATAACAGGCTATTTTTAAAAATCTCCCATCTTAAAAAAAAAAACCTCCCATCTTCTTTGTCCATTTCCCTCCAGGCATTTCCCAGGTTTTGTTTCCCAAATGCCCTGACCCAAATAAAAATTCCTTTCTTGTTCTCTGCCTGCCCTCTCAGTCTTGATGAGTCAAGTTTTATTATGCCATCTGGCCAGTTAAGACCTAGATTCAGCCTCCAGTCCCTGTTTCTCTTACACTCCTCAATATATGTCCCACTTCCCCCTTAATCTCTTCTCTAAAATCCACCACACAGGGCTTTGCCACTTGCTGGCGCCTAATGGGAGGATACCCTCCCATCTTCCATCCAATTCCAGGTTGATCCATGTGAGGGTTTTCACTCTGTGCCCCAAATTCGGATACAATATAAATGGGGTTGCCGGTTAAAATCAGGATGCCCAGTGCTAGGGACTGTTTGTCCTGCCCAAAGTTACATGTTAAACCCTAATCCCCAATGTGCTAATATGTGGAGATAGGGCTTTTGAGAATTAATTAGTTCATAAGAGTAGAGCCTTCATGATGGGATTAGTGCCCTTAAAGAGGTGGGAGAGAGCTTGCTTCTCTCTGCTCTTGGCCACGTGAGGATGCCACAAAAAGGCTGTGAACCAGGAAGAGAGACCTCACAAGGACCTGGCCACTGGGACTTTCATCTCAGACTTTCCAGCCTCCAAAACTGTGAGAAATAAACTTCCATGGTATTTTCTTATAGCAGTCTAAGACACCCATAGAAATTTGAATTTCAGATTTTAAAAAATGGAATAAAATCAGTGCTTACAAATTATTAGGTGTTTGCCTGAATTTCGAATTTAATTGTTTTTTATTTGTTGCATCTGGCAACCCAAATTGTAAAATATTCCCCTTTCTATAATACTTAGTTAGCTATGTTCTCCCAAATCGCTTCTGATATCTGGAGACTAAGGGAATGCAAGTCTCAGTTCTACACAGCAGGTCATTGTCCCTGTCAGGGTTTATGTCCTGTCTATGGTCAGTAGCACTGTGGCGAGAGGGATTCACGTAGACTTTTCTGCGTTTTCTCAGGAAGAAAATGTCTGTGTGTTTGAAAGCTACCTAAAACCATCACCCACACTGTGCAGAATGTGTTCATTCTGAACTTACTTTAGGAAACCAGTTTGCTATCCAGTGTCCTCCTCCCTGACATATCTTGGAATGTGACTGTTGACCCTACATGTGTGGTGTGCTGGGGCTACAGCCTGTTCTGAACTTGCAAGGCAGAGGCAGGGATTGCAGCCTGCACCTTCTAACTCACGCATCGGTCAGGCATCTCTGTTCAGGACGTCTGTAAATTGAAGGTTTCTTCTGTAGTCATCTCTCCTTGCTGCTGAAAGGAATTTTTGTTTGGGTTTGGTTTCATTTACCAGAACAGAAACATTACGAGCTTCTGTATTTCTATGTATTAGAGAGCCTAACACAAATTTACTTTGTTTCTTACCTTTATTTTCAGTCCTGCTTAGAGGCTCTTTCAAGCTAACAGCAGGATTCCTTTGCCTCACTAAGCAGTGTCCCCACTGCTCTATGTCTTCCTCCTCTTCTGTTCCCCTTCCTTTTTCTCCTTCCCTTTCCCCTTTCTCTTCTTCCCTCTACTCCTCCTCTTCCTTCTAGCAGTAAGTAGGGCAAAAACTGCATGGGTTTTACCCTCAAATAGATATGCCTGTAAATTTCAGTTCAGTCACTTACTAGACAAGATCTTGGGAACATTGCCTGGGCTATGTCTTCTCATCTAGAAATGAAGATAATGTAGCACACTACTCTCACAATGCTCTGAAGATTAAATGAGGTAATATATATAGAGTTCTTGGCCTGTAGTAGTTGCTTAACAAATGGTATATTCTTTCCCTTTCTTCCAGTTAGCAACACATGAAATGTATAAGTATGTAAAAATACTTTTGCACATATATGTCAACGTAGCTAGTTTACACCTTAGCCCTGCTTGCTCTTTGAGGACGTAGTTCAGGTTCATGAAGACGTTTTCTGGAATCTCCAATTTCTAACTCCCAAAATGCTTCCCTTTGAAATTGGAATTATCTACTAATTATGAGATCAATTATTTAATATGTGTCCTCACACTGGAATGCAACCTTTTCAAGAAGAGGAACAGCATCTGTTTTTTGCCCTGCTCTTTTCCCCTGAACCTAGAACAATGCCTGTCATGCACTAGGTACTCACAAATGTTCCCAGAGGGAGGGCTCAAGGTAATACCATGCAATAGCCATGGTGTCCACATGCCAAGAGTCATACATACGTTAGGAATAAGGCATCAAAACGGACTATAAACTGCTTTAAACCCAGCTTTATGTACATCACAATTTACATCAGTTCTAAAAATTGCTGACGGTATCACAGTGCTTTCAGCATAGACTTTAAAATTCTAAGTGATCAATAAGGAATCAGGAAATGTCCTCCACTTATTCCATAGAGCCAAGAAATGAGATGAAATAAATATGACACAGGTCTTGCCCTCAAGAACTAAAACTTCCTGCAAAAACTGAAATGTTCCTACTCATGGGAATCAAGTCTCTGACCTTTTGATTTTATCCAAATGACTAAAAAGAGGTGTAGACTCACATCAGGGATTCTTGGCTAATTGATGACATTTAGTTTTTTACCAAAAAACTTTTTCTACCCTTGCCTCTCTCTCTGTGAACTGAAGTTGAAGGGTGTAGTGTGTTTTCTGCTACATTATTTCCCATTTCCTAAATCCCATCTCAAGAAGAAACTCTATTTGATGCAAAGGCATTGGGAGGGTGAGGGGAGCTGGCAGATTTGTGATTTGTGCGGTGGAGGGAATGGCCACCTTGCCCAGGTAGGACAGAAGCTGCCCAGGATGCTGAATCGTCCTGGTACCATCTGCTTGGCTGACCCACTAATCTGCCAGCCGGTTTTTGTGAACACCAGCATTGTTTCCCAGTCGAGATTTCTTGAAACATCTCTTACGTCAATTAAAGACTAGAGAACAGATGGTGATTTCTTGAGACAGTGAAGTGTTTAACTGATTCATTACTCATGTAGGGAACAGTGATGACAACCAATTTGGCATTGTGTGCTTTGGCTTACTTTTAGGTTGTCAGTTTCCAGAATGTTAGGAGATTTCAGGCTTAAAAAATGGAAATACGCTCCTCCGCTTCAGACGGTGGAGGCTTATCAGGATGCCCTAGGAAGTCAGCGAGCACAGGGATCTGTCTCAATAATGTCAAAGTCAGGCTTTAATGGAATGGAGGTGGTATTCACCACCCTTCAGGTACCAAAGCAGCTCCAAGGACACTCATCAAAACTAGCGACTGCCATCGAATTTGATCATGTCTGCCAAAGCATAGCACTGTGCCCAGCACACAGAAAGAACTCAGCAAACTACATCTGTTACACTACAACAACAGAAATTGTAGGAATTTAACGGTAGGTTTATTGAGCTAGTCATTCATTTTAGCATACTATTGAAAGGATGTGCCTATATTTCTCTAATTACGTTACCATATTCATAACTCTATTTCTCTCTGACCCTGCCCCACTAGTTTCTGCTGCTTTCCTTCCTTTCTCTCTCTCCCATCCATCTGTCTCCGTCTCATTTACAACCAGAATTCCCTGAGACAGAGAATCTGATGAGGCCTGGTATTCACTCTCCATTGTCAGAACACACCCACTAGATATTCTTGTGCCAAATGACTCCTTAAATTGCCCCTTAAAACTGACCCGTCACTACTCCTCTTGGATCTGAGTATAGACCCATGATGCACTCTATCCCAGCCATGTTAAAAGGTCCCCAGGACAGAACGCATGGGGAATTATAGATGAGTCACCCTGAGGGATTCTGCTTAGATTGAGACTGGGGATACAGGGTACATTGAGTTTCATAGACTATTATATACACCAGTAATTCTGTTTTCTTTTCCTCTGGAAGCTGGTAATCAGTTGCTTTTTTTTTTTAAGTATAGGAAGTTTTATTTGGTTGTTCAACATTTTGTAAAACTTTTTAAATTGAAGTATAGTTAATTTGCAATATTCTGTTCGTTTCAACTGTACAGCAAGGTGATTCCGTTACATATATATGTATATATATGTAATATATATTCTTTTTCAGATCCTTTTCCATTATAGGTTATTACAAGATATTGAGTATAGTTCCCTGTGTGAGTCTTTGTTTATTTTATAGATAGTAGTATATTTTAATCCCAAATTCCTAAGTTATATATATAAGTTGCTTTTTATACTGGGGTCAAGCCTTTAAAAATCTGTCAGTGAGCATAAACTGTTGCTCAGGAGGTTGTTGAGTGCCAACCTCGTTAGACTTAGGGAGCTGTTTGGAAAGTCTGCAATAGTTCACAAAGAATCTTCCCATCGTGCGTGTCTCCAGGTGCCTGGAGGCTGGCTGGACCACATCAGCTCATTTTGGGCTCAGGGCTAAGTAAATGCTCCCAAATTCCTGGCAGGGCAGGATAAGGTATCAGGGATATCAGAAGGTAGATAAACTTTTGTTCAGATCAGTCTTCTGTTGGCAGCTATCTAATATGTCACTCAGCCTCTCTGGGGTGTAGTTGATTCACCTGTTAAAAAAAAAATAGGTTGTTATGTGGCTTTTATGAGATAATGTATACAAAACACCTAAGCAATAAACACGAACGCTTTCCCCCTGTGAGCCTTATTCTGCACATACTTAGCAGCGCTTCTAGCCTCTCTTTGCTTCTTAGACAGCAGTGGGCCCTTCAGTGTTTGTATTTACCGGGTTGGAGCTCTGCTGATATTCTGTGGAGATGTGTAGTCACATTGTGCATTGAGGTGCTGGCAGTGCAGCATCTGCTGGTAGGAAGTGGGCGTGAGGAGATGCCAAGGAGGCAACCCTGAGTGACTTGTGTGATGGGGTAGGGTGGATGGAACCCGGGTGCAGCCTGGGCTAGACCTGGCAGATCAGGACCTGGGCCAGACATGACGTCTCCATTGATGTGGTGAAACCCAGCCTAAAAATCACAACAAGAGTGGAAATCGTGGCCTTGGTTATGACTTGCTTTCTGTACGTGCTCAGAACACTGCATCCCACCTTGATTCTGAGCTTCCAGGCACACACCATGATGATTTGAAGCCTTACCCTCCTGCCTCTGTGTCTTCCCTCTTTGAAGGCATAGGGACACCCTCTTTTGGTGAAAGGATCCCAAAGTAGTAGCTTACACAAATCTTTTATGAGTACTCTTGATACCATCAACTTCTAAGGAGTATACTTTTAGGGATCAGAAGTTCATACAGCATTCCCAAATATCAGTGCCAGATGTTAAGATCTCATTAATTAGATAGAGGCAAACTGCTGGGACTTTGGCTTATTCAGATGAAAACTCCTATTAGAATGTGGTGTATATACATTCCATGCTAGGTTTTAATCTGTGTCTAAGTAGAATATAAGTTTAGAGGAAAATTTGTGACAATGTCATTTTTAATTTCCTTAATAAGATATGTATTTCTTGAAAAATGAAACTTTCTTATTTATCTTGGATTTTTTTTCCATCGGTGGTATCACAATGAGTTGAAGATATTGGGTCCTTGACATATATTTAATGAGTACATACTGATCATTTTATTAACGTTATGGCTGCTCTTGAAGTTAATAACCAACCCAGAATATTACTGCTACGCAACACCATCTGTTTGGATTACAGAATATTCTGATCATTTCTCTCTGCGTCATCCACCTTCATATGTTCATGAAGATCTTAAGGTACTTATTCTGCCCCAAATCGTAGACCTTCCTACTCACACCTTCTCTCTCAACCCAAAATTGCAACACATCCTCATAAATTTTAGAACGGTAAGACTAGCGCAAGCAAAGTAGAGGGGAGGGAATAAAATACTTTAAATGCAGACTATCATGATAGAAAAATATAGTAATACTTATAAATAAGTACTACTTATTTGCAAAATTGAATAAAATAGATCTCTGGCAATCCTTTAAAAACAAACAATAAGAGAAATACAAATGCCCTAAGGAGGAATAGTCAGCAGATGTAAAATAGATGAAGATGCAACATTTCCAAGTTCCTTGCTTGGAAAGGAGGAACTTTCCTCTTTATCCCATTTTGGATTTTAGTCTAAAGGATACTAAAATCCAAAATGGGATAAAGAGAGCATAACATAAGAAAACCCAAGACCAGTGTCCTATCATGTCAAGACCCTAAATCATAATAAAATATCAAATATCATCTAGCATTATATTAAAAGAATAATGATAAATATAGTTTATTCAGAGATTGCACATATGGTTTGACATTAGTCATTCTATTAATATAATTCATCACAATTAAGAGTTAAAGAAACTAAAGCTATTTATAAAACCCTGGTGTCAGAAATAAATAAGCATTACATTAAAAACTGAATCACACCTGAAGATACTAAGAAACTTGACTACATACAAATCTAAAATGTCCATATATTATCCTGGGGTAGCTGCTGACATCAATTTGTTGTGTATATTTTTAGATTTTTTTGTGTGCAACATACATACATGCACCTGTAGCAATATATGGCCAATTATTCTGTAATTATTTAGATTTCACTATGTAAAAAACCACACCAAACTTAGTTGTATAAAATAATACACACTTATTATTGCTCAGGGGTCAATGGGTCCATGGTTGGTAGGATGGGCAGCACTGCTGAACTTGGTGGGAGTTTCTTGCATGTTTTGGGAAGTTCCTGGCTAAGGCTGGTTCAGACTCTTGTCCTTACACACACATTGTTACAGTGAAAGAGGGGTCCACACAGGGAGGGTAATAATTGCAGCCTTTTTTTGTTTTTTTTTTTACAAGCATTATATTTCGACACCCAAGAAAGAAATACTGTATCATATCCATGTATTCTGATAAAATCTTGATGAAATTTAATGTCCATATGAAGAGGAAAAAAAAATCCGTAGTGGGTCAGGAAGAGAAGTATTTCCTAAAATGATAAAAGATATGGAACTCATAAAAGATATGGAACGACATGTTTAATGATAAAACATTTTATGAATTCGTACTAGAATTAAGACAGGGGGCTTCCCTGGTGGCGCAGTGGTTGAGGGTCCGCCTGCCGATGCAAGGGACACGGGTTCGTGCCCCAGTCCGGGAAGATCCCACATGCCGCGGAGCGGCTGGGCCCGTGAGCCATGGCCACTGAGCCTGCGCGTCCGGAGCCTGTGCTCCGCAATGGGAGAGGCCACAAAGTGAGAGGCCCGTGTATCGAAGAAGAAAAAAAAAAAAAAAAAAGATAGGGGTGCCCTCTATCATTACTAGGGAAGAACTGGGCAGATCAATAGGGAGCTCTTGCCTCTCCTACCCTCATCCAATTGACTAATTGACCACAATAGAAATAGTTTATCCCCAGAGCTGCTTTAATTGAAGGGTGTAAAGGAGATTTCTTAAGAGGTGATTTAGAAGGATGCCAGAAAACTTGGATGGTTCCTGGGGTTGGTCTTTAAGCAGGTTGAGAACTTGGCACTATTGGTGCCAGTTTTATGCGCTGTTAACAGTTTCTTCCAACAAAAAATTAGTAAAGTTAATTCTAATGATCGTTTTCATTTAGTACACTACGTCAGAGGAGAGTCTGGAATTCTGTTAAATTTGAAACATCTGACATTATTGTTGATACTATTGCAAATGAAGGTTAAAAACTGCATTGAAGCTAAGACGATATTTTTCTGTGTGTGTGTTGATGATACAAACATAAATTTTGGTGATGCATAGTATTATGGTACAGAGAAAACTCATAATTAAGAAACTTTTGGAACAAAAACATTTTTGGAATTAGCTATGGTACACATATAATTGTATCCAAACTTTTTATACCATTGCAAACGGAAATTATAATTGTAGAAATTTACGTATTTTTTAACATCTTTATTGGAGTGTAATTGCTTTACAATGTTGTGCTAGATTCTGCTTTATAACAAAGTGAATCAGCTATACATATACATATATCTCCATATCTCCTTCCTCTTGCGTCTCCCTCGCACCCTCCCTATCCCACCCCTCTAGGTGGTCACAAAACACGGAGCTGATCTCCCTGTGCTATGCGGCTGCTTCCCACTAGCTACTTTACATTTGGTAGTGTATATATGTCCATGACACTCTCACTTCATCCCAGCTTTACCCTTCCCCCTCTCTATGTCCTCAGGTCCATTCTCTACATCTGCGTCTTTATTCCTATCCTGACGTAGGTTCATCAGAACTTTTTTTTCTTTAGATTCCATACATATGTGTTAGCATATGATGTTTGTTTTTCTCTTCCTTACTTACTCTGTGACAGACTCTAGGTCCATCCACCTCACTACAAATAACTCAATTTCATTTCTTTTTATGGCTGAGTAATGTTCTATTGTATATATGTGCCACAAATTCTTTATCCATTTATCTGTTGATGGACACTTAGGTTGCTTCCATGTCCTGGCTATGGACAGTAGAGCTACAATGGACATTGTAGTACATGACTCTCTTGGAATTACTGTTTTCCCAGGATATATGCCCAGTAGTGGGATTGTAGGGTCGTATGGTAGTTCTATTTTTAGTTTTTTAAGGAACCTCCATACTGTTCTCCATAGTGGCTGTATCAGTTTACATTCCCACCAACAGTTCTCCACACCCTCTGCATCGTTTATTGTTTGTAGAATTTTTGATGATAGCCCTTCTGACTGGTGTGAGGTGATACCTCATTGTAGTTTTGATCTGCATTTCTCTAATGATTAGTGATGTTGAACATAGTTTCATGTATTTGATGGCAATCTGTATATCTTCTTTGGAGAAATGTCTATTTAGGTCTTCTGCCCATTTTTGGATTGGGTGGTTTGTTTTTGGCACATTGAGCTGCATGAACTGCTTGTAAATTTTGGAGATTAATCCTTTGTCAGTTGCTTCATTTGCAAATATTTTCTCCCATTCTGAGGGTTGTCTATTCATCTTGTTTATGGTTCCCACTGTGGTGCAAAAGTTTTTAACTTTAATTAGGTCTCATTTGTTTATTTTTGGTTTTATTTCCCTCTCTCTAGGTGGTGGGTCAAAAAGGATCTTGCTGTGATTTATGTCATAGAGTATTCTGTGTATGTTTTCGTCTAATAGATTTATAGTGTCAAGTTACATTTAGCTCTTTAATCCATTTTGAGTTTATTTTTGTGTAGGGTGTTATGGACTGTTCTAATTTCATTCTTTTACAGGTACCTGTTTAATTTTCCCAGCACCATTCATTGAAGAGGCTGTCTTTTCTCCATTGTATACTCTTGCCTCCTTTATCAAAGATAAACCCACACACATATGGTCACCTTATCTCTGGGCTTTCTATCCTGTTCCATTGATTTATATTTCTTTTTTTGTGCCAGTACCATACTGTCTTGATTACTGTAGCTTTGCAGTATAGTCTGAAGTCCGGGAGCCTGATTCCCCCAGCTCTGTTTTTCTTTCTCAAGATTGCTTTGGCTTTTCGGGGTCTTCTGAGTTTCCATACAAATTGTGAAATTTTTTGTTCTAGTTCTGTGAAAAATGCCAGTGGTAGTTTGATAGGGATTGCATTGAATCTGTAGATTGCTTTGGGTAGTAGAGTCATTTTCACAATGTTGATTCTTCCAATCCAAGAACGTGGTATATCTTTCCATCTGTTTGTATCTACTTTAATTTCTTTCATCAGTGTCTTACAATTTTTTGCATACAGGTCTTTTGTCTCCCTAGGTAGGTTTATTCCTAGGTATTTTATTCTTTTTCTTGCAATGGTAAGGGGGAGTGTTTCCTTAATTTCTCTTTCAGATTTTTCATCATTAGTATACAGGAATGCAAGAGATTTCTGGGCCTTAATTTTGTATCCTGCTACTTTACAAATTCATTGATTAGCTCTACTAGTTTTCTGGTAGCATCTTTAGGATTCTCTATGTAGAGTATCATGTCATCTGCAAACAGTGACACTTGTATTTCTTTTCTGATTTGGATTCCTTTTATTTCTTTTTATTATCTGCTGTGGCTAAAACTTCCAAAACATTGTTAAATAATAGTGGTGAGAGTGGACAACCTTGACTTATTCCTGATCTTAGAGGAAATGGTTTCAGTTTTTCACCATTGAGAACGATGTTGGCTGTGGGTTTGTCATATATGGCCTTTATTATGTTGAGGTAAGTTCCCTCTATGCCTACTTTCTGGAGGGTTTTTATCATAAATGGGTGTTGAATTTTGTCGAAAGCTTTTTCTGCATCTGTTGAGATGATCATATGGTTTTTCTTCCTCAATTTGTTATATGGTGTATCACATTGAATGATTTGCGTATATTGAAGAATCCTGGCATCCCTGGGATAAACCCCGCTTGATCATGGTGTATGATTCTTTTAATGTGCTGTTGGATTCTATTTGCTACAATTTTGTTGAGGATTTTTGCATCTATGTTCATCAGTGATATTGGCCTCTTTTCTTTCTTTGTGACAACATTGTCTGCTTTTGGTATCAGGGTGATGGTGGCCTTGTACACTGAGTTTTGGGGGTGTTTCTCTCTCCTAGTTTTGGAAGATTTGGGGAAGGATAGGTGTTAGCTCTTCTCTAAATGTTTGAAAGAATTCACCTGTGAAGCCATCTGGTCCTGGGCTTTTGTTTGTTGGAAGATTTTTAATCACAGTTTCAATTTCAGTGCTTGTGATTGGTCTGTTTATACTTTCTATTCCTCATTCAGTCTCGGAAGGTTGTACTTTTCTAAGAATTTGTCCATTTCTTCCAGGTTGTCCATTTTATTGGCATATAGTTGCTTGTAGTCATCTCTCATGATCCTTTGTATTTCTGCAGTGTCAGTTGTTCCTTCTTTTTCATTTCTAATTCTGTTGTTTTGAGTCTTGTCCGTTTTTTTCTTGATGAGTCTGGCTAATGGTTTATCAATTTTGCTTATCTTCTCAAAGAGCTACCTGTTTTATTGATCTTTGCTATCATTTCCTTCATTTCTTTTTCATTTATTTCTGATCTGATCTTTATGATTTCTTCTGCTAACTTTCAGGTTTTTTTTTTTTTTTTTTTTTTTTTTTTTTTGTCCTTCTTTCTCTAATTCCTTTAGGGGTAAGGTTAGGTTGTTTAATTGAGATTTTTCTTGAGGTAGGATTTTATTACTGTAAACTTCCCTCTTAGAACTGCTTTTGCTGCATCCCATAGGTTTTGGGTCGTCGTGTTTTCATTGTCATTTGTTTCTATGTTTTTCTTTATTTCCTCTTTGATTCCTTCAGTGATCTCTTGGTTATTTTGTAGTGTATTGTTTACCCTCCATGTGTTTGGTTTTTTTTTTTTTTTTTTTTTTTACTGATTTTTTCCTGTAATTGATATCTAGTCTCATAGCATTGTGGTTGGAAAAGATACTTGATATGATTGCAATTTTCTTAACTTTACCAAGGCTTTATTTGTGACCCAAGGTATGAACTATCCTGGAGAATGTTCCATTAGCACTTGAGAAGAAAGTGTATTATGTTGTTTTTGGATGGAATGTCCTATGAATATCAATTGATATTTGATATTGTTCCATTCAAAACAAGTCCATCTTGTTTAATGTATCATTGAAACCTTGTGTTACCTTATTTTCATTTTGGATGATCTGTCAGTTGGTTAAAGTGGGGTGTTAGTAGGGGAGTTTATGATCCTGTTACTGTCAGTTTCCCCTGTTTTGGCTGTTAGCATTTGCCTTATGTATTGAGGTGCTCCTATATTGGGTGCATAAATATTTACAATTGTTGTATCTTCTTCTTGGATTGATCCTTTTATCATTATGTAGTGTCCTTCTTTGTCTCTTATATTAGTCTTTATTTTAAGGTCTATTTTGTCTGATATGAGAATTGCTACTCCAGCTTTCTTTTGAGTTCCATTTGCATGGAATACCTTTTTCCACCCTCTCACTTTAAGTCTGTATGTGTCCCTAGGTCTGAAGTGCGTCTCTTGTAGGCAGCATATATATGTGTCTTGTTTTTGTATCCATTCAGCCAGTCTATGTCTTCTGGTTGGAGCATTTAATCCATTTACATTTAAGGTAGTTATTGATACTCTTACCATTTTCTTAATTGTTTTGGGTTTGTTATTGTAGGTCTTTTCCTTCTCCTGTGTTTCCTGCCTAGAGAAGTTCCTTTAGCATTTGTTGTAAAGCTGGTTTGGTGGTGCTGAATTCTCTTAGCTTTTGCTTGTCTGTAAAGGTTTTAATTTCTCCGTCAAATCTGAATGAGATCCTTGCTGGGTAGAGTAATCTTGGTTGTAGGTTTTTCCCTTTCATCACTTTAAATATGTCCTGCCACTCCCTTCTGGCTTGCAGAGTTTCTCCTGAAAGATCAGCTCGTAACCTTAAGGGGGTTCCCTTGTATGTTATTTGTTTTTCCCTTGCTGCTTTTAATATTTTTTCTTGTATTTGATTTTTGATAGTTTGACTAACATGTGTCTTGGAGTGTTTCTCCTTGGATTTATCCTGTTTAGGACTCTCTGCTCTTCCTGTGCTTGATGAACTATTTCCTTTCCCATATTAAGGAAGTTTTCATTTATAATCTCTTCAAATATTTTCTCAGTCCCTTTTTCTGTTCTTCTGGGACCCCTATAATTCAAAGGTTGGTGTGTTTAATGTTGTCCCAGAGGTCTCTGAGAGTCCTCGTTTCTTTTCATTCTTTTTTCTTTATTCTGCTCTGCAGTAGTTATTTCCACTATTTTGTCTTCCAGGTTACTTATCCGTTCTTCTGCCTCAGTTATTCTGCTATTGATTCATTCTAGAGAGTTTTAAAATTCATTTATTGTGCTATTCATCATTGTTTGTTTGCTCTTCAGTTCTTCTAGGTCCTTGTTAACGGTTTCTTGTATTTTCTCCATTCTTTTTCCAAGATTTTGGATCATCTTTACTATCATTATTCTGAATTCTTTTTCAAGTAGACTGCCTATTTCCTCTTCATTTGTTAGGTCTGGTGGGTTTTTACCTTGCTCCTTCATGTGCTGTGTGTTTCTCTGTCTTCTCATTTTGCTTAACTTCCTGTGTTTAGGGTCTCCTTTTGGCAGGCTGCAGGTTCATATTTCCTGATGTTTTTGGTGTGTGCCCCCAGTGGCTAAGGTTGGTTCAGTGGGTTGTGTAGGCTTCTTGTTGAAGGGGACTAGTGCCTGTTTTCTGGTGGATGAGGCTGGATCTTGTGTTTCTGGTGGGCAGGACCACGTCCAGTGGTGTGTTTTGGGGTGTCTGTGACCTTATGATTTTAGGCAGCCTCTCTGCCAATGGGTGGGGTTGTGTTCCTGTGTTGCTAATTGTTTGGCATAGGGTGTCCAGCACTGTGGCTTGCTGGTCATTGAGTGGAGCAGGGTCTTAACGTTGAGATGGAGATCTCTGGGAGAGCTTTTGGTATCTGATATTGTGTGTGGCCGGGAGGTCTCTGGTGGACCAGTGCCCTGAACTTGGCTCTCCCACCTCAGGCACAGACCTGACACCCAGCTGGAGGACCCAGACTGTGTCAGCCACATGGCTCAGAAGAAAAGGGAGGAAAAAAGAAAGAATAAAGTAAAATAAAGTTATTAAAATAAAACATTGACCTAATTATGGAAAAAATGAAAAATTTAAGAAGCAATAAGAAAACAAAGGAAAGAGAGCAAGCAAACCAACAAACAAATCCACCAATTATAACCAGTGCTAAAAAAACTGTACTAAAAAAACCCAAAATACAAAAAAAAACAGAACCCTAGGACAAATGGTAAAAGCAAAGCTATACAGACAAAATCACACAACATCCACCACCTCAATTTTGGGATGATTTATTGTTTATTTAGATATTCCAGAGATGCAGGGTACATTAAGTTGATTGTGGAGATTTAATCTGCTGCTCCTGAGGCTGCTGGGAGACATCTCCCTTTCTCTTCTTTGTTCACACAGCTCCTGGGGTTCAGCTTTGTATTTGGCCCCGCCTCTACGTGTAGGTCGCCTGAGGCCCTGTGTTCGCTCAGATAGGACAGGGTTAAGGTAGCATCTGATTAGGGGCTCTGGCTCACTCAGGCCTGGGGTAGGGAGGGGTACAGAATGCAGGCCGAGCCTGTGGGGGCAGAGCCTGGCATGACGTTTCAACAGCCTGAGCCATGCTGTGTGTTTTCCTCGGGAAGTTGTCCCTGGATCACGGAACCCTGGCAGTGGCCAGCTGCACAGGCTCCTGGTAGGGTAGGTGTGGATAGTGACCTGTGCTTGCACACACGCTTCTTGGTGGCTACAGCAGCAGCCTTAGCGTTTCATACCCATCTCTGGTGTCTGCGCTGATAGCCGCGGCTCGCACCCATCTCTGGATCTCGTTTAGGTGGTGCTCTGAATCCCCTCTCCTTGCACACCTGAAAACAATGGTCTCTTGCCTCTTAGGCAGTTCCAGACGTTTTCCCAGACTCCCTCCCGGCTAGCTGTGGCGCACTAGCCCCCTTCAGGCTGTGTTTATGCAGCCAACCCCAGTCCTCTCCCTGGGATCTGACCTCTGAAGCCTGAGCCTCAGCTCCCAGCCCCCACCCGCCCTAGCGGGTGAGCGGACAAGCCTCTCGGGCTTGTGAGTGCTGGTCGGCACCGATCCTCTGTGTGGGAATCTCTCCACTTTGCTCTCTGCACCCCTGGTGCTCTGCTCTCCTCTGTGGCTCCGAAGCTTCCCCCGGCCCCACCCCCCATCTCTGCCAGTGAAGCGGCTTCCTAGTGTGTGGAAACTTTTTGTCCTTCACAGCTCCCTCCCAGAGGTGCTGGTCCCATCCCTATTCTTTTGTCTTTTTTTCTTTTGCCCTACCCAGGCACGTGGGGTAGTTTCTTGACTTTTGGGAAGTCTGTCGTCTTCTGTCAGTGCTCAGTAGGTGTTCTGTAGGCATTGTTCCACATGTAGATATATTTCTGATGT
Source organism: Leucopleurus acutus (assembly GCF_964270905.1). NCBI lineage: Eukaryota > Metazoa > Chordata > Mammalia > Artiodactyla > Delphinidae > Leucopleurus > Leucopleurus acutus. The sequence goes on from NC_139156.1 coordinate 51,313,152, forward strand.
ATCTGTGGGGAGGAAGGTGATCTCCACATCTTATTCCTCCACCATCTTGAATGTCTTCTCCTACATATTTTTATATATGCACATTTGGAGTAATGTTAAAAAAAATTTCATGATACAAATGATGAATACACAAATGTACATTAGCAGAGTAGTACATGATTTCTGTCTTTGCTGCCCATTATCACCAGTATGTTAAAATCATTTGAACCTTTAAAAATCAACTTTGTAAACCAACCTATACTTCTTAAAATGTTATTAAACTTTTTTGTACATGAGTTGTCTATACTTTGGTTGAAATTTCTTTAAAATTTGTGGAAATGTTTACTCAAATAATATAATAAATTATATGTTTATCCTATTTAGAAAGCCAAACTGTATACAAAAAAAAAAAGAAAAATCCAACATAGATAAACTGCAGTGATTTTAGATACCCAGAATATTCAAAAGAAACTTATCATCTAAATATGGGGTAATAATAAATATACTCTTCATGCATATAATACCACATACATTTTGCCATATAGTGACCAACATTAAGAACATTATTAACTGAACAATTCCAGTAATGAGAAAAATTGAATGCTAGAAAAGATTTGGCAATTAATGTGATCAAACAACAGTAGAATTTGTTGTTGTCTCTGAAAAATTAAGAAAGAAATGAAGAAGAAAAAGTACCTTACTTCATGGAGTCTAAGATTAACGTGTTCACATATCAAAATTTTTGAAATTTAAATGAGTCTCATAATCATTTTGTCATTTAAAAAATTTATTGGAATAAAGTTGATTTACAGTGTGTTTCAGGTATATAGCAAAGTGTTTCAGTTATACATATATATATACATTCTTTTTCAGTTTCTTTTCTCATGTAGGTTATCACAGAATGTTGAGTAGAGTTCACTGTGCTATACAGTAAGTCCTTGTTGGTTATCTATTTTATATATAGTAGTGTTTGTATATTAATCCCAAGCTCCTGATTTATCTCTCCCCACCACGTTTTCTCTTTGATAACCATAAGTTTTTGATATCTGTAAGTCTGATTCTGTTTTGTAAGTAAGTTCATTTGTATCATTTTTAAAATTAGATTCCACATATGTGTGATATCATATGGTATTTGTTTTTCTCTGTCTGACTTCACTTAGTGTAATAATCTTTAGAACCATCCATGCTGCTGCAAATGGCATTATTTCATTATTTTTTATGGCTGAGTAATATTCCATTTGTATATGTACCACATTTTTATCCATTCCTCTGTCAGTGGACATTTGTGTTGCTTCCATGTCTTGGCTATAGTAAATAGTGCTGCAGTGAACATTAGGGTGCATGTATCTTTTCAAATTATGGTTTTCTCTGGATATATGCCCAGGATATATGTCCTTCCTCTTTTGTTCTCTTATGATTTGTTGTCTGTATTTAGTGTTGTGTTTTGATTTGTGTGTGTGTGTGTGTGTATATCAATTGTAGTGTTTTTGGTTTGTGGTTCCCATGAGGTTTTGATATAGCATTCTATATATGTACAAGATTGTTTAAAATTTCTGGTCTCTAAATTTCAAATGCATTTCCAATATACTGCATTTGTACTCTCCTCTTCTCACGACTGCTAGTTTTGATATCTTATTTTTGTGTGAGTGATTTCCTGTCTTTACTTTATGCCTGCCTTCACTGGTGAGCTTTCCCATTTGTAATTTTCTTGTCTAGTTGTGGCATTTTCTTTTCTACCTAGAGAAGTTCCTTTAGGTGTTGTTGTAAAGCTGGTTTGGTAGTGCTGAATTCTCTTAGTTTTTGCTTGTCTGTAAAACTTTTTATTTGTGTTGACTCTGAATGACAGCCTTGCTGGGTAGAGTATTCCTGGTTGTAGGTTTTTCCTTTTCATCACTTTAAATATATCATGCCACTCTTTTCTGGTTTGCAAAGTTTCTGATCAAAAATCAGCTGATAGGGGCTTCCCTGGTGGCGCAGTGGTTGAGAGTCCGCCTGCCGATGCAGGGGACACGGGTTCATGCTCCGGTCCGGGAAGATCCCACATGCCGCGGAGCGGCTGGGCCCGTGAGCCATGGCCACTGAGCCTGCGTGTCTGGAGCCTATGCTCCACAACGGGAGAGGCCACAGCAGTGAGAGGCCCATGCACTGCAAAAAAAAGAAAAAATCAGCTGATAACCTTTTGGGGATTCCCTTGTACGTTATTTGTTGCTTTTCTCTTTCTACTTTTAATATTTTTTTCTGTCTTTTATTTTTGTCAGTTTGATTAATATGTGTCTCGGCATGTTCCTCCTTGGGTTTATCTTGTATGGGACTCTGAGCTTCCTGGACTTGAGTGAGTGTTTCCTTTCTCATGTTAGGGAAAGTTTTCAGCTATAATCTCTTCAAATATTTTCTCTGGCCCTTTCTCTTTCTCTTCTCCTTCTGGGACCCCTATAATCTGAATGTTTGTGGATTTAATATTGTCCCAGAGGTCTCTGAGACTGTCCTCATTTCTTTTTCTTCTTCTCTTCTGTGGCAGTGATTTTCCAGCTCACTTATCCATTCTTCTGCCTCAGTTATTCTGCTATTGATTCCTTCTAGTGTATTTTTCATTCCACTTACTGGATTGCTCATCTCTTTTAGTTTATTCTTTAAATCTAGCTCTTTGTTAGACATCTCTTGTAACTTCTCCATCTGTGCCTCCATTCTCTTTCCTATGTTGAATCATCTTTACTATGATTACTCAATTCTTTTCCAGATACTTTGTCTCCATTTCATTTAGTTGTTCTTGTGGGTTTTTATCTGGTTACTTCATCTGGAACACATTTCTCTGCTGTCTCATTTTGTTGAACTTTCTGTGTTTGTGGTCTCCTTTCTGCTGCCTGGAGGATTGTAGCTCCTCTTGCTTCCTCTTGTCTTTCCTCTTGGTGGGGGAGGTTGGTCCTGTGGCTTGTGCAGACTTCCAGGTGGAAGTAGATGGTGCCTACCCACTGGTTGGTGGGGCTGGGTGTTGCCCCTCTCTGGTGGACAGGGCTGCGTCAAGTGGTGTGTTTAGAGGTGGCTGTGAGCTCAGTATGGCTTCAGGCACCCTGTCTGCTGATGGATGGGGCTGTATTCCTATCCTGCTGGTTGTTTGGCATGAGGTGTTCCAGCACTGGAGCCTGTAGGCTGTTGGGTAGGGCCAGGCCTTGATATCAAAATGGTGACCTCTAGGAAAGCTCACACTGATTAATATTCTCTGTGGCCTCTGCCACCAGTGTCCTTGCCCCCCACCCCAGTGAGCCACAGGTGACCCCTTCCTCCCCAGGAGGTCCTCCAAGACTCATACATAGGTCTTGCCCCAGCGCCTATGGATGTACTGCTTTTTGCTGGGTCCCAGTGTATGAGACCTTATGTGTGTCCTCCGAGATGGAGTTTCTGTTTCCCCCAGTCCTGTAGAACTCCTGCACTCATGCCCTGCTGCCTTCAAAGCCAAATTCTCTGGGGGTTCCTTCTCCTGATGGCAGTCCTTCAGGCTGGAAAGCTTGACATGGAGCTCAGGACTCTCACTCTTGTGGGAGCATTTCTGCAATATAATTATTTTCTAGTTCATGTGTTGCCCACCTGGCAGGTATGGGATTTGATTATGTCATGAAAGCACCCCTTCTACCATTCTGTTGTGGCTTCTTCTTTGTCTTTGAATGTAAAGTATCTTTTGTGGTAGGTTCCAGTCTTTTTTTTGTCAATGGTTGTGTAGCAGTTAGTTGTGATTTTAGTGTTCTTGCGAGAGGAGGTGAGCTCCAGTCCTTCTACCCTGCCAGTTTTTCCAGACGCAAGGAGCTGCTTTTAGTTTGGATGTTTGCTGCCTTTTCCCTCATTGCGTGCTGGCCGTTATCCCCTTGATAATGGGGTGTGTAGGCCTGGTGGCCCTTGCACGCTCCCAGGATGGTAGGGGCAGGGCTTGGTGCCTGCACGTGGGTCTCCTACCAGTGGCTCTGGTCCAGTCACTCCCAGGACAGTGGGGGCAGCGCTTAGCATCTGCTCATGGGTCTCCTAGGGGTGGCTGCTATCTGCACACTCCCGGGGCCGCAGGGGCAGTGTTTGGCACCTGCTTGTGAGTCTCATGGGGAGCTGACCTCTGTGCCCTCCTGAGACAGCAGAGGACAGTAAAACTTTCGGTGTGGAGAGTTGGAGGTAATTTCAAGTATCCAAGTGAAGACACTTAGTAAGCAGTTGAATAAAACTTTCTGGGCGCCAAGCGAGAGATCTCTGTGTCAGGAAATCTACAAGCTACAGTGGTATGATCCTACAGTGGGCGAATTTCACCTCTCTGGTCCTGAGTCCCCTCACCTTGATAGTCCAACAGAACATGTGATCTCTCTGGTGAAGGATCTCAAATCACACTGCAGGGTCAAGTCAGAAGAAGTCACTCATCTTGGCTGTTCTGGGCATCTCTCAATTGTTTTTAGCCAAGAAACAGCCATGATAGAGTTGTCACTGCTGGCTTCTGCTCAACTTGAACATAGCTATTCATGCTGTCAGGTATCAGTCGAACTATGTGCATTGTTGACACTACATGTGGGGAGTTAAGTTGTTTGAAATGTCTTCTAGCAGGACTAATATGATTTAAGTCAAAATGAAAAGTTGTATTCAGAAAGGTGTAGAAATACAACATTAAGTTATAAATTAGATATTGTTAAAGCAAATATCCATCATAGGAAGGCTAACAGCAATGTCATACTTTTGTTTTCCAAAGCAGTAAGCAAGAGATTTACAGGACGTAAGAAAGGAAGTTAGTCACTAGTAGAAGGAGCTACATTACTTATTTATTTATTATTATTAAGACTTTTTTGGTGGCATTTTACTACTTTTTGCTACTGAGTTGTATGCAGAGGTATTGACTTTTATAAGTTTAGCATGCCACTGAAGCCTGAGAAATTGTCAGTTCCCTCAAAATGTTGAATGGAATTTCAAATCTAAGAGCAACATTGAAGGATTATCAAAGGTACTGTTGTAGATTAATTGGCAGCACTTTTTAAATGTTCTTGAAGGAGATAAGATAATAGTGTCTTATGATTTATATTATTTTTAAGTTTTTATATAAATGTATTCATAACAAACCAGGACAGACTCAAGGCAGTAACAGTAAAAGGTAGGGAGGCAGTACTGCTGACTGTAGAATGTTGGGGGAAATGTAGAACATTGTCTTTTACAGAGGACTGTGTAGATGTTGATAAACTTAATATATAAAGTGAACCCATACAAGAAAAATCAAGATTTGAAGTTGTTTCAATTTTACTAAATTCTAAATATTTTCAAATTTTACATTTTATGTCTCCATGATCCCTGAAATATTCAGAATTGTGGATTTTATCGTATAAATGTCTGAAGTTGAATTGACCAGCATCCTAACTACAAAGGGATTGCTTGGAAGGGGTGATTGAAGAAAATATTTGGAATTTATGATTTGAAAGTAGGGCCCACAGGATTTATTGATAAATTGGATTTAAGTTCTGAGATAACTTTAGATTTATCTTTAATCCTTTATGTTTTCCTGAGCAAGTAAAAGGATGGAGTTGCCAGTATATGAGATGGTGAGAGAGAAAAGACATCAGGTTTTCAGAGGAGGTCAGAATTTCAGTTTTACATCCACTTAATTTGAGATGTCTATGAGACATCTTAGTAGGTATGTTGTAGGTTTTGGATACAGGAATCTCAAATTCGCAGGGGTAACTTGAGATGGTGATACAATGTTTGGAATCCTCACCATAGAAATAGTATTGAAAGCCATTAGAGTAGATGAAATTTGCTCAGATAGAATATAGAGCAAGAAAACGTTTCAGGTTGAAACCACAGATCATGCCAACATTTACAAGTCAGATGGAACAGAAGGAAGAAGCAAAGGAGAATGAGAAGGAGTGGCCAGTGAGGCAGAAAGCAAACTAGAAGAGTTTTGGAAGGGAGGTGAAGAACTGAAAACCAAATGAAGAAAGTGTGTTTGAAAGCAAAGGAAATCATCCATTGTGTCAAATGCTACTGATGAGTCAAGTATGGTGAGGACTGAGAAAATTGATTATAGTATAACAAAATGGAAATCGCTGGTCACCTGGATGAGAATAGTTTCAGATGACAGGTGGTTATGAAAGCCCAACCAGAGCAAATTTTAGAGAGAAAGGGAGGAAAAGAATTTAAGATAATACAGACAGACAACAATTTCTGAAAGTTTCATACTAAAGGAGAGAAGACAAGGTGGGTAATTAGCTAAAGAGAAAGGTGCCCAAGATAGTGTTTGGTTTAAAAAAAAAAAAAAGAAAATAATAGCAGGCATGTATGTTGCTGATGGAAAAGAAAGAGAAGAAATAAATGGTGGTGCTGCAGAAAGGATATATCTGCAAGGAATGGTGCATAGTGTACAAGTGGAGAGGTTGACCTTTGGGACGATTGTGTAAAGATCATTGACAGTAACAGGAATGGAAGCCAAATCTGTGGGCACAGAGCCCTGCGGTTGTGCAGACGTAGAGGTGGAAACTCGTGAAAGGTTCTTATGCCTTTGCTTTTCTTATGAAATAGAAAGAAGTGTATTGACTGAGAGTGAAGATGGGGGACATGAGAGCAAATTATTTTGTCCTCTGCAACATGTGTTTGAAAAAGAATTTATAAATGTTTTCTCAATAATGTCCTATATGTGTATGTTACAGCAAACTTGCTGGTTGTCTTAACGTTTATATATTTGCTACATTCTTTGTCTCATTTATTGCTCTTTACATCTGTAGAATTGGGACAGTAATGCATATCTTAGAATATTGTTGGGATGTGTGAAGTTAATTTAAATGAAAATGTATAAAAATACCTTTAACTTGGATTGCGTGATATAACAATGAGATTATTTTCTGTTTTCTTTTTGGTTTTGTTGCCACTGAAATCAAGACGAGGCTTTCTTTTTAGAGAAACTTATTTTGTTTTATAAAGTCTCCAGTCTGGGACCTTGTGAGCAAATGAGGACTTATCCTGGTTGTTAATTAACGGTGCACACCAGGCCAGTTATAATTAAATGCGTACTCCCTGTCACTTGCAGGTTAAACACATGGTTCATGGTATCAGACAGGAGGAGAAGCTTTATGAATGGTGCTCTCAAGTGTAGTCTGTTTCACAATAAAAAGTTATTGCTCTTGGCAACATAATTATAGGTTGAAAAGAACTGAGGGGGAAACAGTTCAAGGTATGGCATGAGCCATGACTACCACAATCGGGGAGGCAGCCTGGCAGGAATCTGTGCTAGTGTGACTAGATTGCCATGACCTCTGATGCCAGCTTTGTCTGTATCACAAATTTTTTCATCCATAGTGATCAGGTGATTGATTTTTTACCCAAGAACAATGACTTTACTCTTTTTTTTTTTTTTTTTTTGCTTAAAACAGCAGAATTGGGCTTCCCTGGTGGCGCAGTGGTTGAGAGTCCGCCTGCCGATGCAGGGGACGCGGGTTCGAGCTCCGGTCCGGGAGGACCCCACATGCCGCGGAGCGGCTGGGCCCGTGAGCCATGGCCGCTGAGCCTGCGCATCCGGAGCCTGTGCTCCGCAACGGGAGAGGCCACAGCAGTGAGAGGCCCGCATACCGCAAAAAAAAAACAAAAAAAAAAAACAAAAAAAAAAAACAGCAGAATTTATTTTCTCAGTATCCTGGAAGCCAGAAGTCTGAAATTAGAGCTAAAATCAAGGTGTCAGTAGGGCTGAGCTCCCTCCTGAGGCTTTAGCAGGAAATCTATTCCTTCTCATTTCTGGCTTCTGGTGGCTGCTGGCTTCCTTGGCTTGTGGCTGCATGATTCCTGGATGGTGGGCAAGTAATTAGCATATAATGTACGCCTACCCAAACCTCATGACTCATACTCCATCCAAAACATTATTTCCTTTTTTTCTCTCATGTGAAGTTTGGGTTTCTACCTATTCAAAGCATAGATGATGATGCATACAAGTCTTAGAAAAAGGAATAGTCACAATCCAAATTGGTTTCAGGTACTTGATACCAGGTAATAGCTTTCGAGCCGCAAACTCACAGAAATACTTAAAGTTACTTTTAATGAAGTGCTGGAGGCTGAGTGTGAACTAATGTGAGAGGGAGAAACTCTTGGAATCTGTAGTCTTAGAAGAGGATTGTGGGCTTTACTTCCAGGAACCTCACCGTGTTCTCACACTGTAGGTCGGAAGAAGATCCCTTCCTGGATCTGATAGGGAGAGGGGAAGAATAGTCATTGTGAAATAAGCCCAGAGTATTCTCCACATCAAAGGCCTATGGTGCAGGGAGAAGACCCTTCACAGAACCTTATCCTACCTGGGTGAAGGGCAATTACCCTACTCTACTAGGCTTCCTAGGCACTTAAGAGGGAAGGAAGGAAATACACACTTGTATTGATAAATCCCAGCCCAGGGACACCAGCCCCCTAAAAGATGGAGTTTAAATCATAAAGTTATAGAACACTTCCTCCCCACCCATATAACCACAAAAACAACAAGTCTCCAGCATAAAAACAGTGGATTATAACCAAAGAGCTGTAAGGTGCAAACTATTTAAAGAGAGTTCTCAGATAACAGGGGAAACAAAGACAGGTACTTTTGAGGAATGTCTACTTTTGGGGAATGTCTCCCTCCACTCATGAGCTATCAGTTTAACATCCAGAACTCAACTTGAATTTTTATTTTTCTGTGTTTCTTCGTGAATACTTAACCATGCATGCCATCTCCACTTTCTATTAAATTTCCATAGTACTTGCAAATATCTCACTAATTAGCCCCCATATTTTGAGTTTAGTTTTTTTTTTCTTTATACATATTTTTAGTTTTCACAACTAAATGAAACTCCTAGAGGAAAAGTTTGTGCTTATACATCTTTGAGTTGTTCACAGGGCCTAGGCTATAACAGACACAAAACGTTTTTTGAGGATGTTATTTTATAACCTCACCTTAAACTTCTGGCTGTGTGTGAAGATTGTTTCATTGGATCCTGGCATCATTAACTGTAAGAGGAAATATCTGATCTATGAATTGCATGTGTGGATGCTAACTCTGCCCTCAACCCTGGCCCCACTAAACATCACAACTGTTGTGTTTTTGTCTTCTTTTTATCCCTGAAACTTTGGGGGGGGCGGGGCCTGCTGAAAACTTTTAGTGTACATGATTGATCAAAAGTTTTTCCAGTATGACTTTTATCAGAATATGTGATTTTAATTTTCCGGATGAGAGATGACTCATATGCCATAACATAACAAAATTGTATCAATATATAAGATCTCAGTATATAGAAAAAGAGATATTTTACTTATTGCCTAGAGTCCCCAGAATTTGACAAATGAAGGACATGGCAAGTGGCAGATTAGTTAACGTTATGACAAAATGGAAATAGCAGTATGGGATACGCTTGCAACACATATCATACTTCTTTCCAAGTTCAAAAAGAAAAATAGGGCAATGCTGTGTCATTTAGGAACTGGACTGTGGAAATGAGTCTTCATTAGAATGACAATCTGAGATTTTTTTTGTTGAAGTACAAAAAAAATCATTAGCATTTGCAGCATGAAATGTTATTAAAACTAAACCAGATGTTACATTCGTATTCCAAGTTGTGAAGTCTTCCTAGCAGTGACAATGCATTAGCAAACAAAGTAAATAAACAGTGTGATAATGTTGGAATATTGGGCTTGCTGCCAACAAAGGTAAAACATAATCTCAAACAAAATCACCCAGAATAAGGAAACCAGAGAATACTGTTATTGGTATTTAACTGAGGAAATCTAGATAGATCAAATATAGATATGGCTCCAAAAAGAATGTTTTCTAAATTCACGAAGACAATCCAAGCTGGATTTTGTTTTTCTCAGATGGAAAATTGGAAAAAAAAATTTAAGGACTGGGACTCTAAGTGAACCCTTAAGAACAATTGAAATTAAAGAATGTATTCTATGGGCAGAATTCAAACCATTGAATACTCTGATATGTTGCATTTTATTTTTGGCTACATATATTACCTGAATACACCTGGGACAGAGTGGCCAGGTGAGATAGATAGACTTTGGTGTCAGATCTTATTCCAAATCATGATATAAAATGTGACAGTAAGATAAAATCAAGTCTCAGCATTCTCATCCTTAAAATAGAAATGATAATTATCTTATAGGGTAGGATGAAAGTCTGAAAACGATGCAATGTAAGAAATGCATCAAACCATGTGCCTGGCACCCAACAAGCAGACACTAAATGTTACCTCTTATTTTATGGTTTTCAGTACAAAATCATAGCCAAACAAAGAATATTAAAAAAAAATTAGCAGACAGATGTAAACACACAAAATACATGCAGTGGCCACCAAGCTTCTTTGAGTGCTTCAAGCTATCCCACTGGGAATGCCTCCTCTAGCGCCTGAGAGCTCTCAAAGGACCAAAGCTGGGTTATGCTGTTTTGTGAAATGATTCCCCACTTTGTGTGCGTTGTATTTGGAAATATTTGTTCGTATTGTGCTACATACCATATAGAACATTTAGCAAACCAGTGCTTTAATATTCAAGTTAAAACTTCCCTTATCCATAGGGTTGGTATGCGAATCTGAAGACTAATGGGAGGAAAGCTGATGGTGATTGTCATACTGTATTCGGAATTCTCTTCTCCCCTCTGAGGCTTAGTTATGGTGTTAGGTTCAGTATGCCTGGCTCCCTGTACTGTTAGGTAAAGTTGTTGCTCATGGGACTCCTCAATCTTTTATTGATAATGGACATTTGCCTGGCATTCCCTTCCTTCAGTTCAACTGATAAAAGCTTTATTTAAAATTTCTATTTTGATCAGTCACACCAAAAATATGTCAGTCATAAATCTGTACATAATCATCAACATAAAATAACAACATAGCCTAAACTGCCATATGTACAGATAATCTGATCATAATAAAAAAATGGATAAATGAATACAAAAGGATAACTTCACCAGCCCCCAAAATAAAACTACTTTAAGACAAAAGGCAACAAATTTAATCTCAAGCACATTGCCACCTGTTAAAGAGAAAGTAGAAACAAGTTGGATATAGGATTTCAGGCTAGCTTACAAACAGACTTTCTGGACCTATCTTCCAGGTTTCTAATATTTTCTCATATATTTTCTATCCACAATGTGAAAATTTCCGTGACTTTATATATCAGATCACTAATTTCACCTGAATTCACTTTCAACCTATTACATATTTTTATTGATTTCAAAATTTTGATGTTATTTTTTTAATTCCACAGACTCTAATGTTTGCTTTTTATTATTACTTTTTTGGCTAATATTATTACATTTTATTAATTTAATACCTTCTGTAATTTCTCTGAGGATGCAAAGCAGAATTACTTAAAATTGCATTTGTTCTCAGCAGAATTTCCAGTATCCTCCAGAGTCAGATGTTGGTTTGCTCATTCTGGTTCTTTTCTTTCATTTATGTGTTTCTTAAATATCAATTGATCCCTGATTCTTTCACTCATCAGATATTGTCTGATTTGTATCATCTAGAAATTCTTCAACATTTTTTTTTGTCTTCTAATGATAATCTCTCCTTATTTTGACACAGTTGTGAATTTGTTCTTTTTTCATTTACTTTTTTGTGTTCCAGTTTGATTTTGGGAGAGAACACAGTTAAACTTGCATACTCAGTTTACCATCTTGATCTAGAATTCTGCTTTTAACTCCTTTGGGGTAAAACTGATCCTCTTTTGTAACCCAGGATTGATTATCCCCAAGTGACTGATGATTCCAGCCCATTGGTTTAGATCACAGGTCTGGATCACTGTCATCATCTAACAGGTTAACTGCTGGATTCTAATGAAGTGAGATCACCTACTAGTTCAGTTTAGTGACCCCCCCCCACACACACAAATGTCCCAGGATATGTTTCTCTCTGACATCATTGTACACACATTTACCTATATATCTGAATCAATGCCTATACAATTATTGCTACTGCAGCAACTCAGGTTTAAACTTGAATGATTGTTTTACTATCATTCTTCATTGTATATAATTCACTGAGAAAAATGACACCCTGATTTTGCCCTTTTTCTTGTTTTATAAATATTCATTTCTTCCTGGTAATATGAAAAATGTTGAAATGAAAGTTTCAGGTTTTCCTGGGGAGAAAAAAATGACAATTTTCAATTACTGTACTGCTTATCACAAAAGCAGTTTCATTTGCCTGCTGGCTTCACTGACTGCTGTCAAGATAATGCCAAAGAGAATGTTTTGCTAGCCTGATGCCACCCACAGAGGTAGACAAAATATTGCTTTTCATATACTTTACAAAAATAGTAGCTATTAATTGTGCTGCTCAACCATAAGCTGATCAAGCTAGAGAAAACAAAGGTGGCATTTACAGTATTGGAAGCCACTTGCCTCAGATTTCTAGTCACTAACCCATAGTTTAAATCTTGGACTTAGGAATATTTACCAAATTCTTTTAGGTCCCCTAATCTACTGAATGTTTAGTTATTGCATGTAAATGAAGTAGAGTTCTAAAGAGGTTTGAGGCCACTAAGATTTACTACAGTGTTGTAACTTAATGTGTTTTTGTACTCTGGTTTATTGTATTAAAGGTTAAAATAAGAATTGGTACATAATTTTTAACAATTACTGGACATAATCATAGACAGTTTCCTTCAACAAGAATTTATTGGTGCCTATGCCATGTCAGATACTATTTTAAGCACTGTGGAATATAAAATGGTAATTTCAGAATTGTGTGTATAGATTTTAAAGAAAGACGAGTGTTTAAGGTACAAGGAGTATAATGGTAAAATTTTCTAGAAAACTAGACTAGGACTAGATTGCGAAAAACCCTGAATGCAAGGTCAAGGGATGTAGATGTAGAAGGAACCATTGTAGACATTACCCAGGAGAGTGACATAAGAGTCTGTGTATGTTTTAGAAATGTCGTTTTTGTCAAAATTCGAAGGATTCCCAGATATGCAATGAGACTGGATGCAAGGAGTGTAGAATTACATCTACTAGAGGACATAAATAGTGAACATGTGGATGGAGAACAATCACAAACATAGAGGCAATGTAGTTTTGCAACTGACTAGTAGACTGAAACAGAAACATGAGTAGATTATTGTCTGGAATTACAGTAATACATGTGACATGTCTCTTGGGAAGTCATGACATTGAAACTTTTATAGTCAAACTCACCCTTTAATACTACAAGCTAATTTTCCATGTAATAGAATGGAAAGATAGATAAATATGCTGGTTATCTTAATAAGAGATCCTTAAAAGAACTACAGTGTGGTGGTTAAAAAAAAAACAACACACATGTTGAGACCTCATTTAAAATTCTGACTGTGCCATTGCAAGTCATATGACCTTAGGCAAGTTACTTAATCTTTCTAGCCTCAGTTTCTTCACTTTCTAAAAGATAGTCATGACAGTATCATAGAATTGTTTTTAAATTTAAGTGAAATATTATACGTAGAACACTTAAGGCAGATTCTGGCAAATAATAATGGCTCAAAATTTTAGTCATTACTATGTAGACAAATGAATTTCAAAGTCATCTTATGATACCCTATTTCAATTCAACTCGTATACAGAATTGCAATATATAAAACATATCAAAGTAAAACTTAGTGTCTATTTATTTTGTAAATTCAGATGCATGACTTTTTTTCTTAATAGTAGATGAATTACTAGGGACAAACCTTAATCAATATAGACTCTAACGTACTAATATTTGGTATAGTCCATTTGATTCCATGAGGGTTTTTATTGAAGTTTTTAAATAAAATATTGGTAAATAAATTAGGTAAAATTCCAACGAAATGCTTGCAGAATCATGGAAGCATCTCTGAGGAATTCCAATCTTCTTTGGAAGAAAATTTTTAAAAATTTAAAAAACATGAATGTAGTACAAGCCCCATCACCCTCATTTTACAGATGGGAAACACCCTGAGAAAGCAATGACGTGCTCAGGTTGACACAGCAGGTTACTGGCAAGGCCAAGACTTGTTCTACTTTTTTCTTGGAAATGTGTAGAGCATGGCAGTGGAATACTCTTCAGGTAATTAAGACACATTCCTTCAAGCAGCACCTTCTCTGTATTTTCAGTTTTGTTCTCCAGACCTCTCAGTTGCTATTGTCTCCTTTTCACCTTCATAGTAAAGCTGCGGAGGAAACTGTGAGTGATTGAGCAAAACTCACAAAAATAGAACCCCCCAAAAGGCAGGATTTTTGTCTGTTTTCTTCACTACTGAATCGCTAATGCCTGAAACAGACTCTGACTTATTACCAAGCTCTTATGTTTGTGGAATTAATGTTCTTTTTGGGACTAGTGGATGGATGTTACTTCAATTAAAATAATGATAATTAAGATAATGATACCACTTTTAAAAGATTTATTACCGGCTAGGCAATATTACAAGCACTTGATACCTAATAACTTTTTTAATCATCTCAGCAGACCTGCTGGGTAGGTGGTGGTGTTATCTGCATTTTGCAGATGAGAAACTTAAGGAATGTAAAGTTTAAATCATTTTTCAAAGTTGTACAACGAACTGAGTGGCAGAGCCAGTATGGGAACTAAAGAGTTTGGCTCTAGAGTTTACTCTCAACACCACTAGAAAATGGCTACAAGATAAGTCTGGAGTTTCATTTTCCTTCTGCAAGTTTTCTATTGTTTCAGAATGAGAGAGTGCATGAAATTTTATATTGGTATTACAGCCAGAGCAGTAGGTTGTCTTTTTCTAGAGGAGGAGTGAGTCCCTGGAGGAGGGCTCGGTGAGCATGTCAGGACTGACAACAGATCTGGGCCAGGGATGACCTGCAGTGGGTGATTATCCGGCTGAGGTGGTTTTAAGCAAATTCTCACAAATAATTTGGTGTTTCTCCCTTCAAGAAGTGGATCTTTACTGTGCCCAATTTGAATATGAGCTGGACTTATGACTCACTTCTAATGAATAGAATACACACTAATGATATGTCACTTAAGAGATTAATTTATGAAAAGACTGGCTTATGCCTTGAGGTCTCTCTTGGATCACTTGCTCTGGGGGAAGCCAGCTGCCGTATTGTGAGGAGCCCTGTGGAGAGACCTACATGGTAAGGGACTTAGATATTCAGCCAACAGCCAGTGAGGAACTGAGGCCTGCCTGTACCACTTGAGTGAGCTCCACAGGACTGCAGGCCTGGCTAGCAGCTTGACCATGACGCCTTGACAGATCCTGAGCCAGGACTTTACATCTAAGCTACTCTCAGACCCCTGAACCACAAACAGTGAGACAATCAGTGTTGTACTAAGATGCAAAGATTTGGAGTAATTTTTACACATCTATATAGATAACTAAATATTGACCTAAGTTATCTAGAGAAGGAAATGTATAACATGAAGTGAAGAAAGGCAACCTTCTTTGTGATAGTGATTCTTTTTACCTCCTTAAGTTTAGTCTACTTCATAAAGTATGAATATCCACTTCTCTGAAGGGGTCCTTAAGAGGCTGCAGTTTTATAAAGACCCCCTAGGTGGGTCTTTATACATGCCCCATATAGAGTTTGATATGAGGACATAAGAAGCATTTTCTACCCCATTTGCTCTATTTATTGAAAACTCAGAGGCCCAAACCACGCCCATTTTAGTGATTATTTTTCCATTGTATCATTGATAAAGGAAGAAAGTACTTGCTGGTCTGGGAGAAGACTAATTGATAGAGGGGAAGGAAATAAACAAATGAGAGTTGTTAATTCTATTGTGATAAAATGTCTTAATGCTAAAATTACATTGTAGAGCTGGGTCATATAATTTTCAAGGGAGGCTTTTTAGTGTACATTGCTCATTAAAATGCATTTGTATGTGCATTTTAATTTGATGAATGGTGACACCTTCCCATTCAAAATGTCAAGTAATGGTTGACAAAGGTTCAGGAGGGACTAAAACAATAAGAAAAAGTCTGTAAAAAAAAAAAAAAAAAAAAAAAAATTGTGATCCCCAATCAGAACATGCAGGGGCCATATTCAGAAACTCTTACTAAGGTATCAGAATCAGTGCCTCCCTCACAACCATGCATCAGGCGTTATGAATTTTAAGTGTGTAGCCATGGAGAAGTTTATTTAATCTTAAAAATATTGTATTTCAAAATGTACTGGCAAATTTAGGTCCTTGTTGATGGTAGCAGAAAGAAAAAGTATTTCTTTTTCTATAATTCAATTTTCATGTGATGATAGTAGCTTGGATAAGAGCAATAGTTAGGTTATGAAAAGTGAAAAAATATTGGTATCAGAATGTGTTTGAAGGTAGAGTTGACAGGCTCATTGGTCTGATATGGAGTATGAGACAGAAGAACCAAGGTAGAAATCCAAGTGCGGCCTGAGGAGCAAAATAATGAGTAGTGCTAGTAACTGTAATTGAGATGAACAGATTAGGTGATGCTCAGAGTGAATCAGGAATTGTGTTTAACCTTTACTGCTTATTTATACCTAAGTATAGTTGTCAAGTATACAGTCAGATTTACAAATCCACAATGCAAGGGAAAAGTTGTCATTGAAAAGATAAATTTGGGTATCATCGGATTGTAGGTAGTTGTGATAGCCAGCCTCCAAAGTGGCCCCAAATGATTCCTGGCCCCTGGTATTCATGATCTTGTTTGGTCCCCTCCCTCATTTTATCAGGGTTGGTCTGTGTGACTAATAGAATATGCACAGGGAATGAAGGATGGCTTGCCACTTCTGAGATTAGGTCATTGTTTTAGTCATAGTTCTCCCGAGAAACAGAAGATGGGTATTGAGAGGGGCAGAGAGAGAGAGTCATTCATTTAAAGAATTGGCTCATACGGTTATAGAGACTGGCAAGTCCAGAATCCAAAGAGTGGGCCAGCAGGCTGGAGACCCAGGGAAGAGCTGTTAAAGTCCAAAGGCCGTCTATTGGCATAATTCCTGCTTGCTCAAGAGAGGCCAGTTTTTTGTTATATTCAGGCTTTCAACTAGTTAGATGAGGCCCACCCACATTGCAGAGAGCATCTGATATACTCAAAGTGTACCAATTTTTAAATGTTAATCTCATCCCAAAACACCCTCACAAAAAAATCCAGAATAATGTTTGACCTAATATCTGGACCTCGTAGCCCAGCCAAGTTGACACATAAAGTTAACTATCACAGTTGTAGAAGACATATGGCTTCTTCCTTACTCTTTCAGATCACTTTCTTTTGGGAAAGCCAGCTGCCATGTTATGAGGATACTCAGGCAGCCCTGTAGAGAAGTTCATGTAGTGAGATATAGAGCCTTCTGCCACATAAACGAGCCATCTTCAGAGCAAGTCCCTCAGCCCTAGTCAAACCCTCAGATCACCTCAGCTGTAGCCAAGAGGTTGACTACAACCTCGTGAGAGAGCCTGACTAAAACCACCCTGCTACACTGCTCCTGGATTCCAAACCCTCAGAAAACGTGTCATATAATAAATGTAGCTGTCAAGCTGCACAATTTGGAGGTAATTTGTCATGTAGCAATTGATAACTAATACAGGTTTTGGTGCCGGAAGTGTTTAAGTATTAACTAACACTTAAAAACGTGGAAGTGGTTTTGGAACAAGTCAGTGAGTGGATGTGAGAAGCAGGGATGAAGGTGTTTGTTAAAGCTTGAAGAGCCCTGAGGAAATTTTGTAGGAACATCATGGCCCTTGAGGAGGCTGTGATTGATGAAAGTAAGGAAAATCTTTTTGGAAACGGGAGTGAGGGAGATCCTTTTATGTGGTGATGGAATGTTTAGCAACACCATTTTCTACATTAATGAGGAAAGTAAAAAAAAATACCTAGTGAATTGGATGATCTCACTAACGAGATTTCCAGCTAGAGTGGTAGAGGGACCACTTGTTTTTATCTTGCTGCTTATAAGTAAAATGTGAAATGAGAGGAACTAGAAGAAGCACTGTTAAACCTGAAGGAGTTGGGACTTAATAGTGTTGAAAATTTTCAGGTTTTCCAGTGGAAAAATGATGCTAAAGAAATGGCTACTAAACAATGATTAAACACAGGACATTACTAGGAAAACATGGGCTAAAGATAAGGCATAAAGTGTGACTGTAAATTCCTCTAAGACCTCAGAAAAAATAAAAGTGGTACAGCAGAATATCATTCTGTCAGACAACAGGTCCTCTAACGACAGTAAGTGTGTTAGCTCATAGATACTCTTAATCAAACCATAAAGCTTCCAAGAAGCTGGAGAACATTGTTTCTCAGCTGGCTCAGAATAAGCCCAAGTAGAGAAGAGCTTATCTAAAAGAGGTGTGTAGGTGTGTTTTTGTCTAACATGTAGGGCAGGTGACTTCTCTCTTTAGTTTCACAGGTCTTCAGATTTAGAAATGGCACTCGAGAGAGATCCTTAAGGAATTAAATTCAAAAAGCTTCATTTAAACTGGGCACGATCCCTGCCTTCTGGTATTCACACCCTTGTTTAGACCTCTCACACACCATATTGAGGTTAGTCTGTGTGAACAACAGGAAACGACAGATGTCTTAGTATGTTACTTCCAAGACTGTGTTATATGACACTGTGGCTTTTGCCTGGTTCTTTTGCAATACTGCTCTGGGGAAATCCAGTGTCATGTTGTGAGGACACTCAAGTAGCGCTGTGAAGTGGCCCTTGTCAGGAAGAACTGAGGCCGCCTTCCGCAATCCAGGAAGAAACAGGCCTATTTCCAGTAACCACATGAGAGATTCATCTTGGAAGCAGATCCTCCAACTTGAGTCCAGGCTTCAGGTAACCTTCACCATAGCTGATAGCTAGACTCTAACTCCAGGAGAGACCTTGAATCAAAACCATCCACCTAAACCACTGATGAATTCTTCACCCTCAGAAACCATGTGAGATAATAAATATTTGTGGTTTTAAACTGCTGAATTTGGAGTAATTTGTTACACAGCAATAGATAACTAATAGAGTGGTGTTTAAAGCCATTTGGGGAGATCTCCTAGAAAGTGAAGGTAGTAGGTAGGGAAGTCATGCTGTCAGGGAACTGGTGCCTGAAGCCTGCTGGTGTATCAGAAATGAGGGGGAAGATAGAGCTGTATAACTCTGGCAAATCAACTGGCATCTATTTTCCCTGTCCAACAAATAGAGATAGAATAGCCTACAGTGATGTGGGTGAAGATTAATGAGATAATGTTTGTAATGTATATAATGTAGTGTCTGCAACATTATAGAGTCTCAATTAGTATTTTCCTTTTTTCTTATACCCTACTTACCATCGTTTTAGGTTTTCATTATCATTAATAGGACAGGATCTCAGATGTTCAGATGGGCATCATGAGCTGTGTTAAATTTTCAGAATTATTTCGAATTAGGTTGACTGTGCTCTTTGTAGATATCTTCCTTTCCCTTTAAATTGGTGTGTTCTGAAATCCATTTTCCAAGGTCAGTAAAAGAATGTTATCTTATCAAAATATACCTTTAGAATTATATATAAGAAATATTACTGGGGAAGGGGGAGATTAAGGACTTAGCTACAGAATGATTTAGATTTTACTTTTAGTTTTATTCATGTTCATTTATATTTTGTCTATCTGTTGAGAAATTTCTATTCAGTAGTTTTTGGTTTTTTTTTCCTAAGTTTAACATCCTGGGAAATTTTTTAAGCAGTGAGAAGTTAGAAGGTATCTATTTAAAGCAGATGGGTAAAAAATGTACTTTCCTCAGAAATCATTTAATGTCACACTTAGGAATGCTAAAAATGAAATTAGCCATCAGGCATCTGACAAGTTTCATCCTTATCTGCCAGTCAAATGCTTCAAAAAGACTTAATGTTCCTGAATTTCATAGAGTATGGGCAAAATTATATTCTTGTTGATGGGAGAAAATGCAGGGCGATTATTTACTTCTTCTTGACTCCCTTAGAATTTTGGAATGAAGACTCTATAAAACTTGTTCTCGTATTGTTGTGAAATAAACTTGATGACCAGATCACAAACTCCATTTTAGACGATGATGCTTATGTTTTCAAAACAGTGGGCTCAAAAAATACTTAAAAATCTTTTAATACAAACCTACATACAAAGTGAATTGTAATCTTGTCAGGGTAACATTGTAAATCTTAAATGGTGAGTGTGTCTACCACATAAACACGTGGCATGTTTGCACTGCTAACATGGATGTTGGAATTACTTTTTATTACCCTTTTTGCCTGTTGATTTTCTAATGCTTTAACTTCTACTCTTTACTAGTACATTAAGCATGTGGAAAATCATTCACTTTTTGCTTCCTAAAATATAAATTTCATTCTTAGGAAAAATGTTTTGTGAGGGAAGAGAATGAAGTTTTTTTGTTGTTTTTTGCGAGGGGACTCTACATGGCATAGGTCTAGTTCCCTGAAAACAGACTCTGAGATGAAAATTTATGTTGAAGAAGTTTACTAGAGCTCTTCTATGGAAGTGTCTGTAAGAAGGAGGAAAACAAGTTTGGATGGAAGGAGAAGTTAAACTGGTGAAGCTATGTAACAGAAGCATTCTGTAGATGTATTTGACCTTCATATGTGTCCTAGTACCCCTTCATTGGCTGGTCATTGGATGCAGGCTGCCCCCAGAGGGAAGTGCAAACCTGTAAGCCAAAACTGCTAGATATCCAAGAATTTGCAAACGGTTATTAAACTGTTGATACCTTGACATCAGCCATCATGGGCTTTGCTTTCGGAGCACCAGTTTACCAGCACAATACTGGGTGCATCCTTGGGCAAGGTGGTTTCCTTCAGCAGAACATAATACCCGGAGAGGTATATAGCTGTGATCCGTTAGCAGGCAACAGTCCCAGAAGCCAAGGCAATGAGTGCCCCAGTCATTAAAGAGGAGATTTGGGTAGCACAGCACAACACATGCTACAGTCCACACCATTTATCACCCACATTCACTTGCTTTGTACAGTAAGTTCTCATCATATGAGAAAGATCCCCCCAGAAGTCCAGGTGCTCTCTTTTCTTCAGGTAATTTAGAAAATGAAGATTAGTTAGTAGACCTTTAAACCATACATGATGCTCATCAACGTCCTTCCTCTCTCTTCTACAATCCCTTGTATATTCCCCTCATACTTGGCTAGAACCTCTGCAGGTCTAGGTGGTGTATCTGATGGGGTGAACCTTATCTTCATAACTGAGTGCGAAACGACTCCCAAATGGATCACCTGGGTGCCAGATTTACTTATCCCTGACCCCACAAGCCCTATCACCTATTGATGGTCAGGGTGAATTGCTCCTGGCGGTATGTTGCCTCCTTTCTTTGCCTCTGGTCTCTCGACTCAAAGGACTCGAAGCGAGTAGATGGAAGCCTGAAAATAAGTTTAGTGAAACTGTATGTCTCCTGGTGGAAGTGTTACGCCTTTGGGAGCTAGAAACTCCAGATCCTAAGATTCTAGAGAAGAGAAATACAAATTTCCTACCTGGGTTATTGTGAGTGATAGTAACTAAGGCTACTCGTATTCCTACCCCCTTAGTTCTTGGATTCATCTGTTCTAACTGGAGACTTTACATGCTTCTGTCTTTAAGCTGATACTCCAGCTGGGTCAGGGAAACAGTTTTGGGATAGTATCATGTGTAGTACAACACCCATGGTCGTGTGTCCACTGCCATATCCCCTTTGGTATGAAGGTGGTCCCATGGTCTATGGTGTTATGCAGGATTCTGTGCTGGTGCATCAAATATTCTGAATATCTTTGAATAATGTGTTAGCTGGGGCCCTGTTGGCAAGAAAGGAAAAGCCATACTTAGAATACATGCTGATTCCAGTCAAGATGAATAGCTTTATTCTCAGGTAGGAGGAATCCAATGTAATAAACTTGCCACCAAAAAGGTTTTTGGGTGGATAATAATTAGGGTGTAATGTTGGTTTGTGTTGTGGCAGGTTTAACATTTGGCAGAAGCAGTAACTATCAGTCTTAGTGAGTGGGAACATACGCTGTGTATTTTCTATCTCTGACCTAACGCCTGATCCATTTATGAGCTTATTATATGAGGAATGGGGTGGCAGATAACAAGGGCTGACTGATGGCAAAATGCAGAGTTGCTTTGACTATTTGGTAGTTCAGTACTTATTTCACTGAGTGTGTTTTTGGATGGGTATTTTTACACAGTACAAAGTCTTCAAATACTGTGACCACTTCCGTTGGTACATCCTTATGCTTCTTTCCCAGATCTTGTTCCAACTTTCCTCAATCTTCCAACTTTCCCCTTCTAGGCCCGTGGAAATTCAGCCAGTCATTTGCCATTTCTCATTAGTCCATTTGCATTCTTATCTTGGATTGCTTCCTTTTCCACACAAAGTGGGTAACCAGTTGTCTGAAGCTTGGCCTTTTTCTTTCTCTATCATCTGGTCAAAAAAAAAAATTCCCTCATGTGGTCACAGATGTGAGCAGAGAGAGAAGCACAAGTGCAGTATTAGTAAATTATATGGAGTTCTGAGCTATCTGCTTATGCCAGGATGCTACCTTACTTATGTGTGAACATACCACTTTCATATTATAAGGAATTGCTGTTGGACTGGTCCAACCAATGACTTCATGAGTTTGACAGGATGTAGTTATGGTCACATGGTCAAATGATTTCCATGGTTAGATATTCTATCAGTGTGCAGTAGCAGACCAGTAGCTGTTTGTCAAATGGTATATAGTAATTCACTTCAAGGCAGGAACTTGCTGCTGATCCCTGGAGGTCTGATTGTGATTTTTCTATTGGAGGATTTAATAAATGCCACATTGTACCTTTACCATGCAAGTGGTATCCTCTAGGATTTTAATTGAGTAAAATCACGTACTGTAAAAGTTGAGAGTTTAGGATATGGAGTATGACAGACCTTGGTTGAAACCTTAATTCTGCCATTTTTTAGTAAGTTACCTTGGATGAGTCATATAAGCTAATTCTTGATTCTTTCCCCTGAAAATGGGGAAGAGGGGAAGAAGAACATAATCTAATAAGTTAAGGTAAAAATAGCCAAAAATATAGCAAAGCATCTGGTGTGGTGTGGTGCTGGCTTGTAGAAAACGCTTAAGGAGTAGAATTTGAATTTTTTAAGAACTATCAGTATTATCATTTTAAAATTTTACCTGAAAACCAGAAAGATGTGTTCACTCAATTTTCAGATGTACATTTGGTGGATCTGAATATTTTTGTTTGTTAATATGTGTTAGTGTGGATGTGTGTGGATGTTTTACATGCATAAGTAGATACTCACCTATATCACCTTGATTGACTAAATGAAAATAAAGACTGTGTCTAGACAAGAACAAACATCTGAGTATTGAGATTGTGGGAGATGAAATGTTCATATCATACTTCATTCATAATTTATTAAAATAAATATAAAAGAGCACAAATGAGCTGTCACACCAAGAAATTAAGAGAACACAAAATTAAAACGTGAATTGTTAAAATAGCTAGGGGTACTGCTGAATCACACGAAAATATATGTTCTATTTATTTCTCCCAGTCCATCTTGTATTCAAACTATTGGCCTGCAAACTTGTTACCAAAAAGAGACCACTATATATTATCAGTAGAAATTAGAGAAAGGCTCTAAAGAGCTATTTTCTTTATTTCCTTCTTTCGTTATTGTGTTTCCTTTAGCAAAATGTAAATTGTGATAGTTTAAGTTTTGTTCCCATTTGAAATGATGCTTTGAAAATTACTGCGATTACATGGCAGATAGGAAATCTCCCAATTAAAGTCTGTATTACAAAATAAAATATAAACAAAGCCTCTAAGCATTTGCTTCCCTACTGTTCCCCCATTAAACTCCACCTACAGTTAAATAAAAAGTTTATATTGTCATTGGATGTACTGTATATGCCAAGACTCCAATCATTTTATTATATATACCAAAGAATCTGGGTATGGTTTTTAATCTAGAGGGGAAAGACCTAATGGAGAGGGCAGGTAGAAAGAATAGCACTTGAAATCCCGCTTGACACTGCTGATGGATAACACTAGTGAATCCTTACTTTGGGGCAGCCCAAGGTTGGTGCTGCATCTTCAGCCACAGGAAACAGTCCTAGTATGGGGATTCTCCCTCAAGTTGCGGAGACAGTTGACCAGAAGAGGTTCTGTGTTCCTAGTCAAGCAAAAAAGTCATGTAGAGAAATCACCCCAGCTCAGAGACCTTGTCAACAAAAAAAACAGTGGAGGCAAACGTCCTAGCTCTGCTGCCTGCATATCTTGCTCTCTAAGCACACCATGTCTGGACCTCAGAACTCACCATGTAAACTTACATCAGCCAGCTGTTGAGCTTAAGGTCTGATCAAAGGATGCTATCAGAAATCAAGTGGTACTGAGGAAAAAAATAAAGGAAATAGGTCCACCCAATTAATGGATAAACATGTAGGTGATCTGGATGGCCATCCCTTCATTCAGAATAATTATGTAAATAAAAACTGGCATAAGACCCATGGAAAGGTCCACATCATTAAGGAAGGAGAAAAATATAACTAGCAAGATTGAGAGGAATGCATACATGTATATGTGCCTCTATTCCCATATCCATATCCAAATTTATATGTACATTTTACATGTCTATTTCTATATATCTATAAAAGTTGCTTGCCTTATTCCAGTCTTGTGTGCTGATGAGATTTCTCAAACTATACTTATTAGAAAAGGGTATGAAATGCAATTTTAAGGTTATGAATAAAAGAGATAAATGTATATCAGCATCAGACAAGATGCTCCTGGGTGACATCCCAGTGGGTTCCGTCCATACAGAAGGCAAGCAGCCAGCACCAGCTTCAAGATGGCAGAAGAGTAAGACATGGAGATCACCTTTCTCCCCACAAATATATCAGAAATACATCTACATGTGGAACAACTCCTACAGAACAACTACTGAACGCTGGCAGAAGACCTCAGACTTCCCAAGAGGCAAGAAACTCCCCACGTACCTGGGTAGGGCAAAAGAAAGAATAAACAGAGACAAAAGGATAGGGACGGGACCTGCACCAGTGGGAGGGAGCCGTGAAGGAGGAAAGGTTTCTACACAATAGGAAGCCCATTCACGGGCGGACACTTCAGCTGGCGGAGACGGGATGCTTCAGAGGCACGGAGGAGAGCACAGCAACAGGGGTGCAGGGGGCAAAGAGGAGAGATTCCTGCACAGAGGATCGGTGCCGACCAGCACTCATGACCCTGAGAGGCTTGTCTGCTCACCCTCCAGGATGGGTGGGGGCTGGGAGCTGAGGCTCCAGCTTTGGCCGGATCCCAGGGAGAGGACTGGGGTTGGCTGCCTGAACACAGCCTGAACGGGGATAGTGCACCACGGCTACCCAGGAGGGAGTCTGGGAAAAGGTCTGGAACTGCCAAAAAGGCAATAGACTTTTTCTTGCCTCTTTGTTTCCTGGTGCGCAAGGAGAGGGGATTAAGAGCGCTGCTTAAAGGAGCTCCAGAGATGGGCACGAGCTGCGGCTATCAGCGCGGACCCCAGAGATGGGCATGAGACGCTAAGGCTGCTGCTGCCGCCACCAAGAAGCCTGTGTGCAAGCACAGGTCACGATCCACACATCCCCTCCTGGGAGCCTGTGCAGCCCACCACTGCCAGGGTCCCGTGATCCAGGGACAACTTCCCCGGGAGAACACACAGCATGTCTCAGGCTGATGCAACATCACGCTGGCCTCTGCTGCAGCAGGCTGGCTCCGTACTCCGTATCCCTCCCTCCCCCATGCCTGAGTGAGACAGAGCACCTTAATCAGCTGCTCCTTTAACCCTGTACTGTCTGAGCCAAGAACAGATGCCCTCAGGTGATCTACACACAGGAGGCGGGGCCAAATCCAAAGCTGAATCCCTGGAGCTGTGAGAACAAAGAAGAGAAAAGGAAGTCTCTCCCAGCAGCCTCTGGAGCAGCAGATTAAATCTCCACAGTCAACTTGATGTACCCTGCACCTGTGGACTACCTGAACAGACAACGAATCATCCCAAATTGAGGAGGTGGACTTTCGGAGCAATGATACATATACTTCTTTACCTTTTTCTCTTTTTGAGATTGTGTATGTGTATGCTTCTGTGTGTGATTTTATCTGTACAGCTTTGCTTTTACCACTTGTCCTAGGGTTCTGTCTCTCCGGTTTTTGTTTTTTCTAGTATAGTTTTCAGTGCTTCTTATCATTGGTGGATTTGCCTTTTGGTTTGGCTGTCCTATTTCTTTTTAAATAACTTTAAAGTTTTTTAATTTTTGTTTTTTATTAATAACTTTTTTTTTCTTTCTCTTTCTTGCCTTCTTATTTTCTCCCTTTTATTCTGAGCCGTGTGAATTACAGGCTCTTGGTGCTCCAGCCACACATCAAGGCTGTGCCTCTAAGGTGGGAGCGCCAAGTTCAGGACATTGGTCAACCAGAGACCTCCCAGCTCCACCTAATATCAAATGATGAAAATCTCCCAGAGATCTCCATCTCAAGGCCAAGACCCAGCTCCACTCAACGACCAGCAAGCTACAGTGCTGGACACCCTATGCCAACCAACTAGCAAGAGAGGAACACAACCCCACCCATTAGCAGAGAGGCTGCCTAAAATCATAATAAGGTCTCAGACACCCCAAAACACACCACAAGATTTGGACCTGCCCACGAGAAAGACATAATCCAGTGTCATCCACCAGAAAACATGCACTACTCCCCTCCACAAGGAAGGCTACACAACCCACTGAACCAACCTTAGCCACTGTGGGCAGACGTCAAAAACAGTGAAAAGTACAAACCTGCAGCCTGCAAAAAGGGGAGACCCCAAACACAGTAAGTTAAGAAAAATGAGAAGACAGAGAAACACACAGCAGATGAAGGAGCAAGGTAAAAACCCACCAGACATAACAAATGAGGAGGAAACAGGCAGTCTACCTGAAAAAGAATTCAGAGTAATGATAGTAAAGATGCAAAATCTTGGAAATAGAATGGAGAAAATATAAGAAACGTTTAACCAGGACCTAGAAGAACTAAAGAGCAAACAATCATGAATGACAAAATAAATGAAGTTAAAAATTCTCTAGAAGGAATCAATAGCAGAATAACTGAGGCAGAAGAATGGATAAGTGACCTAGAAGATAAAATAGTGGAAATAACTACTGCAGAGCAAAATAAAAAAGAATGAAAACAATTGAGGACAGTCTCAGAGATCTCTGGGACAATATTAAATGCACCAACATTCGAATTATAGGGGTCCCAGAAGAAGAAGAGAAAAAGAAAGGGACTGAGAAAATATTTGAGGAGATTATAGTTGAAAATTTCCCTAATATGGGTAAGGAGATAGTTAACGAAGTCTAGGATGCACAGTGAGTCCCATATAGGATAACTCAAAGGAGAAACACACCAAGACAAATATTAATCAAACTATTAAATACAAAGAAAAAATATTAAAAGCAGCAAAGGAAAAACAACAAATAACATACAAAGAATCCCTGTAAGGTTAACAGCTGATCTTTCAGCAGAAACTCTGCAAGCCAGAAGGGACTGGCAGGACATATTTACAGTTATGAAAGGGAAATACCTACAACCAAGATTACTCAGCAAGGATCTCATTCAGACTGATGGAGAAATTAAAACCTTTACAGACAAGCAAAAGCTAAGAGAATTCAGTACAACCAAACCAGCTTTACAACAAATGCTAAAGGAACTTCTCTAGGCAGGAAACACAAGAGAAGGAAAAGACCTACAATAACAAACCCAAAACAATTAAGAAAATGGTAATTGGAACATACATATTGATAATTACCTTAAATGTAAATGCATTAAATGCTCCACCGAAAAGACATAGACTGGCTGAATGGATATGAAAACAAGACCTGTATATATGCTGTCTACAAGAGACCCACTTCAGACCTAGAGACACATACACTGGAAGTGAGGGGATGAAAAAAGGTATTCCATGCAACTGGAAATCAAAAGAAGCTAGAGTAGCAATTCTTATATCAGACAAAATAGACTTTAAAACCAAGACTATTATAAGAGACAAAGAAGGACACTACATAATGATCAAAGGATCAATCCAAGAAAAAGATATAACAATTGTAAATATTTATGCACCCCACATATGAGCACCTCAATACATAAAGCGAATACTAACAGCCGTAAAAGGGGAAATCGACAGTAACACAATCATAGTAGAGGACATTAACACCCCACTTTCACCAATGGACAGATCATGCAAAATGAAAATAAGAAAACACAAGCTTTAAGTGATACATTATACAAGATGGATGTAACCTGTATTTATACAACATTCCATCCAAAAACAACAGAATACACTTTCTTCTCAAGTGCTCATGAAACATTCTCCAGGATAGATCATATCTTGGGTCACAAGTCAAGCCTTAGTAAATTTAAGAAAATAGAAGTTGTATCAAGTATCTTTTCTGACCACAATGCTCCAAGACTAGATATCAATTACTGGAAGAAATCTGTAAAAAATACAAACACATGGAGGCTAAACAATACACTACATAATAACCAAGAGATCACTGAAGAAATCAAAGAGGAAATCAAAAAATACCTGCAAACAAATGACAATGAGAACACGACCCAAAACCTATGAGATGCAGCAAAAGCAGTTCTAAAAGCGAAGTTTATAGAAATACAATCCTATCTTAAGAAACAAGAAACATCTCAAATAAGCAACCTAACCTTGCACCTAAAGCAGTTAGAGAAAGAAGAACAAAAATCCCCAAAGTTAGCAGAAGGAAAGAAATCATAAAGATCAGATCAGAAATAAATGAAAAAGAAATGAAGGAAATGATAGTGAAGATCAATAAAACTAAAAGCTAGTTCTTTGAGTAGATAAACAAAATTGATAAACCATTAGCCAGAGTCATCAAGAAAAAAAGGGAGAAGACTGAAATCAATAGAATTAGAAATGAAAAAGGGGATGTAACAACTGACACTGCAGAAATACAAAGGTTCATGAGAGATCACTACAAGCAACTATATGCCAGTAAAATGGACAACCTGGAAGAAATAGACAAATTCTTAGAAATGCACAACCTTCCGAGACTGAACCAGGAAAAAATAGAAAATATGAACAGGCCAATCACAAGCACTGAAATTGAAACTGTGATTAAAAATCTTCCAACAAACTACAGCCCAGGACCAGATGGCTTCACAGGCAAA
Organism: Leucopleurus acutus; assembly: GCF_964270905.1. NCBI lineage: Eukaryota > Metazoa > Chordata > Mammalia > Artiodactyla > Delphinidae > Leucopleurus > Leucopleurus acutus. The sequence goes on from NC_139156.1 coordinate 51,342,194, forward strand.
TTCTATCAAACATTTAGAGAAGAGCTAACACCTATCCTTCTCAAACTCTTCCAAAATATAGCAGAGAAGAGCACTCCCAAACTCATTCAGCAAGGCCACCATCACCCTGATACCTGAACCAGACCAAGATGTCACAAAAAAAGAAAACTACAGACCAATAACACTGATGAACATAAATGCAAAAATCCTCAACAAAATACTAGCAATCAGAATCCGGCAGCACCTTAAAAGGATCATACACCATGATCAAGTGGGGTTTATTCCAGAAATGCAAGGATTCTTCAGTATACTCAATCAATGTGATACACCATATAACAAATGGAAGAAGAAAAACTGTATGATAATATCAATAGATGCAGAGAAATCTTTCAACAAAATTCAACACTCATTTATGATAAAAAAATCCTCCTGAAAGTAGGCATAGAGGGAACTTACCTCAGCATAATAAAGGCCATATATGACAAACCCACAGCCAACGTCATCCTCAATGGTGAAAAACTGGAACCATTCCCACTAAAATCAGGAAGAAGGCAAGGTTGCCCACTCTCACCACTATTATTCAACATAATTTTGGAAGTTTTAGCCACAGCAATCAGAGAAGGAAAAGAAATAAATGGAATCCAAATTGGAAAAGAAGTAGTAAAGCTGTCACTGTTTGCAGATGACATGATACTATACATAGAGATTCCTAAAGATGCTACCAGAAAACTACTAGAGCTGATCAATGAATTTGGTAAAGTAGCAGGAGAGAAAAGTCTCACAGAAATCTCTTGCATTCCTATACACTAATAATGAAAAATTTGAAAGTGAAATTAAGAAAACACTCCCATTTACCAATGCAACATAAAGAATAAAATACCTAGGAATAAACCTACCTAAGGAGACAAAAGACCTGTATGCAGAAATTTATAAGACGCTGATGAAAGAAATTAAAGATGATACAAATAGATGGAGAGATATACCATGTTCTTGGGTTGGAAGAATCAACATTGTGAAAATGACTCTACTACCCAAAGCAATCTACAGATTCAATGTAATCCCTATCAAACTACCACTGGCATTTTTCACAGAACTAGAACAAAAAAATTCACAGTTTGTATGGAAACACAAAAGACCCTGAATAGCTGAAGCAATCTTGAGAAAGAAAAACAGAGCTGGAGGAATCAGGATCCCAGACTTCAGAGTATACTGCAAAGCTACAGTTATCAAGTCAGTATACTAGCTCAGAAACAGAAATATAGATCAATGGAACAGGATAGAAAGCCCAGAGATAAACCCACACACCTATGGTCACCTTATCGTTGATAAAGGAGGCAAGAATATACAATGGAGAAAACACAGCCTTTTCAATAAGTGGTACTGTGAAAACTGGACAGCTACATGTAAAAGAATGAAATTAAAGCACTCCCTAACACCATACCCAAAAATAAACTCAAAATGGATTAAAGAGCTAAATGTAAGGCCAGACACTTTCAAACTCTTAGAAGAAAACATAGGCAGGACACTCTATGACAGAAATCACAGCAAGGTCCTTTTTGATCCACCTTCTAGAGGAGTGGAAATAAAAATAAACAAATGGGACCTAATGAAACTTCAAAGCTTTTGCACAGTAAAGGAAACCATAAACAAGACGAAAAGACAACCCTCAGAATGGAAGAAAATATTTGCAAATGAAGCAACTGACCAAGGATTAGTCTCCAAAATTTACAGTATCAAATATTGTAAATATTTGATTTTGTAAAGCTCAATTGTAAAGCTCAATATCAAAAAAACAAAACAACCCAATCCAAAAATGGGCAGAAGACCTAAATAGACATTTCTGCAAAGAAGATATACAGATTGCCAACAAACACATGAAAGAATGCTCACCATCATTAATCATTAGAGAAACGTAAATCAAAACTACAATGAGATATCATCTCACACTGGTCAGAACGGCCATCATCAAATCTACAAACAATAAATGCTGGAGAGGGTGTGGAGAAAAGGGCACCCTCATACACTGTTGATGGGAATGTAAACTGATATGGCCACTATGGAGAACAGTATGGAAGTTCCTTAAAAAACTAAAAATAGAACTACCATACAACCCAGCAATCCCACTACTGGGCACATACCCTGAGAAAACCGTAACTCAAAAAGAGTCACGTACTACAATATTCATTTCATCTCTATTTACAATAGCCAGGGCATGGGAGCAACCTAAGTGTCTATCAATAGATGAATGGATAAAGAAGATGTGGCACATATATACAATGGAATATTACTCAGCCATAGAAAGGAATGAAGTTGAGTTATCTGTAGTGAGGTGGTTGGACCTAGAGTCTGTCATACAGAGTGAAGTAAGTCAGAAAAAGGAAAGCAATTACCATATGGTAACACATATATATGGAATCTAAAAAAAAAAAAAATGTCACGAAGAACCTAGGGGCTAGACGGGAATAAAGCAGCAGACCCACTAGAGAATGGACTTGAAGACACCGGGAGGGGGTGGGGTAAGCTGGGACAAAGTGAGAGAGTGGTAGTGTATATATGGACATATATACACCACCAAATGTAAAATAGATAGCTAGTGGGGAGCAGTCGCATAGCACAGGGAAGTCAGCTTGGTGCTTTGTGACTAGCTAGGATGGAGGGAGGGAGACGCAAGAGGGAAGAGATATGGGGATATATGTATACGTATAACTGATTCACTTTGTTGTAAAGCAGAAACTAACACACCATTGTAAAGCAGTTATACTCCAATAAAAACGTTAAAAAAAAAAAAAAAAGAAGGCAAGCAGCCAATTCCCATGACGTAATGTCATACGTGTGTTTGTGTCTGTGTATATTCAGATATAAGCCACTACTGTTTATTGCCCAAATCAGTAATTGGTGGTTGTCTACAGACTGCAAAAGTAGATCTGAAAACCGTTTTCTCCTTGACTTTTCCCTTGTTGTAGTTGAGACATATTTTAGGACAAGAAATGGCTTCCCCCCAGCGGCCTCTTGCAGTTAAGACTTCTCTGGGAGAGATACAAGAAAGTATTGCCCGTGCAACCGGCATTAATACATTTTTTAGTTTCTGTTTGAAAAACAATGGAGAAAGGTCACATAGCCAAATGTGATAAACCTATCCACTGCTGTGTTCACCACTCACAGATCTTCTAAAAGCAAAATGTAAGACGCCGGGGCTTTTAAAGCAGGGATGGTAAACATTTTCTGTAAAGGGCCGGATAGTAAGTACTTCAAGCCTTGTGGGGTATAAGTTGGTATCACGGCTATTGGCTCTGCAGTTGCAGGGCAGAGCTACCACAGACAGTATGTAAATGAATGAGCATCATCCCTGTGTGACAAAAACAAGCAGCAGTCCCTATTTGTCCCTTGGGCCATAGTTTATGGACCCTGATTTGGTGGGTATATGGACCTTAGTGGACCTTATGGTACTGACCAAAAAAAGGCAAAATAAAACGATACAATTCTGTATGGAATTGAAGCTTTTTATACTGGGACAGAGCGAGGGAAATTGAGATGATTAAGGAATGGTGCTACAGTCTAATAATGGAATTATCTTGATTTCTTTTCTTTAGAGTCACTTCAGAATTGACACTTCAGGGAAAACAGCCATGTTCCAGCAAGAAGGCCAGCTAAGCTCACCTGTAGCAAAAAGGTAAATATGCTGAGTAAATTGTGCTTTTAAAAATACATTACAAAGCTTTCCAAACCAGCGAGTGGGAGAGGGAGACAGAAGAGTCTCCAGTTGCCAGAAACATAGAGAAAACAGAAAGCAAAATAGTAAGTATGTGACCTGATTACACCCAGCACTTACGTTGTGGGTGTGTGTATGTCTGTGTTTTGGGGGAATGCTTCGGGAAATACTGTTAACTAAAGATTGGAAGGTTGTTTTTCTCTTTTTTTAATGCTGAGGTTTGAGTAAGTATGAAATATTTTAAACATACAAATAGTAATAAAATGACACAAGGTGCATCATTGTAGTGGAAGCTGTGGTTGGTATACTACACAGATGTGCCTTGCCGACCCAAGCAATGCATACGTGACCCCACAGCTGAAGGCTAGAGCTGTGCATTGAATTGCTCTTGGCTGAAGCAAAATGCCTTGCCCAGGCTTTGACCTCCTCAGGGTCAGCCGAAAGCTGACTGGTCAAGGCAAAGGTCTCAGTACTCAACACCCTTGCCTCAATTTGGGAAATCTCTGAAGCGTCATCCCAGCTTCAGACATCCCTGTGGGTTCAGATGGTGCCCCTATTCTGATCATTTTTCCCTGTGCCCAATCCTTACTTCCTCATTTTCTTTTAGGAGTTATTCTCAAGTGTCTACAAATCACTGTCTCAAATTCTATTCCCAGGGAAATGGACCTAAGACAATAATCACCCAGCTTTATAAATTAGCATTGTTTCTTATATATTTCAGATACTATTTTTGTTTTCATTGAGGAATTAAATATTTTAGACACAATTGAAAACACTTCCTTCCCATTATCTCTAGAGAAATTTGCAGTCTGCAACTCAGTGTGTGTAATTCTCATGAACACTTCTGTATTTCAGCGTATATTTGTGAATCCACAAACATTGTATGGTAATATTTGCAGGTGTCTAAACTTTATATATGGTACTATAGAATACATTCTGCAACTTGATTTTTGTTTTTACTCAAAATTGTTTTTGAGATCTGCAGTTGCTGATATAATTAACTCTTTAAAATATGATCTAAAGCAAATATGTCAAAATATTAATAGCTGATAAATTTCAAATTAAGGCACATGCGTATCTGGTCCTGTATACTTCTTTCTATTGAATACTTCAGGGATAACATTTTTAGGAAGTAAACTAGTTTAGTTCAAAGAAAAATAAAAACATGGAAATCCATTGTTTTCCTTCTCCACATGCATCTAGTCAGCAGAGTACAAACTCTATTGCCCAACAGCCTTTCACAGCGTGATTCAAACAAACCTAACTAGCTCTATCAACAGCTCCATGCTGACCTGGTCTCTGCTCTGGCCCATCATTTTCAAAGGTGTGCTCCACAGAATGGTAGCCTTGAAAAATGCTTTATGAAAAAGGTATTCCCTAGTCAAATAATCCATTAATTCTGCAAGCTCTAGACCTCTCTTGGATGTATATTTGCTTCTCCATATTAAAGGCAGAGAGAAATTCTGCAGTAAATAAATCTATTCAATTTTTATTTAACTGCTATTTCCTGATTTTGTTTTTTCATGAAATTTTTTGCTTACAGAGCTCCTAGTAGACTTCCCATAGAACCAGTGCACTGTAGACAGTTCACAGTCAGCACTCTAGTTATATTTTGTGTGGTTGCTGTCCATCCTCAAACATCTCATGAATTATTGTGTCTCCATGTTTTGTACTATTTGTCATCCATTTGAGTAAGTTTCTTTATCTGCCCAGTACAAAGCTTGCTGTGCTTCTAAAGCAGTTTAATATGTCAGTTCTATTGTGTGGACTACGCAAGGCACTCGCTTATCCACTAAAGAAGATCCTAATTAGTTAGACTCTCAGGCTGGGTCAGTATTTGTCCTGTTTACTCTTAGTGACTGACTAGTACCTGGCACATAGATGGAATTCAATAAATGTGTGTTGAATGCCTAGTGGGTGGATGGGTGAATAATATGCGTTCTCATAGAGTTAGTGCATGATTATCATATTAAAATCATTTGTTTATACATTTCACACACTAGACTGCAAGTTCCACAGTGGCAGGGATTATGGCTCATTCATGATTGTGTCCGCAATGCTTAACACGACATCTGTTATGTAACAGGTGCTCAAGAAATACTATTTGAAATGCTGGGGAAAGTGAGAGAATGAATATAGAAGGAACTCAAACAATTGATATGGAAGTCAATCTTGAAATATTCTCCAAAAAATGTAATAGGGGAAGAAGTGAAAAGAATCTGGTTAGAACAGTTAGCCTATTTAAATGTGTATAAATTATCTTTAACTCTTTCGTGCAATTTTCCTTCTGTCCCATTGCTCTCATTTTTATATGGAGAGAGTAGCTTTTAAAAGTAAGTTGCTCAGGAGTCCAAGTATCAAGTCTCAGAAGACACTTGTAGAAAAACACTTAGTTTGTACAACTTATAAGCAGCTTCCAACATTTGTAACATGCTGGCCTAGCACCAGGATTACAATCCCTCAGAGACACAGTGTACTCAGGGCATGGATGACGTCTTCCAGAGAAGTGAAAATCCTGCAGTCCAGCAGTGACCAGGAGCTAATGGGTTTAGAAGTTTTGTTATTGGCTAACCTGTGATCATTCAGATTATCCTTATTCTTCTTTAATGGTCCTAATCAAAAATATCTTGGTTCAAATATTCTCTCTGATTATCTCAGCTTCATCATGCTTGATAATTCTTTCTTCTCATCCAACTATTTGATCCATCACTTTTGAACCTGGAGCCCAGCATTGTGTGGCAAATATTTTCTCTTGTATTTTCAGTCTCTTCATAGAATTGAACTCTTAACTCCATGTCTTTAGAAAAGATCTTTCATGGAAGGTACCATTCATCTTCTCTCTCAAATCAATCACATGCATATCACACTCCTAAAGTAACTTGGGGTAAAGAAGTGAGTTTGGCACCTTCATCCACTGTGCTGTTTTTCTGGACTCTGTCTTTCTTTACATTATGCAATACTCTCTATTGCTTGAGATTCGTGCCAGCCTATACAGTGGCTACCTCTCTATGCTGAGGCCACCTACTCACTCGAGTCCACTTCTCTTGGTCTTTTCTCTGCCCATCCCCAGAGGCTGGAGTAGGAGCTTTTCAAATGTGCTCTTGTAGAACCCTGTAATTTCCCAAGAATGAATTAGCATATGATTCTGTATCTGCTTGTGTGTATTCCTTAGTAGAATGTGACTCCTTGAGAGTAAATATTGTCTTTTTTTCATCAAATGCTCTAGTATTTGGCACAATGCCTGCCCCCACATTTTACGCTAGTAAATATTTGTTGAAGATCTGAATGATTATGGGGTACAGCAGGGCAATAAGATCTAGATTAACATTGTTGATATTTTTCACCTGTGATCCTCAGGTCTCCACAAAGCTCTCCTAATTGCCACTGGCTGCTGTGTTTGCTGGCCTTTTGCTCAGTTATATTTCTCAGACAGCTTATCTTAGTACATGACTTTTGCTTTCTTTTCACTGATTTCCTGGTTCATGTTCTTTGGTGTAAGGTGAATTATCAGTATTCAGAAGCTGGGTTAAGGGAGAATATTTAGGTGGATAACTGTTAATTCAGCTTAAAGAGGACATATTACCAAGTAATCTAGAAATTTTTTGCTGCCCTGACCATTATGGAGAGACCTTCAAAACTGCTACCTACTAACCCCACCAAGCTGGTATATCATCACATCCCAACTCCAGTACTTAAGCAACTATACCATCCGTGGGCGGGGCACTTCACGTTAAACTTATACTTACGGGATGTTTGTGTTTTAATTTGGGGCTGGATGAATAATGAAAAAAGATGGTCTCATATTAAGAAATTTGGTTCATGAAGACTTGTAGGTGTCTTCCTCAATCTCACTGCTCCTGTGAGATACTCCTAAATCTACATAACTTTTAGAATTATTCATATTACTTTATATAAACTCTTACACTAACTTCCAATTTGCCCTGCTCTCTTCTTCATATCTGCTTATTCAATGTTGAGTAATCATTCTGTAAGGCCACCGGAGTCCTTACCAAAGCTTTATTTATTGTTAATAAAGTCTGACCAGTGAAATGTCCCTTCCTCCCAGTGGCCCACAGATTTCAACTCATGTCCTTCTTACCTGAATCTTACCTTGATTCCAGTGGCCCTGGATTAGATTGGATTTCAGTTAAAAATCCTATTGTTCAACATTGACTCTTAGTTACAATTTTTTCCTAAACTCTTGTGAGTCAACTTAAGTTAAATCAAATTGAACACCCTTAAACTGAAGCTGTTCAAACAAAGAAAAATTATAAAGACACAAGGGGCCTGATATATCCTCTTCTCCTGTCTCCACAAGTGAGATGTGGGCCATCAGCACCTGAACCCTCTAAAGGTATGGCAATAAATATTTCAGTCCTCTTGACCTATCCCTGACCACACTGTGTCTGTCTCCTCATTTGTCCTGGAGAAAACTAAGGAGGAAAGAAAGTAAGATCTCAGTTTCCTTTCCAGATGAGCAATTTTCACAAGTATCTTCACAGTTTTACCTTGCTACATGCAGATTCCTAGCTAGACACTGGCCATTCACTGTTGCCCTCATCCACTCTGCAGGATGGAGCTGATAGTTTATATCGTGTGGTCCAAAGGGAAGAACCCATTCCTACTCCATTGCAATGTCTGCCTTTATTTTCCAACTCTGGCAGACAGAATCTGGAGTCTCGTCTTAGCTCATTCATCACAGTCTTAAAAGGGCATGTATGAATAGTAGCTTCATTTGTCATCAGTTGACTGAAATACACGTTAACAATGCCATCTGTATATGCACACTTTTTGCTCTCTGTGCAATATTTGGCAAAGGAAAACATCACAGTATATATTTTTCTATACATATGACATGAGGAAACAGCGTATATAATGAGAAACCATTGTAGCTAAAAAAATTTGTCCCTATATAGTCCCTGAGCTAGGGACCATATTTTCCTCAATCCCTCGCTAAGTTACTTGGCTTTTACTTTTTACATTCAGATGGACCCTCCTCTGGAACTCAATGGGCTCAGTCACATATTCACATTCTATTGTATGCTCTGAAATACCAAGTGATGTTCTATAAAATTTCTCCCAAAACAACTTGTTCTCTGATTCTCAGAATACCAACACGGTAATGTTTCAGAGCTAGCTAGGATATAAATGTGCATCACTTATGTTCTTAAAGAGCACCACTTGAAAAATAAGGGCTTTAAATCATTGTCATGGGAAAGGAGCTCCTATTTCAAAGCGAAAGATGTGACTGTTTAGTACATTTAAGCATTTGATATACTGCCTAAGATGACTAAATACATCTTTGGTAGTAAAAGGATGTTGCTGTTTTAAAAGCTCTATTTGATAAAAATGTACCTGGACAAGTCATAAAAGAAGCAAACCAAAAAAGAAAAATTCTAATAGGAAGACCTTGGGCGTATATGGACTATGGCAAAATTCATACATTGCATCCCAGTGCAGGGAGTACGGTCATTGTTTTTCATATGAAGCCACATTAATTTTCACTCTGATCTGGTTTTAAATTCTGTCTTTCTAATTAATTATGTGAACATTTTGTGAATGAATTTAGCAGAGTAGTGAACAAGTGTTGGTGATCAATAATCATTAGCTTTCTATAGTACATTAACTGCAAAAAGAAAATCCTTGGATATATTTCTTAGAAGGTATCCTTATTAAGGAGAGAATCATTAAAAATGATAAGTGTATGGGGAACGTAAGCAGAGATAAATGCATTTAGGAAAATGATGTCTACACAAAAAGCACATTATCTTTTTCCTTTAACTTTTTGTTTTATATTGGAGTATAGTTGATTTACAATGTTGTGTTAGCTTTAGGTGTACAGCAAAGTGATTCAGTTATATGTATACACGTATCTATTCTTTTCCAAATTCTTTTCCCATTTAGGTTGTTACATGATACTGAGCAGAGTTCCCTGTGCTATGCAGTAAGTCCTTGTTGGTTATCCATTTTAATATAGCAGTGTGTACATGTGAATCCCAAACCCCCTAACTGTCCCTTCCCCCCACTCTTCTCCCCTGGTAACCATAAGTTCAGTTCTCTAAGTCTGTTAGTCTGTTTCTGTTTTGTAAATAAGTACATTTGTATAATTTCTTTTTAGAGTCCACATGTAAGTGATATCATAAGATATTTCTCTGTCTGACTTCACTCAGTATGACAATCTCTAGGTCCATCCATGTTCCTGCAAATGGCATTATTTTATTCTTTTTAATGGCTGACTAATATTCCACTGCATATATGTACCACATCTTCTTTATCCATTCCTCTGTTGCTGGACATTTTGCTTGCTTCCATGTCTTGGCTGTTGTAAACAGTGCTGCGATGAATATTCGGGTGCATGTATCCTTTCAGATCACGTTTTTGTCCAGATGTATGCCTAGGAGGGGGATTGCAGGATCATACAGCAACTCTATTTTTAGTTTTTTAAGGAATCTCCATACTGTTCTGCATAGTGGCTGTACCAATTTACATTCTCACCAACAATGGAGGATGGTTCCCTTCTCTCCACGCCCTCTCCAGCATTTATTGTTGGTGGATTTTTTGATGATAGCCATTTTGACTGGCACGAGATGATATCTCATTGTAGTTTTGATTTGCATTTCTCTAATAATTAGTAATGTTGAACATCTTTTCATGCGACTCTTGACCATCTATATGTCTTCTTTGGAGAAATGTCTATTTAGGTCTTCTGCCCATTTTTTGATGGGGTTATTTGCTTTGATGATATTAAGCCACATGAGCTTTTGTAAATTTTGGAGACTAATCATATGTCAGTCACATCATTTACAAATATTTTCTCCCAATCTGTGAATTATCTTTTCATTTTGTTTGTGGTTTCCTTTGCTTTGCAAAAGCTTTTGAGTTCAGTTAGGTCCCATTTGTATATTTTTGTTTTTATTTCCATTACTCTGAAAGATGGATCAAAAAGATATTGCTGCAATTTATGTCAGAGTGTTCTGCCTATGTTTCCTCTAAGAGTTTTATAGTGTTTGGTCTTGCATTTAGGTCTTTAATCCATTTTGAGCTTATTTTTGTATATGGTGTTAAAGAATGTTGTAATTTTGTTTTCATTACATGTAGCTGTCCTGGTTTCCCAGCACCACGTATTGAAGAGACTGTCTTTCCCCCATTGTATAGTCTTGCCTCCTTTATTGTAGATTAATTGATCATAGGTGCGTGGGTTTATTTCTGGGCTTTCTATCCTGTTCCATTGATCTGTATTTCTATTTTTGTGCCAGTACCATACTATTTTGGTGACTATAGCTTTGTAGTATAGTCTGAAGTCAGGGAGCCCAATTCTTCCAGCTCTGCTTTTGTTTCTCAAGATTGCTTTGGCTATTCAGTGTCTTTTATGTCTCCATACAAATTTTAAGATTTTTTGTTCTAGTTCTGTGAAAAATGCCATTGGTAATTTGGTAGGGATTGCATTGAATCTGTAGATTGCCATGGGTAGTATAGTCATTTTTACAATATTGACTTTTCCAATCCAAGAACATGGTATGTCTTTCCATCTGTTTGTGTTGTCTTCAATTTCTTTCATCAGCATCTTACAGTTTTTGGAGTATAGGTCTTTTGCCTCCTTAGGTAGGTTTATTCCTAGGTATTTTATTCTTTTTGATGTGATGGTAAATGGGATTGTTTCTTGAATTTCTCCTTCCAGTCTTTTGTCGTTAGTGTATAGAAATGCAATAGATTTCTGTGTATTAATTTTGTAACCTGTAACTTTACCAGATTCATTGATGAGCTCTAGTAGTTTTCTGGTAGTGTCTTTAGGATTTTCTACGTATAGTAGCATGTCATCTGCAAACAGTGACAGTTTTACTTCTTCTTTTCTAACCTGTATTCCTTTTATTTCTTTTTCTTCTCTGATTGCCATAGCTAGGACTTCCAAAACTGTGTTGAATAATAGCGGTGAGAGTAGACATCCTTGTCTTGTTCCTGATCTTACAGGAAATGCTTTCAGTTTTTCACCATTGATGATGTTATTTGTAGGTTTGTTGTATATGGTCTTTATCATGTTGAGGAATGTTCCCTCTGTGCCTAATTTCTGGAGAGTTTTTATCATAAATGCGTGTTGAATTTTGTCAAAAGCTTTTTCTGTATCTATTGAGATGATTATATGGTTTTTATTCTTCAATTTGTTGATAATGGTGTATCACACTGATTGATTTGCAGATACTGAAAAATCCTTGCATCACTGGGATAAATCCCACTTGATCATCGTGGGATTTTAGCAATTCAGATGCTAGTATTTTGTTGAGGATTTTTGTGCCTATGTTCATCAGTGATATTGGCCTGTAATTTTCTTTTTTTGTTGTAACTTTGTTTTAGGTATCAGGGTGATGGTGGCCTCACAGAATGAGTTTGCGAGTTTTCCTTACTCTGCAATTTTTTGGAAGAGTTTCAGGAGGATAGGTGTTAGGTCTTTAAATGTTTGATAGAATTCACCTGTGAAGGAATCAGGTCCTGGAATTTGTTGGGAGCTTTTTAATCACAGTTTCAATTTCAGTGCATGCGATTGGTCTGTTTATATTTTCTATTTCTTCCTGGTTCAGTCTTGGGAGATTGTACCTTTCTAAGAATTTGTGCATTTCTTCCAGGTCATCCATTTTATTGGCATACAGTTACTTGTAGGAGTCTCTTATGATGCTTTGTATTTCTATGGGGTCCATTGTAACTTCTCCTTTTTTGTTTCTAATTTTACTGATTTGCGTCCTCTCCCTTTCTTGATGAATTTGGGTAGTGGTTTATTATCAATTCTGTTTATCTTTTCAAAGAACAAGCTTTTAGTTTCATTGATCTTTGCTGTTGTTTTCCTTGTCGCTATTTCATTTATTTCTGCTCTGGTCTTTATGATTCTTTCCTTCTACTAACTTTAGGTTTTGTTTGTTCTTCTTTCTCTAGTTGCTTTAGGGGTAAAGTTATGTTGTTTATTTGAGATATTTCTTGTTTCCTGAGGTAAGATTGTATCTCTGTAAACTTCCGTCTTAGAACTGCTTTTGCTGCATCCCATATGTTTTGGATCATTGTTCTTTCATTTTCATTTGTCTCTAGGTAGTTTTTGATTTCCTCTTTGATTTCTTCAGTGATTCATTGGTTGTTTAGTAACGTATTGTTTAGCCTCTACACATTCGTGTTTTTACAGTTTTTTCTTGTAGTTGACTTCTAATCTCATAATGTTGTGGTCAGAAAAGATGCTTGATATGTTTTCAGTTTCCTTAAATTTACCAAGGCTCGTTTTGTGGCCCAGCATGTGGTCAATCATGGAGAATGTTCCATGTGCACTTGAGAAGAAAGTGTATTCTGCTGCTTTTGGATGGAGTGCTCTATAAATATCAGTTAAGTCCATCTGCTCTAATGTGTCATTTAAGGCCTATGTTTCCTTATTGATTTTCTGTCTGGGTGATCTGTCCATTGGTGAAAGTGGGGTGTTAAAGTCCCCCACTATTTATTGTGTTACTGTTGATTTCTCCCTTTATGGGTGTTAGTATTTGCCTTATATATTGAGGTGCTTCTGTGTTGGATGCATATGTATTTACAATCGTTATATCTTATTGGATTGATCCCTTTTGATCATTAGGTTGTGTCCTTTGTCACTTATAACAGTCTTTATTTTAAAGTCTATTTTGTCTGATATAAGTATTGCTACTCCAGCTTTGTTTTGATTTCAGTTTGCATGGAATATCTTTTTCCATCCCCTCACTTTGTCTGTGTCCCTAGATCTGAAGTGGGTCTTTTATAGACAGCATTTATATGGATCTTGTTTTTGTATCCATTAAGTCTGTGTCTTTTGGTTGGAGCATTTAATCTATATACATTTAAGGTAATTATCGATATGTATGTTCCTATTGCCATTTTCTTAATTGTTCTGGGTTTGTTTTTGTAGGTCTTTTTTCTTCCCTTCCTCTTGTTCTCTTGTGGTTTGATGACCATCTTTAGTGTTGTGTTTGGGTTGCTTTTTCTTTTTTATGTGTATATCTATTGTAGTTTTGGGGTTTACTCTTCCTATGAAGTTTTGATATAGCAGTCTATTTAGGTACAATGTCGTTTTAAGTTGCTGGTCTCTTTCCCGCCTAGAAGAGTTACTTTAGCATTTGTTGCAAAGCTGGGCCGTGGTGCTGAATTCTCTTAGCTTTTGCTTGTCTGTAAAGCTTTTGATTTCTGCATCAAATCTGAATGAGAGCCTTGCTGGATAGGGTATTCTTGGTTGTAGTTTCTTTGCTTTCATCACTTTAAATATATCATGCCACTCCCTTCTGACCTGCAAAGTTTCTGCTGAGCAGTCAGCTGATAACCTTATGGGAGTTCGCTTGTATGTTATTTGTCATTTTTCCCTTGTTGCTTTTAATACTTTTTCTTTGTTTTTAGTTTGTTATCAGTTTGATTGCTATGTGTCTCAGGGTGTGCCTCCTTGCGTTTATCCTGCCTGAGACTCTGTGCTTCCTGGACTTGGGTGACTGTTTCCTTTCCCATGTTAGGGAAGTGTCCAGCTATTATCTCTTCAAATAGTTTCTCAGGTCCTTTTTCTCTCTTCTCCTTCTGTGATCCCTGTAATGCAAATGTTGGTGTGTTTAATGTTGTCCCAGTGGTCTCTTAGACTGTCTTCATTTGTTTTCATTCTTTTTTCTGTATTCTGTTCTGTGGCAGTGATTTCCACCTTTCTTTCTTCTAGGTCACTTATTTGTTCTCTGCCTCAGTTATTCTATTGATTCCTTCTAGTGTATTTTTCATTTCAGTTATTGAATTTTTCATCTCTGTTCTTTAGTTCTTCTAGGTCTTTGTTAAACATGTCTTGAATTTTCTCGATTCATGCCTCCATTTCTGAGATCCTGGATCATCTTCCCTATCATTATTCTGAATTCTTTTTCTGGAAGGTTGCCTATCTCCACTTCACTTAGTTGTTTTTCTGGGGTTTTATCTTCTTCCTTCATCTGGGACAGAATCCTCTTCTGTTTCATTTTGTCTAACTTTCTGTGATTGTGGTTTTCATTCTGCAGGCTGCAGGATTGTAGCTCTTCTTGCTTCTGTCTGCCCGCTGGTGGATGAAGCTATCTAAGTAGCTTGTGCAAGCTTTCTGATGGGAGGGACTGGTGTTGGGTCTTGTCCCTCTGATGGGCAGGGCCATGCGCAGTAAAACTTTAATCTGCTTGTCTGCTGATGGGTGGGGCTATGTTCCCTCTCTGTTGGTTGTTTGGCCTGAGGCGATGCGGCACTGGAGCCTACAGGCTGTTTGGCGAGGCTAATGGTGGCCTCTGGGAGGGCTCAGGGCAGTGAGTACTTCCCAGAACTTGTGCTGCCAGTGTCTTTGTCCCCACAGTGAGCCACAGCTGCCCCCCACCTCTGCAGGAGATCCTCCAATACTAGCAGGTAGATCTGGCCCAGTCTCTTATGGGGTCACTGCTTTTTTCCCCTCAGTGTTGGTATGCACAAGACTTTGTGAGTGCCCTCCAAGAGTGGAGTTTCTGTTTCCCCCAGTCTTGTAGAAATCCTGCAATCAAATCCCGCTGGCCTTCAAAGCCAGAATCGCGGGGGACTCCTCCTCCTGTTGCTGGGCCAGCAGCCTGGAAAGCCTGGCGTGGGGCTCAGAACTTTCACTCCAGTGGGAGAACTTCTGTGGTATAATTGTTTTCCAGTCTGTGGGTCACCCAACTGGAGGGTATGGGGTTTGATTTTATCCTGATTGCACCCCTCCTACCATCTTGTCATGGCTTCTCCTTTGTCTTTGAATGTAGGGTATCTTTTTTGGTAGGTTCCAGTGTTTTTTGGTTGATAGTTGTTCAGTAGTTAGTTGTGATTGCAGTGTTCTTGTAAGAAGGAATGAATGCACATCCTTCTACTCCACCATCTGCTCCACCAGAGCACGTTATGTTAAGCCAGTGTAAAAGGAAATGAATTTCCATCCTTTCTTTAAAATAATCATTCATTCAGAAACTATGGAATAGTAGTAACGACAAAATACATGGAACCAGGAAGCTTGAATAAATCGTAGACCCTCTCTGAGCCTCAAATTCCTTATCTGTAAAGTATCTAACTCACTGTTGGCTTGAATGGGAAGTAAAGATATCAAATAACAGGTGACAATTAAGTGCAAACCATAGAGTACTATACAATATAGGGAATCATTCAGTTAATCCATCAACATGAATTTAGTAACTGCCTCCTAAGAGTTTTATTCTGGACTTAGTTCTGTCAAGCATTCCAGGAAAAATGCTACTAGGATCGAGTTTCTGTAATTTCAGTATACATTGGGATGTATGATTAAGAGAAAGTTAAATAAAAGTGTATTATATGGTGTTTATAAACCCAGCTATTATTACTTTGAGCAAACTGTTATTATAAATAAGAAAAATATTGTATTTTACCTTCCCTTATCCCTTTTTCAATGCTCTTCCTTTCTTTATGTTGGTCTGAGTTTCTGGCTTATATCATTTCTTTCTGAAAAAACTTCTTTGAACATTTCTTTTAAGACAGATCTGTTGGCAACAGATTCTCCCAATTTTTTTGTCTGAGAAAGTGTATTTCCTTCACATTTGAATGACAGTTTTGCAATGTATAGAATTCTATGTTGGTAGGCTTTTTTTCTCATTACTTTAAACATTTCACTTCATTTTTCTCTT
Organism: Leucopleurus acutus; assembly: GCF_964270905.1. Lineage (NCBI taxonomy): Eukaryota > Metazoa > Chordata > Mammalia > Artiodactyla > Delphinidae > Leucopleurus > Leucopleurus acutus. The sequence goes on from NC_139156.1 coordinate 51,358,517, forward strand.
CTGTGCATGGTTTCTAGGGAGAATTCAGATGTAATTCTTACCTTGTTACTCTATAGGTAGAGTGTTTTTATCCTCTGGTTCTTTCAAGATTTTTTGTTTACCTTTGATTTTCTGAAGTTTCAATATATATCAGTGTAGTTTTGGGGTCTTTCTTTTTAACATCTTTATTGGAATAAAACTGCCTTACAATGCTGTGTTAGTTTCTGCTTTCTAACAAAGTGAATCAGCTATACATACACATATATCCCCATATCTCTTCCCTCTTGCGTCTCCCTCCCTCCCATCCTCCCTAACCCATCCCTTCAGGTGGTCACAAAGCACAGAGATGATCTCCCTGTGCTATGCAGCTGCTTCCCACTAGCTATGTATGTTATATTTGGTAGTATATATAAGTCCATGCCACTCTCTCATGTCGTCCCAGATTACCCTTCCCCCTCCTCATGTCCTCAAGTCCATTCTCTAGTAGGTTTGTGTCTTTATTACTCTACTGCCCCTAGGTTCTTCATAACCATTTTTTTTTAGATTCCATATATATGTGTTAGCATATGGCATTTTTCTCTTTCTGACTTACTTCACTGTGTATGACATAGTCTAGGTCCATCCACCTCACTACAGATAACTCAATTTCGTTTCTTTTATGGCTGAGTAATATTCCATTGTATATATGTGCCACATCTTCTTTATCCATTCATCTGTCAATGGACACTTAGGTTGTTTCCATGACCTGGCTATTGTAAAGAGAGGTGCAATGAACATTGTGGTACATGACTCTTTTTGAATTATGGTTTTCTCAGGGTATATGCCCAGTAGTGGGATTGCTGGGTCGTATGGTAGTTCTGCTTTTAGTTTTTTTAAGGAACCTCCATACTGTTATCCATAATGGCTGTATCAATTTACATTCCTACCAACAGTGCAAGAGGGTTCCCTTTTCTCCATACCCTCTCCAGCATTTATTGTTTGTAGATTTTTGGATGATGGCAATTCTGACTGGTGTGAGGGGATACCTCATTGTAGTTTTTATTTGCATTTCTCTCATGATTAATGATGTTGCACATCCCTTCATATGTTTGTTGGCAATCTGCATATTGTCTTTGGAGAAATTTCTCTTTCGGTCTTCTGCCCATTTTTGGATTGGGTTTTTGTTTTTCTGATATTGACCTTCATGAGCTGCTTGTAAATTTTGAGGATTAATCCTTTGTCGGTTGCTTCATTTGCAAATATTTTCTCCCATTCTGAGGGTTGTCTTTTCATCTTGTTTATAGTTTCCTTTGCTGTGCAAAAGCTTTTAAGTTTCATTAGGCCCCATTTATTTATCTTTGTTTTAATTTTCATTTCTCTAGGAGATGGGTCAAAAAGGATCTTGCTGTGATTTATGTCATAAAATATTCTGCCTATGTTTTCCACTAAGAGTTTGATAGTGTCTGGCCTTACATTTAGGTCTTTAATCCATCTTGAGTTTATTTTTGTGTAGGGTGTTATGGAGTATCCTAATTTCATTCTTTTACAGGTGCTGTCCAGCTTTCCCAGCACCACTTATTGAAGAGGCTGTCTTTTCTCCACTCTATATTCTTGCCTCCATTATCAAAACTAAGGTGATCATATGTGCGTGGGTTTTTCTCTGGATCCTCTATCCTGTGTCATTGATCTATATTTCTGTTTTTGTGCCAGTACCATACTGTCTTGATTATTTTAACTTTGTAGTATAGTCTGAAGTCAAGGAGCCTGATTGCTCCAGCTCCATTTTTCTTTCTCAAGATTGCTTTGGCTATTTGGGGTCTTTTGTGTTTCCATTCAAACTGTGCAATTTTCTTTGTTCTAGTTCTATGAAAAATGCCAGTGGTAGTTTGATAGCGATTGCATTGAATCTGTAGATTGCTTTGGGTAGTAGAGTCATTTTCACAATGTTGATTCTTCCAATCCAAAAACATCATATATCTCTCCATCTGTTTGTATCTTTAATTTCTTTCACCAGCATCTTATAGTTTTCTGCATACAGGTCTTTTGTATCCTTAGGTAGGTTTATTCCTAGATATTTTATTCTTTTTGTTGCAATGGGAAATGGGAGTGTTTCATTAATTTCTCTTTCAGATTTTTCATCATTAATGTACAGTAATGCAAGAGATCTCTGTGCATTAATTTTGTATCCTGCTACTTTACCAAATTCATTGATTAGCTCTAGTAGTTTTCTGGTAGCATCTTTAGGATTCTCTATGTAGAGTATCATGTCATGTGCAAACAGTGACAGCTTTATGCCTTTTTTCCTGATTTGGATTCCTTTTATTTCTTTTTCTTCCCTTATTGCTGTGGCTACAACTTGCAAAACAATGTTGAATAATAGTGCTGAGAGTGGGCAACCTTGTCTTGTTCCTGATCCTGGTGGAAATGGTTTCAGTTTTTCAACATTGAGAATGATGTTGGCTGTGTGTTTGTCATATACGGCCTTTATTATGTTGAGGTAAGTTACTTCTATGCCTACTTTCTGGAGGGTGTTTGTCATAAATGGGTGTTGAATTTTGTTGAAAGCTTTTTCTGCATCTGTTGAGATGATCATATGGGTTTTATTCTTCAATTTGTTAATATGGTGTATCACATGTACTGATTTGTGTATATTGAAGGATCCTTGCATTCCTGGGAGAAACCCCACTTGATCATGGTGTCGGATCTTTTTAATGTGCTGTTGGATTCTGTTTGCTAGTATTTTGTTGAGGATTTTTGCATCTATGTATATCAGTGATATTGGCCTGTAGTTTCTTTTTTTGTGACATCTTTGTTTGGTTTTGGTGTCAGGGTGATGGTGGACTCATAGAATTTGTTTCGGAGTGTTCCTCCCTCTGCTTTGCTTTGGAAGAGTTTGAGAAGGATAAGTATTATCTCTTCTCTAAATGTTTGATAGAATTTGCCTGGAAGCCATCAGGTCCTGGGCTTTTGTTTGTTGGAAGATTTTTAATGACTGTTTCAATTTCAGGGCTTGTGGTTGGTCTGTTTATATTTTCTATTTCTTCCTGGTTCAGTCTTGGAAGGTTGTGCTTCTATAAGAATTTGTACATTTCTTCCAGGTTGTCCATTTTATTGGCATATTGTTTCATGTAGTAATCTTTCATGATCCTTTGTATTTCTGCAGTGTCAGTTGTTACTTCTCCGTTTTCATTTCTAATTCTATTGATTTGAGTCTTCTCCCTTTTTTTCTTGATGAGTCTGGCTAGTGCTTTATCTACTTTGTTTATCTTCTCAAAGAACCAGCTTTTAATTTTATTGATCTTTGCTATTCTTTCCTTCATTTCATTTTCACATATTTCTCATCTGATCTTTGTGCTTCCTTTCCTTCTGCTAACTTTGGGGTGTTTTTGTTCTTCTTTCTCTAATTGCTTTAGGTGTAAGGTTAGGTTGTTTGAGATGTTTCTTGTTTCTTAAGGTAGGATTGTATTGCTGTAAACTTCCCTCCTAGAACTGCTTTTGTTGCTTCCCTTAGGTTTTGCGTCATCATATTTTCATTGTTATTTGTTTCTATGTATGTTTTTATTTCCTCTTTGATTTCTTCAGTGATCTCTTGGTTATTAAGTAGTGTGCTGTTTAGCCTCCATATGTTTGTAGTTTTTACAGCTTTGTTCCTGTAATTGCTATCTAGTCTTATACCGTTGTGGTCGTAAAAGATACTTGATATGATTTCAATTTTTTTAAATTTATCAAGGCTTGATTTGTGACCCAATATATGATCTAGCCTGGGGAATGTTCCATGAGCACTTGAGAAGGAAGTGTATTCTGTTGTTTTTGGATGGAATATCCTTTAAGTATCAATTAAGCCCACCTTGATTAATGTATCATTTAAAGCTTGTGTTTCTTTATTTATCTTCTTTTTGGATGATCTCTCTCTTGGTGAAAATGATGTGTTAAAGTCCCCTACTATGATTCGTTACTGTCAATTTCCCCTTTTATGGCTGTTAGCATTTTCCTTATGTAGTGAGGTGCTCCTATGTTGGGTGCATAAATATTTACAGTTGTTATATCTTCTTCTTGGATTGATCCCTTGATCATTCTGTAGTGTCCTTCTTTGTCTCTTGTAGTAGGCTTTATTTTAAAGTCTATTTTGTCTGATAGGAGAATTGCTATTCCAGCTTTCTTTTGATTTCCATTTGCATGGAATATCTTTTTCCATCCTCTTACTTTCAGTCTGTATGTGTCCCTAGGTCTGACGTGGGTATCTTGCAGACAGCATATATATGGGTCTTATTTTTGTATCCATTCAGCCAGTCTATGTCTTTTGGTTGGAGCATTTAATCCATTTACATTTAAGGTAATTATCGATGTGTGTGTTCCTACTACTATTCTCTTAATTGTTTCCGGTTTATTATTGTAGGTCTTTTCCTTCTCTTGTGTTTCCTGCCTAGAGAAGTCCCTTTAGCATTTGTTGTAAAACTGCTTTCGTGCTGCTGAATTCCCTTAGCTTTTTGTTCTCTGTAAAGTTTTTAATTTCTCCATGGAATCTGAGTGAGATTCTTGCTGGGTAGAGTAATCTTGTTTGTAGGTTTTTCCCTTTCATCAGTTTAAATATGTCCTGCCACTCCCTTCTGGCTTGCACAGTTTATGCTGAAAGATCAGCTGTTAACCTTATGGAGATTCCCTCCTACGTTATTTGTTGTTTTTCCCTTGCTGCTTTTATTTTTTCTTTGTATTTGATTTTTGATTGTTTGACTAACGTGTCTTGGCATGTTTCTCCTTGGATTTATCCTTTATGGAACTCTCTGTGCTTCCTGGACTTGATGAACTATTTCCTTTCCCACATCATGGAAGTTTTCAACTATAATCCCTTCAAATATTTTCTTAGTCCCTTTTTCTCTTCTTCTGGGACCCCTGTAATTCAAATGTTGGTGCGTTTAATGTTGTCCCAGAGGTCTCTGAGACTGTCCTCAGTTCTTTTCATTCTTTTTTCTTTATTCTTCTCTAAAGTAGTTATTTCCACTATATTATGTTTCAGGTCACTTATTCGTTTCTATGCCTCAGTTATTCTGCTATTGATTCCTTCTACAGAATTTTAAATTTCATTTATTGTGTTGTTCATCACTGTTTGTTTGCTTTTTAGTTCTTCTGGTTCCTTGTTAAATGTTTCTTGCATTTTGTCTATTCTATTTCCAAGATTTTGGATCATCTTTACTATCATTATTCTGATTTGTTTTTCAGGTAGACCGCTTATTTCCTCTTCATTTGTTTGGTCTGCTGGGTTTTTACCTTGCTCATTCATCTGCTGTGTTTTTCCCTGTCTTCTAATTTTGCTTAACTTACTGTGTTTGGGGTCTCCTTTTCTCAGGTTGCAGGTTCGTAGTTCCCTTTGTTTTTGGTGTCTGTGCCCAGTGGCTAAGTTTGGTTCAGTGGGTTGTGTAGGCTTCCTGGAGGAGGGGGCTAGTGCCTGTGTTCTGGTGGTTGAGGCTGGATCTTGTCTTTCTGGTGCGCAGGTCCGTGTCCAGTGGTGTGTTTTAGGGTGTCTGTGACCTTATGATTTTAGGCAGCCTTTCTTCTAGTGCGTGGGGTTGTGTTCCTGTCTTGCTAGTTGTTTGGCACTATAGCTTGCTGGTCGTTGAGTGGAGCTGGGTCTTGGTGTTGAGATCTCTGGGAGATTTTCATCATTTGCTATTACGTGGAGCTGGGAGATCTCTGGTGGCCCATTGTCCTGAACTCGGCTCTCCCACCTCAAAGGCACAGGGCTAACACCCAGCCGGAGCACCAAGACCCTGTCATCCACACAGCTCAGAATTAAAGGGAGAAAAACAAGAAAGAAAAAATAAGAAAATAAAATATAAAAGTTATTAAATAAAAAATAATTATTAAAAATAAAAAAATTAAAAGTAACAAAGAAAAAGAAAGAAAGAAAAGAGCAACCAAATCAAAAAACAAATCCAGCAATGATAACAGGTGCTGAAAACTATACTAAAACAAACAAACAAGCAAAACAAAACCAGGCAGAGAGAACCCTAGGACAAATGGTAAAAGCAAAGCTATACAGACAAAATCGAACACAGAAGCATACCCATACACACAAAAAGAGAAAAAGGAAAAAATATATATATATCATTGCTCCCAAAGTCCACTGCCTAAATTTGGGATGACTCATTGTGTATTCAGGTGTTCAACAGGTGCAGGGTACATCAAGTTGATTGTGGAGATTAAATCTGCTGCTCCTGAGGCTGCTGGGAGAGATTGCCCTTTCTCTTCTTTGCAGAACTCCTGGGGTTCAGCTTTGGATTTGGCCCCGCCTCTGCATGTAGGTTGCCTGAGGGGTGTCTTTTCTTCGCGTAGACAGTAGGAGGTTAAAGCAGCAGCTGATGTGGGGGCTCTGGCTCACTCAGGCTGGGCGGAGGGAGGGGTAAGGAATAAGGGGTGAGTCTGCGGTAGCAGAGGCCGGCATGACGTTGCACCAGCCTGAGGTGTGCCGTGTTCTCCCAGGGAAGTTGTCCCTGGATCACTGAACCCTGGGAGTGGCGGGCTGCACAGGCTCCCGGGAGGGGAGGTGTGGATAGTGTCCTGTACTTGCACACAGACCCCTTGGTGGTGCAGCAGCAGCCTTATTGTCTCATGCCCATCTCTGGTGTCTGCATTGATAGCCGCACCTTGTTCCCGTCTCTGGAGCTCGTTTAGGTGGTGCTCTCAATCCCCTCCCCTTGCGCACCGCAAAACAATGGTCTCTTGCCTCTTAGGCAGTTCCAGACTTTTTCCCGGACTCCCTTCCAGCTAGATGTGGCGCACTAGCCCCCTTCAGGCTGTGTTCACACAGCCAACCCCAGTCCTCTCCCTGGGATCTGACCTCCGAAGCCGGAGCCTCATCTCCCAGCCCCCACCCACCCTGGCGGGTGAGCAGACAAGCCTCTCGGGCTGGTGAGCGCTGGTCGGCACCGATCCTCTGTGCAGGAATCTCTCCGCTTTGCTCTCTGCACCCCTGTTGCTACACTGTCCTCCGTGGCTCCGAAGCTTACCCCCACCAACCCCTGTCTCCACCAGTGAAGGGGCTTCCTGGTGTGTGGAAACTTTTCCTCCTTCACAGCTCCCTCTCACTGCTGCAGGTCCCGTCCCTATTGTTTTGTCTCTGTTTATTCTTTTTTCTTTTGCCCTACCCTCTTACGTGTGGAGTTTCTTGCCTTTTGGGAAGTCTGAGGTCTTCTGCCAGCCTTCAGTAGGTGTTCTGTAAGAGTTGTTCCACATGCAGATGTATTTCTGATGTATTTGTGGGGAGGAAGGTGATCTCCGCGTCTTACTCTTCCGCCATCTTGAAGGTGTCCCATGGGGGGTTTTGTTTTGTTGCGTTTATCATGCTTGGCGTTCTTGAGCTTCCTGGATCTGCAGTTTGATGACTGATGATAATTTGTGGAAATTCGCAGTCGTTGTTGCTTCAGATATTGCTTTGGTATCTTTCTGTTTCCTTTCCATCTGATCCCATTATGCAGGTTATACTTCTTGTAGTTGTCACATATACAAGAGGCTGGAGTTGGGTATTTCCCTTCCCCAGGTAGGCTAGTCTCTAATAAGACCCAAGAAGGATAGGCTCTGGTAAAATAGATTCTCTTGAGGACAGGCCTTATTAGGAAGAACAGAATATTCTAGCATACTTCAAGATGGTTCCTTTCCTCCTCCATCTGCCAGAAGCATGAAGGGATTTTTCTCTGATAATCACTGGAGCAGTGGTCCCCAGGCTTTTTGGCACCAGGGACTGGTTTCACGGAAGACAGTTTTTCCACAGACTGGGGTGGAGTGGATGGTTCAGGCGGTCATGCAAGCGATGGGGAGTAGCAGATGAAGCGTTGCTCACTTGCCCACCACTCATCTCCTGCTGTGTGGTCTAGTTCTTAACAGGCCATGGACCAGTGCCAGCCCAGGGGTCGTGGACCCCTGCACTGGAGGACCTGATAGAGCTCATGGAGGTGAAACTCACAAAACTGTGGGGGACTCCAATGACTAGGTCCTGCAGAGTTTTTAATACTAAGACTTACTTGTTCATACTAATCCTGTAGCAGCTTATCAATTACAGTTTAGATTTTCCTACTCTGGCATTGGTTACTGCAGAGGTTTCTACTTGTGGGTTTCTGCTCGAGTGAGTTGTGATTCTCCGTATCTGTTTGTCTTTCTCTCCAGTTTTTTAAGCAGTGGTTTGCCCCACGACCTTGCTTCTCTGATAAGAAATCTTGTAGATTTTCAGTCTGTTCAATGTTTGACGTGTTATTAGGATAGAGTGGTAACTTCTAATCTTTTTAAATGATGAATTAGAAACAAAGTCTCAGATTAGAGGATTTAAATTTTCAAAAATCCTTTGAATATATGAGAAACAAAGCTTATGACACATACGTGAAATAAAACTAGGTTATTGATAGAATCTTCAACAGTGTTTTATACCAGAAGAAAATAAAGTAATATATTTAAGATATGTGAGAATAAAGGTATAACCAAAGATTGGCTTTCTATTATAAAGGGAAAAAGATAAAAACTGTTATCTTATACATATGAAAGAACAAATCTCACTGGAAAGGTGTGTGTGTGTGTGTGTGTGTGTGTGTATATATATATATATATATATATATATATATATATACAAAGTTAGCATGAGAGTTAAAAGGAAAAAGTAGTAAAAATAACATTAAAATAATTAAGGGGTAAACTAGATAAAACATGTAAAATATGACATTAAAAACAAAATACTGGGGAGATGAGTGTAATAATATTGAGCTTTACAATGGGATCAAACTTAGGTTATTATCAACTTAAAATAGACTACTATAGATATAAGTTTTAATATGTAGGCCTCATGGTAACTACAAAGCCAAAACCTATAGTAAATATGCAAAAGAGATAGGAATGTAAGCATACTAGTAAAGTCATCAAATCATAAAGGAAGAGAGCAAGAGAGGAACAGAGAGGAAATATAAAAATAGCCAGAAAACAATTAACAAAATGGCAATGAGCACATACTGATCAATGATTAATTTAAACATAAATGGACTAAATTCTCCAATCAAAAGACAGAGTGGCTGCATTGATTTAAAGAAAAAAGATCCATCTGTATCTTGCATAGAGGAGACTCACTTCACATGTAAGGACACACACAAACTGAAAGTGAAGTATTGGAAAGAGGTATTTCATGTAAATGGACACCAAAAGAAATCTGGGGTGTGTGTGTGTGTGTGTGTGTGTATATATATATATATATACACACACACACACACACACACACACACAGACATATATATATATCACACAAAATAAGCTTTAAAGGAAAGATTATAATAAGAGACAAGGGCATTACATAATGATAAAGAGGTGAAGTCAACAAGAAAGTGTAATGTTTGTGAGTATTTATACACTCAACATAGGAGCACCTAAATATATAAAGTAAATATTAACAGACCGAAAGAAAGAAATAGACAGCAATACAATAATAGTAGGGGACTTTAATAGCCCATTTGCATCAATAGATTATCCAGACAGAAAATCAATAAGGAAGCATTGGCCTTCAACAACATATTAAACCAGATGGAGTTAAACATATACAAAACATTCCATCTAAAAACAACAGAATACATATTCTTCTCAAGTGCACATGGAATATTTCAAGATAGATTGTATGTTCGGCCACAAAACAGGTCTTAATAAATTTAAGAGGTTTGAAATTATATCAGGAATCTTTTCCAACCCCAATGGTATAAAACTAGAAACTACCCAAAGAAAACTCGAAAATTTTAAATTATGTGATTAAACAACATGCTAGTGAACAACTAATGGGTCAAAGAAAAAATCAAAGGAGAAATAAAAAATACCTTGAAATAAATAAAATGGAAATATACCAAAATTTATGGGATGCAGCAAAAGAAGTTCTGAAAGGGAACTTCATAGCAATAAATGGCTACCTCTAGAAACAAGGCACTCTAAAACAGCCTAACTTTATGCCTCAAGGAAGTGGAAAAAAGAACAAAGCCAAAAGTTAGTAGAACGAAAGTAATAACAAAGATTCAAGAAAAATTAATGAAATAGAGACTAAAAAATCCGTAGACAAGTTCAGTGAAACTAAGAGCTCGTTCTTTGAATTAGGTAATCAAACCTGAAAAATCTTTATCTAGGTTCACTGTGAAATAAAACAGTGAGGACACAAATGAATAAAATCAGAAATGAAAGAGGAGATATTACAACTGATACCACAGAAACACAAAGGACTCTAAGAGGCTGTTATGAACAGTTATACTCTAACAAATTGGACAACCTAAAAAACGGATAAATTCCTAGAAACATAGAACATAACAGGACTAAATCATGATGCAGTAGAAATGCTGAAGAGACTGATTTACTAGTAAAGAGATTGAATCAGTAATTAAAACCTCACAACAAATAAAAGTTCAGGACCAGGAGGCTTCACTGGTGAATTCTCCCAGTCACTGAAAGCAGAATGAATAACAGTCCTTCTCAAACTCTTCCAAAACAGAGAAGGAACACTTCCAAATTCATTTTATGAGGCCAGCATTACCCTGATACCAAAACCAGACAAAGATGACACAAGAAAAGAAAATGACAGGCCAATATCTCTGATGAACATTGATGCAAAAAAGTCTCAATATAGTATTTGTAAACTGAGTTCAGCGATACATTATGAGTATCATATACCATAATCCAGTGAAATTTATTCCAGGGCTGTAAGATGGTTTAACATCTATAAGTCAGTCAATGTGAGATACCACATTAACAACTAAAAAGTATATGATCATCTCAATAGACACAGATAAAGCATTTGCCAAAGTTCTACATCCATTTATGATAAAACTTCAGCGAAGTGGGTATAGAGGGAATGTACTCGACATAATAAAGGCCATATATGACAAGTCCACAGATAAATTCATACTTAATGATGAAAAGCTGAAATCTTTCCCTCTAAGATCAGGAACAAGACAAGGATGCCCACTCTTGCTACTTTTATTCAACACAGTATTGAAAGTCCTAGCCAGAGTAATTAGGCAAAAAAACCAAAAAACCAAAACAAAAAACCCTAAAAACAAAAGACATCCAATTGGAATGGAAAAAGTAAAACTGTTACTATTTGCAGATGACATGATATTATATACAGAAAACCCTAAAGACACCATAAAAAAACCTCTTAGAACTAATAAGTGAATTCAGTATAGTTGCAGGATTCAAAATACACAAAAAATGGTTGCCTTTCTATACCTTGATAATGAACTATTGGATAAGTTAAGAAAACAATACCACTTATAATTACAAAACAATAAAGTATCTACGAATAAATTTAACCAGGGAGGTAAAATTATTTTAAATTATTTTAAAATTTTTAAAAATTTCAAAATACCTGTATTTTGAAAACTAGAAGACATTCATGAAAAAACCCCTATCAAGATCCCAATGACATTTTTCACAGAAATAGAACAAATAATCCTAAAATTTGTATGGAACCATAAAAGACCCTGAATAGCCAAAGCAGTCTTGAGAAAGGAAAAGAAAACTGGAGGCATCACAGTCTCTGATTTCAAACTTTATTACAAAGCTATAGAAATTAAAAGTTTGAGATTGGTGTAAAAACAGAGAAACAGATCAGTGGAACAGAATAAACGCCAAGAAATAAACCCATGCTTATGTGATCAATTAATTTATAACAAAGGGGCCAAGAATATACAACGGAAAAGGAACATTCTCTTCAACAACTAGTGCTGGAAAGATTGGGCAGCCACATACAAAAGAAGGAAACTGACCAGTATCTTATACAGTACACAGAAAGCGGATTAAAGACGTGGATGGACACAGGATCTGAAACCATAAATCTCCCAGAAGAAAACCTAGGCAGTCAGGTCCTTGACATAGGTCTTGGTAATGGTTTTTTGAGTTTGAAAGCAAAGGCAACAAATGAAAAAATAAAGAAGCGGGACTACATCAAACTAAACACTTCTGAGCCGCAAAGGAAATGCTCAGAAAAATAAAATGGCAACCTACTGAATGGTAGAAAATACTTCCAAATTATGTATCTGTTAAAGGGTTAATATCCAAAGTATACGAAGAACTCATACAACTCGACAGCAAAAAAACACAAACACTCCTATTACAAAAGAGGCAGAAGATCTGAATAGACATTTTTCCAAAGACACACAGGTGGCCAACAGGTACATGTGAAGATGCTCTGTATCATTAATCATACAGAAAATGCAAATCAAAACCACAATGAGATATCACCTCATATCTCATAGAGTGGCTATTATCAAAAAAACTGGAAATAAGTGTTGGCAAGGGAGTGAAGAAAGGGAACCGTTGTGCACTATTAGTGAAAATGTAAATTGGCGCAGCCACTATGGAAAGCAATACAGAGATTCTTCAAAAAATAAAAATAGAACTACCATATGATCCAACAATTCTATTTCTGGGTACTTATCCAAAGAAAGCAAAAATACTAACTCAAAAAGATATATGCACCCCCATGTTCATCATAGCATTATTTACAACAACCTAATGTTCATGTTCATCAGTGGATGAATGGATAAAGAAATTATGTATACCCACACATGCACACACAAACAATAGAATACTATTCAGCCATAAAAAGAATGAAATCTTGGCATTTGTGACAATATGGATCAACCCTGAGGACGTTATGCTAAGTGGAATAAGTCAGAGAAAGGCAAATACCATATGATCTCTCATATGTGGAGTCTAAAAAGTAAAATAACAAACAAGCAAACAAACCAAGCTCATAGAAGCAGAACAGATTGGTGGTTGCCAGAGGTCAGGGGTGGGAGAAATTGGTGAACTGTTTATCTCTTTGTTTTTTTTTAGTTTACATAAACAAATTAAAAAATAGATGTCAGTTACAGAACAGTAGCAAATATGCTAAGGATAGTAGAGCAGAAAGATGAAAATAACCTAGGGATTTTACTTTGTTGAGTCTTCAAATTAACCAACCCTTCAATTGCCCTATCTTCAAACTTCTTATTTGACCTAATAAAAATGTACAGTTTGCACCACAAACACACACATAACAGTCTTATGCAAAAACTCCGGAAACTTTTTTGTCATGCAACCTTCTGCAAGATTCTGCTACAAAGTGAGCTTCAAACTACCAAATTGACTAGAGAGAGATCATCATAAAAACTGATGGTGAACATTAAATATGTAGTTTCCTGTGAAACTAGGAATAAATCAGGAGTCCCAAGTACCGTGGGAGGACACATGTTCCTCATTATATAAATAATGAAAAATCATCCCTCTCAGCTCTGTTCTCCACCCCATAGCCTCAAAGCTCCAGTGTTCTGAATAGCTTCCATTTACCTCCTCTCCTTCCAATGTCTTTCTATGGACATATCTAGCTTTGTAGGCTCACCATGAGAGCCAATTGTCCTGGCTCCCCAACCTTCAAAATGAGGAAAAAAAACAAAAAAACAAAAAACCCTGAAATATAAAAGAAACAAAGCTATGCTGGCTATAGCTGCAGTCAAAATTTCTTCACTCAGGGTCCTCTCTGGTATTAGAAGGGTGAATACCAGATTAGATTACTTTAACCTTAAGTCTCCCAGATCATGTTAAAACAATTTATGGACATCTGTACTTCAAAGATGAAATCCATATATGCTATCATTTCAGCATTCACTTAGGCATCTCAGATAATGTCAGAACTCAAATACACATTCATTGTTTTACAGAAATGGGCAAGTTTTCTGCTCTCCACTTTTTATTTAGTATTAAGGAAGAATAAAAGTCCATGATTCAGTGGTTGAAGTTCACCAACTGTGCTAATTTGGCCAACCTAGAAATAAAATAGGGCATATGTGAATGTAGTTCGTATAATAGATGCGAAAACATGCCCCCTCCTTTTAATGAAGAACTCATTTTGGAATATAAGTAAAACAATATTTGATTTTATTTCATGCATTATATTTCTAATGTTCAGGTAGTTCCAGAATCAGAAGCTCAAAAAAAGGTGAACTGCCCCCTAGTAGTGTAATTTTGCTCCCCAATAAATATCTCAAGGGGGAATTTTCAGAATTTTTCTCAGTGGTCCTCATTGTATAAGCCTCCAGAAGTCCAGGGTCATCACCATTCTAATGCCTCAAGAAAAAGAAATGAACACAGGTGTGGACATACAATGCATGATCTCATCTGCTGCTTCTGGTTCAATTTGCTACAACAACATATCAGGGAATGAGCTGCCTAATCAACAAAGAAGCATTCCACCCCCCCACCCTCTGCCAGCATAAAGAAGAGAAGAAGTAACAGGCAATTAAACAAAGAAAAATTGAGTGTAAATTTATCTGGAATGATACACTGTTTTTGATAATCACAGATTTCTTTGTATTTATTTATTCACTCATTCATTTAATGAACATTTATGAGTATCAGTGATAAACCAAACACTGTGATTGGTGCTGGGATTGCAAAAGGGAATAATCTGGTATTTATTACAAAGGCAGAATGTTATCCATAGGGCAGGAGTCAAATGAAACAAAAAGAAGCAAAAAGGGCAATTTTACTGAGTTCTACTGGAAATGTTCTGATATACTCTTTGGGCTTAATGGAGTAATAATTTAATTTAGTCTTTTGGGAGCTGGACGTAGTTCACAGAGAAGGCAGTGTTAAAGCTAGACTTGAAACAACGGGGCAACCTTTAGGATTAAATTTTGCTAAACACAACAAAAGAGCTATAAATCACAGTAAACTCCATAAAAGCTTTTCTCTTTTTTGTAAAATAATAAAAATAACAATAATAGAAGACACACCAATATTTGGCTTGCTCTGAGCCAAGCATTATTCTAGCACTAACATATATTAACTTATTTAATGCTCAAGCCAACCCTTTGCAATGGATGATACAATTAGGCCCATTTTATTTATTTATTCCACCCCCAATCTCTTTATTTATAAAATTTTTATTGGAGTATAGTTGATTGACAGTGTTGTTTTAGTTTCTGTTGTATAGCAAAGTGAATCAGTTATACATATACATATATCCACTCATTTTTAGATTCTTTTTCCATATAGGTCGTTACAGAGTACTGAGTAGAGTTCCCTGTGCTGTACGGTAGGTCCTTATTAGTTATCTATTTTATATATAATAGTGTGTATATGTCAATCCCAATCTCCCAGTTTATCCCCCTCTTTCCTCCTTGGTAACCATAAGTTTGTTTTCTACATCTGTGACTCTATTTCTGTTTTGTAAATAAGTTCATTTGCACCATTTTTTTTGGATTCCACATATAAGCAATATCATATAATATTTGTCTTTCTTTGTCTGACTTCAGTCAGTGTGACAATCTCTAGACCCATTTTTAAATATGAAGAAATTGAGACCCAGAGAAGACAAGTAATTTACCAAAGGTCGCACAGTTAGTAAATAGTAGATCTGGAATTTGAACCCTGGCAATCTGTTTCCAGAGTCAGGAGTTGGTCCTCACTTTTCTTGTGCATTATGTGATGTTGAGGCAGTGAGAGAGACAAAAGCATGGTATTTTTATTGAAGCCTTATAAATTCTACTGCAACATGTGGACACACTCAGAAATGTGTGATTGAGATAATCTCTCAAAGAAACAAAAGGCCACATTTCCTGAATGTGAAAAGCACAGTAAGATAGAAGTCCTGGCTTGTGTATGTCCTTGTATAATAGTATCAAAGGGAAAGCAAGATGCTTTATAACATGAACATAGTGAGTGTGTCATGAAATATGTACCTCCCTCTCATGCTGTTTAGCTAGGAAATAAAGAGATGATTTCTAGTCTTATAAAATTGCAAAATTTGTCAGAAGTTTTAGAAGTTTGTATACTAAATTTAACAAGTAAACTGAAGGAAGGAAGGAAAGAATGAATGAAAGGGAATTGCCTCCTTCAAAATCTCCCAAGTTTAGAAAACAATTGGTATATCTGTAGAGGAACTTGGAGGTGGAGGTGCAAATCTGCATATTTTAGCAACAACAAAAATCTGCCCCATCAGGAGGTAGTTCAGGATGGGGCTGACTGGGGCAGCTGGTGTTCATTTGGCAGATAAGAGTTCTGAGTATCAGTCATGTATTTGATGGAGAGAGACTCTAAATTATGCAAACAAACAAACAAATAGGTTAAAAGCCTGACTTCTCAAATGAGACTCCAGAAAACTAAGTTTCTTTCAAAGTACACTCTTAATCATGAGAGCCATTCATTATCTAGAGAGGTAGAGCTCAGCTCATCTAATTGTTCCCACCCACCCATCCCAAATTTAAGTTAATTTCCCATCTAGTGTTAATTTTATTAACTTCACGCAAATGCACACGAGACTATGTCACTTCTTCATTAAGTGGGTTTTAATAGTACTTCATGTCTAGCAGGAAATGGGAGGCTCTATATTTACATGCAAATACCATTTAAATAACTCAAAAGGAGAATATCAATACCCAGAAATAGTGTCTTTGCCAAAGTTAAAACTCATCATGGTATTTTGTACATTTTATACGTCCTTCTGCAAAACCCCTGTAAATCTAAGCAAAATGTTTTCTTCAGTGGAAGACATAGCTGACGTTCAACTGCTGAGGCATCAAGGGGTAGAGACACAGGAAAATCCTGCTCACCTGTTCATACTCTGGAGATTCACGTGGAGATTGTGATTCTGTGTAAATTTGTTTCAGCCTAACCCTTTGAGATGGGCAAAGATGGCATACCTGCTATTTTCTTAGTCTTATTCTTGAGAATAAGAATTCTCATGAGAATTGGAGGTAGTCATTGGTGTGCAGCAAGTCAGAATATTGAGATGAAGATATAAAGAATGATGGTTTGCAGCTCACCTGGTTCAACTCATTTAACAGGTGAGAAAACTGAGGTCCAGAGAAAGTGACTTACAG
Source organism: Leucopleurus acutus (assembly GCF_964270905.1). Taxonomy (NCBI): domain Eukaryota; kingdom Metazoa; phylum Chordata; class Mammalia; order Artiodactyla; family Delphinidae; genus Leucopleurus; species Leucopleurus acutus. The sequence goes on from NC_139156.1 coordinate 51,375,340, forward strand.
GTTGTAGGCTTACATGGAAAAACAAGTTCCTTTGATTGTTTATGATGGGGTAGATGTATATTTATTAACACAAAAATAATTTCCACAAAGATTTAAGTGGTATGGGATTATAATTCCGGAAAGGTATATACCAAACTCTTTTTCTGAGGCTTTTTCTCTTCTCAACTTGGTTTTCAGGTAAATATTTTATAGTTTATGGTTCAATTTTGCTTATCATTATTTTCTGGTTAAATATGCAAATATAGCAAATAACAAATCGGTATTACTTGCGTAATGGAGGTAGGCAAAACATATTTGGATATTGGTATTCTTTCTCACCCATAATATTAGCAAAGTTTAGAATCAATTTAGACTGGCCAACCGATGAGGCCACAGTGTGAATTTTGGAAAAGCAATCTGCATGGCGGATGTTTAATAAGGCTTTTGCTAAGAGCTGGAATATCCCACAGGGAGGAGAGAAAGCACTAGTGTTTTGTTACTCAATGTGTGGTCCATGGAATACCAGGATAGGCATTACCCAAGAGCTTGACAGAAATGTGGAATTTCTGAACTCATCCTTACCAATCACATTCTGCATTTTAACAAGGTCTCTGTGTGTTACATAAACACAGTAGAGCTTGAGAACCACTATTCTAAACTAGAACATAAACACTATTTGCATCAAATCGCTGATTGAGTTTGAGGAGGCATATGGAGGAAAGAAACGATAAAAAAAAAAAAAGAGGGTGTAACAAATAGAACTGGGGAAATATAAATACAGTCATAGAAGACTTGTGCTATATTTCTAACCTAGCCTAGATTATATAACTTCTTTGACAATTTCCTTATTTGTGAAGAGGTTAACAGTTTCTATAAAGGCATACCTTGTTTTATAGCACTTAGCTTTATTGCACTTTGCAGATATTACATTATTTACAAATCGAAGGTTTGCAGCAACCCTGAGTTGAGCCAGTCTATCAGCTCCATTTTTCCAGCATCGTCTGCTCGCTTCATGTCTCTGTGTCACATTTTGGTAATTCTCGCAATATTTCAAGCTCTTTCATTATTATTACATTTGTTATGGTGATCTGTGATCAGTGATTTGTTGAGGTTACTATTTTAAAAAGATTTCGACTCATTGAAGGCTCAGATGATGGTTAGTATTTTAGCAATAAAGTACTTTTAAATTAAGGTATGTGTATTGAGTTTTAGACATAATGCTATTGCATACTTAATAGAGTACAGTTTAGTGTAAACATAACTTTTATATGCACTGGGAAACCAAAACATTTGTGTGACTCTCTTTATTGCGATATTCCCTTTATTGCCATAGTTTGGAACTGAACCCAAAATATCTCCGAGGTATGCCGGTATCTTACGAATAATTTGAGCATTAAATGTTGAACCTGCAGAAACATACATGATGTGTAGGAGATAAGGTTTATTAACGCCATTTTCTTTTTCCTTACTGTGCAAGTGTAGGGACATATTTGGTGGCTTTATACTCCTAAAGAAAAGAGAAGATATTAAAATACAACTAAAAAGACATGTTGCTTCAGGCTACAATTCTTATTTTCAAATTTTATTAAGTGTTTCAAGTACCGAGTCTAGTACAAAGTCTTGCAGAACTAAGCTTTGGCAAGAAGGGCTTGGACACTTTCCCTTCCTAAAAAGGGAGGTAGTGATGGGTTTTAATTGCAACACAGAGCTTTTGATATCAAAATAATTTTCAGTGATAGTGTTGGTCTTAGCAGAGAGCACAGAATTTATGGGATTAAAGCCCTGTGGGTACATGCACATACTCTTATAGCTTTTTATGCAAATTGAAATTCCTCCTTCATTTTCCATTTTGAGAATCAAAGATTAAGGATAATAAAGCTTTTTAACTTAGCTAAATTAGTTAGATGCATTTTATTACATCAATCCATACTTTATCATAGGCCATACTTGGCAAATTCTCTCCACTTTAATTATTCAGAAGATAATAATTCAATGATGGAGATACGGTTCTAAATTAAAATTACAGAATTTTAATAAAGTTTTGAGCCAGTATCATACCTGTAACCATTGATGTACTTATTAAGCCCATGTGGTTAAGCTAGCATGAATACTGAGAATTTTATATTTATTTAATAAAAGTATTTTGTATGTTTACCAATAAAGGCAAGTGTCTTGGAATAAAACACTTGTTACAGAAAAAAAATAGCAATGTATTTCATTTTGAATGAACACAGTGTCTCCAAAATTTAGATCATTTAATTAAAACAACAATAGTGTCATAATAACTATAATGAAAACATAGAACCAATCATTAAAATGATAAATCTTGACAGAAATAATTTGATATAATATTAATGTATAAATCCATCTCCAAAAGAATAGATATTTGTACTGATGTTACCAGAGGGACATAGCTGGATAAGAAGTATGAGACCTTTGATATATTTTTACTCTTACAGAATAATACAATTTTTTAAATGTTTTTTTCATCTCTTCTTTTCTATATTTAAATAGCTAATACAGTCACATAGCTCAAAATTCAAAATATACAAATGTGTACAGTGAAAGTTCTTGCTCCTACCCTGGAATTACCCTCACAGATTTCCTTTCCCTAAAAGAAGTGATAAAAACAGTAGTTGTTGAACTGTTCCTGAACCTTTTAAGTCAGTTGCCTCAGTTAACCTGCAACACAACCCTTTAGTTGGCAAATTTATTCCCCATTTCACAGATGAGGAAACTGAGGCTCTGCACCAAATACAGTCTACCTTGGTATCGGCCTGGAATTTGTTCCAGGATGCTGCACGGATACCAAAATCCATAGATGCTTCAGTTCCTTATACAAAATGGTGTAGTACTGTCAGCTCTCCATATCTGTGGATTCCACATCCAAGGATAGGGAGGGTTGACTACAATTTACTCAAGTATTTAAGACTAGTAGTGACAGTGTTGGAGCTGGAACTCAGAAAATCTGGGTACTTAGGTTCTTAACTACGTACCTCTCATAACTCTTAACATACCATCAAACCAAACAATGTTTCTTATGTTTTCTTTCAAAGAAATATATATATAGGAGTAATTACAAATAGTAAAATTTTATGAATCTTGCCTTTTCCATGTAACTATATATATTTTAGACATTATCCAATATTATTGTTGAAGTACTTCCTTTTATTTTTTAAAGTACTCAATAGAAAAATTTTTTTAAAATTCTGTTTTATTGTTTGAAGTAACTAGTCCTGTATGGATGGAAATTATGTGGTCTATAGTCTTTTCCTATCATAAATGATATTGCAATGATTATCCTGTACACTTTATACCATTTTGCACACAAGTGAGTGTAACTGGAGGATAATATCCCATATGTAGAAAGGCTAAGGCAAAAGGTATGTGAATTTAAAATTTTGATTTGCATTGCAACGCATAGAGATTTGCATTGCAATGCATAGAGATTGTACCAGTTTTTACCCTGAATGTGATATATTAAGATTTCTGTTTTCTTATACACTGACCAACACTGTGTTATAAAACTATTTGTTCCTGACCAGTGTTATAATAAAAAATATACATTTTGTGGCATTTTAATTATTAAAATTCAGCTTTTCATTTTGAGAAGATTTCAGATGTACAAAAATGTTGCAAAAAATTACTAAAAATCCGCTATACACAATCAACAGTCCTCAAATATTAACATCTTAAATAAACATAGTACGTTTACCAAAACCAGGAAATTAACTTTGATACAAAACTAATTTACATACCTTATCAAAATTCCACCGCATACACTACTAATGTCTTTATACTGATCTAAGATTAAATTCAGAATCATACACTGTACCTAGTTGCCTTTGATACCTTAGTCTCTTAATCTGGAATAATTTCTATATCTTTTTTCCCCCTCTTTTATCACCTTGACATTTTTTAAGATCACTGACCAGTTATTTTGTATGATTTTGGCTTGCCTGATGTCTCTTTGTGACTAAATTCTGGGGTAAGAATACCTTAGAAGCAATGAGGTATCTTTCATTGTATCACAAGGAACATGAGTGGATTTGGTTCCTCTACTTATGATCTCAAATTTGATCACCTGCTTCAGACAGTACCTGGCAGGGTTTCTACTGTATGGTCATTTTACCTTTGTAATTATTGGGTATCTTCTGGGAGATACCTTGAGACTATGTAGATGTTTTAAAATCACATATTCATCCACTAATTTTGGAATCTATAAGTGAAGATAAATGATGATTTTCTATTTCTAACATTCATTCTACATTGAGTAGATAGAAATCTACTCTAAGGAAGAGTTTTCCTTCCCCTCCTGTCTGCTTATTTATTGCTTATTGATTGATTGATTCACTTGTTCGTATCAGTTTAGACCCATGGAATCTTCTATGATTAGCAGCTCATTATTTTCTTTACTTTTCTGCTCAAATAGTCCTACATTTGGCTTTACTGAGCTTCATCACGCTAGTCCCTGTGGCCTATTAACATAGCCCCATTGTTTTGGAGTCTTTGCTTTGCTTTTCTTATATTAAGAAAAGGAGATTAAGTCACCTAAATTTTACTTTCACTGAAACTTTTAAACTTTTGTCCATTTTTCCATTTAGGTGTTCATTTTTCTTATTAATAGAAATTATTTTTATAAGTAGGCAAGTAATTCTTTGTAATATTTGTTTTATAGTTGATCATTCATGATTTAATTTTCTTATGTTTTACATTCATAAATTTGTTATTAATGTAATAAAATTTATCAAGTTTTTAAGCCTTCTGGGTTTTGTTGCCATAATTGGACTAGCCTTTCCTACTCTTAAAACATTTTTCCCTGTTCAGCGTACTTTGCCTTTAAGTACATTTACTGCTGGTTTTTTAAATGTTTATATCTTTGATCTATTTGAAATTTATCTTACTATAAGATGTTCTATATAAATCTTTTTTCTCCAGATGATTACTTTGAACTAAAAAAATGCACATTTATTGTTTAATTCATCATTTCGACATTTATTTAAAATTCTACCTATATCTAATAATAACATTATGTATTTGGTTTTATTTCTTCCGTTAATTTGTGTCTGTTGTTGACTTTGTAGCATATTCTTTTATTTGTCTAGTTTTACAGTGCATTTTAGTATGCTAATTAAGTACCCTTTTTACTTTTTCATATTTTTTCTGCTTATTTTCTTTATGTTTTCATATGAAATTTAGCTTATACTTGTTCAGATTAAAAAATCAATTATTATTTCTGGAGTCACATTAAGTTAGGAAGAATTGACATTTATACAAATACAAGTCTTATTATCCCAGATCACAGTAGTTAACTTTCTGTATGTTCAAGTCTTCCTTGAGTCTTTTAAGAATGTTTTAAAGTATTCTTCAAATCCAGAGAGTGCATTAAGTTTATTAAGAAGTAGTTTATCACTGTTTAAATTATTTCACATGGGATGTATTTCCAATTTATGTTTTGTTGTTGTTTGTAAAAGGAAAGCTATTAATTTCTTTTTTTGAATTTTATTTTATTTTTTTATACAGCAGGTTCATATTAGTTATCCATTTTATACATATTAGTGTATATATGTCAATCCCAATCTCCCAACTCATCACACCACTACCACCATCCCCACCCACCCCTTTCCCCCTTGGTTTGTTCTCTACATCTGTGTCTCTATTTCTGCTGTGCAAACTGGTTCATCTGTACCATTTTTCTAGGTTCTACATATATGCGTTAATATACGATATTTATTTTTCTCTTTCTGGCTCACTTCACCCTGTATGACAGTATCTAGATCCATCCACGTCTCTACAAATGACTCAACTTCGTTCCTTTTTATGGCTGAGTAATATTCCATTGTATATATGTATATATATATATATATATATATATATATATATATATATACCACATCTTCTTTATTCATTTATCTGTCTATGGGCATTTAGGTTGCTTCCATGACCTGGCTATTGTAAATAGTGCTGCAGTGAACATTGGGGTGCATGTGTCTTTTTGAATTATGGTTTTCTCTGGGTATATGCCCAGTAGTGGGATTGCTGGGTCATATGGTAATTCTACTTTTAGTTTTTTAAGGAACCTCCATACTGTTCTCCATAGTGGCTGTATCAATTTACATTCCCACCAACAGTGCAAGAGGGTTCCCTTTTCTCCATACCCTCTCCAGCATTTGTTGTTTGTGGAAAGCTGTCGATTTCTACATGTGGATTTTGTATTTAGAAATCTATCTGAATTTCTTCATCATAACAGCTTTTATCTGTTGAATCATAGATCTTCCAAATATACATTCACATCAGTGGCAAATAGTGAAAATTATTATTTTCTTTCTCATTTTCATATGTCTAATTTCCTTTGTGTGTCTATCTACAATGGCCTATACTTTCAAAATGGTATCAGAACCATGGTAATAGTGGCCATCCTTGTCTTAGAATTCTGATGACAATGCTTCTGATGTTTCCTTGGTAAGAAAAAAATAAATGAGTATGGAGAAGAGATAGCTGTATTTCATCATGTTTAAAGAGCCTCTATGTATCCTTATTTTATTGTTTTTTACTCAAAAAGGTGTACTAAATTTTATCAAAGGCCTTTCAACATCTATGGAAATGATCTATATCTTTTTCCTATAGTCCATCAATATGAAAAAATGAATAGGTTTCTTAATAATGAAACATACTTGCTGTGGTGGAATAAATTTCACTTGGTTATGCCATAGTTTTGTTGTTTTAATGTGTGGCTAAACTGTGTTTGATAATACTTAGCATTTTCATCAGTAATCATAAAAATGGTTTGGTTTTTTACAAATTCTTTGTTGGATTTTTATGTCATTGCAAGAGTAGCTTCATAAAAAGAGACTTACTTGGTTTCTTTCTTTATGTTATTGAACATTTTCAATAGCTTTGTAATTTTCTAATCTGTAAAAGTTTTGTTAACATTTCCCTGAGAAAATGTCTGAGTTTGGTGATTTCTGACAGAGGGGTTAGCATTTTCACAACTGTATTTTTTGCATAGTGAGTGGTCTATAGATTGAGTTGACTTAATTTAGTGAAAATTTAAAAAAATATATTCCTTTTTCCCTGCATTTTCAATTGCTTCTGCAGAGTTGAACAACATAGTCTCTTGCCAATCTTTTAATTTCCTCCAAATATCGTGATTTATCCCTCATCATTTATTATTTTATGAATTTGTGATTCCTACTTCTGCATTAGCTAGTTTATTGGTTTGCTCAAAGATTTGGTGTTTGGTATATTTATTCTGCCATTTTTCTTATTTCTAGTTAATTACATTATGCTTTTTATGTTAAATCCATCCTTCTGCCTTCCCTTGGTTGTTTGTTTTGTTTTTCTATCTTCAATTAAAACTTCATGCCTTGATTTCATAGCTTCTGATATGAATGACTTTCATGATTGATATTTTTAGGTATTCTACAATTTGGGTTTGGATTTTTTCTTAAATTGTTTCAGAAAAACTTCTTTTTGTAATTTCCAGGTTTTAGGGACTTTTTGGAATATATTGTTTTAACGTTACATTCTTGTTTCAGTTCTGTGTGATCAGAGGACTATCTTATTTCTACTTTGATATATAGAGGCTTTATTTGTGGCTTTTTATTTGGTTAAATTTATGAATACTCCATATATATTTCATAAAAAGGTGCAGTCACAGTTTTCAAGAAACAAAGTTTTAATGTTTATACTATTTTAAGGTTTTAAATAAAATTTAGATTCATTTTGTTAAATTCCAAAAATATGCATTGTGATTTTTTTTTAGAGATTACATGACAGATAATTGCAAGATTGATTGGTGGATTATTTTTTTTACAAAGTTTAAATTTTAAATTCAGGAATATTACCTAGTCCTCTTTAAACAGAATTTGTTTTACATTTCTTAGTGAAAGCTTCTTTAGTTTGGTTTAAGTGTTTTCATATATTCCCTGTTTATTTTCTTTTAAATATTAGCTATTAATTATATATAATATATATTAGATTATCTCAGTTTCATAAAAAATTTAAATCAAAAAGTAAAATGACAAAGTATAAATATAACATGATATTGTAACTTTTTGTCACTTTTCATGAACACACACAGACACACAATTACGTATATATAATTATTTTAATTTGTTACATAGAATTCCTTTATATAATTTTACAATTAATTTTTTAAAGTGCTCCCCCATTGATTGCCATTTAGGTTATTTCCAACATTTTGCTATTATAAACATTGTATCCCCACAGAAATGGTTATGTGTGTGAATATGTAAATGTATATACATACACACACTCACACATATACCTAGAAAATGCCAGTTCAATTCCAAGGACTCATTTCTATAAGAAAAAAATGCTTTTTCTCAGAATGCACATTTAAAATTGATAGGATTAAGAACATGGATTCTTATTGCCACATTGCCCCCAAGAAACATTTTATTTTGAAGAAATGTACAAAACAGATCTGCTTATAATAGTCCTGTTTCTTTTCCATCCCTCAATCTGGTTGGAATGAAGATGGGTGAGGGAATCGAGTTTAGAACAGTGATAAAGATCGTGTCTCTATGTGGCACTATCTGTGGCACAATTTTCCACTTTAAGGTAGCTATTTCTGTGAAGCTATAGCAAAACACTCGCATCAAGAGTGTTTCTTCGGAATGTCTCCAGCAATGAAAAAGCCCTGTAAAAATGACCGCATCAATTCAGCTACATCAAGATGTCCTAGTTTGTCAATATAGTCACTGTTATTGGTGCTAGCATTATTATTATGGATTTTCTTTTCTCTGTGATGTACTGTGATTTGCATTTTTTTTGGTTTTCGTCATGTATTATTATCATAACTAGAAAAATACTGCAATAAAAATGCAAGATTGTAAAGACAGAGTTTAGAGACAGAGATGAGTAGCCACTGGTCAACTCGGACCTCTACAGCCCCTGTCACCCACCAGGACTCTGAAGGATTATCTGCTTAAGTGAATTGTAGTCAAATCTGGCTCTACTCACCTAAATAGCTTTATGGTATAGAGCTGCTGTTTGAGGGGTTGTAGAGACTTCAGATTGGCTAAGCTGGCACACAGGATAGTATCTGTTACTCCAATTACCGACCTCTGTAAACAATTGAAATATAATCTTTACAATTTGGTCTAATCTATGCTTCCAAAACTCACTGCCTCTCCCACAGAAATTCCCAGCAAGTTCTCAAACTGGACAGGTGGCCATTGCTTAGACCCAAGGAGAGGGTCACAGGTCTGCTTCTCTTATAATTGCACAGTCATGCTCCCCAGAGAGCTCCTAGGAGGAAGAGTTTGAGAAACGGATGTAAGCAACACACGTGAAATTTCACTGAGTGGACTACATTGAAGGTAACATGAAATTTCAAGACAATTTTCAGGAATTCTTCAGTGAGAGTCAGAGAGTGTCTTAGGTACCTTGCAGAGTTTATCATTTACATCTTGGACAGTGACCCCTCTGTCTTATATTTATATCCAGCATTTAGGATGTGTCTCGTGGACATGCATGTTACTGTCAGACACAGGTGCCAAAATAATCTGGGCAAACAGTGAAAGTGAAGCAGAGTGATGTGTTGGTTCTGAGTTGTCCCTGTTAGAAAAAGAAAGACTTCTTTTGCCCTAGGATATCATAATTTCATAACCCCTGTGACTGTTGCAGTTACTAAGACCCACACATGAAGAGGGAAGAGGATAGGGACTCACACAGAAGGGAGGATTTAGCTTTGATACAGGATATTTGGGTTCATCTTGATTCCAGACCCCAGCACAAGCCTTTGTGATCTTCTAGGGAAGATGAGATTTAGATGGCCTCTTATAAGTTGACTGGAATCCATCTTTACAGACTTACCTCTCATCAGGACCCCAATTCCTGCCTTCCCTCTGTTGAAAACAATGACTCAATTAACATCTTCCTGAGCATGGCAGCTTTCAGCTTTTCTTTTGTCTCTGAATTTATGCAGACACTGTTCCCTACACAAAATGCCTTTCCTCACCTTGTTCTTCTTGAAATACCTACCCATTGTGAACATACGGCATGACAGCTCTGGTTGCCTAGAACCAGAACCTGAGGAAGGGGTTGGTTGTACGTCATTTATCAAAGGGGAATGTTTTAGGGAAAATCTGGAAGAGGGTGAGGAAAGTGGTGGAGTGAAGGGGAAAGATTTGAGCAATGATATGGTCATGGGTAATCTAGGATGTCCTGATGCCCAAGGACCTCTAGATCCATGTCTCCACCTGAGGCAAGGGCTTTGGTGTGTTTTATTCTCAGAGCAGTGAACCTTTAGCTGTGGGATGCCTCCTGGGAAAGACAGGGCCTATAGACTGAGGGAAATGCTCCTGAGAAAGTGGAAAGTTGTGAGTTCTTAGCAACAAATATTTATAGCAGCTGTCAGGTGGGTGCACCAGCCTGGTCAACAGGCTCTGGTGAGGATACCAGCAGTGTCTTCCATGCTTGCTCTGAGCTATCATGTGTATGGGGATTTGACAAGCAGATACCCCAAAAATGTTAATGCAGAAAAATTAAAGGATCAGAAATCAATTCTGGAAGCCATTTAGTTTTCTTTTTGTTGTTCTTTAAAGATTTTCAAATACAACAACTTGGCCGTCTCTAGAAAGTACTTAGGTATTCACAGATGAGCATTTTTTAGTTGTGTTTTAGAAAAATACATATTTTCTCAATATCCTCCAGCTAAATGGAATTCTGCTTTTTATAGTGCTTTAGACATATTGCATTTTGTTTACTAACTAAAAATAATCTATTTACAGCATTTTTCAAGAAATGAGTAGTTTTTTTCACTAGATATCCCAAAGCACTTACTGATAAAATTGAACCAAGATTGAATAGGACAAAAGTAATTCCAATTTCACTAGATGGTATGCCTTTTTAAAGACAGACCTAAGACACTAAGCTAAGAGGAGATGAATCATCTTCCTGAGACAGCTATTGGTTGATGAAAACAAAATTCATATGGATTTCCCAGGAACCTGTCCTGGGGTTTCATAATCACATTAACTGCTGAGACATTTAGAGAAATAGCCAAATATCTACACGTTCTTCCCACATCTTCAAGAAAATCTTTACTAGCTTGGTGAATACTCTTTGGGGTAATAAAAGAACAATATCCTAAAGCAAAGAAAGATCTTAACTGTGTCACTGTCCCCAAAGGACAAAGCTCACATGCTCAGTGCAAACACAACTTGGATCCTATAGATAAAGAGAACAGTATCAGAATCAGGAAATAGGATTCTTATCATATTATTCATTAAAATTATTGACCTCTGAACATAATTTCCAAATAGAACCATTCTCTACTGTGCCCTTTTCACCAATCTAATAATTAATTGACGCTAGGTACAGTGGTTTTTTCATTAGATGTACATGCACAGTTTTCTGTTGGCAGAGAACTCTAATAGCCACTTGCAGAGAAAAATAGAGTAATAACATCTACTTTAAGTAAGTTTTCTTACCTTTTAGGTATGAAACAGCTTCACGGGATGACTCTGAGTTCCCCCTACCTTCCACTAAACAAATGCAAGTTAACGTTTTTGTCATCACCGTGACCTGAGTTCCTCCCAAAATCTGAGAGATGCCCTGGGGCCTAATAGAGAATCAACACTTTGGAGAATTTCCTCTTTTTGGTGGTTACCAGTCCTCACTGGAAACTCTCAAGGTAGAGATCGTTCCAATCTATGTCACTTCAGCACTGCTGCCTGGGCCCTTTGTGAACCATATTTGAGTCATAGGATTCTTTGGGGCTGCCAGGTCTCCCTGTGCCCCAGCTCCACCTCTCCTTGACCATTGTGTATTCACTGCCTCTAAAATCTTGCCATCTTATCAAAGAGCTGCCACCAGGGAGCCTGTGTGTCTTTCCCTCCAGTCTGATGCCCTCAGTGGCACTCTCCTCTCCTTATTGCAGCAAAGAGCCATTTGTTCCTCGTCTCTCTCAGAAGGACTATCTTTTCCATAAATATCAATCTCTTCAATGAGTGTAGGCTTTTACAAAAGTAGCAATGTGTATTGACTTCAAAGTGCTCTTCCTCTTCCACCCTGAATAAAAGGGTGCAGTAAGAATAATTTAAAAATAAAAACCTGCTTTAAAAATGTGAATTATAGGGCGTGAGTGGGGAATGGGGTAGCGGTAGATTGGGAAGGGAAAATACAGAGGAAAGACACAAATATATCCTTCACATATCCTCTAACCTCAACTGAAAAAATACAATAGGCAACATTTTAAAATTATGAGTTATCCAGTGAAGGGAGGAAAAAGTGTAATACTAATTTGGTTTCATATCCGTCCATTTTTTCTTTCCATTGGTGGTATGACTATACATTGAGCAAACCCAAAATGGAGAGCAAGTTGGCAAGTGTTTATCTGTCTAAACTGCAAATGCTCTTGCTCTTTTACCCAGTAATTCTACTCCAGCAAATTTATTTTGCATTTTAAACTAATGCTAAGAGAGAGGTATCTACAAGTATATGCACTGCAGCATCTTTTTAAATAACAGAAGCTAGACATAGCATCAACCAGATTAATGGATATGGTCCATCCATCTAATGTAAAACGTCATAGCCACAGAAAAGGAGAAAGCTCTTTATATACTAATATGGAGTGCTAACAAGACCTTAAACAACATTTTTAAAAGCTTGGGCTTTGAAGCTGGATATTAAACAAGGAAAATATCTCTCTGCACATCATTTTTCTTATTTGAAAAAATGAAGATAACAATATTGCTCCCCTTGTGGGATTATTATGAGGGTTATATGAATAAATACTCGAAAAGGGCTTAGAATAGGACCTGACACACAGATTCGTGCTATGTAGTGTTAGCTGTTTTCATTCCTGAGACAAATTAAATGGGGAAAAAAACATCAAAACAGTGTGAATAGTATGTGTCTATTTCTATAGAAGTGGGAAATACAACTGCACATTTTTACTTATGTTTACATATAATGCATTTGGAAAGTTATGCAAAAAAACATTAACCCTGCTTGTTTATGGGAAGAATTGGACTGTGTGTAAGAGGAAAAAAAAATTTTCAATGTATGCCCTTTTATGTGGTTAAAATTAGGAATAATAATTTATTATCTATTTAAACTAAATAAATTGATAAAAACAAGACCTTCCATGCAGCAAAATTACAAAAAGGATTTTATGTGGTTAAAATTAGGAATAATAATTTATTATCTATTTAAACTAAATAAATTGATAAAAACAAGACCTTCCATGCAGCAAAATTACAAAAAGGAATTTACTATTTATGCTTCTAGTTTTTTGCCACTTTGCTTTTGTATTTCTTAGGAATTTACTTCTAAGTTTGATACTTATTAGAGAATCTATCAAGTACTTAATATTATCAAATCACTCTAGTCCTGTATTGTGTTGATTTTATATCCTGAAACCTTATCGAATTGTTGATTAGTTCCAACAGTTTTTTGGTCCTCACTGTGGAGTTGACATTTAATAAATTATGACTAAATAAGTGAAAGAAGGAATACATGAAGAAAATCATCTATCGACTTTTGACCAAATCCCTTCCCTTTTAAACCTTTAAACCTTTCACTGGCTCCCCATCAGCTTTACAGTAGAGTTTACATGATACGCAAAGCTCTACCCATCTCTGTCTCCTGTCACTCTACTTGTTTCCCACTCTGTGCCCCGGAAACACTGAGCTTCCTGTAGCTCCTTACAAAAACCTGGCTGGTCTCTTGCATTATAATTTTTTCAGTTGTCAATGACAATGATGAAATAGATTGTGTGTATATTTTCATAGGCAGGGATAGGGATGTAGAATTAAGGGTACTTGCTTATTTTTAATTAAACACAGGATGAAGTAACAAAATGAAGCATAATTCTCTCAAGAATACCTCCAAACTCCAGTCTCCCAGCTGGGTTAGATGTCCCAGCTTGTGGCTCATTATCTTATCTTACTGCATTATAATCATGCCAGGCTGAACAGTTTGAGAGCATGGGCTCTCCCACACCCCATGCAGGTTATAGAGTAGACCTTCAAATAGGAGTGGAGAAATAAATGAAACTCAAATGACTAAAAGATCTTAAATACAACAATGATCTGAAGAATATTAGCACATCTCCCTACTAATGAAATACCTGTTCCCTTTTGTGTATTTTCTATTTAATGTCCCAAACCAATAAAACAAAAGGAGTTATCTTTATATTGTGATTTTTCTTACCATCAAGTCTCTCTTATCTATTGATTGCTCACAAATAAGCTATGATATTTATAATGGGAAAGCGTCTTCCTACTTGATCATCGTGTAGAATGAAAATGGTGTGCATCTTGAATAAAAGGGGAATATTCTGTATTATAGTCTAAGTAATAAAGCCTTAAGGAGAAATAACCATTATAAATCATAGGAACAGGGAGTTCCCTGGTGGCGCAGTGGTTAAGAATCCGCCTGCTAATGCAGGGGACACGGGTTCGATTCCTGGTCCGGGACGATCCCATGTGCCGCGGAGCAGCTAAACCCTTGCGCCACAACTACTGAGCCTGTGCTCTAGAGCCCGCGAGCCTAGAGCCCCTAAGAGAAGCCCGCCCACCACAACAAAGAGTAGCGCCCACTCACCACAACTAGAGAAAGCCTGCGCGCAGCAGCAAAGACCCCAAACGCAGCCAAAAATAAAATAAATAAATAAATCAGGAAGATGCTCAAATTTATTAGTAGTTAGAAAATTTGAAATGTAAATATAATGAGATGTTATTTTAGTCTTAATAGTTGGATAAAAATTACAATACTAGATACTGGCAAATGTTGGCAAGGATGTGGGCATGTAAGAACCTTCATGCATTTTTGGTGGTCATGAAGTCTAGTGTAGCCAATCAGCTTAAATCCTTTATGCAAAGTAAATAGCATATGTTCACTGTAAACATGCAGTTCTGCTCCTGGATATATAGTTTTCTGTGTATCCTGTAGACAAGGGTCTGTTAGTGAACATGAATAAGTATGTTCAGTGTTCCTTTGTCTTTGATGGCAGAAACTGGGGGTCATCTAGGAGTCCTTGTGGAGGATGTGCATGACCAACGGTAAGGTTTGGATAATACCTATCTTCCAAGAGATTTTGTGAGCATTAAATGAGTCAATGCATGAAAAGCACTTAGCTAAATGCCTGCGATAGTAAATGCTCTCTAATACTAGTTATTACTCATTTTTATAATACAAATTAGTGATACATGCAAATCACCATTTGACATAAATGCATACCTATGAGAAATATACATCAAACCCCTCAGAGTTGTTGCTGTGGAATGAGAGTGGGAAATAGGGACTAAAAATGGTTAAAGGGGGCACCAGGGGCAGTGGTTGAGAATCTGCCTGCTAATGCAGGGGACACGGGTTCGAGCCCTGGTCTGGGAAGATCTCACATGCCACGGAGCAACTAGGCCCGTGTGCCACAACTACTGAGCCTGTGCGTCTGGAGCCTGTGCTCCGCAACAAGAGATGCCGCAATAGTGAGAGGCCCGTGCACCGCGATGAAGAGTGGCCCCCTCTTGCCACAACTAGAGAAAGCCCTCGCACAGAAACGAAGACCCAACACAGCCAAAAGTAAAATTAAATAAATAAATAAATAAAAGAAATGCATTTTAAAAAGGATAAAGGCACAGCTATCGCAAGAGGAGGTCATGTGTCAGGAACTGAGGAATACGAATAAACTTTCTGCACCGGAGTTCCAAAAAGCAGGTAAAAGATGAAACAAAGGGTTTGCTTCTTGGGAGCATGTATGTTAAAGGTGATTTCAGCTGCAAGTGAGATAATGTCCAGTTGAAAGTGGCTTAATCATAGGTGTTATTATCTCTCAAAATAGACATTTGGAGGTAGGTAGTCCCAGACTCGGTTCAGTTCTAAGCGATACTATTCTTCTGCCTCCAGTCTTTAAAGCCCTGGCTTTCACACTCTGCCTTTGCTGTCCAGATCATAAGAGAAGCCATATCTCAGAGTCCAAATGGTAGGGAAAGGAGAGGACTCAGGACGTCTGTCTTTTAACTAAGAAGAAAACATTTCCAGAATCTCCACCACCAGCAATCATACCATCAACTCAGATCAAGCCCATTACTCTGGATGGGTTAGATGCAGCGGAGCTGTGAGGAAAAGCAAATCTAGCATGGGATATTGGCAGCCCCTCTGACAGAATGTTGGCTCTTCTTACAAGGCAGAAGGGGGTGGGAATGGCTCCTGGGTAGGTCACCAAGTGTATCTGCCATATGAGAGTGAGGAAATGGGGTATATAAAGGATGGGTTGACCTCATACTACCTGAGTTAAAAATCACCACTTCACCACTTACAGGCCTTCGACCTTATGGAAATGATTCAACCTTTCTGTGCCTCGTTTTCCCCAACTGTGACAAAGGAGTAATAATATCCACCTTATAATTGTGCACCAAATAAATGTTGGTTATTATTACTATTTATTAGTAATTATTTAAACAATTGAGGGATTTGTAGTTTTTTGGTTCTCCATTAGAATCCTGAGATTGTCGTTTACTTGCAATGGCTATTCCTATGCACACATGCTCTTACTCCAGGGTGATATTGTCAGATATCCATTAAGGGGCAATGTCTTTTGTTGTCAGGGGGTAGGGATAGTTCTGTGGGAATGTAATTTAGTACCTGGTAGGGGCCTAAACATCCTACAATGTAAGACAGCCTCCACACTGGAGAATTACTCAGTCCAAAATGTTAATACTGTAAAGACTGAGAAACCCTTTTATGTAACTGAGACTCAAATAGGTAAAAACTGGACATTTTAACCACCTATATCAACCACATTTTTTGTCTACAAAATGGAGATAATGATTCCTTCTTTATAGCATCTTTGAGAAGATTAAAAATCCCACATGTGTACAGTGTGCCAAACAGAGTGAAATGACAGTTCACTTCACTGTGGCTTAGTTTCTTCAACTATAAAATGTGATACTACTACTTCATTGTAAAGTCACTGTGAGGATTAAATAAAATATGCTTGGGGTTCCCAGCACATAGTAGGTAATGTTAAGTATTAGCTACTTTCTTTTTTCCCTTCTCATTAATCTTCAAAAGACAGAACTCTGATCCTCTTAAGTGATTAGGTAATGAAGGAGCTACTGAGAAAAAAAATACAACTTAAAGCAAAGCTTGGATCCCTGGAGTTGAGAAATTTTTTCACTATTCAGTTGTCACAAGATATCACTTATGAATTGTATTAGATCGGTCATGCTGTAATAAAAATTTGTGCATCCAGTTCCAGAGTTAGAAGCATGAATTATAGGAAAACAAAAATAAAATCAGTTCTTAACCCTGTTTTCCTTTTGATTTTTACAAGGTCATTACTTCTTTAATGGTATTTACGACAATTTTTAACACTGAAGTTCCACATTCTTACTGGTCAATTCATTGTAAACACCATAGTGCATATTTACTGTACAAAACTCCATATTATTCATGTAATGAGTCTTGGTAATAAAAGAGCAACCAATGTTTCATTTGTCCATGTTACTCCACGCAGTGCACTTTTGAGGTCTCAAATACAGAAAGCATCTTCTTTGAAAAGGAAATATCACAGAAAAGAAAGGCACTATCATTGTGCCGGTTGAAACCAAATGAGACTTGAGGCTAAAAAAACTCTGAAGCTTGACCTTGCAGACATCCCCACACCTTGCACTTTCAAACTCAGGCAAGGGATAATGGCCAACATAAACCAGGCTCAAATCCTGTTACTACTTAAAGATTTCAAAATTGCTAGTCAATAAAATGGGAGAGAACTTGTGCATCCACATGTAGGAAAGAAAGATGGTTGAAAAAATGTGGTGGCTAGCATTGGGAGGAGGGGATGGGGGCAGGGGTTCTCAAGACAAAGCACCAGATACCAGCAGTAAAAGAGGAGTGCAGCTCACTGTGGCCCTTCTAATTGCCATGGAATCAAGCCAGTGGGGTTAATGAAACTAGCCTGAGCTTTTAGTATTTCATCCTTTGCTGCTTGAACTCTGTTTTGTTTGCTTTTTATCTTCTGTAATGATTATGAAGGCAGACATCCAGTAAAATGAGAAACATGTAAAGCACATGAAGTACCTGCTGTTATTAGTTGACAATAGATATTTATGGATTTCTTCTTTCCTTCCTTTTCTGTTTAGGGTTAGAGAATTTACAGGTAACATCTCCATCACCTCCCTTAACTACTTAGATAAATTTTTCCCTTAAGGGATGCTACTTTATATTCAGCTAAAACACATTTCTTCTTTTTTTGTTTCTGTTTTACTCACTGGTCCTATTTTTAACACTTGAATTCACATGCCAGATCTTGAGTAATTTGAAGAAAAAAGCCATATTCCTGGTACATTATCCTATCTCTTGGCTATACATTCCTGCTCCTTGTGGTATGTCAAGTTTCCTCACTGTTACATTTTTTCAAATTTTTCCAGGTGGTTCAGATTTTCTTAAGAGAGTCATACTCTGAAGCAAAAGAAGGGTTTTAAGGGTGGCCTAGAGCAGTGCTTCTTAACTTTAAATGTGCATTCCAATCACTGGGAGGTCTTTTTTTTTTAATTGAAGTGTAGTTGATTTACAATGTTGTGTTAATTTCTGCTGTACAGAAAAGTGATTCAGTTATATATACATTCTTTTTTAATATTCTTTTTCATTATATTTTATCATAGAATATTGAATATAGTTCCCTGTGCTATACAGTAGGACCTTGTTGTTTATCCATTCTATATATAAGCGCCTACATCTGCTAACCCCAACCTCCCACTCAACCCTCCCCCAGCCCCCTCTCCCTTGGTAACCACAAGTCTTTTCTATATGGCTGTGAGTCTGCTTCTGTTTCGTAAATAAGTTGATTTGTGTCATATTTGAGATTCCACATATAAATGATATCATAAGATATTTCTCTTTGTCTGACTTCACTTAGTATGATAATCTCTAGTTGCATCCATGTTGCTGCAAATGGCATTATTTCATTCTTCTTTGTGGCTGAGTAGTATTCCATTGTATATATATACCACATCTTCTCTATCCATTCCTCTGTTGATGGACATTTAGGTTGTTTTCATGTCTTGGCTATTGTGAATAGTGCTGCTATGAACATAGGGGAGCATGTATCTTTTTGAATCATAGTGTTGTCTGGATATATGCCCAGGAGTGGGATTCTTGGATCATATGGTAATTCTATTTTTAGTTTTCTGAGGAACCTCCATACTGTTTTCCATAGTGGCTCCACCAATTTACATTCCCACCAACAGTGTAGGAGGGTTTCCTTTTCTCCACACCCTCTCTAGCATTTGTTATTTGTAGACTTTTTAATGATGGCCATTCTGATTGGTGTGAGGTGTTAACCTCATCATAGTTCTGATTTGCATTTCTCTAATAATTAATGATGTTGAGCATTTTTTCACATGCCTATTGGCCATCTGTATTTCTTCTTTGGAGAAATGTCTATTTAGGTCTTCTGCCCATTTTTCGATTGGGCTGTTTGTTTTTTTGTTGTTGAGTTTCATCAGCTGTTTGTATGTTTCAGAAATTAAGCCCTTGATGCTTGCCTCATTTGCAAATATTATCTCCCACTCTGTAGGCTGTCTTTTCATTTTGTTCATAGTTTCCTTTGCTGTGCAAAAGCTTGTAATTTTGATTAGGACCCATCTGTTTATTTTTGGTTTTATTTCTGTTGCCTTGGGAGAATGACCTAAAAAAACATTGGTACAATTTATGTCAGAGAATGTTTTGCCTATGTTCTCTTCTAGGAGTTTTATGGTATCATGTCTTAAGGTCCTTAAGCCATTTTGAGTTTATCTTTGTATATGGCGTGAGGGTGTATTCAACCTTATTGATTTATATGTGGCTTTCCTACTTTCCCAATACCACTTGCTGAGGAGACTTTTTCTCATTGTGTATTCTTGCCAAGTGGGATTCATCTCAAGTTCACAAGAATGGTTCAACATATGAACATCCATCAATGTGATACACCACATCAACAAAAGAAAAGGCAAAAACCACATGATCATCTCAATAGATGCAGAGAAAGCATTTGACAAAGTTCAACATCCATTCATGATAAAAACTCTTACCAAAGTGGATATATAGGGAACATATCTCAACATAATAAAAGCTGTGATAGACAAATCCACAGCCAGTATAATACTCAATGGTGAAAAACTTAAAGCCTTCCTGCTGAAATATGGAACAAAACAAGGATGCCCACTCTCACCTGTTCTATTCAACCTAGTATTGGAAGTCCTAGCTGTAGCAATCAGACAAAAAAGAAAAAATGTGTCCAAATTGGAAGGGAAGACATAAAATTGTCATTATATGCCGATAACATGATACTATATATAGAAAACCCTAAAGACTCTGCACAAAAACTATTAGAACTGATAAATTCAGCAAGGTAGCAGGATATAATATTAACATACAGAAGGTGGTTGCATTTCTTTAGACTAACAATGAAATATCAGAAAGGGAATGTCAACAAACAATACCATTTAAAATTACACTCCAAAAAATAAAATCCTTGGAATATATATGAAGTGTTTTATTCCTGACCAAGGAGGTGAAAAACATGTGCTGAGAACTATAAAACATTAATAATAGAAACTGAAGATGATCCAAAGAAATGAAAAGAGGTCCCATGCTCCTGGATTGGAAGAATTAATATTGTTAAAATGGCTATACTACCGAAAGCAATCTACAGATTTAATGTGATCCCTATCAAATTACCCATGACATTTTTCACAGAACTAGAACAAAATTCCTAAAATTTATATGGAACCATAAAAGGCCCGGAATTGCCAAAGCAATCCTGAAGAAAAAGAACAAAGCAGGAGGCATAACCCTCCCAGACTTCAGACAAATACTACAAAGCTACAGTAATCAAAACAGCATGGGAGAGCTTCCCTGATGGCGCAGTGGTTGAGAGTCTGCTTGCCGATGCAGGGGACGCGGGTTCATGCCCCGGTCCGGGAAGGTCCCACATGCCGCGGAGCGGCTGGACCCGTGAGCATGGTCACTGAGCCTGCACGTCCGGAGCCTGTGCTCCGCAACGGGAGAGGCCACAGCAGTGAGAGGCCCGTGTACCAAAAAAAAAAAAAAAAGAGAGAAAAACCAGCATGGGAACTTCCCTGGTGTTGCAGTGGTTAAGAATCCGCCTGCCAGTGCAGGGGACACGGGTTCAATCCCTTACCTGGGAAGATCCCACATGCTGTGGAGCAACTAAGCCCATGTGCCACAGCTACTGAGCCTGCACTCTAGAGCCCGTGAGCCACAACTCTTGAAGCCTGTGTACCTAGAGCCCGTGCTCCGAAACAAGAGAACCTGCCACAATGAGAAGCCCATGCACTGCAACAAAGAGTAGCCCCCACTTGCCACAGCTAGAGAAAGCCCATGTGCAGCAACAAAGACCCAACGAAGACAAAAATAAATAAATTTATTTTAAAAAAGACAGCATGGTATTGGCACAAAAACAGAAATATGGATCAATGGAACAGACTAGAGAGCCCAGAAATAAACCCACACACCTACGGTCAGTAAATCTTTGACAAAGGAGGCAAGGATATACAATGGGAAGTCTTATTATGGTGCAGATTCTGCTTTGCTAGGTACGTGAGACCCTAAAGTTGTTTCTAGCAAGCTCCTCTGAGATGCTAAAGCTGCTGGTTAGCAGTGATGGTCTAAGAATGCAGAGTGGATTATGAATTTCCTCATTCTAAGTACTGTTCATCTGTGAATGCAGTGTAAGATACACATTTTTGTGCACATGTGAAAGAGCCCCATCACCTTTCCTGGACTCTGGGACAGTAGCAGGATTTTTAAAAAATATTTATTTGTTTTAGCAGTATTGTATCAATATATTCTCAAGAACATGAACCTTACTACTCAGGTAAATAGCTCACCACCCTTCATTTCTCAGGGCAACCACTGAACCATTTTGGTAGGTAGCTAGTGGCTACCTACATAACCGCTTCCTTTGCAATTGGTGCCAATTAGTCTTTAAATTTTAATGTAAAATTCACTCTCTTCCTGCTCTAACCTGTTATGTCCAAGGAATGGCAACACCATAGAGTCAAGTGTTCAAAATGGAAACTTTGGAAATCACTTGATATTCCCCTCCACTTCATATTCTTAGTCAATGAATTTATTGCCAAGACCTGTTGATACTTCCTAAATAGCTTGTAGTATTACACATGCTACAGAGCTCAGCTTAAAGATTGCTTTCTCTAAGAAGCCCTCCCATTTTCTCTACCATCCACATCCACGACCACATCTACACCCAACCAGTTGACCCCTTATGCTCGATTATGTCTGAGCTACTCATGCTTCTCTCTTAATCTTAGCATATTTATTATTATAGAGGCTTTATATGTTTTTTTCCCATTATCACCCCCAGTCCCAGCAGAGGGTCTAGGACAGAGAAAAGGTCTAACAAGAGCCTTTGGGGGCGTGGGGAGGGTGATGGGCAAGATAGGGGTATGGGATTAAGAGATACAAACTATTATGTATAAAATAAATAAGCAACAAGGATATATTGTACAGCACAGGGAATTACAGCCATTATCTTGTAATAACCTTCAATTGAGTATAATCTGTAAAAATACTGAATCACTATTCCGTACATCTGAAACTAATATTGTAAATCAACTGTACTTCAATTAAAAAAATCTGTGGAATGTTTAGTAAATATTGAAAAGACCTGTGCTTGATTTAGCACTGTCTAGGTGGATTGCACTGACATTCACTTGGAATGAAGTCTAACTTTAGTTGCTTATCAAAATAACTTTATTTTGCAATTTGAAGTGCTTTTCTGTAAGTGGGGATCATTAAAAGTGAATTTTTCTATTAATATTTGAAATCCTTTTAAATGGTGCTTTAACCTGAATAGTGTTAGTACATAGCATTCACAAACAAAACCTCTCACTTGCTCTTAACTTAAAAAGTAAAACAATAATCACATCTCAGCACATCCTATATTTTAGAAGATTGTACTGAAGCAGTTTTTACTGATGCATGAAGGATGGACGACCTGCATGCTTTTCTGGAACCCGTTTATATTTGCTCTCACACACACAAAAGTATGTTGTGCTGAATGCTGGTACCAGCTGTCCATGAAGATTGTGATCTAGGAGTAAAGTGGTCAACTATGCCAGTTTTGCCCAGGATTTCAGGGTTTCTTAGGATATGGGACTTTCAGTGTCAGAACGAGGACAGTCTTTGGCAAACTGGGAGGGTTGGTCACAATAGCCAGTGCTGGCTGGCTCTGGGACCTAACATTTTCTCATAATACCAACCTAGTTCCAATGTCCATAACAGCCAGGCCTGTTAAAGGAAGTCACAATAGCTGGGGTAGCTGCCTTCTAGATACAAAAGGGAAATTTGACTTGGAAAGCTTTCCTGGCCGATCTGCCCTTTCACCAGATTCATTCCTTGTCACCTTGTATGGAGATCATTGCCATCAAAAGGCCAGCCATGGCAGAAAGATACCCCCCCCCCTTTTTTTTAAGCTGAGGACTTATTTTCTACTATTTATAAAGAACCAGATTCTATCCTTTTCTGTAATATCCGTCATGGCAGCCATCTGATGGTAATAATTTAACCATCTGCAACTGCAGTCATTTAGTAAACTGTTTGCAAAAAATAATCCATAAAATGAAATGCAAATTGGATGAATTCAGAGGCACATATTTCTCTAATTAATATTGCATCCTTAGGGAATTATAGGTTCCTTTTGGCAACATTCATTTCACTGAAATCTTCTCTGGAAATGCCATTTAAACAGTGGAACATTAAAATTTTAGAAGGAAATAATGTGATTTCTTCAGAAATGTCTCCAACTTAATTAAGTCAGTATTTTCAAAACAGGGCTCTTTTAAGAGTGGAAGTTTAGGTACAGAGTCTGTTCTCAAAAGAGAAAAAAGACAAATGGAATGGCTTCCTAATGCCTAGTGCCTAATTCAAAGTGCTTAATCTGGTTTTCAAAGGCTTCTTTCAAAAGAGGCCTGAAAATAACCATCCCAAAGTCTTTCACCATCTTCCTGGAAACTTTCTCCGTTTCTTCCTGGTAGGTCAACGACTCTTCAGACACTACTGGGACTGTGTCTTGTACATAGTAGGCACTCAGTAAATATAGATTAGATGGATGAATAACTGATGGACAATAAATGGAGTCAAGCTTTTACTCACAGAATATGTTCCTTTTTCCTGTTTACATATGCTCATTGTTTTGACTAGAACTTCTCTGATGTCTTTTAATTCTAACATGTTATAATTTAATAAACTATTGTTCCAAGTGTTTGATGTATGGTTTAAGCTATTTTAATTTTTTTCGTCATACCTCTAGCAGCCGTCTAGACCTTAAGCGCCTTGAGGGAAATGTTCACAGTGAATGCTGCTGAATGTTTAGGATCTTTATCCCAGAATTGGTCATGTTATCATTGCCAAGATGACAATCTGATTCTCTCCCTCTCATATTCTACTCTCTTGCTCCTTCTCTTTTTTTCTAGCTTAAACATACCCCATACTAGGTCTCTCCTTGCCAAAGGACTGCATGCTGAAAATCCATCTCTCTCTACTCTTTATTTTTCCTGTTATACTTCTTAACCCAAATTCCTGTTTAAATATCCAATTGCTACCAAAAAAGTAGAAGTAAAGAATCTGACTAAATCATCGAAGGTGATTACACCAAGGTTAATAACAAAAATGGAAGTATTTTAGTTTTTAAAAGACCATTGTTAAACCAAATACATGTCTATATAATAAATGTTGCAATATTGAGAATTGAGAGTTTTCAAACAGTTTGAGGTAGAAGAATGAACGTATGTGTGCGTGCTTTCTTTAGGGAGACAGATATTTCTCTTTTGCCATTAGCAGTGCCTGAAACATGAGCAAGAATAAGGATTAAGTGGTGGTGAGGGGGCATGGGCCAATAGTGGCTGGTAATAAGGAAGAATTGAACCTTCCGTTAACTGAATTGTTAGTGGTAAGGAGTAAGGTTTGTTATATCCTGCTGTTATTAAAATTGAGAAATTTAAGGGAACAAAATAGTCACAGGAAGATCCTTTTTCAATTCTTGGGAGTGCTCTACTGAGGTCAGAATAATATCACTTAATTGCCTACATTTTTTTATTTCCCAAGCTCTGACAATTGGAATAGATGTCCTAAATGATGAGCTTAAATCCCAACATGGGCTATAATGATGAGACAATGAGATAATGTGAGTAAAAAACATTTTGTGAGTCACAGTGCACGGTGGAAATATAAAAAAGACCTTTTAATATATGCCTATCTAAAAATTAGTATTTCTTTGTAAAATTGTTACTTGCTCTTTATGGAATTACTTAATGTGAGTAGATAACCATGTTTTAAGAATGCTGTAGTAAAAGTTTCTTAAAGGGTCAGAGGTCTGCCTAAATCACTTCCATTATTCCTTGTACCTCTGACATTTCATAATATATTGTAACATGAGTGAGGGAGATACTATTTCAACGATTAGTATGTATTCAATACGAAATATATGTAATTTCTTTCTATTAGCATCCCACCTGCCTTCTGTCAAGCAATTCAGTCTGCAAACTATCCAGGTAATGTGGTCTAATCCAGGGTATCTTCATGAACTTGGGATGTATAAATCAGTTTTAGTTCAATCCTTCTCCATACCTGATCCTCCCTTCTCGCCGGACACTGTTCTCTCCTGGCCACCAAGCGGCCACTATTGCCAGGCAGACCAGTAACAACTAGAGCTGGAGGGTTAGCTTCCATCATTGGTACTCTGGAGGGAGTTGTTCACTGAGGGCTTGTATCACGCACTGTGATAGCCCACAGCTGATGTACTCAAGGCACAGAGATCCTTGGTACTGGTGGGAATGAATGGGCAATGATAGGTTCTTCAAGAAAAGATTCATTTCCTGTGCAATTTTCTCCACTTCGGAGGCCCTCTGAAAGGTTGACATGGAACTTCATTATGCCTCAAGACAGGCAGCCCACCATAGCATTCCTCTGAAAGACCTCCCCTTGCCTGGTACCCAGAGAAATATTCAGAAAGTTACTCCAACTGGTATGGTACAACTATTGACAATCAGAACAGATGATGGCCAGAAGAGTGGGATGGAGTCTATGCTAGTTTTAGTCTCTACTTCATGGCTTATGGGGAGTCCTCTCAGAATGGTGCTGAGAGGTGGGAGGCACTCAGGGGCTAGGACAGCTGCTGGTTTTTCTATGAGTCAGAAGGCTTTCCATTTTAACAGCCAGTGGAGCCATGTTGGGACACTTTGCCAAGGAGCTTTCTATTGTGCATTGGAGTGGGAGATCACAAGAGAACATCAAATGAATCTGATTTCCTTGGTAGGTCTGGCTAGGAAATTGGGATGGGGGTGTGTGTCCACCTTAAGAAGACAGCATATGATGAATACTCTTTGTGACTTTTTTTTCCCAGTTGTCTTGTGTATTTCTTCTATTGCATGAAAAATATAGTACATATATAGTCTATTCTTTGGCCAGGTGTTTATCTTAATTATCATCTGTTAGACATGATATGACCAGGTTTTTTTGTTCTTCCTTTATCCAACTCTAAATCAACCAAAACCTTAAACCACCCCCCACCGTCCCTTACTGTTCTGTGAGATATAGCATGCTCCAGTCTGTCAGGAACTGACTTTTGAATCTCCTGAGTGTCCACACAGTTGACCTTTGAACAACACCTGAGGCGCCATCGCCCCCGCAGTTAAAAGTTCACATCCTGCTCCAGATTGTATCCCTAAATATCTCAGGATCATAAGGCATGCCAATTGCCTCACTGTAAATCAAATCTACCAAAGCCAGTTTTACTTAACGAGGGTTTTTTTAGCTTGGAAAATACCTTCCTGAGAGTATTTAGACTGCACAAAATGGGACAATGGGGGATGGTTGGTCTTAAAGGTTTTTGAACTTTTTCTGCTGTGATTTAATTGATAGACCTAATACCCTATAATAATCTCTATAAATGAGATGGGGTAGGGGAGAGGAGGAGGAGGAAGATGGGAGAGTAAAAGAAAGAAGGCTTATTATTTTCTCAAGAGTTCCTTTTAAATGAGTCAACTGGAGGATAGCTTAACTGAAACCTGTGAGGGATTCCATAACCCTTTGAAGTAGCTCTGCGTACCAGGTGTTACCATCCCAGAGAACACAAAGCTGAAGTTCAGCCCAGTATATGGCCAGCCTCTTCATTAACAGATCTTTCCTTTACTGGGGTTTCATTTAGCCATTCCATGAATATATATTGTAGAACAAGATAGCTCGTCTCCCTGTTCACTTGTAAGTTTGTCAGCTGAAGTGCATTTGGAAACTTATGCAGCCCTGAAAACAGCAAACAGTTCAGAGCTAGGATGATTTCCTTACCACGTTGAGTTCATTTTGTATGGTACATTTTGTTTTTTAAGCAAAATGGCTGGAATGGTGATTTAATGAAATGTATTTGTTTATTTAACAAATATTTACTGAGCACCTCCTATGCACGTGGCACTGTCGGGAAATAAAGACATACTAAAATATTATCCCTAACTTGAAAATCTCAGTATCAATGGATGTGATGGTTAATTTTATGTCTACTTGGGGTGCCCAGGTAGTTGGTTGAACATTATTCTGAGCATGTCTGTGAGGGCATTTCTGCATAAGATTAACATTTGAATTGGTAGACTGAGTAAAGCAGATGCTCTCCTCAATGTGTATAGATTGGAGGCTCAATAGAACAAAAGGCTGAGTAAGAAAGATTCTCTCTTTCTATCTGATTGTCTTCACATTGGGACACTGGTCTTTTCCTGCATTCAGACTAATACTTACACCATTGGCTCTCCTGGTTCTCAGGCCATTGGTCTCGGACTGGAGCTGAACCTTCAGCCCTCCTGGGTCTCCAGCTTACAGATCACACATCATGGGACTTCTCAGCTTCTAAAATTAGATGAGCCAGTTCTTATAATATCTATCTATCTGTCTTATTCATTCTGTTTCTCTGGGGAACACTAATACAGTGGGAGAAGCATGATGTACACAGTCCTAATCCTACATCAGTTATTATTTGTGAGTCATGTGATAACAGATACAGAGTGCCTTGGGAGCACATAAATGGACATGAATGCATTATTTGAGGGGCCAGTCAGGGAAGGATTCATGGAGGAAATAACACTGAGCTGGCTCTTTTTTTCGATTTTTCCAAGCAGAGAAGGTGGGATATTATGTTCCAGGGACTGGAAACAGCAGGCACAAAAATGAGTCATTCACTATCCATTTCTTCAAAGAACAGTGAGGGTTTCAGAATGACTCGATTTTACACCATACGGGGAGCTATCAGAAAGATGCATGGGGCATTTGTAACGCAAAAAGACCATATTATATTTCCATAAGGAAAGCAAGGCACGCTTGAATCTCATCAAATCAGACCTACTTTTTGGGAAACTGAGCATCATTGCCTGGTTGCTAATTTACCTATAATGAATGATCTTCTTACAAGTTCCTGAGATATCTGTCTTCTCCTATAAAATATTCCTCAACTTTCCTTTATGCTGCTGTCCTTACCTAGTTGAGCTCTTCTGGACTTCTGACCAACAGAAAGTGTCAGAGGATAATTTTGTATAGTTTGAAGCTACTGAATTTTTTTACAACAGCAATAAAGATCTAATTCACTACTGCCTGGTTTTACACAGGAGAATAAACTGTTCAGTTTGTGTTTTTAAAATATAATGTAATTCTCAGTGGAAACATTAAGGAATACAGCAGAAGCCTGAGCCGGTGGTAACAGTATTTTGGATTAGGATGGTGGCATAAGAGATCCAGAAAAGTGTTTGGATTTGATCATTGGGGAAGTAAGAGCTTCCAAGTTAGTGACGGATCAGATATTCAAGGAGAGGGAAAGTGATAGGTCCACAATTAGTCTTAGGTGTCAGGCTTCTGGAACTGGTGAGTGCTGTTTTCAGCTGAGGAAAAGGAAGTACTTCAGGGAGAACAGGCTGAGAGGAAAAGGTTTTCTGCCCTTCAACTAACTAACTGGAACTAACTAGCTAACTATGTATGTATATATAAAAGATGTATATATAAAGTACATACATACACACACATATATATATATAATTTCTTTAAAGAAGTGTTGTGCTTGTAGGGGAAAAAATACCTTTTGCAAATACTTCTCTTGAACTGTTCACCCAGCATTCTTTATCTTGAGCTACAAAATGTTCCAATGCCTGTGTTATATTTCAGCCTCAGAAAATAACAAATTTGCCTTTGTCTCTTCACAAAAATTAGCAAACTCTGTGAATTCGCTTACTCAATCCTGAAATACACAGCTGCAGACTAATTACTAGAAGAGATTAAGTGTACTTTTGATATATGCAGGATGACATATTTATCCAAAGAAATTCTCCCCATGTACATTTACCTGTGGGAAATGTAATGAGTATCAACCCCCTGCTGCCCCTCATCATCCGTGGTCCAATTTTCTGAGTTCAGTAGTTCAGTGCCCATCAAAACATGAGTCTATTTCACTTGGAAGGGCTTGACTTATAATATGATATAATATATTAAGTGTGATATATATGTATATACATCTATATTTATACAAAATTTTATTGGTCTCAGCAACTGTTTTTGCTTTTGTCCCTCTTTCCACAGAGCAGAGTCTTAGAGGCAGAAGGATGCAAAGGTTAAGAGAATGCTCACTGACCTCATTTAGTGGTTGTGTGATTTGAGGAAGTGATCTCTCTGTACTTCAGTTTATTCACACATATGATGGGGATAAAAATAACAACTATTTCAATGTGTTCTTGTTTGATGCTAAATGATTTCCTGCCTGCAAACACTTAGCACAGGGCTTATCACCTAGAAGACATTCAGAAACATTCTTGTAGCTAGCCTCAAGATCATCTAACTGAACTCATTTAACTGACAGAGAAGAAATTAAAATACAGACACTTCACCTTACACATACTCATATGCGCTGAGTCCAGATTACCTGGATCCTAACCCTGGACACTGAGATACCATGCTGCTCATCATTGCCTTGCTTGTGCTTGAGAGTCACACGAATCAGAGTCACCTGAAATTCAGATTACTGGGCATGACCCTCAGAGTTTCTGATTCATTAGGGTTCTAGCAAATACTCAGATGAAGCTGATGCTGCTGATTCAGGAGTCATGTTTTAAGAATTGCAAAGTTGAGTTGGAGGCAGAGACCAGTTAAGAGTCTATCTCAAAGTGTGCTGGATTAGATCAGGGATTTAAGAGGTAAAATACATAGAAACTTAATGTCCCGTGGGAAGTAAGGGAGATGAATGAATGTTGAGATGTCTGTCTCAGACAGCTAGGAAACTGCTTATTCATTTAGATTAGGAAAACCGTTAGGAGTAGATGGTCTGGGAGATGATTGTGGGCCCAGTTTTAGATAAGCCAAATGCGAGGTGCCCAGAGCCTGAAAAACAGGAAGAAGTGCTAAATCATCAGTAACAGTTTGAATCTATAACTTTGGCAAAAGCACTGAGCAAAAGTTAAAATCTCTAGCTATATATGTGATCATTGAAAATGTGGAAATGAAAAAAAAACTGTATAAATTGAAAAAGAAGGATAAGAATAAGAACATCACTGTTCAATACAGGCACAGAAAGAGACTAAGAAATATTTGTCAGGGGAGTTAGGAGTGAGCAGTAGGATGGGTGACATCCTCCATTACCAGCAGAAATTGCACCTTAGAATACAGGAATATATATATATGATTTAGAGGTTTCAAAAGAGTAATGGGACAGAAGCCAGACAGTAGATGGTATGTCCTACCCGTGCATTTGCTAGTAAGCTAAAGCGTAAAGCAGCTTAATTACAAAAAAGAAAAATTGATTATGAACAGCTCTGAATTTGCTCCAACACTCCAGCCACGTTCTTACTTGCTTACTGAACATCTCTCATTGGCTATCACACATTTAAAGACTTCTTGAGACTTGCAGGTTGATTTGACCTAAAAATTAAAATTGCCCACAGGTAAACTGACTATCTTGGCTCATTCGCAAGCTAACCATGGCACTTGTAGACATTTTTCTTTCTATCACTATCCAATTCTAGTTCCTAAGATTGTCATATTGATTTTATCTTTCTAACAGTTCTCATATCCATCTTTAGCACCTTCCTGATGCTACTATCTTAGTAAGATTTAAGTGTCTCCTCTATTTCGACAGTTGACACTTAGCATGTTATTCTTCCTCCAGCTCCAGTCCCTTCCAATCTGTCAGTCACAATCACAGAGCTGTCAGGGTGATATCTCTAAAAGAAAAATCTGCTCAGGCCACTCTCCAGCTCAAAATTCACTGACCTTAGGTAAATTCCAAATGGTTTGGGCCTATGATAGAAGGTCCTCCTTTCCTTCCCAGCTTTAGTTTGCATTGAAATTCCTTTAACATGGTAAACTATTTGTAGATAAAAAATAGTTCTTATAACTGTAATGAAAGCTGATATGTAGTTTCCATTGTGTGTCACAAACTGATAAATATATACATTATAATATTTAATCCTCGGCTTGTCCCACTCTACCCCACTTCTGCCCTCCCAGGCCAGCAACCGTATTAAGATCTCAGACATCATGCCTAAAGCATAGATAGGCTCAAGCTAAATAGAGCCATATAGAAAAGACAGCCAGGTCTCAGAAACTAGGACCCAAAAGTTTCATTATTAATTAAAATTTAATGGAAAGCACAATTTGGAAGGCTGGTGATCGTGCCTATGATCCTACACCTTGGTTCAAATTTAAAGGAAATAGCATCTAATAATCAAATTCCGGTTGGATGACGGCTGGAAGAGGATTTGTAGTTCTAATTCTCTGAGTATATGTCAACAATTTTGGTAGTGTGCATTTTTATCCTGGATTAAGAAATACGCCTCAGGAAATTTAGGTGACTGTCCAAATATGTACATTAAATAGAATGCAGATAGAGTAATTTACATGTTTATTTTTTATGACTTTCAAGATTTTTCTTATTGAGATAGAATCTAACTGTGAACTACATATACCTTAAGAGTATAGTACAATGAGCTTTGACCCACGTAATCCACATCGTAATCTTGATTGCTGTACCGTTATAATAAGTATTGAAGTCAGATGGTATTAGGTCTTTTGTTTTTCTTCTTCAAAGCTGTTTTGTCTAATTTAGGTGATTTGTATTTCCATATAAATTTTAGAATTCGCTTGACAACCTCTACAAAAAAATCCTGCTGGAATTTTGATTTATATTTAATTTAAAGACCAATTTAGGATAATTGACTTATTTATACTGTTGGGACATCAGTCTATAAACATGGAGTACCTTGTTATTAAGCTGGGCTGCATTTAATTTCTGTCAGAAATATTTTACAGTTTTCAATATAGAGTTCTTAGAAGTGTTTAATTTTTTAAACAAATTTACTTATTTTATTTATTTGTTTTTGGCTGTGTTGGGTCTTCATTGCCGTGCGCAGCCTTTCTCTAGTTGCGGTGAGTGGGGGCTACTCTTCATTGCAGTGTGCAGGCTTCTCGTTTTGGTGGCTTCTCTTGTTGTGGAGCACGGGCTCTAGGTGCATGGGCTTCAGTAGTTGTGGCAAGCAGGCTCAGTCATTGTGGCTCACGGGTTTAGTTGCTCCGCAGCATGTGGGATCTTCCCGGACCAGGGCTTGAGCCCAAGTCTCCTGCATTGGCAGGTGGATTCTTAACCACTGTGCCACCAGGGAAGCCCAGAGTGTTTAATTATTAAACTTCTTCCTAAGTATTTAATGTTTTAGAATACTATAGTTTTAAATTTCTTGTTGTAAATTGTTTATTCCTAATGTGTAGAACTGCAATTAATTTTTGTATACAATTGATATTTGTATTTGGACACCATGCCTTACAACATTGCTAAATACTATTATTAGTTTTAGTAGTTTCCCTGTCCCCCACCCCTCTTTTAGACTCCTTGGGATTTTCTACATATACTATCATACCATCTACAAATGAAAACAATTTTACTTCTTCCTTTCCAACCTTAATTCTTTTATTTTTCCTGCCTTATTAAGCTAGCTGGAACTTCACATACAATGTTGCATAAAAGTGGTACAGTGGTCGTTGTTTCCTTATTCTTGATCTTACAAGGAAAGCCTTCATTATGTTTAGTGTTAGGTGTAAGTTTTACATAAATAGACTTTAAGATTGAAGAAATTTCAGTTCACTTCCTAATCTCCTGAGGTATTTTATTTTGAAAGGATGTTGAATTTTGTCTAATGCTTTTTCTGCATCTATTTAGCTGATATGATTTTTTTTAAACCTGTAAATGTGGTTAACTATACTGAATAAGTGTCTAATGTCAATTGTATTCCTGGGATAAAACCTACTTGATTAAATATTTTGCATCCTTTTATGTATTATGTAATTGATTTTCTAATATTTTAATTTTTAAAAAATATTTGTCATCATGAGGGTTATATTTGTAATGTCTGTGTCGTTTCCTGTAATGTGCTTGCCTGTATTTGGTATCAGTTTCACTGGCTTCCTAAAATGAGTTGGCCAGTGGGCTTCCTCCTCCATTTTCTGAAACAATTTGTGTAAAATGAGCATTATTTCTTCATTACTGCTAACACAATGCACCAGTGAAACTACCTGGCCCTGGAGGGGTTTTTCTCGTGTTGGAAGTTATTTTAATTACAAATTCAATTTCTTTAATAGATATGCAGCTACTTCTGTTTTCTATTTCTAGCTGTGTTCATTTCAATAAGCTGTTCTAAAAAATTCTGTCCATTTCACATAACTTTGAATTTATTAACCTAAAATTGTTTATAATATCTAATGATTATCCTTTATCCTGAGGAACAGCAGTATATTTTATTTCTAATGTTGATATTTTATTTCTTATTTCTTTCTTTCTTCATCTCTCTTGTTGGAAGCTTAACAGTTTAAAACTCTTCAAAGAACAACTGTGGTTCACTGACTCTACTGTTTGTCTCTTTTTGATGTTGTGGGTTTGTGCTCTTTTTAATGATTTCATTTATTTGTTATGATTTCACTTTCCTCTTCTTTTTCTACCTTCTTAAGGTGGCAGCATAAATCATGGAATTTATGCCTTTCTGTTTTTCTACCATAAGCATTACAAACAGTAAACTTCCCTCTGACACTACTTTATCTGCATCCTTCAACTTTTGATACATTGTATTTAATGATCATCTTAATATTTTTAAACTCCTCTTACAGTTCTTCTTTACTCATGGCTTACTTATAAGGGTTTGCTAATATGCAGATATTTGAATTTTTTCTAAATATATTATTGGTTATTTGTTTTCAGTGTAAGACCATTTTGATCATGGATTATACTCTTGTATGATTTTCAGTCCTTCGAAATTTATTGGGAGTTGTTTCATGGTCTAGAATAATACCTAGATAAGTGAAAAGAATCTGTCCTTTTGTTTTTGGGTGAAGTGTTCCTTATGTAAGAATGAGATCAGGTGACTTATAGTGTTTAAGTTTTCTAAATTGTTACTGATTTTTTAACATACCTGTTCTCTCAGTTTCAGAGAGAGTAGTGTTAAATTTTCAATATTTTATATATATTGATATATTTCCCTTTAGTTCTGACAACTTTGTTTCATGTATTTGGGGGTGTAGATAGTTTAATAGACATATAATATTTCTATATCTTCTTGATTAACTGATACTTTCATTGTTATGTATGACTGCTCTATCTCTGGTAATACTCTTCATTTGAAGTCTACATTTTCTGATCTCAGAATAGCCTTACAAAATTTGTCATGTTTAGTGTTTCTCTGGTATTTACTTTAAACCTGCTTGTATCTTTATTTTTAAGGTGTGTTCCTTATAAACAATTTATACTAGTTGGTTGTAGTAGACAGAAAATTCCCCCCCACCAAAGGATGTCCTTTGTGATCCCCAGAACCTGTGAGTATGTTACTTTAC
The DNA here is from genome assembly GCF_964270905.1 of Leucopleurus acutus. Classification (NCBI taxonomy): domain Eukaryota; kingdom Metazoa; phylum Chordata; class Mammalia; order Artiodactyla; family Delphinidae; genus Leucopleurus; species Leucopleurus acutus. The sequence goes on from NC_139156.1 coordinate 51,410,206, forward strand.
ATGGCAAAAAGGACTTTGCAGCTGTGATTAAGGATCTTGAGATTGGGGGAGTATTCTTCATTATCCAGGGAGGTCCAATCCTCATAAGAGAAAGAGGGAGGCAGGGTCCAAAGAGTTGTGAAGAAAGAAACAGAGGCTTGAGTTGCACAGCCAAGACCTGAGGAATGTGGGCTGACTCTAGAGGCTGGAAAAGGTAAAGAAACAGGTTGTCCCATAGACCCTCAGAAGGAACACAGCCTTGCCAACCCACTGTAGACTTCTCACCTCCAGAGCTATAAGGTAATGTGTTGTTTTAGGCCGTTAAGTTTGTGGTAAGTTGTTACATCAGGAATAGTTAACTGTTGGTTGTTGCTTTTACCCAGTCTTGTAACTTCTCTCTTGTAGTTAGAGAAGTAAGTTTCTCTTAATTCTGCCAACTTGGTATTTGATTTCTATTTATTACATCTGCTCTTTGCTCATCTGTTCTTTCTTTTCTGCATTGCTTGGGTGAATCAAATATTTTTTATTCTTTTCTACATCTTTTATTGCCCTTTCGGATATACACACCATAACATCTTTAATTTTCATCATATCCCTTCAAAAATATTCTATTAACTCATAAACAGTGGAAGAAATTTATAGTAGTGTAGTTCTAATTACCACCCTCCTGTCCTTTCTGTCCTTGTCATGTATTTTAACTTCTCCCTTCACTAAGAACTGTCCACCTTCCCCAGTAAATGCCACAGGCTCCTTTTATTTTTAAAAATTATTTTATCTGTGTGCTTCAGATTAGAGAATTTATACTGATCTGTCTTCAAATTTACTGACTCTCCCTTTCGTAATACAATGAATTTATCATTTCAGGTATTGTACTTTTGCATTACAGAGTGTTGTTTTATTACAGTTTTCATTTCTCTGCTAACATTCTCTACCTTTTCACTCTTTATGATCATGTTTTCCTAAAGGTCTACAACATATTCATAATGGTTGCTTTAAAATGTTTTTTTAGCAACTAAATTAAACTTCTGAGTTGACTAGGGATGTTGCTATCATCTGATTTTTTTGTTTGTTTCGATTATGAATCACTTTTTCTGTACTTTTTACATATTTCTTTATGAATGTATGTCTAATGATGTATTATCTTATGCTTAATATCGAAATACTTTGTAGGCTTTCTGGGTTATATTGTGTCCTTTAAAGAGCATTATGTTATATTCTGGCAGGCAGTTGTATCCCTGGTTGATTCTTTTGTGTCTCGAAGGTTATTTTTATTAGTGTTATGTCGGTCTCTTGGTATGTCCTCAGTCTTAGAGAGTGGCTCTTATTCTAGGACATATTCTTTACTTCAAATGATTTCAAATGAATGGCCAAGGCCATTGAAGCCTCTGTACTCTGGCTGGGCTAGAACTTCAGAGTTTCCCAGCGCATGGTGACTTCTGGAGTTCCACTGAGCTCTCAGCTCCATTGAGCTCCTTTCTTCTGGGATTAATGGAGTGTTGCTCTGCTCATGAAAAGCCTAGCAGCTTCCTGCTTTCCTAGATCCTGTCCCACATATTGGAACTGCTGCAACATCCCGGAACTCTAATCTCTTCCTCCATTTAGGAAAAGTGTCGCTTTACTTGGGTTTTCTCTACCTTGCACCACAGTAGGGGGAGTGCTCCCAATTAGAGAACCAAGACAAAAAGGGGCTTTATTCCTGACTTTCTCTTTTCTCAAGGACTATAGATATATGTTTCCATCTTTTTTTCAATGCATGAAAATAGTTGTCTCATAGATTTTGTCCAGTTTTATAGTGTTTATGGTGGAAGGGCAAGTCCAATTTCAGTTATTTTGTCATAGAGGGAAGTCTTACCCAAGCAGCCATACTTGACTTCAAGGTACGTGGGTTTCTGTTATACATTCCAAGAACTGTTATCTGAGCCTTACCAATACTTCAGGCTCTGAAGTCTCCAGGGCAGAGTCTGTTTCCTTGCCTTGCCCAGCTTCTAGAGGCAACCTCCATTCGTTGGCTTGTGGCCCCTTCTTCCATCTCGAAACCAGAAGTGTAGCATCTTCAAATCTTACGTCACGTGACTCTGACATTCTGCTTCTGTTTTTACATCTCTTTCTATCTTTGACTCTTTGACCTTTCTCTTATAAAGGCCCTTTTGATTACACTGGGCACAATTGGATAACCAAGATAATATCTGCATCTGAAGAACCTTAAGCAGATCACATCTGGAAAATCTCTTTTGCCTTGTAAGATAATATACTCACTGTTTATGGGGATTCGGACATAGTATCATTAGAGGGATATTATTCTACCTCACACACAATTTTTTTTTAAATTGTCTTTGAATTTCCACTTTGGTGACCCAACATTATGACAGGTGGGGATAAGATAATCACCCTAACCTAATGAAGGAATCAGCCACATTCCTATGAGTGATTTGGTCTCTTTTGGTGGTTATGAAGAAATTAGAGAAGGAGGTTTTTCTTTGCTATTCAAATCTGTGGACAAATGTTTCTTTTCTGTCTATTACTCATTTCTTTTCAAATAGTCCTAAAAAGAGACTATCAATCTACAGATAATAAGAGAATAGAAAAAAAAAAAAAACCTTCACATATAAGTTCCTAGGCTGTAGTCAAAAAATACGTTAGCAGTAAAGGTCCCAAGCTGTCCAAATCTTTTCTGAATGAGAGATGTTGATGATTGCAAGACGTGCAGGTTTATAACTGATCCACTGAGCAGCAAAAAGTTACCACCACATTTATCCCTGTAGTCCCAAGTTTCTGGAAGCGTGTTGGAGCCTGTTGCCCTCCTCCTAATAATTTCTTAAAGCCATCTAGTTGTCCAAGTTGATATGCTGTAACCGTATCAGAATTTGGAACATATACATGAATACTAATCATACAAAGGAATATGAAAACAAATAAATGCACCTAGTTGCAACTTTACAAAAATTTGCATGACCATAGAAATGAAATAACCAAAATGAGAATACAGTTGGTAGCAGGTATTTTCTGCTTTTATTTATTCATTTGACTTTTAATTCAGGAATTCTTATTTAGCTCCTAATATGTGCCATATATTATGATGGGTGCTAAGGAATCAGATATGAAATATACAACTTCGGGCTTCCCTGGTGGCGTAGTGGTTGAGTCTGCCTGCTGATGCAGGGGACACGGGTTCGTGCCCCGGTCTGGGAAGATCCCACATGCTGCGGAGCGGCTAGGCCCGTGAGCCATGGCCGCTGAGCCTGCGCGTCCGGAGCCTGTGCTCCGCAACGGGAGAGGCCATAGCAGTGAGAGGCCCGCGTACAGCAAAAAAAAAAAAAGAAAGAAAGAAAGAAATATACAACTTCTACCCTAAGGAAACTGGCAAATTACCAGGCCAAAGAGTAACAACAATTATAAAATGTATGTGAGTTGTTATGAAGGTTTTCACATGAGGTATAATTGAAAATTAGAGATGGGGCTTTTGATAAAGTTGACTGGGGAGTCAGATATAGAGCTTCCAAAAACATTAAACTTTAAAGAAAGTATAATGATTCTCCAACTGAGGTTAGGGAAAGATTTGTAAACAGAGAACAGTAATGTACGGAGGTGTGGAGTCAAGTCAATATGGAGATAAACCTGGAGACATGCTGTCATTGTGGATGACTGGAAAAGACTCTGTATGGTGAGGGTCAGTTAAATCACACTGTCAGGCAAGTAAGAACCATATAGGATATGTCAAAAATAGGTTTTGAGTTATTTTCTTTAATACTATGTATCCATTTTCATAATGTATAAAAATCATGCAAGGAAAATCGTTGAGTGAGGAGTCATGATGTGTGTTTCTCCTTTGGCTCTCTGCAGTTCCTTAAATGGGAGGTCAGCTCACTAGAACATTCCTTTAATCCTCACAGTACATTCTGCATTGTCTTGGAGCCATAGTTGCATCTCAATCCATAAAGATTTTCATTCCCTTCCATTGGATTGATACCTGGAAAGAACAAACTCTTGAAGCTGAGGAACACCATTTTTATTATTTTACTAATACTTAATTTCAAAACCCATTTAGAGGTCATATGTGGACTTTTCTACATTTGACTAGACCCAAAACCACTACTCCTAGTATCCATGTCAGCAGGTGGTATTACCAACATTCACCTACTGTATGAAATACCTTTTGCTATTGGCAATCCTATCTCCCAACCTCCAAACTAAATATAAAGCATTAGAAAGTGAAAACTTACATGAATGTGGTAGCATGAATTGGTAATTGAAGGTTTTCTTCCTACAGTGGAAAGAGGTCAGACTAGAGTCAAACGGATCTGGTTTTGAATCCCAGCATAGTTACTTAATGTGTGACCTTCAGCAAATTACTTCACCTCACTGAACTTCAGCTTCTTCATCTCTAAAATGAGGATAATGATGATGTTAGTTATTTTTGTGGAATAGAAATAATATGTGGGCTGCATCTGACACTAAGTAGGATTCAATAATTGGTAGCTATTATCATCATGGTCATTTCCCACAGTAAAGAATTTGGTCTCTTTCCTTTAAAAAGTATTAATCTCTAATCCCAGACATAAAGGATTTCCATAAACTTGGAGTGGGCAGTCACTGAAATAATTACATGCATACACTTTTCTTCTGCCAGCTATTCCTAGTGATTAAATGTATTTGCATATGCAAATTAAAACACTGTGTACTCATTACTTTATGTTTTTCATTAGGTAGATGAAATGCTTATTGAAGATGATATAAGACTAAAAGCAGAATATTGTCAAAACAAGTTACAAGATGTATTTTTTAATTTTTTTTTAATATGGCAACACCACTTTTACTTTTAACCATACAGTGTGTGTTTGTGTGTGTGTGTGTATATATATATACACACACACACAGACACACACATTTTATTGAATATTTTTCATCAGTACATGTACTAGTCTATAACTAAATTCCATTAACAATTATGCTTGTTGTAGCTCCATTACAGGTGTACTTTAAACTTTTTTTAAATTTCTTGTTAATTATACAAGGATAATTCAGGTATTTTTCTCTTTTATTCTTGACCACAGGCTAAAGCAGAAATGAAGACAAAGTCTTCATTTGTCAGAAAAGTCTTCAAAGTCAGAAAATGCTCTCCTTAAACACTAAAGCCAATAAAAATTTATTTTTTAAAAAAGACAACAGATTATCTCTCTGTGCAGCATCTCCACCAAAGAGACTTGAAAGTTTCCCAAATGTTATTAAGTGATTGGAATAGCTGATGTCTTTCCTCTCTCTTTCAGCACTTCAGTCAACGTCCTTGCCTCACTGGTCCTATCTCAGTGTAGGTACACCTTCATTTACCATCCCTATTATTAGAACAAACAAGCAATATTGTTCTCTGGTCCCCTTTTTTTCCCACGGGTGATTGCCCAAGCTTTTTCCTGATGATTTTCTATATACTTTCACATGTATGTTCCGGCTCTATCTCCATGCTTTTCTCTCAACTCAACTTTTTCAGAGGAGTCTTTGTTAACTAGACTCGTTTTCAATTTCCTATGTCTCAACCCATGAGTCCTCAACTTACCTTTGCTGCCTCTGCCTTCTCATCTCTCTATAGCTTCTCCATCCCCAATCTAAACCATTCCACAGTTAAAGATCTATTCGGGTTGGAGACTAAAGGTGTAAAGAATAGCCAATCATTCCTTATTAATTAATTAATGCATTTAATGCCTCCAAGCTCTATGTAAGTTGCTTTTTGTTGTTGGCTATGAGGTTCACTGCCTGTTCTTGGGTCTTTAAGTACCTGACTATCCTCCTGTGTAGTTCACATTATCCTCTTAATAGGCGTCATTTTCTTGGACTTTCAATAATTTACGAAGGGTGGTTTCTTGGATTTTGCCATTCCAGTAAGGTTATTGATCATAGCCATACCTGAGAACATTAAAGATTTCATGTAAGCAGCAGACACACATTAAACAGAAAAGAAAAAAAGAGGAGATGAGAGTCTCCAAACACCCAATAAAGAATAAAAAGATAATGAGAGAATCAGGGAGAGTCTAACTCTGTCCTCTCAATCAAGCTGCCATTGAATTCACATTACCAACCCCTGTCCTCAGCAGTGGTGCTTTGTTGCATCATTGAGGTTTATCCTCCAGTATGTTAGATCTTTAAAAAAGGCAATTAAAGTTGCTTGATTATGTAATATCTGAGTCAGGTAAGTCTTTCGCCTTGGATTACTCTCACCTGCGAAGAAGAGGTCTTTTCTTTCAGTAATACTTTCTTCTACTCCTCTCTCATCCAATTCCACCCCCTCCCTTTTCTCTGAAATTTTTACTTCTGATCGGTTTCAGTCTGTTCACACACTAAAATATGTAGTGTAAACGCACTACCATCTCAAAAGCTTTTATTCTTGCTCTGAAGCAAAAGCAGCACAAGGTTGTACTTGTGTGAAGTTTGAAAGACAGAAAATGTGGCCCCACCACAAAGGATATGATATATGTGCTGTTATTTCAGGGCTCTGTAGCTCCTGTGTTGTTGTTATTTTTTAATCCCAAATAACTCAAGTATTGGTCAAAAATATTTTGGATCTGTGTAGCACTCTGAAACAGCTTAAAAGTTCCCAAGGAGTTGTTCTGTCCTTACTGGACTCTCATGATGACATTAAAAAAAAAGGGAAAAAATGCGGAAGCACTTCCTAAAATGGTTTGTGTGCTACAATCTCGTACTCTTATAGCCTCATACTCTTAAAGCCTCATATGAGTTCTGTGCATTCTATCTAGAAGAGAGCGAACAAAATCTTCATGTTTGATCTCCATAGTATTCCAGAGTCATCTTTGTTCAAGGCCAGAGGCCCACAAAAGATTAGGCTCTTTGAAGGATGAGATAGGGAAGATTTTTTGGGGCAAATGTCCTGGAAATGCAAATGTATGGACTGTCCTTCTGTCATGGCAATTTTTCAGCATCTGCGTAAAAGTCGAGGTCCTCTGCCATCTCTAATTCTGGAAATATATTTATTGGAAAAAGTTAATTCTAACTATGTCTTAGGTTCCCCAAAGATGTTGGCTGATTTCCTGTCTTCACATGAATATCTTTCCTGGTAAACAATACATTCTCTATTTTCCAAAGGTTTGGTGAAGATACAAACAAGGTTATGTCTACCATTTTCTAGTACAGAAGGCCTTCACGTGCCCCTGCTGAGCTCCATTTTATTTCTAAGAAGAAGACCATGTCGGTCTGCCAAAACTTCAGCCTGCAATTTTTGTGGATTTTAGATCAAAATGATCCAGATTTTCCCTGGGTTTGCTTTTAAGTCCTGTGTGAGGTTGAACCTCGTGTGCAAGCCCCTGAAACTCAGGCAGTATAGCCTGAGATTATCCAGTAGGACAGGGGATCCAAAGAGAAGGAATACAGAGAAAAGATTGATTTTGATGATGTGGATGCCAGCCAGAGCCTTGGAGAAAATGCTTGTAGTCCTTCATTTAAATTTTCCATCTAATATTGATTCTTAATGTCTATGGATGATTTTCTTCATGTATTCCTTTTTTCATTTATTCAGTCAGAATTTATTAAATGTCAACTCCACACTGAGGACATAAGGATAGGATTACTTTCTATGAAAAGCTTGTAGTCAAGGCATCAAATAGCCACTTTATCAAAACACGTATAGTAGACTCTTGAGTCAGCCAATTACTGTAAGAAAACAAATGGTACAGTCAATTTAGGGTTAATTTACACAGGGAGTATTTACAGAGGTACAGTGAGGGAAAAAAACAAGGATAATTCAGTATCCTGCAGCCAGTAGTAGCACAGCTGTTAACACCCAAACAGATGACAGGAGTGAGTGGTTACAAGAAACTGAAGAAAGAATTGCTTAGCAGAGACAATCTTTAGAAAAGCCTTTGCTCAGACAAAAAGAAAAAGAAAACAGTACAAAATGACTTTATTTAATTAATTAACTTATTTATTTATTTGGCTGGGCTGGGTCTTAGTTGTGGCACACGGGATCTTCATTGCTGCCTGTGGTATCTCTCATTGCAGCATGTAGGATCTAGTTCCCTGACCAGGGATCAAACCCGGGCCCCCTGCATTGGGAGCTCGGAGACTTAGCCACTGGACCACCAGGGAAGTCCCCAAAATGACTTTGAATGGAGGAAACCAGGGAGTTAAAAAAGATGTCATTCTTCCTCCAATCTCCTGAAAGGATTCCCCATTGGCTGAAGTCAACCAGAAGACAGAGGATTAGAGAACCCATCCATCCATATATCTGTGCAAGTCAGCTGTGCAGTTGGTGAGCTGAAGAGAGAAAGGGAAAGAGTAGATCTAGAATGCAAGTGAGGACATCTTTTATAATTTACCCTTTTTTACTGCTTAACATCCGCCCTTTCCTTTTATCTGGGGAAAACTCTGTAATAATTAAACACATAAATTTCTGTTCTTGTGAAGGGGAACAGAGTACGTCACCCCAAAATGAGTTACTTTGGCATGTGGATTCTTTTGAGCTGAAGGCAGTTTGGACCCAGCAGACTCAGGAAAGTTTTTCTTTTTTTTTTTTTAGCCTCCCCCTTAACTGCCTAAAAGAATTTCTAATAGAAGACTTGTGCCGAAAGAGAGCTAACACCAGAGAGAACTTATTATATCAGAAACAGTTAACTGTACGGCATGGCAAGAATTTGTTTAGCAAAGATGTGTTCTGCTCATTTTCCTGTGCCTTGTCTTCCTCTCCTTGGATTCCCCAGACCCCTACCCTTCTCCTTAGCTCAAGAGGGCATATAAACCTCTATTGCCTGAGTGTCTTTGAGCTTTCACGTTTGGGGGATCCCGTACGTATGTAATTACATTTGTTTTTCTCCCGTTAATGTCTTAGGTCAATTTAATGATTAGACCAGACAAAGAACGTCGACGGGAAGATGGGGAAAGTTTTCTACCCCCTACATCAGCCTTCATATTATAAAAGGCGAATCATTTTGGTCTCACTAATACCTGAAACTTAACTTGTCTACTAATGGTGCTCTTGGTAAAAAGTGGTGGGGATGAGGGTGGGAGAAAAGTGGAACAGAAACAGTAGTATAAAATGCAGCTGCTATATTTAATGCAGGATTTTTAGAAAAAACATTTTATTAGAATCACATATACCATCATATATCGGAAACATCTGTATCTGTTGCTACTAAATTATTAAGAGGTCTACCACGTATTTATACCTCATTCTTTATGGTGTACAGAGCAGGGGTTGGCAACTTATTTTTCACTTTGAAAAGGAATTCCATCATGCCCCAGACTACTACATCCCTAGAAATGTTATTGACATGATAGCACTCTTTACTTTCTCTGGGTCTGTCTCTCATACACTGAGTCTATCAGTAAAACATTTCTTAGTAATGCTACATAACAAGTAATCACAAACTAGCAGGACATAATATAATAAGCATTTCTTACTACGTTTATAGATTAGCTGGTATGACTCTGCTTTACTCTATGTCAGCTTGAATGTGTCATCTTCAACGTGCAGGCTCTGCTACACAGGTTTCTCCTTCTCCTGGTACCTAGTGTGCCAGTGAGAGCCCTGGCGGTGGCAGAGGGGTGAGAAAACAAGGAGCAGCACACAAAACCTCAAACTCAGGGATAGAACAGATGTTCTGCCATTTCTGCCTCCATGCTGTTGGCCAGGGTAAGGGGCATGGCTGAGTCTAATGTCAATAGGTAGCAAAAAATATTCCACCTTTATGGGAGGAATACAAAAGTCACATGGCGAAGGGCTTAGAAAAAGGGAGGAGTGAAGTTTTAGGCCAGTAATGTAATCTACCACAAGGATCCAAATGGTTTAAAATGTCATCAGTGGCATGGGCTAGCATTAAGTTCTGTGAGATATCATGAAGATTAAGGTCATTTCAGGCTTTGATAGGACATTGAGGTTAACATGTTGAAACACTGAGACTGACAAAAATGGTATACTTCCATTAAAACTAAAATTACTTCTAAATTTCCTTACTTAAGGTAAGCTCTTATAACTCTTACAGTGGATAGGCTATCTCTTCCTGTACTGTTTGATCTAGGCTGTTTTGGAATCTAACTCTCCTTGGAAGGAGCAAAGACATGATACAGGTGAGCTTGTGAAGCAGATTCCCAGTTGCAGATTTTGGAAGGCTCTTTTGCAGGCGAGAGCTGCGTTCCTCAAATGAGAGAGAGGTTCTGCCAGCAAGGGGTTTACAGAGAAATCTGGGGACTCAAGCTTTCAACCTTATCCATGCCTGCCCAAATATCTCCATGTCTTTTCTTAGGATCTCATGTCTTTTCTTGACTTAGTATCAAAGACTTGGCAGGATTGAATTGGTGCAGCTTTTATCGTTGTTATCTTATTGTCTGCAGCTCTTATTACCAGACCCTGGACTTTATCTAAACCTTTTTTATCATGGGGCTGTAGGAATAAGGGACTTCGTGGAAACTGCTGTGGAGCCCTAAAGTTCATACATGTTCTTAGCTACATGTTCATAGATTTTATTTTCTCTTTGCCCTTACGGATACTCACTAGCATTGTTAGAAAATACATGATTCTGCGAGTTTTATAATTACTGTTCTTGCCATCGCAACTAATTATCACATTCAGTGATCCTCTGATACCTTGCCTTCTACCTCCTTTGCATCTAATACCAGCACTGGTGATATTATGATTAATCATGGTGTGATTGTATGCATTAGATAATTCATATTCCATTTCCATCCCCGAAAGTAGATTAACTTTGTACCCTTGAATATACAATTAATTCAAATGCAAAATCTCATCTTAAAGGTCTGTTTCCTGAAGCCTCTTATGATACACATTACTGTATCAGTCACCCTCTCAGCAGAAAACAGATGGCATATTCAAATTAGGATCACTTTTTTCCAAAGGTTTGTTTACAAGGGGATGTGGTAGATTTAAAGAGGGCTGCCAGTTCTTTGAAACTCCTTCACTGTGAGAGTTTCCCCTCCTTTTGAACTTAGATTAACCTGTGACTGCTTTGACCAAGAGACTACCAGTACCACTATTTGAGTTCTGGGCTTAAGCTTTAAGAGGACTGTAGCTTCCATCTTGGTCTATCCAAACCCTAAACCACCAACTAAGAAGGCTAACCTGTACGAAAGACCAACTGGATGTCGTGAGACCACAGTGAAAGGGAGAGGGGCCCCATCAGCCCAGCTCTTTAACCATCAAAACAAAAGTGCAGAAATGTTAGTAAAATCTGTATACTTATGTTAAGTTAAAGCCATGTGGGGCAGAAGTGGCCAGCCAAGCCCTGCCCATGTTCCTGACCCACAAAATTGTGTGGTATCACATAACAGTTGTTTTAGTCCACTCTGTGTGTAGTTTGTCATAGGGCAACTGATAATGGGAATGGAACTTGGTACCAGAAAGTGGGTCTCTGTTCTAACACAAAACAAGGCTATGTGACATTGGCTTGGGGCAAGTTGCAGGATGGAAGCTAGAGGTAACCCAGGAGGTTCAGTTGGAAGGACCTCACGGAGCCTGCTGCTGAAGGCTTGGAGGACATCAAGAAAATGTTATGGGAGGCTGGAGGAAGAAAGACTATTTGTATGTTGTGACAGGCAACACAGTTGCCTATGGAAACATGGAAAATACCCAAGGCACTTAATATACTTGTAGAGGGTGATGGAAGTATTTCTAGAAAGTTATGACTCGCTTTTTCTGGCTACCTATAAGAAAAGAGAGATACAAGAAGAGAGAGGTAAACTAAAGAGGAATTTTAGTTTTAATTTGTAAGCAGAATTTAGCAAGCATAGATGGTCAGTGATGGGCTTTCGATCTTTCAAAAGGCTCTCGAAGTAAGAATTGGCCTCAAGGCAAAGTTCAAGTCCAGAGCAGTAAACTATGACCTCAGGGGAAAGGTGAAGTCAGGGTGTGCTTATAAGGTCCTTATTAAGACCTAAGAAAGATTCAGCTTTCTAAGAATATTAGGGTATGCCTTGCAGGTGGTTTCAGTTATACATGAGGGTTTCTACAAATATTAAGCACAGTTTCCTTGTTATAGGTTAAATTGTGTTCGCCCAAAGTTCCTATGTTGAAATCTTAACCCCCAGTACTTCAGAATGTGACTTTATTTGGAGATAGACGTTTTACCAAGTTAAAATGATATCAGGGTAGGCCCTAATTTATTATAATTCTTGTCCTTATAAAAGGGGAAATTTGGATACAGACTCACAGAGAGCTATTATGTGAATGTTAAGGGAGACATTCAGATGATGCTTCAACATGAACACCAAAGATTGCCAGTAAATCCCCAGTAGCTAGGGGAGAGGCACCGAACAGATTTTTCCTCACAGTCCTCAGAAGGAAACTACCCTGTCAATAACTTGATCTTGAACTTCTGACCTCCGGAACTTGTGGATAACCAATGTCTGTTGTTTAAGCCACCCAGTCTGTGGTACTTTGTTAAGGTAGCCGTAGCAGATTAATACAGTCCCTCATCAGCCTTACATGGTTCCCAAGGATAGGAAAACCTATTTATAAGAGTTTTTATGAGTATGGTTTTGTTTAATGGAGTCAATTACAATTTGACAGAAAGGCAGCCAGTACATTCTTTTAAGTGACTGAAACTGGAAAGGCCAGAGACAGAAAAAAATGAAGAGAGAGACCCTCAATCAACTAGGGGCAGGTAATAAGCTGAGAAACATGCTCAGCTGAAAACACCATTTCTTACTGAAAAGCGTGGATGTGGTCGAGGCAAAAGCCACAGAGACTCACTCCCAGGGAGAAAGACTGGGCTCTAATTAAGATAACCAGATGTGCCCAACTGGGGTTTAGAATCATCATGAGTCCGTAACTGCTATGTGCCTTGCATTTCCCCTCTTTTGGAACAGAGGAATCTATTATGATTATCCTTTCTCTATTACCCCATTGTATGTTTTGACGTATGAAGAGTAGGAAACATGTTAGTTTTTTATACCAAGAGGAACCGTATTCAACGAGCTGCACTCAAGCAGCCCCATTTACATGGGCCTAATTTAGATGATGAGATCCTGCACTTCAAGCTAATGACAGAAAGGGTGAGACTCTAGGTCTCTTAGAAGGAGGTAAATGTATTTTGTATATTATAGATATATAAGTAATTTGTGGCCAGAACAGGGACTGAGGTAGATGAGCATTGGTTACCCATCCTTTCAGACAAATTACCATCGAGAAGTGAGGTCTTTTCCCCGACTGCTTGAATCTGTGAAACCTATGACTGCTTTAGCTCAAAAGGTACGATAGAAATTACACTATGGCAATTGGTAGGCGAAATTTTAAGATGGCCCCCAAGATTACATCTTCTTGTATGTGCATCATATATAATCCCCTTCCCTTACGTGAGAGTAGGAATATCAATATGATGGGATATCACTCCCATGATTATGTGACATGTTGAAGGAGAGGAATTTTGCAGATACAGTTAATATACCAAGTGTGTTGATTTTGAGTTAATCAAAAGGAACATTTTTCTGGGTGAACCTGAATTAATCAGAAAAATCTGTAAAGGAATAGGCCTTTCCTGAGGGAAGAGATTCAAAATATTAGAGAACTTCTCTTGCTGGTGTTGAATTTGCAAAGTCTATGGCATGAAATACATGACACCACTGTGAGGCTTTAGGAGCTGAGAGTAGCCCCTGGATGACAGTGAACAAGAAAACAGGAACCTTGGTCCTACAACCACAAAGAAGTAAGTTCTGTCAGAAACCTAATAGAGCTTGGAAGAAGACCCTAAGCCTCAAATGAGACCCCAGCGCAGCCAATACCTTAATTTCAGCCTTGCGAACCCTAAGCAGAGAACCTGCCAGGCTGGGCCTGGACTTCTGACCTACACATCTGTGAAATAATGAATTTTGGGTAATTTATCACACAGCAATAGAAAAATAATACATGTTTTATATCAAAATGGGTTGCTGCTGTCACAAATACCTAAACTATGTTCGCAGCTTTGCAATTGGACAATAGGTAGAGACTGGAAGAATACTGAGTTGAAATTCTTAAATGCCTTGAACAGACACACCTAATAGAAACACAGACATTGAGGATGTTGTCAGTAAGGTCTCAGAAGGAAATGAGGAACATGTTATTGGAAACTAAAGGAAAAGGGACTTTGATATGTAGCATGAGAAATCTTAGCAGAATTGTTCCTGCAATTATGTTGACAGCAGAATTCATAAGTGATGAATATAAATATATAAAGGAGGAGACTTCTCAATATATTTTGGAAGTTTCTGCCTAGTTTCTCCTGCTTGTAGTAGAATGTGAGAGACATAAGTTGAAGGAAGAATTGTTAAACGAAGAAGCAGGGCTTAATAATTTGGAAAATCCTTAACCTCTCTAGGTGACAAAAACACTAAAAGTAAAAAAATTACTGCCATAGTGTGGCATAAAGAAAAGGCTGAATGTTCTGTGTTCTTATATGTGCTGGTCAGTTAGGTATGGTCACAAGAGGAGATACAGGAGAGGCTCAGGAAAACAAAAGTTTATTATATTTAGCCCTCAAAAGGGGAGTCACCACATGGCACTCGGGAAGCACCAGGTTTTGGTTAGCAGGCAGAAGTGAGGAGTAAGGGGCAAGTGTAGGTCAAGGCCTTCATTGGGATTTCTTCAGCAAAGGCAAAGCAGGACAGAGTAAACATCTTAGGGGAGTGGCTAGTTTGAATATTTCCAGTGGACTTTGGGCTATAGCTGTGGTCTCTAGTTGCCTGGTACCTGGCCCTGGGATGATTGAGGCAAGGGAAGACTGTTTTCTGGGTTGTAAGGGCCAGATAGAAGAGGTATGGATTGGTTAGTTTTCATATCAATGCCATGCTCCTAGCTGAGCCCTTTGCTATCTCTAAGAACTGACTCATCTGAGAGGGGAAGTCTCTGCCTAGCCAGAAAGTTTTTTTAAGATGTCAAAACATCACAATATACAGCAAATGAAATATAGAAACAGTACACTGAATTTATGACTCTACAACCTTTTGCCTGTGGGTGTAACTTTTGCCTAATGGACTGAAACCCAGTAAAATCCGTTGAAGACCCCCCCAATGTTCTTGAGAAATTTTTTTCAACAGAAATAGTGCTAGCTTGGACTGGAAGGGACAGAGAATTTGAAATGAAAGGCTTTCAGACCACCAGAACTCTACTGGCAGCAATGTAGGCTGATAAAACTACTCAGCTTCAAATACTTGCTACTTTTCAAGAAAAAGGAAGGATGACTCAGAGTGGAAACAATAGCACAGAGGGCATAGCCTTGAGACCCAAAGGATTATTCCTAATCTTTGAAAAGGAGTCAAGGAAAAGCTCACTATTTGCCCAGCTCTTACAGAACTTTTAGGAACCAGTAACTCCTTTCACCTATTTTTTCCCCCTTTTGAACTGGAATATCTGTAATTGTTACCTATACTTGTCTCACCATCATGAATTCCACCACCCACAGAGGAAGAAAAATTTTGCCCCACAAGCTGAATTTAACAGATTATACCCCAGAGTTTCATCTTTACCTGATTTAGATGATAAGTTCTTGGACTTTGAGTTGATGCTATTATGATACGAGACCCTTGAGTACCTTTGGAGAGGTGAATGAATTCTCATTTTGGAGGGATATGAAACCCTGGGGACTTTGGAAGGACTGTGATAAGCAAACTTCTAAGGTGGGTCCCCAAGATTCCTGCCCTTTGGTGTACATGCTCTGTGTAACCCATTCCCTTGAGTGTGATTAATATTGATACTTGAGGATATGATGGGATGTCTGTCATACAGCAATAGAAGACTGATACAGCCAGATACTAACCTGGTTTTTAAGAGGACTGGCAGCTTTCAGTTTGGTCTATTCAAGTCAGATAAGAGAGGATCTCTTCAAGCCACATAAGAGCCACCATGTAAAAAGTCTGACTACCCCACTGGAAAGACAAGGTGGAAATGCCCTGAGACCACATGGTAAAGGGGAAGGGTCCACCTGAGCCCAGTCTTCCATTTGACCCTACCAATACTCCAGGGATATAGATGAAGCCATCTTGGACACGTCAGACCACTCCAGCTTTCAGCTGAACACCACCAAATGAACCATGTCAATGCTACATGAGGCAGAAGAATTGGTCTGCCAAGTTCTGCCAGAATTCCTAACCTAAACATCGAGAAAAAGTAAAATGTCTGTTGGTCAATTTGGGAGAAGTTGGCTACGCAGAATGGATATCTTGAAGGGGAACTATTTACAGAAATACAAATGAGGCATGATCATAAGGGATCAAGCCATAACCCAAAGTCAGTGAATGGCAGACTCATAAAGACCACTGTACTAAAGAGAAAAGGGGAGAAAGGGTTAGTATAACCCTGCAGTGGGTGGTGGTTTATAGGAGACCACCTTGAAAGAAGTACAGATTTGGGGGTTGAAGAACACAGTCAGTCCAAGGAAGCATCCATGGGAATAAAACCCCTGACCTTATCCTCCTTTCTCCTTCCGATCTCCTGCTTCCAATTGGTCAAAACTCTAGAAGGCACAGGTTAGGACAGTCCCTTGTGGTTTGTAGAAGTCAGCCTTCTGGGGCAGAAAGTATGGTAGAGATGAATGAATAGTAGGTCTGATAGAGCCTAGGGAAGATATCCAGCCCAGCTGTGATGGAGAGACACACAAGATGTGCAGGTGCTAAAAGCTCATTAATGCATCTCAGGGATTAGGAATTCAGTTGGCTCTCTTGAGGATCCATTGCTTGAAAGATTGTTAAGAGTTCTATAAGCAAAGAGTTAAAGAGGAGACAATTTATAAAAAGAAAAGAGCGGGAAATCACAAGGAAAAACGTAAAGATACTGTGCTTTATTGTACTTCTGAGTAATTAGAGCAAAAGCAATTAGCAATAGCATTTACCATGATACACCATTACTGCTTTTGTTTATTGCTAAACCACTTATTGATGAAATAAGTTGACTGTCAGTTTTTCAACAATATACCACATCCCGTCTGTCATGTAATTGGCGTTTTCAGCAAACGGAATCATTTGGAGACACTCTCTTGCTTTGATACTCACACGTTTATTTTAGCCTCTTCCCTTTTATAAATGGTTTCTTTGTAAATCAGCATCTTTAAAAAAGGAAAGAAAAAACTCAGCAGGATTCAGTGGGACACAAAGTTGATACTGTGATCAGAGATCCAGCCCGGAGTAAGGAAACAATATATTAATCTGGACTTCTGCAGCAGAACAGCACTTCTTACCGACCTTTTGCTGGGCCTCTTTCACAGTATTCCTGAGGTGCCCCACTTAACTGAGCAGGATAGCAGGTCCGTGGTCATAACTGTTAAGCCCATGAAGCAAAGCAGATATTACATCCGTAATATGAATGCAACAATCTCACACTAATTAGATTTCCTTTCAAAAGATAAAAGTTAGGGGGAAAAATTGTTTTTCTGCACCAGGTTACTGGTGTGGCAGGAACACAACAGGAGATACCTACTTTGTTGAGCCAAAGGTATGAAGAAGTGGACATGTGTTTGTAAATACTTCACGTGTAGCTTCCGATAAAAGCCATAAAGGTTTTATATTCTGCCAGATTTGATAAACACTTCTGTCTAGTGTTTGTGGTCAGATGTAAAAAGGCAGTGACTTGCATATGTGCTTAAGGGCTATTTTCTCTCATAGTCTCCCAGCTGCTGTGCTTCTGCATTGGCAAGAAGCCAAATATTCAGCATAAATTTATTTGTAGGACAAAACAGTTGCAGAAGGCCCAGCCTGTTGACATAATGATGCTGATTGCTCCCTTATTGAAGCAAACTGAGGTTGTTTTCGGGTTTTTGCTGAGCGACTTGAGCTGAGAGCATGAAAATATTCCTGTTTAATGCCCAAGGAAAGCTTACTTTAACTTCATTTTTGAATGCATTTCCTCACATTTAAACATTCTTCATCGTAAAGGGGGTCCTGGACCCAGCTCCAAATTGTGTGTATGGAGGCTTCCCCACACCAACAAGCAACTCTCAGATGCCAGCAATTCTACCCAGAGATACAATCAGATTCCACGGGTAAAGGGCTCACCCCACCCAAGCCTGCCCTCTATTTCAGATGCCAGTTGCAAGCCCAGGTTGCTACCTATGCTTCTGACCAACAGGCTCCATACAAATTGGAGGTTCCCTTGATGCCCACGTCAGGTTCAATTAATTTGCTACAATGGGTCACAGAACTCAGGAAAACCAGTCTACTCACTAGATTACTGATTCATTATAAAAGGATATTAAAGGACATGAGTCAACAGCCAGACAAAGAGATAGACGAAGCGATACACAGGGCGAGGTCCTGAACAAAGGAGCTTCTCTGCTCCTGGCACATGGAAGCGTTCTGGTTCCCCAACATGGAAGTTCTCAAAAAATGAGCCAAAAAACTGTCCTTCGGGGATTTTAAGGAGATGTCATTATATAGTCATAACTAACAAAATCTCTTGGTCAGTGATGATTGATTCAAACTCCAACCACTTGCCCCTCTCTGAAATCAGGGGGTGGAAGGACTGAAAGTTCCAACTCTCTAATCACGTGGTTGGTTCTCCTGGCAACAGGCCCCCATCCTTGGGTAGGACTGAAAAGTCACCTTCCCTGAAGCATTTTCATGAACTGAGGACAACAGACCAAATATTATCCCACTGTTCTTCTCCCTCAGGAAATTCCAAGGGTTTTGGAAGCTGTGATGATGAATACAAAGACAGAATATATATATATATTTCTCGTATATATATTTGATCAACTGAATCAAATAAATATATTTTTCCTATAAATCACATCATATTTATCTACCCTGTACAGCAAAGTGAATCAGTTACATATATACATACATCAACTCTTTTTTAGATTCTATTTCCATGTAGGTCATTACAGGGTATTGAGTAAAGTTCCCTTTGCTATACAGTAGGTTTTTATTATCTATTTTATACATAGTAGTGTGTATATGTCAATCCCAATCTCCCAGTTTATCCCTCCTCCCCTTCCCCCCTTGGTAGCCATAAGTTTGTTTTCTACATCTGTGACTCTATTTCTGTTTTGTAAATAGGTTCATTTGTACCCATTTTTTAGATTCCACATAGAAGTGATATCATATGATATTTGTCTTTCTCTGTCTGACTTAGTATGACAATCTCTAGGTCCATCCATGTTGCTGCAAATGGCATTATTTCATTCTTTTTAATGGCTGAGTAATATTCCATTGTACATATATACCACATATTCATAGATATATCAGTAGGCTTTTAACCAGAATGCACCAACACAATAAGGTAGGTGATTTGTTACTATCTCATGCTACAGGTAAGGACACAGAAGAAAACAGGGGCATTAAATAACTTGTTGGTAGCTATAGCCTAATAAAAGGCAAGAAAATATTTTAAGTATGAAATCGTAAATGTCAATCATATATTACATCTGGTATAATTAACTTTATTAAATATATGAAAAATTATATAAATAAAACTGAACAGGGCTTCCCTAGTGGCGCAGTGGTTGAGAGTCCGCCTGCCAATGCAGGGGACGTGGGTTTGTGCCCCCGTCTGGGAAGATCCCACATGCTGCAGAGCGGCTGGGCCCGTGAGCCATTGCCGCTGAGCCCGCGCATCCGGAGCCTGTGCTCCGCAACGGGAGAGGCCACAACAGTGAGAGGCCCGCGTACCGAAAAAAAAAAAAAACTGGACACCTCATGCATCAGGCTGGGCCCAGAGTTTTAGTCTAATAAATGGTAAAGCCAGCCCATAAAGCCTTGGTGTGTCAGCCTTCCTACTGTTTTCTTTATGAGGTCTGTAAACAGACACACAGAGTAAAATAGTGTTACCAAATCCAAGCTCACCGCACGAGCCTGGCCAGTAAGTTGAGAGACAAGGTGTTGGGGCAAGGAATAGTGACTTTTTTTGAAGAGCTAGGAAGCCGAGAAGATGGTGAACTAATGTCCTAAAGAACCATCTTAACTCCTGGTAGAATTCAGGCTTCTTTGATACTAAGGGAAAAGGGGAAGCGGGAGGGTTTAAGAGTAAAGGCAGATTGCAGACTTCTTGGAGCCACCTTGCCCCGGGGAAGCATAACCTGTCTTCTTCTGCTTGCTCACGTCGGCTGGATCACAAGGCTCCTGCAAAACTTGAAGTTGTGAGCAGTTAATTTTGCTTTACCGCCTTTTGCTTATTTGCGAGGTTTCTAGGCTGAAAGCAAACTCACCTACAACAAGTAATAGCCATAACTACCCCAGGGGTGGGATGGGAACTTTCTTCAGGGAACTTAATGAGCTATTTGGGCACAAGCAATATTTCTCTAGTGCTTCACTCTTGACGTGCAGGGCTAAAGTAATAGCATATATAGGCTGAAGAATGGGGGAGCACAATCAACATGGTGTTAGTTTTTTTCTTCCTCTGTTACAATAAGCTAGAGGACACCTTAAGCCTCCTCTTTACAGGTTCCCGTTCTCCAGCTCATCTTTCTCCTGTCACCTCCACACCTTCTCCCACTGCCTTTCTTTTTCCCCCTGGCATCACTGTACCCCCACATCTCCCATTTCTGGGAGATGCACCTGATACCCTGATCTGATAGCATCTCTTGATACAATTAGCAACCCCTCCTTTTCTATTTCCACAATTTCAACCAATAAATCTGGCGAGTAATACAATAATTTATTTCTTTTCATAACATATTCATTTAAACGTATAAGTCTGTCTGTCTCTCTTTACATACAAATTTTAAACATATTTCAACGTCCATATATAATTATCTCTCACATGATATTTCAATGGCATAGTAATCTTCCATTATATGCATATTTACTGTTGTTTCTAACCAACTCTCAGTTGTTGAAAACTTTGGTTGTTTCACATTTTTCACTGCTGCAAAAACTGTAAAACAGCCCTGCAGTTAATTATACTAAAAGTCTGACTATATGCCTAATTATTTCCTTAGGATAAATTTCTAGTAATTGAATTTTTGATTCGACGTTTATACATATTGTTAAGGCTTTTGATACACATAATCAAATTACCCTGCAGGTTTCGTACACATTTAAATTCACTCCAGCAGTGACTGATAGTAAAAAAAAAAAAAAAAAAAAAAAAGTATCTCATTGCTGTTTTAATTTGCATTCCACAGTAAGGTGTGAAATTGTTTAGTGTTACTTTTACCAATAATATAGCCAGTTGTCTTCATAGCAGTTGTTGATTTAACCAGTTGAGACTGAAGCTATAACAACCCAGAATGGTATACACACATAGACATACACACAAAACATGTTTCTTATGCATTAAATAAACACACCCACATGTATACACATTTCAGATCACAGGCTGAACACCTAGAAAGTCAAATAGATAGTTGTCTAACTTCTAAATACTAATATTTACCATACAGAGCAGTGTTTTTCAGTGTGTTTCCAAACCCATGAGTGGTTTGTGTAATAAATTTAGAGGATCAAGATAAGCTTTTTCCCAACTACCAAAAAACAGAACAGAGAAAAATATATATGTGTGTATGTTTTCTTTTTCTTCCATTTTGTTTTATTTAAATTTTTATTTTATCTCGAAGCATAGTTGATTAACAATATTGTGTTAGTTTCAGGTATACAGTAAAGTGATTCAGTTATACATATATATGTATCAATTCTTTTTCAAATTCTTTTCCCATTTAGGTTGTTAAATGATATTGAGCAGAGTTCCCTGTGCTATACAGTAGCTCCTTGTTGGTTAATCATTTTAAATATAGCAGTGTGTACATGTTAATCCCAAACTTCCTAACGATCCCTCCCCCCCTCCCCTAAACCCCTGGTAACCATAAGTTTGTTCTCTAAGTCTGTCTGTTTCTGTTTTGTAAATAAGTTCATTTGTATCATATTTTTAAATTAGATTTCACATATGAGTGATATCATATGATATTTCTTTCTCTGTCTGACTTCACTCAGTGTGCCAATGTCTAGGTCCATCCATGTTGCTTCAAACGGCATTATTTCATTCTTTTTATGGCTGAGTAATATTCCATTGTATATATGTACCACATCTTCTTTATCCATTCCTCTGTTGATGGACATTCAGGTTGCTTCCATGTCCTGACTGTTGTAAGTAGTGCTGCAATGAACATTGGGGTGCGTGTATCTTTTTGAACTATGTTTTTCTCCAGATGTATGCCCAGGAGTGGGATTGCAAGATCATAGGGTAGCTCTATATTTAGTTTTTTAAGGAACCTCCATACTGTTCTCCATAGTGGCTGTACCAATTTACATTCCCACCAACAGTGTAGGATGGTTCCCTTGTCTCCACACCCTCTCCAGCATTTATTGTTTGTGGATTTTTGAGGATAGTCATTCTGACTCGTGTGAGGTGATATCTCATTGTAGTTTTGTTTTGTTATTTCTCTAATAATTAGTGACGTTGAAAATTTTTTCATGTTCCTCTTGGCCATCTGTATGTTTTCTTTGGAGAAATGTCTGTGTAGATCTTCTGACGATTTTCTAATTGGGTTGTTTGTTTTGATGATATTAAGTAGCATGAGCTGTTTGTAAATTTTGGAAACTAATTCCACATCAGTCACATCATTTGCAAATATTTTCTCCCATTCTGTGGGCTGTATATTTTGTTTTGTTTACAGTTTCCTTTGCTGTGCAAAAGCTTTTGAGTTAATTAGGCCCCATTTGTTTATTTTTGTTTTTATTTCCATTGCTCTGGGAGATGAATCAGAAAGATATTGCTGGGGGGACCTTCAACATGGCAGAGGTGTAAGACATGACTTACACCTTACAGAGGTGTAAGACAAGACTCCTACAGAGCAGCTACTGAATGCTGGCAAAAGACCTCAGACTTCCCTAAGGGCAAGAAAAACTCCCCATGTACAAGGGTAGGGCAGAAGAAAAAACAGAGACAAAAGAAATAGGGATGGGACCTGCATCTCTGGGAGGGAGCTCTGAAGGAGGAAATGTTTCCACACACTAGGAAGCCCCTTCGCTGGTGGAGACAGGGGTTGGGGGGGTGCGGGGGGAGCTTCAGAGCCATGGAGGAGAGTGCAGCAGCAGGGGTGCAGAGAGCAAAGCAGAGAGATTGCCACACAGAGAATCGGTGCCAACCAGCACTCACAAGCCTGAGAGGCTTGTCTGCTCACCTTCCAGGGCGGGTAGAGGCTGGGAACTGAAGCTCAGCCTTCTGAGATCAGATCCCAGGGAGAGGACTGGGGTTGGCTGTGTGAACACAGCCTGAAGGGGGCTAGTACACCATAGCTAGCTGGGAGGGAGTCCGGGGAAAAGTCTGGACCTGCCTAAGAGGCAAGAGACAGTTGTTTCAGGGTGTGTGACAAGGGATTCAGAGCACCGCCTAAATGAATGCCAGAGATGGGCGTGAGCTGCAGCTATCAGTGCAAACCCCAGAGAAACCTGTGTGCAAACACAGGTCACTATCCAGACCTCTCCTCCCGGGAGGCTGTAGAGCCTGCCACTGCCAGGGTCCCGTGATCCAGGGACAACTTCCCCAGGAGAACACACGGTACACCTCAGCCTGTTGCAATGTCATGACAGCCTTTGTCGCTGCAGGATCACCCCGCATTCCGTACCCCTCCCTCCCCCCCACCTCAGTGAGCCACAGCCCCCTGATCAGCCGCTACTTTAACCCTGTCCTGTCAGGGTGGGGAACAGATGCCCTCAGGCGACCTACATGCAGAGGTAGGGCCAAATACAAAGCTGAACCCCAGGAGCTGTGCGAACAAAGAAGACAAAGGGAAATTTCTCCCAGCAGCCTCAGGAGCAGCGGATTAAATCTCCACAATCAACTCGATGTACCCTGCATCTGTGGAATACCTGAAGACATACAGATCATCCCAAAATTGAGGCGGTGGACTTTGAGAGCAAACGTAGACTTGGGGTTTCCTTTCTGCATCTAATTTGTTTCAGGTTTTATGTTTAGCTTAGTGTTAAGTATTTAGAGCTTATTATCATTGGTAGATTTGTTTATTGATTTCGTTGCTGTCTTCCTTTTTTATAAATATATAATTTTTTCCTTTTCCTCTTTTTGTGAGTGTGTATGTGTATGCTTCTTTCTGTGATTTTGTCTGTATAGCTTTGCTTTTTACCATTTGTCCTAGGGTTCTGTCTGTCCATTTTTTATATTTTTTTTGGAAAGGTTTTAGTGCTTGTCATCATTGGTGGATTTGTTTTTAGGTTACGTTGCTCTCTTCTTTATTTTTTTATTACTTTCTTATTTTCTTTATTTTAAATGTTTTTAGTATTTTAATAACTTTATTATATATTTTCTTCTTTTTTTCTTGCTTTTTTTGTCTTCTCCCTTTTCTTCTGAGCAGTGTGGCTGACAGGATCTTGGTGCTCCAGCCTGGTGTCAGGCCTGAGCCTCTGAGGTGGGGGAGCCGAATTCAGGACATGGGTCCAACAGAGACCTCCCAGCTCCACGTAATATCAAATGGCAAAAGCTCTCCCCAGAGATCTCCATCTCTACACTAAGACCCAGCTCCACTCAACAACCAGCATGCTACAGTGCTGGACACCCTATGCCAAACAACAAGCAAGACAGGAACACAACCCTGCCAAGTAGCAGAGAGGCTGCCTCAAATCATAATAAGGTCACAGACACTCAAAATCACACCACATGACACAGTCCTGCCCACGAGAAAGACAGGATCCAGCCTCACGCACCAGAACACAGGCACCAGTCCCCTCCAACAGGAAGCCTACACAACCCACTGAACCAACCTGAGGCACTAGGGGAGCACAACAAAAACAATGGGAAATATGAACCTGCAGCCTGCAAAAAGGAGACCCCAAACACAGTAAGTTAAGCAAAATGAGAAGACAGAGAAATACACAGCAGATGAAGGAGCAAGGTAAAAACCCACCAGACCAAACAAATGAAGAGGAAATAGGCAGCCTACCTGAAAAAGAATTCAGAGTAATGATAGCAAAGATGATCCAAAATCTTGCAAATAGAATGGAGAAAACATGAGAAATCTTTAACAAGGACCTAGAAGAACTAAAGAGCAAACAAACAGTGAAGAACAACACAATAAATGAAATTAAAAATTCTCTACAAGGAATCAAGAGCAGAATAACTGAGGCAGAAGAACAGATAAGTGACCTGGAAGATAAAAATAGTGGAAATAACTACCACAGAGCAGAATAAAGAAAAAAAAATGAAAAGAATTGAAGACAGTCTCACAGACCTCTGGGACAACATTAAATGCACCAACATCTGAATTATACGGATCCCAGAAGAAAAGGAGAAAAAGGCACTGAGAAAATATTTGAAGAGATTATCATTGAAAACTTCCCTAATATGGGAAAGGAAATAGTCCGGGAAGGACATGAGAGTCCTATACAGGATAAATCCAAGGAGAAACATGACAAGACTCGCATTAATCAAACTATCAAAAATTAAATACAAAGAAAAAAAATTAAAAGCAAGGGAAAAGCAACAAATAACATACAAAGGAATCCCCATAAGGTTAACAGCTGATTTTTCAGGAGAAACTCTGCAAGTCAGAAGGGAGTGGCAGGACATATTTAAAGTGATGAAAGGGAGACACCTAAAAGCAAGATTACTGTACCCAGCAAGGATCTCATTCAGATTCGATGGAGAAAGTAAAACCTTTACAGACAAGCAAAAGCTAAGAGAATTCAGCACGACCAGGCCAGCTCTACAACAAATGCTAAAGGAACTTCTCTCGGCAGGAAACACAAGAGAAGGAAAAGACCTACAATAACAAACCCAAAACAATTAAGAAAATGGTAGGAACATACATATTGATAACTACCTTAAATGTAAATGGATTAAAAGAAATAGACTGGCTGAATGGATACAAAAACAAGACCCATATATATGCTGTCTATAGGAGACCCACTTCAGATCTAGGGACACATGCAGACTGAAAGTGGCGGGATGGAAAAAGATGTTCCATGCAAATGGAAACCGAAAGAAAGCTGGAGTAGCAATTCTCATATCAGACAAAATAGACTTTAAAATAAAGACTATTACAAGAGACAAAGAAGGACACTACATAATGATCAAGGGATCAATTCAAGAAGAAGGTATAACAATTGTAAATATTTATGCACCCAACATAGGAGCACCACAGTACATAAGGCAAATGCTAACAGCCATAAAAGGGGAAATTGACAGTAACACAAACATAGTAGGAGATTTTAACACCCCACTTTGACCAATGGACAGATCATCCAAAATGAAAATAAATGAAGAAACACAAGGTTAAATGATACATTAAACAACATAGAATTAATTAATTGATATTTATAGGACATTTCATCCAAAAACAACAGAATACACTTTCTTCTCAAGTGCTCATGGAACATTCTCCAGGATAGGTCATATCTTGGGTCACAAATCAAGCCTTGATAAATTTAAGATAATTGAAATTGTATCAAGTATCTTTTCTGACCACAATGCTATGAGACTAGATATCAATTACAGGAAGAAAACTGGAAAAAATACAAACACATGGAGGCTAAGCAATACACTACTAAATAACCAAGAGATCAGTGAAGAAATCAAAAAGTACCTAGAAACAAATGATAATGAAAACACAGTGACACAAAACCTATGGGATGCAGCAAAAGCATTTCTAAGAGGGAAGTTAATAGCAATATAATCCTACCTCAAGAAACAAGAAACATCTCAAACGACCTAACCTTACATCTAAAGGAATTAGAGAAAGAAGAACAAAAAACCCACAAAGTTAGCAGAAGGAAAGAAATCATAAAGATCAGATCAGAAATAAATGAAAAAGAAATGAAGGAAATGATAGCAAAGATCAGTAAAACTAAAAGCTAGTTCTTTGAGAATATAAACAAAATTGATAAACCACCAGCCAGACTCATCAAGAAAAAAAGGGAGAAGACTCAAATCAACAGAATTAGAAATGAAAAAGGAGAAGTAACAACTGACACTGCAGAAATACAAAGGACCATGAGAGATTACTACAAGCAACTATATGCCAATAAAATGGACAACCTGGAAGAAATGGACAAATTCTTACTAAAGCACAACCTTCTGAGGCTTAACCATGAAGAAATGTAAAGTATAAACAGACAAATGACGAGCACTGAAATTGACACCATGATTAAAAATCTTCCAGCAAACGAAAGCCCAGGACCAGATGTCTTCAAGGCGAATTCTACCAAACATTTAGAGAAGAGCTAACATCTATCCTTCTCAAACTCTTCCAAAATATAGCAGAGGGAGGAACACTCCCAAACTCATTCTCCGAGGCCACCATCACCCTGATACCAACGCCAGACAAGGATGTCACAAAAAAAGAAAACTACAGGCCAATATCATTGATGAACATAGATGCAAAAATTCTCAACAAAATACTAGCAAACAGAATCCAACAGCACATTAAAATGATCATACGGCATGATCAAGTGGGTTTATCCCAGGAATGCAAGGATGCTTCAATATATGCAAATCAATCATTGTGATACAACATATTACCAAGTTGAAGGAGAAAAACCATATGGTCATCTCAATAGATGCAGAAAAAACTTTTGACAAAATTCAACACCCGTTTATGATAAAAAAAAAAAAAAAAAAACAACCTCTAGAAAGTAGGCATAGAGGGAACTTACCTCAACATAATGAAGGCCACATATGACAAACCCACAGCCAACATCGTTCTCAGTGGTGGAAAACTGAAACCATTTCCACTAAGATGAGGAAGAAGACAAGGTTTCCCACTCTCACCACTATTATTCAACATAGTTTTGGAAATTTTAGCCACAGCAGTCAGAGAAGAAGAAATATAAGGAATCCAAATTGGTAAAGAAGAAGTAAAACTGTCACTGTTTGCAGATGACATGATACTGTACATAGAGATTCCTAAAGATGCTACCAGAAAACTACTAGAGCTAATCAATGAATTGGGTAAATTAGCAGGATACAAAATTCATGCACAGAAATCTCTTGTATTCCTATACACTAACGATGAAAAACCTGAAAGAGAAATTAAGGAAACACTCCCATTTACCACTGCAACAAAAAGAATAAAATACCTAGGAATAAACCTACATAAGGAGACAAAAGGCCTGTATGCAGAAAACAATAAGACACTGATGAAATAAATTAAAGATCATACAAACAGATGGAGAGATATACCATATTCTTGGATTGGAAGAATCAATATTGTGAAAATGATTCCAGTACCCAAAGCAATCTACAGATTCAATGCAATCCCAATCAAACTACCACGCATTTTTCACAGAACTGGAACAAAAAATTTCACAATTTTTATGGAAACACAAAAGACCCCCAATAGCCAAAGCAATCTTGAGAAAGAAAAACAGAGTTGGAGTAGCTGGCAGTAATCTTGACAGCATGGTACTGGCACAAAAACAGAAATATAGATTAATGGAACAGGATAGAAAGCCCAGAGATAAACCCACGGACATATGGTCACCTTATTTTTGATAAAGGAGGCAATAATATACAATGGAGAAAAGAAAGCCTCTTTAATAAGTGGTGCTGGGAAAACTGGACAGCTACATGTAAAAGAATGAAATTAGAACACTCCCTAACACCATACACAAAAATAAACTCAAAATGGATTAAAGACCTAAATGTAAGGACAGGCAGTATAAAACTTTGAGGAAAACATAGGCAGAACACTCTATGACATAAATCACAGCAAGATCCTTTTTGACCCACCTCCTAGAGAAATGGAAATTAAAACAAAAATAAACAAATAGGACTTAATGAAACTTAGAAGCTTTTGAACAGCAAAGGAAACCGTAAACAAGATGAAAAGACAACCCTCAGAATGGGAGAAAATATTTGCAAACGAAGCAACTGAGAAAGGATTAACCTCCAAAATTTACAAGCAGCTCATGCAGATCAGTATGAAAAAAATAAACAACCCAATCCAAAAATGGGCAGAAGATCTAAATAGACATTTCTCCAAAGAAGGTATACAGATTGCCAACAAACACATGAAAGGATGTTCAACATCACTAAATATTAGAGAAACGCAAGTCAAAACGACAATGAGATATCACCTCACACCAGTCAGAATGGCCATCATCAAAAAATCTACAAACAATAAATGCTGGAAAGGGTGTTGTGAAAAGGGAACTGTCCTGCACTGTTGGTGGGAATGTAAATTGGTACAATCACTATGGGGAACAGTATGGAGGTTCCTTAAAATCAAAAATCGAACTACCATATAACTCAGCAATCCCACTACTGGGCATATACCCTGAGAAAACCATAATTCAAAAAGAGTCATGGACCACACAGTTCATTGCAGCATTATTTTCAATAGCCAGGACATGGAATCAACCTAAGTGTCCATCGACAGATGAATGGATAAAGAAGATGTGGCACATATATACAATGGAATATTACTCAGCCATAAAAAAAACGAAATTGTGTTATTTGTAGTGAGGTGGATGCACCTAGTGACTGTCGTACAGAGTGAAGTAAGTTAGAAAGAGAATAACAAATACTGTATGGTAACACATATATATATAGAATCTATAAAAAAGAAAAAAAATCATTCTGTATCACCAAGGAGTAGGGCAGGAATAAAGACGCAGGTTCAGAGAATGGACTTGAGGACATGGGGAGTGGGAAAGTTAAGCTCGGATGAAGTGAGAGAGTGATATGTACATATATACACTACCAAATGTAAAATAGATAGCTAGTGGGAAGCAGCCAGATAGCACAGGGAGATCAACTCCGTGTTTTGTGACCACCTAGAAGGGTGGGATAGGGAGAGTGGCAGGGAGATGCAAGAGGGAGGAGATATGGGGATATATGTATGTGTATAGCTGATTCACTTTCTCATAAAGCAGGAACTAACACACTACTGTAAAGCAATTGTACTCTAATAAAGATGTTAAAAAAATGTTATTGCTGAGATTTATGTTAATGAGTGTTCTGCCTATGTATTTCTCTAACATTTTTATAGTGCCTGGTCTCACATTTAGGTTTTTAATCCATTTTGAGCTTATTTTTGTGTATCATGTTAAAGAATGTTCTAATTTCACTTTTTCATATGTAGCTGTCCAGTTTTCCTAGCACTATGTATTGAAGAGTCTGTCTTTTCTCCATTGTATGGTCTTGCCTCCTTTGCTGTAGATTAATTGACCATAGGTGAGTGGCTGTATTTCTGGGCTTTCTATTCTTTTACATTGATCTACATTTCTTTTTTTGTGCCAGTACCATACTGTTTTGATGACTGTAGCTTTGTAGTATACTCTGAAGTCTGGGAGTCTGATTCCTCCAGCTCCGTTTTTCTTTCTCAATATTGCTTTAGCTATTCGAGGTCTTTTGTGTCCCCATACAAATTTTAATTTTTTTTGTTTTAGTTCTGTGAAAAATGCCATTGGTAATTTGATAGGCATTTCATTGAATCTGTAGATTGCCTTCGGTAGTATAGTCATTCTGACAATATTGATTCTACCTATCCAAGAACATGGTATATCGTTCCATCTCTTTGCGTTATCTTCGATTTCGAGGTATAAGTTTTCGAGGTATAGTTTTCGAGGTATAAGTCTTTTGTCTCTTTAGGTAGGTTTATTCTTAGGTATTTTATTCTTTTTGATGGGCTGATAAATAGGATTGTTTCTTGAATTCCTTTTTCTGATCTTTCATTTTTAGTGTATAGAAATGTAACAGATTTCTGTGTATTAATTTTGTAACCTGTAACTTTAACAAGTTCATTGATTAGCTCTAGTATTTTTCTGGTAGCATCTTTAGGATTTTCTATGTATAGTATCATGTCATCTGCAAACAGTGACAGTTTAACATTTTTTTTTCCAGTTTGGGTTTCTTTTTTTTTTCTTCTATGATCGCCATAGCTAGGACTTCCAATACTATGTTGAATAATAGTGGCGAGGGTGGACATCCTTGTCTTGTTCCTGATCTTAGAGGAAATACTTTCAGCTTTTCAACATTGATTATGATGTTAGCTGTAGGTTTCTTTATGCCCACTTTCTGGAGAGTTTTTATCATAAATCGGTGTTGAATTTTGTCAAAAGCTTTTTCTGTATCTATTGAGATGATCATATGGTTTTTATTTTTCGGTTTGTTGATGTGGTATATCACACTGATTGATTTGCAGATATTGAAAAATCCTTGTATCCCTGGAGTAAATCCCCCTGGATCCTGGCGTATGATCCTTTTAATGTGTTGGATTCAGATTGCTAGTATTTTGTTGAGGAATTTTGCGTCTTTGTTCATCAGTAATGTTGGCCTCTAGTTTTCTTTTTTGTGGTATCTTTGTCTAGTATTGGTATCAGAGTGATGGTTCTCTCATTGAATGAGTTTGGGAGTATCTCATCCTCTGAAGTTTTTTGGAAGATTTTCAGAAAGGTAGGTGTTAACTCTTCTATAAATGTTTGATAGAAATTGCCTGTAAAGCCTTCTGGTCCTGGACTTTTGTTTGTTGGGAATTTTTTAATCACAATCTCAATTTCAGTCCTTGTGATTGGTGTGTTCATACTTTCTGTTTCTTTTTGGTTCAGTCTCAGAAGATTCTACCTTTCTAAGAATTTGTCCATTTCTTCCACGTTGTCCATTTTATCAGCATATCTTTGACTGCAGTAATCTCTTATGATTCTTTGTATTTCTGTGATGTCCATTGTAACTTCTTTTTCATTTTTAGTTTTATTGATTTGAGTCCTCTGCCTTTTTTTCTTGATGAGTCTGGCTAAATGTTTATCAATTTAGTTTATCTTTTCAAAGAACCAGCTTTTATTAAGAGTCTACCAAATCATGCACATATATAACTGAATGATTAATAAAGGACTATGAAAAGATTCAAAAAAACAGAGCCAGCTTTTAGTTTCATTGATCTTTTGTATTGTTTTCTTTGTCTCTATTTCATTTATTTCTGCTCTGGTCTTTATGACTTCTTTCCTTCTACTAACTTTGGGTTTTGTTTTTCTTCTTTGTCTAGTTGCCTTAGGTATAAGGTTAGGTTGTTTATTTGTGATTTTTCTTGTTTCCTAATGTAAGATTGTATTGCTGTAAACTTCCCTATTAGAACTGCTTTTGCCACATCACATAGGTTTTGGATCTTTGTGCTTTCATTTTCATTTGTCTCTTAGTTTTTTTAATTTTCTCTTTGATTTCTTCAGTGATCCATTGGTTGTTTAACAGCATATTATTTAGACTCCACGTGTTTGTGTTTTTACAGTGTTTCTCCTTGTGGTTGATTTTTAATCTCATAGAGTTGTGGGCCAAAATTTTGTGGGCCAAAATTGATATGATTTCAATTTTCTTAGCTTTACTGAGGCTCACTTTGTGGCCTAGTGTGTGATCAATCCTGGAAAATATTCCATGTGCACTTGGGAAGAATGTGTGTTCTGCTGCTTTTCTTTCAAATATTCTATAAATATCAGTTAAGTCCACCTAGTCTAATGTGTCATTTACAGCCTCTGATTCCTTATTGATTTTTTTTCTTGATGATGTGTCCATTGATGAAAGTGAGATGTTACAGTCCCACACTATTATTGTGTTACTGTCAATTTCTCCCTTTATGGCTGTTATTATTTGCCTTATATATTGAGGTGCTCCTTTATTTGATGCGTTTATATTTACAGTTGTTATATCTTCTTTTTGAGTTAATCCATTGATCATTATGTAGTGTCCTTCTTTGTCTCTTGTAATAGTCTTTATTTTAAAGTCTATTTTGTCTGATATGAGAATTGCTACTCCAGCTTTCTTTTGATTTCCATTTGCATGGAATATCTTTTTCCATCCCGTCACTTTCAGTCTGCATGTGTCCCTAGATCTGAAGTGGGTCTCTTATAGACAGCAAATATATGGGTCTTGTTTTTGTATCCATTCAGCCTGTGTCTTTTGGTTGAAGCATTTAATCCATTTAAGGTAATTATCAATATGTATATTTCTATTTCCATTTTCTTAATTGTTTTGGATTGTTTTTGTAGGTCTTTTTTCTTCTCCTTCTCTTTTGTTCTCTTGTGATTTGATGGCTAACTTTAGTGTTGTATTTGGATTCTTTTTCATTTGTTTTATGTTTATTTATTGCAGATTTTCCCTTTGCAGTTATCTTCAGGTTTTGATATAGCAGTCTATATATAAACAAGATTGTTTTAAGTTTTTGGTTTAATTTCAGATGCTTTTCCAATATCCTGCATTTGTGCTCTTCTCATAATTCCTTGTTTTGACTTCATATTTGTGTGCAGATGATTCCCTACCTTTACTTTATATTTGCTTTGTCTGTGAGCTTTTCCATTCATAATTTTCTTGTTTCTAGCAGTAGCCTTTTCTTTTCCACTTAGAGAACCTATAGCATTTGTTGCAAAGCCGTTCTCATGATGCTGAATTCTTTTAGCTCTTGCTTGTCTATAAAATTTTTGATTTCTTTGTCAAATCTGAATGAGAGCCTTGCTGGGTATGTGTGTATGTTTTCTTAGTAGCATGTAAAATGTGTTTCTTAATGCGAGCTGGTGTCAAAAGAAGTTTGAATGCCGTTGATACACATATTTTGTAGAATTAAATGTGCTAATGCATGTAGTGAGGTTTGTGTAATACTTGGCATACAATATGTACTCAGTACATATTTGTATAAATGTTATGATCATTAACCGCATATGCTTCTGTGTGTACACCATAATTGGGAAAATGTAAGGCTGTTTAAATGAAAGTATGCCTTCTGATATTCATATAATAAATCTCTGCCAAAGAGTTCAGCACTGCCTACTTCTCCTAAAATAGGGGATTCCTCCTGAACTTACAGCTTTATCACATAGTCTGAAAAAGCTAGTTTCTGTTTACTGAGCCCTGATTTACACTAACTAGGGTTCGTGTGGCTAGGCTATTCATTCCATAACATGCAGCTGCTCATGTGCATAAACTGAAGCTGGCAAGTCTCTTTTGTACCATTGACCCTCTATATGGGACGCAACTGTTCATAAAAGCCAAAGTAGCAGAATTCTCCTCACTTAAGTCCAAGGCTTTTAACTTCTTCCTAGGAGGAAGTTCTTAGCTCAAAGAGAGGTAAAGGAGCAGGTGTCTCAGTAAACTCAAGACATTTAAAACATATATTTATGTATACATATATATAATAAATTTTCTGTATTCTTAAGTGAATTATTCTCAGATCTCAACTTATTTTCCTTTTATACATTGTTCTTTAAAAATCCCCTTCTTAATCAGTTTAGAAAGTTTTGTGAGAATTTTGCCCTTGAAAGGGATATATCTTTCTATTAATATTCCTAATTTAGATTTAAGTGAGACCATTCATTTTTCAGTGATTTGATGCTTATAATCCTTTTTGCCTAGGAAAAAGCTTAAAATGCATTAATTCTGCAGTCTTAACCCGAGCATCCATCACGTGATAAATGGATTTTAAAAGTTATGCTCATTAATCAAAGGCTCATGGCATGACCAAAGCAGGAGTGGTAGTGATGGGCACATTGAGAAGCACTGGGAAAATGGCTCCCTATTCCAATCCAAACCATCTTCTTAACCAGAAGTGTGTTGCCCTATACACCAGTGACCCTCAAGAGGTCTCTGAATATAGCTTGGAAAGCCCTGCATGATCAGGCCACTCTTTACATTTTTATCTCCAGCTTGGCCATTTTACTCTCCCTTAATCATGTTCAAGTTCTAGTCTATGATTCCAAGTTTCTCAAACGTTTCTTTTTCTGTCCTGCCTCTGGACTCTAACCTCTGGTCTCCTCTATGTCTAGACCTGTGTCTCTGTAGATGTAAGACACGTACCGCCAGTGGTTTAAGGAATCGTTTTAGATTGATGCTCAAACAGAGCTTTGAATATCATTGTTTCATAGTATAAGGAAAGTTATCTTCTGATTAGATCACTTAAATGAAAAAGTCTCACTTCCATACTGCGTGAATTTATTTGTTTGTTTGCTTAACACTTAGATTGCTAATATCCCCTTTTTATTGGGAGAGGGAAGGTCTGAGGCTCAGAAATTTCTGCTGGAAGTAGTAATTAGCCAAGATTTAATTGTATGCTTGTGTCAGTGTATTTATTTTCAGAGATTCCTTCTGCTTATACTGCATGATTTTTATTTTCTTCTTATGGGAATGATATAAATGTGTCTTTTAAAACAATTTAAATTTAAAAAATGAATTGATCAAAATAAGTATTCAGTAAATAATGTTATTGTATGTATGTGAATATGCAAAAGTCATGAGCTTGGTAGGCATATAAGTAAAGTTTTGTAAATCCTGACATAGAATATTCTTCCCCACACTGTTTCTGTATCTTCAGTTCTCATTTGAAATATCACTTTTGTCAGAAAGACATCTTTGACTCTCTCTAGAATCTGGTTCCATTACCTTTTTTCTTTATTCCCTAATTCACTCTACTCATCTATCAAATGATTTATTCCTTTTCATAAAGTTGCCTATATACTCACCTTTATCTCCTGTTTCAAATTCTGTGAAGGCAGATGCCATTCAAAATGTCAGGTGATAAATATTTGTTGAATCAGTAAGTGTAGAACTTGGATGAACAAGCACTTAGGTTGTGAAAAGGGTGGAATTATCATGATTAATTCTCTAAAACATGGACTTAAATAGTCGCTCCTTTGTTTTATTCAAGACTTGGTTTTTCCTTAAAAAAATATTTTTTACCCTAGTATCAATCACAAGATAAAGAGGTTGTAACTTGAGACTTGCTAGACAATGGGCATAATAGGAGCACACTAATACCAGACTTGACTTACAAGCTGGCTGGGGATTCCGTGTAGTCCCTCAGCCTGAGAGTTCCCAAACTCAAGGTTTAGTTGAGCTGAGTCACCAGAAAGCTTGTCATACTAAACACGTGGTTGGGCCTGAGACTGAAAATCCACCACCCTGATGATAATTAGTCTCAGAGTCTTTGCAGTTGTTGATGCTATATTCTTGACATTCCAGACATGTTATACATCCATGAAAAGGAGCCTGATCTAGGGTGGGTGTGATTGTGAACAGAAACTTGTAAACCAGGGCTATGAATAGAAATGAATGGCAGGGATTTAAGATACCCTTAGTTTGTAAGGGACTGTGATGGATGCTGAGGGGGGAGTCAGTTAATGTTGGCGATTGCATTCAGAGAATATCTGTTATTGGAGAGATGGCGACTTATCAGTTAGTCAGTAATTGAGGATTTGATTAGCCAATCAATAATTTATTACCTTAAATGTCCATAAAATATTTCATTGCGAGATCTTAAATGAGTTTTGAAATTACTCATGTTAATTAAATTTCTTTCTTAGGCTGTGCCTATGAAAGCGTAATACTTTTTTATTATAGCAAACTAAGAGCTAATTTAAAGAGAAAGGCCACTGCACAAAGAAAAAATGTTACATATTGTGTGCTTCATTTATGTAGCATTTCACCATATAAATCAAATTGTTATTACATTCTGCAGCATAACATATCTCTTGATGAAGAAACAAATCACCCCCACAAACATGTATTTTCTTTTTCCCTTCTGGGTATTCAAAGTTTTAAAAAAAGGTAGGGCATTGTTCTTTTTTTATTATTATTAATTCATTAATTAATTTTTATTTTTGGCTGCATTGGGTCTTCGTTGCTCTGCGCAGTCTTTCTCTAATTGCAGCAAGCGGGGGCTACTCTTCATTGCGATGTACAGGCTTCTCATTGTGGTTGGCTTCTCTTGTTGTGAAGCATGGGCTCTAGGCGTGTGGGCTTCAGTGGTTGTGGCACATGGGCTCAGTTGTGGCTCACAGGTTCTAGAATGCAGGCTCCGTAGTTGTGGCACATGGGCTTAGTTGCTCCACGGCATGTGGGGTCTGCCTGGACCAGGGATTGAACCCATGTCCCCTGCATTTGCAGGCAGATTGCCAACCACTGAGCCACCAGGGAAGTCCTAGGGCATTGTTCTAACAAGCCTAATTGTCACCCATGGGAACCATTATATTGTATGAACGTACTGAATTTGCATTTCATAAGACATTCATGGACACATTATCTAATCACAAATATTAAGATATCACTTATTTCAAAAATGACAACAAAAATGGAGCAAACATGTAAATGATATGTGACCCCATATGATTTTAGAGATAGGTAGAGGATTGTATTTCTTCATTCATTCAATATTGATCAGCCTATGTGTCATGCACTGTACTATATGGTCTCTGTCTCCTTGGAAGTTTAATTTATTAATTTATTTTTAATTTGTTTTATTGGTGAGATTCATGTTTTTAAAAATATTCATTTTGGAAAATATAGGATCTCAGGAGGTCACTGTGATGGACAGCTAGCTGTGCCTCTTCTCATGCACCTGGATTACATTTCTTATCCTCCCTCGCAATTAGTCGTGGCTAAGTTAGTGAGATCTGGACAGTGGAGTATTAGTGGCAGTGATTGTGCCTGACCTATGAGAACTTTCCAGTTGTGCTCCATGATGTTCTTTCCCCTCTACCAATTGGATACAGATGATGTAAAGTTCTGGGGAAGGAAGGATCCTGGATCCCTTAACTACTGAGAAGTGGAAAGCATACCACCAAACAAGAAGAATGCCACCTTTGCAATATGGAAAAAACAAATGACCTGATAGGTTCTCACCATTATACATTTGGGAGGCTGTTAGAGCAGTTTAGCCTACCCTAATTACCATAGTCACATAGACTCAGACATAGATGCACGGTTTTGACACTTAGTTCCTTCACTTATACTTCTGTCACTTTGGGCAATTGTGTAATTTCTCTGTCGTGTGTGTATGTTCATCCTAAGCACCCGATTTATCCTTCACCGCCACCCCCCACATTTCCTCTTTGGTAACTAAGTTTTTATTTTGATATCTGTTAAGTCTGTTGCTGTTTTGTAAATAAGTTCATTTGCATCATTTTTTAAAATTAGATTCCACATATGAGCGATGTCATATGATATTTGTCTTTGTCTGATTGACTTCACTTATTGTGACAATCTCTAGGTCCATCCGTGTTGCTGCAAATGGCATTATTTCATTATTTTTTATGGCTAATATTCCATTGTATATATGTACCACATCTTCTTTATCCATTCCTCTAATGATGGACATTTAGGTTGCTTCCATGTCTTGGCTATAGTAAATAGTACTGCAGTGAACATTGGGATTCATGTGTCTTTTCGGATTATGGTTTTCTCCAGATATATGTCCAGGAATGGCACGGCTGAATCATAGGGTAGTTCTATTTTTAATTTTTTAAGGAACCTCTATACTGTTGTCCTTAGTAGTTGTACTAGTTTACATTCCCACCAACAGTGTAGGAGAGTTCCCTTTTCTCCATGCCCTCTCCAGCATTTATTGTTTCTAGACTTTTTAATGATGGCCATTGTGACAGATGTGAGGTAATACCTCATTGTAGTTTTGATTTGCATTTCTCTGATAATTAGTAATGTTGAACGTCTTTTCATGTGCTTTTTGGCCATCTGTATGTCTTCTCTGGAGAAATGTCTATTTAGATCTTCTGCCCATGTTTTGATTGGGTTGTTTGTTTTTTTGCTATTGAGCTACATGAGCTGTCTGTATATTTTGGAGATTAATCCCTTGTTGTTTGCTTGATTTGCAAATATTTTCTCCCATTCTTTGGGTGCAGTAACTTTTTAAAGGCAGTAAAGTGAACTGAAATTGCATAGAAATTTCAACCAAAAGTTCATATAGGCTATACTACTTTAAGGTTCCAGATTTTAATTTAAAGTTCTTTATAAGTAGGCATTAAAAAGGTGCCTGTTCCAACCAGTGGACACCGAGAAGGAAGAAACCCTGAAGGCCACTGCGTGGCTACCTCTTTTCATACTATATATCTAGGCTTTAAAGAATCCTCCTAAAGGAAACTTTCCTGGCCCCTTCCCTAAGAGGACCCCCACCATTAGGCTCTAATATTGCACCATATGTTTCCTTGTAGAACTGATCAAAATGTCTGCTTACTTATGTTTTGGTCACCCTTCTAGATTATAAGGTCCATGAGGGGCTAAGACTACATCTGTTACATTACCCATTCTGTTTCTAGCATGTAGCACATTTCTTTCTATAAATAGGTGCCCAGGAAATATTTATTGCATAAATGAAACTAATTTATTAATTATAAATAAGTGGCCTTTTAAAGGAGAACACAAGAAGACCTTCAAGTATGCAGCAGGCAAAACGAGTTATTTTTTTGTATTTAATAATAGGAAGGAAGGGGCAAAGTGTAAGGGATAAGTCAAGTCTTAGAAAGGGGATCATATGGATAGAGTTCATTTTGTACAACCTAAATGTCACTGAAAAAATAATATTGAGTCCAGACTGGTTATTTTATAAACAGCTGTTCCACTGGGGGAAAAAAAGTTTATAGAGAGCTTCCATATCAGTCAATATAACTAACTTACGGTCTCTGTGTGTGAAACAGGGTCTAAAGAGGAAGAAGTTAAAGCCTATAATCTATTTACTCCCTTTACCAGGGGGAGAGTTCTAGGGGAAGGGAAAAAAAAGGGTGACACAGTCTGATATCCTTGACAGCATGATATCTGGACCTGCGAGCAAAGAGATTACAATATTTGTTAGGAAAGGAGTTCTAATCTATTGACTAAGGATGACTCTCTTTTTAAAAAAATTTACTGAAGTATAGTTGATTTACAATGTTTTGTTAATTTTTGCTGTACAGCAAAGTCACTCAGTTATAGATATACATTTTTTCATATTCTTTTCCATTATGATTTTATCACAGGATATTGAATATACATCTCTGTGCTTTTCAGTAGGACCTTGTTGTTTATCCATCCTATATATACTAGTTTGCATCTGCTAATCCCAAACTCCCAGTCCTTCCCTCCCTCACCCCCCAAATCCCCTTGGCAACCACAAGTCTGTTCTCTATGTCTGTGAGTCTGGTTCTGTCTTGTAGATATGTTCATTTGTGTCATATTTTAGATTCCATATATAAGTGATATCATATAGTATTTGTCTTTCTTTTTCTGACTTAGTTCGTTTAGTATGATAATCTCTAGGTCCATCCTTGTTGCTGCAAATGGCATTATATTGTGTTCTTTTTTATGGCTGAGTAATATTCCATTGTTTATATGTACCCCATCTTCTTTATCCATTTATCTGTCGACGGATATTTAGGTTGTTTCCATGTCTTGGCTATTGTAATTAGTGCTGCTCTGAACATAGGGGTGCATGTATCTTTTCAAATTATAGATTTGTCTGGGTATATAAACAGGAGTGGGATTGCTGGATTATACGGCAACTCTATTTTTAGTTTTTTGAGGACCCTCCATACTGTTTTCCACAGTGGCTGCACCAACTTACATTCCCACCAACAGTGTAAGAGGGTTCCCTTTTTTCCACATCCTCTTCAACATTTATTATTTGTACACTTTTTAATGATGGCCATTCTGACTGGTGTGAGGTGATAGCTCACTGTAGTTTCAATTTGTATTTCTCTAATAATTAGCGATGTTGAGCATCTTTTCATGTGCCTATTGGCCATCTGTATGTCTTCTTTGGAGAAATGTCTATTTAGAGCTTCTGCTCATTTTTCAGTTGGGTTGTTTGTTTGTTGTTATTGAGTTGTATAAGCTGTTTGTACATTTTGGAAACAAGGCCCTTGTCAGTTGCATCATTTGCAAATATTTTCTCCCAGTGTGGGTTTATTTCTGGGCTCTCTATTTTGTGCCATTGATCCATATGTTTCTTTTTGTGCCAATACCAGGCTGTTTTGATTATTGTAGCTTTGTAGTCTTGTTTGAAGTCTGGAGAGTTATGCCTCCTTCTTTGTTCTTTTTCCTAAGGATTGCTTTGGCAATTCTGAGTCTCTTATGGTTCCATATAAATTTTAGGATTATTTGTTCTAGTTCTGTGACAAATGTTGTGGGTAGTTTGATGGGGATCACATTAAATCTGAAGGTTGCTTTGAGTAGTATAGGGATTTTAACAATATTCTTCCAATCCAAGAGCATAGGATTTCTTTTCGTTCCTTTGAATCATCTTCAATTTCCTTTATTAATGTTTTGTAGTTCTCAGCATGTAAGTCTTTCACCTCCCTGGTGAGGTATATTTCTAAGTGGTTTTTGGTTTTTTGGCTGCAATTTTTTAAATGGATTGTTTGTTTACAGTCCCTTTCTGATATTTCATCATTAGTGTAAAGAAATGCAACTGATTTCTGTATGTTAATCTTGTAACCTGCTACCTTGCTGAATTTGTTTATCAGTTCTAGTAGCTTTTGTGTGAAGTCTTTAGGGTTTTCTATATGTAGTATCATGTCATCTGTGTATAAGGACAATTTTACCTCTCTCCTACCAATTGAGTACCTTTCATTTCTTTTTCTTGTCTGATTGCTGTGGCTAGGACTTCCAGTACTAAGTTGAAGAAAAGTGATGAGAGTGGACATCCTTGCCTTGTGCCAGATTTTAGTGGGAAGTCTTTCAGCTTTTCATTGTTGAGTATTATATTGGCTGTGGGTTTATCATAAATAGCTTTTATTATGTTGAGATATGTTCCCTCTGTACCCACTTTGGTAAGAGTTTTTATCATGAATGAATGTTGAATTTTGTCAAATGCTTTTTCTGCATCTATTGAGATGATCATGTGGTTTTTGTCTTTTGTTGATGTGGTGTATCACATTGATTGATTTGCATATGTTGAACCATCCCTGTGTCCCTGCAATGAAAGCAACTTTGTTGTGGTGTATAATTTTTTTTTATGTGCTGTTGGGTTTGGTTTGCTAATATTTTGTTGCATCTATATTCATCAAAGACATTGGCCTGTAATTTTCTGTTTTGATAGTGTCTTTTTCTGGTTTTGGTATCAGGGTTATGGTGGGTTCATAGAATGTCTTTGGAAGTGTTTTTTCCTCTTCAATCTTTTGGAAGAGTTTGAGAAGCATTGATATAAGTTCTTCCTTGTATGTTTGGTAGAAATCACCTGTGAAGCCATCTGGTCCTGGACTTTTATTTGTAGGGACTTTTTTTTTTTTATTACAGATTCTATTTCACTTCTAGTGATCAGTCTGTTGAAGTTATCTGTTGCTTCTTGATTCAGTTTTGATGGGCTGTATCTTTTTAGAAAGTTGTCTATTTCTTTTAGGTTGTCAGATTTGTTGACATATAATTGTTCATAGTATTCTCTTATTTTTTTTTTTTTTTTTGTATTTCTGCAGTATCAGTTTTGATTTCTCCTCTTTCATTTCTTATTTTGTTTATTTGGGTCTTCTCTCTTTTCTTCTTGGTGAGTCTTACCAGAGATTTGTCAATTTTGTTTACCTTTTCAAAGAACCAGCTCTTCATTTTATTGATTTTTTTAATCTCTATTTTATTTATTTCCTCTCTGATCTTTATTATCTATTTCCTTCTTCTGACTTTAGGTTTTGTTTGTTCTTCTTTTTCTAATTCTTTAGGTGGTGGGTTAGGTTGTTTACTTGAGATTTTTCTTGTTTCTTAAAGAAGGCCTTATTGCTATAAAGTTCCCTCTAAGAATTGCTTTTGCTGCATCCCATAGATTTTATATGATTGTGTTTTCATTGGCATTTGCCTCAAGATATTTTTAAATTTCTTTCTTGATTTCATTGTTCACCCATTGTTATTTTTAATTTATTTTTTTTGGCTGCATTGGGTCTTCATTGCTGTGTGCAGGCTTTCTTTTAGTTGTGGTGAGCGGGGCTACTCTTTGTTGTGGTGTGTGGGCTTCGCATTGCAGTGGCTTCTTGTTGCAGAGGATGGGCTCTAGACACATGGGTTTCAGTAGTTGTGGCATGTGGGCTTAGCAGTTGTGGTTCGTGGGCTTCAGAGAGCAGGCTCAGTAGTTGTGGTGCATGGGCTTAGTTGCTCTGTGCCATGTGGGATTTTCTTGGACCAGGGACGAACCCATGTCCCCTGCACTGGCAGAAGGATTCTTAACCACTGTGCCACCAGGGAAGTCCAACCTGCTGGTTTTTAAGTAGCATCTTGTTTAGTCTCCATGTAATTGTTTTTATCTCATGTCTTTTTCTGATTTCTAGTTTCATGCCATTGTGGTCAGAAAAGATGCTTGAAGTAATTTCTGTACTCTTAAATTTATTGAGGTTTCTTTTGTGTCCTCGTATGTGTTCAATCCTAGAGAATGTTCCATGTGCACTTGAAAAGTATGTGTATTCTGCTTTCTTTTGCAGGTAATGTCCTGAAAATATCAATTAAGTGTAACTATTCCATTGTATCATTTAGGATCTCTGTTGCCTTATTGATTTTCTGTCTCAAATATTTGTCTCTTGATGTGAGTGGGGTGTTAAAGTCTCCTACTACTATTGTATTCCAACTAATTTCTTTTTTTATATCTTAGTATTTCTTTAGTGTATTTGGGTGCTCCTAATTGGATGTATATATGTTGATGAGTGTAATATCCTTTCCTTGGATTGATTCTCTTATCATTTTGTAGTGTCCATCTTTATCTTTATTTATAGTCTTTGTTTTAAAGTCTATTTTGTCTGATATGAATATTGTGACCCCCTCTTTCTTGTCATTTTTGTTTACATGAAATATCTTTTTCCATCCTGTCACTTTCAATCTATGTGTGTCCTTTGCCCTAAAGTGGGTCTCTTGTAAGCAGCATATTGTAGGCTCTTGTATTTTTTTTTTTTTTCCAATCTGCCACTCTGTGTCTTTTGATTGGAGCATTTAGTCCATTGACATTAAGGGTAATTATTGACAGATAGGTATTTATTGCCTTTTTAAACCTTGTTTTCTTGTAGATTTTATATTTCTTCTTTGTCCCTTTCTTTTTGTTTTTCCTTTTGTTGTTTAATGATTTTCTTTTGTATTATGCTTCTTTTCAGTTTTTGTGAATCTATTGTATGTTTTTGACTTGTGGTTACCCTGTTTTTCAAGTATGTTAACCCTTTCCTATATCTACTTGCCTTAGACTGGTAGTCATATAGGCTCAAACACATTCTACCAAAGAAAAAAAAAATCTACATTTTCTTATTCTCCTATCCCACATTTTATGATTGTGATGCCCTCTTTTACATCTTCCTGTTCATCCTTTTGGTGTTCATTGTGGTTATCATCAATTTCACAGAAATTTTTAACTATTTTTTTTAATCTGTGTACCAGCTTATTTAAGTGATTTACTTTCCAATTGTGACTTTCTCTTTCCTATAGA
The DNA here is from genome assembly GCF_964270905.1 of Leucopleurus acutus. Classification (NCBI taxonomy): domain Eukaryota; kingdom Metazoa; phylum Chordata; class Mammalia; order Artiodactyla; family Delphinidae; genus Leucopleurus; species Leucopleurus acutus. Next base: position 51,454,173 of record NC_139156.1, read on the forward strand.
TTCTTACATCTTTTCTATTTAGAGAAGAGCTTTCAGTATTTCTTTTAGGATAGGTTTAGTATTGCTGTATTCTTTTAGTTTTTGCTTGTCTGAAAATTGCTTTATTCTAAATGATAATCTTGCTGGGTAGAATATCCTAGGTTGCAGATTTTTCCCTTTCAGGGCTTTGAATATATCTTTCCACTCCCTCTAGCCTGCAACATTTCTCTAGAGAAATTAGCTGAGAGCCTTATAGGGGTTCCCTTGTAATTAACTCTTTGCTTTTCTCTTGCTTCCTTTAGAATCCTCTCTTTTGCCATTTTTTGTTGTAATATGTCTTGGTGTAGGTCTCTTTGGGTTTATCTTGTTTGAGACTCTCTGTGATTCCTGTATCTGGATATCTTTTCCATCTTTAGGTTTGGGAAGTCTTCAGCCATAATCTCTTCAAATATATTTTCAGTCCTTTCTCAGTCTTCTTCTGGTATCCCTATTATGTGTAGATTGGCATGCTTTATATTATCCCATAGGTCTCTTTTTTTTAAGATTTTTTTTTTGATGTGGACCCTTTTTAAAGTCTTTATTGAATTTGTTACAATATTGCATCTGTTTTATGTTTTGTTTTTTTGGCCCCGAGGCATGTGGGATCTTAGCTCCATGACCAGGGATTGAACCCACACCCACTGCATTGGAAGGTAAAGTCTTAACCACTGGACCCCCAGGGAAGTCCCTCCCATATGTCTCTTATATTGCTGTTATTTTTTCTCATTTTGCTTTCTGTCTGCTGTTCTGATTGGCTGATTTCCATTATTCTGTCTTCCAGATCACTTATTTGTTCTTCTGCATTATTCATTCTGCTATTCATTGCCTTTAGCTCAGCTTTCATCTCAGCAAATGAATTTTCTAATTTTTCTTGGTTCCTCCTTATAGTTTCTAGTTCCTTGGTATAGTAATCCACATTTCTATCAATAGTCCTTCTTAATTCCTTCAGTATTTTCATTATCTCCTTTTTGAACTCAGTGTCTATTAGACTAAGGAAGTCTGTTTCATTGTTCTTTCAGGGGAATGCTCTTGATCTTTTAATTGGGAGTGGTTCCTCTGCTTCTTCTTTTTACTTATATTTCTCTTGCTCTATGAGTTTAGTAGAAACAATTATCTACTGTGGTCCTGGAGGGCTATTTTTTTGAGGGAGCATCCCTGTGTTGCCTGTGTGCGTTTAATATTTTTTGATGTGAGGGCTGTTTTCAGCACGGACACCTGCTGCGTTTTTCCTCAGTGTATGCTGTCCGTTATCCCCTTGATTGGAGGTTGACGGGTGTTGTGGCGACCAGAGACTGCACTAGATGTTGAGCAGGCCCTCCTCTTTGCTCTGTGGCTGTCACTGCACTTTGAGGGGCTGGGTCTGTTGCTTAGCTGTTGGAGTAGAAGGCCCCAGATCCATTTCTGAGCTGTGTGTCTGAGCTGTGGTGAGAGGTAGATGGCATTGGAGTACTCCCACTGGGAGAGGAGCCACTGAGTATTCCTCTTCCAGAGCTTTTCACTGGTGAGTGTGCTCTATTGTGTTTCCTGTCACCCATTGTGTGGGCTCACACAGTACACTGTTGTTGGCACTGCCCTCAGCCCTGTCTCAACCTTGGGAATGCTGGCAATCGACCCTGTCTCAGGAGTTGTTTTCACAGGGCCATCAGCGCAGATCCACTGAAGTCAGATCCCAAGGCTGCAGTAGTCGTGCACCTGGACCCGCTGTGGGAGCTATGGAGGCAGCTCAGACCCTGGCCTGGCCCAGCCCTTATGTGTATACTCACACAAAGCCCACAGCTGCTAACACCAAACCTGTTCCAGATGCGGGAGCACCCGTTGTCCTCTCAGATGTCCTGCAGGTGCTGAGTTTACAAAGCCAACAGCAGAGGTGTATATCTGTGGCTTGTGCAGCCACAGGGAGAGATTTCAGCACTGCTTCCTAAGTCTCACAGCCCCTGGAGCTCAGCTGTGGTTTCAGCCCTGCCTCTACAAGTAGGCAACCCGCTGACATCTGCTCCTGGAACCTGCTGAGGTGGCGGCTGGAGCATGGGACTCCACTGAGGTAGCCCTACCCCCCAGCGGCAGTTGGGGTGCGCGAGCCTGCTGAGGTGCGCAGGAGCCCACTGAGGCTGGAGCCCCGGAAGCTGCAGCTGGGGCGTGAGAGCCCACAAGGATGTCTCTTTTAAAGGATTGCTTGTAATAAAGAAAAAGGAGGAAGAGGAGAAGGAGAAAAAGAAGAGGAAGAAAAAAAAAAAAGAATCATCATTTATGGATTTATGAGGTGTGAGGCATGCCTCCATGGACGATATCACCAAAACTAGGGCATTGAATGGAGATCATTCATAGACTAAATTCTCTCTACTCCTGTATCTAACTTAAGAGACCTCATCTATTCTAGGCCAGTACATGTATGTTCAGTGCAGCAAAGAAAAAAATAAAAAAGACATGAGGAGTTGCCTTGATTTCCAAGACCTCGAGCTGAGTTTCTTGATTTTCTGTATTCGTAAAATTACAAATAAAGCTTTATACAGGATAAGATTTCTCATTCATATGCCTTGTTTGACAACTGGGTGCTTTGTGTTACCTCACCATCTGTGATCCTCTTCTGCCAATGAACACGGCAGTGAATATGTGGAATATTGACTCTGGCCAAAGAGCTATTTTTTAAAAAGCACCTCTCTGTGTAAAATTCTAAAAACATCTTGCTTTCCTGACAAAACGAGATATAGGACTTGGAATGTATCTTTGCCCCTTGTCTTTCCCTCTTCCTGGAATATAGACATGATTTTTTAAAATTTATTTATTTTATTTTTGGCTGTGTTGGGTCTTTGTTGCTGTGTGCAGGCCTTCTCTAGTTGCGGTGAGCAGGAGCTACTCTTTGTTGTGGTGCGCGGACTTGTCATTGCAGTGCCTTCTCTTGTGGAGCACGGGCTCTAGGCTCACGGGCTTCAATAGTTGTGGCGCACGGGCTTAGTTGCTCTGCGGCATGTGGGATCTTCCCAGACCAGGGATCGAGCCCATGTCCCCTGCATTAGCAGGCAGATGCTTAACCACTGCACCACTAGGGAAGCCCTAGACATGATTCTTATAGAAGCAGATGCTGTTTTGTTATCATAAGGACAAAAAAATAAAGTCCAAGAGTTTAAAATAGCCCCAAGCTTGATATATAGAAGCTACTGGAATAATGTCATTAGCCACAAAGATCTGGACTTAATATTTAACAAATGTTTAATAAAGAAACAAATCTCTATTAAAGCTACTGTAGCCATTTTCAGTTACTTGCAACCAGCAGAAAAGCATTTCTAAATTATAGAGCACCTATTAAAATGACTGGAATCATCTCAGTTAATGTTTTGGTAGGTCAAATAAATTTTAAAGTGTTATAGATACAAACTCTGAATAAGTCCATGTGATTATTAGGAATCTGCAGGATAATCCAGATATCTGTAGTAAAAGACTTACCCAGAAATGAAACAGTGATTTCTTTAACTATTAATTTCAGATATCTTTATCCACCGAATAACTCCTTAATCTATATAATCTCCTATGCATTAAACCTATACTGTATATCCCCTGTTCAATATATATGTTGAGTTTCTGTGAGCTTTCCTGACAAGCTCAGGAAATGAAAAAGCTCTCATAGGGAACTCTTAATAACTCTTGATCTTCACATTAATCATACTTCACAGGATGAGCCCATGTTTTTAATTTAAATTTCACTCTTTGTTCCACAACTGCTTGAAAATCCCAGATTTCATCAAGATAACTGTTTCTCTTTTTTTCCCTTATCACCCCCCTCCATTTCATGTTTTGGGTTTGGAATCAGAAAAATTGAATCTGATTCAGTGGTGATTTGACACATCTTGTGCCAAAGTTTACTTATATCTAAAAGAGTAGAAAGGATTCCTACCTGTTACTTTGAAAATGAGAGAACATTCGTTTACAGAGTACCTTTTGCCCTTTTGTACTGGTAGAGATAAATGCAGAGCTGGTGGCCAAACTCATGAATTTTGAACTGTTATTAGTGCTTAAATTTTTCATTGTTCACTCAAATGAGAAAAGGGGAAAGGCTAAAGATCAAAGAAGCCTAGGCTGAACTCTGTTATTTTGTAAGTTAACTGAATCAAGTGCGAAACATAAGTGACATCTCCAAATGACCTCATCATTATCTTCTTAGAGTACAAAAGTCACATTGTCCTTTGTAGCAGGCAGCATTTATATGGAAATGAGAGTGGCTCAAGAAGCAAGTACGGTATTGCTTTAGGCCTGAATACATTGAGCCTAGGATCTCTGTGTAGGGGCCTCCATTACATGTGGTCATTGAAACTTCAGATGAGACCACAGTTATGTAATCATAGAAGAAGTGGCCTCTGGGTCTCTTACCTGGGGGTGATGATCAAACACAGGGTTTAGTCACATACACTCAGAAATGTACTCTTGCCACATAAGGGAATAGAATATAAAGAGAACTGTATAAAGGGATCCCATTTTTTAAAAAGCAGAAAATATTTTCTTGTTTTTTGATTACCTAGATTTATGGAAGGTTCGGGTGAGAAGAGATACTAGAAGTTGTACATTTAAAACCCTTCATTTTACAGATGAAAAAGAAAGACTTCAGTGAGGGGAAGTAATAACATAAATCGCGGTAGTTAATGGTCAGCAGGAGAACCTAGGTATCATAACCTCCAGCTTTGCATTGGTTTCACTTCCTTTCTTATCATTCTGTTACAATATTTTCCCTTTCTAGGTGAGTGTTAAAACCATAAATAAATGCTGTAGGCAAGAATAGACCATATATGCTTTTGGAGCAAATAAATGTTGTTACAAATAATATCACCTCTATGAGGTGACTTTGCTGGAAGAATAGAGAGTAGAAGACCTTAATTTTTTTAGACCACAGATGGAATATCTGGTCTTTCAGTGGTAAGCTCCTAGGAATATTTAGTAAAACTGAGCTGATGCCCAACTGTCACTCTCTTTGTGTTTTCTCATGGCCTAGATTTAACTTTGATTTTCTGAGTCTATCCCTGCTTATCTGTGGAAATATCAGTCTGCCTGACTGATCTGGGCACTAATTTTCAGCTAACTTTGTTAGTCTTCAGTCAACATTTCTGGATCTCTGGATATTCTCAATGATAAATTTCCAGAACCATCTAGAAATTAGTAGCCCCACTGGATTTAGTATGAGCCCACTATAAGTGGACCATATTCACAAAAATACATGATGATCATAACTTACCTGGATCAACCTCTAATTTATCAAGCTATATTAGGTATTATAATTTGATCTATGCTATGCCCACTTGGATCTCTACTTGAGCATCTATCACTGATCTCTAGCCTAATTCTCTTCTCTCTGTAAGAGTGTCCCTGAGGTCTTAACTATGGTCTACACACTCTAGGGTACCAAGTAGTGATGATATTGTATGGAATTGTGCACATCATAATATCCTTATAATTCTTCCAAATAAAGTAATCTGTGCCGGGGGATAATTCCAACTATAATGATTATCTTAATCAAGTTCCTATCCTAGTAACAGCTTTCCATCACATTTCATCTATACTAATGAAGAATTTCTGATGATATAACTAACAGTCGTTGCTCTATGGCAACAACTGTTAGTTATTTTCCTAATATCTGATCTCCTCTTGTTCCTTAATAAGAAGGCTCTGATTTATTAAAGATAGCAATGTGCCCAGCTGAAAGATTACATTTTCTAGTTCCCACTGCATGTAGGCATATCCATGTGCCTAAATTCTGGCCACCGAGATATAAGAGGATATGGGGTGGTTCTAACCTCAAAGGTGCTTCATAAATGGGAAGAGAAACTGGAATGTGCTGCTGCTGTTCTTGCAGTATAATAGACATGCATGATACATACATATACAAGTAAACTTCCAGAAAGCAAACACAGGGGACACAGGGACAATTAATGAGAGAATTTATCCCAAGAGAGCAGAGTATGAGGCCACAATTTGGGCAAGCCCAGGCAGTGTCTACACAGTCCCCCATCACGCTGTGACTAGTGGATGGCCAGTAACTGAGAATATTTACCAATCTCTTTTTCTGAAGGTATTTTTTATATGGTGACTCTAGGCACCACTCCCCTATCATTGTGTATTGAGTGCACTGGGCAGAGATAATTATATCTTATAGGTCACTAGATCAAAAGGAATTCTATCTTGAACTAACAAAGAGGACTGGACAGATATTGAGAAAAAATATTGAAGTTGTCTATGTATGGAAAAAAGATTTTCCCAAAGACACAGATTATGGCAAAGATTGCCATTAGTTACAATATACATTGTTTCCTATTACGTTGTTAATTGAACTCTGATCCCTGACTGCCAAAAATGTATCTGTCATCACTGGGGCTCCCCAACATGAGATAATTTTTCATCTGTAGGAAAAAGAAGCCACTTTTAACTTTGTTTTCTGTTACTAGTAACTACAATTATTTCCTTTCTGAACTTAACCCTGCATCTGTTATTATTTTAATCTAGAGCAAGTTCCCATATTCAACCATCATCACAAGTTTATAAAATTAACAACTTATTTTTATTGAAGCATAGTTGATTTATAATGTTGTGTTCATTTCTGCTGTATAGCAAAGTGATTCAGTTATACATATATATGCATTCTTTTTTTATATTCTTTTCCATTATGTTTTATCATAGGATAATGAAAATAGTTCTCTGTGCTCTACAGTAGGACTGTGTTATTTATCCATTCCGTGTGTAATAGTTTACATCTGCTAACCCGAACCTCCCACTCTATCCCTCCTCCAACCCCCTCGGCCACCACAAGTCTGTTCTCTATGTCCATGAGTCGGCTTCTGTTTTGTATATAGGTTCATTTGTGTCATATTTTAGATTCCACATATAAGTGATATCATATGGTATTTGTCTTAGTATGATGATCTCTAGTTGCATCCATGTTGCTGCAGATGGCATTATTTCCTTCTTTTTTATGGCTGAGTAGGATTCCATTATATATATGTACCACATCTTCTTTATACATCCCTCTGACGATGGACATTTAGGTTGTTTCTTTGTCTTGGCTATTGTGAATGGTGCTGCTATGAATGTAGGGGTTCATATGTCTTTTTGGATTAGAGTTTTGTCTGGATATATGCCCAGGAGTGGTATTGCTGGATCATACGGTAATTCTATTTTTAGTTTTTTCAGCAACCTCCATACTATTTTTCATAGTGGCTTTACCAGCTTACATTCCCACCAGCAGTGTAGAAGGGTTCCCTTTTCTCCACACCCTCTCCAGCATTTGGTATTTGTAGACATTTTAATGATGGCCATTCTGACCAGTGTGGGGTGGTACCTTATTGTAGTTATGATTTGCATTCCTCTAATGTAGAAGTAACAACTTGATCATAATTCCTGTGCATTTTTCTTTTTTAACATTAAGGTTTAACATCCAGATACACATCTGTTCTCACCCTGATGAGCATCTCAACAAATATACTAATTAATCTATTAAGTAATTAATCAATTAGTAAAGATGTGGATTTGTGTATACTTAAAATAGAGAATGAAACAATAGGTAAATTACATTGGGTAAAATGTTTTGCATATAGCAGGGAGTCAAATTTTGATTTCATCCTGTAAAGAGCAAAGAACATGTTATCAAGTCCCTGGTGTAATACAACTCTAGATGTTCATGTGATTTTCTTTCCAGTTTTGCTTTAGATCCAGGTAAAACCTTTATCATATAGAGAAGATGGAAAATTAATAGAAGAGAAGATAATTATCAATGATGGGGTACATGCCAGGTGCTAAATGCTCTTACTGCATTAACATGTCCTTGTGATTTGGGTATTCTTTTTCTCACTAAGTAGATTATTATACTGAGAATGAGAGATCAGATCACTTCTGAATTTTTATGCACCTCATAATTTTGAAGCCAGAATGAGAAAGCAGTTTTGTCTGATTTAAATTCTGTGTTGTTTCCACTACTTCAGACTTACTATATAGGGGAGGGATTGGGACATATTGCTTGGACTCATATTAGACAGGCACCTTTTGGAGTGGCCTGAGACCAGGAACTAGGCCTACACACTGAGGTGGGGCAGGAACCAGGAGAACAGCCACTGGTGCTGCAGAGAAGGTGATTTTATCAGACAGAGCCAAATATGGAGAAGATGCTATTGGAGGAAATCTAGTGTGGCAGGCAAAGTTCTACGATGGCCACCATGATCGTCACCCTCTGGCATTACACCCTGGATAATCCCCCCACCTTCGAGTCTGAGCAGAACCTGTTACTGTCTTCTAACCAATAGAATATGGCCAGGGTGATCAGATGCCACCACCTTGGCTAGGTTACATTATGTAGCATTCGTGGGGGGGGGGGGGGTGTCACTTCTGTGATTATGTTAATTTATAGAAGACTCTGTCTTCTCACAATGGAGCAAGAGACTTTCCTTCTTGCCTTGAAGAATCCAGCTGCTGTGCCCTGAACTGCCTGTGGAGAGGGCCATCAGACAGGGAAACATGGGTGGCTTCTAAGATCTGAGAACCTTAGTGCTATGGCCACAAAGAAATGAATTCTGCCTATAACCTGTATGAGCTTGGGAGCAGGTATTTTCCCCAGTCAAGCCTCCAGGTGAGAACACGGCCCAGCCTACAGCTTGATGGCAGCCTTGTAAAATCTTGAACAGACCATCCCGCTAATTCATGCCCAAACTGCAGACCAGTGGAAATTATGATCCAATAAATGTGGATTGATTGAATCTACTAAGCTTGTGGTATCTTGCACACAGCAGTAGAAAACTGATATAACTAGTGAAGCAGTTGGCATCAAGGAGACTTAATTCCAAGATAACATGACAGGAAGATGGTACTAGATGGAAATTCTTTCCTGCAAGAACAAGAGTACTAGAAAGTATAGAAATAAATGACCCAAGAACAATGTAGGACTTGAGTTTTCTGCACAAGAGCACAATACATGAGTATGGATTGAGAGTAAAGCAGTCCCCAAAATGAGCCAAACATTTGTTCATTCATAAATATTTACTGATGACAAAACTGATAAGGGAATAAATGAATTAAATATGAACAGATTACCCAGATGAGGCAAAGAAAGAAGATGGAGAAAAATGAGGAAGTTGAAAATAAACGTCTTACTCCAGACCTGTGATTCAGAAACTCTGGGGAAGGAGTGTAGCTATCTGTTTTCACAAGCCCTACAAGAGATTCTGATGTGCAGTAGCGTTTGTGAACCACCAATAAAGACTAAAAGAGGTAAAAAATGACATTTTGACTTTAAAAAGTGATAGGCTATTTTTAAAAAGGGTCAATTTTATTATTCTCTTACTCCTTACAATAATATAAAAGGAAACTAATGTATGCTCATTAAGTATAACACTGAAACTACAAGCACACCTGAAACTTTATGTTAGAAGTTGTTATGGACTAAATGTTTGTGTCCCTCCAAAATGCATATGGTGAAGCCCTAATGTGATGGTACTGGGAGGTGGGCCTTTAGAATGTAATTAGGTCGTGAGAGTAGGGTCCCCATGACGGTATTCGTGTCCTTATAAGACATGGAAGAGAACCCTTTCTCCAACTTGTGAGGATAAAACAAAAAGATAACCATCAGTAAACCAGAAAGAGGGCCCTCACCAAAAACCCGACCTTGCTGCACTCTGATCTTGGACTTCAGCCTCTAGAACTATGAGAAATAAATGTTTGTTGTTTAAGTCGCCCAGTCCATGGACGTTCTATTGTAGTAGTCCAAATTGACTATGATAGAAGTAAAGGGAATTAGAGAAGTAAAGAGAATCAAAAAAGGGGGCTATGGGAAAATATTGAAATTTTCTCTTTGTTTTATTGTCACATGGTTGTAAAAGAATTAGATTATATATAAAACAACTGTTTTTCTTTTTATCTGCATACAGTAAGGGACATTTCATTTTATAGTAAATCTTTCTGTTTTAAAATATCACTGTTCTCTTGGGACCTGAAATTTTTCTTCTGCAGATTTTTATTTGACATTGTAGATTAAAAGTCGTATATTCTTTGACATGTGCCAAAATAACAATGTATTGGAAATGTCCCAAACTGCAGGCATAATTAATGAATCCAACTGATACAATACGTAAAGTCAGAAGAGTAGATACTACCTTCACACATGCCCATCTAACAGAATGTCAGATTCACTTTGTTTCAGTACTTGCTTAATATCAAAGATTACAAGTACATGACCTCTCAAATAACTTTTAAGTGCTGATTTTTACTTTTTCATTTGTTGAATACTTTTCACATTTTAAAGACAATCTGTTTTGAAAGTACATTTAAAATCTTGAAATCGAGAGGCAAATACTGAAATAAAATTAAGTGTTAGAAAGCAAAAACTAGGAAAAAACTTGTATCATTAAGTTCACAAAACTACGTTTATAGAATTTATATAAATTTAATATTAAAAATCGGAAGACCTACATTTGATATTCTTCCTATAGCAGTGGTATCTAAAATGTTAGAAACTGTGCTTTTCCTAAATATTACTTTATTCGGGAAAGCAAATATCGATACTTTACAGTTTCCTTACTATAGACCTTTTTTGAGAAAATGCTGTGATAATTTTGCTTGTGGGGTGTTATGGACTGAATTATATTCCTCACCCAAATTCATATGTTGAAGGCTTAACCCCCAATGTGACTATATTTGGGGATAGGACCTTTAAGGAGGTAATACAAGTTCAGTGAGGTCATAAGGGCGTGTCCCTCATTCCATAGGTCTGCTGTCCTCATAAGAAGAGGAAGAAACACCAGAGTTCACTGTCTTTCTGTAAGCACAGAGTAAAGGCCATGAAAGGACAAAGCATGAATGTGCCATCTCTAAGTCCAGAAGAAAGGTCTCATGAGAAACAAACCCCTGTGGAACCTTTATCTTGAACTTAGAGCCTCCGGAACTATGAGAGGAGAAATTTCTGTCGTTTCAACCAGCTTGTCTGTGGTATTTTGTCATGGCAGCCCGGGCTGACTAATACAAGTAATCATACATTAATGCCTCTGAAACAACGCCTGGTACAACAGGTGCTAAAAAGATACTTGTCAAATAAAGGAATAAGCATAAAGAGTTTTCAGTTCTCCATATGACCACAGATAACTTAACTTCACATCTCAAGGACATTCTTATTATCCATAGAAACTGATCCATAAACATCTAATGAATGCAATTTTATCCTGTTTTGTAAACTGTGCACGTTTGGTTTTTGTAAGCGTGTAACTATGCTTATATAGCTATGAAGAGTAAATCCTTATAGTATGAAAGACATTTGTCTTGCAATCAAAGTATAAAGATAAAACAAGGGTAAAAAGATCACCCTTGATGTGCATTGGGCCCTAACTTAAGGGTCTCAGTGCAACATTGTTCAAAGTACTGGAACAGGTAGATAATTGATCCCTGAGGACAAAACCTTCCCTGTTTTGCCTATAGAAATATAGGAACTGGACAACAAATGATTTAATATCCATTTAATGCCCTGGGTTTTATACCAGAAGCAATGTCAGTACCTTCCTCTCAGAGCCTGTTAGGGTAGAATTAGATCTCAGACCCCACTTAATTGAAAGGAAGATAAGAAGTGTGTGGGAGCACCTGGAGAGTAGTTGAACAGTGAATATATCTGCCACATATCAATCTTAGCTTCCAAGATTTTAGTGACTATTTATTGAAACTTTTCTGGTTCTAAATATTTCATCAATCAGGGTTTGCTCCCGAAAGCATTTCAGGGATTTAATACAAGAAATTAGGAACTTACATAATATTTCTAAGGGATGGTATTGTGAAGATTAGGAAAAAACAATAGCAATGATCTCAGGGAAGCAAGAAGTTGTATGAGTGTGCAAGGATACCACCAGATCCTGTAGTCCTAAAGGAGGTGATTGCCTGGGAGATTTTGGGGGGCTGCTGCAAAGCCTCAGATGTGTGGACTGCCCAAATCCTGCGCCTGGCAGTGGTGTTACAGAGGTCCTAAGGATTCAGCCACTCTTCCTACTTCTAAAACTTGTGGCAGTAACTCTCACTGATGGAATGTAAACTAGAATTTACTGGTGATGAATTTTGAGAAATGTATTTTTCAGACTTTCATACTCTGAAACACACGCAAGAGGATAGAAACAAGTGGAGTACATTCCTGGTTGTTAAATGGAAAATACAGTTGTGCGTACATGCAGGCATGTGTGACTGACTCTATAATTGCTTGTGGCTCCATTTTGGCTTTGGCTTCCAGGAAATTCAGAAATTTCCCTCCTTTGTTTCTTAATCTTGTTTCTCATATTCTATGAATATTAATAAAACCTGTGCTTGAGTAGAAGGACTGGTAGTATTCAATTTCTTTTATATCTAAAATGCTATGATTGTAATATTGTATCCTTGCCTTTGTCAGTATTTAAAATTCTCATCTGTGAAATGCAAAGCTTCAATTCTAGTTACAGTTTCGTGATTAATCTGCATTTACCAGCTTCAGCATATGCTAAAGAAAATTATTCCCATTTCAAGGCAAGTCTTGATGCCCATATCTCTGAAGTAAATGTTATAAAAACATAAATGGGAAATTAAATGCCCAGTAGAATATTTATGACCTTTGAATTGAGTTTATGTTACCATAATTCTGAAGTTGTATTTGATTTTGGCTGATAATTGTAGTATTTTATGAGCAAGCAGTAATAGGATGTGGCTGTGAAAATAGTAATCTTTCCATTGTTGAAATGTTACCCTGTTCTATTTGGAGCTTTCTTGAACAATTAATATGCAATATGATATTTATGAGAAATGCCCCAGATATATTTATGAAAGTATGCAGAGTTGTTTAAATGTGAATTTTCACTGCAGTATTATTTACAGTAACAAAAATCTGAATGAAACCTAACTTTCAGTCAATAGGAAATTGTTTAAATTTATTACAGTTCATTCTTTTCTTTTTTTCTTTATTTTTTTAACATCTTTATTGGAGTATAATTGCTTTATCCCTATGCCACCCTCCCTATCCCACCCCTTGAGGTGGTCACAAAGCACCGAGCTGATCTCCCTGTGCTATGTGGCTGCTTCCCACTAGCTATCCGTTTTATATTTGGTAGTGTATATATGTCCATGCCACTCTCTCACTTCGTCCCAGCTTACCCTTTCCCCTCCCCGTGTGCTCAAGTCCATTCTCTAGCAGGTCTGCATCTTTATTCCCGTCTACAATGCAATATTACTCAGCCATAAAAAGAAATGAAATTGAGTTACTTATAGTGAGGTGGATGGACAGTTCATTCTTATAATGGGATACCATGCAAAGACTACACAGACTAGGAAGGTAGGTTTGTATGTGCTCATTCAGGAAAATGCCTTTCTGGGCCTTACAGTCAGCCATTTCTCCAAAGAATCCATGTTCCTATTAGTGGAACATATTATTCAGAAAGCAAGACCTGAGCAGTATGTGTGCTCATAGCTACTGTATTGTGTCTATTCCCAGGCCCTGTCAGTGGAGATGGCTGCGGAAGTAACGTATGCACACACACACTTCAGTTTATTTTTATTTCTATTCAGATTGAAAACTGTGAGTTCACCCTGACACTTCAATTTCCAGTGCAACACAAGAGGATTCATTCTTGTTTTCCCTTTTCAAATTTGTACCTCCCCTCTCAAACAGCGAGGAAGCTGGTTCCCATTATTCTGAAATATTTACTTGTTTAATCAGTCCCCTTGTGTGTAATGATTCTCCGTTTAGCAGCTCGCTACCTTCTCGCATGTGTCCCTTTACCTCCCTTTGGCACTGAATTCCTGTCTCACTGAGAGTTGCCCTTCTTCTCCTCTGGGGCTCCAACCTCCAGCAATGGGCTGCCTCCTCAGTTGCCCCAAGGAGGGCCCTCCTCACTTCACTCAGGCTCTCTCATCCTTCCTCCTAGGGCCAAGCCTGGGGTTTGGCCAGAAGGAAGGCACAGGATTCCTTTAAGAAACCCTTTGTGAATAATTAGGACACTGATCCTTGGTCATGCATTTATTCAATTCCAGTACACAATGACTTCCATGTGTCAGGTGCTATGACTGGTACTGCAGAATACAGCTCAAGGCTGAGCAAGAGCCAGCCTGTGCAAGATTCCAGCTTCCTGACCTCTTTCCTCAGCCGTTTCCCTTTTACGTGCCTCTATGCTTGGCCCCTTTGCTGAGCTGAGTTTGTGCATTTGTTTTTTGTTTTGTTTTGTTTTTTATCATCTTTATTGGAGTATAATTGCTTTACAATGGTGTGTTAGTTTCTGCTGTATAACAAAGTGAAGCAGCTATACATATACATATATCCCCATATCTCCTCCCTCTTGCATCTCCCTCCCACCCTCCCTATCCCACCCCTCCAGATGGTCACAAAGCACCAAGCTGATCTTCCTGTGCTATGCAGCTGCTTCCCACTAGCTATCTGTTTTACATTTGGTAGTATATCTAAGTCGATGCCACTCTCTCTCTTGGTCCCAGCTTACCCTTCCCCCTCCCCGTGTCCTCAAGTCCATTCTCTACATCCGCATCTTTATTCCTGTCCTGCCCCTAGGTTCTTCAGAACCATGTTTTTTGTTTTTAGATTCCATATATATGTGTTAGCATACAGTATTTGTTTTTCTCTTTCTAACTTACTTCACTCTGTATGACAGACTCTGGGCCCATCAACCTCACTACAAATAACTCAATTTCGTTTCTTTTTATGGATGAGTAATATTCCATTGTATATATGTGCCACATCTTCTTTATCCATTCATCTGTCGATGGACACTTAGGTTGCTTCCGTGTCCCGACTATTGTAAATAGAGTTGCAATGAACATTGTGGTACATGACTCTTGTTGAATTCTGGTTTTCTCAGGGTATATGCCTAGTAGTGGGATTGCTGGGTCATATGGTAGTTTTATTTTTAGTGTTTAAAGGAATCTCCATACTGTTCTGCATAGTGGCTGTATCAATGTACATTCCCACCAACAGTACAAGAGGGGTCCCTTTTCTCCACACCCTCTTCAGCATTTATTGTTTGTAGATTTTTTGATGATGGCCATTCTGACTGGTGTGAGGTGATACCTCATTGTAGTTTTGATTTGCATTTCTCTAATGATTAATGATGTTGAGCATTCTTCACGTGTTTGTTGGCAATCTGTATATCTTCTTTGGAGAAATGTCTATTTAGGTCTTCTGCCCATTTTTGGATTGGGTTGTTTGTTTTTTGATATTGAGCTACATGAGCTGCTTGTGTATTTTGGAGATTAATCCTCTGTCAGTTGCTTCATTTGCAAATATTTTCTCCCATTCTGAGGGTTGTCTTTTCATCTTGTTTATGCTTTGCTGTGCAAAAGCTATTAAGTTTCATTAGGTCCCATTTGTTTATTTTTTGTTTTTATTTCCAATTCTCTAGGAGTAGGGTCAAAAAGGATCTTGCTGTGATTTATGTCACAGCGTGTTCTGCCTATGTTTTCCTTTAAGAGTTTTATAGAATCTGGCCGTACATTTAGGTCTTTAATACATTTTGAGTTTTTCTGTGTGTATGGTCTTAGGAAGTGTTCTAATTTCATTCTTTTACATGTAGCTGTCCAGTGTTCCCAGCACCACTTATTGAAGAGGCTGGCTTTCTTCCATTGTATATTCTTGCCTCCTTTGTCAAAGATAAGGTGTCCATAGGTGCATGGGTTTATCTCTGGGCTTTCTGTCCTGTTCCATTGATCTATATTTCTGGTTTTGTGCCAGTACACCATACTGTCTTGATTACTGTAGCTTTGTAGTATAGTCTGAAGTGAGGGAGCCTGATTCCTGCAGCTCCATTTTTCTTTCTCAAGATTCTTTTGGCTATACCAGGTCTTTTGTGTTTCCATACAAATTGTGAAATTTTTTGTTCTAGTTCTGTGAAAAATGCCATTGGTAGTTTGATAGGGATTGCATTGAATCTGTAGATTGCTTTCGGTAGAAGAGTCATTTTCACGATGTTGATTCTTCCAATCCAAGAACATGGTGTATCTCTCCATCTGTTTGTATCATCTTTAATTTCCTTCATTGGTGTCTTATAGTTTTCTGCATGCAGGTCTTTTGTCTCCTTAGGTAGGTTTATTCCTAGGTATTTTATTCTTTTTGTTGCAGTGGTAAACGGGAGTGTTTCCTCAATTTCTCTCAGATTTTTCATCATTAGTGTATAGGAATGCAAGAGATTTCTGTGCATTAATTTTTTATGCTGCTACTTTCCCAAATTCATTGATTAGCTCCAGTAGATTTCTGGTAGCATCTTTACATATCTCTATGTATAGTATCATGTCATCTGCAAACAGTGACAGCTTTACTTCTTCTTTCCCGATTTGGATTCCTTTTATTTCTTTTTATTCTCTGACTGCTGTGGCTAAAACTTCCAAACCTATGTTGAATAATTGTGGTTAGAGTGGGCAACCTTGTCTTGTTCCTGATCTTAGTGGAAATGGTTTCAGTTTTTCACCATTGAGAAGGATGTTGGCTGTGATTTTGTCATATATGGCTTTTATTTTATTGAGGTAAGTTCCCTCTACGCCCACTTTCTGGAGGGTTTTTTAATCACAAATGGGTGTTGAATTTTGTCAAAAGCTTTTTCTCTATCTGTTGAGATTATCATATGGTTTTTCTTCTCCAATTTGTTAATATGGAGTATCACATTGATTGATTTGCATATATTGAATAATTCTTGCATTCCTGGGATAAACCCCACTTGATCATGGTACATGATCCTTTTAATGTGCTGTTGGATTCTGTTTGCTAGTGTTTTGTGGAGGATTTTTGCATCTATGTTCATCAGTGATATTGGCCTGTAGTTTTCTTTTTTTGTGACATCTTTGTCTGGCTTTGGAATCACGGTGATGGTGGCCTCATAGAAGGAGTTTGGAAGTGTTTCTCCTTCTGCTATATTTTGGAAGAGTTTGAGAAGGATTGGTGCTTAGCTCTTCTCTAAATGTTTGATAGAATTTGCCTGTGAAGCCATGATTAATGATGTTGAACATTCTTTCACGTGTTTGTTGGCAATCTGTATATCTTCTTTGGAGAAATGTCTATTTAGGTCTTCTGCCCATTTTTGGATTGGGTTGTTTGTTTTTTGATATTGAGCTACATGAGCTGCTTGTATATTTTGGAGATTAATCCTCTGTCAGTTGCTTCGTCTGCAAATATTTTCTCCCATTCTGAGGGTTGTCTTTTCATCTTGATCCTGGGCTTTTGTTTGTTGGAAGACTTTTAATCACAGTTTCAATTTCAGTGCTTGTTATTGGTCTGTTTATATTTTCTATTTCTTCCTGGTTCAGTCTTGGAAGGTTGTGCTTTTCTAAGACTTGGTCCATTTCTTCCAAGTTGTCCATTTTATTAGTATATAGTTGCTTGTAGTAATCTCTCATGATCATTTGTATTTCTGCAGTGTCAGTTGTTACTTCTTTTTCATTTCTAATTCTGTTGATTTGAGTCTTCTCCCTTTTTTCTTGTTTAATCTGGCTAATTGTTTATCAATTTTGTTTATCTTCTCAGAACCAGCTTTAATTTTATCGATCTTTGCTGTCATTTTCTTCATTTCTTTTTCATTTATTTCTTATGTGAGATTTATATTTTCTTTCCTTCTGCTAACTTTTGGTCTTTTTAGTTCTTCTTTCTCTAATTGCTTTAGGTGTAATGTTAGGTTGTTTATTTGAGATTCTTCTTGTTTCTTGAGGTAGGATTGTATTGCTGTAAACTTCCCTCTTAGAACTGCTTTAGCTGCATCTCACAGGTTTGGGGTCATTGTGTTTTAATTCTCATTTTTTTCTAGGTATTTCTTGATTTCCTCTTTGATTTCTACAGTGAGCTCTTGGTTATTTAGTTGTATCGTTTTGCCTCCATGTGTTTATTTTTTCTCCAATCTTTTTCCTGTAATTGATGGCTAGTCTCATAGCATTGTAGTTGGAAAAGATACTTGATATGACCTCAATTTTCTTAAATTTACCAAGGCTTGATTTGTGACCCAAGATATGATCCATCCTGGAGAATGTTCTATGAGCAGTTGAGAAGAAAATGTATTCTGTTTTTTTCTGGGTGGAATGTCCTGTAAATATCAATTAAGTCAATCTTGTTTAATGTGTCATTGAAAGCTTGTGTTTCCTCATTTATTTTCATTTTGGATGATCTGTCCATTGGTGAAAGTGGGGTGTTAAAGTCTCCTACTATGATTGTATTACTGTCAGTTTCCCCTTTTATGGCTGTTAGCATTTGCCTTTTGTATTGAGGTTCTCCTATGTTGGGTGCATAAATATTTACAATTGTTATACCTTCTTCTTGAATTGATCCCTTGATCACTATGTAGTGTCCTTCTTTGTCTCTTGTAATAGTCTTTATTTTAAAGTCTATTTTGTCTCGTATGAGAATTGCTACTCCAGCTTTCTTTGGTTTCCATTTGCATTGAGTATCTTTTTCCATTCCCTCAATTTCAGTCTGTATATGTACCTAGGTCTGAAGTGGGTCTCTTGTAGACAGCATATATACGGGTCTTGTTTTAGTATCCATTCAGCCAGTCTGTGTCTTTTGGTTGGCGCATTTAATCCATTCATATTTAAGGTAATTATTGATATGTATGTTCCTGTTACCGTTTTCTAAATTGTTTCGGGTTTGTTATTGTAGGCGTTTTCCTTCTCTTGTGTTTCCTGCCTAGAGAAGTTCCTTTAGCATTTGTTGTCGAGCTGGCTTGGTCATGCTGAATTCTCTTAGCTTTTGCTTGTCTGTAAAGGTTTTAAGTTCTCCATCGAATCTGAATGAGATCCTTGCTGGGTACAGTAATCTTGGTTATACGTTTTTCCGTTTATCAGTTTAAATATGTCCTGCCACTCCCTTCTCGCTTGCAGAGTTTCTCCTGAAAGATCAGCTGTTAACCTTATGGGGTTTCCCTTTTATGTTATTTGTTGCTTTCCCTTGCTGCTTTTAATATTTTTTCTTTGTAGTTAATTTTGATAGTTTGTTTAATATGTTTCTTGGCGTGTTTCTCCTTGGATTTATCCTGTATGAGACTCTCTGCACTTCCTGGAGTCTATTGACTATTTCCTTTCCCATATTAGGCAAGTTTTCAACTATAATGTCTTCAAATATTTTCTCAGTCACTTTCTTTTTCTCTACTTCTTCTAAGACCCCTATAATTCGAATGTTGGTGCATTTAGTGTCGTTCCAGAGGTCTGTGAGACTGTCCTCGATTCTTTTCATTGTTTTTTCTTTATTCTGCTCTGTGGTAGTTATTCTCACTATTTTATCTTCCAGGTCACTTATCCATTCTTCTGCCTCATTTATTTTGCTATTGATTTCTTCTACAGAATTTTTATTTCATTTATTGCGTTGTTCATCATTGTTTGTTTGCTCTTTAGTTCTTCTAGGTCCTTGTTAAACGTTTCTTGTATTTTCTCCATTCTATTTCCAAGATTCTGGATCACCTTTACTATCATTACTCTGAATTCTTTTTCAGATAGACTGCCTATTTCATCTTTCTTTGTTTGGTCTGGCAGGTTTTTACCTTGCTCCAACATCTGCTGTGTATTTCTCTGTCTTCTCATTTTGCTTAACTTACTGTGTTTGGGGTCTCCTTTTCACATGCTGTAGGTTTGTAGTTCCCATTGTTTTTGGTGTCTGCCCCCGGTGGGTAAGGTTCAGTTCATTGTGTAGGCTTCCTGGTAGAGGGGACTGGTGCCTGTGTTCTGGTGGATGAGGCTGGATCTTGTCTTTCTGGTGCACAGGACCGCGTCTGGTGGTGTGTTTTGAGGTGTGTTTGAACTTAGTATGATTTTAGGCAGCCCCTTTGCTAATGGGAGGGATTGTGTTTCTGTCTTACTAGTTGTTTGGCATGGGGTGTTCAGCACTGGAACTTGCTGGTCATTGAGTGTAGCTGGGCCTTAGAATTGAGACAGGGACCTCTGGGAGAGCAGTCGCTGATTGATATTACATGGGGCTGGGAGGTCTCTGGTTGTCCAATATCCTGAACTCTGCTCTCCTACCTCAGAAGCTTGGGCCTGATACCTGGCTGGGGCACCAAGACCCTGTCAGCCACACAGCTCAGAAGAATAAGGAGGAAAAAAAAAAAAAAAGAAAGAAAATAAATAAAATAAAGTCACTAAAATTAAAAAATAATTATTAAAATAAAAATATAAAAAGTAATTTAAAATTTTTTTAAAAGAAAGCAACCAAACCAATAAACAAATACACCAATGATAATAAGTGCTAAAAACTATACTAAGATAAACATAAAAATCAGAAAGTAGTCAGTAGCATACAGCCAACCCTAAGTCTATAGTTGCTCCTAAAGTCCACCTCCTCAATTTGGGATGATTCATCTTCTATTCAGGTATTCCACAGATGCAGGGTACATCATGTTGACTGTGGAGATTTAATCCACTGCTCCTGAGGCTGCTAGGAGAAATTTCCCTTTCTCGTCTTTGTTCACACAGCTCCTGGCGTTCAGCTTTGGATTTGGCCCCGCCTCTGCGTGTAGGTCGCCTGAGGCATCTGTTCTTTGTCCAGACAGGAGGGGGTTAAAGGAGCAACTGATTAGGGGGCTCTGGCTCACTCAGGCTCGGGGGAGGGAAGGGTATAGAACGTGGGGTGAGCCTGCAGTGGCAGAGGCCAGTGTGATGTTGCAACAGCTTGAGGTGTGATTTGTGTTCTCCTGGGGATGCTGTCCCTGGATCACGTGACACTGGCAGTGGCAGGCTGCATAGGCTCCTGGGAGGGGATGTGTGGGTAGTGACCTGTGCTTGCACACAGGCTTCTTGTTGGCTGCAGTAGCAGCCTCAACGTTTCATGCCCGTCTCTGGTGTCCACGCTGATAGCCACGGCTTGTGCTCGTCTCTGAAGCTTTTTAGGCGGTGCTCTGAATCTCCTCTCCTGGTGCACCCTGAAGCAATGGTCTCTTGCCTCTTAGGCAGTTCCAGACTGTTTCCTAGACTCCCTCCTGGCTAGCTGTGGCGCACTAGCCCCCTTCAGGCTGTGTTCACGCAGTCAGCCCCAGTCCTCTCCCTGGGTTCTGACCTCTGAAGCCCAAGCCTCAGCTCCCAGCCTCCACCCACTCTGGTGGGTGAGCAGAGAAGCCTCTCAGGCTGGTGAGCGCTGGTTGGCACTGATCCTCTGTGCAGTAAGCTCTCTGCTTTGCCTTCTGCACGCCTGTTGCTACAGTCTCCTCCATGGCTCCAAAGCTTCCCACTGGCCCATCCCCCCATCTCTACCAGTGAAGGGGCTTCCTAGTGTGTGGAAACTTTTCATCCTTCAAAGCTCCCTCCCAGAGGTGCAGGTCCCATCCCTATCCTTTTGTCTCTGCTTTTTCTTTTTTCTCTTGCCCTACCCTTGTACGTGGGGGGGCTTCTTGCCTTTTGGGAAGTCTGAGGTCTTCTGACAGCATTCAGTAGGTGTTCGAGTTGTTCCACATGTAGATGTATTTCTGATGTATTTGTGGGGAGGAAGGTGATCTCCACGTCTTATTCCTCCACCATCTTGAAGGTCCTTCCTCTCCATTATGGTTTATCATAAGATATTGAATGTGGTTCTCTGCTATCCAGTAGGACCTTGTTGTTTATCCATTCCATTTACAAAAGCTTACATCTGCTAACCCCAACCTCCCACTCCATCCCTTCCCCAACCCCCTGTCCCTCGGCAACCACAAGTCTGTTCTCTGTGTCCTTGATTTTGCTTCTGTTTCATAGATAGGTTCATTTGTGTCATATTTTAGATTCCATATAAGATATCCTATGGCACTTGTCTTTCTCTTTTTGACTTACTTCAATTAGTATGATAATCTCTAGTTGTATCCATGTTACTGCAAATGGCATTATTTCCTTTTTTATGGCTGAGTAGTATTCCATTGTATATATGTACCATATCGTCTTTATCCATATGTCTTTTGATGGACATTTGGGTTGTTTCCATGTCTTAGCTATTGTGAACATTGCTGCTATGAACATAGGGGTGCATGTATCTTTTTGGATTACAGTTTTGTCTGGATATATGCCCAGGTGTGAGATTGCTGGATCATATGGTAATTCTATTTTTAGTTTTCTGAGGAACCTGCATACTGTTTTCCACAGTGCCTGCACCAACTTACATTCCCACCAACAGTGTAGGAGGGTTCCCTTTTCTCCACACCGTCTCTAGCATTTGTTATGTGTAGACTTTTTAATGCTGGCCATTCTGACCAGTGTGAGGTGGTACCTCATTGTAGTTTTGATATGTATTTCTCTAATAATTAGCGATGTTGAATATCTCTTCATGTGCCTATTTGCCATCTGTACTTCTTCTTTGGAGAAATGTCTATTTAGTCTTCTGCCCATTTTTCAGTTGGGTTGTTTGTTATTTTGTTGTTGAGTTGTATGAGCTGTTTGAATACTTTGGAAATTAAGCCCTTGTCGGTCACATTGTTTGCAAATATTTTCTCCCACTCTGTAAGTTGTCTTTTTGTTTTGTTTATGGTTTCCTTTGCTGTGCAAAAGCTTATAAGTTTGATTAGGTCCCATTTGTTTGTGTTTGTTTTTCTATTGCCTTGGGAAACTGATCTAAGGAAACATTGGTAAGATCTGTCAGAGAATGTTTTGCCTATGATCTTTTAGGAGTTTTATGGTGTCATGCCTTATGTTTAAGTCTTTAAGCCACTTTGTGTTTATTTTTGTGTATGGTGAAAGGGTGTGTTCTAATTTCATTGATTTATGTGCAGCTGTCCAACTTTCCCAATACCACTTGCTGAAGAGACTGATCACAGTAGAATTTAAGTTGTGCATTCATATACTTTCTTTTACCAATTTTTCATTTATTCACTGATTAACACATGCTTATTGAGCATGTATTGCAATGCAGAAACAGAGAGCAAGCCTGTCCCATGATGAGGCTCAAGAAATAGAAGTCTAATTGTGAAGGACTTATAGGCCCTGTAAAGGATATGGGGTGCTTTTTCTCATCCAAAGCACAATGAAAGGCACTGTGGAAGGACAGAACTATCAAACTATTGTTAATTTTCTTGTACAACTTGAGTTCACAACATGAGGTCCAACATGCCTTCTGAGCCTTGTGGATGGGAGGGTACAAGTATCTAACAACAATCATCACCATCATCATCACAAACATCATCACCACCACCATTTTCTTAGCAGTATAAAAGGGGAAATACTTGCAGAAGAGAAACATTTAGGTGTTTGAAGTGACCTATCCTGGTGGTGAATAGAATGTATATAAAAACCAAGGGAACGATCTCTTTACTGATATAGGAAACACAGGTGAGGGTTAGGATCCTGGGTTCAGTCTTCAGTGTGTTGATCCTTATGCCACTATATCTTCTCCCTGATTTCATCTCAACATGTCTCTTCTATTCTCCTTTTTAACAGTGAGGCTAGGTTTTTGTATATTTTTTTGGTTAGTTTCTGAGATGTCCTGCCTTATGCATGTTTTGTCTTTGTGCTTTGATTTTTTTTAAAACTTTTTATTTTAAAGTAGTTATGTACTTGCAAAAGAATTGAAGGTACTAGAGAGTGTTCTCAGATCCTCTTCACTTAGTTTTCCCTAATGTTAACATCCTCCGTCTTAACATCTGGTACATTTATCAAAACTAAGAAATTAACATGTGCACAATACTATTAAGTAAATTACAGACTTTATTCAGGTTTCTCCATTTTTTTTTTTTTTTTTTTTTTTTTTAACTAATGTCTTTAGCTCCAAAATCCAATCCAGTACACTTTGTGTATTAATTTTCTAGAACTACCATAATGAAGTACCATAGACTGAGTGGCTTGAACAGCAGAAATTCGTTGTCTCACAGTTCTGGAGGCTAGAAGTCCAAGATCAAGGTGTCAACAGTCAATTTCTTCTGAGGCTTCTCTCCTTGACTTGCGGATGACCATCTTCTCCCTCTGTCATCACATGGTCTTTCCTCTGTGTGTGTCTGTATCATAATTTCTTCTGAAACGTGCTCCTGTTTTATTGGATTAGGGCCCACTTTAATGACCTCATTTAACCTTAATTACCTCTTTAAAGATCCTATCACCAAAACCAGTCACATTCTGAGGCACTGGGGGTTAGGACATCAACATATGAATTTTGTGGGGACACAGTTCAACACCAAACACTATGTTTTATTTCATTAATTTGTCTCCTTAGTCTCACCTAATATGTGACAATTACTCAATCTTTTTTTTCCTTGAAATTTTTGAGTGGCATTGACCAAAATATATACAGTATACAGACTATCCCTATATTTATGTGTGTTTGCTATTTTCCCATAATCAGACTGGAGCCAGTGGTCTCTGGAAAGAATATTACAGAGGTGACCAATTTACCTGAGACTGAGGGATTTCTTGGGACATGGAATTTTGGTTCTAAAACAGGGACTGTCATGGGCAAACTTACAGTTTGAGGGTGGCAATGAGCAATTATAGCACAGAGTAGGATCTAAGTTTGCATTTAATCTCAGATATCCCTATTCTAAAACTGTATTAGCCATTTGCTGATGTAAGACTGTTCTCAAGTGACTAAGACTCTTCTTAGAGTCCCATTCCCTTCACATACAGAGTCATGCTCCTGCTGCCCCACTTTCTCTGTCTCCTGTTTTCTCTGTCTCTCTCTGCTCTCCCTCTCTCAATGCTCCTCGTATTTTTCTTCCCCTCCTTACAAAACTTCTCTTTCATCCCAGGCTGTCCCTTCAAAACTAAAAATTTTTGTTTCTTTATTATTCAGAAAAATCTATCCCTCCCCTGAAACTTTACTTTGTACGTTCAAAGAGAATATGTGGGCAAACTAGGATACTCGATAGTTTCAGTTGCATCTAAATAGAGGGATATAAAGAAAGGCATCCATTGAGGAAGATAAAGAGAAAAGAAGAGAGAGAGAATTACAGGGAGAGAGGGAAAGGGTCATACAGATGTAAAGACTACAGATATTTGTTTATGTTTGTATGTATATATTTTCCTATGGATATATTTATGTATGTATCTCTCTATGTGTATGCAGATATATTTAGAAGACGGGGAGAGTTAGAGAGAATGGTCTTAGTTTCAGTCCTCACTTTGACACTTATATATATAATCTTTGGCAAGTCATGAACTATTTTTGAGCCTTTGTTTCTTTATCTGTATAGTGGGTATAATAATATCTTCTTTATAGGATTGCAGTAAATATTTAATATAGGTGTATATTAGCTATTAATTATATAATACACAAAGTATAAGACATTTTTATAATATATATTTTCATTTTTAATATACTTTGTTAAAAAAATATACCAAAACCATTGCATATCATCACTTCCCAAGGTCAAAGAGAAGTCCATGCACAGTAATTCTTCAGTGCTTTCCTTTCCTTCTTTGGGTTATATATGCAACAATGCCATGGGTCAAATCTATGAAATCATGAGAAAGGCCCAGGCTTTGGTCCTCTGAAATTCCATTCCTTCTTGTTACATGATTTCACATAGGATATTATATCAGATCTGGGAGTTCTCATAGCACTGACCCTCACCAAGTTGCTCTCTGCTGACCTCATGTGACGCACTGGACACACAGGCTAAGAGTTGAACCTTCATAGACATCCAAGCAGCTTTTATCGGGCTGAGATCCTGACTCCTGTGGGGTACTCTGTGGCTGATGGGTACTCTGCTGCCTCTATGCACCCACAAAATACTGCCTTCTAATTTGAGAGGCTTTTCTCAGATTGCACACCCCCTCCCTCCACCATCAAAGCTTTCAACACTTGCCCACCCTCCCCTGGAAAGTCATCCCCATCCCTTCAGGGGCCAGGATTCTGAAAATTCTACTCAAGGGAGGAAGAAAGTCCAGAACTCAAAGACAAAATGCCTGATGTTTTCTTAACAAGGGACATTCACTTGCTATACACACATATTTTGCTGATGAGTTTATAATAGCTCTCCCCAAAATGACATGAATTAATTAATTTATGAAAATTTACCCCCTAGTTTTAGTACTGTTATAAAGTAGGTATCTAATAAAAGTTTAGTAGCTCTTTCTTCCCAACTTTTGTTCACAAAGAATATCTGGAACCATTTCTGCTTCCTCTGAGAACTGACTAATGAGAAGATACTTAAGAAAGAAAAAGTTCCCCCTGTATATCCATTAGTATAAACAAGTTTTTAGTCACCTTAATGGTTCTAATGGCAATAATTAATGCAACCACTTAAGGTGATTCTTTCTTTAAAAGACTTAATCATTTCCATTCAAATTTACAACCCATTCTAATACAGTGTCGAAACAATTTTCCTGTTTTGGAATCCATCTTAGTGTAAATACTCAAAGGAGATTATTGACTAGTTAACACTCTGTTAATTCCCAGGTAGTTGAGATGCTGGCAGAGTTGGGAACTATGAACGGGGATAATAGGGACAAACACAGGATTTAGAAAGTTTTAATACCAGTCCTATCTCTACTCTGATATAACTCCTGACTTTTCTTCAGAGGTTCACTTACCTATTTGTAGCTTCCTTGGCCTGCTTTCTCTTCCCTGAACTGCTAAAGCCTTTTCTTCTCTAAGAAATTTTGTGTATGTAACTTCCCTTGCCTGGAATGTTGCCCCCACTACACCTCACCTGGCTGAAGCATGTGTGGGCTTAAATATGTCCTCCCGAGGGAGGCCTTTCATAAACATCTTCATATGTGGGTGCCAAATCACCCCTGCTCTGTGCCGTCATGGCCTATTCATATCCTTCATGACACTTGTCAACACACACATATTTGTTTCCTTATTAATTTTTTTGTCTCAGAAAGTTACTATAAGCAGTGAAGGTTAGGACCATTTCTATTTTATTAACCCGTGTCTTACCAAATTGTTGAATGAATAAAGGTTGGTCACAGTTTAAAAGATCATCATATAATTTTTTGCAAAGCATCAGTTGTTTAGGACAATAAAGGAGGAATCTTAAATTTTGCTCCTCAATATTACCTTTATTACCCATATCACAACAGTCAGCTCTCTTACACAGATTATCATCACTTCAGACTTATCCTGGCTCGGAAGCCAGCCATGCATGCTAGCTCCAAAGAGTATGGGATTGAAAACACAATTTGAGCTATAAATTAAAAACACCTAATTCCAATATAAAAATTGATCTGTAGCATCTGAAACAGCAAAAATGTCTAATATTCACTGAGTAGTTCTCTGAAATTAAAAATTTGAAAACATTTTAAAATGGATATATACTGAGATAGATATAGAGGCTGCAATTCCACTATCAAATATATTATAATGATTTTAGAGAAGGAAAAGTTATTGTTGGACTCCCCTAAGATCATAAATGATTAACCTTTATGACTTTTAGAGTTGGAAGGGACTTTAAGGATTATTACAGATAAAGCATGAGAAATCCCACTATCAATGTAAAATACTAAACAAATCATCATTTTTTCCCTGGTCTTTGTGTAATTGTTATCACACACCCCAGTCCAACCAACCATCATCTCTTACCTGTGTTATTCCATTGGCCTCTCATCATGATCTCTTTCATCTATTCTTACCACCCTGAAGCCATTTTCTACACCAAAGCCAAAGTCATCTTTTTAAAGAAAATCTGAACAGACTTCTCCTCTTCTTAAGACTCTCTGATGATGCCTTGTTGCACTTAAATTAAAATCAAAACTCCATACTCTGTCTTATAAGACCCTATGTGACGTGGCTTGTGCTAGCCTGTCCTCTGTGACCATCTCCTTGAGCTCATCCTAGCTAACTCTGTTGCAGACACTCTGGCCTTCCTGCTCCAGCTTGCCAACGTTTCTCCCACCTCAGAGCCTCACACTTGCTGTTCCTCCTACTTGGGTTGTCCTTGCCCAGGTCTCCTTTTCGGTACTCAGTATGGAATCATCTCAGAGGTGTTTTTTTCCAATTACACTGTCCAAAATAGCTCCTTCCCCTCCTTTCCCACTCATCTACTCCTTATTTCCTTAGGTTTTTAAATCACAAGCTGAAATTAGATTATTTAATTGCTTACTTATTGTCTATCTCCCTCATAGAACTCTAGCCCAAGGAGAGGAAGGACCTCGTCTGTTTTGTTTGCCCCTGTATGTCCTGCTTTTAGAATTGCTCTCACACATAGCACTCAATAGATGCCTAAGGAAGTGAGGGCAGGAAAGGAGGTCAAAAACACAGGAATGTGTTTACATGTGGGGGATATCTGTGTGGAGAATTATTTCACCCACTCTGTCCACCCAATCTCTCTGCACAGGAAACACTTGGTCACCATGGTTTTTAAGGGAGAAGTAAGTGGGCTTACAGAGTGAGGCCTGTGTTCTTCCTTACCACAAAGAAAACAGCGTGGTTAGCAGGACAGTATTTTTTCTCTTATGTCACATGGGCTCTGGTACCTGATGACCGACTCCCTCTCTGCTTTCTCTGTCATCAGACATCACGTTATCAAAGGACATAAATACACATTTTACCTTTGCTTCGGGGAGCAGTTATTGTTAATGTCATTTTATTGATGACAAACAGAATTCTGTGAACCAGCTCAGTATCACATATGATTTTAAAGAAATTTTTGAACCACCCCAAATCCATTCTAAGCTACTAGAATGTTGAAAGCTTATACTGCTCTTTCCCCGCCAGAGGCCAGCAGTTTTCATTGATGGTTTGATGCTGGGAGCTATCTGTGAAGTTTTAAATAACAGAAAAATACGCATCAGCTTCCTGAGTTGGAAAGTGACAGACAAGAAAGTTGCCATTTGCCCCTGGGTGTAAGGGAGATGAGAGAGAAATTGGTACAGCAACTTGGTGCTGTTGAGCCAATATGTCTAACCTCTGGAAAATAGGAAGCCTCAGGGGGGAATATAATAATATTGTCCTGCTTCTTTTTGCTTCGTATATAACACTCAATTGTGATGCAGAGAAGCAGAACAGAAGCCCCGGTTAATCAAACCAGAGAGGCAGGCCAAAAACTAAAAGGCAAATCCCTTCAAAGAAAACACCATAAAACAATGTACTAATTAGGATTGTAAGGATAGGAAGCAAAACCATTACTTTTTAATGAAATATTGAATTGGGTTTCATAAATTAGACTGTTGAAAATTATTTTTAACATCTTCTGAAGATAAAAGTAAAACATATCCATTATAAAAAAATAGAACATGTTGAAAATTGTATAAAATTCTCAGCATCTTACCACACAGAAATAACCATTGTTAGTATCTTAATATTTTCTTCCGATAGCTTATATTGAGAACATTTTCTAAAGCAATCAATATTCTCTGAAAGCATCGTATTTAATAATGCAATACGATCCATCTTACTGTTGTGTCGTAATTTAAGCATTTCTCTGGAGCTGCATTTTGGGGTATCTTTCAGTTGCTTTTATTCGTTTTGTTTTACTCATGTATGTATGTATATGTAGGAAGAATATGGGAAGGAATGCATGGTGTATAAATTTATTATTTGTTATCAAATTACAAGTCAATTTTATCCTATATCCTAATTTACTGTAATACTGGGAAAAATAAGAGTATTTCAACTTTACAGGATTTAATAAAATGGCATCATTATATAAAATATCATGATTTGTTTAACCTTTTGAATTTATTATTTCCTATTTTAAATAAGGCTGTAGCAAATATTCTTATACATAAATCCTCATGTAATTTTCTGTATATAACTTCTATTATGAAATATTTCAGCCATAAAAGATAATATCGTATACACACTGCCATTCTTTCTGTCTGTGTGCGTGTGGGGGGCTGGGTGCGTAGGTATGCAGATATTCATGTTCTTGCCATTTGCTCATATTTCCACTATATATTGTCCTCACTGAGGCATCACATTTTGTCATTTTGTTCATTGCTACCATCTGGAACACCACCTAGTATATAATAGGCATCAGTTCAGATTTGTTGAAATAATTAATTAATATTTGGGTGTTGTTTTCTTATTTTTAAGAGCTCTTTAAGATAGTAAACTTTTGTAACATATGCCGTAAATACTGTTCCAATTTCATCATATACTTTATATTTTTATAAATATCCATTTAAATTTTTATTCTGTAAATATAATCCAATTTTGGGTTTCCTCTTTGCTTTCATTCCTAGAAAGTTCTTGACCAACTACATTTCTTCTCGGTTTTTTATGGCTTATCTATTACATTTAACTCTTTATTTCATCAGTATTTTATTATAGTATGTGGTATGAGGTAAGGACCTATATTTCCCTTTTTAAACTAGATAATCTTCTAGCAACATTTCTTGAACAAAGTGAATTTATAATTTAAAATGTCCTTCGTTTCTGTTCATGTTTTAAAATTTATGAGTTCGTTTCTGGGCTGTTGCTTGTATTTCTCTTTATACCTGCATCAACACACTAAGGTTTAACAATTAAAGCATCATAACATCTTTGATTTTATAATAAACTGTCCCTCTTTTTTCCATATAGTTTTATTTTCCAAACTACTTTTGGCTGTTCTCATTCATGTATCTTCCAAAATATTCCTACTGTGTATTTTATTTGATTGCATTATAATTATAAATGAAACTAGAAATTCTTGAGAAGTTTAAAATATGAAGTTTTCCCATGAAGAGAAAAATTATATTCCCATTTATTTAAATATTCATTAATGCTATTTTATTTGGTAGTTCCCTTAGATTTATTTCAAGGTAATGTATATTTACGTTAATATTGCAAATAGGATCTTATTTAGCTTATATTTTCTAGCCATTCTATTTTGCTTACAGGCTTATTACTGAAATTGTTTATAGTATCATTCTGTTGACTTTTGAATTTTTTTCAGATCCTTGTGACTCTATGTTTGCCATATTTATACCTACTTTATTTTCTTATTCTTATTGCTAGATAATGTCCATCTATGTTAGCTTTGTTAATAGTGAAAAAGTGACCTTGTTCTTCAAGGAAGATGAATCTGATGTTTAATCCCTATGTCTAATACTGACCATTGACTTTGCATTGTTAAGGAAGTGGGTTTTTTTCCCCTTAATTAACAAAATGCTTTTTTCAGGAATATAAATGGAATCATATCTGATTTTTTTCCTATTTATGGAAATAAATCATGTTACTAAATACATTAATATTAAAATATATTTAAATTGCTAAAATAAACCTTATGCTGTCATGGTAATTTTTATTATGTGAATATAATCCATTTGTAAGCATTTCATTTGGGTTTTTTGCATACATATTTATAAGTGATATTGCAAATAGCAATTACCCAAAGACAGTTCTGCTAAACATTAATGAAAGACTAAATGTACTTAGGAAGATAAAAGGTTTTGTGATCCAAATATTTATGGGACTTTTTTTTAAGTGCATTATATTACTTTCTAACTTTCTCAGTTGGATTCTTAATTTAAACACATCTTTCTTGTTTAATGTTGAATTCATCCAAGGCTCTGCAAAGAGCTCCACTTTGAGTTAGTTTTAAACATTTTTTATGTCTTGCTTTTTATACTCTAAATTTTCTTTAACTGAAACTTTTATTTCCTCTTTGACAAAGAGTTCCGCTTTGAGTTAGTTTTAAACATTTTTTATGTCTTGCTTTTTATACTCTAAATTTTCTTTAACTGAAACTTTTATTTCCTCTTTGACACCTGTTATTTAGAAGAGAGTAGAATTATTTTTGTTTTCTTTTTTAACGTTTAAAAACGTTACTTTCCTTTTTTTTTTTTTTTAAGCTTTGAAACAAATAATATATCTTAGGGAGAAAGAGTAGGAAATTCGCTTCCTGCGTTTTTAACTCAAGTACTATTGGGGCCTCTTTTTATTTTTATTTTTTACATATTTATTTATTTATTTTTTAACATCTTTATTGGGGTATAATTGCTTTACAATGGTGTGTTAGTTTCTGCTTTATAACAAAGTGAATCAGTTATACATATACATATGTTCCCATATGTCTTCCCTCTTGCGTCTCCCTCCCTCCCACCCTCCCTATCCCACCCCTCCAGGCTGTCACAAAGCACCGAGCCAATATCCCTGTGCCATGCGGCTGCTTCCCACTAGCTATCTACCTTACTACGTTTGTTAGTGTGTATATGTCCATGACTCTCTCTCGCCCTGTCACAGCTCACCCTTCCGGGGCCTCTTTTTACATTGCTAATTTCCCTATTTACTAATTCTGCCAGATTTCAGTTATGCTCTATTTCTTCTTTAAATAACTTTTTTCTTGACTTTATTATATAATGTGTTTTCTCTTTTACTGACTCTCAGCCATTGCTCTTAGTCTTTTATCTCATTTCTGAGTGTAAATTTTCTTATTTTGATATAATAGCTGATAATTTCTAAGGTGCAACATTAGAGCAAATCTTGTTTTGAAAAGTCATGACCTCTGCCTATTAAAAGCTGTATATTTGACCTTTGTTTTTCCCTACAAATTGCTTCACAATGCCCCTGTTGAGATATTTTGTGGTCTCTCTGCCTCGAACATGCAGAGGTTTCTCTAGGGCTTGTGTCTGCCTAATAATGGTTGGTGTGTGGCAGAGATTGAATGAATCTTCTGTATTTCTTCTATTAACCACATACACCCTACCCTAAGCCCCTTCTGGCTTTGGCAGCCACTGAATCTGGATTTAGGGGAGGGAGATGGAGGTACCCAAACTGGAACTTCACTTGACTTATCTTGGTGTCACCTTGTATGTTGAATTGCATAAAGGATCGGGTAGGCAAAAGAAAAAAAAATACACACACACACACACACACACACACACACACACACACACACACATTTATAATGATATTTCCATGGTGTGGTGCCTTGAAGTGAATGGACACGAACGTTCAACCACACACTAACTCTTGCTTTGTTGAAGCAGATGACCTGAGGATCACCATTTTGTACACAGTCTTCACTTTGAAAAGAGCGGGTGTAGCCGTGGCCATGCATATGATCCTTCTGGCCTCCTTCCTAGCACTACTGTCTGTCATATTTGGGATAAGAAATAGCGATTTTGCTAAATATCTAATCACTGCACTTTGTATGTGAGAATTTCAAATAACCCGTAAAATTGGGTGCAGTTCCCATTCATTAGTGCTATGCTCTGCCCTCACTTCTAGCACTGGTTATAGCCTATCTGAGTTTGGTGAACTAGGGTCAGGGTCTTCCTCACTTAGCCTTGGAGAGTCTACACTGTCTTGAACATTTGAACTATGATTATCAGAAATTCCTCAAGGAAGATAATGATAGAGGTTAGAAAATAAAGGGTAACTCTTCAAGGACTCTGGTTTGAAGTCCAGCCCCTTACAATTTGTTATCTGGGAAACGTTGGGCAAGTCTCTTAACTTCTCTATGCTTCGGTTTCCTTATCTTTAAAATGGGGATCATATTTATATCTACCTCATAGGGTTATTATGAAGACTAAATAAGTTAATATATGTGAAACATCTAGTGCCGGACATATATTCTCAATCCTTTATAATGGTTTGCTTTTATGTCACTCCTTCCAGGTTCCAAAACTGATGGCAGTTTTTAAATCATTGTCTCCTTTAATGCTCAGTTTTTTGAGTATGGATTGGGAGATGTGAATATAGTCAGCTGTACAGAGGTTTCTCTAGGGCTTATGTCTTTTAATCCAGCTGTCTACATTAGCAAAATATTATGATTTTCATGATGAAAATCCATCAAGCAGGCTGTTACAAAAAGCAAAATTAATACCGTGAGAGAACACAATACCTGTTTCTATCTCTACATAGAAATATGCTAATGCCAAAAAGCCATTAATGCATATATGTGTATATACAGTGTTGAAACACACAAGACAAAGGTAGGTAAACATTTAAAACTCAAATAGTATATATGATAAATATTTAAAGGACCCTTTGAAAATATGAATGTGTTTCATCCATATAATGGCTTGTGTAACCATTAGAAATGTTATGTGTGAAGATACTTTATAAACTGAGGAAATTATTAGAGACCATATGTAAAGTTAATAAAGCAGGACAAAATGTTTTAAATATTAGATGACTCCAATTTTTAAAATATGGAATGTATATATTTATTCAACTAAAAATATTGGCAGGGAATCTACTCAAATGTTAATAGTGGCTACCTCCTGTGGTGTTTTTTAATTTTTCTTCTTATATATTTTTTGTGTAAACTTGTAACATTTTTTCTACTTAGAAGTTAAAATTAAGCTTCATTAAAATGATGCATTTCTGATTAGATCTAACCCAATTACAGTTATACTGATAAGCAAAATAAAAAATTCAGGTGATGTTAAAACTGCATATATTACCACTTCCAGAAATCAATTGAGCAACGTCTAAAATAAATTTTCAAAGTGGCCATACTAAAAGGTAGAACTATGGCGACAGTAAAAAAGATCAGTGGTTGCTGCAGAGTGGCAGAGGAGAGAGGAATGAATAGGTAGAGAACAGAGGATTTTTAGGGCAGTGAAAATCCCTGTATAATAGTGATATGATAGTGAATACATGTCATTATGTATTTGTTAAAACCCACAGAAGGTACAATAACAAGAGTGCACCATAAGGTAAACTATGAATATTGGGTGACTATAATGCGCCCATGTAGGGTCTTCAGTTGTAACAAATGTACTGCTCTGGTGGGGGTGTTGATAATAGGAAAGGCTATGCATGTGGGGGGCAGGAAGTATATGGGAACTCTCTGTACCTTCTTCTCAGTTTTGCTGTGAACCTAAAACTGCTCTAAGAAAAAACAAAGTAAAAAAAAAAGAAAGCAAAAAACTCCATATTCATTAACCCAGACATACAATTTCTTATAATGTGTAACCAAGACATTATTTCAAAAAATTATTCTTAACCAGTGAAGTTCACAGATCTCCTTATTAACCTTATAAAATTTTTACTGATAGACCTCCTCCCCCTACCAAAGAATGTACATACTAACCTATACACAAGCATTACTTACAATTTTGAAGGTATACAGACCCTAAGACACTTGTGCATGGACCCACAGTTTCCTTTCAAAAGAAAGGAAGAGTAAATAATGTGTATTTTAATATTAATTGTGGAATTACTTAGGGTAGTGAATGAATGGAAGCAACTTAAATATTTCTTATATATAATTATATTTGAATAATTCAAATAATAATAGAATGTCTAAATAAGTCATAATAGAACAAATTGGAATTTAGCCTTTAAATTAAATGTTTACCATGGTATAGTATGATATACTATTTTTTAAGTTATAATAAACCACAGTAGGAAAATAATGGTGATATATATATATATATATTACATATATATACATACGTATATATGATATATACATATATATTGAAAAATGAGAAGTATATTAAAGACACTACTTACTACGGTCTTAGCATAGTTGAATCCATGCCAATTATTTTCTTATTTTTCACACTTTCAAACATTATTTTTAAAGTAAGAAAGCAAAGCAAAAAGAAATTTATTAGTTAGATCTTTCTGTTGTCTAACTATTCATGGTATCACGTGCCTAACTCTTCTTTTTCAATGGAGAAAAGACAGTGATGCTTATTCATTTTTTTAGCTGTAATGAATGGACTCAGCAGAACAAATTTTTTTTAAATCAAAATAATTCCCCATTTCTCAAACTCTGTGCTATACGGCACTTTTCAGCTTTATTTGGATCCAAGGAAGACTGCAACTCCTTGTATCTGTGTATCAGACATTTTAATTCTCAAAATATGTTTGCATCTGCCTCCGTAATTGATTCAGTAGCTTCCTCTGTGTTTAGCTTAAAATATGGGAGCATTCAGTGAAAGGTGTCAATGAGTGTCAATGAGAAAATAAGGAGAGGTTAATAGATAATAATTTCTTTTTATAATTCTCCCTGTTTTTTTCTATCTTTTTATCTACACAAATTTTCATAAACTTTGTGTCACGTTAGAAGAAGTGGCAAAGTGGACATTTTAGTATATTTAAATGTTTGCACATTTAAATATACTAAATAGGTATAATTAATGCCCAGTAGAAGTTCTAAAACATTAAATATTATTATGGAAAGAAGAGTCCACTTATGCAGAAGAATTATGAAAAAACCGTATTATGCAAACTATTTGCCAGTATTTCTCTACATTATTTTAACCTGAGATTTGATTTGATTTTTACGCAGTATTTTACTTGAAGCCTTTACAAATATTGTTATTGGTTTGTCTTTTGGTCATTGTTTAAAGGATGATTGCTTTGTTTTACTTATTATTTTGTTCTTTTATGTGAATGGATGATTTTGTCTTTGTCTCTTAAGAAATGGAAAATGCTGTTGTAAAAAACAATGATAAGGTTGAAAAGTTTGTTAACAATATTAGGAAAATTAAAGGGCCCTGGGGTATGTCTGTATATGAGAAGATACTGGTTGAAGTCATGAACCTTATAATCACATTTGAAATGTTCCTAGTTTATTCCCCCAGTGATACAACTCAAAGAACAAAGCTATTTTTTCCTACCAAGTCACATCAATGTCTCATTTTAGCTGAAAATTCCCTGTTTAATAAAAGAGAAGTGAGATAAGAGGGACATACAGTAAGAATCTAACCTAAGGGAATCTGAGTGTCCAGCTTCATCAAAGGCTTCTGAAAAGGGATGACAGGGAAATGATAGTCAAGGATTTCCTCCACATATGTAAACTTATGTGAAGTCAAGATTATTACTAGATAGACTATTAAATTCACTTCTTAATTTTTAATAAGCAATATGATTTCTCTCCCTGGAAACAAAGTGCAGACGTAATGGAACTTTACTAGGATGTCAAGGGACATACAGCTCGTATTATTTCCCATAGCCTTCATATCCCACACATTGGTGGACATCATTCTGAAATGTTTTCTTGGAAGAAGGTAAAGGAGATACATATACACTCCTTGAAACAAAATTATTATCACAGGCACAAAAGATCAGTTTTGGTAAATTTATTTTAAATGACAACTAAAAATATTCTGACCATTTTGCATGTATTCTTCTCTGTGTGATTTACGTTCTTTGTTTAAAATATGATTGGTCAAATATATTAAGAAGAAGTGAATTTGTTTATTTAGATTTAATGTGTACAGTTGCATCCTTGAAAAAGTAAGAGCCAATTAATTTCCCACTAATTATCTTTAAAATATATACATTGGCTACTGGAAAATGTGTAGTGATTTTAAGGTAAGTTTTCCATTCTTCCATCTGTTTCAGTTTGAACAAATGTATCTATTCTCCAGACTTTTATTGGTAAAGATAAAATTCAAAAGCAGGCTATATAGAACAAACCTTAAAAGATAATCACTATATTTTTTTTGCTGTAGGCATTTCCTAAGAAACATATCTAAAATCAAGGTCTTCCATGTCATAAGAGTTTGGAGTGTCACATACTTGGGTGACCTGTAAAGGAAAAAATCTAAGGAAAAGGAGTAACAACATTGAGTTTTAACACACCATGTGTACTGTGCTGTGCGTGTGTGATTGTTTAAGCCCTTACATTTAAATTTATTTCAGAAAGATCAATGTAAAGTGTAACAAGGCTGTATGAGTGGTTTATCAGACATCTAAATATATTAAAAACAAGTTAAGAAAATGAATTTTTTCCCTTCTATTTCAATTTTGTAAACAACTATATGGAATCTGTATAACTTTAAAAACCAACACAATTTAAAGAGCTGTACTGTTTTTGACTGAGGTTTTCAACATTCTGTGTTTGTTTTATTAAATACTTAGGAATTCAGATGTTGCCCTCAATGAAGATAAATTATAGATGGGAGAATTAATGCTACTCAGGATGCTGCTGGACGAGCCAACAGATACTAATTTGTTAAAAACAGCAATTACAACCAAAATTAAGTAAGTAACCTCTGCATTTTTTTGGTCTATTGTGTCCCCCAAAGACAGGATTATTTCCAACTATAATGTGAATAGTGTCTCCAGAGAATTTATTCACTATTAATTGGAGAGTTCATGTTAAGAAGTTTGAGATGCAAATAATTGAAAATATCGGTAAATATCCTGTGTATCCAATGAGAGTGTGTCACAGCTTCTGTGAGAGGAGAACAGCTTCAAGGTCTCATGCCTTCTCTGCAGAACCCTTTGCTCTGGCTTCAATAAAAGTTCGCAGTTTAAAAATCTGTGGCAAATACTCAAAAATCTGGGGCAAATTTTGATGCTCAAGCTTTGAAATTAGATATTTTCTTGGCCATCCCTTCTTCTTTATTACCTGGCCTAGGTAAATTTACTTTAACAACAATCACAAAAGGGATCCTGTCTGTTTCTCCATGGAAATTAAATGGAATATTATAAATGTAAGTCATTCACAGGTTGATATACAGATGCCAATAACTTTGAAGTCTTACAGCCATTTTCTTTCCAAAGGGTTATGTTACTGGATGACAAATAATGAGGTAAAGTCTGAGTTGGAATGATTGGATAACATTCCATCCAATTTGAAAGGGAAATCATAGATGAACTAGATCATCCTCCTTATTTGACAGATGGGGTCATGGAGCTACTATTATGCATACATAAATCAGAAGCTTTCACAAAGACAACTTCCAATATAAAGATTTTCTAATTCATTTCCAACAATAAGAATTATTTGCTGTCGCATCATTAATGCTTTCATAGGCAACAATACACATACAATCAATACAGGTTTTTATGACAAAAAGTTATCAAAGTACTAGAGGCCTAGTACTTTTAAGTCTGGTCATCTCTGCTAGTATCTTCACATCTTCACTGGGTATCCAACATTAACATGTGGTTTCCCCACCACCATTCTGCCCTTACCACAACTCCTTACTAGAGTTCAGTGGGCACTAGACGTCAAAGACACCTGTTCAGGCCCCTTTGAGAGATCTAATGGTTAAATTTGTAAAAAAAATATATTTGAAATTATACACTACAGGGACAGTAATCATAGATACCCATAGTTTAATCTTCATTTCTAAGAGAGAATCTAGCAGACATTCTACTCCAGGGTCTTTCGAATTTTCCAACCCAAGGATATTTCTGCTTACCTTAGAAAGAGAAAAAACTAGAAAATGCCTGTATTACCTAAACATTGCCAAGTTGGCTGATTTCTAAATGATATTATTTCGTTGGCATTCCATGAGGCAATCACTTTAATATTTGTCAAATGAAGCAAAAATAAAGCCACCAAAATAATCAAACTAAATGTAATATACAT
Organism: Leucopleurus acutus; assembly: GCF_964270905.1. NCBI lineage: Eukaryota > Metazoa > Chordata > Mammalia > Artiodactyla > Delphinidae > Leucopleurus > Leucopleurus acutus. The sequence goes on from NC_139156.1 coordinate 51,493,226, forward strand.
ATATATTTTATACATACATATGTACTTATATATGTATGTATGTGTGTGTGTAGTCACAGTAGGAAACAGATTATTATGAGAGAACGATGTTGACCTTAAGGAATGAATTTCTTCCTTTACCCTCACTATTTCTTTAAAAGGGAAAGAAAGAATAAAAGAGGAAGAGATAAAGCTTATTTAAAGGCCTCATTTCCCATGACATATTGGGATGCATTTAAAATTGAGAACAGCCCAGAAGCATTGTGCTGGTCTTTCTTGGATGAAGACTGAATTTCTGTAGACTAAAGTACAAACAGAGTACAGACATGCTATCATTGAATACACTGTACTGAATCTATACAATTGAATAATAATTTAAAAAGTATTCTTTATATATAAAATGTTTCCTGGATACCAAAAGCTCAAATAAAAACCCCACCCCTCCTGCTGTGTTCCTAGGTATACTATATACTCATTTGGGAAATGTTTCATAGCACTTGTCTAAGGGCAATATTTTCTGGTTTACAGGGCTGGAGTCAAAGGAGTCACCATCCCCCCTCACTTAGGGAGTCATGGTTTCCTGTAGCACCATACTTCAAGGTAAGTGTGAGTGACTGCTGCATACGTCAAGCATATTCTGGTGGAGACCTGGTTATTGAGAGCTTTAGCTGTAGTCGCCAAAAGCCCCACTCAAATTGTAGCTGTCAGTCAATTCAGAAGCCAGTGATCATTCTCTGGAAATCTGCTTGGCCCTTCTGTTCTCTTTTTGGTAGGCCTGATATGTTATGATCAAAACAGGGTAGTTGTGGAGTCCTGAAAATAGCACTGTTTCTCCTCCAGAGGACCTTGCTATTATTGATGCTTGGAAATAATGTAAAGCATTGGAGATTTGATCTATCTACAAATATTTAGTCCTTCACCCATAGCAAGGTAGATATTGGACAAGAGTGTAAAACATAGAGCACTTAATGTGCATACAAAAATCAGAGAATTTAGATGCCAATTCTCCAACATAATTTCCACTCTTTCTCATTAGCATAAAATTGCTCATGTAGTTTGAACAACAGCATTCTATAGAAGTCACTGGCAAATCAGAATAACACACACTTTATAAAAAAAGACATCAGAAGATGATGCAGAGTGAAAAATAATGAGTGACATTCATTCTCCAGTAAATAATGAATATGCAACTAACTTAATTACCAAATCTCCAAATACCTATTCACATAAGAAATACAGGGAAAATGAAGCAAAATCAAAAGTGTCTTGTAGAAATAAATACTTCTCTGTAGGCACGTGAGCTTGAAGGACAAGGTATCGATGTCTCCAGGTGTTGGCCACGTTAGATCAACTTTGAAAGTCTTGATGCTATCAGCACTTGTCTGCTGGTGCCCAAAGAGGTGCTTTTTGAGTGTGGACCCTTTTCACAGGAGAGCTTCATATTCCAAAAGGAGACAAATGGCCACTGAAAGTGACCATTAATAATTGTTCTTTACGGAGGATTTTTGTCTCTACTATCAATTTGGACATAAGTTTCTCTCTAAACTTTTACATCGGGCCGCCAGTGGATGTGTGTAACTTTCATACATTTTAGAACGCACGAGGCTGTTTATAATCACATAATATATAGTTCAACTTTAAAAGAAAAAAATAAGGGGTCAGATCAGGACTTAAGTTTGATTGACAACCTTCGATCTCCTTAGAGCAAAAGATATATTAATATAACTGCAGTGAAAGGTGTTAAAAAAGAAATAACTGCAGTGAGTCACAAAATACACAAACTCCTAATTAGGTGGATCCTGTATGAATCCGTTTAGATATGCAACAGGTAGCATTTTAGTGAAAAACCCAAGACAAGGTTGACTTGGGAGGACTTCCAGTGAATGTTTGATAATTGTGATAAATTTCAACTCAATAGCATATCGAATATGCAAGTTATGGGGTTTTTATACACCAGTTAGTTAAAACCATTTTTCTAAAATTTTCCCAAAGATATACTATTTCTAAATGAGAATTTAGATAATTGAGACATTAAAAAGTTGTAATTATCCTTTTTAAGAGTCTAGTGTTACCTCTATATTCAAAACAAAGGAACAATAGTGGGACAACTAAGGAACAGCGTGAAGTTTTTGTTAAATATGAAATGCATTTCTACCAAAATGTTTTCAACATTTGAGACTTTTGAATTTCCACTAAACAGTGTTGATAAGAACACAATGTTCTTTATTTTCCCTGTAGGGCATTATGTCTATTTATGTCTATTATCAAAGAAAGAATGTTCTCAGAGAGCAATTTGCAATGTATTTTAAACAGAAACAGCTTAACCTTAATTAAGAATTGTGTATATTCAATATTTGATTCAGAAATAGTTAGTTACATTCCTTTTCAGTGGAATGTGAGTCTTCCACAGGAAGTTTTAATCAAGGTTTTCCCAAACTTCAGTAAAAGAAATCTTTTATATACTTTCAAATACTATGCCTTTTTATTTAAAACAGTGTAAACATAACAACTCAACACCACCAATAATTGGAAAAAGACTGGTTATGTGAACACTAATGTCCTTGAATGCCCCGTGAAAATAAGGCTAAATAAAACAGACAAATCTTCAGAAGTTTCAGTTCACCTTAGCAGTGGTAAAAATATTGCTTTATTCCAAATGAACATACAACACAATTTACTGTTCTTTGGGGGGCTTCCTGTGAACTGAATAGGCTGGGCTTTGTAATTTCAACAATTTATTCTTTCCATATTAACCACAGAAGCCAATGTCTTGGTCCACGCGTAGTAGACTTGCTACAAAAAGTAATGAGGAAAATGAGAAAACAAAGGGTAACTAACTACCAATTTGATCATTGGCTTGTATAAATAATTTAAGTATGCATGATTCAAAATACACATCCCCAACTCGCCTTGTGATACTGATATCATTAATGAGCCAATAGCTGTTCCTCTCAAAAATATTCACATCAGAATATCGTCTGGACATTGTCAAGAGTTTTATAGGACCCCACCATGCACGTGACCTTGATTTACTAACTGAACTTTATACTTAATGGAAAAATTTAAAGCGAACAGATCTAAGAGGGAAATTTTTTCTGAATATTCGATTCCCTGATGTTTCAGAACAAATTTTGGCAAGCTTAACGCACACACATGCACACACATACGCACGATGAACATATGTGCATACGGCATACCGGTGCTCGAGTGAGCAAGCCCAGACACACAGGCACACACACTGAGAAGTGCTCCTTTGGAGCCCCTGAACGATCGCAAACGAAAACATTTCTATTAGCTATTAGCATGATTTTAGTGGCACGACAGTGTGATGTTTTTGTCTCTTTTTCTGTAATAATTTCTTACCTCCCTCTGAGATTCTGTGCCTTCAAATTTCAGAGGAAGCTGGCACGTGAGAGTGGCTAAGATTGCCCCATGACTCCCTCTGTCTCCTGTCCCTCTCCTTCCAGAGTCTTTGTGCCATTCTTCAAAAAGTAAATAGAAAACACTACATTTGTTGACATGACATAACCTGTGATGAGGCTGTCGAGTGAATAGAAATTTAGGGATTGGCAAGCCAAATGGCAAGGACCACCTGCTCACTGGCACGCCCACCCTTGGGATGCGTCTCTTCTCTTTGAAACCGGGTAACTGCCAGCACTTTTTTATGAGGTCACTGGCACTGTGGGGCGGAGGGTCTGAATTGCCCACATCTACTAAGAGCCAAAGAGGACAGTGTTGGGACTAAATGAAATTGTATTCAAAATTCTACCCAAAAGCTTTAGTGGTAAGCTTTATCCCTCCTGAAACGTTTCTTTCCCTTTAAAAAAATATTTTGTTAAAAAACACTATGAGGGTGATAGACTATTTGGTTTCTTCTAAGTAGATGCTCTTAAATTAATGCATATAAATAATTTGTATTTAATCTCCTCTCTTTCCTGTTGAGCAAAGCATAGAACGCACAGATTCTTACATCTCAGGTCACTTGGTCAATGCAGGGTCTCTTTGTATTTCATTTCTTAAGACAAATTGGGCCTCTCGTTCTGATTTGGCTGTGGAACTCAGGGGGAGAAAGGCTGTGTTTTCACTCGCACTGTCCTCAGTTTCTACGCTGGCCAGTTCGTAGTCTTCTGACCGCCTGGCACCAGTCAGAATTCGGATCTGCTCCTGGACAGTTTCTAGCAATATTTTCACTTCTTGCTGTTCTGCTATAAGACAATCGCTGACTGGAATACTCACATTGACAATATCAGCAGAGTAGGAGTTTTTGCACCATTTGATGCTTTTGACTTCAGAAATCCCTGGCATTTGCATGCAGGTTTCCTCTAGACCCACTGAGGGGATGATGGGCACGGAACTGGCCCTTGGGGATGAATATCCCATCAGGTCCGTTTGATCCAAGCTATTAAAATAGGAGTTTGTCTCTCTCGAAGGCAGTTGCATATTTATTGATGCATTTTGTTGGGTTGTTAAACCACTGGATGAATACCTGAAGAAGAAACAAAGTGTTACATATTCTGTGCTCTTCCCGTCTTCTTGAGAGCACTATTCAGTCAACAAAGCACTTTCCACATGCACCATCTCACTGAATTCTCACAGCAACCCCATGAGACGGATACTATGTTCCCAGTTAAACAGAGAAGTTAACTGAAGCTCAGATAGGTGAAGTGACTTGCCCAAGGTCACACAGAAAATAAGTGACAGACTGAGACTCAAACCCAGATCTTCTTACTTTAAGTCCAGGGATCTTTCAACACACCACAGCTGTATAGGCAGGTGGGATATAGTCTTCCTGACCTCTATCCTAGAATACAAAGTAAATGGGGATTGAGCAGGTAAGTGTGTGTGGCCCTTCCGTAGTGACAAACAGGAAACCCATAACGGCATTACTCCACTCCATCAACCTGACCACCCTCTCAGCCCTGGTTTAGTCCAGTGTAGACTCCTTGTGGCCACCCTAGGTGGAGGCAATCAGGAAGCCCAATGTTAAGCCTCAAGGTACTAAAGTCCTGAGTTTCTCTGCTTCACACTGACTTTAGGGGGACCAAATCCAATTTCCACTGGCACTCTGCTCTTCAGGAACTGCCTCACTGCCAGTTTGCTGAGCCTAAAAGATGGGACGAGAGGCACACAGTTCCTCTGTCTGCCCAAGATGAACATGAAGTGAGTTCCATAGGGCCTCGACCAAGCTAGTAACGTTCCTCACATGGTTTCTGGAGCCCAGTAAGGTAGTTCATGGGTGCATGGTAAAATGGCTTGTTGAGAACGCCCTCGTGCCGTTCCAGGTGGTTTAAATATGCCAGAATCGGGCTGGCCCCCCTCTCGCTTGTTCAGAGCTAGTGAATTTTCCATTGCCTCTGAACTTGCCAGTGCCAAAAAGTGAGGCAGGGATATCGTAGGTTCACGGAAATGTAGTTTGGGGACTATTTCTCAATTCGTTTTCCTCAATTTTAACCTTAAACATTAGAAGTGAAGCATAATCCATACACGTTCATCCTCAATGTAATAAATCTCATTCCCCTTGTCTTACATTATAATGTAAATAAAAATCATGTTTATACATGGAAAGAATAATTGCAGTGAAGTGTGTCGCATACTAAATATTAGAAACCTTTATTGTAAAGACAAGATGGGAGCAATTTAGAGATCTGTCTTTCTGCCAGACAGTGTGAAAAGATGGGGAACAAATTTAGGTGTTATTGTGTTCTACCCTCTCTTACTGAGCCTAGTACGGAGTTGGCAATCAATAAACTTTGATTGAACGGACTCAGGAATACATGAACAGATCTTCAAGGTAAACACTCCCTTAATATCCCAGTCAACAAGAGCTAACAAACATTCACACAGAGCTTTCAAAAAGCACTTTCACCACTAATTACATCCACTGATTAAAAAAACAAAACAAAACTATGTAGTTTATTAATTACCACGTAATGGATAAATAAACTGGACTAAGGGGTACCCAAAGGGCTTGCCCCAAATCACACCCTTGGTAAGCAGCAGAGGAAGAAGTTAAACCCACGTTGTCTTATGTTAACTGTTACTATCAAAGCCAGAAATGAGTGGGCATCTCAAACCTTTTTTGAGATGTAAAATCTTTACCTGCGCCAATTATATAGCCACATACAAAGAAATTCCCTGGGGAACCTCAATGACTTTCTCCCTAGTGTTCTATGACTGAAAATCTGAACCTAAAGTTTCTGATCAATGAATCAATTTCAACAAGAAGAAAGGGGACAGATTGCAGGCTTTTGTGTTCTTTCCTTAGCACCATTAACGTGTATGAAGATACAGAATGTCTGCTATCAGAGTCACCAATGGCACCGAAATTTAAGGAGGATAAGATCTTCTTTCACATGGATCATCTTCAGAGTGTATCAGTGAGTAGAATCTACCAGGTTGAAATGTGATGGTGATAGTGCCAATTCTTAATACCTGGATCTAAACATTATTGGTAAAAATGATGGATAAAGGTGTAAGTATCTTAGAGGAGTCAGTCAATTGTTGACGCTTCAGCAAGTCCACAATGTGATGCGATGTTGGAAAAATTAATAGTCTTGTTCAGGCTTCAGAGGCAACAATAGGCCTCTGGCTAAACAAAGACCCTGAAAGGAGCTACCTACCGAACTGCTGGACTACATGCAGGACTACATGCAGGTCAGCAGAAACGGTGCTAACAAGTCTTGGGAACCAACAGGTAAGGAAGGGAGTAAGGCACGAAGCTTCCTGGGCCTTGGGAATCTGGCCAAATCCCGGGGATCAGTGAGCATCCTGAGACTTACGACTAGAGATCAGAGCGTTTATGATAATAGCCAGAGGGGCGTATCTGCACGTAAGCTGATGATTATCAGTGTGCAGCTTGGCATTAAAAGCAGGACTCCTTCGGGCTGCACTCTGAACTCTCATCCATGGAGCGGGCACAACGCCCGGGACCTTCCACCTGGGACTCCAAATTGCTGTTCAAGGGACGTCACAGCGTTGCTCGCATCTGGATGGAGGTGCTTCCCCAATTTGGTGATGGTAAATGCATTTCTTTCTTACTATTTTGCTTATCTCTGTGCTATAACTAACGTAACAAGCTTTCTTCTTTCTTACTTAAGTGTTGAGGGGTTACTTTGCCAACAAACCCTCGGAACTTGAAACTGAAAGTCAGTCTTTCGGCAAAACACGTGACTACGAAGTAATCAAAGGCAATTCAAGCCAGACTTGGAGCAGTCTTCTCATATGCCTGCGTGCTGACTGAAGGAGTTGACTTACACATCATCTCACAAGCCAGGTACGGATCACATGTTGGCAACAGCTGAAATCTGAAAGGCTGCCCTAACATGGAGATGCACTTTAAACAATTAGTCGTGTTTGGGATCAGAGAGGATTTCAAGTCTCACCACCATTACATGCTCTGGAATCTTAGGCAAACGTAGCAGCCTTACCTTAATTCTCTCATTAATTAAAACCATCAGGTAGCAATACTGATCTAGAGGGACTGCTCTGAGGACTCACTGAAGTAATGCCTCTTCACTATTCCCTCACTGAAGTAATGCCTCTTCACTATTCCCTTCCTTCCTAGAGTTGCTCCGAGTGTCCTAGCACTGGTCTTTAATTAGGAGGTGATACTACCCTCCAGAAGTTTAAGTGAGAGTTACATTTCTAGGCATGATTCTTGATTAGAAGATACTCAGAGTTCTGTATCCCTTGAGCCTGTCATTCATTGACTGTAAAATGCCAGTTTGGACCAGTTGGACTGCCTTTCCTCCAATCCCTCAACAAAGTAATCACAAGTACACTTCCTCTGTAACTATGTGAGTCAAAGCATCCTTTTAAAGAGGGAAGATTTCAACAGTTAGTCATTCGGTTTGATTCCCAGTAATTCAGGGGTCAGGCCAAGAAATCAGCGTTTCCCCAGAGGACTCCAAGACCCGGTTCTTGGTGCACATGGAATTAGAATGAACTGACTAAATTGAAGGAATCTACTTCTCCCTCTGGAGCCGTACAATTAGAGATTCCATTTACACATCACCATCCATGACTGTGATTTTTCTTCACATTCCTTTCCTGGTTTAGTGGTTTATTTAGTCAGAAAGGCCGGTATTCAATCCATTTCTGTTACGTGGGCTATCCCACCTTGGGTTAAATTCTGCTCTCTTTAGTGTGTTCATCTGTACACTTCCTGAAGAATAACTGAATGTAAGTTTGTCAAGTTGCTATTTAAGTGAGGTGGATAATCAGTATGTTTCTATCCCTTCTACTTCGAAGGTAGCAGTCTAACTTTTGTGATTCCATCTCTTTCTGTCTAGTACATGATTCCATTAGTTTGATTTGCCTGACATAACCCAGTTCACAGTTCTGTGAGCCACTGCCATGGCTGTCATCGATCCACTGATCAGGGGAAAGGCTCTTGAAGAAGTTCCCGTCCACCTGGCTCCCTCCTCAGGCTTCACTAAGTCAGGCACTGGGTTCAAGCTGGGTTGAAGTTAGTGTCAAGGAGAGACATCATCTACACCGGGAATCTAAGTAGCAGACAGCACCCACATGCTTGATAAACAAGCAGCAGTTGGCTCTTATAAACTCATTCACTCCCCCTCCAGGCTAGGGCCAGATTTGAAGAGGGCCTTTAGCTGTGAAATTCTATTACCATTTCCAGTCCGGAGAGACGGTCAGTCCCCCAGGAGTGGGAAATAGCTGTTGTCAAGAATTAAGAATGAGATTGCTCCCTGAGACTCATCGCGCTGAGCACACAGTGACTTAGAGTCACCGTTTATCAACGTCAGGTGCATATCACATAGGAAAATACAGGTGGCTAGCCAATTGGAGAGAATATTCCAAACCCAATGATGATTGATCCAAAACAAAACAATAGCCGTAACAGCGCCCAACAGAAGAAAGACAGCACGGGCTGGGTTCTCTCTCCACTCACAAAATCTCTAACTTGATTTCACCTCACTCATTCTCACTCCAACGTTCACCTCGGGGGGGGGGGGGGGCGGGGGGGAAGAAATCTAAGTAACAGACATTATTAGTGATTTCAGAAGAAAAGTAATTATGAAACATGATTAATTATAGGCTAAATGCAAGCCCCTTTTCCAGATATAAGGCAAAGAGAAATGCGAACTACTTCTTGACTTGCATTATACATTTTGGACAACTTAGATCTTCCCAAATATATTTTACAGTCTATTCGGAATTGCTTCAAAATGACAAAATCCGGACACAGGCTGTTTATTTCCTATCTTCTGGTCTTCCTACAGAAATCTGTTGCTGAGATTCGTCAGACATGGCATTGTTGCATACATATCACCCAGAAGAAAAGACAAAGGTAAGAGTCTGGGACGGACCTCAAACCTGCTTTGGCTTTTAACTTGCTACAGACAGGGTGAAAAAATCACCCAGACCAAAGCAGCGAAGAAACCTAGCCTGGCTGATTCAGAGAGAGGAAAACTAGAGGCAACAAGAAGCTAGCCTGAGTGAGGAAATGGATTCTTGGCATTTCCGGAGTAAAGCCTGATTGCACTGCTCTTGAAATTAATAAGAATAATGGTTCCTGTGACAATAGCTACAAGTACCCCTTCTCTGTTTACCCTGTGTCAGGTACAAGCTCTTGACACATGTAATTTCTTTTTCATCTGCCCAACAACCCTCAGGAAAGCTGGTATTATTTTGTTCAATTTATAGACGAGAAAACGTGAGCTCAGGTGATAAAAACGTTCTCAAATTCATACAAGTAAAGGGGCAAAGATGAGATTTGAAATTCAGTCAGTTTCGATAAGGGCTGCCATACTTGGTTGAACAGCTTATGTCGGTTAGGTGAGTGGTGGCTAAAATTCATTCTACACTCCACTCACCATGCTATGGGCCCTATGAGGGTCTGTGTCCACTGAGAGGAAGGGACACTTTTTACACTGCAAGGATGAGCAACAGCCATGGAGTCCAAAGCCAATTTTTCCATCCCTGCGCCGTGAATGAAACTAGAGATCTGAGTTCAGCTAGCTGTGCCTTGACAATACTCGGTCAACACTGACTGAGACTCGTTCAAGAATGCTCGAAGGAGCAGATGCTTTATATATGTTACAGGTTATTGTTACGGTATTGTCCACAATAGTGATGAGAGAATTAAGCACTGGTTTTTTTCCAAACCTAAGGATGAAGGAACACTTTAGTCGTCCTAAGAAATCTCTGTGTTTTAAAATCAAAAAGACACATTCCCAGTTATTTTAGCAACTGCAATAGTAACGTAGTGTCTAGATGTCTATACACTTAATGCTATATATCTTTTCCATCTACCATTTCCCTAATATCTATTTCCATTGTATCTGTTTTTTAAAGTTATTCTTTTGTGGAACAAAGGTGGAAGCAAGCATAAATAGCCAAATGATGATGAAATCAGTGAATAAAACCCCAAGGAACATCATAACTCAATTTAAAACTATATCATCCGTGACACCCTCCCTAAATTCCATTGCTTTTAAGACCTACCCTTGGCAAGGTATCGTATCCTGGTCTGGGACCCTTGATTCCTCGAGTTGCTGATATGCTGGTCCCACGATTCCGCCCAACCTACTTCGGGGTGAGGGGGGTGTCCTTCTGAAGGCGTTCCTATGGAGCATACCACTCCTTTGCCCTGGGCTGCAGCAAGAGGAGAGAGTCCTGCTGGTGGAAAGAAAACCAACAAACAAATTGATCACAGCAATAACCTCACAGGTGGCTGCTGAAACTTTTCAAGCACTGCATTTCCACCCTAGATCCTCAAAGTTCTAGGTCAGGCTCCATCCATGCCTGTAGGATAGCTGTTAGGAGGGCTCGCAGGTTGCTGGATCCATTTTATCTTTGGAGAGACTGAGAAGCAAAGCAGTTCCAGTTCTGTGTTTCTGGCTTTCCAGTCTGGAGCACAATGGGCTAAAGTAACACCAGCTTTCCAGCCAATGAGGTGCGCTTGAGGAATTCTCCAGCTCCTGATTCCCCTCCTCCCTCATTATCCAAGCTACAAAAGTGCCTTTAGTAGAAATAAAAATGGCCTTGTTATTAAACACTGCCAAGAACTAAACCCAAGAAGCCTTAAGGGCTTTATGGGGAAAATTTCACTTGTGTTAGTGGTAGAATAAACTAACCTTATTTTAATTGCCTTTCTCTCCTTAATATATATGTTACTTTTGCAGTTCACTGTCTCAAATTTTCGTAAATCCTGAGAACCTAAATTATTTTTCTTTTGAGTTTGCTTTAACTTTTTTTATTGAATGAAAGATTCTTTAAATTCTATAGTGCTTTGCAATTTTCAAAAGTTTCACACACATGATTTTACATAATCCCATAATAACCCTTTGAGTTTGCTTTTAATAAACATCTGATCGTACATTTTCTTGACCCATACATCCAAATACCCAAATAACCATGCCACATGCCATCAAAGGGCAAGGCATAAACGGGATATTACCTCAGGTAAGATCCCTACACAGATCACGTCAGACAAAGAACTAGACTCTTTAGAGAAATCAGTTACTAATTTGACGCATTACTTATTCCATATCCATTCCTCCCTCCACCCCACTGAATTTACCCTACTACTGTGTGAACTGTGAGAACTTTGTTCCTGTGCAGACATTCCGTGAGATGCCAATAAGGGAACTTAGAATTTTTGCGTTCCTACTCATTTAGCGCTGAAAATAGCAATAAAACTACACACAGGAACAGCAAAAACATTTTCAAAATTTCAATAAAGTTCTATAGGAACCAGTCCCCCAAATGAATTTTACCCATATTACTACATTGTTTGGAGTTCTGTAAGTTTTCCCCCCACCAACATTACTGTTATTTCCACTTAATAAATACAAAACTTCTCAAATATTATTTAAGGTCAGAATTTGAGAACCCGACAAATGAGTGCTAGTAGCCACCTTCCTGGTTTGGGCAAGGCGAAATGATCACACTTTATAACTTCATATTCGTCAAGCCCAACATTAACTTCCTGAGTTTGTGCAAACACCAGATCATACCTGGCAACGTTATTACAACTTCATTCTTCATCATCATATTTCTGGGTTGAGTGTATTGAGTCCTAACATGCCTAACAACAAGGGACCTCTAGTTAGGTCACTAAGCCAACGAGTTTAAGGAGCTCTATAATAACTAATTTGTTTCCCTCCCTTCCGGCTTCTATCTGTACCATCCAATGGCAATTGTGGAGTCCACAGGGTACTCAGGCTTGGATGCTAGAATTAGCTGCATCAGGTCTGTATGATACTGGGGAAAGTACTTGTATCAGAGTCCTGGGGGGAAATAGATGGCACTCTATATTGGGTCATTTGGGAAGATTTTGCTATTTACAGAAGTGTGTTCACTGTTTGAGAAAAAAAAAAAATACAGGATACTACTGTACATAAGGGCTGGTAACAATGGGAAGCTGTTACCATCCCTGTAACTGAAAGGACAGGGGGAAGGAGCAGTTACCTGACTGAAGAGAGAAAGGGCTTGTGAGAAGAGGACCTCTTGGCTAGTGCCAGAAACAGGGCTGTAGCTGAGACAACCAGGCAGGGAGGGAGGGGGCAGAAGTGTTAGGACCTCACTGGCCTCTGCCCTTCCATAGCTTGCCTGTGCATCGCAAGAAACCAACAGAAGCCCAAAGGCAAGTGAGCCTGCTGCCCTCTTAGTGTACAAGGCAAGGCAGAAAAAGGTAAAGCCTAGAGGTGGGTGGAAGAGATGCAAATAAAGGTATTAGCACTTGTTTAGGTATTTTCATAGTATTGCTATGGGGATTAAAAAAGTATGTAAAGTGCTTAGCAGGGAGTCTGGCACTTAGTAGCTGCTCAACAAAGTAAATTCCCTTGATTCCTCTGCCCAAACTGACAACTCAAAGGCTCATACTAATCACTGAAAACCCTGGACTTATTTCACCTTAAAAAACCTACACGTACTGTCTATAAATGAGTTATATTGCCAAAATATAATGTAATAAGTATAACATGACGTAATAGCTTTCTTCTTTAAAAAGAAAGAGGGTTTTTTTTTTTTGGACTAAACATGAGAAATAATGGCTTTGAATTAACAGCTTTGTTTCATAAATGAGTTATCCAAATGAGTCATATTTGCAGTGCACAAAAGAAATGAATTATTCATAAAAGTCTACCAGTATGAGCTAGTAACCCATCTTAAAAAACAGTTCTATACCTATTGATCAATCAACTGTTCAAGCTTTCTAACCCAATGGCATTCAGGAAGTTACACAGCAGTTTGCAGGATGTATAAATCAGTGACTAGGTTATCAATCACGAAAACGTTTAAGTCTACTGCATGTTTTACAAAACAAAAGCTATGATATATTGAACTATAATTTACAAAGTTCTAAAAGCACTTTATAAATCAACCCTTGCCTATCTATCAGGACGCAATGTATGCCAACAAATACTGCAATGTCATTGAACCAAATAAAAAAGAAGGTCTCTTAGAGACTTCCTTATTTGATCTGTGAGTGATTCCTAGAAACCAAGTTTAGGAGGAGGTATATCAATCATCAGACAAAAGTAGGGTAGGGTGTTTGCAGGTCAAATACATTAGAAGCTATAATTGCTTATCATATCGACTTTAAAACATGTACGACAATATAGTACTTAATATTATACTTAATTATTTTACTTGACTGAATGGAATACCACTTTAACGTGTATTACAATGAGCAGAGGAAAATGCTCTTTTGGAAAAAAAACATCTTCTATAAGGCCAATAATTTTGTACTTAATTCCGTCATTGAAGAACGCCCACTAGGTCCAGTTAACTGAAGTAATCTTTTCGCAGGGAAATATTTGTAAATGCCCCAATTGATAGAAACCAAAAATTGTAGTTAATAACTAAAGCAATTATCCAGTAGCCAAACATATTTCATCCTGTGTTGAAACCTTTTTTTAACTTAGCAAACCCTTGGTACCTCAGTCTCTACCCATGTAGATTAAGAATAAAAATCACCATCAAGTACTAATGATTAGTATCAAGAGTGACATGAGAACCTCATAGTAAGTGTGCCCAGCATCAAGAAAATCTTTCTTAGGGACTCCCTGAAAGGTGAGGGAGAAGTTAGTTTCCTTGAGTAACGCGAACTTCTCTCACGGTGGTTTTCAAAATATTGCCTACATCTATGAAAACCAAGGGTCAACAACATTTATCTTCCATTGCTGGGAACAATTGTTATTTTTTACCTTTTCCATTTAAAAAACTTTTAATGTCCATAATTAAGAATTTTTAAAATACTGTACCTCTTACTAAGAAAAGGAAGCTTAAATCTTTGGACGGCTTCCACAAAGACTGACGACATATCAATACCTTTGGATGCACATAAACATAATGTCCGTTGTAGCAAGTATCAAATGTTGGCACTTTAGAACAAAACTTTCAATTTTTGGAGTTCCAGATTCCTTATGTATAAACACAGCATGTGACTAGAAGACGCTGAAGAATTTGCTCAGCCTCAGAATGCTGTAAAACTTCTAGAAGATAACTTTATTTTTGGCTTTCTCCCCCAAAGTCCCACTCCATTGATAATGGAAGATCTAATAAACCAAAGGAGGAGCTTTGCCAGGCTTCTTCCCCCTGGAAAGTTTTCTTTGTGTGAGAACCATGTTGGAAGACCTGGAGCATGTCCTGTCAGCTGCCTAGGGAAGAATTAGTCATTAAATCTGCAGACAGTGATAAGGCAGGCTAGGAAAGAATCATGTTTCTAATAGTTTTTCAGATTGCAATAGTTTCATTCACTGGTCTGGGTCTGCAGACTTGATGGGTGCTGTTAATAGTACCTTTAGGCTTCCTCTAGGGGCACTGCTGCCTGGTATCTTTGCTTTGCCTGCCAGGAGCTGCTTGAGCATCCACTGCATGGGGAACTACAGGAGAAGCAAGAACGATCATCTCTCCTGAATAATGTTGTCATTCCTCGGCATGTGTTGTCCAGTGTTACACATTGTGTCAACGCACCCATTCCCACCATGATTAGCTCCCTGTACCTGTGGTGTTTGACAGATTGGCTTCCTCTGTTGGGAGAAGGGACCTCTGGGAATGACTGGGGGCCGGCAAAACTTGACTCCATCATTTTCTCCAGTGCAGTCACGGGATGCCTTTCCGCCTTTGAATACTGTGGGAAATCACATGCACAGAGTTGAGCTGGAGGAGAAGTTATGAGAGCAGGGCCTCTGACACTACAGCTGGGTATCAAAAAGTTACTGGAACTTACCAGTAACTTTTCCACTGGACACCTGATCAGGAGAATGACAAAAACACCATTTTCATCCCGTTTCTCACACACTGAATATGCTCTCCCCTCTTGCCCCCAGAACTCTTTGTGCTTAGATAAGGTCCATTCAACAGGGTTCTTCACGTTAGAATCCTAAGTCTATCTTTTCGTTTCAGTCTTTACCCATGGCACACTATGCCTGAGAGCCAAAATCACACATATTTTTTTATTGGAGTATAGTTGATATACAATATTATATAAGTGAATACAAGGGATTTTTAATTCAATGCACATTTTACAAAAAAAATTAGTAGATGGACTACTAACAATAGGGATTCAATAAACGCTCATTGATTGAACTTCACAAGTCTCAGATTTATGGAAGGCTTTGATTTAGATTATCTGCCCACTACTCTCCACTGTTTCTCTCTTTCAGCCTGATACCAGGTAATTACCATGTCTAATAAGAGACGTGTGTGAACAGTTTACTCTTTATAGTTATTAACCCTTGGTTTCACCTTTGACCCTGAGATATCACAAGGCAGGGGTCTAAAGAAAACCCTGTAGCTATGGCATATTGAGAAAAACTTTGCTCCCAGAGAAGTATCACATGGCATCTCAATCAGGCAGCAGTTGTCAAGTTTAACACTCACTCCCTGGACACTTGGCACTTGAACAAGCAACAAGGATTATCAAGTTTCTTTTCTAGAAACTCCAATGAAAACTAGGCTGAGAAATGACCTTTTTTGAAGGCTAATAACCAAATTAGATTTTGAAATCCAGATATTCACATGTAATATACGAACAAGAATTTCACAGAAAAACAAAGATAGATATGCAGAATACATACAAAAAAGTATATACCTGAACTCATTGTAGAGATGAAAATCAGCATATAGAGAACGTTAAATTTCAGGAGTACTTAGTAAAGGCAAAGATTCAAGGAAAATAGAGTTGGTGCTAATTTGTTGGGGGTACACATTGGCAATGTGTTGCCAAATATTAAATATAGGTACTCTGATGCAGAGTACTGGTACTCTGATGCAGATTACTACTTCTAGGGATTTCCATCATTAATTGTAAAAGTTGGAAATGATATAATCAGCAAAGTATGTCAGTGGTACAATTTTTAATAACAAAAGAGGAGCAACTGGAAACAACAGAAATGGCCACAAATGAATATTATACAGCCATTGAATAAAATCAAAGTATGAAAAGTATGCATAATATGAATCCACATGTGCAAAGAAGGAAAATGCAGTAAACAGATGTATATATAAGTGTATGTATGTGTGTATATACAAACATATTTAGCTTTGTGTGTGTGTATATATAGATGTATAGATTTTGTATGTACATATACATAAATGTTTGTGCATGTGTGCGTGTGTGTGTGTGCACGCAACCACACGGGATGCAGATGGGAAACAAAAGTAAACTATTAACTAGTTGTTATCCTTGGGAAAAAGTATATTGGTGGGTATGGGCTATGGAGACTAGGAAAATTGTCAAGGTTATGTAACTTTAAGTTCAAAATCTCTAACTAAATTGTTTTCTTTTTAAGTACTTCCAAAACAAACCACATAGTGTTAGTAATGACCACATCTTGAATCAGAATATGAATTCTACAAAATGGACTTAACAGAAGCTATTTAGGCTTCTTGCAAAATGGAGTGAGTTGACATGGAACAAAAAGAAGACATGGAGATAATTTGGAAAAGGTGGTTGTTTTCAACAGCCCCAAGTTACAAAGATCCAAAAAATGATGGAAATACCTTCACATGTACTTCTTTGTTGACTAAGTGTTTATCATAAATCATCCATGGAAAAAGTGAATTGAATCAACTTGTTATTGAAATGTAAACAACATCATGAATTTCTGTTTCTAGACTTCCAGGTTCTATAAAAGATCTACTAGAATTTTTTTTTTTCCTCCCAACTTTTGATAAATTGCTTGAGAAGACAAACTCAGATGGTTGGAAGCCTCAGCTATAGACGCAGGCGAGATTATCTGGAGACATCTGTAGCAAATTGGAGGGGGTAACTTCTGTGCTACTTCTGCAGAGGGCTATCAGTGGGCGACATCGGCCAGTGTTTCTAGCACACCCACATTTTCTAGAGAAATTGCCAAATCATTAAAAGTCAGCAGCCCATTCCTTTTTCAAGAACAATGTATGTCAAAAAGCCTAGTTCAGGGCTTCCCTGGCGGCGCAGTGGTTGAGAGTCCGCCTGCCGATGCAGGGGACACGGGCTCGTGCCCCGGTCCGGGAGGATCCCACATGCCGCGGAGCGGCTGGGCCCGTGAGCCATGGCCGCTGAGCCTGCGCGTCCGGAGCCTGTGCTCCGCAAAGGGAGAGGCCACAGCAATGAGAGGCCCGCGTACCGCAAAAAAACCAAACCAAACAAACAAAAAGCCTAGTTCAGCTTTGGGGCCATTGGTTCAGAGCCTCTGCTTTGAATGAGACTTTTGATCATGAGAGCTAGAGGGCCTTGTTCAAAATCTGGGATAAAAGTCTTGAATAGAATCAACCTCTTACTTGTTCTGCTTATTCATGGCATTCATAATAGATATAATGTTCTAAATCTTTTCTTTCAAATGCTTAGATTATTATTATACTATGCAGTTGCTTTCACTGGTATTATTGTGGTCCATTAACACAAATTTGTCTCCAAAATTTATTATTTTGGATTATTCTCTCATAGCCTTTTTGAGAATCGTTTTCATTTCAGTGGCTACATTTAATCTGAGATGCAGGTTTAAATTGCTGGTACCCCAATCCAAGGTTAGTTGAGACAAGTGGGAACACAAAAAAACCTAATAATTTGGCAGTCCTTCAAACTAATATCCCATACATACTGGTTCAAATGAATTTAGACATAGATTCCAGTTTTCAGGGCTGACAAATAAAGAGCTTAGAAATCGTCATTCCTGTCCTTAAAATAAGAGAAAAGCTGAACAAACAAAATCAATGGCTATTCTTACATCCAAATTGAGGTTGCAGGGCAAACCACCCCTCTAAAACCTGGAAAGACAAGTGAATACAGAGAATCAGCCAGGATCACCTTGAGACAGCCTGGGACCTGGGAGCCTTGGCTGCGGTGCCTGCACCTGGACAAACGCCTCCTCCAGCAACAGAATACAAAGAATCTATTCAGGACTAACAATAACCTCGTGCATGCTCAGTTGGGGCAAATTATGAACGACAAGATACAAAACACCAAAAACCCAACTGTCACTTCTGAGATGCCCGGAGCAAAAGCAGGGTACTGCACATGCGCCCTGCACACAGCATCACCAAGGGGGTGGGCAGACCACCTAAGCCGACCCCTGGACCCGCCCCTACCTTCACTCCGTACAAGGAACCAGCTCGGCCCAGCTCAGGGAGCGAGCAAGGGAAACTGTTACTTGTTCTCACTCCCTCCTGCTGCAGCACTGAGTCCCAGTAAAGCCTTGCCTGAATTTCTCGTCTGGCCTCTTATCAATTTCTATTAAGGAGGCCAAGAATCAGTAACATGCTTTGTTGCAGCACTGAGTCCCAGTAAAGCCTTGCCTGAATTTCTCGTCTGGCCTCTTATCAATTTCTATTAAGGAGGCCAAGAATCAGTAACATGCTTTGTTGCAGCACTGAGTCCCAGTAAAGCCTTGCCTGAATTTCTCGTCTGGCCTCTTATCAATTTCTATTAAGGAGGCCAAGAATCAGTAACATGCTTTGTTGTGACTCTGCCAGGACATTCTCCCATTCCCGGGTGGGGATCTGGGCACCTCCGGGACCACCGACCACCGAATGCAGCTTCCCAGTGGGTGACAGGCGGCCACCTGAACCTCTTGGTTCAGCGTCACCACGTTTGGTAAGTCTGCCTTCCTGGCCCCTGAGGGCCTCAGTACCCTCATTCAGGCGACGCTTTCCCCCTCCCCTTGGCCCTTTTTCCCTCAACACTTTCCCTTTCCCTCTCCTGAAATCTCTCTACTTCTTTCTCTGTCCTCTCCTACTTCTCTGTCTTATCCTCCCGAGACAGTGGACGTCGGGCAGCTACAGCATCCCTGTTCTCAGCCTGTGGGACCTGCTCCCTCTGGCCGGCAACTGCTCACCTTGACAGGTCACAAGCAGAGGTGGGAGAGGTGCGCCTCGCACCAAGCAGACCTGGGTCCAGTGGGCCTTCCCTGATGGGAGATACACGAGAGTGACAGAGGTTCAATCCTCCTATCATGTAGTGGCTGGACGTCCGATCCTCCCAATATTCTCACCTGTCTTTTCCTCTGCCAAGAGAAGTCTCACTGGGAACAGGCTGAAGCGGCAGATTTCTATATACCGGTGTATGTGTGGGTGAGAGTCCCACCTGTGGGCTGGCGACCCGCAGACGATGTACAACTGGCTGGTTTCGGGGCTTGATCACCTGGTGGGCAGTGGACAGGGTGCTCCCTCCTTCACTGGCCCTCTCTGGAAGTGCACAGGCTGGTGCCTGAATAGACACCCTCGGGGGGCAGGCTGGAAAGGCCATCTCTTCCTGTCTCTTTTTTTTTCAGTCTTTTCTGTTCTTCCTCTCCTGTCCTCTCCCTTGGTCCTCATTACCTATACTCCCATCCCCTTCATCCTGGAGACTCCTTTTCTGTGTCACTCACTCTGGGGAGGGAATTCTGTGATCCCCTTTGTCGTTACACGAGACCTCGACTCCATCCGGCCCCCAGGATCTCTAGTTGTTAGCTTCCAGATTTATATGTAAGCATGGGAGACGCCCAGGGAATCCCCAGAGATTCTCCTCTGGGTTGCATTCTTAACAACTGGAGACAGTAAAGAACTAAGCTGATTTTCTTTTGCAACATGGCCCGGTTCCCATATACCTTGGGTAACCAGGAGAAGTGGCCACGGAATGGATCCCTTAAATTTAACACCATTTTACAACTGGACCTATTTTGTAAGCAGTCTTAAAAATGGGGAGCGGTCCCATGTGTGTAGGCCCATACGTGTAGGCTCCAGACTGAGGGATTCCTCTGTTCCTGTGTTGCCCCCAAAAGATTCAGAGCCAGGCGTTCTCACAGACCCCTTCTTTCAACTGCCGACTAGCCATCGGGGTACTAAGCCTCCTTCTCAGGCCCCCCTTCTTCCCCTTCACCATCTTCTTCAACTCCCAGACCCCACCTTTCCCTGTCAAGTCAGAAACTCAAAAATCAGAGCCCTTCGCGTTTCCTCCAATGGGGCTCTGATGAGGTTCAAAGTTAGCCACCACTTTTGCCCCACAAGGCCTTTACCCCCTCTGGGAAGTAGCTAATGGGAATGGAGGGATTACTAGAGTACATGTCCCCTTCTCGATGGGGGACTTAGGAATCTGTAAGGAGAGGTTTGGCAGGTTCTCAGAGAACCCTGACAATGTGAGCCTGACAAATTCATCAGGCTGGGGTTAACATTCTCTCTTACCTGGCAGGACATCATGGTTATTCTGGCCCAGTTGCACCCCGGATGAAAAGGAGCGTATACCGAGAAAGGCCAGGGAGCACACAGATGGCCTACTGGTCACCTGTCCACACCGCCAAATTTATCAGGCCGGGGGGGACGCAATCCCAGAACGTGACCCACAGTGGTACCATGAAGATCGCGTAGGCCAGGCTAGGATGAGACATTATATTACTCATCTATCAGAAGGAATGAAAGGTATATGGTGAAGCCTGTAAATGATAAGATCCCAGAGGTTACACAGGAAAAAAGATGAAAACCTGGCAGTCTTCCTGAGCCAGGTGACAGAGCCATTCAGGAAGTACACCAATTTAGACCCTGAGTCTGCAGAAGGGAGGACACTGTTGGCCACGCATTTTATCACCCAGGCCTCTCCTGATATCAGGAGAAAGTAACAAAAGCTTGAGGCTGGGCCGCAAACCCCATGGTCAACCTTGGTAGAGGAGGCCTTCAAGGTCTATAGCAATCAAGACTTAACAGAAAAGGCCAATAAGGATAAGAGGCTGAGAAAGAAAAGGCAGTTTTTGGCCCCTCTGATCCACCCACCACCTCGAGGGGACCCTAAAAGGCTGCAAAGGCTGGACAGACCACCAAGAAGCCGCCCGGGCACAAACCAGTGTGCCTTTTGTTGGAAGGAGGGGCACTGGAAGGGGGAATGTCCTGAGCGCCCTCCTGTGGGACGCCAGAGGGGCAGCCCCAACCCCAGTTCCTTGTGAATCTCTCGGATGAGAGATTCCCACACCCCGTCTGATGGGGCGAGTGCCTGCCTGGCTCCAGATCCTACTCGTTCCATCCTCATCACTCCAGCAGAGCCTCAGGTCACCCTTGACATGGCGGGTAGGAGAACTGAATTCCCTGTAGACACTGGAGCCACCTCCTCTGTTGTGACTAGGCCGGCCCCCTCCCCAACCGTGGCTGTACCGTGACGGGAGTTGATGGACAGCCAAAGGTAAGGCGATTTACGTCTCCCCTTGCCTGCAGAGTCGGGTCCGTTATCATTACTCCTCTTTGTATACGCCACAATGCCCTGACCCCTTCCTTGAGGAGATTTGCTAAATAAATTAGGAGCTAGTATATTCGTAGTCCAATGAGGTAGAAAATTCAAATAAAGAATGTGCATCTATTAGTAGCCCCAGATGACCCATGTGCTGGTCATCAAAAGATTCCCCAAGACCTCCCCCCAAGAAATTAGAGAATAAGTAGATCCTGCAGTTTGGGATACCTTGGTTCCAAGAAGGGCAGAACATGTTTTCCCAATGAAAATATGGTTAAGGCCTAGGGAAAGGACCCTGAAAGAGACAGTATCTTTTAAAGCCTGAAGCCCTGATGGGGATCCAATCACCACTCACCGAATTCCTAAAACACGGACACATTAGGCCCTGCTGATCCCCTTGCAACACCCTGATCCTCCCTGTTCAGAAGCCTAACAGGGAGCGTCAGTTTGTGCAAGACTTGCGAGCAGTGAATGAGGCAGTGATCCCTATTCACCCAATGGTGCCAAACCCATACAGCCTCCTCGCCCAAGTATTGGGAAATGCTCAGTATTTCTCTGTTTTGGACCTCAAAGATGCATTTTTCTGTATTCTCCTACATCCAGACTCTCAATACCTTTTTGCCTTTGAATGGAGGGACCCTGACACCCTGGAGGCTACCCAATATACCTGGACAGTGCTTCCGCAGGGTTTTAGGGACAGCCCCCATCTTTTTGGAAATGTGTTAGCAAGGGAACTGAGCCTTGAGAAGGGAACTCTGCTACAATATGTTGATGATTTATCGATAAGTAGTGAGACCAAACAAGATTGAGATCAATATACTGCTAGGGTCCTAAATTTTCTGGCAAAAAGGGGATATAAAGTGTCTCCAACCAAGGGTCTGATCTCACAGCAACAGGTTTAGTAGTTAGGATTTGTTTTGACCCCAGGGGAAAGAGCCCTGGCCATAGATGGAGAAACAGTAATTAGTGCACTACCATCTCCAACCACAAAGAGGCAACTTGGAGGCTTTCTCAGGATGGCTGGGTTCTGTCATATCTGAGTTCCAAATTATGGCCTTATAGCAAAACCCCTACAGGAGGTTCTAAAGTGAGAAGAAAGGGAGCCCCTTCAATGGAATAGGGCCCACCAGCAGGCCTCTGAGATTCTAAAGCCTGCATTGAGTAGAGCACCAGCCCTTTACCCTATACATTCATGAGAG
Source organism: Leucopleurus acutus (assembly GCF_964270905.1). Lineage (NCBI taxonomy): Eukaryota > Metazoa > Chordata > Mammalia > Artiodactyla > Delphinidae > Leucopleurus > Leucopleurus acutus. The sequence goes on from NC_139156.1 coordinate 51,516,047, forward strand.
GTCAGGGATAGCACTAGGAGTCCTGACCCAAAAGCTGGGACTGGATCAGAGACCAATGGCTTACTTTTCAAAACAACTGGATTCAGTGGCCCTGTGATGGCCAAGCTGCCTGCGGGCAGTAGCTGTCACAGCCCTGTTGGTCAGTGAGGCTTCCAAGCTCACCCTGAGACAACACCTAGATGTATTAACCCCTCACTAGGTACAGTTTGTACTAGAAGTCACAGGACATCATTGGTTGACTGGAGCAAGGTTAACAAGGCATCAGGCCCTCCTAATGGACACCCCCGACATTACCTTTAAAGGTGTCAAACCCTGAACCCGGCAACTCTGCACCCAGCGGTTGAGAGTGGAGACTTAGTGTGTTCGTATATAGAGACCATAGAACAGACTTACTCCAGCAGGTCTGATCTTCTAGATGAGCCTCTTGACAGCCCTGAGGTTGAATGGTTTACTGATGGGAGCAGTTTTATAGAAATGGGAACCTGAAAGGCAGGGTATGCCATAGCCAGTCTTGGTGAAGTCACAGAAGCCAAGGCCCTGTCACCCTGGACATACAGGTTCCACGTACTGCGTGCTCAGGCTGCCATTTGGAAAGAAAGAGGAATGTTAACCACTAGAAACTCTCTCATAAAGGTTTAATTCTGGCTCCTTAGAAGCAGTGCAGCTCCCGACCCAGGTGGCAGTGATCCACTGTAGGGGCCATCAGAGGGATGGAGCTTTCGTGAGCCAAGCAAAGCTGACTGAATTGCAAAACAGGCGGCTCTACTGCAAGAGCCTGAGCAAGTTATGGCCCTAGTGATTGCCCCCCACCCCCGAACTCCCTAGCCTTCCCCAGTATTCCCCACAGGAACAAGAAAATGCTGAGAAATGGGGCTATGAGAAAGGAAGCACAGGCTGGGATAAAAAGGAGAATAAGGTTCTAATCCCTGAGGCCCAACAATGGAAACTCACGAAGAGCTTACATGATGCCACCCACTATGGGAGGGTTGCACTGTGGGACTTGATGCAAAAGGCTTTTTCAGGGAAGGGGATTAAAAGAACAGTGAAACAAGTAACACTTGCCTGTGCTTATGTGTCCGTAATAAACCACAGGCCCATCCAATCCCCCCTTTGTTACTCAGGCCAGTTCAATGCTGAGGGACATACCTGGGGGGGAAAACTGGCAGTTAGATTTCACCCAAATGCCCCTGTTGTCAGGATATAAATATCTTCTTGTGTTCATTGATACTTTCACGGGATGGGATGCAGCCTTCTCCACTCGATCTGAAAAGGCTACTGAAGTCTGTAAGTCCCTCTTACAAGAAATAATTCCTCGGTTGGGACTTCCAAAGTCCCTCCAGAGCGATAACGGGCCCTCTTTTATAGCCAGAATCACACAGGAACTCACAATGGCCCTAGGGATAGACTACAAGCTACACACCTCTTGGCACCCCCCGTCTTCAGGGAAGGTAGAGAAAATGAACCATACTTTAAAGAAAACCTTAGCAAAACTCTGCCAGAGACTCGTGAACCCTGGACCCACCTGCTTCCTACTGCACTCCTCAGGGTCCGTGTAGCCCCCAGTTATAATCTGAGGCTCAGCCCATTTGAAATGACCTATGGGAGGCCTTTTCTTACTACTGACATTCTACTGGATGAGGAAGTGAGTCAGACCCTGAGGTATATTATATTAATCTAGAACACGTTCAGAAGGCAATCCAGGACTATGCCAACAAGGCACAGCCAGCTCCCACTAAGTGGAAGGGGCCGTTCCTTCACAAATAAACCCCGGGGACCAAGTTCTTAAAACCTGGAAAGAGAGGTCTCCCAAAAAACTACTGCCAAAATAGAAGGGCCCCTATAAAGCAATTTTAGCCGCCCCCCCGCCCCCTTGTCAAACTGCAAGGGATATCTACTTGGGTACATCTGCCCACACTAAAGCTTTTACCCCCGCAGGTACAACAGAACGGTACACCTGTGAGCCGGTGGAAAATCTGAGAGACCTATTCAAAAGCCAGGAACCATCGACAGATGAGAGGATGCGGCGGGCTGGACTCCTACGTGCCATTCTTGCTATTGTACCCTTGCTTGCATTCTGCCTGTTTGCTCAGACACCCCCACCAGGGAAGCAGCTCCTTTGTCCCTGCTGGCTTTAAGGAAAACACTCCGCCACAGAAAAGCTCCTCCTATGGACTCTGTCCACCTTACTAGTCCCGCTAACTAGGGGATAATGGCAATAAAACTCACTTATCGGGGCTTCCCTGGTGGCGCAGTGGTTGAGAGTCTGCCTGCCGATGCAGGGGACGCGGATTCGTGCCCCGGTCTGGGAGGATCCCACATGCCGCGGAGCGGCTGGGCCGGTGAGCCGTGGCCGCTGAGCCTGCGTGCCCGGAGCCTGTGCTCCGCAACGGGAGAGGCCACAACAGTGAGAGGCCCGTGTACCACAAAAATAAAAAAATAATAAAAATAAAGTATCTACATACATGTGCAGTTGAGGCAAATTATGAATGACAAGATACAAAAACCCAACTGCCACTTCTGAGATGCCCGGAGCAAAAAGCAGGGTACTGCGCATGCACCCTGCACGCAGCACCACCGAGGGGGTGGGCACACCACCTAAGCCATCCCTTTGGCCTGACCCCTGGACCCGCCCCTACCCTCACCCCATATAAAGAACCAGCTCGCCCCTTCCCCTCCCCCCTCAGGGAGCGAGCAAGGGAGGCCAAGAACCCTGGTCAGTAACAAGCTTACCTACAGAAGAATCTTCCACAACCATAAACTGGTAGGAATACTTAAGTGGTCATTTAATACGTTTTTGGAATCTGCATGTGGACTAGAGGGAAAGTAAAAATTATCTCAGGGCTATAGTCTTAGGGAGTGTTCTCACACTTTCTTGAGTTTAACCTCCTCCAGGACCACACCAGATGCTCACAAAAAAAGAATGAAAAAAATAAAAAAATTGTCTCATGTCTCTGATGAGAAAGTAACCATTTTGAAATGCACGCACAATGTTCTGCATTATAACTGTCGACTTTTCAGTGAATAGAGACCTCACCAGAGCCTGATCTCCCCTAAGGGAAGAGCATTCCACTCAATAATTGAAGAAGAGACAAATTCTTTGCAGTAGAATTCCAAATAACTTACTTATGTGGGTACTCTACCTTCACAAAGGGTGAGCATAACTCCCCAGTCCTTAAGTGTGGACTACACGTGGTTGCTTCCTTCTAAAGAGAACTTTGTAGAAAGGGATGGGGAAGAAAGAGTAACACCACAATGGAGCTGCCTGACATTACTACCTCAGACAGATGACAAAAGGAATCATCAACAGTGATAAATCATATTGAGAGAATGCACTTTTGATAGGATGTGATGAAAAAGGCACTTTACCTGTATTGTCTTTCTTACAAAACCCCGTAATACCAATCTAATCAGAAAAAAACATCAAACAAATTCCAGTAGAGGAGCATCCTACAAAATACTTGACCAGGACTCCTAAAAACTATCAAGGTCATTAAAATAAGGAAAGTCTGACAAACTATCACAACCAAGAGGAACCAAAGGATATGACAGCTAAATGTGGTGTGGTATCCACATGGGATCTTAGAAAAGAAGGAGTAATTAGGTAAAAACTAACGAATTCTGAATAAACCATGGATTTGAGTTAATAACAATGCATCAGTATGAGTTCATGAATTGAACAAATGTTCCATATCAATGTACAATGTTAATAATAGGGGAACCTGGGCACAGCGTATATGGGAACTCTCTGTACTAACTTTGCAACTTTTCTGTACATCTAAAACTGTCCTACAAAATAAAGTTCACTTAAAAAATTAAAGCAAGGGGGGGACCTTGAAGATGGCGGAGGAGTAAGACGCGGAGATCACCTTCCTACCCACAGATACACCAGAAATACATCTACACGTGGAACAACTCCTACAGAACACCTACTGAAGGCTGGCAGAAGACCTCAGACCTCCCAAAAGGCAAGAAACTCCCCACATACCTGGGTAGGGCAAAAGAAACAAAAATAAACAGAGACAAAAGGATAGGGACGGGACCTGCACCAGTGGGAGGGAGCTGTGAAGGAGGAAAGGTTCCCACACACTAGAAGCCCCTTCGCGGGCGGAGACTGCGGGAGGCGGAGGGGGGAGCTTCGAAGCCGCGGAGGAGTGCACAGCAACGGGTGCGGAGGGCTAAGCGGGGAGATTCCCGCACAGAGGATCGGTGCCGACCGGCACTCACCAGCCCGAGAGGCTTGTCTGCTCACCCGCCGGGGCGGGCGGGGCTGCGAGCTGAGGCTCGGGTTTCGGTTTCGGATGGAGCGCAGGGAGAGGACTGGGGTTGGCAGCTTGAACATAGCCTGAAGGGGTTAGTGCACCACGGCTAGCTGGGCGGGAGTCCGGGGAAAACTCTGCACCTGCCGAAGAGGCAAGAGACTTTTTCTTCCCTCTGTGTTTCCTGGTGCGTGAGGAGAGGGGTTTAAGAACGCGGCTTAAAGGAACCCCAGAGACGGGCGCGAGCCGCGGCTGAAAGCGCGGACCCCAGAGACGGGCGGGAGACGCTAAGGCTGCTGCTGCCGCCACAGAGGGGCCTGTGTGCGAGCACAGGTCACTCTCCACACCCCTCTTCCGCGGAGCCTGTGCAGCCCGCCACTGCCAGGCTCCCGGGATCCAGGGACAACTTCCCCGGGAGAACGCACGGCGGGCCTCAGGCTGGTGCAAAGTCACACCGGACTTTGCCGCCGCAGGCCCGCCCCGCACTCCGTGCCCCTCCCTCCCCGCCAGCCTGAGTGCGCCAGCGCCCCCGAATCAGCGGCTCCTTTAACCCCGTCCTGTCTGAGCAAAAAACAGACGCCCTCCAGCGACCTACACGCAGAGGCGGGGCCAAATCCAAAGCTGAGCCCCGGTGAGCTGTGAGAACAAAGAAGAGAAAGGGAAATCTCTCCCAGCAGCCTCAGAAGCAGCGGATTAAAGCTCCACGATCAACTTGATATAACCCTGCAACTGCGGAATACCTGAATAGACAACCAATCATCCCAAATTAAGGAAGTGGACTTTAGGAGCAAGATCTATGATTTTTTTCCCTTTTCCTCTTTTTGTGAGTGTGTACGTGTATGCTTCTGTGTGAGATCTTGTCTGTATAGTCTTGCTTCCACCATTTGTCCTAGGGTTCTATCCGTCCATGGTTTTTTTTAAAATTTTTTCTTAATAATTAATTTTAATTTTAATAACGTTATTATACTTTACCTTCGTTCTTTCTTTCTTTCTTTCCTTCCTTCCTTGCCTCCTTTAGACAACGAATCATCCCAAATTGAGGAGGTGGTCTCTGAGAGCAAGATTTAGGATTTTTCCCCCTTTACCTCTTTTAGTGAGGGTGTATGTGCATGCTTCTGTGTAAGATTTTGTCTGTATAGCTTTGCTTCCAACATTTGTCCTAAGGTTCTATCCGTCCCCTTTTTTTTTTTCTAAATAAGAATTTTTTAATTCAATAACTTTATTATACTTTATACTGTATCTTCTTTCTGTCTTTTTTCCTTCTTTCCCTCCTTCCTTCCTTCCTCCCTCCCTCCTTTCTTTCCTTCTTGCCTTCTTTCCTTCTTTGCTTTTCTTTCTTCCTTCCTTCCTTCCTTCCTTCCCTCCTTTCCTTCTTTCTTTCCTCATACTTCTACTAATTCCCTCTACTTTTTCTCCCTTTTATTCTGAGCCGTGTGGATGAAAGGCTCTTGGTGCTCCAGCCAGGAGTCAGGGCTCTGCCTCTGAGGTGGGAGAGCCAACTTCAGGACACTGGTCCACAAGAGACCTCCCAGCTCCACATAATATCAAATGGCGAAAATCTCCCAGAGACCTCCATCTTAACACCAGCACCCAGCTTCACTCAATGACCAGCAAGCCACAGTGCTGGACAACCTATGACAAACAACTAGCAAAACAGGAACACAACCCCACCCATTAGCAGAGAGGCTGCCTAAAATCATAATAAGGCCACAGACACCCCCAAAACACACCACCAGACGTGAACCTGCCCACTAGAGAGACAAGATCCAGCCTCATCCACCACAACACAGGCACTAGTCCCCTCCACCAGGAAGCCTACACAACCCACTGAACCAACCTTAGCCACTGGAGACAGACATCAAAAACAGCGGGAACTACGAACCTGCAGTCTGCAAAAAGGAGACCCCAAACACAGTAAGATAAGCAAAATGAGAAGACAGAAAAGCACACAGCAGATAAAGGAGCAAGATAAAAATGCACCAGACCTAACAAATGAAGAGGAAATAGGCAGTCTACCTGAAAAAGAATTCAGAATAATGATAGTAAGGATGATCCGAAATCTTGGAGATAGAATGGACAAAATGCAAGAAACAGTTAACAGGGACCTAGAAGAAATAAAGATGAAACAAGCAACAATGAACAACACAATAAATGAAATTAAAAGTACTCTAGATGGGATCAATAGCAGAATAACTGAGGCAGAAGAACGGATAAGTGACCTGGAAGATAAAATAGTGGAAATAACTACTGAAGAGCATAATAAAGAAGAAAGAATGAAAAGAACTGAGGACAGTCTCAGAGACCTCTGGGACAACATTAAACGCACCAACATTCGAATTATAGGGGTTCCAGAAGAAGAAGAGAAAAAGAAAGGGACTGAGAAAATATTTGAAGAGATTATAGTTGAAAACTTCCCTAATATGGGAAAGGAAATAGTTAATCAAGTCCAGGAAGCACAGAGAGTCCCATACAGGATAAATCCAAGGAGAAATACGCCAAGACACATATTAATCAAACTGTCAAAAATTAAATACAAAGAAAGCAGATTAAAAGCAGCAAGGGAAAAACAACAAATAACACATAAGGGAATCCTCATAAGGTTAACAGCTGATCTCTCAGCAGAAACCCTACAAGCCAGAAGGGAGTGGCAGGACATACTGAGAGTGATGAAGGAGAAAAACCTGCAGCCAAGACTACTCTACCCAGCAAGGATCTCATTCAGATTTGATGGAGAAATTAAAACCTTTACAGACAAGCAAAAGCTGAGAGAGTTCAGCACCACCAAACCAGCTTTACAACAAATGCTAAAGGAACTTCTCTAGACAAGAAACACAAGAGAAGGAAAAGACCTATAATAACGAACCCAAAACAATTTAGAAAATGGGAATAGGAACATACATATCGATAATTACCTTAAATGTAAATGGACTAAATGCTCCCACCAAAAGACACAGATTGGCTGAATGGATACAAAAACAAGACCCTTATATATGCTGTCTACAAGAGACCCACTTCAGACATAGAGACACATACAGACTGAGAGTAAGGGGATGGAAAAAGATATTCCATGCAAATGGAAACCAAAAGAAAGCTGGAGTAGCAATTCTCATATCAGACAAAATAGACTTTAAAATAAGGACTATTAAAAGAGACAAAGAAGGACACTACATAATGATCAAGGGATTGATCCAAGAAGAAGATATAACAATTGTAAATATTTATGCACCCAACATAGGAGCACCTCAATACATAAGGCAAATACTAACAGCCATAAAAGGGGAAATCGACAGTAACACATTCATAGTAGGGGACTTAAACATCCCACTTTCACCCATGGACAGATCATCCAAAATGAAAATAAATAAGGAAACACAAGCTTTAAATGATACATTAAACAAGATGGACTTAATTGATATTTATAGGGCACTCCATCCAAAAACAACAGAATACACATTTTTCTCAAGTGCTCATGGAACATTCTCCAGGATAGATCATATCTTAGGTCACAAATCAAGCCTTGGTAAATTTAAGAAAATTGAAATTGTATCAAGTATCTTTTCTGACCACAACGCCATGAGACTAGATATCAATTACAGGAAAAGATCTGTAAAAAATACAAACACATGGAGGTTAAACAATACACTACTTAATAATGAAGTGATCACTGAAGAAATCAAAGAGAAAATTAAAAAATATCTAGAAACAAATGACAATGGAGACACAACGACCCAAAACCTATGGGATGCAGCAAAAGCAGTTCTAAGGGGGAAGTTTATAGCAATACAAGCCCACCTTAAGAAGCAGGAAACATCTCGAATAAACAACCTAACCTTGCACCTCAAGCAATTAGAGAAAGAAGAACAAAAAAAACCCAAAGCTAGCAGAAGGAAAGAAATCATAAAGGTCAGATCAGAAATAAATGAAAAAGAAATGAAGGAAACAATAGCAAAGATCAATAAAACTAAAAGCTGGTTCTTTGAGAAGATAAACAAAATAGATAAACCACTAGCCAGACTCATCAAGAAAAAAAGGGAGAAGACTCAAATCAATAGAATTAGAAATGAAAAAGGAGAGGTAACAACTGACACTGCAGAAATACAAAAGATCATGAGAGATTACTACAAGCAACTCTATGCCAATAAAATGGACAATCTGGAAGAAATGGACAAATTCTTAGAAATGCACAACCTGCCGAGACTGAATCAGGAAGAAATAGAAAATATGAATAGACCAATCACAAGCACTGAAATTGAAACTGTGATTAAAAATCTTCCAACAAACAAAAGCCCAGGACCAGATGGCTCCACAGGCGAATTCTATCAAACATTTAGAGAAGAGCTAACACCTATCCTTCTCAAACTCTTCCAAAATATAGCAGAGGGAGGAACACTCCCAAATTCCTTCTACGAGGCCACCATCACCTTGATACCAAAACCAGACAAGGATGTCACAAAGAAAGAAAACTACAGGCCAATATCACTGATGAACGTAGATGCAAAAATCCTCAACAAAATACTAGCAAACAGAATCCAACAGCACATTAAACGGATCATACACCATGATCAAGTGGGGTTTATTCCAGGAATGCAAGGATTCTTCAATATACGCAAATCAATCAACGTGATACACCATATTAACAAATTGAAGGACAAAAACCATATGATCATCTCAGTAGATGCAGAGAAAGCTTTCGACAAAATTCAACACCCATTTATGATAAAAACCCTGCAGAAAGTAGGCATAGAGGGAACTTTCCTCAACATAATAAAGGCCATATATGACAAGCCCACAGCAAACATCATCCTCAATGGTGAAAAACTGAAAGCATTTCCACTAAGATCAGGAAGAAGACAAGGTTGCCCACTCTCACCACTCTTATTCAACATAGTTTTGGAAGTTTTAGCCACAGCAATCAGAGAAGAAAAGGAAATAAAAGGAATCCAAATCGGAAAAGAAGAAGTAAAGCTGTCACTGTTTGCAGGTGACATGATCCTATACATAGAGAACCCTAAAGATGCTACCAGAAAACTACTAGAGCTAATCAATGAATTTGGTAAAGTGGCAGGATACAAAATTAATGCACAGAAATCTCTGGCATTCCTATATACTAATGATGAAAAATCTGAAAGTGAAATCAAGAAAACACTCCCATTTACCATTGCAACAAAAAGAATAAAATATCTAGGAATAAACCTATCTAAGGAGACAAAAGACCTGTATGCAGAAAATTATAAGACACTGATGAAAGAAATTAAAGATGATACAAATAGATGGAGAAATATACCATGTTCTTGGATTGGAAGAATCAACATTGTGAAAATGACTCTACTACCCAAAGCAATCTATAGATTCGATGCAATCCCTATCAAACTACCACTGGCATTTTTCACAGAACTAGAACAAAAAATTTCGCAATTTGTATGGAAACACAAAAGACCCCGAATAGCCAAAGCAATCTTGAGAACAAAAAAAGGAGCTGGAGGAATCAGGCTCGCTGACTTCAGACTATACTACAAAGCTACAGTAATCAAGACAGTATGGTACTGGCACAAAAACAGAAAGATAGATCAATGGAACAGGATAGAAAGCCCAGAGATAAACCCACGCATATATGGACACCTTATCTTTGATAAAGGTGGCAGGAATGTACAGTGGAGAAAGGACAGCCTCTTCAATAAGTGGTGCTGGGAAAACTGGACAGCTACATGTAAAAGAATGAAACTAGATCACTCCCTAACACCATACACAAAAATAAGCTCAAAATGGATTAAACACCTAAATGTAAGGCCAGAAACTATCAAACTCTTGGAGGAAAACATAGGCAGAACACTCTATGACATAAATCACAGCAAGATCCTTTCTGACCCACCTCCTAGAGTAATGGAAATAAAAACAAAAATAAACAAATGGGACCTAATGAAACTTCAAAGCTTTTGCACAGCAAAGGAAACCATAAACAAGACCAAAAGACAACCCTCAGAATGGGAGAAAATATTTGCAAATGAAGCAACCGACAAAGGATTAATCTCCAAAATTTACAAGCAGCTCATGCAGCTCAATAACAAAAAAACAAAGAACCCAATCCAAAAATGGGCAGAAGACCTAAACAGACATTTCTCCAAAGAAGATATACAGACTGCCAACAAACACATGAAAGAATGCTCAACATCATTAATCATTAGAGAAATGCAAATCAAAACTACAATGAGATATCATCTCACAGCAGTCAGAATGGCCATCATCAAAAAATCTAGAAACAATAAATGCTGGAGAGGGTGTGGAGAAAAGGGAACCCTCTTGCACTGCTGATGGGAATGTGAATTGGTTCAGCCACTATGGAGAACAGTATGGAGGTTCCTTAAAAAACTACAAATAGAACTACCATATGACCCAGCAATCCCACTACTGGGCATATACCCTGAGAAAACCGAAATTCAAAAAGAGTCCTGTACCAAAATGTTCATTGCAGCTCTATTCACAATAGCCAGGGGATGGAAACAACCTAAGTGTCCATCATCGGATGAATGGATAAAGAAGTTGTGGCACATATATACAATGGAATATTACTCAGCCATGAAAAGAAATGAAATTGAGCTATTTGTAATGAGGTGGATAGACCTAGAGTCTGTCATACAGAGTGAAGTAAGTCAGAAAGAAAAAGACAAATACCGTATGCTAACACATATATATAGAATTTAAGAAAAAAAAAATGTCATGAAGAACCTAGGGGTAAGGCAGGAATAAAGACGCAGACCTACTAGAGAACGGACTTGAGGATATGGGGAGGAGGAAGGGTGAGCTGTGACAGGGCGAGAGAGAGTCATGGACGTGTACACACTAAGGAAGGTAGTAAGGTAGATAGCTAGTGGGAAGCAGCCACATGGCACAGGGATATTGGCTCGGTGCTTTGTGACAGCCTGGAGGGGTGGGACAGGGAGGGTGGGAGGGAGGGAGACGCAAGAGGGAAGACATATGGGAACATATGTATATGTATAACTGATTCACTTTGTTATAAAGCAGAAACTAACACACCATTGTAAAGCAATTATACCCCAATAAAGATGTTAAAAAAAATTAAAGCAAAAGATACATACCAAAAATAATAATAAGTTAGAGACTAAAGGCAGTATTCAGCTTTCCTTTATTTTCCTGAGTAGCTTAGCTGTAGGCCTTCAAGGTGCAAAACCCACTCAGCAAAACAGTCTGCATAGACTCTCCTTAAAGGCAGCTTAACTGACCAGGATTATAGCCTTTGGACATTTTATAATCTGTGCTAAAAGCATTTATTATGGTTCCTCCCAAAATGTATGCAGTTCCTCCCTGGGAGGAGTTAAGGTCGGCACAATTTTATCTCATCCGTCTGACAGTATCCCCAGTGAAGTTCAAGTGCTCAGGCTAGCTGCATGTCTGGCCCTCCCCCTTAACATTTCTGTACAATGTTACAAGGTACGGCAGTTGATCCATGTTCTTTTCCTGTACTCACACAGATCTTGACATTTTGTGTTTGTCCGTGTTTTGTTAAAACCCCATTTGACGTAATGTCACTTTAATCGTGAATAAGAAGATGGCATAGACCATTCACTGGTCCTTTCAGCATGAGCTCAGCCGTTCTCCTTTCAGACACCCACACAGACCCTGGTCATACTGTTATTTCATGGGGAAGCATTCATCCCGATTGGCTTCCCTGAAAGCCCTCCTTGTGGAAATGTTCTTGGGTGCCGAGGACACCCACTGTTGTTTGTACCATCACCTGCCTTGCTTCCAGCACACTGTTAGTGGCGCCCTAAAATCAACAGAACTGTCAGAGGAAGCAGGAGCATGTTGGAAGTACAGCAAGGTGTGCTGTTTCCAGGTCTGCCCCCTGCAAGCAGCCCGAGTCAGAGAAAGTTAAATGAAAGCCGTGCTGTGTTGGAAAGCAATGTTGACAGAGTTGATAATCACCTGGTCTGGAACCCCAGGCAATAAAGCCAGGAGGGAGGATATTGTAAAATGGTTTTAAGGTTTTCAGTGTCTTGTCTCCGCATTGCTCTCAGCTCACCTATGTCTGTGTCGAAAAGTTCTTTATTGCAGGTCTGATTTGAGCCCAAAAGATCGTGAGACTGAGTGGTTATGTTTTAGAGCGTGGTTTCAGCCGGATCTCTAATACGAGTAATTAAAAACAACTCAACAGTTGTGGTTATTTTAAGAATGTTTGCATCATGTACCTGAGCCGGAAGAACTATAATAACTGCTGTCAAACTTTAACACATTCCACCGAAGAGGAATAATAGAGCTAGACACCGTTTCCAGACACCCAGCACAGCAAGCACTCCTCCGGGCTCTCATCCCTCACCCTCCACCACCTCACCTTCACCAGGTGCCCGCTTCAGCCAGGGGGAACTGAGCACGTGTTATTCCCTCTTCTCAGAGAGCTCTTAGCTGTTCCTATTGTCAGGTTATCTCCCAGACCTGCCTTCTGTAAGCTCTACAGCACTGTTCACTATTGGCTGTAGGCCTTGGCGCATTTGTTTGTGGGATTCTTTGATTAATATCTGTCACCTACAGTAATCAGTAAGCTCCTTGAAAGTAGGAACACTGTCATTTTTGGTCATCATGATATCCCTGGTCCTTACTAGATATTTAATACATATTTGAATCAACAGATGAATGTATGCATCTATAGCAAATCCATAAGTTAGAATTTGGTATTTAAAACAAGAGATCAGGTTTTAGACTAGAATGATTCAAAATTAACTTTGATTCATGCTTCAAAGAGATGACCTCTTCTGACCAACCCCTATCAAACTATCTGATGAACTTCAACTCACTCTCAAGACTCAGCGTAACTGTCACCTGCTTCGGTGTGGGCTTCGCAGATTCCCCCAGCCAATTTTAGATGTCCTTTTCCATTATCTGATAGCAACTTGAATTAGTGTATCCACATGATAAGAAAAGTATATGCTTACGTGTTTGTTTCTAGCACTAGCCCATGAGGTCCCTGAAGCCAGGATCCATCTCCTGTTTGTATTTTTTAAGATCTTCATGCAGTGTCCAACAGAGAAAAAATTCAAAAAGCATTACAGAATAAATGCCTCTCTGTACCAATTATCAAGGCTGTACTAGGCTTTAAATTCTTCTTTTTCTCCTTTAGCGTGCAAATATTATCTTCCAGTTCTTTCTCATTGAATGTTACTCCCACAAACCTATCCTTCCTAAGATGGTTATTGAAAAAACTGGGAAGCGGTACATGATTTTGTTCCTTTACTTTTCACTAATGTATATTTTCCGTGATTTTAAGAAAGAATAGATCATCTCTCTTTTGATGACTTCTGTTTCTGATCCCTGAACTAGGTGCTGGGAAGTTTCACTCCCGTGACTGGTCTGGAGGTTATAACTCTAGCCCCAGCGTTCTCTCTCTCTCTCTCTCTGGGGACACAGGAAATGAGGTCACTTCATCTCTTTGAGTTACAAATGCTTCATTTGTAAAGGATGGTATGGGGCTAGGTGCTTCTAAGGCACTGCCAGGTCTAGTTCTGCAGCTTCTGAGTCAAGTGTTCCCATAGTATCATGTTGCTTCACTGGATTGGGTGTTTCACGTCTTGTTAAATGACTGTCAAGTGAAACCCTTCCCCATGAATGTTTAATGAACTTAGGGGAGTGCCAGAAACAGCCAATTCATTTGTTAAACACTGCAGAGAATTTCAAGTAGTTAACCTGGGCTCCAAGATAAGATAAAGATAAATTTGCCTGATATGGTAAGCAAAGTAGGACATTTTCCCTCCTAAGGATTATAGTGTACCAGGGTTACCTGTCTCCTTCCACGCAGTAGAAATAAATGCCTGAAGTGGGCACTGGTGATAGAACTCCCGTGCTAGGCCGTCAGAATCTCCTAGTGGACACATCTTGCATCTAGACCTTGGACTCCAGACTTTCTCACCACTCTTGACATTTGGGAAAGAACACTTTCTGTTGTGGGGGACTACCCCAGGCACTACTGGGTATTTGCCAGCACCCTCTCCTCATAGACACCTGTACACTTCCCTCCCAAATTGTAACACCCAAAGTGTTTCGAGACTTTGCCAAATGTTCTGTGGGGCAACACCGTCCCCTGTGGAGAACCACTGAGTTACAGAGATGTGGGCTTGGTTCTTAGCTATTCACTAGCTAGCTGCCTGACAGAACTTTATCAAGCTCTGTTTGAGTCCTAGATTCCTCTTCTGCACATCGTGGGTGTAAACTAAGTAGTTGTTGTTAGGACTAAATAAGGCTATGTATTTATATTATTTAGCATGATTCTATGTCTGTACCCAGTACATGTTATTTGCTGTTATTATTATCGTTATTTTATCATTTTTTGCTGTTATCATTAACATTTGTATTTCCTCATGGCTCTTGTCTGAAGAAAAACACTATAGACCTACAAAAGAAAAATGCTTTTCCAAATTTTCTTTAATACATTTGCATTTGAATATGCACGCAGATATTTCTTAGCCACGTGACAAATTACTGCTTTCCCTAAGACTACTTGCTACTTGACCAACTGCTCAGATGTCCTGTATGCTTCTCATACGTCTTAAGCATAGCATTGTAGGAAAGCAAATGTTCTTAAACATTTCAATTTCTTTTTAAGGGATTATTGATATGTATTCTCTATTACTATTTTCTCCCATAACGTATGGCATGAAAAATTGCTGTTAAATTGTTATTTGCTTCTTATAATAAAACTATGAGCAAGGCTATCAACGTATAATTCACCACAGGGGAAATCTGACTAGAAATATATGAACAGAGATTATATTACCCTCTCAAACAGTGAAATTTAATTAAAGGATACAATTTTCTCCTATTAAATTAGCAAAAGAAATGCTGACAAAGGTATAACAAAGCTGGTAGGGACTATATTGCTTTCTTGCACTGAAATGGATATGTGCCTTTGGGAAAGCAACTTGTTCATTTTACACTAGTCTTGTAAAGCGATCTGCTCAGGAGTCTCGAGCCCAGTCGCCAGTGTGTAGAATGCTATGGCTGGCATGCATAAGTCTCCTCAATGCACCTTGCGCTCTTTCTTCAGGGTCCTTAAATGCCTTCCTCTCCCATCTATTCTCTGCCTGAACTCCCAGTTTTTGTGTAGCCTTTCAGACTGCTGATCCCTTGAAATGCGCTATCCTAATGAAACAGGAGGGAAGGGGGCAGGGCACAACCTTTAAAAGAATGACATATAGCCATAGGACATGACGAAAACTGGTTAGAACGAACTAGGTCCGGGACGGCAGAAGATTGGACTTCCAGTAGACCTTGAGCCTCATTATATGCTCACTGTAATATATTAGCATGCTAAATGACACACCCACAGGTGCCATGACAGTTCAGAGGCTAAGCATAAAAGGCCTCAAAGTGGGCCTGGAAACCCCCACCCTTTCCCCCCAATAGTTGGAATAATCCTCCCACTCATTAGCCTATGAAATTACTCAGCCCATAAAAACTAGCCACACCATATTTCGGGGCCTCTCGCTTTTTGAGATGGCCTACATGCTGTCTGTGGAATGTGTTTCTCCCAAGGCTGTTCTTGCCTTTCGAGATGACCGCATTCTATCTATGGAATGTGTATCTCTCTAAATAAATCCACTTCTTACCTATCACTTTGTCTCTCACTGAATTCTTTCTGTGATGAGACATAAAGAACCTGAGCTTCATTAAGTCCTGGAACCAGGTGGGTGATCTCAGTTAAAAGACTGTGGGTTCAAGTGCCAATCTGGGTTTAGGCTGGGTTCGAGTCCCAGCACATGGGTTCAACTCTCAATCTGATTTGCACAGTTTCACTAGCTGACCACACCACAACTCAGAGATAAAATGTCATATGTATCCTCTCTTGATCCAAAAGTAGAATGAATATAAAAAGACACTTTCCTATCTTGGGCTCTGGGGGAATCATCCAGTTGAACCTCTGCTGCCCTGTGCCAACATACAAAACGCTGGGGAGGGCTGGGCTGAAGAGGAGGGAAGAGGGAGAGAAAAAGAAAAGAAAACTATAGGACCCAACGGTCTTTCAAGTGTGGCAGCCCTACAGTTGATAATTTCTTTCTTGTTGTCTGAATCCTAATAATTCCAGTTAAATGAGGGGTGGGGGAAACACATGAGTGAAGAGTTTAATTTTAATAATTAAACAATAGAAAACATGAGTGTCTACTGGGAGGGGAAGGAGAAGTAAATTGTGAGGTGACCACTCTGTGGGCCATT
Source organism: Leucopleurus acutus (assembly GCF_964270905.1). Lineage (NCBI taxonomy): Eukaryota > Metazoa > Chordata > Mammalia > Artiodactyla > Delphinidae > Leucopleurus > Leucopleurus acutus. Next base: position 51,532,519 of record NC_139156.1, read on the forward strand.
ATGCTGTCTCCCAAATGAATGTGTGGAGATCGTAAAGCATAGAGAAAATGCTACTGACCACATGTTCGGTGAGAAAGAATAGAAAACTGTGTGTGTGTTCTGTCTGCAGCCCTATACAATGCATAGGGACCGACAGACTCTCTTCTTGAGTAGACAGGCTCCTCTAAGGCCTCTTTTCGATTAGGCCTCAACTTTGGCCTTTAAAAACTGCAGATCCTCTGCCTAAATAGTTCATCCACTCACCCTCACACTGAAAGACCTGAGCAAACTCTAACATAGTTCTAACAGCTCACAATGCTATATCCCTAGCCCACCCCCCGCTTAAAATGCTTGCCAAAACCCACCAAAAACGAACAAGCCAACAAAGGCCCCTCAAGGCCTCCAAAAGAATTTGCCGTTCATTTTAGCCAATGCCTGAGGTAGTCCCCAGACCTCTCTTTCTCAGAGCATTTACTAAAAAGGGTTTAGGACTGTTAACCTTCCTCTGTCCCTTTGAGATGTGTTATGTATCTCCTACAACTGGGGAAAGTCTTTTTCATGAACCTGAAAGACAATTTATTTGAAAGGTAATCATTAGGAAGGGTAGGGACTCAGTCTCCCAGTCTCTGTAGAAGGACAGTGAGATAGGAAGGAAGGGGGCAAGGCACAGCCTTTAAAAGAATGACACAACCATTAAGAACAGGACACAACGTAAACTAGTTAGAACCAGCTAGGTCCAGACTTCCACTAGACCTTGAGTCTCATTATATGCTCACTGTAATGCATTAGCATCTAAATGACACACCCAGAGGCACCATGACACTTCCGGAGGCCAACCATAAAAGGCCAAAAGTGGGCAGTGGCCCAATTTCTGGAAACATCTGCCCCTTCCCAAAATTGCTGGAATAATCCTCCCACTCATTAGCCCATAAAAACAAACCACCCCATATTTTGGGGCCACATATTGCCTTCTGAGATGGCCCACACTTTGTCTACTTTACTGTGGCTAGCTCTTGAATTCTTTCCTACACAGAGCCAAGGACCCTCACTTGGCGGCCCGTCCCAGGGACTCACCCGAGACCTGGGGCATGACCCTCCTCTTGCACCCCATTTTTCCTGCAACAACAGGGTCCTAAGTTCAATAATGGCCAGCCAACAGACAAAGCTGGCCTAATCGCATTTCTATGACCAACTCTTTGTAATTTTTCACCTCCCTGACTCTGTCAGGCCCCCACTGTTTCCCCTCCCTACTCCCTCATTCTCCTTTTAAAACTCCCAGTCACCTCTGTAAGAATGGAAGTTGGGTTCAGTTCAAACTGGATTCTCTTCCGTAATGCAACAGTATATTACTGATCAAAAGTCTGTCCTTACCACTTTAACTAGACTCTGGCTTTATCTTTGACGGGTTCAGTTGCAAAGAAGCCCTCCATCACTGCATTTGTTTTTACAGTGATGGGACAGTACTCATTAGAAATCATTAGCAAAAGCATTCACCCTCTTTCTGAAAAGAACTATCCCTACACACAACCATGATTACAAGTTTAACAAAACTTTGCTGGGAAGCAATTCTGATTTATGAATTCCGCATTAAACATCTAAGTACATCTGTCATGCATAGCATAATGGCGACTTTTGGGGTAATGATTTCCTAAAATCACAAATGATGTTTAAATTCCCAGTGATTCAAGCATTTGGAGGGGTGTCAATGTGTCCTGGGTGATTGCGTATTATACTCAAATACTAGGTTTATATCATGGCCATTGTGCTCTCGTTTTGTGTCTCAGAATCTGGAAGTGCAATCTGGTGGGGGACAAAGAATTGCTACCCTAATAGGAATCTTCCAGTATGCCTTATATGGCATTTGTGAAATGGAGCAGGACCCTGTGGGGCCCTGCCGGATACTAATCCTTTCTGTGTCCTCATTTCTGGTTTGTAGGAAATAGGCTTCATTCAGCCTCCTTGACCCTCCTTTAGTTCCAAAGAGCAGATTCAAACGGTGACTAATCAGGGAAGGGAATGAATGCAGAAACAAAGAGGAACAGTCAAGAAACAATAGCGCTGCATGGGGCAGGGGCCTGGTTCCTTCTCATGAAATATTCATAACGATATCTTTGAGTTCTTCTGCAGGAACTAAGGTCCCTACTTAGGTAGAGGATGGCAACTTCAGGCTGAACACCAGATTCCTGGACTACCACCCTGTTACCTCACCACAAACCAATCAGAAGAAAGTCTGCACACAGTGGAAGATTATGAAGACACTGATTCCCTGCCCCACCCCCCGGGCCAATGATTCGATTGTCTCTTAAAAACTTTCACGGAGCAAAATCTTGGGAGTTACACTTGTCTCTGGAGTATTGGTCCTGCAAGCAGCAGGACCTGTTCGGGAACACTTGCTTGTCTTTAATTTAGTGTTTTGCAATATATCTCAGAAATGTTTAAAACCACTTTAGAAAGAATGTAGGATTCAAAGAGCTTGCATTTATTTAACTTCAAGTTCTGGTATCTGTTTAAGGCCTGGTGTTAGGAAGTCCCAACTCTGGGACCACAACTCTTCCCTCCCATGTTTCTGACCTTTGATTTCTCTCACACCCCTTAACTCAGAGTTGCCTCAACATAGCATGTATTCTTAGGATTCCATGGGTTTATTCTTTCTCTTTGTTCTAGTCTTGTGTTCTCTGCTCTTTGACTCTCTGATGAACCTTAAATCTTCTTCAAAATCCTGTTCAAGCCTGGATTTGTGGCTGCCTCCACTTCTGCCCCCACCACCTCCCTTTGGTCTCTTCTCCAATCTCTGCTGCACTATCAACCATCTCATCCTACAAGCCTCCTCTGGGTGTCTGTATTTTTTACTCTATCAGTTTCCTACAGTAGGGAACATTGTACCCCTAGTGCCCAGCTCCACTGCTGATAAGTAAGGATTCAGTAAGAGATTATGGAACAAACAACTGAAGCTCTTTTTGCTTCCAGAGATTAATTATATTACAGATTGTAATCAAGAGCTGAGATTTAATTTTTCTTTCTTTTATCCAGTACTTGTGTGCGCACACGAAAATGCAACATGATTTAAGGAAAAATCTACAGAGTACTGAAAAAAAAATGCAAGTCTGATCACAGGCTCCCCAGCCCCTCTGGACTGGAAGCACTGAGATGGACTGTGGGAAGAGATGTATAGACGTGTAACTTACATTTTGCAGCTGGACATGATTCTTCACCAAGTTCTCTGACTTTGCCATTGTGCTGGATGCTTTGAGACTGTAGTTTTTACCGTTATGTGGCTCTTTGAGTTGCTCTTGAATTTGTTTAGCTTGTTTCCTGCAGGTTTAAATAAATCCATGTATAAATAGTTACATACATTTATTCTATTCATATTTTTTGAGGTCCATTCATTCCCAACATCTATATTTGTCATTTGCTAAAGCTAGATAAACTCACTTAACAAAGAGAATCCTCCCTTCATCTTCAACCCCACCAAGAAATACTGGCATTATCTGTTATCATCCAGGATTCACACCCAGTGGCACTCCAAAGGCAGACAGAAATGTAATTCCTTGTCCTGTCCCTATTGGATGCAAGAGGTCCCTATCCCTGAGTGCTAAACTGAAAAGAATTAGGAATGCTCTGAAGAAGTGACAAGTGGAAAACTTTGAAGCTTGGACCTAGCAACCACATATAACATACTTGCAAAGTTACGTTTATATCTGTCCAATTCATATAAGTGTGGCCTGACTGCATAGCTTTCACATATACCATAACGGGTCTATTTTCTTTTTTACAGTTTAGAAACAGTTCATTTATTTGTACCATCAGCCCTGAATGTAGATTTTTATTAGAACTTTTGTAAATAATAAAAATTGTTAACTCTTAAAGAGCACCTACTGTGTGCCAAGCATCATTTTAAGTGTTTTACGTGTCTCAACTTACTTATTCTTCACGATAATTCGTGTGTGATGAGGCATTAATCCTATACTCATTTAACAGATGAGAAAACCGAGGCACAGAGAAGTTAAATAATTTGCCCAAAGTCACACAGCTAGTAAGTGCTAGAGCTGGATTTGAACCCAGTGAGTCTGGCTGTGTACTTTGCACTTTGAGCCACCGCTCACGACTGTCAAACCACTTGCTATAGTTATGCAGCTTCTTGATGGGAAGGCTGAGATCATTCTCAGGTTTGGGACTCCAAGTAAAATATTTCTGCAGCTGTGGAGTGACTGTTGTTCTGACCATTCAGTGGCTATATCAGAAGGATGTGACAAATTACTGGCTTATTAGCTGCTCTCTCCCGAGAGCTCTACAGCAATCATCTATCAGCAGAAGACTCAGAACCTATAAAATGAACAAACAAACAGGGAAACAAACTTTGCAGAATCATCCCCGCTAGACTTTTTGGCCTCTTCTCCAAGGTCCGTGCCTAGGAGAGAGCCTTTGGTGGAGACTGTGCACCATCTCTTGCAGTGAGCCTTTCCAGGTAGAGACAGCACTCTATACACCACGGGCTCGAGTATCACAGTGACTGAGATTTGAATTCTGGCTCTGCCACCCAACAGCTTTGCTTTGATTCCCCAAATCAAAATGATTGATTTCCAAAACTTCTCTGAGCCCCAGTTTCCTCATCTGTCAATGGAGTTTGGAAAAGCTCTCTTCCATAAATATTGTGGAAACTGAATGTGAGAACACATGCTTAGTTGTATGGGCAGATGCTGCAGAGGAATTAGAACACTGGCTCCAAGATAAAAGAAGAGATCTTGTTAATTGCCTCTCTCACAAGCAAGTCACGGTATTTGCTACAGGATTTGGAGGCCTGGAGCACCATTACATCCTTTGAATTTACAGTGCTGGTGTGATGTAGCTCTGTTTAAATATTTATTTTATCTTTTCAATCATTGGGGGGGGCTTTTACCTCTGTTGCTTTAATGCACTCGTAATTATCTATCTACTTCCTAACAGCTAATCTGTAGCCTACTGTTAGAAACAAATCTATCATATCAGCATTTTAAGAAGCACATGTTAGCCACAAAATCCTATCAGGGATTCACTGATGAAGCAAACTGGAGATGAGGAAGTTCTACTGAGTGAATCATCATGAAGTAGTAAAAGGGGGCTTGGCACAGAGTCAGGACCCAATTAATTTCCTAAGAATTAAATAGTAAAAATACTAACGATCTTTTCAGTAATTCCATAATTCGGCGTCTGGGAAATGTAAAATTCTAAAGGAATTTTCCTCATAAAAATTTCTGACTGCATTTCCTAAATCCTTTTTATAATTTGCTTTCCTTTACCCTCTTCTTGCTCCCGTACTGACTCACTAATATTCCAGAATCAATGGGCTTTCTTTTCTGAACCTGCCTCCTTCCCCACCATCCCTCTGATCTCCCAAGCACACACATTTCTGCTCTTTCCTTCTCCCCTCAGCAAATGGGAACAAAGGAAGTGAGAAGCGTCTGCCTGCAATACCATTAGCTCTCTCACGAGAGCAGTTGCTCTGGGGAAGACAAGATACGGGCATTTCACACTGGAACCTACTAGCCTAACAATGTCGGTGTGATTCTATAGTTCAGTGAGTTTCAAGTTGCTCTGGCTCAATCCATCAGAAAGAAATGAGGTGTAAAGTGGTGGAATATCAGGCATCACCAGTCCATCGGGAGACATTTTTTGTAATGTTACAGGTTGCCTTCCTGGGGAAGCAGACACTGAGATGGAGATAGCGTGCAGGATTTTTATTAGGGAGGGCTCTTTGGATCAACGTGTGTGGAAATGAAGGGAAGGAAGCAGGACTGGGCAGAGGGAGAAGTCGGAATGTGATACAGTCTCAGTGAAGACCTCCGCAGATCCCACGGGGAGCTCGGAAACTGGCATGGCCTTGCACCCCAAGTTGGGGCAAAGGTCTAGGCCTTCAAAGCTTCACATTGACCTGTCCCTGGATGCTGGCTATCTCGGGTCAGGTAACTCTTATAGCTGTGTACTAGCAGCTGGGGGACTTAGACCTCCACAGCTGAAGAGAATCATAGCATCCTATCAGAACATCCACTGCCTGTCCTTAAGAGCCTTACTTGGTGATCTAAAATCTCTTACTTCAGAGGGTGATAACCTATAGTCAGGGCAAGTTATGAGCACATCTGCTTTCTACTGGTAGCACCGGTTCTCCTTTTTCCTCCTGTGCTTCCCCGGTTGTGATAATTATTTGTCCCTGGAACAAATCATTCTGCTCCTGGAACATCTCTTCTCCTATTCTGATTCCATTTTTAGAGTTGAATCAAGTCTTGCATTTCCAAAGTCTACTAAGGACTCCCAGCCTTACACTTCTTAGCCCATATGAGTTAAAAGTAAAAAGAAAACCTAGAAGAATTTATAGTTGCTATGTGAGCCGTATCAGTCAGATATGAAAGGCTCAATTAATAGTTCGATTAACTACTTATAGGAATATACGGGCTTACTGGGAGTGAGGAGAAAAGAATTTCTTTCAGTGTGCCCTTCAATCCCCTTGTTGGGGTTCAATTAACTCAGTCAGAAAATCCCCTAAATTCAAGAAGGTGCTGCTCACTTCTACCTCTTCATGTTACCTACGTTCAAACTTTCATCAGCTAACAATGTGCTGTAATATTCCATCGGGTGAGGTCATGCCATACCACGGGTGACAAGAGAATGGAGAAAGGACCAGAGTGGCAGCCTTCAAAGGATTATGGGAAGGAAAACATACATAAGCAAGAGAATACAAGCCTTTGGGTAAGTCCTGACTCTCTCTGGGCAGTGTACATTCTAGTACGTTGGATCTATCTGTACTATTTTCACGGTAATTCTGCAAATCTAAACCTATTCTGAAATAGTGTATTAAAAACTAATAGTCACTAATTCTGGATTCATACCCGAGTTTCCATTATTTTTTAAAATCATTAATCGCTGTTCTTTTTATAGATCAACATATACGACACGAAGACAGGTATCACAGACTGTATTTGGAAATTGGTCCATTTTTAGAAGAGCAAATGGGTAGAAGAATACAGGTCCAATGAAAAGCAATTACATGTTGGCTTGGATTTCCGACAAGCTGTAGGAACAGACTCTGTGCCAACTTCTCAAGGCCTGCATACGTTCCAAGAAACCAAGGAATTTAATATTTTTATCTGCATTTCTTCTTTTAAGTGTAGATTATGTCATTTACATAAATAAAATACCTCTACCAAAGTTATGTGGAGTAAATATATACGTATACACACATACATACTTATATACATATTTACGTATATTTTTAATTCTACCTTATTAGCCCCAAAAAAGCAGTGCTTTTGGCAGAAGGTCTGGTTTCTTGGCAAGGTAAGTGTAGGGCAGAGTCTAGACGTGCATACTAACTGGTGAAGCAAAGTAGACTTTACAGTATTCATACTTCATATTTGGCTAAAACCTTGATGGGTAGCAGGTAAAAACACTATAAAAGGAAATTGTTTGGGTTTTTTTTTTTCCATGAAAGGCTAGATGCTAGTTGATAAAGTTTATGTCTATAGCAGTGACCTCTCTTTTCAGAAGACTTAACCCCTTAGTGACAGGCGAATGTTGAGCCTTTAATTCCGGCAGGCGATCGAAAGTGCAAAGAACACAGAGTGTTCATGATTATAGAGAGGAATGATCGCTACGTGCATCAGAGATAAAACACACACACATACATGCATGCACACACTGTACACATTCACCACACGCTACAAAAGATTGAGAGTTACTTATGGAAGTCTGATGGACACAATTTGCACAAAATCCCTCTGCCTGGAGCTCAGACTGAGTTCTGAGCTCAGCACTTTAAAGAAAGACAAAGTACTTCCTCTGAGAAGTAACCTTTTAACACTGAGAGAAATGGTCTTACTTGCTTTTGAAGTAGAATGCTGCACAGAACATGCCCACGATGACAATTCCAAAGATGATACATGAAATTGACAGCACCTGCCTCTGATAAACTTCTTCACTCTCTGTGAATTTGAAAAAGAGAATTAAAGCGGATGTTAGCACGGCACAGCAGAGACAATCTCCGTCCTCGTACTTCTGAACTGGTAGGAGCCTTTCAAAGCAAAGTATTTTTGTTCCTGTCATGAATAGGAAAACACGAGGACGTTATTATGATTCAGTTTCTTTGCAATGGTCTATAGGACAGCCGCTTTTATTTATTTTTTTGTATGTGCATGGCTAAATCAGAACTCATACACAGATATCACAATTATGAATCTTATTATCAAAAGACATTTCATGACTTGAGAACATACTGGGAACATACATTTTAAAAATTATGGTGGGGCCCCAAATAATCTGCTACCAGAACTTTCCTGTGCCGGTGATGACTTCCAATTTATGTGATACTGATGCCACTGCATTTTCTGATTTGGTCCCTGGCCGTCCGTCTCCCATTCATCCACCCATTACTATGATTGACATCATTAATGAAAGAGAACTTCAATATACATGTGAATATTTACTCATTCCTCAATACCAGTGATCTGGCACAGTAACCTCAACCTCTACTACCAAAGTCATATCTTAGAGCATCTTATATTGCAAAAAGTGACAAGAATTCAAACACAAGCATTTCACTTTTCAGACATTGACATTTACACTTCTAGCTCGTCTTCTGAAATATATCTACGGAAACCGTTCTTCCATCTCATCAAGACCTTTTTATCCATAGATCTCAGAACTTTCTTTCTGTTAATTATCCTCCTCTTGTCTTCATCTCTCTCTTTATACAGCACAGAGACTACAGTCTTTCCCTTTCTTTTCTTCCTTCCTTCCTTCCTTTCTATCTCTCTTTCCCTTCCTTCCTTCCTCCCTCCCTCCCTTCCTTTCTTTCTTTCTCCCTCTCTCCCCCTCCCTTTTTCCTTCCCTTCCCTTCTTTTCATTCTTCCTCCCTCCGTCCCTCCTTCCCTCTCTCTCTCCTTTCCTTCTTTCCTGAGATCATGCACTATATCCTCTCTTCAGATACGACAGTACATTTTAAAGTTTTTTCCTGCAGCAGTGTATTGGGAAACAATGTATTAGAAGAACTATCCTCTCTTCTCTCCCCTCTTAGGCTTTATTTACATTTTCAATGTCTTTATTCAGACTGGAGTATCAAAAACAGAAAGTAAACCTAAGAGAAATACCACATTATCCACATTTCTGATTAAATGAAGAGGGGCAATCGTGTGGCCCTGGCAAGCCTTGGTTGACATTTTAAATTTTGAAAGGTTCAAATTAAAGAGATAAAAACACCTGTCACTGAGACCTTGTTTGGGCATCTTGCCATCTTAAAGAATGTCATCCTTTCCATCCACATTTGTAAGCTCATTAAATCTTCCAAATGAATTTGGAAACAAGTAAGTAGATGTACCAATTTATAAAGAATTCCATTTCATTTAATTGCTGTGAGTTGATGACTCTATGGAATAAGCATGATTTACATATAATAATCTACTCCACCCTGCTTCTGCCAATAAAAAGAACTACGAAAATGGTGGATAACAATATCTATTAAAACAAAAGAAATAAGACTCTATCCACTAAACAATGATCTCCGCATCACATCTACTGGGTGTTTTTTTTGTTTGTTTTTTGCGGTACGCGGGCCTCTCACTGTTGTGGCCTCTCCCGTTGCGGAGCACAGGCTCCGGACGCGCAGGCTCAGCGGCCATGGCTCACGGGCCCAGCCGCTCCGCGGCATGTGGGATCTTCCCGGACCGGGGCACGAACCTGCGTCCCCTGCATCGGCAGGCGGACTCTCAGCCACTGTGCCACCAGGGAAGCCCTTTGTTAGTTTTTAAAGCTAGTCAAATATAGCCTGGGGAAATGTATAAAATCATTTCTGAGTTCAAAATCAAGAGTGAAATTAAAACTCCAAATACTGCGAGTGGATTTATAGACCCAGGTGGAGTTACCATGATGGTGCTCTCAATGCCTTTGATTCAGAGTGCTACACAAGAACCAGCACAATGAGGAGCAGGAAGCAAGGGGTTGGGGGTCTGGCAATTTTGGATCTGACTTTAATTTTAGCCACCTTTAATGTGAGTAACCAAAGGTATACTACTTTACCTTTATAAATTTCAATTTTCTGCCTAAATAAAGGCAATGATATGAAATGCTGACTGTAATAAATGTTATAACAAGGAGGTATATAATCCTACAAAATAATATAATATGAAAAATTGACCTATTCACAGAGACCAGAGATTTTAAGTATAAAATAGGATCCAACTAGGCAAGAAGAATGGGGATGGGCAAAGTGGTCCAGGAAGAGAAGACAGCTTGTGCAAAGGCCCTGTGGTAGGAGATAAAATGGCATGTTCAGGAATCTGGAAGTTATTTACCCTACCCCAGGGCCTTTGCACAAGTTATTTTCTATACTCTCCCAGCTTAGTGGAGCAACACGGAAACAACAGGAACATGGTATACAGTGAACATGTCTTTACAATGGCAGGAAGGTACTGAAAATTTGAAAGAAGAGGAGTGTGATGTGATAATATTTACATTTATCTTTCCTGCCATTTACAGAAAAGATTAGAAGGGATAAAGTAAATGCTGAGTCCTGTTAGAAGGCCATTATATCAGCGTAGACATGATGGATGTTTTTATGATAATAGTAACAACCATGGTGGGCAGTAAACAGAAGTGAAAAGCAGTTAGGTTTTTTAAAATAAATTTATTTATTTTTGGCTGCGTTGGGTCTTCATTGCTGCACGCAGGCTTTCTTTAGTTGCTGTGAGTGGGGACTACTCTTTGTTGTGGTGTGCAGGTTTCTCATTGTGGTGGCTTCTCTTGTTACGGAGCACGGGGCTCTAGGTGCACAGGCTAACTGTGGCTCGCGGGCTCTAGAGTGCAGGCTCAGTAGTCGTAGCACACGGGTTTAGTTGCTCCGCGTCATGTGGGATCTTCCCAGACCAGGGCTCGAACCTGTGTCCCCCGCATTGGCAGGCAGATTCTTAACCACTGAGCCACTAGGGAAGCCCAGCAGTTAGGCTGAAAATACTTAAGGGACTAGACGATGATGCTCTTAACTAAGCTGGAGCTTATTGGAGGGGGATCAGAATTGAAAGGAAAGGTATCAAATTCAGCTTTGGAGTTGGTGAGTTTTAAAAGCCTATAAGATAGCCAAGTGGCAGTGTAAAGTAGACATTTACATGTATAGATTTGGGTTAAGAGGAGGAAACAGGATTCCGGATAAAAATATTTGGGGTTATGCATATACTGAAACCAAGTGTGTTGATAAGACAGCCCCAGGAGAAAATATAGAGTAATAAGAGAATCTTAGGCATTCTATTCTAAGATAGACCTTTGAGAGACTCCAAAATTTCATGGAAGGGTAGACAAGGATCCTGCAGAGGGGATTAAAAAAAAAAAAGGAGCAGCCAATCAGGCAAGAAAAAATAAATAAATAAAAGGAAAATAAAACAAACAACAATAATAAAACCTGATAGTGCCATGGAAGAAAAGATACAGGGTTTTTTGTTTTTTTTTTTCTCCTAGAAAAATAGGCTACTGAATGCTTCTAAGAGGCCAAATAAAACAAAGTCCTTTAATTTAGTGACGTAGAGGTTGCTGGCGAACCTGCATGAGCAAGTTAACGGAACCATGAAGGCAGCCCCCGCGGCTCCCTGGGTCCTCTGTCATGTATATCCCACGTACTGCAAGGCAAACGCACTTTCTCCAAACCTACCCTGTCTTCTACCACTTAGCCCGGATTTAGGATCTAGAATTCCAGCCTAACTCCTGAAAGCAGAGAATGCCTTACTTGTAATGAGGCAACCATGAACTTCACTGTACAGAAGTTGTGAGGATTAAGTGAGTTAGAATATACAGAGGACTGCAGTGCCTAACTTGGAGTAATCATTAAGTATTAGTCTGAACCAATATAAAATTGCCATGGGGGCAATAAATGGCTGGACATTGGCCGTTTAATTTGGTTCTATCTAATATATGGTAACTTGTTATTATTCTATGGAACATCAATATTTTCGCATTCCATTTTTTAAAAACCCAGAGGGCAAAACCAATCTTTGGCTCGACAGGAATTGGAAAAGTGTGTTTGCATTGTCTCCCAACTCTGTTCCTTTTTCTCTTCTGTGGTGCACAGGACTCGCTCCTCTCTTTTTATATGATCATATTTCATATTATAAAGGTGGAAAAAGAGAAGGTAATAACATTATGGTGAATTTTCGGAAACTGACATTGGACCAGTGGAAAAAATCCTTTTGGCAGGCAGCCTGGCCCAAGACTCTGAAAAACACAAGTGCTGCCCTTTGCTAACCCCACTCTCCCCCTGAACCCACCTCACTCAGGGAGCAGTGTGGTTGGCCAATGTTACCCCTCGGTTTAAACACCAGCTACAACTGTTCTTATCTTCTTTCAACCGTTGTCTTTATCAATAATGGGGAAAATACTACACACTTCACATATTTGTTTACAGATTCAATAGGAGAGCACAAATAAAGTGTCCATCTAGTGGCATGTAATGGATACACAAAATGCAGTTTCCTTCCTTTTCCCTTTTTCTCCTGAAGCCAGTGTTGAAGCAAAAAAAAAAAAAAACAAAACAAAACAACTGGCCTTTAAAATACTCTACTTCCCTAATGCAAAACTCACCTTACCCACAGGCAGTCCGTGACTTGCTGCCTCAGGGCCTCTCTGCCTGTGCTCTATACTGAAGGAATTTATTTTACTGTTGTTTTATTTACTGATCATTCCTTGCACTTTGCCTCTTGTTCACTGAATTTTTCTCCTAGTAGTTCTGAATTTCCTGTCCAGATGTTTTAGCAGATGAAATTCAAGCGATCCTCCTTGAGGAGGGGCTCTGTCTTTTACATTCTCATGATCCCCAGAGACCCAGAATCCTTGGAAAACCTGTGGGTACAGCACTGTTTGCTAAACCAGACAGCTTACAGTTTAGGTCCTAGTAGGTAAAGCTGCCTGAGGAAAATGCTTTTGGAAGCTGTAACTCTCCTTAGACTGCTAAAAGTCTCTCTGTGAATACTTGTTAAACTCTACTACATTTAAAAAAAAAATTATGCCCACAGAAAATCACAGCTGCAGCTTTTATATACCATTTCCCTCTGGTTAGCTCTATGTTAAGGATAGAAGTGTGGGTGACCACATCCCTGTATATGTGAAGGAATGGGAAATGTTCTAAAAGGAAGCTCCACATCCCCTCCAAGAATGGAGCCCTGGGATCCCACTGCCTCTTGGGAATCTTTCCTTTTTACCATCAGTCTTAATTAAGTCTGTAAGAGATAAAACTCAAGCATGATTTCCTGAAATGTGTTGGCATCCAAGTAATGTGAAGCTTAAACACGGAGACACACACACACACACACACACATACCTGTAAGCCTGTAAGCCATATACAGGAGCAAAACTTTTCTGCCTAGACCACCTCATCATCAACATATGCAAATAAGACCCTTTGTGATGCCACCAGTAGGTGTCAGTGCAAGCATGATTACTCTGATAGTTCATTATGAAAGTCAACCTAGCAATATCACCAGGGCTCCTTCTTAGCCAAGTATTCATTATCGGAAGCCCTGCAGATAAAAGTCTACACAGAGAAGCAAAAGTCATTATAAGACAAGTTCACTAATGATCCCACCATTTATGAAATTAGTCTTCATCCTAGGTTTCCTCCCTGCCTAATTCTAGCATTTATTTCTATTCATCAAGTCAACCTTATAATCTGGGTAGATCAGACTCTCCCTGATTGTAAACCTATGAATTTTTGTCATAATTTTAACTGGATTAAGTTTAAGTGGATTCATTTCAGTTTTAATTATTCTTAGAACAAGAGAGCCTCCTCCCAATTTTGTTCTTAAAAACCAACAAATGTTGGAGATAGATTAAAATATTAGGAGCTTACAAGGAACTGCAAATGAACTGTGATCAGGAAAGAGAATGAAAGGAAAGAGAATATTTAGAATGTTAGAAACTGGGATTTGCACTTTTCTTGAAGTTGAGTCTTTTCTTGAACTTGAAGACAAAAATGAACGAGCGCTAAATGGCCTGATGACTGCACTATTAAAGAAAAAAAGTACTTCATTAAGGTGAAGGAGATCCTGAAGGCAAATGAAATGGGTCCTCACCTTCAGATCAATGAGATTAAACACACACGGGCTGGGAGGGGTAGTGAGAGAGTATGTGATGAGAATATCAGGAAGACTGAACAAGCGACGGCCTAGCCTCACGGCAAGGATCTCCGAGAATGCTGCATGACAGAGGGGATAGGGGTCCAGCCCAACCAACTGAGTGCAGAGGAGCTGAGATGACCAGGAGGTACTGAAATGTCCCATATCTTTAGCGTGGTGTTATTTCTATCTGAAAGCCCCTTCCTCTTCCCTACTTGCAGAACTCCCACCATTGTGGGTTGATTTGTGTCCCCCGCTGCACAAAGATTTTGAAGTTCTAACCCCAAAAACCGTAAATATGAACTTCTTTGGATATAGCGTTTTGCAGATGATCAAGTTGAGGTCATTAGGATGGATCCTAATCCAATATTACTGTGTCCTCATCAAAAACAGAAATTTGGACACAGAGAAACACATACAGGGAGGACGCCATGTGAAGATGGAAGCAGACTTTGGGGTGATGCATCCACATGTCAAGGAAGGCTAAAGATTTCCAGGAAACCACCAGAAGCCAGGAGAGAGGCAGGAACAGATTCTCCCTCACAGCCCTCAGAAGGAACGAACCCTGCCAACACCCTGATCTTATACTTCTAGCTTCCAGAACTATGACACAATACATTTCTGTTGTTTAACTACCAATTTGTGGTACTTTGTTATGGGCAGTCCTAACAAACTAATACAGCCAATGATCCATAAATACTATCAGAATAAATACTATACAATGTAAGTACTATCCAATCTGAAAACTCTTCTCAAGGGCCCGTTTGCATTCCTTTTGCATCTTTCCATAACTGCATTGTCTTGTGTCAAAGGTACACATATCTGTTTTCCCACAGCCCAGTCTGAGAGCCCTCGAAGGCAAGAGCATCTTCATGACTGGACCCTTGCACCTGGCTCGTGCTTGCTCTGTACAAGGGAGGGTATTCAGTAGGCTTTCGTTCAACTCAACAGCTTCTGGGTTGGATGTCTAATGACATTCCACTGGTTGGGCCCTCTGCCTGGTGAGGTAACAAAAAGAGGCAACATTTTCTTGGAAAGGGGTCCTTTTACTCTGGGGATTCATTCTGTTGCCCTTCACCATCCACTGTGGAAGGGCATCATTTAATATACGGTGAAAAAGTAAAATAATTACTTCCTAATAAAATGCTAACTTTCAAAATTATATTTTATCTTATTTCCATACAAAGTGCTTTGAGATGCACATTATACATAAAATTTGATATTTAAGGGGAAATAACAGTTTAAATTCATAAACACATTTATTCTCAACCTGCAATTTCCTTTTCTTCCCGCACAGTCCCCACCAAATATAAACCTTCCCATAATAATCCCTTATCTCTCTCCCTCCTTTCCCAAACAGTATAGCTCTGGGCGACTATAGATAAGTGAATGCTATAAAACACATTAGGAAAAAAAATGAAAAGCCCTGGGTCTTCCCATTGGTATGCTTAACATGCACTGGCTTTCCAAGTGTTATTTCTCCCACAAATAAATTATAAGTAAAAAGCAAATTCAATCAAAATAAATCTATTGGTGAGTTTACAATGTTATCATAAAACCAGTCTTTGACTTCTGGCTTCAGGGTTAAAGGGTGTGAAAACTCTATCTTTTCTGAACCTGTAATAATTGTCCCCCAATCCATACTCTTAATCCCAGTTTTTATCACTTAGGATTCACTGTTCATTGGCAAAGTTACATTCTAAGAGCAAGACATGTGACTTGGAATGATAACATGCTATTTTCTTGACAATGGGGAGAATCTGACCTAGTGGTTTATAGGTCTTTTACTGTTTGACTTGTTTTGATAGAGTGAGAAATCGAATCCACTAAATGCATTTAAATCTTGCTTCACAGACCACTCAGTCCCAAAGTAACACCCAACCCTTCCCAGTCTGGTTTAATGGATCTCCACCTCCCTCAGCCAGGTGAGATGTAAGTTAAAGGAATCTTAACTCCTATTGCCTTAAATATTAGAGGTGACCTGGCATGTCTATAAGCATCATCTGCAAAGTCAGCTATTTGCACAGCTACTTAGGGTGATAGCCCTGTAGCTATTTGCACTTCTCAGGCCCATGTTGTTAAGTATCCCATCAGGGGCTGTCCTGAGTCAGGCTGGGTACCAGACAGCAAAGCAGAGGCCTCTGCACTCTAGGCAGTGGTTCTCTATCCTGGCTATAGCTCTGAAATAACTGCAAAGTTTTTCAAACACACCTGCAACTGGGCCCCACCCCAGAGCCGGAGATCTGAATTTCCAGCACTGTAACTCTAGATTTGTATTTGTTCAAATCTATTTAAGGCAGCCAAGACACAGTAAAAGAATCAAAACACAAACAAACAAACAAAAACAAAAAAGGAAAAATTAACTCTAGTTATAAATTTTATTTACCCAGCATATTGAAAACAGTATCACTTCAACATGGAATCTCTGTTAAAAATATTAGTAAAATGTCCCTCAACAGATGAATGGATAAAGAGGATGTGGTACATATATACAATGGAATACTACTTGGCTATAAAAAAGAATGAAATAATGCCATTTGCAGCAAGATGGATGGACCTAGAGATTATCATACTAAGTGAAGTAAGTCAGAGAAAGACAAATACCTTCTATCACTTATATGTGGAATCTGAAATATGACAAAAATGAACTTATTTATGAAAACAAAAACAGACTCACACACATAGAAAACAAACTTATGGTTACCAAAGGGGTAGCAGGGGTTGCGGGGGGAGAGAAATTAAGAGTTTGGGATTAACATATACACACCACTATATATAAAATAGGTAAACAGCAAGGATCTACTGTATAGAACAGGGAACTCTACTCAATATCTTGTAATAAGCTATAATGGAAAAGAATCTGAAACAGAATATATATTTATATAAAATGGAATCACTTTGCTGTATACTTGAAACTAACACAACATTGTAAATTAACTATACATCAATAATAAAATAAAATAAAATAAAAAGTTCACAAGCGCTGATGTCAGAAAGACCCGCGTCAAGTGATCCTTCTGTCATTACAAAACGTGACTTTTTAGTTTCATCTCTTTTACCTAAACAAAGGGCAGTAGGGGGTAATTATGGATATATCATAATCTTATGCTGTAGCTATCCATGTCCTTCCTTCCCAGTTAAGTTAAAAGAAACAAATTGTCATCCAGCAGTGATACCAACAGAAGCTTGGTGACAAGTTTATTTCAGCATGGAGTAAGCTACAGGATCCAAGAAGACGACAGGGTTAGTTCCAAAAGATAAGTACAGTAATGGTTCGACAGAGGCAGAAGCAACATACTTGCAAAGGATACTTGCAAAGAATCTCTGGAAGATATATCCAGAAGCGAGATAAACCACACATGACCCATAAGGAAAGTGATTCAAGCATCCGGCTATAGCTGAATCAAATAGATTTTAAGGTATCTGGAAAATTCTCAAGTCTCTGTGGTGTTTCTATATATAATCTTCAAGAAAAATACGTAGAGAATTCAAGATGACTCTGTCCTAGCCATATCATAGCAATCGTTCTTGTCTTGTAACAGCAGTTGTATCCAGAGAGCTGCAGAGTCTGCTGTCTTGCCCACGTGCCCATTCGTGCTTAGAGAAAAATAAATATCTTTTGGCGTTATGGACTGTAATAACCATGTCCTTTATTTTCTATTTCTGTTGCTTTGACGTCTGGGCCTTTCTGACCCTGAAGGGATGGCCCCTCCCAGGACTAGCCGATTCCTAGAGGTAGTAAGCCACTAGCTTACGAGTGTACTTTTCAAATACAAACCAACCAATTCAGAGAGCACACTCCCAACCACCACCTTATCAGGCTCTCACACTTTGGGCTACTGTCCATCTGTCCCAATCACTCCAGGCTCAGGTACTAGACAACTAAGGACAGTCCCCATGCCCCAGAGTCTGCTGAAATTATTCAAACTAGTGAATTTGAAGCCTACTTACCCTGCCTCACCCACTGCTTCCTGTGGAGGCCACAAAAAAGCCTTTTGCCCACAGTTCCTCCTTTTCCTGGGCCTCCTGACACAGCTGGGTATTCCTTCATGGGTCCCTGAGAGCAGGCTGTGGTCCCCCTGCTTGGGAATGTGAATAATAAACTATCTTCTCAATGGCAGTTCTTTCGTGCTCTGTTGGCCTTATTATTTCTCAAATTTTCTATTAATACACTATGTTTTGGAACATAGGCTATTCAAACGAATGTTTTAAAAGGATTGTGTGACATGCTAAGGAATTGTAAATACTTCAAAAAAGGCTGAACGTTTGCTTTTCTAAAGCAAAAAATAGCTGCTTAGATCAATCTAACGGAGTAGCCACTACCCACTGGAATAACTCATAAGGGCTTCATCTCTGAACAGGATTAAAATTTATTAGCGGAAGTTACTGTCTGTGTCTATTGGAGTCTCTCCTGCATCCCATAGCAGACACTGCTCTAGAATTATACTTTGGCTATAAAGATAAATAAGGTAGAATTCTACAAATCCTGTATCTAGCTGGTGAGATGGGCATATAAAAATAAATATGAAACATTGCGGTAAACGTTTATGAACTCTGAGCAGAGTGATGTTTTCAAGTTGAGTAGTACATACCCAAGGCAATCTACAGATTCAATGCAATCCCTGTAAAAATTCCAATGGCATTTTTTTTACAGAAATAGAAAAACAATCCTCAAATCCATATGGAACCACAAAAGACCTTGCATAGCCAAAGCAGTCCTTAGAAAGGAGAATGGAGCAGGAGGCATCACACTTTCTGATTTCAAACTGTACCACAAAGCTATAGTAATCAAAACATTATGGTATTGGCATAAAAATAGACACATGGACTGATGGAACAGAATATCCTGCCTGTGTATGAGACTGAGTAAGTGACAATGAAGACTCCGGAGAAGACATTAGGAACAGTTGCCTGAGTGATTGTGCAAGGGAGGGACACCACACTTCTATCTACTTCTGACAATTACTTGAAACAATGTAAGAAACCTAGTGTGTCCACGACATGGTAGATGCTTCCTCCCAAAGAGCAAGATACAAAAATGGGCATAGCTTTATTCACACTGTCTATACAGCGTGTGAGTCCCAAGCACTGGGTAGAAGTGCTTTGACTGCTCCCTGGATAACAGTGTCATGAAGGTTCTCACCCTGCTCAGCTTTCAAGAAACAATCATTTAATGTCCGTTGTCCTTCCTTCTGCATCACCCTTTTCACCAAGTATCACAATATTTCTGGCTCAGTGACCTTCTTTGCCCTGAGAACTGTGAGAGCTGCACTTTTCCCATTTAGAGGATATGATTTGCTCAGCTGCAGAGCAGGGGTCTCAGGTAGTGTCAGACCCTCTACCTTGAGCTTGCTGGACAGAAGCAGCCAGTGTTTTCTGCATCATCTGATCCTACTGAGTTTGACTCTGTTCACAGACAGAGGGCTGCATTGCCAGAGGGTGGCAATGCAGCCCTCACTCACACACACACACACACACACACACACACACACACACACACACACTCCTCCCTCTAGTTCGGGGCAGTGGCAAATCCAGCTACCAGGTCTGCATATTCTAAAAGATACGAATGTCCAAATCAGAGTCCATTCAGTTGAAGAGCCCAATAACTTTGAGCAGAACATCACAGCAGCAGGACAATTGTTGACATGTCCTGCTTAAATTTATAAAACAAACAAACAGGTGACATCTTCATCCAATTAAATAGAGTTTACCCAGTTTTCATTGTTGTTGTTGCTAGAGACATTTACGAGTTAAACTTGTACACAGGATAGGAAACAACTCAAGTAACTGTCATGGCACAAAGAAGTATCTGAAATAGTTTTCAGGAGGCTATTACAGCTATACTTACGGCCCTATTTATATTCTCTTAAACATATTTCATTGCTTACCTCATTAAGTGGAATTGAATAACATATGCACTCCCTTCCAGAAAAGGCGGTCCCTCTGCAGCAGGGATAGTAAGGGAAGCACATGAAGGTGGGGGTAGAAATGGGGCAAGACTGCCCCCAGGACTGTTCTCATTGACGGCAAGGGGACTATGAAATAGGGTGTGCAGAGGTGACGTCAGAATTACAAAGCAAGCAGGAAAACAAGGTACTGGCCACAGAATGAAAACGATGGGGGCGGGGGGGGGGCAGGTGAAGGAATGAAGAGGACGAAATGGAACCTGGAATGCTACCGCAGGGGATTGGGGAACCCCTGTGGTCCTGCCCTTGGACAGAGTGGGAGCTAAGACTGTAAACTGAGTGAGACAAATGTCCAGCTATGATCCTGTAGGCAGGATAAAAACGGAGAACCTTTAACTTCATTTTAGAGATGAGGAAACTGAGGCTCCAAGAGGTTAATATAATAACTTAAGAGTAACAGACCTGGGTCCCAAACTCATGCCCCATATCAAACAGTCCTGCATCCTTTGCTTTTTCCTGCATCTCCCCTTTCTCCATGCTTGAGGAAGCCAAAAGGGAAACCGTGCATTCTTCCTCCTATACCCAAAGGCTGACTGAACGGGACTCCCCTGCAAACTAAAACTAAGCAAAAATAGAAACATAAACCAAAAAAGCATTTTATTAAAAAAACAAACAAACCCGAAACATGTAGTCTAGGCTCACAAGGAGCTCAAAATCAAACAGAAGAGGCAATGTACATTGAAAAATGCGATAAAAGAAGTTTCAGGACTTCCCTGGTGGCACAGTGGTTAAGAATCTGCCTGCTAATGCAGGGGACATGGGTTCAAGCCCTGGTCCAGGAAGATCCCACATGCCGTGGAGCAACTAAGTCTGTGCGCCACAACTACTAAGCCTGCACTCTAGAGCCCGTGAGCCACAATTACTGAGCCTGTGTGCCACAACTACTGAAGCCCATGCAGCTATAGCTTGTGCTCCACGACAAGAGAAGCCACGACAACGAGAAGCCTGTGTACTGCAAGGAAGAGTAGCCCCTGCTCGCCGCAACTAGAGAAAGCCAGCGTGCAGCAACAAAGACCCAACACAGCCAAAAATAAATAAATAAAATTTAAAAAAAAGTTTCAAAAGAGAAATGGAAGCCGGGATGGAAAGTGAGGAGACAGGAACTGCTACTTGTTAATATTGAATGACCCTGTGGCAGGCACTCTGAGCAACACGTAATTAGCTTCTTTCTGCCCATGTTCGAAGGTCTGGAGATCTCAAGGGACCTTCCCAAAGTTATACAGTTAGAAGGTGAAAGGTAGAATCAAGGAACCGACCCAATTGTGTCTGGCTCCAAAGTTCAAGCATGTCTTCCTTCATTATCTGCTTCATTAACATTTATTTAAAGTCTTGAAGTCACTAAATGGTAAGCATCTCAAAAATAAGTTTATGAAATAAAGGATGGATGAATATGTACATGAAAATCACTAAGTTTCCTATCCCTGCTGATGGAACAGGTGTGGGATATAATGGAAAATAGATCAGGCATGACGTTAAAATTTTTAGACTGAATTCAAATTGGGTGGGATTGTCATTTCAGGAGAAGAGAGGACAAAGCAGGTGGTAGAGGGCATGTGAGTTTGCCATTCTCCCCCTCACCTCCAGGTAACTGTACATTTTGTTCTTCTGCCTGGGATGTCCTCCTTGCCTCTCTCATCTCCTCCACCAAGGTAGAAGCATATCATTTGGCTTGAAGATTTCCACGGGGAGCAAGTTTTCCCTTATCTCGTGCTCCCACAACTCCCATGGTGAGGTTTCCATTTTATGTGTTTCTGGAGAACCCAATGGGGTAATCTCCATTATGTCAGTTATCACATTGCGTTACAGTCCCTTGGTGAGTTATTTATCTTCACTTTAATCTGCAAGTTCCTGGGAGCTTTACTGACTGTTTTGTTCTCGTTTTTTTTTTGTGTTGTGTTTTTGTGTTTTGCTCTGTGTTGTTCCAGAAAATACGGAAAAACAACACAATGCGAATGCGCTCAGCTTGGGCTCTGAACTGGCGCATGCAAATAGACCGCAAGGATGTCTGAGAAACCAGGACCCTGTGTGCTCGAACCTGTAGACAACAAACACAATCGAGTTCCTTGGAGGGATCCAGATAAGGTAGATCATCCACCCTATCACTGGGTTTGTTCCGATCCAAACACATACTCATGTGTGTTTAGACTGAGATTACCCTGGACTTCTCAGTACTCCTGAGTTTTACCTGTAGAGGGATGACTCTGTTTATAATTTTCTGTTCACTAAACATTCCTTCTTAAACTTTACTGACATTGCTAATCATGGTAGGTGTGTCATGACATAACTTACTCCTATGTAACAAATATTATCTGAAACATTGTAAGGAAATTGCTACAAAAGGGGAAATTGTGAAAGGAAAATAACAGGCATGCAGGCTCTAACAACAGTGCTGGAGGAATATAAGGACACTCTCTTCTTTCCACTTTCCCTCAGTATCCCCTGCCACTCACACAAGCTATTACCTTCAGAAAAAAGTTCACACAGTGATATCCCTGGATGAAATCAGCAACTGTGAAAAATCTAGAACTACAGGGAAGCTCATGCCCCCAAAGAAGAGATGTGCAGAAATTCTGGATGCCCGGTTGCCTCTAGACGGGCTGAGACAGCTCAGGCAGGAGGTCCACGTGAGCTAAAACATGCCACAATATTGTTGTCTTATACACAGCAAAGGTTCATTCTGTTGGAGTCAAATACCACATTGATCACTTATGACAGATCAAAAGCATATAATAACCAAGGAAGAAAGACAAACTTGTAAAGAACAATTGTTGGAAGAATAAGTAGCTCACAGTTGGAATAAAATTCATCCCGTAAACAAGCCCACACCATACATCTCTACCATCCGGGAAGAGAAATCTCATAGTTGGGGATTGTTTTTTTTTGTTTTGTTTTGTTTTTTGATTAATTTATTTTATTTTTGGCTGTGTTGGGTCTTCGTTGCTGTGCACGGGCTTTCTCTAGGTGTGACGAGCGGGAGCTGCTCTTCATTGTGGTGCGTGGGCTTCTCGTTGCAGTGGCTTCTCTTGTTGCGGAGCACGGGCTCTAGGCGCACGGGCTTCAGTAGTTGTGGCACGTGGGCTCAGTAGTTGTGGCTCACGGGCTCTAGAGCAAAGGCTCAGTAGTTGTGGCGCACAGGCTTAGTTGCTCTGCGGCATGGGGGATCTTCCCGGACCAGGGCTCGAACCCTGTCCCCTGCATTGGCAGGCAGATTGCTAACCACTGCACCACGAGGGAAGTCCCCTGGGTTTTTTTTTTTAATTTGCTTTTTGAAAGATAAAATGGCGGTAGCATCCCCCAGGACTTAGAAATGACAGCCAGGTTTTGGATAGAGTGGCTCAAAAACAACTTCATTTTAGGAGAGAACAACAGAGTTAAGACAGATGTGAAGAGTAGACATATATTTCCTGCTACTCTCCCACCCCCACATTATCATTGGAGCATCTTATAGGGTCGGCAGGAGAGAGTATTATCATTTTGACTTTCAACAAAATACCTGTGGCTAAGCAGACATGCATGCTATGTGTGACAGAAGTACCATTCTCATAATTTCTAGGAGAAAACATTCCATTTAACAATACTAGAAATTTCCCCCAAATGCATTTGTTGATGATTCTGAGGCATCCGTTCTCTTGTAGGGCAATTCATGTTTTGTCTCCACTTAAGAGACCCTGAGTGGCCTCACAACAGAGGACCTCCCATGCAATACTGTGGAAATAAGTCATCTCAGGATGAGTGAGCTCTGCAATACAGCAACAAGGAAATACAGAAAAGCAAAATGAGTGCAGGGTGTGAGAGGATGTGAGCACAGCATAAGTGTACTTGTGCTGGCAAAGATCAGGGATCAGCAAAGGACTGCTGCCCTTGTACTGCAAGGCAGAGTTGAGTAGCTGCAGCAAAGTACGCAAAGCCCGAATATTAACTATTCGGCCCTTTACAGGAACATTTTCCTAATCCCTGGAGTAGATACAAAGAAATTCAATGAAAAAAAAGTACTCTGTCACAAGAGGTACAATAAAAATTTAAATAATGTCTCAAATTAATATTTTTAAATATTTTAAAATATTTAATTTTAATATTTAATTTTTAATATTTTAAAAATATTTAAAATATTTAAAAATTCTAGGGCTTCCCTGGTGGCGCAGTGGTTGAGAGTCCGCCTGCCGATGCAGGGGACACGGGTTCGCGCCCCGGTCCGGGAAGATCCCACATGCCACGGAGTGGCTGGGCCCGTGAGCCATGGCCACTGAGCCTGCGCGTCCGGAGCCTGTGCTCCACCACGGGAGAGACCACGACAGTGAGAGGCCTGCATACAGCAAAAAAAAAAAAAGAAAAGAAAAAAGGAAAAAAAAATTCTAAAACAGCCCCTTAAATTGTCAAAGAATAACTTTAGTTCTTTTACTGTGCTGGGTAAACATGGAGTCTATCAGCCAATGGAAGCCACCTCCCTCAGCACTGGCTAACAAAGGCCAACGTGCCTTCTATGACTAGAGCGTGGAGATTCAGCTTTTAAGGCAAGAGCCTTGAGGTTCAGTGGGGGGCCCTGAGCAGATGCAGATAGCGGGGTCCTGCCATTGGTTTAGGCACAAAAGTTCAGCTGATGCTGATGAGCTGGGCCAACAAGAGTCTTTTCCAGAAAACTAAACTGGAGACCAGAAGGAGAGGTCAGTTAGGAAAGGGAGCAAAATAGGAAAGACAAAAAAAAAATAAGGACCAAAGAGAGACAAAGGGCAGTTGAGTCATGTTAAATGGATGTCCAATCCAAAGGGGGACCCACCTAGAATTCTCCACAAGTCTGAGAGGAGAAATATTTTCTGATGAGTACAGCCACACTTTAACATTATTCCAGACTCTGAGAAAGGCCAGGCCTCCAGGTCAAAATCCCTGTTAATTTTAATTTTTTTCCTTATTTTTCCCTATTGCATTTATTAATATCTCCAGGGTTTTTGTTTTGTTTGTCTATTGGTTTGTTTGTTTTAATTAAAAGAGCTTAAGGAGCAGAGATTGAAATGGGAACAACTTCCTGTAAGGAAATAATTACTGGGCGTAACAAACTGTATCCCAGATAAGATGGCTCACCCTAAAAACTATAAAGGAAAGCAGAGAACAATTTCAGGGGTGTGACACTTTGTGGGCACACAAGCAATTATCACTTTTAACAAGCTTTTATTTCTTTGGTCACCAGAATGTTCCCTAAGGTAGTTGGAGCCTGCAGACCTCAGTTATAACACTGGCTGGTGCAAGTTAATCATAATGTGGTAGTTCAGAGCCAATAGCATGCTTGGTATATAAGTGGATGCATGACTTAGCTAGAAAGTTTTTTAAACTTCCTGAATGATCTGCCTGACTGCTTGAATCTCCTGAAAACCTTCAGCTGCCTGCCCCTGCTTGTCCTGCCACCCTCAATATTTTTGCTAGGCTGGACTGGCCCCCAAAGAGGGCACATGGCTGTCCTCTCTCTGGGAAAGCCTATGGCAATAGGACATATCCCCAGTTCAAGTTGCTGGTTCTGCACTGTCGAATGGTAGATAGATGCATTCTTACTCCTCTGACCAAGCAAGGAATGATTTCATTTTCCTAATCATATATAGGTTGCAAATAAGAGCACCCACTTTTCCCAAACCTTGGGTGTGCCTGAACTCTACAAGAGTGACAAGAAATAACTTTTGGCTAGGGGATCTTCTCGTTTCTCCATGACTGGGACTTAGGGGGGCAGGAGGTGGCATGAAAATGTGCTTGAGTGTTGTTCCTGTTCTGTGTAGCTGTGGCCTCTGTGGAAAGATGCCACTGACAACAACAGTAGCAATGGCAAGTAAAACAGGAACATTTATTGATCGCTTACAATACAAAGCTCTTTGCAGGTGCAAAGTTCTTTAGCCCTCTCTGCAGTTCTGGGGCCATTATTAACCTTATTTGCACTTGGAGAAATTGAGGCATGAAAAAACTAAACTAAATGTTCAAGTTCAAATAAAAAATAAGTTGTCTCAGACAATCTGGCTCTAGAACCCATGCTTTTAACCACTACATGTTACTGCCTAGCTGGAGAAAAAAGACATCTTCTTCCTCCACCTTTGTAACTAGAAAATCGGTCCTTAATCAAACTAAAATAATGTTGGAGAGGCGGTAGGGTGGGGTGAAAGAGACCATACTCTGGACTCAGAGAGTCTTGAGTTAATATCAGTTCTACCTTGGATTAAGCAAGGATAATTTGAAGGACATCCTTTGTCCTCCCCTAGCTTCAAGGCCCTCATCTGTAAAACAGGGATGTCAATACCTTCAGTGCAGGGTTTTTGTGAAGATAATAAAATAATGGATACTAAGTCCCCAAAATATAGTGTCTTATACATAATGAGTAATCACTCCCAAAAGTAGGTCTTTCTTCTTCCTTTCTAAAGCATTAGGTCTCTTTAACACTATGGAGGAGTGTTTATGGAAGACCTTTACTATTATATAACAGAATAAATAATCTCATGAATTGCCTGAGCTATTCAACAGCCAAGAATTCTCTTTTGAAAAGTTGAGGTGAACTAACTGCTGAACAATCATCGCAAGTAAACACTGAAACTCACCAAAAAAGATACCCCACATCCAAAGACAAAGGAGAAGCCACAATGAGATGATAGGAGGGGCGCAATCACAGTAAAATCAAATCCCATAACCGTTGGGTGGGTGACTCACAAACTAGAGAACACTTATACCACAGAAGTCCACCCACTGGAGTGAAGGTACTGAGCCCCACGTCAGGCTTCTCAACCTGTGGGTCTGGCAATGGGAGGAGGAATTCCCAGAGAATCAGACTTGGAAGGTGAGCAGGATTTGATGGTATGACTTTGACAGGACTAGGGGAAACAGAGACTCCACTCTTGGAGAGCACACACAAAGTAGTATGTGCATCAGGACCCAGGGGAAGGAGCAGTGACCCCATAGGAGACTGAACCAGACCTACATGCTAGTGTTGAGGGTCTCCTCCAGAGGCTGGGGTTGGCTGTGACTCACCATGAGGACAAAGCCACCAGCAGCAGAACTTCTGGGAAGTTATCCTTGGCATGAGCCCTCCCAGAGTCCGCCATTAGGCCCACCAAAGAGCCCAGGTAGGCTACAGGGTTGGGTCGTCTCAGGCCAGACAACAAACAGGGAGGGAACCCAGCCCCATGCATCAGCAGACAAGCAGATTAAAGTTTTACTGAGCTCTGCCCACCAGAGCAACAGCCAGCTATACCCACCAGCAATCCCTCAAATCAGGAAACTTGCACACGCCTCTTAGATAGCCTCATCCACCAGAGGGCAGACAGCAGAAGCAAGAACTACAATCCTGCAGCCTGTGGAACAAAAACCACATTCACAGAAAGATGGACAAGATGAAAAGGCAGAGGGCCATGTACCAAATGAAGGAACAAGACAAAATCCCAGAAAAACAACTAAATGAAGTGGAGACAGTAAACCTTCCAGAAAAAGAATTCAGAATAATGATAGTGAAAATGATCCAGGACCTTGGAAATAGAATGGAGGCAAAGGTCGAGAAGATGCAAGAAATGTTTAACAAGGACATAGAAGAATTAAAGAAAAAACAAACAGAGATGAACAATACAATAACTGAAATGAAAAACCGGAAGGAATCAATAGCAGAATAACTGAGGCAGAAGAATGGATAAGTGACCTGGAAGACAGATGGTGAAATTCACTGCTGCAGAAGCGAATAAAGAAAAAAGAATGAAAAGAAATGAAGACAGCCTAAGTGACCTCTGGGACAACATTAAATGCAATAAAATTCACATTATGGGGGTCCCAGAAGGAGAAGAGAGAGAAAAAGGACCTGAGCAAATATTTGAAGAGATTATAGTCAAAAACTTCCCTAACACGGAAAAGGAAATAGCCACTGAAGTCCAGGAAGCGCAGAGAGTCCCATACAGGATAAACCCAAGGAGAAACATGCTGAGACACATAGTAATCAAATTGGCAAAAATTAAAGACAAAGAAAAATTATTGAAAGCAGCAAGGGAAAAATGACAAATAGCATACAAGGGAACTCCCATGAGGTTAACAGCTGATTTCTCAGCAGAAACTCTAGAAGCCAGAAGGGAGTGGCATGACATATTTAAAGTGATGAAAGGGAAGAACTTACAACCAAGATTACTCTACCTAGCAAGGATTTCATTCAGATTTGATGGAGAAATCAAAAGCTTTACAGACAAGCAAAAGCTAACAGAATTCAGCACCACCAAACCAGCTCTACAACAAATGCTAAAGGAACTTCTCTAAGTAGGAAACACAGGAGAAGGAAAGGACCTACAAAAACAAACCCAAAGGAATTAAGAAAATGGTAATAGAAACATACATATCAATAATTACCTTAAACGTGAATGGATTAAATGCTCCAACCAAAAGACACAGGCTCACTGAAAGGATAAAAAAACAAGACCCATATATATGCTGCCTACAAGAGACCCACTGCAGACCTAGGGACACATACAGATTGAAAGTGAGGGGATGGAGAAAGATATTCCACGCAAATGGGAATCAAAAGAAAGCTGGATTAGCAATACTTATATCATATAAAATAGACTGTAAAATAAAGAATATTACAAGAGACAAGGAAGGACATTACATAATGATCAAGGGATCAATCCAAGAAGAAGATATAACAATTATAAATATATATGCACCCAACATAGGAGCACCTCAATACATAAGGCAGCTGCTAACAGCTATAAAAGAGGAAATCGACAGTAACACAATAATAGTGGGGGACGTTAACACCTCACTTACACCAATGGATCATCCAGACAGAATATTAATAAGGAAACACAAGCTCTAAATGACACAACAGACTAGATAGATTTAATTGATTTTTATAGGACATTCCATCCAAAAACAGCAGACTACACTTTCTTATCAAGAGCACATGGAACATTCTCCAGGATAGATCACATCTTGGGACACAAATCAAGACTTAATAAATTTAAGAAAATTGAAATCATATCAAGCATCTTTTCTGACCACAACACTATGAGATTAAAAATCAATTACAGGGAAAAACACATAAAAAACACAAACACATGGAGGCTAAACAATATGTTACTAAATAACCAAGAGATCACTGAAGAAATCAAAGAGAAAATCAAAAAACACCTAAAGACAAATGACAATGAAAACATGACGATCCAAAACCTATGGGATGCAGCAAAAGCACTAAGAGGGAAGTTTACAGCAATACAATCCTAGCTCAAGAAACAACAGACATTTCAAATAAACAATCTAACCTTATGCCTAAAGGAACTAGAGAAAGAACAAAGAAAACCCAAAGTTAGTAGAAGGAAAGAAATCATAAAGATCAGAGCAGAAATAAATGAAATAGAAACAAAGAAAACAATAGCAAAGATCAATATAACTAAAAGCTGGTTCTTTGAGAAGATAAACAAAATTGATAAACCTTTAGCCAGACTCATCAAGAAAAAGAGGGCGAGGACTCAAATCAATAAAATTAGAAATGAAAAAGGAGAAGTTACAACAGACACCGCAGAAATACAAAGCATCCTAAGAGACTACTACAAGCAACTCTATGCCAATAAAAGGGACAACCTGGAAGAAATGGACAAATTCTTCGAAAGATATAACCATACACAACTGAAGCAGGAGGAAATAGAAAATATGACCAGACCAATCACAAGTAATGAATTCAAAACTGTGATTAAAATCTTCCAACAAACAAAAGTCTGGGACCAGGTGGCTTCACAGATCAATTCTTTCAAACATTTAGAGAAGAGCTAACACCCATCCTTCTCAAACTCTTCCAAAAAATTGCAGCGGAAGGAACACTCCCAAACTCATTCTATGAGGTCACCATCATCCTGATACCAAAACCAGACAAAGATACTACAGAAAAAGAAAATTACAAACCAATATCACTCATGAATATAGATGCAAAAATCCTCAACAAAATACTAGCAAAGAGAATTCAATAAAACATTAAACGGATCATACACAATGATCAAGTGGGTTTTATCTCAGGGATGCAAGGATTCTTCAATATACACAAATCAGTCAATATGATACACCATATTAACAAATTGAAGAAGAAAAACCATATGATCTTCTCAATAGATGAAGAAAAAGCTTTTGACAAAATTCAAAACCGATTTGTGATTAAAATACCCTCCAGAAAGTAGGCATAGAGGGAACTTTCCTCAACATAATAAAGGCCATAAATGACAAAACCACAGCCAACATCGTTCTCAATGGTGAAAAACTGAAACCATTTCCACTAAGATCAGGAAGAAGACAAGGTTGCCCACTCTCACCATTACTATTCACCATATTTTGGAAGTTTTAGCCACAACAATCAGAGAACAAGAAATAAAAGGAATCCAAATTGGTAAAGGAGAAGTAAAACTGTCACTGTTCGCAGATGACATGATACTATACATAGAGAATCCTAAAGATGCCACCAGAAAACTACTAGAGCTAATCAATGAATTTGGTAAAGTTGCAGAATACAAAATTAATGCACTAATGATGAAAAATCTGAAAGAGAAATTAAGGAAACACTCCCATTGTCCATTGCAACAAAAAGAATAAAATACCTAGGAATAAAGCTACCTAGGGAGACAAAAGACCTCTATGTAGAAAACTGTAAGACTGATGAAAGAAATTAAAGATGATACAAACAGATGGAGAGATATACCATGTTCTTGGATTAGAAGAATCATTATTGTTAAAACGACTATACTACCCAAAGCAATCTACAGATTGAATGCAATCCCTATCAAATTACCAATGGCATTTTCTACAGAATTAGAACAAAAAATGTTAAAATTTGTATGGAGACACAAAAGACACTGAATAGCCAAAGGGGTCTTGAGGGAAAAAAACGGAGCTGGAGGAATCAGACTCCCTGACTTCAGACTATACTGCAAAGCTACAGTCATCAAGACAATATGGTACTGGCACAAAATCAGAAATATAGACCAATGGAACAGTATAGAAAGCCCAGAGATAAACCCACACACCTATGGTCAACTAATCTATGACGAAGGAGGCAAGGATATACAATGGAGAAAAGACAGCCTCTTCAATAAGTGGTGCTGGGAAAACTGGACAGCTACATGTAAAAGAATGAAATTAGAACACTCCCTAACACCATACACAAAAATAAACTCAAAATGAATTAGAGATCTAAATGTAAGACCAGACACTATAAACCTCTTAGAGGAAAACATAGGAAGAACACTCTTTGACATAAATCACAGCAAGATTTTTTTTGGTCCACCTCCTAGAGTAATGGAAATACAAACAAAAATAACCAAATGGGACCTAATGAAACTTCAAAGCTTTTGCACAGCAAAGGAAACTACAAACAAGACGAAAAGACAACCCTCAGAATGGGAGAAAATATTTGCAAATGAATCAACAGACAAAGGATTAATCTCCAAAATATATAAACAGCTCATGCAGCTCAATATTAAAAAAGCAAACAACCCAATCCAAAAATGGGCAGAAGACCTAAATAGACATTTTTCCAAAGAAGACATACAGATGGCCAAGAGCAGATGAAAAGCTGCTCAACATCACTACTTATTAGAGAAATGCAAATCAACACTACAATGAGGTATCACCTCACACCAGTTAGATTGGGTATCATCAGAAAATCTACAAACAACAAATGCTGGAGAGGGTCTGGAGAAAACGGAACCCTCTTGCACTGTTGGTGGGAATGTAAATTGATACAGCCACTATGGAGAACAGTATGGAAGTTCCTTAAGAATCTAGAAATACAATTACCATATGACCCAGCAATCCCACTACTGGGCATATACCCAGAGAAAACCATAATTCAAAAAGACACATGCACCCCAATGTTCATTGCAGCAGTATTTACAATAGCCAGGACATGGAAGCAACCTAAATGCCAATCCACAGACAAATGGTTAAAGAAGATGTGGTACATATATACCATGGAATATTACTCAGCCATAAAAAGGAACGAAACTGAATCATTTGTAGAGACGTGGATGGATGTAGACTGTCATACAGAGTGAAGTGAGTGAGAAAGAGAAAAAACAAATATCATATATTAACACAGATATTTGGAACCTAGAGAAATGGTACAGATGAATGGTTTGCAGGGCAGAAATAGAGACAGAGATATAGAGAACAAACGTATGGACACCAAGGGGGGAAAGTGGCGGTGGGGAGGGGTGGTAGTGTGATGAATTGGGAGATTGGGATTGACATATATACCCTAATATGTATAAAATGGATAACTAATAAGAACCTGCTGTATATAAAAATAAAATAAAATTCAAAAGAAAATAAATAAAGATAATTAAAAAAAAGAAAAGAAAGAAAGAAAAGCTGAGGTGCTCATGACCTCAGAGAACTGCTTGGACCCACCAAGTTGGAGAAACTCAGTTTCATGAAACGTCCTATTTTCCAAGCTTCCTTGACTTAAAGTGAAGAAGCTTAAAATATTATTCTACCAGGCAGCTTTGAATGCTAGTGATCTGGAAGAAAGAAGGAATATCCTATGCAGTGTCAACCTAGAACTTTTCATTGATCTATTTTTTTAAAAGTGTGAGATATCTATTTCAATATGTAGAAGACTTCAAAAATCATATATCAGTATAGTAAATAGATAACATCATAATTATTTGTCTGATTTCCTCCCTCTTCTACCTTCTGTTTTTGGTAGACCCATTGGATCCCAACCTCCCCACCCCATGATCACCACCACCACACAGACTGATGGTCAATCCTGACCCAGGCTTGGGAGCCAATGCCAACTAAACTTGGAGGGTCACAGGGGAGCACATCAGGGCACTTAAGTTACTGATTCATTAAACATCGAGTCCACATATTGATGGTCCAGCCCTGGTCTTGGACTAGGCCACTGAGTATGAGTGTCAAAGTGCAAATGTTCCTCTCTAGTTTTGGTAACAGGGTTCCTACCTTGACATTTATTCAGTGCTTTCTACCTTCCAGTCGAGAGAAATCAAGCTCTTCCTAATGATTTTTCCTCACCATCTTCCCCTACCTTTAACAAGTATACTTGTGCATGTGCGCCCATGCACACACACGTACCCCACACACAGAAATACAAGGGAAGGAAAGTGGGGGGCGGGTAGAGAAAGAGAGAGAGATCCTAATCCTCAATCCATTTTTACCTTTTAAAACCTGGTAAAACCCACTTAAAATTTTAAAAAACTTTGTTTAAGCTCGGCAGCCCGGAACCGGCCTCGGAACAGTGGCGGGACCTGAGGACTCTAGCCCTCCCGCCCCATGGAGCGGCCCCCGGGGCTGCGGCCGGGCGCGGGCGGGCCCTGGGAGATGCGGGAGCGGCTGGGCACCGGCGGCTTCGGGAATGTTTCCCTGTACCAACATCGGGAACTTGATCTCAAAATAGCAATTAAGTCTTGTCGCTTGGAGCTAAGCACCAAAAACTGAGAACGGTGGTGCCATGAAATCCAGATCATGAAGAAGTTGAACCACGCCAATGTTGTAAAGGCCTGTGATGTTCCTGAGGAATTGAATTTTTTGATTAATGATGTGCCTCTTCTAGCAATGGAATACTGTTCTGGAGGAGATCTCCGGAAGCTACTCAACAAACCAGAAAATTGCTGTGGACTTAAAGAAAGCCAGATACTTTCTTTACTGAGTGATATAGGATCTGGGATACGATATTTGCATGAAAACAAAATTATACATCGTGATCTAAAACCTGAAAACATAGTTCTTCAGGATGTTGGTGGAAAGATTATGCATAAAATAATTGATTTAGGATATGCCAAAGATGTTGATCAAGGAAGTCTGTGTACATCTTTTGTGGGAACATTGCAATATCTGGCCCCAGAGCTCTTTGAGAATAAGCCTTACACAGCCACTGTTGATTATTGGAGCTTTGGGACCATGGTGTTTGAGTGTATTGCTGGGTATAGGCCTTTTTTGCATCATCTGCAGCCATTTACCTGGCATGAGAAGATTAAGAAGAAGGATCCAAAGTGTATATTTGCATGCGAAGAGATGACAGGAGAAGTTTGGTTTAGTAGCCATTTACCTCAACCAAATAGCCTTTGTAGTTTAATAGTAGAACCCATGGAAAACTGGCTACAGGTGATGCTAAACTGGGATCCTCAGCAGAGAGGAGGACCTATTGATCTTACTTTGAGGCAGCCAAGATGTTTTGTATTAATGGATCACATTCTGAATTTGAAGATAGTACACATCCTAAATATGACTTCTGCAAAGATCATTTCTTTTCTGTTACCACCTGATGAAAGTCTTCATTCACTACAGTCTCGTATTGAGCGTGAAACTGGAATAAATACTTGTTCTCAAGAGCTTCTTTCAGAGACGGGAATTTCTTTGGATCCTCGGAAACCAGTCTCTCAGTGTGTTTTGGATGGAGTTAGGGGCTGTGATAGCTATATGGTTTATTTGTTTGATAAAAGTAAGACTGTATATGAAGGACCATTTGCTTCCAGAAGTTTATCTGACTGTGTAAATTATATTGTACAGGACAGCAAAATACAGCTTCCAATTATACAGCTGCGTAAAGTATGGGCCGAAGCAGTGCACTATGTGTCTGGGCTAAAAGAAGACTACAGCAGACTCTTTCAGGGACAGAGAGCAGCAATGTTAAGTCTTCTTAGATATAATGCTAACTTGACAAAAATGAAGAACACTTTAATCTCAGCATCTCAGCAACTGAAAGCTAAATTGGAGTTTTTTCACAAAAGCATTCAGCTTGACTTGGAAAGATACAGTGAGCAGATGACTTATGGGATATCCTCAGAAAAAATGTTAAAAGCATGGAAAGAAATGGAAGAAAAGGCTATCCACTATGCTGAGGTGGGTGTCATTGGATACCTGGAGGATCAGATCATGTCCCTGCACACTGAAATCATGGAGCTACAGAAGAGCCCCTATGGACGACGTCAGGGAGACTTGATGGAATCTCTGGAACAGCGTGCCATTGATCTATATAAGCAGTTAGAGCACAGACCTTCAGATCACTCCTACAGCGACAGCACGGAGATGGTGAAAATCATTGTGCATACTGTGCAGAGTCAGGATCGGGTTCTCAAGGAGCTGTTCGGTCATTTGAGCACGTTGCTGGGCTGTAAGCAGAAGATTATTGATCTACTGCCCAAGGTGGAAATGGCCCTCAGTAACATCAAAGAAGCTGACAATACTGTCATGTTTATGCAGGGAAAGAGGCAGAAAGAAATATGGCATCTCCTTAAAATTGCCTGTGCACAGAGCTCTGCTCGGTCCCTTGTAGGATCCAGTCTAGAAGGTGTAACCCCTCAGGCATCAGCATGGCTGCCCACAACTTCAGCAGAACGTGAACATCCTCTGTCATGCGTGGTAACTCCTCAAGATGGGGAGACTTTAGCACAAATAATAGAAGAAAATTTGAACTGTCTTGGCCATTTAAGCACTATTATGCATGAAGCAAATGAGAAACAGGGCAACAGTATGATGAATCTTGATTGGAGTTGGTTAACAGAATGACTTGCCACTTACTGACCCAAACGTATGAAGTTGTTGCTGCAAATGTTGGAAATTTGTTTTTCTCTTATGAAACCATTCTTCAGACACCCATCAATGGAAGAAATGACTATGATCAGAAACTACACATGATTTCACAGTGCAATATTTTGACTGGGTAATTTTAACCTCTGAACAGATAGAATTTAATGACTCAGTGGACTTGTTTAAATACTACAGCTACTTAGGAGCATAGTTGGAATCCATTTGTCTTCAAACTTGATAAAACATTACTTATTTAACTTGACTATCTTTCAACATTTCACTTTTGGGCATAAGGCCAAAGTAATGTATACAGAGAAGAAAATCTCAACTAATATGTATTCTAAGTAAAAATTGTTTGCCTGTGTTTCTGTGGAAGAGACTGTTTGCAAGTAGAATTGTACTTCTTGAAGAATAAACCCTACCTCCTTGTGTTGCACTCAACAGTGCTTTTCCCGGCATCATAAGGAGTTAGTTTAATCCCATTTTCAATTTCAATCCCAAATGCACATTTGACTGTATCCCTTTCCTACAGAAGGGATTGTGCATCTGTGCCTTTAATACCAGTTGATTCTTTCAAATCTTGTTAAGTGTGCTATGTGTATATGTATTTAAGATGTACATTTAATAATATCAGAGAAAAGATGCCTGTTAATTTATAATGTATTTGAAAGCTTATCTATGTTTTCATTTGTATAAATGGGTCTTTTGTTTAAGGAATCTTTCATGTCTTGTCATATAAATTTATAAAGGTCTGTACTCCCGATCTGTAATTCCAAAACGCAAAAAGCTCTGATAACAAGGTTTTTCATAAGTTTGCTGACAGAATTCACCTGCTTGCACATCCAACGTGAACTGACATTGAATCTATCCCATTTAGTGTGAATATTCTTTTTTTTTTTTTTTTTTTTTTTGCTGTAGAAATATTAACGTGTTTGCTTGTTTGGGGGTAGGGTGCTGCCACAGACCCTGCCTGGGGTTTATGTAGTATGGCATATGCACTGAATTACCTTTCTAAAAATCTGAAAATTTCATAATTCTGAAACACCTGGCCCCAAGGGTTTCAGATAAAGGATTGTGGGTCTATCATCTGTTAAATAATTTAGAAGGTGTTACTTGTTTAAAGAAAAATGTGAAATTCTTTTGTATTTTAGACAGTTTTTCACTTTGTGTATTAAATAATTTTTAAATTTAAAAAAAAATACTTTGTTTAAAAGCTTATTGGATTCTGACTGCCTGATCTAGATCTATATTTTCTTTTTCAATATTTTCTTTTTCAATCCCCCATTCTTTCATATATACATTTAAATATTAATTCCTCATTTATTCACTAAAGCATTCTTTCATTCATTTACTCAAAAATTATTTATTAAGCACATACTGTGTGTCAGGCATTGTGTTAGGCATTAGAGGTAACTCTAACAGGAATACCGTCCCTGCTCGCACAGATCTTTCCAAGCTAGTAGGGGTTAGAGACAAAAATAATTGATGCAGTATGAGGACCTATAGTAAGTTATAATCCAGACTTTGGAGACAGAGTTTGGAAGGCTGGGAAAGCTTTCTGTAAAGTGGTAACAATCCTCAGATGATTCTGAAATGAGAGTAGAGATTAGGCAGAGGATGAAAGATGGAATGGGCACTTGCTAAGTGGGGAAGGGAACAGCAGGGTATACTAGACATAGGAAACAGCATCTGTAAAGCCCATAGTGAGAAAGAGAGCATGTAGTAGTAAAGCAACTGAAAGTCATTCCACACGACAGGCATACAAGGAGCATGGTTGAGGGTTGAAGGAAGGGAAAAAAACACATTTGTATTTCAGAATAACTTTGTTCTGTGGAGAGTGCACTGGAAGGGAACTGACTAGATACAAAGTTAGTAAACTGTTACAGAAGCTGTATTATAAGTAACATTTCTCTGACTAGACAAGAGGTAGGTAAACTAAAATGAAAACTTTGATAGATGTTTAAGGACAACTGAATCAACTGGATTTGACAGTTGGATGGGAGAGAGAGAGAGAGGAGTCAACAATGACTTTTAGGATTGCAATTTGAGCAAATGAATGGATGGTGGTGTCATTCATCCAGAAGAGAGTGTGGCACAAGATAGAAGGGAATGATGAGTTCAGTTTGGTCGTGTTGCATTTGAGGTGTTAAGGGAACACCTGAATGCAGGTGTCCAGTAAGAAGTGATATGCTCATACTTGGCATATTTTCACTGTGGTGACGTTCCAGGACCTCCTGTCCTTCAATATTTCCCCCACTTAGATGGATCATGTTTGTCTATGACTATATTCTCCAGACGACATACTCTGTCTGCAAGACCACATGACCTCTATCATCTGCAGGTGGATCTAAATCTCCAGGACCTGGTCATCAAGCTGAGAGTGGATCTCATACTCCCAGAAGGACTTCAATACACAGGACCTATAACTGTTTCACAAATGAGAAAACAATTTCTCAAAACTGATCTGATGCTAAAATCTCTTCCTGAAAGAGAGGCATAGTTAGAGAAATAGCCTTAGCATAAGAGACACTGAAAGAATTTGAAGAATTGAATCAGTTCAGATCAATTCATACGGTTTTAAAGGCTCTGACATTTCAGCGCCACTCTATACTCTTAGGCTATCTATTTGGAAAAATACCAAGTAAAAATTACACAGTAAAACCCCAGTAAGTAAAAAATTCCAATCTGAGGATGAAGAGTAAAACTGTTCAGGAGGATAATTTCAAAAATGATAGTTTTATTCAATGCATAAGGACTTGATTAATACATAGAAAGTATCTAAATAAACTAATTTTTTAAAAATTAATTAATTATTTATTTATTTGGTTGTGTGGGGTCTTAGTTGCGGCAGGCGGGCTCCTTAGCTGCAGAACGTGGGCTCCTTAGCTGTGGCATGTGAATCT
Organism: Leucopleurus acutus; assembly: GCF_964270905.1. Taxonomy (NCBI): domain Eukaryota; kingdom Metazoa; phylum Chordata; class Mammalia; order Artiodactyla; family Delphinidae; genus Leucopleurus; species Leucopleurus acutus. The sequence continues at coordinate 51,571,015 of NC_139156.1, forward strand.
TAGTTGCGGCAGGCATGTGGGATCTAGTTCCCTGACCAGGGATCGAACCCAGGCCCCTTGCATTGGGAGTGCGTAGTCTTATCCACTGTGCCACCAGGGAAGTCCCCAAAGAAACTAATTTTTTAAATGAAAGGATAAATTAATGAGCTGACAAATAGTGATGATACTTTATATTTATCTTGAAATCTATAGTTTAAAAAATACTTTCATGTCCATGAAATTATTTAAATCTCTGAATCATAGAACTTCAACAGCAGCCGCTATTCTCCAGATCATTTGGTCTATGTTAGAGAATCCCATGTAAACCTATAATCAATTTATCAACACTCAAAATACATTCTGCCTCAACTAAACCACATTCTCTTAAACTGAATAATTACTTGTTGGGAGTTAAAGAAGATGAAGAGTAATTATCTTGATGTCTGAATTGGTTGAATACTGTTGTCAATTTTCCGTAATAAAATGTGGGAGATGAAAGAAACACAAAGAATTTTTCCCCAACAAGAAAATTTATAAAATAAAGAATGATTTAAATGTTCTCCCTTTAACTTATTTATAGTTTTAAATAAACATTTCAATTTAGAAAGGTTTTAGATTTATATCACAATTAATTGACTGATATTGATATAATATTATTAATTAAAGTCTATGCTCAGATGTCCTTAATTTTTCCCTAATGTCCTTTTTCTCTTCCAAGATCCCATCCAGGATGCTGTGTTATATTTATGAGTCATGTTTCCTTATGTTCCTTTGGGTTATGACAGTTTTTCAGATTTTCCTTGTTTTTGAGGACTTTGACAGTTTTGAGGATTACTGTTCAGGTATTTTATAGAATGTTCCTCAACTGTGATCTGTCTGATGATTTTCTCATGATTTCTGGGAGGAAACCACAGAGATAAAGTACCATTATAATCATTTCACATCAAAGGACTTATCACTACTAATGCTAACCTGGATCACCTGACAGGAGGTAAAGTTTGTCATCTGTCAGGATTCTCAACTGTAAAATTACTCTCTTTTTCCTCCCTTTATACAGTAATCTTTGGAAAAGTCACTACGTGCAGCCAACATTTAAGCGGTAAATAGTTATGACCCCCCTCTTTAAACACAGAGTAGCTACACAAATCATTTGTAATTTTTCTGCCAGGAATCTTTGTCTATTCTCCACATTTAATTATTTATATCACTACACATAAATTTTTACTTTATACATTGGGTTATAGTCTGGTACAATTTTATGTATTTTGTTGCTCAAGTTGTTCCAGCTTTGACAGTTAGGAACTCTTTCACAAGGCTTCTGGAACACTTTGATATACCCATATTGTTGTGGGGAGTTTTAAAATTTTCCAAGTGCTTCTTTACTTCCTGGTGCTACAAGGTGTTGTTCCAGGCCCATTTTGTATACTTCCTGCTCTAGTCCAAAAATCAGCCATTTCTCCAAGGAATGCTATTTCCAGTAATAATTGGAGAACAGTATTAGAAACCAAGCTCTGGGTTCTTGGTGTGCTTATGGCTGATGCAATGTTATTGCTTCTAGGTCCTCTCAACTGACAGAGTAAAGATATATATGTACAGATACTATTGCAGGCATGCAATAGTGTATAAACATACATACCTACCTACCTACATACATACATACACACACAAAAAAACAAATACATAAATAAATGTTTCTATACATAACCATCAGTTTTATATATATATATAATATACATATTAACCTAAATATGAGTTCCTAGTATTTTAGCCAACTCTAATTTATTACCGCATGAATCTTTCTAGCTTCCTCCCTTTATTCATCTGTAGCCTCTCCCTCCGACAGCTAGAAATCTGGCTCCCATGAGCTACCATCTATTTATTTAAATGGTCAGTTATACTACACATGTATAGGATTTCAGAATTGCACCTCTGTTGGGGAGAAAGACTTTATCAATGAGGGTACAGTTACTTCTACGTGGTTCCTTTAGCCTTCAGTTTTACTGACTCTACTCATTTTCAGTTACTTACCCTCACCCACCTCCTTCAGTGAAATTGTTTCACGTATTTGTAATATATTTAGTTTCTTTTGTCACATTCTGCATTTGTTCCGGGGATCCTCCAGCCTCCAAAACAATTATTTTTAATTTGCCTATATTAAAGTTCACTATGCTCTGAAGCACTATGGGTTTTGACGAATGCATTATGTCACATATTCAACATTACAGTATCATACAGAATTCTACTTACACTGTGCTAAAAGTCCCCTGTGCTCCAATTATTCATCCATCACTTCTTCTCAAAATCCCTGGCAGCCACTGATCTTTCTAAACTATCTTTATAGCTTTGTCTTTTCCATAATGGCATATAATTGGAATCATACAGTCTATAATGATGGGCACCTGTCATTAAGTTTGGAAAGTTCTCAGCCATTACTATTTCAAATATTTCTTCTTCTACTCCATTTTCATTTTTTAGATCTTCTGGTACAACAATTATGTGTATATTACGTCTTTGAAATTATTTTATAATTTTTGAATGTTCTGTTATTTGTTCTTTTGAGTTTTTTCTTTTGCATTTCAGCTTGGGAAATTTTGATTAACCTTTCTTGAAGCTCACTGACTCTTTTCTTGATCATGTCAAGTCTACTGAGGAGAATATCAAGGGCACTCCAATTCTGTTAGTGCTTTTATTTTCTAGCGTTTCCTTTTTACTCTTTCTTAGAAGTCCACCTCTTTGCCTATATTCCCTATCTGTTTTTGCATGCCGCCTACTTTTTTATTTAGAGGCTTTGACATTTTAATCATAGTTACTTTAAATTCCCTGTCAGACACTTCTGTCGAATCTGAGTCTGGTTCTTATGCTTGCTTTGTCTCTTCAGACTGTGTTTTTTATGGCTTTTGTTTGGCATGTCTTACAGTTTTTTTTGAAAGCTAGGCAATTTATATCCTATATTAGGAAATGCATAAATAGGCCTCCTATTTGTGCAAATCTGGCTAGAAATTGAGCTTTGTTTACTGTTTTCTTTATCTACTGGTGCCAGAGAATTCAAATTTCTCCAGTGTCCTTTTTTTGTCTCCCCTCTTCACTATGGGTTTCTCTAATCATACCTTTTCACAATGAATCTGTATCTTTCAGCTCTTTCAGCTGTAATTCGCTAGTATTATACTGGGGCCGCGTTTGTGTGGCAGTAAAGTGTAGAGTAAAGATGTGTTCTCTGATCAAATGATTAAATTTCAGTCTTTTAATGGGCCTGTGTCTCTGACCTGTGACCATCACAGCATTCTTCTTATATAGATGCCTCCTTTCTCGCTCACCTCCCTTTCCAAGACAGAAAAGCCAGAGCAGGCTGGAGACAAAACTCAGGTCAAACTTTTCACCCTGGAGAGTGGGCCTTTGTTATGGAGAAGGCTCTGCGTATAACCCCCCAACGATTATTCCTCCCTCTGCTGGAGCCATGAGGAGATCTTCCTTGGATCTTCACCAGAAGAACCTGGTGGCATTTCTGGAAGTAAAGCCCAAGAAAGTATGGAGGGCCTCCCTAAGACTGCAGCCCCCAGGAGTTTCTCATTTTCCTGTTAATCCACACGCAGCCTCCAGCAACTGGTCAAATTTACCATCTAAGAAATCCTTCCAGTGATAGCTCTAGTGTCTTCTGTCCCAGGTAAGCACGTCTCAGCTGTGAGTCTCTGAATTTACCTGTCCCTCCAGTCCTTTGTGTGATAGCCCTGCAAACTCAGCTGGCTAGTGAATCCCAGAAAAATCATTGAATGGCAGTCTGTCCATGTTTTACTTGTTATAAGGACTGGAGTGACAACTTCCAAGCTCTTTACATGCTGAATCTGAAACTAGAAGCTTCCTATTTGCGTTTTCAAAGAGGTTTATATCCTCTATTCAGACCCATCTTTGGCTCTAGTACCTATCTGCACATTTTCTTATTCTAATATCTCAAGACAGCAATTGCAGAAATCTGTGTTTGCATTCTGTCAACTTTAGAACTCTCCAGAAGTGAGGTTCATTTCTAATTGAGCAAATATGGAGATTCTCAACTAGCCAAAGCATAGTCATATGTGCTAGGATGGATATTCATACAAAGTACGACATTCTGCACCTAATTTCAAATTTGCAGACACTTCAGTACAAGTCATTCAGAACGAGAGATGCATCTGCCATGAAATACACTGACGGTGCCTTTCTTTCCTACATGTGAATATAATGAGGTTTTCATAATGTTTTGTGCTTCTACACATTTTTTTTTCCCTAAAGATCATCTGAAAAATGTATTTCAAAGCTGAGAGAGGAGGGAGACGCAAGAGGGAAGAGATATGGGAACATATGTGTATGTATAACTGATTCACTTCGTTATAAAGCAGAAACTGGCACACCATTGTGGAACAATTATACCCCAATAAAGATGTTAAAAAAAAAAAAAGCTGAGAGAGGCAGAGTCTTAGAAATTTTATTCATATTACAGTAGCAACTCAGCGACCGTGTGTGGGAGGATTAGTCTTCTTTATCACACCCATGTTTCCACTATGAATGTTCTTCATTCCCTATACACTAAATCACCATTTGCTTATTTCACTCTGATGTCACTCAGTGCAAAAATTCAGAACGTTAACAGGCAGCCAGGAGACTAGGTTAGATGTGGCCTCAAGGAGAAATTGAGTTGCTCTCCTGAAGCAGGTCTCCGTTGACTGCCAATCTCAGGGTTTGCTGCAGTCCAGCACACAAGTTTGTACAATGTTAAGTGTGCATTACCTGGGACTGAAGAACAGTGGTAGTTTGTCATGTCAGTTAGGTAACTTTCCCATTCTAAATGTTGATGCTGCTTTAAGCAAATGGAGATGCCTTTCTCACATCTCACTTTTAACAGGGACACACACACACACACACACACTATACGAGGCTTGTCCACCAGAGAAAAAGCTTACTGGGGCCCAGTGAGTGGGTGAATGACTTCGTGCCTGCCTGAATGCTATGACTTCGGAGATAGAGGACAGTTCAGGTTGCTAGATAAAACACAGGACGCCCAGTCAAATTTGAATTACAAATAAACGCTGAATATTTTTTAGTGTTACTACCCTATATCTGGTTGCCCCCTTTTCCCTTAAAATAATTCCACCTGAAGGGCTAGTAGTTTCTTCTCTAAGTATTCAGCTTTTCTTCCCATATCTAGAGACCAAGTTGACAAATAATCCCCTCATGGAAAGGAATCTCAGGAATCAGAAAGCCATAACTGATGGATTACAGGGCTTTTTCTGAGGGCCACGAAGGCACTGGGGTAGGCTTCTGTCACAGTGGAAACTAGACTTCGAGTCCTCTCCAAGAGCAGGTCACAATGTCCACATCCGTTTAGCAATTTGCTCCATGAGTTGGCAGAATGTATTCCTATTGCTATTGGCTGACTTTGCGTAGCGTTTTAGAGGTGTGGAAATAAAGGTCCTCTTGCTAAGAACTGACCATGTGCCAATGACTAAGCACTTAAATGACACAATGCCAACTAATCCCCACAGCAATCCAGTAGATCTGTGTCACTCTCCCCTTTCCCACCTGTGAAATGAAGCTTCCAAGCAGTCAAGGAAAGTCACACTCATACAATTTCACGGCTTAAGTGTTTTAGTTCATTTCCTTTCCAGAGTTCAGTCCTATACAATCATCTACACAGAGATCAAAGCTGGGACAGAGCAAGGCAAGGACAGAGACAGAGCCCACTATGGGTGAGAAGCCACCAAGATAGGGGAGCCAGGCCCTGTAAAGACATTTGGAGAGGAAAAGATACCACAAAGATCTAAAGGCCCCAGGTCTCACCAGCAATAATCAGGTGTTGGAATCTCAGCACCATTCAGAATCTGAAAGATCTCCGGAGTATACGGAATTCCCATAAAGGAGAAATAACTTCCTCCCCCAGCAACCCTCATGTGTCAGGCACCGTCATAAATGGTATTTATTTGACATTTTATTTAACCTTCAAAATAACCTTGTGGTCTGTGAATTGGTTGCACGCTTTACAGGAACACAAGGCTCAGAAAGATGAAAATACTTGCTGACAGTCTTCTGGTGAGGAGGGCACTGAACTGGGATTCAGATTCAGGGCTGTTTAAAGCCTTTGCTCTTTCCACATGCACCTCACTGCTTCTATGAATGGTTGCTACCCATAATATATGGAAACCTACTCCTGAGTGTGTAATCTTGCTGAGTTAAGTAGCTCGGCCGTTTATTTTTAAATCAATCACCGGTGATTAGAGTATATTTCAGCGGGGAAAATGTCAACTTTCAGTTTCTTAGTTTGCCACATGATTTTTAAAAAACTCAGGGAAAATTATATGTGTATATTCTTTAATTTCAACCCAATACAAAGGGGCTAAGCTGATCTCAGGTCGAGGCTAGGACTCTAGGCTTCATTTACAGCCTAGTTCAGAGTCACGGGCAGGGGACTGGTTTTGTTAAATTCAGTCTGAGACACCAAGTTTTGAATTTTGCTTAGAAAGTCTTAGAGTTCAACTCCAAGACTTAGAGGCAGCAGAAGACTTCAGCAATAGAGTTACTTAGGAAGTTAATCTGGGGTATCTAAGATGTTGTGAGACGTACCAGAAATATGGCCCAGCCATGAACCTAAGCACTGTGAAAGAAGGTGAGGTTCCAAGACGGTCAGGAATTGGATGTGAGGGAAAAGAACAGGTGTCAGAAAGGCAGCATGATTATGGCTAGAGGGACCAGCTATACAGATGCACCACTTACTGGAGATTAAAATAGGAAGTCAGCCATCCATCCATGAGGCACACCAGGCTCTGCACAGGGGTGGGAAAGTACTCTTCCTAGTGAGAGCCTAGCCAGTGTGACTTTCCTACCTAGACTGCCACTTCTATTTAATTTCTGTGCCTTTCTTGTGAAGCACTCTTCATAGCCCCAGATACTCATTTTGGTCAAGATGTCATATTCACAGTAGAGTTACTAAGACCTCAGCCTGAGTTCGGAAATGATAGCTCTGTGAGCTTGTTCACAATATTATGGAATCAGGAACAGCACTGTAATTATTTCAGTTCTCCTCCAGTGGGCTAACATTAGGCCCACATTTAATTTTCTCCCACCTTATCAAATTCCTTACTGACAAAGCCTTTTAAAGCTCAATTAATTCACCAATATGATTACATTCTCTGAAGAACATATAAGCATCATTGCTCTGTAGAGAGGCTTTCTCAGTATTCTCTACTGTCAGAATGGATCCTTGAACTGGAGAAATTCCAACTGTGATTCAAAGGGGAGAATTTACAGTAGTGCAGTTAATTTTTATGGTTCAAAAGTCATTTTAAAAGATGTTATTGATAAGATCCTTACACTGTTCAGTCATGTTTAGTAGGCATGTGTTTACTCATATCTCTGAGTAGAGGAGAATTTTTCCTGACTATAAAGGTGGCTGACTTGAGATAAAGTCTATAGGAACGTTGCCACAGTGCTGCACAGAAATTCTGATTTTTGCCCTATTTAAAGAAAAAAAATGAGAATAACAACAAATAAATTGTAACAGAACTACTCACATATTAAGGATTTTCTTTTATCCATTTCAAAGTCTTATATAATTGGAACCAAGCCTGATTATACATAATTTTGCATAATTATCTCTCTTTAAAAAGGGGGGGGCACTAGATCTGGAACTAGAAACAACCTTATTCAGGGGATCTCTAATACTGCAATTTTATGACTTTTTTTTTTTTTTTACTAAAATATCTTCATTTCAGAACAAGGAGATAGATATTTGTTGAATATAAAAGATCAGAGAAATTAAAATATGAGAACAACTGGAAATAAATTTATATATTCCCCAACATTTATGATAAAATTACCATCTTCCCATTTTAGGTTCAGTGAATATCATTTAAGGTGCAGAACCAGCCTAAAATGGACTTCGTGAATTAACTGCCTAAATATATTCAGATTTGCATATGGCATATTTAAAAACAGGTTTATCAGATTAGCCAAAATTCTGCCAGGGAAATTTTGCACGTGCATTTTTTCCCTTTGAAGTACAGAGAAATTCACTCAATTGTATTATCACTATAGGGACTAGAAAATTCATTACATTATTTAAGCCTTAAGAGAATATGCAAATGCAACATCACTGTGTGCTAAGAATATTGTTTATTAAAAAGATATAAAGTTTTGGGGCTTCCCTGGTGGTGCAGTTGTTGAGAATCTGCCTGCCAATGCAGGGGACATGGGTTCGAGCCCTGGTCTGGAAAGATCCCACATGCCGCGGAGCAACTAGGCCCGTGAGCCACAACTATTGAGCCTGCGCGTCTGGAGCCTGTGCTCCGCAACGAGAGGCCACGATAGTGAGAGGCCCGTGTACCGCGATGAAGAGTGGCCCCCGCTTGCCGCAACTAGAGAAAGCCCTCGCACAGAAACGAAGACCCAATGCAGCCAAAAATAAATAAATTAATTAATAATAATAATAAAAAGATATAAAGTTTGATTTTCAAACTTTTTTATTTTATTTATTTCAAATCTGAGGTTTTGTAGATGGTGTTTCACTTAATCATTGTCAAACAAATTATTCCTAATTTTTATCAATTCATATTTGGTTATCAAAGGCATGTCCATAGACTTTCCAGTTTCCTCTCTGATAATGTAAAGAACTTGGAAGGCATTACTCTCATCCTCCCAACAGAAAAAAAGCTGGGCAAAGTAGAAACGCACAACTCTTCTTAGAGCCATCAGAGAATTGAGGTCATAAGGAAAATTGCTGCTGCCTTAAAAACTGGAGAGACAGGTGAATACAGATAATCACAAGCTTGCCAGGATCAAAAACCACCTGCTGGAGCCAGAAACTAGTAAGAACACTTAAATTGTAATAGACTAATAGCTGGAGACTGAGTGTGGACTCACCTGAGAGAGAAAAACTCCCAGTGATACAGCCTTAGAGGCAATTTTGTGAGATTTCCCTACAGGAGACCCTCCAGGTTCTCACTGTGAAGACTGGAGAAAAACCCTCTCATGTATCTGACAGGGGGAGAGAAAAAGTTACCATTTTAAATACTCCCAGAGTGTTCTGTTAGCCTTGACAAAGGATAATCCTCAGAGAAAACTATTGTAACAGAGCCTATCCAACATGAGAAATAACCAACTCTAGTCCCCTCTAGCCTTTGGCATGGGGAAAGGGAAATATCCATTTATAGACCCCTCTAGGCTTCCTGTCTCACAAGATTTAGATATGACAGAGATTTCTGAATTATCAGATCAAGAATTTAAATTAACTGATTAATATGCTAAACGTATCTAATGAAAAAGTAGACAACATGAAAAAACAGATGGGCAATACAGGCAGGAAAATGGAAACTCTAAGAAATAGAGGAAACATTAAAGAAAACCCACTGAAATAAAAATGAAAAAATGTCTTTGATGGACTTAACAGTTGACATGTTCAAGGAAAGAATCAACAAGCTTGAAAATTGTCAATAGAAACTTTACAAACTCAAAAGTAAAGAGAAAAATAATTTTTAAAACAATATCCAAGAACTGGGGAACAGTTAAAAAGGTGTAACATATACAATGGGAATACCAGAAGTAAAACAAAACAAATGTACAAAAAATATTTGAAGTAATAATGACTGAAAATTTTCCACAATTCATGAAGGACACAAAACCACTGATCCAGGAAGCTCAGGGAACACTATGCAAGAAAAATACAAAAGAAAAAAATCTACATTAGGTATATCATATTCAGTATACCCAAAATCAAAGTCTTGAAAGAAGCCTGAGGGAGGGAGGGGAAACATTTTACCTATAGAAGAATAAGGATAAGAATTATAACATTCTTCTCTTCAGAAACCATGGAAGCAAGAGGAGAATGGAGTAAACATTTAAAAGTGTTGAAGAACAGCAGAACAAAAGTGAACCATCACCAAACAAGAATTCTGTATCCAGTGAAATTATTTTCCTATAATGAAGTAAAAATACTTTCTCAGACAAACATTAAGAGATTTTGTTGCTAGTAGAAGTGGCTTGCCAGAAACATGGGAAGTTAATTCAGGGAGAAAGATCTACATAAGATAAGGAAAGGAAGAGCTCCAGAGAAAGAATAAAAGAAGGTAAAATACCTTTTTTTTTCTTATTCTTAATTGAGCTAATGGGTAACTGTTCAAAACATAATGATTATAGCTCATTTTAAGTAAAATGAATAACAGTGATATTATAAGGGAATAGAAGGACTAATTGAGAATACTTTGTTACCTGTAGTATTCATGAAGCAGTAAAGTGTTACAGTTGACCCTTAAAGAACGTGAGGGTTAATCCACATATAATTTACAGCTGGCTTTCTGTATCCACAGTTCCTCTGTATCCACGGATTCAACCAACCACAGACCATGTAGTACTGTACTATTTACTACTGAAAAATATTCTCTTATAAGTGGGCCCAGGCAGTTTGAACCAGTGTTGTTCAAGGGTCAACTTGAGAGTATTTGAGAGTAGACTTATCCTAGTTGTAAATGTATATTGAACTCTAGGGCAACCACTAACAAACTTTAACAAGGAAGTATAATCGATGTGCTAAGAGAGAAAACAAAAATTGCTAGCACGTAAAAAACTTAGTTAGAACCAAAGAAGAGAGAGAAAGAATGGAAGGAAAAAGAAAAGAAGAATAAAAAAAAAAATCAATGAACAGAAAACAGTTATAAATATGGTAGATATTAACCCAAAATTACATAAAAATCACTTTATATATGAATATGGTAACCACACAAATTAAAAGAAACAGAGTATATGTATTTAAAAAAAATCAAGATGAAACTATGCATTGTCTTTAAGTATACTGCCACACATAGCTTAAAAGTAGAGGAGTGGGGCTTCCCTGGTGACGCAGTGGTTGAGAGTCCGCCTGCCGATGCAGGGGACAGGGGTTTGTGCCCCGGTCCGGGAAGATCCCACATGCTGCAGAGCGGCTGGGCCCGTGAGCCATGGCCGCTGAGCCTGCGCATCCGGAGCCTATGCTCCACAACGGGAGAGGCCACAGCAGTGAGAGGCCCGCGTATCGCAAAAAAAAAAAAAAAAAAAAAAAAAAAAAAAAAGTAGAGGAGTGGAGTTAAATACACCATGCTAAAACCAATCTAAAGAAATCTGGTATATAAAATAAGGATGCCTATTCCCACCATTTTTATAACATAGTACTCAAAGTCCTAGCCAGAGCAATTAGGCAAAATAAACTAACTAACCAACTAACTAAATCAATAAAAACCACCCAATTGGAAAGGAAGAAGTACAACTATCTCTATGTGCAGATGACATAATGTTATATATAGAAAACCCTAAAGACGCCACCAAAAAACTTTTAGCACTAGAAAATGAGTTTAGTAAAGTTGTGGGGTACAAGATCAATATACAAAAATTAGGTGTGCTTCTATACACTAACATCAAACTGTCAGAAAGAGGAGTTAAGAAAACAATCCCATTTATAATTGCATCAAAAATAAAATACCTTGGGATAAAATTTAACCAAGGAAGTAAAATATCTGTACGCTGAAAACTACAAGACACTGATTAAAGAAACTGAAGAAGACCCAAATAAATGGAAAGATGTTCTTTGCTCATGGATTGGAAGAATTAATATTGTAAAGTGTCACACTACCCATATCAATCTACAGATTCAATGCAATCCCTATCAAAATTCCAAAGACTTTCTCATAGAAATAGAAAAAAATCCTAATATTTGTATGGAACCACAAATGGCCTGCATAGCCAGAGTAATCTTGCGAAAGAACAAATCTAGAGTCATCACACTTTTTGATTTCAAGCTATATTACAAAGCTATAGTAATAAAAACAGTGTGGTGTTGGCATACAAATAAAAACAGAGATCATATAATGGAATGAAGAGCTAAGAAATAAAGCCACACATATATAGCCAATTAATTTATGACAAAGCAGCCTTGAATATATAATGGTGAAAGGATAATCTCTTTAATAAATGGTGTTGGAAAAACTGGACAACTATATGCAAAAGAATGAAACTGGACCCCTATTCTACACCATACACAAAAATCAACTCAAAATGGATTAAAAAATCTGAAACCATAAAGCTCCAAGAAGGAAACATAGGTGGTAAGCTCTTTAACATCAGTCTTGGCAATGATTTTTTGGATTTGACACTAAAAACAAAAGCAAAACTAAACAAGTGGGACTATATTAAACTAAAAAGCTTCTGCACAGCAAGGAAACCATCAACAAAATGAAAAGGCACCCTATGGAATGGGAGAAAAAATTGCAAATCACATGTCTGATAAGGAGTTAATATCCAAAATTTATTAAGAACTCATACAACTCAGTGGCAAAAAAAAAAAAACAATCTAGTTAAATGGTCAGAGAACTGAATAGTCATTTTTCCAAAGAACACATACATTGTCCAAAAGGTACATGAAAAGATGTTCAACATCACTAATCATTAAGTAATGCAAATCAAAGCCACAGTGAGATATCACCTCACACCTGTTAGAATGGCTGATATCAAAAAGACGAGAGGTAACATAATATAATTATTGCCCAATAAACTGAGAAAATAATCCAGACTGCTGATCTCCATTCTCCAGAGTTTTTATTTTAGGAAGTCTGGGGTGGGGTTAAGAATGTGAACAGCTTCATGTAGTTGCAGCCTGACAATGCCTCCCCTTGGGTCTTGGCCCTGGACCACTTGCCTCTTACTTGTTGCTCCGGGTTTTTACTGACTCTTTGCACATGCAACCCAAAGTAATGCAAGAAGTTTATGCTCACATGGCCATTCTTTACAATACAGAACTGAGCTAATGGTTAAATATTTCCCTTTTTCAATTCTTAGGCGGACAGTTCTGGCTTCTCAATCATATGGCTTCTCAAAATGTCCTACAGGATTATTCACTGGCCATACTGGGGTCCAACTAAATAACAATTCTTAGTATAAACTTTCACTCCTTCCCTGTTTACATACCTCCCCTCATTCTTTGCTCCTGAACAGCCACAAAAAAGAAATTTGGTGTAACTGTGTTGATGTCAGACCAAGCTGACTTCAGAGCAGGAAAATCTTCAGGAATAAAGAGGGGCATTGCATAATGATGATGAGGTCAATTCTCCAAGAAGACACAAAATCCTTAATTTATATGTACTTATCAAAACAACATGAAGGGACTTCCCTGGTGGTCCAGTGATAAAGAGTCCACCTTACAATGCAGGGGACGTGGGTTCTATCCCTGGTCAGGGAATTAAGATCCCACATGACACGGGGCAACTAAGCCCGTGTGCCACAACTACTGAGCTCATGCGCCTCAAGTAGAGAGACTGCATGCCACAAACTATAGAGCCCATGTGCCCTGGAGCCTGAGCACCACAACTAGAGAGAGAAAACCCACATGCCACAACTAGAGAGAAGGCTGTGTGCTGCAACAAAGAGCCTGCACGCCACAGCGAAAGATCCTGGATGTCTCAATGAAGATCCCGTGTGCCGCAACTAAGACCCGACGCAGCCAAAAACAAATAAAATAAATAAATTTTAAAATAAAATAAATATTTTTAAAAATCACCAACAACAAAACTTACAGAACTGGTGCTTCCCTGGTGGCACAGTGGTTGGGAGTCTGCCTGCCAATGCAGGGGACATGGGCTCGAGCCCTGGTCCGGGAAGATCCCATATGCTGCGGAGCAACTAAGCCTGTGCACCACAACTACTGAGCCTGTGCTCCAGAGCCCATGAGCCACAACTACTGAAGTCTGCATGCCTAGAGCATGTGCTCTGCCATGAGAAGCCACTGCAATGAGAAGCCCACACACCACAATGAAGGGTAGGCCCTGCTTGCCGCAATTAGATAAAGTCCGCACAAAGCAATGAAGACCCAGCACAGCCAAAAATAAATAAATAAAATTTAAAAAAACTTACAAAACTAAGGAGAAACAGATAAATCCACTCTTATAGTCGGATACTTCAACACCACTCTATCAGAAATGGACAGATCCAGCAGGCAGGAAATCGGTAAGGACAAAGTTGACTGGACAACAACATTAACAAACTGCATCTATTTGACATTTATAGAAGACTTTATCCAACAACAGCAGATTGTACATTCTTTCTAACTTCACATAAAATATTCACCAAGATAGACCACATTCTGGGTCATAAAACATATCTGAAAACATTTAAAGAATAAAGATCATACAAAATATACTATCAGACCACCTGAAATTAAAATGTAAGTCAGTAACAGAAAGATAGCTGGACAATCCCATGTATTTGGAGATCAAACAACACACTTTTAAGTAACACATGGATCAAAGAAGAATCAAGAGAAATTAAAGAAAAAAACGTTGGGAATAAAAACAAATGAAAAGACAACTTATCACAATTTGTGGGATGCAGCCAAAGCGGATCTTAGAAGAAAATTTATAGCATTAAAAGTATATATAAGAAAAGAACAACCTAAAGATCAATAACCTAAGTTTCTACTTTAGAAAACTGCACAAGAAGAGAAAATTAAATCCAAAGTAAGCAGAAGACAAGAAGTAATAAAAATTAACGCAGAACTGATTCACTTTGTTATAAAGCAGAAACTAACACACCACTGTAAAGCAATTATACTCCAATAAAGATGTTAAAAAAAAGAAAAAAAATTAAAGCAGAAATCAATAAAACTGAAAACAAGGAATCAATAAAGAAAGTCAATAAAACCAAAAGCTGGTTCTTTGAAAAGATCAGTAAAATTGATAAATCTGTAGCCAGATTAACCAAGAAAAAAAGTGAGAACACATAAATTACTAACATAAAAAAAATGAACAGGGGACCATTACAAATGATCTCATGGATATCAAAAAAGATAATAAAGGAATATTATTAACAACTCTACGGCCACACATTTGATAATTTATAAGAATTTGATCAAATCCTTGAAAGACAAAATCTACAAAAACTCTCACAAGGAAAAACAGACAACACGAATAAGGCTACATCTATTAAAGAAACTGAATCAATTGTAGGTAACTTTCTAAGAAAGAATCCATATGACCTAAGGTTTAATGATGAGTTTTTAGAAACAACACCAACAGCATGATTTATGAAAGAAAAGTTGAAATTTGGGGGCTTATTAAAATTAAAAATATTTGTTCTGCAAAAGGCATTGTGAACAGAATGAAAAGACAAGCCAAAGACATAAAAATATTCGCAAAACAAATATTTGATAAAGAGGTTATACCTAAGGGAAAAAAAAAAAAAACCCTTAAAACTCAACAACAGGGGAGGACCTTCAAGATGGTGAAGGAGTAAGATGTGGAGATCACCTTTGTCCCCACAAATACGTCAAAAATAAATCTACATGTGGAACAACTCCTGCAGAGCACCTACTGAAGGCTGGCAGAAGACCTCAGACTTCCCAAAAGGCAAGAAACTCCCCACGTACCTGGGTAGGGCAAAAGAAAAATGAAAAAAAAGAGACAAAAGGATAGGGATGGGACCTGCACCCCTGGGAGGGAGCTGTGAAGGAGGAAAAATTTCCACACACCAGGAAGACCCTTCACTGGTGGAAACGGGTAGTGAGTCGGCGGGGAAGCTTAGGAGTCATGGAGGAGAGTGCATCAACAGGTGTGCAGAGGGCAAAGCACAGAGATTACTGCACAGAGGATTGGTGCCGATCAACACTCACCAGCCTGAGAGGCTTGTCTGCACACGTGCCGGGGCAGGTGGGGGCTGGGAGCTGAGGATCGGGTTTCAGAGGTCAGATCCCAGGGAGAGGACTGGGGTTGGCTGCATGAAAACAGCCTGAAGGGGGAAACTGCACCACAGCTAACCGGGAGGGAGTCCGGGGAAAAAGTCTGGAACAGCTAAGAGGCAAGAGACCATTGTTTCAGGGTGTGCCAGGAGAGGAGATTCAGAGCACCGCCTAAATGAGATTCATAGACTGGTGCAAGCCACGGCTATCAGCGCAGACACCAGAGACGGGCATGAAACACAAAGGCTGCCACTGCAGCCACCAAGAAGCCTGTGTGCAAGCACAAGTCACTATCCACACCTCCCCTCCTGGGAGAGTGTGCAGCCCACCACTGCCAGGGTCCCGTGATCCAGGGACAACTTCCCCGGGAGAACACATGGTGCATCTAAGGCTGCTGTAACGTCATGCCGGCCTCTGCCACCACAGGCTTGACCTGCATTCCATATCCCTCCTTCCCCCCAGCCTGAGTGAGCCAGAGCCCCTGAATCAGCCGCTACTTTAACCCTGTCCTGTGTGAGCGAAGAACAGACACTTCAGGCGACCTACATGCAGAGCCGGGGCCAAATCCAAAGCTGAACCGCAGGAGCTGTGCGAACAAAGAAGAGAAAGGGAAATCTCTCCATGCAGTCTCAGGAGCAGCGGATTAAATCTCCACAATCAACTTGATGTACCCTGCATCTGTGGAATACCTGAATAGACAACAAATCATCCCAAAATTGAGGAGGTGGATTTTGGGAGCCACTGCAGACTTGGGGTTTGCTTACAATTGTGACCAGCTAGTTTCTGATTTTTATGTTTATCTTAGCATAGTTTTTAGTTATCATTGGTGGATCTGTTTATTGGTTTGGCTGCTCTCCTTTTTTAATTACTGTTTTCTATTAATATTTTTTTTTATTTTAATAACTTCATTTATTTTATTTTATTTTATTTTTTTCTCTTTCTTTCTTTGTTTTCTCCCTTTACTTACGAGCCGTGTGGCTGACAGGGTCTTGGTGCTCCAGCTGGGTGTCAGGCTGAGCCTCTGTGGTGGGAGAGCTGAGTTCAGCATACTGGACCACCAGAGACATCCCAGTCCCATGTAATATCAATTGGCAAGGCCTCTCTCAGAGACCTCGGTCTAAACGCTAAGACCCAGCTCCACTCAACGACCAGCAAGCTCCAGTGCTGGACACCCCATGCCAAACAACTAGCAAGACAGGAATAAAACGCCATCCATTAGCAGAGAGGATGCCTAAAATCATACTAAGGTCACAGATACTGTAAAACACACCACCAGACGCAGTCCCACCCACCAGAAATACATGATCCAGCCTCATCAACCAGAACACAGGCACCAGTCCCCTCCACCAGGAAGCCTACACAACCCACTGAACCAACCTTACCCACTGGGGGCAGACACCAAAAACAAGAGCAACAATGAACCTGCAGCCTGCAAAAAGGAGACCTGAAACACAGTAAGTTAAGCAAAGTGAGAAGACAGAGAAATACACAGCAGATGAAGGAACAAAGTAAAAACCCACCAGACCAAACATATGAAGAGGAAAGAGAGAGTCTAGCTGAAAAAGAATTCAGAGTAATGATAGTAAAGATAATCCAGAATCTTGGAAATAGAATGGAGAAAATACAAGAAACGTTTAACAAGGAACTAGAAGAACTAAAGAGCAAACAAACAATGATGAACAACACAATAAATGAAATTAAAAATTCTCTAGAAGGAATCAATAGCAGAATAACTAGGCAGAAGAATGGATAAGTGAACTGGAAGATAAAAGAGTGGACATAACTACTGCAGAGCAGAACAAATAAAAAAGAATGAAAAGAATGGAGGACAGTCTCAGAGACCTCTGGGACAATATTAAACATATCAACATTTGAATTATAGGGGTCCCAGAAGAAGAAGAGAAAAAGAAAGGGAATGAGAAAATATTTGAAAAGATTATAGTTGAAACCTTCCCTAATATGGGATAGGAAACAGTCACTCAAGTCCAGGAAGCACAGAGCCCCATACAGGATAAATGCAAGGAGAAACACACCAAGACACATATTAATCAAACTATCAAAAATTAAATACAAAGAAAAAATATTAAAAGCAGCAAAGGAAAAGCAACAAGTAACATACAAGGGAATCCCTATTAGGTTAAGAGCTGATCTTTCAGCAGAAACTCTGCAAGCCAGAAGGGAATGGCAGGACATATTTAAAGTGATGAGAGGGAAAAACCTACAACCAAGATTACTCTACCAAGCAAGGATCTCATTCAGATTCAATGGAGAAATTACAACATTTACAGACAAGCAAAAGCTAAGAGAATTCAGCACCACCAAACCAGCTTTACAACAATGCTAAAGGAACTTCTCTAGGCAGAAAACACAAGAGAAGGAAAGGACCCACTAAAAAAATGCAAAACAATTAAGAAAATGGTAATAGGAACATACATATCGATAATTACCTTAAATGTAAATGGATTAATTGCTCCAACCAAAAGACACAGACTGGCTGAATGGATACAAAAACAAGACCCGTATATGTGCTGTCTACAAGAGACCCACTTCAGACCTAGGGAGACATACAGACTGAAAGTGAGGGGATGGAAAAAGATATTCCATGCAAATGGAAATCAAAAGAAAGCTGGAGGAGCAATTCTTGTATCAGAAAAAATAGACGTTAAAATAAAGACTATTATAAGAGACAAAGAAGGACACTACATAATGATCAAGGGATTGATCCAAGAAGAAGATATAACAATTTTAAATATTTATGCACCCAACATAGGAGCACCTCAGTACATAAGGCAAATGCTAACAGCCATAAAAGGGGAAATCAACAGTAACACAGTAATAGTAGGGGACTTTAACACCATAGTTTCACCAATGGACAGATCATCCAAAATGAAAATAAATAAGGAAATACAAGCTTTAAATGATACATGAAACAGGATGGACTTAATTGATATTTATAGGACATTCCATCCCAAAACAACAGAACAGATTTTCTTCTCAAGTGCTCATGGAACATTCGCCAGGATAGATCATATCGTGATTCACAAATCAAGCCTTGGTAAATTTAAGAAAATTGAAATTGTATCAAGTATCTTTTCTGACCACAACGCTATGAGACTATGTATCAATTATAGGAAAAAAACTGTAAAAAATACAAACACATGGAGTCTAAACAACACTACTAAATAACTGAGATCACTGAAGAAATCAAAGAGTAAATCAAAATATACCTAGAAACAAATGATAATTAAAACACGACATCCCCAAACCTGTGAGATGCAGCAAATGCAGTTGTAAGAGGTAAGTTTATAGCAATAAAATCCTACCTCAAGAAACAAGAAGAATCTCACATAAACAACCTAACCATCTACCTAAAGCAAATAGAGGAAGAAGAACAAAAAACAAACCCCAAAGTTAGCAGAAGGAAAGAAAACAGAAAGATCAGATCAGAAATAAATGAAAAAGAAATGAAGAAAACAATAGCAAAGGTCAATAAAATTAAAAGCTGGTTCTTTGAGAAGATAAATAAAATTGATAAAACATTAGCAAGATTCATCAAGAAAAAAAGGGAGAAGTCTCAAATCAACAGAATTAGAAATGAAAAAAGGGAAGTAACAACTGACACTGCAGAAATACAAAGGATCATGAGAGCTTACTACAAGCAACTATATGCGAATAAAATGGACAACCTGGAAGAAATGGACAAATTCTTAAAATATCACAACGTTCCGAGACTAAACCAGGAAGAAACAAAATATGAATAGACCAATCACAAGCACTGAAATTGAAACTGTGATGAAAAATCTTCCAACAAACCAAAGCCCAGGACAAGCTGGCTTCACAGGTGAATTCTATCAAATATTTAGAGAACAGCTAACACCTATCCTTCTCAAACGCTTCCAAAATATAGCAGAGGAAGGAACAATCCCAAACTCATTCTACGAGGCCACCATCACCCTGATACCAAAACCAGACAAAGATGTCACAAAAAAAGAAAACTACAGGCCAATATCACTGATGAACATAGATGCAAAAATCCTCATCAAAATACTAGCAAACAGAATCCAACAGCACATTAAAGGGACCATACACCATGATCAAGTGGGGTTTATCCCAGAAATGCAAGGATTCTTCAATATATGCAAATCAATTAATGATACACCATAATAACAAACTGAAGGATAAAAAAAATGATAATCTCGATAGATGCAGAAAAAGCTTTAGACAAAATTCAACACCCATTTACGATAAAAATCCTCCAGAAAGTAGGCACAGAGGGAACTTACCTCAACATAATAAGGGCATTATATGACAAAGCCACAGCCAACACTGTTCTCAATGCTGAAAAAATGAAACCATTTCCACTAAGATCAGGAACAAGAAAAGGTTGCCCACTCTCACCACTATTATGCAACATAGTTGTGGAAGTTTTAGCCACAGCAGTCAGAGAAGAAAAAGAAATAAAAGGAATCCAAATCGGGAAAGAAGAAGTAAAACTGTCACTGTTTGCAGATGACATGATACTAAACATACCAAATCCGAAAGATGCTACCGGAAAACTACTAGAGCTAATCAATGAATTTGGTAAAGTAGCAGAATACAAAATTAATGCACAGAAATCTCTGGCATTCCTATACACTAATGATGAAAAAATCTGAAAGAGAAATTAAGGAAACACCTCCATTTACCACTGCAATGAAAATAATAAAATACCTAGGAAGAAACCTACCTGAGGCAACAAAAGACCTGTATGCAGAAAAGTATAAGACACTGATGAAAGAAATTAAAGATGATACAAACAGATGGAGAGATGTACCATGTTCTTGGATTGGAAGAATCAACATTGTGAAAATGACTCTACTACCCAAAGCAATCTACAAATTCAATGCAATCCCCATCAAACTACCAATGGCATTTTTCACAGAACTAGAACAAAAAATTTCACAATTTGTATAGAAACACAAGAGTCCCATATAGCCAAAATAATCTTGAGAAAGAAAAACGGAGCTCGAGGAATTAGGCTCCCTTACTTCAGACTTTACTACAAAGCTACAGTAATCAAGACAGTATGATAATGGCAAAAAAAAAACACAACAGAAATATAGACCAATGGAACAGGATAGAAAACCCAGAGATAAACCCATGCACATATGGTCATCTTTTCTTTCATAAAGGAGTTAAGAATATACAATGGAGAAAAGACAGTCTCTTCAATAAGTGGTACTGGGAAAACTGGACAGCTACATGTAAAAGAATGAAATTAGAACACTCCCTAACACCACACACAAAAATAAACTCAAAATGGATTAAAGACCTAAATGTAAGGTCAGACACTATAAAACTCTTAGCGGAAAACATAGGCAGAACACTCTATGACATAAACCGCAGAAAGATCCTTTTTGATCCACCTCCTAGAGAAATCGAAATAAAAACAAAAATAAACAAATGGGACCTAATGAAACTTAAGAGCTTTTGCAGCAAAGGAAACCATAAAAAAGATGAAAAGACAACCCTCAGAATGGGAGAAGATATTTGCAAATGAAGCAACTGACAAAGGATTAATCTCCAAAATATACAAGCAGCTCATGTAGCTCAATATCAAAAAATCAAACAACCCAATCCAAAAATGGGCAGAAGACCTAAATAGACATTTCTCCAAAGAAGACATACAGATTGCCAACAAACACATGAAGGATGCTCAACATCACTAATCATTAGAGAAATGCAAATCAAAACTACAATGAGATATCATCTCACACCGGTCTGAATGGCCATCATCAAAAAAATCTACAAACAATAAATGCTGGAGAGGGTGTGGAGAAAAGGGAACCCTCTTGCACTGTTGGTGGGAATGTAAAGTGATACAGCCACTACGGAAAACAGTATGGAGGTTCCTTAAAAAACTAAACATAGAACTACCATACGACCCAGCAATCCCACTACTGGGCATATACCCTGAGAAAACCACAATTCAAAAAGAGACATGTACCACAATGTTCATTGCACCACTATTTACAATAGCCAGGACATGGAAGCAACCTAAGTGTCCAACGACAGATGAATGGATAAAGAAGATGTGGCACATATATACAATGGAATATTACTCAGCCATAAAAAGAAATGAAATTGAGTTATTTGTAGTGAGGTGGATGGACCTAGAGTCTGTCATAAGAGTGAAGTAGGTCAGAAAGAGAAAAACAAATACTCTACACTAACACATATATATAGAATGTAAAAAAAAAAAAAAAAAAAAAAAGAGGTTCTGAAGAACCTAGGGGCAGGACAGGAATGAAGACACAGATGTAGAGGATGGACTTGAGGACACGAGGAGGGGGAAGGGTAAGCTGGGACGAAATGAGAGAGTGGCACTGATATATATACACTACCAAATGTAAACTAGATAGCTATTGGGAAGCAGCCGCATAGTATAGAGTGATCAGCTCGGTGCTTTTTTACCACCTAGAGGGGTGGGATAGGGAGGGTAGGAGGGAGCGAGATGCAAGAGGGAAGAGATATGGGAACATATGTATATGTACAACTGATTCACTTTGTTATAAAGCAGAAACTAACAAACCATTGTAAAGCAATTATACTCCAATAAAGATGTTAAAAAACAAACAAACAAAAAAGTCCAATGTAGATGATCCATGTGATTGACCGCTGGGGAGAATGATGTTAATATTACTGATGTTATTATTAATATCAGAATTCATGCAATAAAAACAAAATTATATTCTTGGGGAGAAAAACCTCAACAATAAGAAAAGAACCACATTTAAAAAATGAACAAAAGATCTTAAAGGACAAAAAAATATAAAATTTTGGCAAAAAGCATGTGCTCAAAGTCATGTGTCCTTAAAAAACTGCATATTAAAAAAACAGTGAGATGACACTACACACCTAGTAGAAAAGCTAAAATCCAAAACACTGAAAACACCAAAGGCTGGTAAAGATGTAGAACAACAGGGACTCTCAATCACTTTTGGAAATGCAAAATGGTATATCCATTTTAGAAGAAAGTTTGGCAGCTTTACAAAGCTAATCAGAGCCTAACTATACAATCCAGAAATTTTGTTCCTAGGTACTTACCCAAATTATTTGAAAACTTATGTCCATGCCAACGCCTATATGTAAATGTTTATGGTAACTTTATTTATACTCTTCCCAAACTGGCTGTCTTTCAACAGGTGAATGGATAAACAAACTGTTGTACATCCATACAATGGAATATTCGACAATAAAAATGAGTGAGCTAACAAGTCCCAGAAAGTCATGGAAGAACCTTAAATGAATACAGCTAACTGATATAAACAAGTCTGAAAAGCTACACACTGTATGATTCCAAACATATGGCATGTTGGAAAAGGCAGAATTACAGAGACAGTAAAAAGATCAGTGGTCGCCTAGGGGTCTAAGGGAGAAAGTAAAAGATAAATAAGTGGAACACAGGCGATTTTTAAGGCAGTAAAACTATTCTGTATGATACTGTAATGGTGGATATGTGACATTACGTATTTGGCAAAACCCATAGAATGTACATCACAAAGAGTGAACCTTAGTGTAAATTATGGGCTTCATCTATGGTGATGCATTGATAGTTACTCATGAATTGTAGCAGATGTACCACACTCATGCAAGACATTTTAAGAGGATAAACCGTGTGTGTGAAGTCAGGGAAGGATTGTGTGGGAACTCTGTCCTTTCTGCTCCATTTTACTCTTAATTTAAAATTGCTCTAAAAATAAAAACTATTCAAAAAAAGGTCCATACCTTAAACATTAGAGCTATTTAAAGACTCATAACTCTAAATGAGGCGGGCATAAAGAGATCTTGATTGCCTTTGATCGCCCTCACCATAGCAATAGTGTACACATTTATGATGACCTCTCTTATTCATCCTAACCGGAAAATTCAACAGGCAAATCCACAATCCTACCCAAAGAATGACAATCACTGCTCTAAAAGCATTTAATCCTGCTGCCATTAATAGAAATTTTAAAGTCAGTCCATCTGCCCAGGAAAGGTTGAAAACTCTTGATGGTTTTTCTCTCTTTCCCTATGATGGAACCGGAAGGAAATCTCACTGTTGTCACCAGCACTTGAGTGGCCATGATGCTGCAAAGAGGCTCACCAGTAAACCCGCTGTTAATATTGTCCTTCTGAATGCCCGTGTGAAAAGCTAGCAGAGGCCACTGTGTCAAAGTCAAGGATCCATTTCTTGGCACGGGAGATCATCTCCGGTAGGCAACGATTATGACAGACATGAAATGGAAATCCGTTTGCCTGGCAGTTTACACTTCATAGATATTTAGTGTGGCACTGACCAAGAAGCTGAAATTTCATGATATTCCGGCCATCTGTTGCAAAGTGAAACTGAGTCTCAGGATGCAGGATGTGAGCCTTGGTTTTCCAAGACTCAGCCAGGTGTGGGGCCTGAGAAGGCCCCTGGGGCACACTGGGGACGCTGTTGACACCGTGGTGGCTACTGCCCTCAGGGCGTGCCACACAGTGCTGCCTCCATTGGTTCAATGACTCTCCTGACTGCCACCGTTCCTGTCCCTGAAGACAATCGGAATATTCTGGGAGAGCATCCAAACAAAACTCTTATCTCCTTGGGAACAGACAGCGTCTAGGCTTGGAGCTGGCAGGAGCCGCTGCAGCAGCCCAGCATAACCAAAAGCTCGTCTCTCCACAGTGCGCTCACCTGGCTTCCCTCAGTCTTTTTCTTCTTGTCCTGGAAAGTGAGGCAGGCAGAGAAGTTTGCAGATGAACAGCAAGGAGCCAGTGTCGTGTTCTCATTTCAGCATACTGATTACATTTTATTTCAGGGTTGAGCAGTAATTAACACTAATGAACAACACGATAATTTGCAGCCATAAATCACCAGTTCCTTGGTTTTGCCATTTAACACAATGAATTAGAGCATTGTGTGCCCAGAACTTGGCAGGTCTCCATGTATCTTCCCTTCAGGTCAAGGTGTACTGCAATATACAAGGAACCCAGGGGGATTTCTACTCAGAGGAAACATTCTGGATTCC
Source organism: Leucopleurus acutus (assembly GCF_964270905.1). NCBI lineage: Eukaryota > Metazoa > Chordata > Mammalia > Artiodactyla > Delphinidae > Leucopleurus > Leucopleurus acutus. The sequence goes on from NC_139156.1 coordinate 51,595,741, forward strand.
CTGATATGAAGCATGGACATGAAGACACACTTGTGAATTTAACTGCTGATGTCTTGGTCTTCACTGAGACATTTTTCTGCACCATAAGGCAACTTGTTCCTCCCGAATGAGTTGTTAAGAGCTTATATATCCCAGGTCAAGCTGAGACAGCCTTCTCACTGCAACTTCTGCCTCTGGCCTTGCACAGGAATATGAATTGGTTTTCCAGTGAAATATACAAACACCTGGAAGTTTCTTCTATGATGCTATAGCAAGGTTGAGGAGAGGAGAAGGTGGGTGACTTAGTTATTAAGACCCTACTCCAAACCAGGTGCCCTGTGGACACTTTACAACTATCGTGTCTTTCTGAAGGGAGCTCTTTTTATGAGTCTATTGAGGATGAGAAATGTAGTTCAGGGAAGGGTTTTGGCTTGCCATAAGTACATGTCTAATAAATGTCAGAAGTCAGGCTAAGATTCAAAGCTATAAGTATAATATTGCCTACGTGGTTTGATCAAAACATACTTAAACAATTTCATGTAGTTTCACATATTTTCTCTACACATGAGACTCCATGCCCTCCAAAACAAGGGCTATCATTCTTACTGTATTTATATACAGTTCCTGTGCATACAGTTAATGCTTAAAGGGCATTTGTAGAGTTAAATGGAAAACGTTCTGTATTAAAAAAATAGTCTATAAATGATTCATATCATGTTACATGTTGTATTTTGTATAACATATATGCCATATGTTTCTTATTCAATAGTAACTACAAAGGTTCTATAGGCCCACTTTATATTAAAATACAGACTTTAGTTTAAGCAATAGAGCCATATAAATAATTCATGATAAATTAATATCACTTTTATTTCATTAATGCTTCTTAATAGCTTCCAGACAGACTACATCAATGTTACATATCCTGATTAATAAAAGATTTATCATGCTGTGAACGGACTTCAGAAGAGGAAGCTACAATGGAATCCATGATCCTCAAATTTTAAAAGTGGGATTTAATTAAATGTCCTAGAATATTAAGAAATCGGAATGCAGCTCCAACTCCATAGAATATGAATTTTACATAAGGAAATCTTCTAAAACCTTTCTACTTAATGTAATATAAATATAGGCAGGTATTTCTTCAAAATGTCAAAGAAACGATCTTAAGAATTTATTCCCCCAGTAGACGGGAACCAAAGCAGACAGCAGAGAATCCCTGTTGGAATTATGAAGTATGAAGGGTGAATGGTGCCCACAGAAGAACTTCGTGTTGCTTTCAATAATGGGATCAGGAACATTATCTTAGCTCTTGAGATAATTGAGAATAATGGAATTGTTAACCCAGATTAGTTTGTATTGATTGCAGTTTACAGTCTTCGGTGCAGTGTAATGTTAGGACTTATCCATTTACGTTATTTTTCTTCTATTACAATAACTAACTAAGACCTTATAAAGTCACTCTTTATTTTCCTTGCCTTATTTTTTTTGTTTTTGTTTTTGCATGTGTATAATCATCATCATGTCTTCCAAAGATTCTATGAAGGAACAAAGCACAAGAACCAATGATTTCTTCAGGCTTCTTTCTTAGCTCCTCTGATACAAGGTGATTTTATATGCTTCACCCTTTCTAGAAGAGAGCCACTTAAGGATAAGGAAAGGCTTGGCTTTTATTTGAGTAATGCATTGCCTTACATACAAAAATGTTAGAAAGCACATTAGAAGAATGTTAATCATGCCATCTGAGTCACAGAACCATGTTTCCTACTAAATATGTTTTACTTTAAATTTCATGATTTCTTGTGGTCTCAAAATTCTGGTTGGTAATACAGAAACAAGCAAAATTTGTGATGTATTTATTCTCCAAATGCTTAAAATCCTAATGCTACACGTATATCAAAATGTGCAGCTACTTTAAAATACATTAACATTTTAGATAAAGATGCTTGAGCAAAGCCATAACACAAATCATATTCCTCAAAATCTATAGAAATTAATATTTTAATAAAAGCCAAAGTTCACTAGCAGCGATTGAACAAGGAATAGGGTATGGTCTTATGCTACAAGACTTTTTAACATTGTTGCCAAGAAAGAAATTTAGATTACGGTATGATGTATCAAGCTTGGACCCCATGTCCTTTCCTCTGAGTTAGTACTGATAAAAAAAGGAATAAAAATCTGAGGAGTTTTACTAGTTGCCCCACTGAATTTTTGAAGAGATCATTTGAGGAAATGCTCTTATGAATAGAAGCCAATATATACCACCAGAGCTCAACAGAGGCAAAAATTACCAGGGCTACTACTGAGTTAGAGGAAGGAGGTGAAGCCCACAGGAGTATGACCAGCTCATGGTTGGGTGTTGCAAGTCATGTTTAATAATTCTGCTAAGATTTTAATAAAGATAATCTAGCCTTGACTCCCAACATGTATTATAAGAGACCACAGTTAAACTGCCCTTCCCCGTGTTCTACTGCCCTTAGGCTACAGGAATATGGATATAAGTAAATTAGCTGCATTTAGATGCAGCTCATGGAAAAGACAGAAATATTATCAATATTTTGGATATTTTCAGTGTATCTGGAAAGACAGAAGTTTCAAAGCTGCCCTTTAAATGTGCAAATAAAAAGAAATAACTTGACTGCTATGAACTGAATGTCTGTATTCCCCCTGAATTCATATGTTGAAATACTAATCCCCATTGGAATGATATTAGTAGGTGGGACCTTTGGGAGGTGATTAGGGCATGAAACTATGAGAAATACATTGTTGTTTAAGTCATCCGGTCCATGGTATATGTGTTATAGCAGCCCGAATGGACTAAGACAACAACTATTCAAATTCTACAAGGAAAGAAAGAAAGTAAAGGAAGAGGTGTCAGAAGAAATGAAAATTCACAAAGCAAGCAAAGCAAGAACCAATTCTGAAGAAAATATAATATAAAGAAGAGAAAACTTGCTCCAAGATATTTTATATCATCCTAATTTTTATATTTTATTATTATATAATATAAAGAATATTGCTACGAAACCCCATTCTTATGCCTCAGATAGCCTTCAGGGTACCCCTGAACACCTCACAAATATTATTTGCTGTGTTGATATGAAACAATGACTGAGGAACACTGTTTCAATATACCCTCTCCTTCTAGACTATCACTTTGATGCTTTTTGCATGAAAAATCTTCCCCACCTCGCTCCCTTTTCTTCATGTTTCAATGCTACTTATAAATGATTAATGAACATCCATGATGCAATAAAGAGAAGCTGTGACTACCATGCCACCATCTGTTACAGCATACCTGGAGTTTTAGAAATTCTACTTTTCATGTTGAAAAGAAAGTAGTTAAGAAAGACACAAGCTGACCATGTAAAAATGACACACTTGAGTGGGATGGAGATGTAAAATATGTGCAGAGGGCTTCCCTGGAGGCGCAGTGGTTGAGAGTCCGCCTGCCGATGCAGGGGATGCAGGTTCGTGCCCCGGTCCGGGAAGATCCCACATGCCACGGAGCGGTTGGGCCCGTGAGCCATGGCCACTGAGCCTGCACGCCCGGAGCCTATGCTCCGCAGCGGGAGAGGCCACAACAGTGAGAGGCCTGCGAACCGCAAAAAAAAAAAAAAAAAAAAAGTGCAGAAATCAAAGCTAACAAATATGTAAGTGCAGACTTCACTCCTTTTGTCTCAAATCTTGCTTGTCTTTATAACATATGTATAGATACACATATATATTATATATATAATAATGTAAAATAAAATACAATTCATCTTTTGTAATTGATAAAATATGTATTATCATATGTATATATTTATATATGCTAACAGAAAAAATGTTACTAGAAATGGCCTCATCTGTGTCTTTCAGTTGGTTCTATCTGTATATTCACCTATCCATCTATGCATTCAGCTATAGTAACAAACATGAAGACCTAAAATAAACGGAAACTCTAATATAATGGGGTCTACTTTAAATCAAATTAGGAATCATCTTTATGACAGTGTCTCTAAATAAAAGCAAGAATCATTTAAAAAACATGGTGATTACTAAACTGACTATGAAATCACAAGTCTTCCAAACTATGAGGACTGGCAGTAGGTATACAAATAACTTAAGCATGGATATGTATACCACAGCCAAGTTCCTTAAAATTATAAATGACTTTCACATATAATTTTAGCTATCTGCAGCTCTGTTTGACTTCATCCCACTGTGTTCAGTTCACTGTTGGTGCTTAAGAAATTTTCACCTTTTCTGTAGGTTCCATTCTGCTGCTGTTTTACTATCAGCTACAGGGAATCATAAAGGGTCCATTATTCTTCTTGAATAGCACTCTAAGCACTTGTTGGGAGTGGAGGTGAGAAGTCCATCAAAGAGACAGCAGCACTGGCATTTCTGAGAATGAGGAGGCCTTTGGGTATTTGTGTAGGAAGGACTCCAGGATCCTTTGTGAATCGTCTTTTTAGTGTCCATCCTTCTGGCCTCCCATCCTCCCATATTCTAGCCATATTCCCCATCACTTTGAGGTTTGAGGGAGTTGGAACAATGGTCAATAAAAGGCACACATGCACGCATACACACACCACACAAAAACTAGTTTTATATTCACTTATGCTTTCCCAGCTCTTGTACCAGCTCCATCTCAAAAAAATAAGATGAAGTGAGTCCCAGCTCTGAGAGCCTGAACTGATCCCATGGAGTATGGCTGCTGGTAGTGACAGTGTGATAGTGAACTAATCACTCTCTTACACACTCACACACACACACACACACATACACACAGTTTTTCAGCCTTTAGAGAGGCCTGTTAAAGACAAAGAATTCAAATTTTCTGTAATTATAAATATTTAAAATGTGTTGGAAAGATAAAGAATAAAGCACAATAAATGTGCTATATTTTGTTGAGATTATAAATGATCTTTGACATATCAAAATGCCCCAAAGTAAGTTCCCTTTGTGTAAGACAGAATAAAAAACCAATATTCATTTTAAATAAATTCAAACCCAATGCAATCTACAGATTCAATGCAATCCTTATTAAATTACCAATGGCATTTTTCACAGAACTAGAACAAAAAATATTTTAATTTGTATGGAAACACAAAAGACCCCAAAGAGCCAAAGCTATCCTGAGAAAGAAAAATGAATCTGGAAAAATCAGGCTCCCTGACTTCAGACTATACTACAAAACTGAAGTCATAAAAACAGTATGGCACTGACACAAAAACAGAAATAAAGATCAGTGGAACAGGATAGAAAGTCTGGAGGTAAACCCACGCACATATGGTCACCTAATCTATGACAAAGGAGGCAAGAATATACAATGGAGAAGAAACAGTTTCTTCAGTAAGTGGTGCTGGGAAAACTGGACAGCTAAATGTAAAAGAATGAAACTAGAACATTCTCTAACACCACACACAAAATAAACTCAAAATGGATTAAAGACTTAAATGTAAGACTGGATACTATAAAACTCTTACAGGAAAACATAGGCAGAACACTCTCTGACATAAATCGCAGCAATATCTTTTTGGATCCACCTCCTAGAGTAATGAAAATAAAAACAAAAACTAAACAAATGGGACCTAATTAAACTTAAAAGCTTTTGCATGGCAAAGGAAACCATTGAAAAAATGAAAAGGCAACATACCGAATGGGAGAAATATTTGCAAACGATGTGACCGACAAGGGCTTAATCTCCAAAATATACAAACAGCTCATACAACTCTACAACAAAAAAACAGACAACCCAAACGAAAAACAGGCAGAAGACCTGAATAGACATTTCTCCAAAGAAGACATACAGATGGCCAATAGGCACATGAAAAGATGCTCAACATTGTTAATTATTAGAGAAATGCAAATCAAAACTATAATGAGATATCACATCACACCAGTCAGAATGGCTATCAACAAAAAGTCTACAAACAATAAATGCTGGAGTGTCTGTGGAGAAAAGGGAACCTTCCTACACTGTTGGTGGGAATGTAAATTGGTACAACCATTATGGAGAACAGTATGGAGGTTCCTTAAAAAGCGAGAAATAAAACTACCATATGATCCAGCAATCCCACTCCTGGGCATATAGCCAGAGAAAACCATAATTCAAAAAGATACATCATGCACCCCAATGTTCATTGAAGCACTATTTACAGTAGCCAAGACATGGAAGCAACCTAAATGTCCACAGATGAATGGATAAAGAAGATGTGGTACATATATACATTGGAATATTACTCAGCCATAAAAAAGAATGAAATAATGCCATTTGCAGCAACATGGATGGATCTAGAGATTATCATGCTAAGTGAAGTAAGTCAGAGAGAGAAAGACAAATTTCATATGATACCACTTATATGTGGAACCTAAAAAAATGATACAAATGAACTTATTTACAAAACAGAAAAAAACTCACAGACTTAGAGAACAAACCTATGGTTACCAAAGGGGAAAGGTGGGGCGGGGAGGGATAAATTAGGAGGTTGGGATTAACATACTACTATACATAAAATAAACAATCAACAATGACCTACTGTATAGCACAGGGAACTCTATTCAGTACTCTGTAATAGCCTATATGGGAAAAGAATCTCAAAAAGAATGGATATATGTATATGTATAACTGAATTATTTTGCTGTACACCTGAAACTAACACAACGTTGTAAATCAACTATAATATAAAATAAAAACTAAATTAAAAAAAACAGACTTTATAATGTATGCTCATAGATAGTTCTGGTAGTATTTATTACTTGAAACATTTATATTAACTAACTCCCATAAAATTTTGGAAAAACCTGTATTTCTTTCATTAGATTGACTTGATGATTATAGAGCTCTTATAGTTTCAGACCTAGGATCTAATTTTGTGTTATCCTGGTCAGCAATACCAATTCACTAGCAATAAAAGCAAAACAAAGACAAAAATCCATGGAAAAAAACCCCCACAAAAGTCCTTTAAACTAATCCAGTCATCAAAATACTCTCACAGAGTCTTACCATAATAAGGGTATTAGTCTTTAGGATACAACTAGATTTTCAGCTCTACCATTTATTATCTGAGTGGCTTTAGCAAATCATATAATGTCTCTGGGTCTTATTTTCTTCATTTGTAACATAATTTGATAACTATACCAACCCTATAAGATCACTGTGATTAAAATATGAGGTAATGCATGTAGAAAACTTTTAAGAGTATCTGATATAGCATACATATTATTTATTACATTCTTAATAATAATTGTTATTAATATTTGGCTAGGAATTAGATTTTATTTCTCCCCTTACCTACAAAATATCAGTTAAAGAAAATTATTTTCAGAGATTACAGCATGCATTCTAAAATTAATAATTTTTAAGACATTTATAATGCTTAACTTATACTAATGGCATGTTAAATGGGATAATATTTGAGAAAAAAATGATCAGCTATAAAGTTTGTATGCATTTAATAACAGTAGTACTGCTATTTTAATGATTAGAATTTATACTATAGATGTAATCAAGTTGTTTTTCATATGCCTGCTATTGAAAACCTCCTGTAACCTCTATAATTTCTTCTTCCCTATAATATCCTCATAGCAGTCACTCCTGTAACCCCTCCTGTAACCCCTATAATTTCTTCTACCCTATAATAACCTCATAGCAGTGACTTGTCAGGATATGAGGGTATGTCTGATTTACTTAGTTCCTCTTATAAAAAAAAATTTTTAGGGCCCTTTAAACATACAGAAATTCCCCTTAAAAATCAATTCCCCAGACATTTTCCTCTACACCTTTAAATAGTATTGGCAATGATCAAGTCTATTTTTTACAATAAAAGTACCATGCTAGTTTCTGAACTGTTTCAAATGGCTGTAAGAGTGACAATTTTATTCTTGACTATTCTTCCATGCTGTCTCTGAATGTATGCTTACAAAGCTACTGATGCTAAGAAAAGCAAAGGTAGGAAAAAGGTAAAACTACAGAGAAAAATACCATCCACATTTCTACAATCAAAGGGGAATCACTGTTTTTATATTGATACATTTTCTTCTAAGTCCCTCGCCCTGGTCATATACTTTGTTTTTGTTTTCGCGGTTGTGTTCGTATTGCAAATACAGCTTTTCTCTCCATTATTTTACCTAAATTATAAGAGCCATTATCCATGTTCCTTTGGACTCTGTGTTCTTTCAACCAAGAAGCGGGAAGAGGCCTAGAGCAGGTGTCATGAGAACAACAACTCATCCAGGGCGAACATTCAGAGTTTCTAGGCAGAAATTAAAGGGGAACTTTTAAGTATTCCTTATGTGTGAGAGAACTGCTCTCAATGACTTTGACTGTAAGAAACTATGATCTTGAAGGGACCTTATAAATAAATTTATATACATCTCTCATTTCACACATGAAGTAGTTAAAGACCAGGACAGTTAGATCACCTGCCAATAATAATTCACTGCATTTAACTTGTGACATCCAGAGTGAAACGCACAGCCTGTGACTCTCAGTCAGTGCTCCTTCCATTCATGCCTATGCCTATGGTTTGAGAAATCAAGCCAAGAGCGCAACTGGAGACCCCGAGCCCAGAGCCTGCCCCCTTTCTCTTCTCACCCTATTGCCTCTCTCCAAGAACGTGTGTACGTGTGTATGGACAATCAGTCGGCATGTCCAAGCTCATTCCAAATTTCGAGGCTAGAGTTGTGCATAATGGTACAGCCTGCTCTCAAGAAGTCAGAGCCAATGGAGAGAGGGACCTGAACAGGCCCCTGAAGCATCTGAATGGGGAACTCTGGATTCCTGACTCCTGGAGGGTGGTCTTGAAACGGAGGCATGAGCTCTGTTAGTCCCACCCTCTTGGATCCATGTTTTAGTGGGCATCTAAGAGTAGGAGTGGAGAATTGACCCCAGAAGCGCTGTGAGGTATACAGAAGTGAGAAAGGAAAAAGAAGAAACCAACAGAAAGTGGGTTAATTAGCACTTTACTGCTGTGGACACCTCAGGCTCAACCCCAGGGCAAACTCTCTAAGAGGCTGTGAGGAATGCATCTCAGGATTATCCCTCTGTGGGACAAGAAGCTGGGGACTTAAACGTCAACTGTAACCATCTCTCATTGGTTTAGGGTTGTTCTGGGGGCTTTGACTCTGGTACTTCTGGCCTCCCCCGAGAAGGCTAAGCAAGTTTGCTATACAAGATAAGAAGCCCTGAAATGTGATGCCAGGGAAGGGGCTCTCGTTGCTGGGCTGTAAGGCCTATAGGGGTCTCCCTCCATATAGTAAGGGCTAAGTGAACATACCTCACAATATATTATTACAACATTATTGAGTGTGAAACATTTCTATTGTTATTTTATAATAACATTTTTATAACATTAAGACATCTTAGTTACTTAAAAGCACCAGTCCTTCAAGAGATCAAGACATCAGAAACAAGATCTGTTTGTTTTCCTGGACTTGTCAGTTAAATTCCAGATGCATCTTTTGTGTAGTGTTGTGAATTCAGTCATGAAGCAATAAATTTTACCTTTTATCTGGACAGTTAACCATCTTATGCTATTTATCATTTAAATTTACTTGTATCAAAAAGTATTCAGTTCTCTCAAGCATCAGATTATGGTTTAAGAACATCTATTTGTTTCTCAAAAGCTATTTAACTCGCCTAATTTAAAATTTTGAAGCGAATATGCAGACCTTCCGGAATTCTTTTTCTTCCATAAGGACTTAATACATTCATAGTAGTATACATTTACTCACATTCTAAAGACTCTATTTTGCTGCATCTTAATCAAGTCCTTTTTCAGAGATGTAAAAAGCACATTGTGATGGTAAAAGCTGCCCAAGCTGGTGGTCTCTGCATTTGCCCTTCACCAAAGCAAATTTCATCTCACACGAGCAGATGGATGGAAACAGACCAAACTGGAGTCGGTGAAGGACCAGGATGACTTCAGCTGATGATTGACTCCTGCTAATCATGAGTGTGGGACTTGGGGCCAAGAAGAAAGACTCCAGGTTTCTTTAAAATGCAATTCCATTTGCTACTCTGACGCAGGGACTCCAACTCAGCTCCCAGCAGGGATGGTTTCTCAAACTTAATGAATTTCATTCCTGCTACAATCCTTTGGGAAGAAAGAGACAACCTTCCATACTGATTACTACCCATACAGTGTGTTGTAAAAACATGACATTAAATCTAGTTTGAGGTTGTTAGCAGACTTACAAACCACATTTAGAGGTAGTCACTTCGATTTTTTGACAAGCAGCTGTTTTCAGTTACATATTTTAAATACATCAAAGTTCACGTGCATTTCTATGTAGGAAATCAAAACATCATTCCTCTCATTAAAATCTACTCTTAGATATCCTACAACTGTAAACAGGCATTTCATGGGAAATAAGATGCACATTCGCAAATCCATTCACAGCACAGCTTTCATCCTTCTTTGCCAGACATAGGAAAGGTTCCAGAAATCCCTGACTCCTCTTCTGCCTTGCCTGGTTCCACTGAACATGTGCTTCACATTCTCTGAGGCTCAGTTTTCTTGTCTGTAAAATGGGGTTGGTAGGACCTCACTAAGGGCTGGTTGTGAACATTAAATGGTAGAATGTCAGCAAGTTGCCTGGCCAATCAACTGACATGTTGGAGAGGTTCCATAAATGCCTCATTCCTTTCTTATCTTCTCTCATGGAAACTGTACTTGCAAACTCCCAGATTGCTTCCTATTCAAATAGTCACCATTTCTTTTTTTTTAAATTTATTTTTGTTTTATTATTTTTTTAATTGAAGTATAGTTGATTTACAATGTTGTGTCAGTCTCTGCTGTACAGCAAAGTGACTCAAGTTTTACACATATATACATTCTTTTTTAAGATATTCTCTTCCATTATGGTTTATCCCGGGAGATTGGATATAGTTCCCTGTGCTATCCAGTAGGACCTTGCTGTTTATCCATTCTAGATGTGATAGTTTGAACCAACCAACCCTAAATTCCCAATCCATCTCTCTCCCTCCCCCCTTCCCCTTGGCAACCACAAGTCTGACCTCTATGTTTGTGAGTCTGTTTAAACTCCAGCTCTTTATAGCCTTTTAGTAACACTCAAGCTTGGAAAAATAATACCCATGGGACACAGGAGCACTTCCACATGTGCTGAGTACTTAACCAGCATTATCACATTTAATCCTCCCAACAACCCTATGGTACGGCAGAACAGTTATCTGTATTTACAGATAAGGGAATGGAATTCATCCAGCAAACAAATAACAGAGCTGAGGTTCAAACCTCAGCTGTCACTCACCTTCTCTAAACCTTCATACAGTTTTCAATTTATGGTATTCATCTGAGAAATGAAATTTTACAGTGCTGGATTGCCTTTCATATTTTTGGCTCAAATTGTCTTAAACTATTTTAAAAATCTCATTTAACTTTTCATGTTTATGCCATCTTACCATCAAGCTTCTCAGGCATAAAGAAAGTCACTATCTGCCTGTCCTCCCTCCCTTGTTTGACAAAGGCATATTGGATGCCCACAGGATGTGAGGAAACAGTGCTAAGAGCTGGGAGTCCAGGAAAAAATGATACAGCTCCCTGCTTTCACATAGTTCACAGTCAAGTGGGACAATATCCGAACGTTAATAACAAGACCATACAGAAAATGCAATGATAGAAATATATCAGAATACTAGTAGGGACCAAAAGAAGGCTGTGTCAGTCCAGGGGAAGGGCTTCTCAGGAATCCCTCAGAGGAGGCAATGGATGAACTGAATCTTAAAGGAAAATACAAATTTACAGGAAAAGAGGTGAGAGGTGGCAGAGAAGTTAAAGGGTTCTGAGTGGAACATATAGGAAAGGAATTCAAAAGGGGAATAATGACATATTAATCTTAGAGCCAAAATCAACTATTGCTAAACACAAAGATAACTGGAGATGTTGACACAAATGAGACTTTATATATATATATATATATTTAGCAGCTTGGTTTTTATCCTTGTAGGATATTTTTTCCCCAATGATATAAAAGGAATTGTGTAACATTTTGCACAACAAATTTGCCTGATTTTAATACATTTTTGTCTTTTTTTCAAGTTATTCAAAAATTTTATTGTAAAACATGTTATAGGTGTGAAGATACATAAAAGATAAGCATACAGTTGATGGAATATATAAAATTAACCAGTGCATACACCCAGTTTAAGAAATTTAACATCAATAGTCTCTTACTGGATATTATCAGCTCCTCCCTGATCACACACACCCTTACTTTCCCCATAGAGATAACCACTTTCCTGAAATTTGTAAATCATACCACATATGTTTCATTAATTATCAACAAGAATTCAACAACATGTAAATAGTCCCAGATAATTACACCTAGACAAGATATTGTTCATTTTCCCGTTTGTAAACTACTCACACATATGTACATTATATGTATACATGCATAAATAAATAAATGGGATATTAGTATTCAGATTTCTCAGTGAGCTACTTACTTCATTTAATACTATTTTTCTTTTAAATTTTTCCATGATGGTTCATGTTTTTCCAATTTTTCACTTTGGTTGCTGTATGATACTCTACTGAATGACTGATTACAGCAAAATTTATTTATCCATTCTATTAATTATGGACATTTAGATTTTTTTGACTGCTATGAACAATATCATGAATATTCATATACATTTTTTAAAGCACATCTGCAAGAGTATTTTTATGGTATATGAGTAGGAATGGCATTACACTGCCAGCAATGAATGAGATTTCCTGTTGTTTCAAATCTAGCCAACACCAGATTGTATCGAAATTTCTATTCTATTTTAGTCTAGTCTAGTCTAGCCGAGTTGAGTTTGACTGAGTTGATTTGAGTCTAGTTAAGTGTACTCTATTCTATCTTGCTTGTCAATAGATTGTGAAATATCTCATTATGATTTTAACTTGCATTTCTTAAACAAGAAATGATGTTGAGCATCTTTTCATATACTCTCAGGCTATGTATATTTTCCTTAACAAGCTTAATTTTCCTATTGGACTTTTTGCTCTTTTTGTATTGATCTCTAGAATACTAATCCGATATGTGTTATATGTAGTGAAAACGTCCTGTCCTAGTTTGTGACTTGTGTTTTCACTCTTATGTAGTCTTTTGACATAGACAAGGTCTTAATTTTAATACAATAATTTTTATTAAGCTCTTACTTAAAGGATAGGATGTTTATGCCCTATTTAATAAATAAAGATAAATCGCAGCAATACCTTTTTGGATCCACCTCCTAGAGTAATGAAAAGGAAAACAAAAATAAACAATTGGGACCTAATTAAACTTAAAAGCTTTTGCACAGCAAAGGAAACCATAAACAAAACAAAAAGACAACCCACAGAATGGGAGAAAATATTTGCAAATGATGTGACTGACAAAGGGATTAATCGCCAAAATATACAAACAGCTCATGCAGCTCAATAACAAAAAAACACAAACAACCCAATCAAAAAATGGACAGAAGATCTAAATAGACTTTTCTCCAAAGCAAACATACAGATGGCCAAAAAGCACATGAAAAGATGCTCAACATTGCTAATTGTTAGAGAAATGCAAATCAAAACTACAATGAGGTATCACCTCACACCAGTCAGAATGGCCATCATCAAAAAGTCTACAAACAATAAAGAGTGGGTGTGGAGAAAAGGGAACCCTCCTACACTGCTGGCGGGAATGTAAATTGGTACAACCATTATAGAGAACAGTATGGAGGTTTCTTAAAAAGCTAGAAATAGAATTACCATATGACCCAGCAATCCCACTCCTGGGCATATAGCCAGAGAAAACCATAATTCAAAAAGATACATGCACCCCAATGTTCACTGAAGCACAGTTTACAATAGCCAAGACATGGAAGAAACCTAAATGTCCACTGACAGAGGAATGGATAAAGAAGATGTGGTGCATATATTCAATGGAATATTACTCAGCCATAAAAAGAATGAAATAATGCCATTTGCAGCAACATGGCTGTATCTAGAAATTATCACACTAAGTGAAGTCAGACAAAGGCAAACATCTTATGATATCACTTATATGTGGAACCTAAAAAAAAATGATATAAATAAACTTATATTTATAAAACAGAAACAGACTCACAGACTTAACAAACTTATGGTTACCAAAGGGGAAATGTTGGGGGAGAGATAAATTAGGAGTTTGGGATTAACATATACACATTACTATATATAAAATAAACAATCAACAAGGTCCTATTGTATAGCACAAGGAACACTACTCAGTACTCTGTAATAGCCTATATGGGAAAAGAATCTGAAAAAGAATAGATAAATGTATATGTATTGATATAACTAAATCACTTTGCTGTACACCTGAAACTAACACAACATTGTAAATCAAATATACTCCAATATAAATAAAATTTTAAAAAATTAATTAAAGAAAAGTATCCAAGTTTTCAATTATTTATTTTATAGTCCATCCTTTGCCAACTGATCCACAGTTGCCTCTTTGTCAGGATTCAAGTTTCCATATATGCTAGAGTCAGCATTTATGTTCTTTTGTTCCCTTAGCTATTTGTCCATCCATGTATTGATACCAATATGCTGCTACCTTTATACTAATTCTTGATACCTGGGAGGGTAAATGCTCTAGCTTGCTCTTCTTCAAGCTATATATATTTTTGTCCTTCTTGTCATTTTGCTCCTCAAAAAATAAAAAAGCTGCATCTTTACATCTTTTTATATCTCTTGTTAGATTTATTGGTACTATTGTATTTGCTTCCAGAGTAAATATTTTTTGTAAGTTATATAAAAATCCAATTGATTATTTATGTTGATGTTTTTAACAAACAATTTTGCTAAATTCTTTGTTAATTCTAATAATCACATGCAGATCCTTTTGAGCAATAGTTATCACTGCCAAGTAATGACAAGTTTCTCTCTTTTGTTGTTACTCTTTTTCTTGTCTGACTACACTGACAATGAATTTCCAGTACAATATTGAGCAAGAATGGAAGTCATGGGCATCTTCTCTTGTTTCTGATGCCAAAGGGACATCTTGCAAAATTTACCATCAGGTAGAATATAATATACAAATGTAAGGGGCACATTAACACAAGAAAGGAAAGGATTCTTCCATAGTGACTTGGCTGTTTTATCCTTTTTTTGATATACCAAGATATTAAAGTTTTTTTGAGATAATTCCCTTCCACTTTTAGTTTGAAATGTGTCGTGGTATACACTAGGCTTATTAATTTTTTTGCTCGTCTCAACATCATCATCTTTTCTCCTTTATTCTTCTAATATGGTGAATTATGCTACTACATTTGCTAATATTAAAGCAAACTTGCATTTCAGGAATAAACAAAAATTGATCAAGCGATATGATCGTTTGTATACTTTGCTGGATTTAGATTGCTCTTTCCTTACTTGTACTGTTTTTGTTAGGTTTTGGCTTTAAGGTTATGCTAGCCACTTAAAATGAATTTTGAAGTATTTTCTCTTTTCAATTCTCTGGAAGAGGCTGAGTAAATTAAAATTACCTGTTTCTGGTATATTACAAAGAACTCATTTACAAAGTCAACTGAGCATGGTGTTTTCTGTTAGGATAAGTTCGTAATAACCAAGTTTTGGCTCTTCCAATCCTCTCTTTTGTGTGATAATTTTAAAATTTATTTCTTGTATCCTTTATTGGTAACTTCTATTATTTTAGATTTATTATGGCTTATATTTTCTAACTTCTGTGAAAAGTTTGGCTCAGTTCACTGGACCTCTGGATTTCTAACATAAGAAAGGTCAATGTATTTACCTCTCAGAACAGCATTAGCTTTATCCTACACATTTTGATGTGAAGTATTTTTATTTTCTTCCTTGATCTAAAATTAGTTATAAGTGTGTTATAGTCCCTAATCATGAGAGGCATAAGTGATCCTCTTTTGTTATTGATTTTAACTTTTTTGCATTATGGATAGAAACTACAGTATGCATAATATTAAATCTTGAAATTTGTTGAGACTAGCCTTATGGGCTAGAGTGTTGTCATTTTTATAAATGTTAGATATATTCTTGGAAAGAAGATGTGCTCTCCAAATGTTGAGTATAATATTCATTAGGTGTCCATTAAATCAAGTTTGTTATTCATACTCTTTATACTGTATATAAGCCTTTGGATTGTTTTGTTTGTTTCTTTGATCTAAGAAACAAGGGAGGTATGTTAAGACCTCGTCTTATGGTATAAATATTTAAATGTGTCTTGTATACTATCAATATTACAGATATATAGAAATGTACACATACATATTTTTACCTTTATATATTTTGAGGTTATATAAAGGTAAAAAGTTATATTGTGAGGTACATATAACTTTACAATTTCATACCTTCCTAGTTAAGTGAACATTTTATTATTAACTAGTGAGAATCTTATCTCTAGTAAACTTTCTTCAAATTTTACTTTATCTAATATCAATAATACTTCATCGGCATTATTCTGGTTATTATTTGCCTGGTGTGTGCACGTGTGTGTTTCCATTAATTATGATTATTTACATTTTTAAAATGTATTTTTAACATTTTTAATGTGTCTTCCATTTGAATCTCTTTTGCTTTATTGTTTTCTCTTTCTTTTTTTATTCTTTCCTTGCCTTATTCTGGTTGGACTGAGGAATTTTTGTTTTTAGACCTAAGAAGGTCAATAATTAATCAATATGTCTCAATTTTTTCAGAGTAAAATAAGACCCAAATTACAATTATACAAATGAATAAAAACTATCCTTAAAAAATAGAATACCTAAATCTAGCAGTTGGAAAAAAAGTATATTATATCACAACTAAGTTGGCTTTATTCTAGGGTTGCAAAACTGACTTAACACTTGAAAACTAATCAATTTAGCTGACCACACTAAAGGGTAAATCATATAATGAGATCAACAGAGTCAGAAAGAGTCTTTGGTAAAATGTGATGCAAATTTATAATTTAAAAAAGAACTTTGCAAACTAAAAATAGAAAGGAATTTTCTTATTGTGATAGCAGGCGGTATTAAAGCCATAAGCAAACATCATAATTAGTGATAAAATGTCCAAAGATTCCACTCTGAGATTGGGAATAAGGAAATGAAACATAGTATCACTATTTTTAATCAATATTGTACAGGAAATTCTAGCCAGTACAAAAAGACAATAAGAAGAAAGAATATTTACATTTAAGGATAGAAAATAAGGATAAAAATTATTCATATGATATGATTTAATAGACAATCCAAAATATCTACAGATAAATTATTAGAAGTAATAGTAAGTATAGTAAGGTTGTTAGATATAAAGTCAGTGTATAAAAATCAATCTAATTTCTCTACAGCAACAACAAAGAACAATTTAAAAAGTGATACTGTTTATAACAGCATAAAAATTTAAATATCAAGGGATAAATCTAACAAAGATGTGCAAAACCTCTGGGCAGAAATCTATAAAACATTACTGAGAAAAAGTTTAAAGAAGATCTAAACAAGTGAAGGGCTACACTGCGATCATAAATTAGAAGATTTAAGTTTTAAAGATTTATAAGTACTTTCCTAACTCATCTGCAGCTTTAATGTAATTTCAGTGAAACTCAAGATAATTTTTTTCCATTTTTAAAAGTTGATTGTAAAACGTATACAGAAACACAAATAGCCCAGGATAACCAGGACACCCTAGGATAAGAATAAGTTTGACTTACTTGATCTTACAGAAATACAGACTTATTATAAAGCTGTAAATTATCTTATGTAAGTGATTACTGTAAGAAACTGATAAGAAAATCCTTTAGTAAACAAGTGAGAGATCTAACAAATACTTCACACAGGTTATCGGAATGTCAAATAAATATGAAAATGTACTCAAACTCCCATTTCGGAAAGACAAATGAGATACTATTACACATAGAGTAGAATGGCAAAATATTAAAACTAGGGACCATTTCAGATGTGGGAGAGAATATAGAGTAACAGAAATTTTTACACAATTCTGGTTGGAATGTAAATTGGTTTAACCTCTTTGGGAAAATAAATGACAAAACCACTGAAAAAAAAGAAGTTTGCATTATCTGTTAAATGTGAAGATAAGTACACTCCGTGGCCCAACAATATTAAATGGAAATGAATACACGTTTATACAAATATGGCTAATGAAATGTTCAAGGCAGGATTATTTATAATATTCTAAGATTAGGAAAAATACAAAGGCCAATGAACAGTAGAATAGATGAATAAATTATTATATATTCATACAACGAAGATATATTCAAATATGTATATTAATATACAATTAATAAGGCTAAATTAAACCACAGTGTTCAGGTGAGAAAACGCTAAACACAGGCAAGAAAACAGATACCATAATAGGATATTGATTGATTTTTTTTTTTTTTTCTTTTTGAGAGGATTCTGTGATTTGGAAGAGGCAAGTGCTTGGCTTCTAAATAGCCAGCAGTGTTTATTTCCTTGAACTAGATGGTTACGTGGATTTGTGCTTTATATTAAATGTTTAAACTTCACACTTACCATTTTATACACTTTATATGTTCACATTTAAAAAAAAAAATTTTTTCTATACATAAAGGCACTAAAGTTATTTAGGGAAAAAAATTGCCTAGGAGGGAGATCATGTATATTCTCAATATTTTCTAATAAGGTTTCCATAGCAACTCAAGTAGCATTTGAATAGAGTCTGTTAAATTCACTTAAAGTATTGGCTTTTCTGGCTAGCTGCCTTCAGTCTCAAAATAGAAGTCCTTCAGACTGACAGAGCGATGTCACAAGCTATCTTTGTCAAAACAGAAGATCTATAGACCAGCAACAACTCCTCTAAGGCTGAATTAATTGAAGATGTTGAGAGCAGAGTGCTTCTCGTCAGCAGGACTCTTGAGAAAACCTCCTATAGAGATTCCTTCAGAGGAAGTGTTGAGCCATGTCAAAGCACCCAGTGACCACCACTGCTATTTCATGGTTAACTCCACCTTCTAGTCTCCAAAAGACAATGAATGAGACCTGCTTTAGGTTGAAGGTAGTGATTTTGCAACCTCCCTACTCCTTTCTGTTTTCTGTTTGTTTGTTTCTGCCAGAAGCACGGCTGCACTAAAGTAGCTTATAGAATTTTAATTTATGTTGAGGATTCTATAAATTAGAATTGGCCCCTTAAATGTAGACCATTCTAATTTTGGAATACCCACGTGCTCTATGTAAACAGTTTGCCACTGGGTGACACTGACCACCTACTTTAGTATTCTGTCTGCTAAACCAACCTCTGCATGGCAAGACCTAAAAAACGTATCAAAATTACTACATCTAAAAATTAATTCTTAATATTTAACCTTCCCTCTTCAAACTTCCTCCTCTCAAGGTCTTGTCCATTTTAATAAGTGGCAACCAACCTTCCACTTACTGAGTCTGAAACTCTGGAATTATCCTTGATTGTGTCTCTCAAACCCATTATCTGATATATCAGCAAATCCAGTACATCTCTCCCTTCAATACAGATCCAGAATCTGACTTTAGTTCACCTACTCCACTGCTGAAATTTTTGTGCAGGTCACCATCATGCCACCTCTGGACCTTTGCAATGGCCCCCTACATGATCTGTCTGCTTTCCCATTTGATAATTCCTGCCTTTTCTCAAAACATAAGCCTTAAGACAGATTTGGTCATTCTGTTGCTCAAAACACTCCAAGGGCTTTCCATTTCATTCATAGCCAAATTCCTCACTATAACCCATAAGGACCTACCTGATCTGGGTTTCTATAATTTCTCTGATCTCATATCCTATGACAGTTCCCCATGCTCACTTCGCTGCAGACACACAGATTTTCATTCTTGAATTTGGGCTTTCCTCTGCTTGTAAATCTCCCCAGAAACCCATGTAGCTTGTTCTTTCACTTCAGTCTTTAGTGTTACTTTCTCAGTGAGTCTCTCCCTGTTACTCTTTTTAGAAAATCAACTCCTTGTACTGACACTCCCTACCTTCTTCTCCACTTTTTTTTTTCCTCCTTAGGACTCATTAGAGTCCTACATGCTTATTTGTCTTGTTTATATTGTTTCCATTACTAGAATATTAGCTCCACAGAGGCAGGAATGTCTGTTTTAATCATTCTGCATCCCCGATGCCTATTCAATGATTGGCATTTAGTAAGTGCTCATACATTATTGTTAAATAAGTAAATGACTAAACATTTGCCAAAATGTATCACACTGATCACTTATACTCCAAGAGTGAACAATTGTTCCTTAAAAAGATTTTTTGTTGTCAAAAAGGTTAGGGGACTTTGCAAATTCCATTTCGCCCTTGGAGTTCCATAAAGAATATTTTCATATTAATGCATATAAGACTTTATATAATTTGAAAGCAAATGTTTAATTTTTTTTAACACAGCACTTCCTCAACATGTTTGATCGTGGAATTCTCTTTTGTACATACGTAACCACATATTTATTTTTGAATTTTATACCATATGAGTGTGTGCCTTTGTGTGTGTGTGTATAAAACACCACTTAATATCTCTAAAGAACACACCTTAAGAAATTCTGTATTAGAATACAGAATTGGATTTGTCTCCAAGTTCAATTTCATTGAACCAGTTTATGCCTCTTCATAATTTCTAATTATCTGGCTCCATTTAGTCAAGGAAAATAGCACAAAAAGAGAGCTCTTATAGTCTTCGTTCACTGTACTATGATGTCATGACGTGTTAGTATTTCTTAAAAAAATAATCTGTAGATTTATCTTGCAAGTTAAATTGTAACTTAAATAAATGTAAATAAATGTGTCTTATTCGAAATACCTCAGTAATGCAAACTGCCCTTGTAAAAATAACTGAAATGCCAGCCAGGGGAACTGGGTTTGGCTTCTGTCTCTACCACAAATTAGTTTGATATAAGTTGTAATTATTTCGATTAGGCTCTGCCTTTGTTCACAAAGAAGAACAGGCTTACAGATCCCCCACATGCTCAGCTTTTCACATAGTCCAGTTTCCTCATTTGTGAAGTGGTGTCAATATTTGCATCAGAGAAGATTAACAGAGATAGAGTTTGTACAGCCTCTGGCATAGTGCCTCGCTCATTGCAGTTGCTGGGAAAATACTAGTCCCTTTACCTTCCATTAATTGTCTGTTTCAATAGAGTAAATTTGGCTTTACAAAACGAGCTATAAACATAAAGTACACAAAATACAACCAGATGAATATACCTGTGATTTATACGTGTCATGCTTTCATGCACATTTTTCTAATTACCTTAGAGCAAATTATAAAACAAAGCCTCCAGTTGAAGCTCAATTATGATTGCCGATTCTAACAATTTGCTCTATACAGCAGGAGTTAGAAAACTTAATTGAGCCAAGTTCTCTCTAATTTGCCATAAACTCTTTCAACCATACTTTTTCTTTAGTTTAGTTTTTCAATGTGAAAGAATTTTAAACATCATCTAGGTAAGAATAGAATAACACTTCCAGTGGAATAGAAGGTGATGCTAGGGTATGTAAAGGCATTAAAAGTTACTTAATGAAATCCAGTCTTCCAACAACATTTAATAAGAACCTGCTATATCCTCATCTCTGAGCTGGGCACAGGGGACCCACAGATAAATGCAGCACAGACACTCCATGAAACTAGCAATGCAATATCGGGATCAAAGAGCAGGAACGACTGGCTCTGCTACACCGTATCTTCAGCCAGATCAAGACAATGGATGCAAAGACATTTTCCAAGAAACTGAATTTCCAAGAAATTTCTGAAGGGTGGGAACTACATCTGTATTAAGGCATTTTTGTTAATTAAAATGGTTTTACAGAGGTGTCATCAAACCTCAATGAGGTCTTCCAGAATCCTCACTGAAGAAGGAATACAACTATCTAGTTATCTAGATGTAAACAGCACTGGATTAAAAGGATGGGAAATTTAAATTGGCTGCTGTGGAAAGATACTAGCACTAAGGATGGAATTATAAGACCATTCCTAATAGCAGGCAGTCAATAGATGCTTGCTGTTGATTCCTAGCTTTGTCTCTAGCTACTTGAGTAGAAGCAAGTCTTTTAACATCGTTAGGCATCAGTTCATAATAAAACTAGGAATCTGGATGCCAGACTCAAATGTCTCAAAGATCACTCTGACCCAAGTGACTATTACAACTAGTCATAGAAATATTCTAGATATATTGATGGCACTGGAAATACTAAACCTCAAACTCCTGAGTGTGTTGGTCCCACTATTCAATTCAGTAAGTCAGTTAGAAAAGATAATATGATGTGTTTAAAATGGTTTTCATTTCACTGCAAAAACCTCAAAACATATTGATCCAATTTGAATTTTAAAGAGTTCAGATCTGTCACAAGTATATCCCCCTTCCTACAAAAGGACTTTCAAACTCATATATGTGAAAAGTGTTGCTGGTGAGAGTTGAGCTCCAAGAGAAAGAAAGAGAGAAAGAGAGAAAGAGAGAAAAAGAGAGAGAGAGAGAGAGAGAGAGAGAGAGAGAGAGAGAGAGAGAGAAAGAAAGAAGGAAAGAAGGAAAGAAAGAAGGAAAGAAAAGGGAAATTGAGGGCATGTAAAAAGAAGACAGATGATAGGAGAAAAAAATAATCTACTCTTCTATGAAACAACGTCGAAACCAAGGAAATGAAATCATCTTTATTTCATGAAAGCATATCTTTGATAGAAAAATGCAGAAGGATATAAAAGCTCTTATGGCATTTTCAATAATAGATGTTCATACATATGAGTTAGCATCTGTGTGTGATAGAATCTCAAACTGAACCAGATCTTAACCACTTTCAAAGTTTAAAAGGGGGCTCCATTTCCAGGTGACATCCAGGAAAATTTCCCCATAAGAAGTTCTATAATTCCTGATTTCATCAAAATCTGGATGTTACAGTGCTCATATTGCAATTGGCTTCCAATATATATTTTATTTTAAAAATGTTTTTGAAGTTCAGTACTGACAAATTACAGTTTGTATTTAGTGTTAAGCATGCAGTCTCACTTTTTATATAAATGGCGGTTCTACAAACTGAAGTTACTTTTTAAACTAGCAGAAATGGCAATGTGTTCATAATATATTTAATGAATAATAGTATTAATAACCTATTGCTCTTTCAATAATGGTAACTTGACAGTACCATCAGCTTCCTAGGATACTGAGTATGATAATTCAATATCCCCCTGCACATCGTAGCCCTCAGAGAAAAGTCTAGCTTTTCCAAGGCTAAATAAATCCTTTAATGTCCATGGTTCAGCTACTAGAACATCATGCCTTTGCAACCTTTGTCATAATTCTGTTGGAGCACTCAGTGATTTCTCAGTAGTAAAATATATAAATGGCCACGCATGGGGGGCAAAAAAAACTTTATAAAAAGTTACAGGTAAGAGATTATTCTTTATGGATAGAAGATTGACTTTACCAAATCTAAGACATTTTTCTGTCATAACATTAAGCCAAAGAAAGAAGATTTTGAAATTTGCAACTGTAGTTCTGAGATTGCAATCCCATTTTTACAACTAACCACAAACATTAAAGAACATCCATGCCTGTCACATGCGCACGTTGTCAGTGCGCGTTATCTAAAAATCGGAATGACTGAAAGGGTTCAAGTTATTATAAGGTACAATCAATATACACAAAATAATCTATGTGTTTTCTACTTGATAGACAGAAAAATGGGTTAAAACAGATATGACAAATGATAGAAGTAAATGTAAAGTCTTACATTTTGAAGGTAAATCTATTATATAAACAGAGGCTGGTAAAAGGCAGCCCTAGACTAGTTCCCTAAAAGTGACCCAAAGATATTTTTGTCAACTAAAAACTACATTGGACAACTGCAGCTTCATGACACCAGTGCCTTTAAAAAAAAAAAAAAAAAAACTCAAGGAAATTTTTAATGGTAGATATATAAAACCAGGCATAAACCCATTATGTTTATATCTCTTACACAACTATAAAGCCAAAACAAATTACAAAATAAATCTAAACAAAATTTCAATACCAATAAAACTCAACAACATTTAAAAAAAAAACAGGATTGCACACTATACCCTCTACTATGTAAAATGTGCATATGTATTTAGGAAAGTGGCTGGGGAGAAAAAAAAAAAAAACCTATAGAAAACTGCTTAAAACATGACCCCTGGATGGAGATAAAATAAGCAAATCATATTATAAATTGAATGAGTAAAATTACAGTGTGCCAAGAATGAAAGAGAAGATAAATTAAGATATTTTGGAGCATTTACAACACATGGGCTACTCTACGTTTATGATATGCATTATCTCATATAAATTTCAAAATACCTTGGGAAATAGGTTTAGACCTCTGAAGAGGTTCTGACAAACCATTGTTCTCCAGAAAAAAATGCGCAGGAAAGAAAGAGTTGAAAATAATATCAAAACAAGTACTTTTGACCCTTGAGCAACATGGGAGTTAGGGGTGCTGACCCATCACACAACAGAAAATGCGTGTATAACTTAGAGTTGGCCCTCCATATACACAGTTCCCCTGTATCTGAAGATTCAACAGCTGAGGAACATGTAGTACTGTAGTCTTTACTATTGAAAAAATTTCGGGTATAACCCTTGCCGTGCAAACCCTGTATTACTCAGGAGATAAGATTTAGAGATAGGCCATGATAACTATCTTGAGGTATTAGATGGAATATTAGGCAAAGGAACAGTTTAGAGAACAGATATAGGTTGACTGGAGAAACTATTTTCATCCATTCCAACAGCTGTTGGAATATGTACTGTTATTATCCCTGTCTTTATACAAGAAAACGGAGGCCTACGGAAGTTAATGTAACCAAAAGTCACAACACTAGTAAGTAAAAGAATTAAGATGAAGTCCCAGGAATCCATGACTTTAAGGCACTGTTACAGGGAGCCAGGCTTCCTTTCAATATAAAGAACTGATCAGTTAAAAGGGACACGTTCAACCAGAAAGATTATGGTGTGTTCAAGGAAGCAAGTGTGACTTTGTTTGAGAATGGCGTGGGTAGAGGAGATGAGGTTAGAGAATTGAGTCAAGATGGGCCTAAGATGCACTGGTACTTGGTATACTCTGCTATCCCAGGCTTCAGAAGGCTGCCATGGTAGAATCTGACAAAAAATCAGGGAACAAGGTAAGATTTCCTTAGACAACAAGGATTCCAAGACCCTGCAAATAATACCACAAACACCTATTCTATCCATGCAAAAGATTTGTCATTTTCCTTGGCTGTGATAGGCAGAAGGTCTGATTTCGTGTGGGGCTTAGGAGAGATAGAGGTCCACATCTGGAGTAGCTGCTGCCCCCTCTCAACTGTATCTCCTCGGCAATGTCCTCAGAAGGCAACCAAGGAACCAGGAAAGGGCAGGTGTCGGGAAAGTGCTGGACATGACTGCCAAAGCAAACAGCTGGTATACCCTCTATTTTGGAGGGTTTATGAACACACACGCAGACACAGACATGCAGATCAGTAAACAAACAGGGCAAACACAGTGCAACACATTAGGGAATGAAGAAAGGGAGGATGTAATCTAAGTGACTAATAGATGTCAATAAATGAATACATGGTTTGTTATATCATCCATCTTTATATTAATGAACCTTGAGAGAGATATTAGTCTTCACACGTGTGGATGGAGAGATGGATGGATAGAAAGACAGAGATAGCCCATATCCCACAGCATATAGAAGATGAAGTCAAGATCTGATGCACATCTGCCTGGCTTCAGGGTATATATATTTCTCCATTACACTGCTTGAATACCATAGCATCTCTTTTTCTCAAAGCTATAGAAAAGTGGAATAACTGAAACACTGCTTTGATTCCATAGTACAACTCCAGAAAATAGATACCTTATTCTTTTTTTCTGGTAGGAACAAAAATCTCCCTATTCTCATACAAACATGTTTATGACTGAAGTTAGCAGCCTGAATATAATGAGGAAATGAATAGGTGGTGACAGATAAAGACACAGCTGTTAGTACTTCATTAATATGGCCTTGAATGGCATCTTTTGGTAAGTTAAATGTTACCCTCTTTCTCAAAAGCTGATCAACTAAGTTATCAGGCTACCATTTATTTTCTGAAGCGTCCATATTTGAAATGTTAAGCCATTTCACCCACAATAACAACTTGGCTTTAAAATATTTCAGTTGCTCTGACAGCAGGACCCATCATGCTCAGAACGGAGTTCATAGGTTGCATTTGCCACGTTAAACAACTATACCTTCCCAGAGTTAATCTGGAAACAGCTTAGTAGTATTTTTGACTAATTCTCATCATGTAACAAGCAGAGTTATCCATGGAGATTCACACAGCACTCTTACTCCAATTTCCCCTGCTCGTCTCCCCCATTAATTCTGCTTATCTTTTTGCACTCCTTATAACAATTTTAATTCAGCCTTCCTGGGGAGTGAAGTGTGAAATAGAAATGGGTCGGGAGGGGGCCATGCCTCACCATGTGTACAGCCGTAAACCTAGGGTTACCAGATAAAATATTCAAAATTGAGTTGATTTGGATTTTATGTAAGCAACAAATAAGCTTTTATATAAATATGCCCCACTAAATTCAACAACATGTCTATACTAAACAATTATTTGTTGTGTATCTGAAATTCAAATTTAAGTGGATGCCCTGCATTTTATTTGCTAAGTCTGGCAACCCTACCCATCATGCACTTTCTATAGCTGAGGCCCTGGTTGAGTATACGTATGTCCTCAACTCAGTATGATGGAAATATTAATAAAGGGAAGGCAGCCATCCTGCATAACCAGATTGAAGATATAAAGACGTCTCTTTAGAACCAAATTCTGAAAGGGGATCTCCAGACTTCACAGATACTGCTCTTTTTAGAGAACTGACCCTGAAAACTTAGCTGACATTTCCTGGAATGCCCTGGAAAATGGACCCCATTCTATTAGATAACATTAATGTTCAATTTCCCCTTTCCAGAAGTATCAGAGTGATGGAGACAGACTAAAGGGAAACCTCAGATGGCATCTGGGTCAGAAATCCACATCACTGAAGTCGCTCCCAGGAGGAACAGTAGTTACAATAGCTCATTTGACTGAGCACTTAATAAGTGCCAGGCTTTGCGCTAAATGCTTCACATGCCTTATGTATTTTGATCTTTCCAACAACCCTCTGAGATTGATTAGGCCATCATCCCACTTACACAGATTGGAAGCTGCAAGATTAGAGATGATAAATCTCTGGCCCTAGGTCATACATTTACTAAAAGGTGGATCCAGAATTAAATCAAGTCTGCCTGTCCCTTTATGTCAAAGTTTCTCACCTTGTAGGCAGAGATCTCCTACGTCAAATGTTAAAACCAAGAGCCTGGGGTCCATCCAGAACTACCTAATCAGATATCTAAAGCTGAAAACAGGAATTTACAGCTGTAACAAGCTTCCCAGGGCCCGGGATGAAAGTTAAAGTTGAGAGCTCTTGAATTATGTTATTTTGATTATGTAGGTTATCCCATTATTCTGTGTCTCAAACTGCAACCATGACACTCACAGAAAGCACAGACCTGTCAGCAATAACGACCAATTCATGAGCTATTCTATGAGAAGATACCTGGTCAATCAGGATCCTCTAGGACACTGGCCCACTTCTAGGGCTGCACAGAACACCTGAATGTGCTGAAAGCCACACCTTTGAAATGCTACCCTTCCCTCAAAGAGCAGTTCAACGTCCATCATGGCCATGGCTCTGCTCACTGCACCTCAGCCCCACTGCTTCCCCAGGTGTTCTTCCTCTGCTTATTTCTCTATGCTTGACACAGATAAACGGGCATTCATCTATATAACGTTGACAGAGTTGTTCAAAGAGCAAGCATTTGGTGAATATTTGAAGTAAAATCCTGAGCTTGGCCCAATAGCTGGGATTTTGCATGCAGTGTCTTCAGGCAACCTCTACACACAGCTACTGACAGAATAAGCTATTTAAGGGAAATCTGATCACTCCCTGCTTGAAACCGCGGAAGGCTCTTTCACAACAACATAAAGTTATACTTCTTTCAAAGTGCATCCTAAGGTCATCATAATCTGCTGTGACCTGACTGACCAGCCATACCACCTGCCACACTGCCTTTCATGTGTATTACTTTCTCCAATTACCTGGGTCTTGCCATTTCCTAAAATCCTCATGCTCTTTCATCTCTTATTTACCTGTGTTCTTCATTGTTCCTTTCCCTCATCTTCCCTTCTGTCATCTCCCAGCTGCAGGAATACTTTTTATCCTCCCACATAAAGACGTCCCTAACTGTTCGAATGAGATGTGGGTATGCCTTCCTCTCTGTTCCTTTCTCCCAGGATTTACCAGAGTATGGTCCCTAAGACCCTAGCTCTAAGAAACATGCTTCTCTGGAAAAATAATTCAGAAAATGTTGCCTCCTATAATCTTCTTGCTGAGAGTTACGAATAGATAGAAGTATACCAAAGGCTTTGTGAAATCGTGCAACAGAGGTACAGAACCTAGTGTTTCCCACATGTATGTGAACTCAAACCCTAGTTACATGTGTGAGTATGAACCAAGTATTAACATCTTGCAGATGTTTGGGAAACCCCTTCTTGCATTTTGTAAAAAAATAATAATAATAAATAAAAGAAACACCAAAACTTCAATTAAAGTCTTTATTGCACTGAACTGCGATGATTGGTTTGCAAGTCTGTTCCACACACGGAAATGTGAATTTCTGGAGAGTCTGTTGTACTTGTCTTTGTGTTGCTCTGGGCTGGCACATGACCTGATTTTCCAAAGGGGCTCCACACATTCCAATTGGCTGAACCACTGAGAGCTCACGAAGTAGACTCTCTGTTTATTGAGAAGCAGCAGTATCATATTCACTTTGCTGCATCTTCAGATGTTCTATCCATCATCCTTTTTTTTTTTTCCCCTTTCTTCTATTCCACAGATTCATCCTGGCTCCTGAAGCAATGGTCAGGGAGAATGGGATATAAAAGCTCATTTGTTTTTTTCTGTTTTTTTTTTTTTTTTTGCGATACACGGGCCTCTCACTCTTGTGGCCTCTCCCGTTGTGGAGCACAGGCTCCGGACGCGCAGGCTCAGTGGCCATGGCTCATGGGCCCAGCCGCTCTGCGGCATGTGGGATCTTCCCGGACCGGGGCATGAACCCGTGTCCCCTGCATCGGCAGGCGGACTCTCAACCACTGCGCCACCAGGGAAGCCCAGCCCATTTGTTTTTGTAAGCTCTTTGGGATTTACTTTCCAATGACAATCTGAACTTCTTTGTTCTTTTTTTTTTCACTTTCTTCTTTTTTCTAGAACATTTCAGAAGATCTTTGGAACCTACTATCAACTAATGCGCATTTTAGATAATTGGTGTATAAATGTAATTAACTTGATACTGGTTAAGATCTCAAATTCTTTTGAGTCCAATTTGACAATCCAAAGTCC
Organism: Leucopleurus acutus; assembly: GCF_964270905.1. Classification (NCBI taxonomy): domain Eukaryota; kingdom Metazoa; phylum Chordata; class Mammalia; order Artiodactyla; family Delphinidae; genus Leucopleurus; species Leucopleurus acutus. Next base: position 51,625,106 of record NC_139156.1, read on the forward strand.
AATCCTTTCTGTTAGATCTTAATTCAGTCTGTTAGAGTACAATCACGCTTCAGAAAAAGTTCAATAATTTTATGTGTCTAATCTATGTCTTTTTTTATTCCATTAATAAAAATGTTTCCATAGAGGCCATCAAAAGTTCCACTCATGGCTGATCTTGATCCTCCATATAGCATTTTATTGCCCCAAATCTACTTACCATTAAATTGGTATAATCCATGCTTCACCATATTACAAAAGAAGTTGATGAGAGCCTACCCCAAGGTTTTGCTAGAGTCTATATATTCACTATCTACACAGCAACTCCCAATCTATTCATTTAGCAGCTTTATGAAAATTTTCCTAATATCAATGTAGCAAAAATGTAGTGGTCCTATGTCACCTTTCAGTGAACACTCCTGCTTTTTCCAATAGTTCACAACAAATACGTTTCTCAGTGTCTACCTACAAAACTTCATTAACCAATTCTGGAATCCATTCTATAAAAGTATTTACAAAAATGTCCATTTTCTCTTTTGTAGAAACCATAATTAATATATCTGCATATTTTTCCAGTGTATCTCTTGGTTGTAGCCATTCCTCAAAGAGGATCACTGAAAGCGTTTGATTCCACCTGAAAATTCTGTCTAAAATTCTGAATTTAGTTTATGTGATGAAGTAGTCATGACTTGGTTTAGAAACTTTTACTTCTAAGCACTGGAGGTACCAATATGTGCAAATGACAATTGGCTAACGATATATAAAGCCAAAATATTATCCTTACACACATGGCTAGGAAGTCTTGGGAAAAAAACAAATCAAATCAAGATATCTCTTATTAGAAAGAAAGTAAGGAAGGAAAGAAAGTAAGGGAGGGAGAGAAGGAGGAAGAAAGGAAGGAAGGAAGGAAGAGAGAGAGAGAAAGAAAGAAAGAGAAAAGAAAGAAAGAAAGAAAGAAAGAAAGAAAGAAAGAAAGAAAGAAAGAAAGAAAAAGAAAAGAGAAAGAAAGGAAGGAAGGAAGGAAGGAAGGGAGAGAGGAATGAAAAACCTTGGAGGTGCTTGTGATTAAGAGAACCTTATTATTAGCTCTTGTACTAACACTTACGATAAAAAAAAAATCATAGTATAAGGAGAGGGAGTGGTCATATTGCTAAAGAGAAAAATAAGTGAGCAAACAAGATTGTGTAAGTGTTTCTTAAGCAGCATTTTGGGAAACCATTGAGGAGATGGTTCAACTCACTATGCCATCTGGTACATGTCTCTCATCAGAGGAGATGGACGTGTAAGGCTTTTATACCACAATGGCATTCAACAGCAGAGGCACCCAACTAATGTCACTCAACCCTCTGTAATCACCATGAAACCTTCAAATATTGATACACTACAACTTCTGTAGATTATTCTACATGAGAAACTGAAATTACCAGCCAATGGGAGCCTTTTGTTACACACGACAGTTAAAATTCTGAATGTAGAGCTATAAACTGGCATCTGGTTCATTTTCATTTTTTGTAGCTTGGATAAAGTGAGTTACTACGTAAGATTCTCACGACCTCATGGTACTTGGAAAACATTACTTCTAAACTCTAGGACTAGATGCAAAATTGCATTGTCATTTGAAAGATTGCCAGAGTACAACCTCTCTTGAGTAATCCTGAAGCCTTCATGTGTTAGGTGCTCAGCAGCTGGTCACCAGCAGAATTCAAGAACTCTGGAGGAAGATAGACTCTGGTTCAAATCCTGTATTTTCCACTTGCTCTTTGGATGAGATATTCCATCTAAATAGACCTCAGTTTTGCCGTTTATAAGATAGGGATATAAATAGTTTCTACCTCATGCTTTTCTTTTTTTTTTTTTTTTTTGAGAGTGCAATGAAATAATGTAAATTTGGTGGCACATGTCAAGCATTAAATAATGGTAACTTACATTACTCTGAGACATCTGCTTTCTCATGTGGTTTAATATAAGAAAAAACTAAACAAGTACCCTTTTGAATGAATCCCCTATACAAACACATTTATCCATAAATTAGCATTTTATTTTATAAGAAAACAACATATTCACGTGAATAAAAACATTTCTGTTCCAAATAAGTCTAATTCAGAGATTTCAGCCTAAAGAAGGGGGATCCTCATTTTTATATTTCTAATGCTGTTTCACAAATTAGGGCATACACATGAATTCATGTGACTGACATATGAGCTTGTTAGATTTCAAGGAACACACACCAATTCATTCATAATAAGCAGTGTAGCTTTAAGGAAAGTATCCCCACCTCATATCATCTAAACAGAATTAGAAACTGGTCATTTCTCAGGAGATAATCTTCAGTGCTTACTAAAATATCCTAAAAGTATTCTTTTTTACATGAGGGGATGAAGATATACTAAATATATGGTGAAGTTTGAAGTAATAACTTTCTCAATTCTGAACCTACACATATACTTTAGATGATAGACATTTCTAAACCTCTCCTTATAGGCAACTCAGTATTTCTTTTGTCTTCTTTTTTTAACTTCAAAACATAGGATTATTTTAGAATATCTTTTTAAGATTATAGTTAAAAATCTGACTTTTCCCAAGTTTTATACATCTTTTGATTAAAAAAATATATACCAGAGTTTACTTAGACTGCATAAATATATTATGCTATCCTAAACACAACATCAAATCACAAACGACATTTAACTGGCAGAGTTCATTTTATTTTTTCATATGAGAATGAAAGAAATTTGCATAAAAGATCTCCCACACAATCTTCAATTCTCCCTGTGGTTTGCTAATACATTTGCAAATGGCACTGCACCTGCTTTTATACAAACATCTTTGATGCCTAGAGCATCAAATGCATCAGGGCATTGTCAGAGACACAGCTGCGTAACAAATAGCTCAAATGGATATAATGAGATATGCTCCATGACTGAGCACCTGACACAGTAGTGAGATATTTCTCAGATGAGAAATCCCTCTTCATGATCAATGCACCTTCCAAACTCGGCCAGTCTGACATGCCCTTTGACCATCTGTCTTGTCTGGATGATTGGTTGGATTTCTCACACAACTCAGTGAGTACTTGTGCTTAGAAAGAAGGTTGTACCATCTCCTGATCTATCCACGCTGTGAGGGAAAGTTCGAATATCTGACCTTAAAAATATCAATTTTCCCTCATGCATTTATGAATGAGTAGGTCAAGTCATGACTTCAAGAAATATTTTTTGGTTATTGGTTTACTATAAACCCTTTTATTTCAAATTTTTTTACAAACACAATTTTGTGTTTTTATGCACCTTCAAATTCCTGTCCTAACTATGCCAGTTAACTGTATTTTTTTAAACTGATACTGTATTCTAGAGCAGTATTTGTTGTTGAAATTTGCATTGTTCCAATCCCAGTGGCATCATTAAAAAAAAATTCATGAATATAATTAAGGAAAAATCTTTTTGAATGCTGACAGTTTTATGGACATTAGGCTTGGCATGGTTTATTCAATAGGATAATTATTTTACTGAAGTTGATGTCCTCTCTTCAGTACTCAAGTAGTGACACTAGGGAGCTCAGAGACACTGACTGAAATAGCAAGGCTCCCACTAATGTGGAAGCAATGTGCGGCTAGTCTAAATTTGGACTGGAGCAACACTTGGTACAGCTTATCCACTTTGGCTGGTACCCAGCTTAAATTTCTCCCCTCCTGGGAAGATGTTTCTGAATTTCCCAAGCCCATTTAGTGACTTTTGTTTTTAATTTTTTTCATTGTATTTTGCCTATGCCATTTTAATAGTCCTTGTTATGTCACCTCAACTATGTGTAGCTTTCTCTACCTTTAATTTCAGAACCTTTAGTCATTAAGGGAATGTGGATTATATATCTGCATGTTCAATATCTTATACATATGGCATATAGTAAGTGTGATAAGTATATGTTGATTAAATAATACTAGGATTCTTGCAGTATATGATTTGAAGTTCTCTGCTATAAATAAGAATTTGTTGAACTTTCTGATGTGTTTATGTTTTGAGTCTGATCAGTAGGAGTGCACACATGACCTGGCCATTGGGAATAAAAAGACTTGGGGAAAAGACACGTGTGCTTCAGATCATCACCTTGTGATCAAGTCAAGGAAACATGAAATTAACATTGCCCAAAGCAAGAATGATGAAAGTTGAGAAGAAAGGTATTCTGAAATTCATTAACACAGTACTGGCATTAAATACTTGTAGGCACACCAATAAACTGACATAATTAAATTTATAGAGAATATGCCTACATTTCTGCCTCCCAGATTCATTTATACCTAGAGATACCATATTACTGTGATGATATCATCTCCCATGGAACAAATTTTACCCATATGGATTCTAAAATTACAAGTTAAATCTGAAAATATTTATTCCCAAAGCAAGAAACAGAATATTATACATTCAGTTAGAGCAAGCTGTGGGTCTAGAATTAGTGAGGCCAGTGAAAACAGTTTATTCATTAAGTCTATAAACCTATTTATCATTCCAAATACTCCTTCATCATTTGCCATTCTCTATGCATACTAAGTACTCCCTTTGACTCTGACCTTGCCCAACCCCTTCTCTCCAAGGCAAACTCTACTGCTGGATTCACATATTGAGAATCCATTCCCTGTAAAGCTTTATAGCTATAATTTGACTTCACCTTTTATAAGACTCATTATAACATCAGTTAGGCTTGAGTTTCATATAGATGAATTACACAATAACCTCTTATTTTTCCCCTACTGGTAACTAAGTTATTTTAAATATTTTAAAACAGACCTCTTAATACATATCTTGATTCCATAGCAAATTGTCATACTATAAGGTATAAGTGGCACTGAAAATCCTCAGGGAAAGCCCAATAGGATGATGACTCATCCATTTCTTTCAACAGTGATAATTATCATTTATGTAGCAAGTTTAGTTTACTATAACCATGGCCATACCATTTGTGGGGTTTGATGCTGTCCCAGTCCCACACACCACCAGGCAGTGTTTCTTATATCTACAGTCATTCTACTACATAACTTCTGGAGCCTCTATTCTCTGAGCCAGCAATCACCACAGTCTGGTGGAGCAAATTTCTCTACTGATTAGGCTAAGTACCTGCTATCCTCAAATGACTGTTGATGCTCAACTTCCATGCTGCTAATCCCCACCATCATCAGTAAATAAGGAAAGTACAAACCACATGTCCTTCTCAACAATTTATACTCTACCACATGACCATGCCCATGGTTTTCTGCAATTCTTGGTTCATATGACTACAACCTCCTCTTCACGCCAACAACTTGTTTGAGGACTCCCATGGTGACTACTCATTAATTCCATTCAGATTAGCCAATCCCTGTTCATCTCGTTACGCATCTACCTTACATTCCATAATGCTTCATTTCAATATTACCTTGAATTTCATTGTCCTTATGAGTTTTCATCACATCTATCTACCAAAACCCCAAATCTGCCGGAATTGAGCTGTCTGCTTTTTCTATGATCCAATACCTAGATAATAGAGCACTAATGAGTAATATCACACAACAGGAAGATCAATTTTAATATAAGTATGTCATCACTAATCTCTAATTAACCCTCAAAACTTCCAGAAATATAACTATCAACTTAACATCTTCTCTCAGATATATCAAAGGCACCCAGAACTCAAAATTTCCAAACCTAATCTAGTAAAACATCTCCCATAAATCTGTTCTTCTTCTAGTCTTCTTTTTCAGAAAATGGGTCCACATTTTATCTAAATATGCAAACTATTAAACCCTGCAGTCATCCTTGAGAGTCTCCCTTTTCTAACCTTCAACATCAATTCCTCTCAAATACTGGTTGCTATCACGTCCCCAATATCTGTCAGTTTTTCCTCTCACACCTTCCATTATCACAGGAGTCCAAGCTAGTATCATCTTGCCTCAAATAGGTCTTAAGAAACTTTAAATTTTATATTTATCAGTTTTATTACCTAATTATCATCTGAAAGATTCCTAGACTGTAAGCTCCCTCAAACCAGCTTTTATGGTCCATTTTTGCTCACTATTTTATCTGTAGCATGTTGCATTTTCTCTTTGCTTAGAGTGAGCAACTGATAAATATTTGCTGAATTAATGGATAAATGAAAACAAGCAAATTTGTCAGTATTATCACAGAGAACATATGCAGGTATAAAGCAAGTATTCCCATCTATATCATATAAGAGAAAAACCTGAAGTTCAACAAAAGCTGAGCAAGGAGAACCTATGAATTTGGATTCAAATTTGGGTCCTCAGTTCCACTAACTTTAACTCCTGAGTATCTTTCTATTTTAGTACCATGATGCCTATCAATCCTATGGAATGCTTTTTCTTTTCATTTACTTATAATATAGACTCAGAAAAGTATGTCCAATTCTTAATGTAATTATCTATGAGTATAGAAAATAATTACTGTGGAAGGTATTCTAATCCTTTTAAAAACACACCATTCACTACAAATACTTTCAAAATAAATATTTCCACTTTGTAAATGAAAACATTTATAGAGTCCATACTCCAAAATTAAGATTGACCAAAATATATCCAAAGTAGTCATCATGCAAAAGGAAAAAAAAATAGAGCAGAAAATAACAAAAACTGATATTTTTAAACCATCACCATTATTTTCTACCATTTATTGAGTGTTTGCCATCTTGCGGACATTGTGCTAAGCAATTTATATGTGCAATAAAATAGGAACTATCGTTATCCCTCTTTACAGATAAGAAAATTGGGAATTAGAGCAAACAATCAAATCCAGGAGCCAAATTCAACTTCTGTAAGGTTCCAAAGATGCACTTAACATCAAATTGCCTTCCCAATAAGTAGTTAAGTCTTCATTTTGAGCCATTACTTAGTGAAAAATCGACAAAAACATTTTTTACTACTAATAGTACCTGACAGTGAGACATTTCAATTATAATCAGATGGGGAAGAACGCTATATACATTATCAAACTTAGCTTTTTCCGGATATTTAAGGAGAAAATTGTTTAGTCTTACCCATGAATTCAATCCCCAAGTGGTCTGCTACACCGAAGTCAGCATATAAGAAAGGAAAACAGAAAAAGAAAAAAAGGTTAGAAAAAATTCCACACAGAAATCAGTGCTTATAAGATTGGCCTTTCAAGGCGAGGACTGTGTCTCAACTGTAACACCATGTTTGCTTGCGAAAGATAATTTAGTTTGCCCACAATTAGGGGTGATTTGAACACTGACTGGTATTTCCCAGTAGCCAGGAATTTAGATGGGATAATATTGCCAAGTATGCTAAGTATAAATTTAGCCAATAAAAAAGGAAAGAAAGAAAAAAAGAAAAAAAAAAAAAAAAAAGGAAGGAAGGGAGGGAGGGAGGGAGAAAGAAAAACAAAACTTCATATAAAGCATATCTGGAACTAAAGTTATTTTCAGAACTCATTATATTTTATGTAGAATAACTACTTGTTTAACATTAAACTTATTTGAACCTTTATGTTAATAATATGTAGGTAAAGGACTTCTGCATGACAGGCTTTCACCAGGTACTCTTCACTTTCACAAAAAAGAAATGAAGTTGGATCTTTTCCCATTTATTTGTTAGATGAAGAAACTGTGCTTCATTGAGACTAAAAATCTTACATGAGGAAGACCCAGGGCATAAATCCAGTCTATCTGACCCTTTGGTCCTATGACCGTTAAACTTGATAGCACTTCCTATCAAAAACAAATGGTAGATGTGTCCATGTCTGGTCTATGTTCCTATGGACAGCGTACCATTTTGACCACCTAATGTCTGTGATCAACAGAGGGATAAACCGGACCCTGCTATATCCAGCCATTCAACTTTGGAGATTTGTTTATTTAAATGGTGCTTTCTTTTAATCATTCAGTTATTCACTTTTAAAATTCATAGCAGTATTTAATGATGATTTCTGTTGTAGTAATATGTTTCTTAAATGAGAATAAATGGAAAAAAAAAACAGTATTCCTAAGATCATGTTTATTTCCAAGACTAATTTCTGGGCTCCCTTTTATGACTTCTCTATTTAGGAAAGATTTTCTTTTCAAAACATATGCATTTAGTTATCTTGAATATTTCAATGCCTTTCTTATTCGTAAATAACTCATCTTTAAATTCTATTGTGGTAAAATATATATAACATAAACCTTGTCACTTTGACAAATTTTAAGTGTACAATTCAGTGGTATTAATTACATTGAAAATGTTGTGTAACCACGATCAATATATTTCCCAAACTTTTCTTTTACTCCGAAGAGAAACTCTACCCACTAAGAAATAATTTCCCATCTTCCCCTCCCTGCTCTGTTCCGGGCAACCTCTAATCTACTTTACGTATCTATGAATCTGCCTGTAAATAGTTCAGTTTTTAAGTTATTAGGAATTATTTTAATTGAGAAATATCTCATATAAAGAACTATGGCAATGATGTTTTTTAAAAGTAGATGCATTTCTTCCTTTCCATGGCATTTTTTACCTGCTTAATATATACTATGATAGCTATCTAGCACACTTTCATAAAAAGACAAGATTTTTGTTCGCAAGTAATTCAGAAATCAGTGGGAGCCCACAGAGAGAAAGCTTTGAAAATTCTTTGTGATAGTGCTATAATGGAAAATGAGAAAATGTGCATTGGATAGAGTAGCCAAGAATCCATAAAAGCTTGCCCTGGGAGGAGGAGAATGTGCTTTTTGAATGGAGATTGTAGAAAAGTTGGCTAGACCATGTTTGGGTTCTTGTGTGAAAAAAATCTTCATGATTGTGTGCACTTAGGACACTAGGGAGAGACTAGAGTTGTGCTCTTTTAAAGCAGGGATGTGGGTGAGATTACCTATCATGAGACTAGAAGAAAAAAAAAAAAAGATTGGGAATAAAAAAAACCTTCTGCCTACAGCCAGAACAGCCATTAGCCCTAGTCTGGTTGAACAAGAACTTTCTGGTAGAATATATAAGATAGATAACCAGCAAGGACCTACTGTATACCACAGGGAACTCTACTCAATATTCTGTGATAACTTACATGAGAAAAGAATCTGAAAAAGAATGAATATATGTATATGTATAACCGAATCACTTTGCTGTACACCTGAAACAATATTGTAAATCAACTATATTCCAATAAAACTAAAAAATAAAATAAAATAAAATTGATGTGGTACAATGGAATATTATTCAGCCTTAAAAAAGAATAATGCCAACTGCAGCAACATGGATGGACCTAGAAATTATCATACTAAGTGAAATAAGTCAGAAAGAGAAAGACAAATACCATATGATATCACTTATATGTGGAATCTAAAATATGACACAAATGAACTTATTTATGAAACAAAAAGAGACTCACACATAGAAAACAAATTTATGGTTACCAAAGGGGAAAGGGACCAAAGGGATACAGTAGGAGTCTGGGATTAGCAGGTACAAACTACTACACATAAAACAGATAAACAACAAGCTCCTACTATATAGCGCAGGGAACTATATTCAATGTCCTCTAATGAACCATAATGGAAAAGAATATGAAAAAGAATATGTGTATATATATATATATATATATGTGTGTGTGTGTATATATATATATATATATAACTGAGTCACTGCTGTATACCAGAAACTAATACGACACTGTTAAATCAACTATACTTCAATGTAAAAAAAAGAACTTTCTAGTAGAACTGAGATGGCTCAGAAATGGCTGGCTGTAGTCTGTTTTGCTGGCAAGTATAACCAATGGTCACTCTTCATTCTTCCCACAACCTTGGTGGGTCCATCTCTATATGAGACAGGAGATATGGGCAATCAGGCTTTGTAAGTCTGGAAATTGCATGAAGAAATGAGTGGCAAGTTTGATAAATTTGAGGGCAATCTAAACACTTTAAACCAGAATGAATTCATAACTAGTAAAAGGAACAGAAATCAGAATTTTAAAATTATTCAAACACTAAACGGTGTAAGTAGATGTCTTAAGAGAAAGGAAATCTGTCTACTCTTAACACAGCAGAAAAGTTACATCTAATTATTAGAGTAGTAGTTCTCAGAAATACTGTCAAGCAACATGGCATTATATTCTTAGATTTTATAGAGAAATTATTTACTTTTTATAATAACATTCATGAAGACTGACACTACTGAAACATACAAATAAAAAGTTAGATCTTATTTAAAATTTCCCTCTTTCTCTCTCTCTCTCCCTCTCTCACCACACACACACACACACACACACACACACACACACACACACACACATATTTCCATTCTTTTATTAAAATGCTAAACACTGATCATTATTGCAGGTTTAAAGATACTGACAGGATTTGTTAACAGACAAAAGGATTGATGAAAATCCATGAAATTGCATGACAGAAAAGCAATTAATTTTGTCAACTGAGTCACCCAGAACAGAAACCACAATACTTCTCATAACCCTTCACTGGCTAATTCTTAAAGCAAACAGCATTCCTGGGGATATTCAGGTCTGCACGAAAACATCAAGAGGAATGTGATACGAATGAATCAATTAATTACTCATTTATTCATTCACTCAACAAACCATGCGCCAAGAACTGTGCAGATACTGGGATGAAGGAGGAGGCAAATAACTTCAAGAAAAAGTTTGATCTTCCCTATGGCATGTATTAGAATGTATAATTCCCATTTCTTTTAGAGTCTGATGAACTTTTATATGTAAAAATTGCAGTTCTTTGGGAATATTGCACCCTTTGATTATATAGTAGTGGCTAAGATATACTGAGCACTTACTACATGCCAGGAACTGCTTAAAGTATTAACTCACAGAAACTTATAAGGCTGTCATGATCCGCATTTTACAGATGAGGAACAGAGGTAAACAAACTTTCCCAAAACTACACTGTTGATAAGTAGTAGAAACACAACTGAGCCTAAGCTTCTCGACTTTCAGCCACCAGTCATTCTCAGGGTTTACTTATGCCCTCCTTATGAAGAAAAAGCTAATTTTTACAAAATCATCAGTTAATAAGACGTTCAGGGAGGAGTTATTTAATCCACTTAAGAGAACAAATTGTTTTCAAGTATCCTCAGGCACTGTAGAAGCACTACTTATTTATTTGCTCACCGCTGGTTTATTGATGAAGTGCCCAATATAGGCTAGGTAGAGAGGGATTCCCTCTCTCCAAGGAACCAAACTGGCAAATCATTAACATCTTTTCATTGGTTCCTAGGGAGATTTCTTCATAACGAGCCTTGCCTAATTGAAGTTACCTGTTTGTACATATAGCAAGGGATGTGCGGAGTTGTGCCTGAATATTGCCAGCCATCGAACCAAATAATCTTCAAATTGGCAACACACTTAACAAATGCCAGCAGCTCTGCCTGAAACGTGCTTAAGATTTGAGGGCTACGGAAGTGAGCAGGGAGACAAACTTAACATGCTATAGAGTCAAAAACTCCGGGAAATTCAAGGCCCACATGTTTCCAACATGTCCATAATTCTTTTTTTTTGGCCACGCGGCATGTGGGATCTTAGTTCCCCAACCAGGGATCGAACTTATGCCCCCTGCAGTGGAAAAGTGGAATCTTAACCAGTGGAATCTTCCCACTGCCAGGGAAGTTCCTCAAAGCTTCTTATTTATATGTTGACAGACAGACAACCAGGGGCTACAAACAGTTCCCTCAATCTGGGCAGAATGAGGAAAAGCAACCAAAAGCAATCCTTGACTTGATTCCAATCTCAGGGCGAGATGAGACAAGTTGTCCAGCCTGTGATGAGGAACCCCTGTAATGCAGCACCGGGACGATGCAACATGAATGTGAGTTTCAGTGTCACTCTTACATTAAAAGTAACTGAACAGGTAGTTCTATCATAGAGTAGTTCCAAATGGGATGATTTAAGCCCTTATTCCAGGGGATGTGGAAAAACATATTATATGAAAATATTGTTCTGTGTTTTAAAAAGTTAGAATAGTCGCTTAAAGTTCAACAGGCTTCTCCACTGCAAGAATCCCTAAAGGTCTTCATATGTGTGCCAAGACTCCCCCGGTGGAGTATTTCCCAACTTGATGTAGGCTACCACCTTGTTATGAAGCACTCTGTGGTAGTAATCTATCATAGTACCCATGCTGGGAAATAGGTCCCATATAAATGTGGAGGAAACTAGCCACTCAACTATAAAATATGTCATTTTATAAATGGTTTATCTTAATCACTGAACTGAACTCTGTCACTCTGTAGATTCTACCCTCCGATCCATGTCAAATGACTTTCCAGTGGTGACGCTTTAGGATGAGGTAGTCCATCACAACTAAGAAGACTAAATCGGATTTATGAAGATGGTAAGCTGGGTCTTGAACATCTGCTGACTCCTGACACCTGTGCTTATCATTCTCTAGTAGTTTCTAGAATCGCTGTAAAGAGATGTAACTGTGTCATGCTTCACCAGTGGGTCACTGTATTTTGCTTGCTCCTGGAGAAGATCATGGACAAGGTGATGAGATGTCACACGTCAAGGCACTGTCATGTATGTCCCAGTTTACTATAACAAGACAGGTAAACTAGGAGAGGCTGGGATAGACTCTAAGGTTTCTGATTAGGAGGGTAAGGGCTGAGGGTGGACCTGGCTGTGATGCTGAGGGAAGCTAGAGTCTAGAAGCAATCCACGGGATTCTCAGAATATATACCTTTCAAAAAGATTAAGGTGTCACAGGATGGGGGAATAGGGCTCACCACAGGCTCCCAGAGCATATAACTGTTCACCAGAGGGAAGTGACACTTGGCAGTCACTAAGACAACGTGACAACTGGGAGCCAAGAACAGCCAGACGTGAATCTCTCAGGCCTTTTGGGTCAGTCCCGCAACAGGGAGGGAAGGAGAGCTGGCAAGAGTGTGAGCTCACTCCTGCAGGGTGAGGAAGGAAAGGCCCTTTCCAGGCATTGCATTCCATTCTATCATGTTGTCCTAAAAGGAGAGGGCTATTATCAGATTATCCTTTTTCCAGCTACTCAGTGCAAGAGTTTGGATATGAATGCAGGTTAGATTCTAACCTCCATGCTCTCTCCATTAAATCATGCTACCTTGTTCAACAGGTAATTTTATTTTTATCAGCACACATATATATTTGATCTTAAAATTTCTACATTAAAAAAATTTCTTTTAAAAAATTTATTTTTGGCTGTGTTGTGTCTTCATCGCTGCACATGAGCTTTCTCTAGTTGCAGTGAGCGGGGGCTAACTCTTCCTTGCGGTGCATGGGCTTCTCATTGTGGTGGCTTCTCTTGTTGTGGAGTACGGGCTCTAGGCCCGTGGGCTTCAGTAGTTGTGGCACACAGGCTCAGTAGTTGTGGCTCGCGGGCTCTAGAGCACAGACTCAGTAGTCGTGGCGCACGGGCTTAGTTGCTCCGCGGCATGTGGGATCTTCCCAGACCAGGGCTCGAACCTGTGTCCCCTGCATTGGCAGGCGGATTCTTAACCACTGTGCCACCAGGGAAGTCCAAAATTTCTACATGTTTATGAATAAAATTTGGACAGTAAAACATCATATTAATGAAAATGATACATTTCTTACTATATTTTGAAACTAATTCCTGTTAAATTTTTATTCTAGTTCTTTCTGGTCTTCTCTCTGTACATGTAAAATAAGTTTAAAGTCAATTTTACACAAAATCACCTTGCCTCATGGGCCTAAGTCAGAGGACTCTCTGTGGCCACTTCAGCTCTATAATCCCAATCCCACTCTTACTTCTATCATATCAGAACTGACAGCTTTTTCTACTGTTGAGAGTAAGTCCTGACATTAATACTGTGACCAGCCTCACACCAGACAGGTCATCAATCATGGAGAAGTAAAACCACTTTTCCAGAAGAGCACATAGCCCCATTCTCCCTTCCACGGGCCTTGTAATGAAACATGACCTCTTAATTTTTCTTCTCAAAAGCTCTGTTACGGATTCCTCTTGAACAGAGTCGCTTCTATTTCTCACTCCCCTCTCATCCTCTAAATAAAAATATTCGTTTGTATCAAAGGAGGAGAAGCAAGCAGCCATGGAGACGGCCACACGTTCATGCAGCGCAAACTCAAGATGGGCATTCCGCTCCGTGAAATCAAATAACAAATCAGAGTTACAACTGAGGTTTACGAGGGACTCTTTGTTTAGGCTGCTCCTCAAGGATGAATCTTGCCTAAATGGCTTGTAGAATTTTCCAGTGAAAACAGCTTAGAACATTAGACTTAAAATGATTTCATGTTCACAATTATTGATTCAAGAATTAAATAAGAATTATCATTATATAGAAGAATTCTTCATTCAAAAAATACTGCTATTTTGGTTATATAATCGATGATAGCAAATTTGTATAGGTGAATGCACAAGGGGTTTTTGTTCTTGAAATTCCCCAGCTCTTGTCATATTTTATCAACTTCTCATATTTTCTCACTGGGAACTCCCACACACATTATTTTATATAACTTTAAAAATTAGCCTGGGGCTTTCCTGGTGGCTCAGTGGTTGAGAGTCTGCCTGCCGATGCAGGGGACACGGGTTCGTGCCCCGGTCCGGGAAGATCCCACATGCCGCGGAGCGGCTGGGCCTGTGAGCCATGGCCGCTGAGCCTGCATGTCCGGAGCCTGTGCTCCGCGATGGCAGAGGCCACAGCAGCGAGAGGCCCGCGTACCGCAAAAAAAAAAAAAAAAAAAAATTAGCCTGTAAAGTAGTGCTACTGACCCCCATTTAATAGCTGAAGAAAATAAGCGTTGTGAAAAACCAAAGGCCGTATTTATAGATGCCTATATTCTGAGGGTGGAAAACTATCTCAAATCCCAGGAGTGAAGGGTCATTATTTCTCTTGCTCACTGGTTTATCACTCTAGCCTATCAAAATCTGACATTTTGTTGATGCTCAATAAATATTTATTGAATGAATGAAATGCCATCTGAGTCAGCCCCTTTGCCCACTGCATGTGATATTTTGAATTCCTTCAGAGCACATCCAGGCTGTTTTCCATCACCTCAGTTTCTGAGGATTCCAATGAACATTACACCTCTGGGTGCAACTCTTTCGATATTGAAAAAACAATATCCATAAATGTTTCTAGAACACCCCCCATATCAAAGTACTACATTTAATTACTACTTACATGAGACTACAATTCTGGAGTCCAAAAATCACCAGATTATTATCTGAAAGTGTCCAACACATGTATACCATTGTCACATAATTTTTGTATGTAATTTAGGATTCATGTGAACAAGTGGTCAATTATCAGGAAAAAGTATTCAATTTTCCATGGTAATTAAAATATTATTATATATGCTATTTAAGGGGTTACTTCTTAATACTGTCAAACCATTCAAGCAATCTTTGAAATATTTGTTTTGTACAGTTTTACAGATTGTAACTTTTCAACTTCAATCCATTTTATTATCAATGAAGACATACAGAAGAGATTATAGTCCTTACATCTGCATCATAGATGTAAGGATTATAATAAAATAGGGGAATGTCTACTCAAAAAAGTAAAAGAAAGGAAAGAAAGAAGTATATGGCAATCAGCATTATTTGTGTTTGCAGTTGATATGCTAATTAATTAAAGCTTTTGTTAACCAGTTGTTTCAGTACTATGCTTTTCATTATATTCCTGAATTCAAAATTGCAATAGCTTCTGATGAATACTAATTCAGAAAATGATGGACACATTTTAAGAAACATTGCTCTGAAATGAACTCTCCTAAGCAAAGAGCAAAGAAACCTAACTCCCACCTCCCAACAGATGACAGCTTTGGTAGCATGGAGATCCCAACAAAGGTATCTTCTGCTTCCCATCTGCCAAAAACAGAGGGACCAAAGAGAACGATTAGCCAAGAGGTCAAAGATTCTTGGTCCTGGACCAACTGCCCAAGGTATTGACCTGGAACACCCAAATGCAGGGAAGTAATGGAGCTGGCAAAAAGCCTCATTCATGATGAAGTAAAGAAAAGAACAAGTCCACACCGAGGAAATAGCAAAGATAATTCAAACTAGGAGGCAAGTTAAGGTCATAATCAGGAAGAGGTCCTTTCATGTTAGGACTCAGGAAAACTGATTAGCGGCCGAGAAAGTGCAACTTATGATAGGCTGGGCTAACTGTGTCAGGGCTAAGACCTAAAACAAGCCTGTGTGTTGGAAGCTTATTCTTACGTGATGCCTGATGCCATCAAGAAATGATGTGGGACAAGACAACACAAGACAGACCTGGCACTTTTGTACTTTGCTTTTGGTAACCACTCTTTAGGTTGGCCTCTGAATGGTAGGCTTGTCCATTGTCACTGCCACTGGCTTTGCTCTATTTTATTTTACGTAAAGGTATTTATTTGTATGGAAAGAGCAAAGAAACCTAACTTTGCTCTATTTTATTTTACGTAAAGGTATTTATTTGTATGGAAAAATATATTGCATGACAAATAGTTTTTCTGTAGGAAATCACTTAAAATATGAGAAAGAAGTCACCCATTTTTCCTAACCCTCTAAAGATTCTGTTCTACCAGCACTTCCCTCAAATAGGCGCATACCCACACATCTCATGTTTTTATTCCAGCCATTACACTAGCCTTGAATATCTTTCCTGATGGACTCTCAAGTCTTCCTCCTACAAACTCAGTCTGTCTTTCAAGGACCACTTCCTCCTGAAGCCATCTCTGAAAGCCTGAAATAACATTACCTGCTCTGTTTTTCTATGAATGATAATGGGATCTGTATTTAGGAGCAGGATTATTGTGCACTGAAATAGAACCAGTATAGATATACCTATACCATAACTAATTAGGAAAACTAGGATCGTTTGCCTGCCCCTCCTTCACTTCCCCTTCTGCCTTTCAAACAGCAGATGGAAAGTAAATGTTTATTGAATCTTTTTCATAACCCCACCAATTTTCTTTCTCAATGAGGTATACCATTGTGAGATTTTTTTAAAAAGTAAATCATGCTTATAAACTATAATGCTTTCTCTCAGGCGAGATTTTCTACCTTAGTCTTCCAGATTTTCTGGACATTTTCAATAGGCTTCCATTAAAACACACACACACATACACACAAACTATATTTCGAGTTACATAGTTTATTCCTCACTGAATTGTGAATCACCTGCAGGGAACAAAAAAAAAAAAAAGAAAGGAGGAAAGAGGAAAGTCTTTTCTTTTCCTCTTCTATCACCTCAATGAACTGAGATGTTCAGGCAAGTGACTACTTATATAAGAAGTTCTTTTTTTTTTTTTTTTTGCGGTACGCGGGCCTCTCACTGTTGTGGCCTCTCCTGTTGGTGGAGCACAGGCTCCGGACGCGCAGGCTCAGCGGCCATGGCTCACGGGCCCAGCCGCTCCGCGGCATGTGGGATCTTCCCGGACCGGGGCATGAACCCGTGTCCCCTGCATCGGCAGGCGGACTCTCAACCCCTGCGCCACCAGGGAAGCCCAAGAAGTTCTTATTTTAATGTTCTTTGGGAGAAGAGGGAAGCACTGGTAGCCACTGAGGTTGCAGAGAAAAGCCTCAATGAGGCCTTTATCCACAGCCATCCATGGCAGCCATGTTCACTCCTGTGATCTTCCTCTGCCTCTGTTCCATACACAAACTCGGCTCCATTCGTGGAATTAAAGAAAGTGCTTCAATACAACATGATTTTTAGAGCTCCTGATCTTTGAAAGAACTGCTTTATCTTGCTCTTTTCAGACTCAGCTCAAACAATTCCCCAAGAGGTGCCCTTTCTAATAACACTTTGCTCTTTCAATTCTATCTTGTGGTCATTTGTCCGGCAGTCTCGCCTCCTTCCAGACTATGTGCCCTATCTAGCAGGCAGTAAATGCTCAAAGCATTTTTGTTGACTGAATCCACAAATAGATGGATAATGAGTATCTGAAGAAATCAATTGATTTATTTGTTTAAATGCACATACTCACGGTGCCTAATATTTGGTATTGTGCTCTTAAAATGATACCTAAAATCAGGCAACTGGGGAGAAAACTTGGCAACCCTATGGTTTCTATTACTAATTTTGTTTCTTAGCTTCATTCTGACAAGTTAACACATTCCAATATTGGGGAACATCTTAGTTTAATATTTAATGCTGTACTTTTTTTTTGTAAAAAGCATTGGTATGGGAATAGTTTCATAGCTTATGAGACTTATGCTGGATATTTCTATTACCAAGTTTAAAAGTCAGGACAATTTAGACTCAAAAACCCCTGAACACCTGGGAATGCTCGATAATGAGCACAACAGACAACACACTTGGGCTCACTAATGGATTAATGTATTACTTCTGCAGACTTAAAATGTAGCAATTTCTTTCCCCCTAAATGCATAACCAGCTGAGGGTATTATTTGGTTCATTTAAACGCAAAGAACAATTCTTCTTTTGCTACCTGCTTCCTAAATCTATTAAGTAGTTAATAACATAGGACTAATGTAAGCTTCTTTTATTTAACAGAAATAAAGAAATGGAAATTAAACTGGTAGAGCCTTCACCCAATAATGGCTTACCCCAGAGTAGCTGAATTCTTCGTAGTGTAGAAAAACTAGGGAAAGCATCTTTATTAAAATAATGGAAGAAACTATTATCTAATTTTGGCTATAATTAGCTGGGAACCCAGTGGAATCCAGGTACTTTGAAGTTCTCACCCTCATCCTCCCACTACCCTCTTCTATAGTCTTGATAACTCTGTGTGTTTTCTAGATATGTGGATAAAAAATAATCACTCTGCCGGGCATCCTATTAGTGAGATAACCTTTTCAAAATGCTGTGTGGATGTCAAAAGCTAAGTATGGATGAATTTATGTGGATGTCAAAAGCTGAGTATGGATGAATTTATAAAGTTCTAATTTTACATCACTTAGACATTAGCAAAGCAAATGAAGAGTCTACAATGTTATTCTTCAAAGCTACCATCTACAAATGATAGACTTGTGAGTCTATATGACATCCTGCTGACTCATCCCCACAGCATCCTTTCTGCAGATAATATTTTACAGATGAGGAAACTAAGATTCAGAAAGGTGTACTAATTTGCTCAAGATGGGCTAATTTGCTTCCCAAGATGGGAAGCACGTAATTTCATTAAATCATGCCGCTGTCCCCACAGAAAACTTTCCACCTTGCCTAGCATGCCATGTAAGTCAAACATTAATGGTCCAGCCCCATCCTGCTTCTCCAGCCCCACCTCCACATTCCTTCTCCAATTCCAAAGCCTCACCTTGCTCACGTGCAATCTGGTGAACTTCATTCATAACGACTCACTTTTTTTAAACACAACTAGCTCTGGAATGCATATCTTTTCCCACATACTGTCTCCAACAGAAACAGGCTTTCATGGAATCTTTTATATTTATGTACTGTAGGTTCATCACACTCTATTATAGTTCTTTGTTTTCCTGCTCATCTTCCCCCAAATGACTATAAGCAACTTAATAAAAAAAGCCATGCTTAGTATGTCTTTATATTATAGTTCCTGGCACAGAGAGAGTATTTGAGTAAATAAAGAAAAATTAACTAGCTGCATGGAGTTTTGAAGTTTTACTCAATGTGACCTCTGTTACAGGTAGTTCCTTCTATCCTGTATTCTTTTGTCTGTTGCTTCTGGGGAGGGAGGTCTTAGCAATTAAAAAAAAAAGTTTGTGAGTTGCAAAATCCTTGGCTCAGAAGAAACTGAAATATAAAATACTAGATTTGATGGTATAGACAAAGAACCAGGCTCCCCTGCAAATTAATACATTAAAGAGTTTCTAGGTGAAGGGAAGAAATGGAGGAAAGCCAAAAGGCCTGGGAGGTGACCTTCAGAAAAAAGTATGCACACTGCTGCTGCCAAATCATGCACTTCTCACCATCCCACTGCTCCAACTAGAGGAAGTGAAACAGCTTCCCAAACAGGGCTGCCTTGAACTTGCTAACTACAGTCCCTGGAGGCAGCAAGGCCAGAGTACCCCATGTCCACTGCTCTCCCAACTTCAGCTTTACACTGAAGGATGGGATGCTAGAGGAGCCAGAGAGATGACCCTCAGATCTGCCAGGGTGGGTAGCACCTAGGCACGTCAATTTATTCCCCATGAACCTGATAGGCACAATCACCGAGACCCTGACATACATGAGCTAGGAGGTTGGGAAGACTACAGTCTGCAGCAATGGCCTCTGTGGACTAAACACATGACAGTAGTGAGGACACCTCAGCCGATTCCAGCATGGATAGACAAGAGCACAGAGGATTTGCCCATCTACCACCTCTTGCAGCTGCACCGGTGCCTGGGCACTGGGTAAACCACACCTCTTTACAGAACTGTGACGCTATCCTCAGGGAACAGGAGTCAAGGATGAACTGTGATTACACTTTTCTCTAACCCAATGAAATGCAACTTGAGATAGAAAAGAAGGAAATTTAAATAACGAAGATAATAATATAGCTTAAATCTTAGAGGGCTTATTGTAAGCAGCCGTTTATCTATACACTTTACGTGTCTTAATTAATTAAAAACCTACAGCAATTTTATGAAGTAGTTGCTATTTTTATTCCCATGTTAGAGATGAAACTGAGGCACACAGAGGTTAACGAGATCCTTCAACTTGTGACTAACAATGCTGGGATTCAAACCCAGGTTTCAAGTACTTACACTTTGAACCCACGACACAAATGGCTTTGTATACACATCTACTCCACATTTTTTAGACTGAGATTTGTTACTGCTACAAAATCAAGAAGGCTGATTAGCTTATTATACTGCAGTATTAGATACAATTACACTGAACTCAATATAGTCATGTTATCCCTAAATTTTATTTTATTTAAAAAATTTTGTTTTAAATGGGCATTTCTTGCTGTTGCAAAAATTGGAATATACAATAAGGTAATTTGCATGGTTACTAAACAATATATGCAAACAGCTAGGTGCAAAGAAATTCTCAACAGATTTTGTGGGACTTCAAACTACTTAAGTACTTAACTATTGAATTATTCTTGCTATGGGCATTTGTTCTTATTAAACCAAACATTTTTACTTAGTTGATGTCAAATCAGTTTGAATTTTTGTTTTAAGGAATTTCCTTTTCTTCATATTAATAGATAGATGTAAATCCTAGATAAGGGGTTCAAAGCCATAGGAGATTAAAATAATGACATTTCCCCCCTTGTTCAAATTGAGCCTTCTCTAGGGAAAATGAAATTCATTTGCTCATTGCAGGGACTAAACTGTGACCACAGCTCACTAGGGTCCATAAATGTCACTCAAAGATATGAGTAGTAGGAATAAATTATGTGTTGGTTGATGACCCCATTGCTCTGGATGGCTTCATGACTGTAGCAAGCCAAATTCTCCTGGACACCAACTTCATGTATTCCTTCCAGTACTAACATTCAATTCCCTCTCCTTTACTGCTTTTCGTAAACAGAAACTTCCTATAGCATCCTCCATAGATCTGGTCTCCATTTCTCTGTCAAGCTTCCCGTTGTATTTGGGACGCTTCAGCCGACCCTTCACTTGCCTATCATCTTTTCCTCCACCACCTTTCTGGCACAAACCAGCTGCATCTCACACCTGGAAGTTTTTAGCACATTAGCCTCCTCCTTGACTTCTCTGCTTCCAACTCTGCCCCCCTCCCCACAGCCTCTTCCCACACAGCAGCTGGAGAGATCCTTTGAAATTTTAAGTCAGATCACATTATTCCTTTGCTCAAAAGTCCCTCCCATGGCTTTCTATGTCACTTAGAATAGAAACCAGTTATCATCAAAATAAAACACGGACCTATACAATCTGCTCCTCCATTACATCTCTGACTATACTGCTACCATTCTCTGTCCCTTATTCTAATTGAACCAACTGACCTCATGGCAGCTCTCCTAACCCAGAAGCACTCTTTTTCCCAGGAGCTATGGACTGGCTGTTCCCCTGCCCTTAAATGTTCTTCTCCCTACCTCCTTTCACTTCTAATATCCTTTTATCAGAGATCCTATTACATAAGATGGCATGTTTTATCTCCTTCCCCCTAGTCTTCTTTACTCCTTAGACTTTATTACTATATGCAACATTATCTATTTCCCTCCCTGCTCCAGACTAGAATGTAAAGTTCCAGGAGGGAGGGGCTTCACTTGTGTATAGTTGCTAGGGCTGCCAAAACAAAGTACTCCAAAGTGGGGTAAACAGTGGAAATTTACGGTTTCACAGTTCTGGAGGCTGGAAGTCCGAGATCAAGGTGTCAGAGGGAGTTCTGGAGGCTGGAAGTCCGAGATCAAGGTGTCAGAGGGAGTTCTGGAGGCTGGAAGTCTGAGATCAAGGTGTCAGAGGGGTTAGTTTCTTCTGAGGGCTGTGAGGGAGAATCTGTTCCATGCCCCCCTGTGAGTCTCTGGTGGCTTTCTGGCAATCTTTGGCATTCCTTAGCCAAAGTTGTATCACCCCGACTCTGCCTTCATCTTTACATGATATTCTCTCTCTGCGGACGTCTGTGTTCAAATTTCCCCTTTTTATAAGGACACTAGTCATATTGGAATAGGGCCACCCTGATGACCTCATTTTAACTTGATTACCCCTCTACAGACTCCATCTCCAAATGAGGTCACGTTCTGAGGTACTGCGGGTTAGGACTTCCATGCATGAAACTTGGGGACACAATTCAACCCATAACAATATGTTCTCTGTTTTATTCACTGTATCCATGATGTTTAGGACAATGGCTGGTATAAGGTAGGTGCTCAACAAATATTTTTGGATTGAATGAATGAAATTCATCACAGTGAAACCCAGGTTGAGTTTATCAATTAATATTTTTATTAATTGATAATTTATAATTTATCAATATATCACTTAATATTTTTCCAGCTCTGTGTGACCTTTTAACCAAATGAATCATAATTCTAATAGGCACTGCTCTTTTTACTGCTATTCTTCTTACTCTACACATATATATATATATATATATATATATATATATATGCACATACAGATTTTACATCCATACAAAATCACATTTTAATTATGTATTTAAACCTTTAGCAAGAATTTGCTAAATGCATACTCTATAACATGTTCTATGATGCCTTGTGTGGGTATTAGAAAAATTAAAAACAACAACAACAACAAGAACAAAACCCTCTCCCCCAGATTCTGTAAGCTGAAAAAATAGTCTCTAAATCCAGATTTATCCAGCTTGATATCTCTGTTTCTACCAATCAACACTAAGTAGCAGGGATACAGAAATGTTGAAGAGGGCTTCCCTGGTGGCGCAGTGGTTGAGAATCTGCCTGCCAACGCAGGGGACACGGGTTCGAGCCCTGGTCTGGAAGGATCCCACATGCCGCGGAGCAACTAGGCCCATGAGCCACAACTACTGAGCCTGCGCGTCTGGAGCCTGTGCTCCGCAACAAGAGAGGCCGCGATAGTGAGAGGCCTGCGCACTGTGATGAAGAGTGGCCCCCGCCTGCCACAACTAGAGAAAGCCCTCGCACAGAAACGAAGACCCAACACAGCAAAAATAAATAAATTAATAAACTGCTACCCCCAACATCTTCTTTAAAAAAAAAAAAAAATGTTGAAGACATGGCCTGTGCCCTAAAAATGGTTTCAGTCTAGGATGAAAAAATGCAAAATCTCTACCATCAAAAGGCATTGACCACGTGACTGGCGAATGATGAACAAATTGGTTTTCTTTTTTTGTAATTGACTTTCTAAGGAATATATTGCTTGGTGGTACCTGGACGAATGTTATATGCTGGAAAAAGATATTAACATTTGATTACATGGGCTTTAATTCCTGATTTTGTCCTTTAGTAACCTCATGTGACCTCAGGCAAGTTACTTAACCTTTCTCTCAATATGTCTCAGTGTCTTCATCTATTTAAGAAATAAAATGCATATGATTTATAAAATGCTTAAATTAGATAACATATCTGATTTTATAGGCATTTCTATTTGCCTACTTGATATCTGTTCTCCACTCTATCATAATTTTTTCAAAGTGTTAATGTACTCAGGTTAAATACTCAGGTTTTCAGCCTTCCTTGTACCGTTTACGGTGGCTCTATGACACAGTTCTGCTGTATAGCATTAGAATAGACAATTTCTAGGTTGTCTTTCAGCAAATCGCTTTCTATGGGAGCACTTAGTTAATCATTTATTAAAAGATTTAGCCATTTGTTAGGTGCCCTCCTCCTCCTTTCAGCCTGGAGTTGGATGGCACAGATTTCCTGCAGTTATGAGGCAGCCAGAATGAAGATGGAAGCCACATGCTAACATGGTTGATGAGAATAAGTTAAAGATCTAAAATTCCAAGGACACTTTGTAGTGCTGTACCAGCCCCAGACTCCCTACACCTCTGTACTTCTCATCACTTCAGACAAATAAAACCCCTAGTTTACTGAAATCATTGTTTAATTGGGTGTTCTGTTACTTGCAGCTGAACACAATTTTAATTGCTAAAAGTACAAGCACAATCTCTCATACATAGTAGGTATGCATTTGTTATGTTTTATTTGGTTGTATTTGAACCATAAACCAAAAAACAAACTACTACAGAACTCAATGATAATTTTAGATTCATGTTGCTTATAAATGGACACATTTTTTCTAGAAACTAAGTATAAGCTGTTATGCCATATTATATGCAATTCTTCTATAATTATTTATTTATTGTTTTATCATCTTTATATTGTGTGTATATATGTGTATATGTATATATGTGTATACACACACACACACACACACACATAACACCTTGCTATTATTCTTATAATCTTTAATTCCTGCTGGTTGGTCTACTTTTTCAAGTAGAGAACCTTCTACCATTGAATTTCTAGCAGTCCTTCAGGAATTAACATTAAACAGCCTTCCTCTTCCAATTCTGCTTGATATTGAATAATCATCATTCAGAAATCCCTCAAAGTGAACTCTATTTGTTCCATACACATGTATTTTAACAGACCTTTGGAAGGCAGCATCATCATCTGCTGCTATAATTCCCCAAATTTCAGAATGCTGATATTGAATATCTTCTTAGCATTGTGGGCTGGATTACCTTCTCTTTCAGGGATGCTTCAAGTCTCTTTTCTTTTGAATCTTGTGCCAAGTTTGCCTGCCATCTCTTTCTTCTCTTGTAACCACAACCCATGGGTTAGAAAAAGTCCCATGAATGTTCTGCTCAATAAAGAGTGCTCATTCAAATCTTAGTGGGTTCTGCTGCACAACTAAAAAGATGACTTTCAATTCTCTAAGTTGTTCTGAATCTATAATCCCACCCAGGAAACAAGATGAAAATGTTAGTTGGAAATCCACCTCTCTAAGGGTAATGATGAAGTACAGAAAAACTAGAGAGTGTTTCTCAATTGTGGACTGTCAAACATCTATATTAGAATCAGCCAAAGTGCATGTAAAAATGCAAATTCTGTAAGCTGTATATTTAATAAACTCTCAGGGTTATTCTTATGCACTTTCAGTTTGAGATCTACTAAATCTTCAGTGTGTGTCTGTCTTTGTGCGTGGGTCTATGGTAGCTTAAAGGTTAGACTGCATTAATATTCCATCTCAGTACTTTTCATGCTTGACCCTCACAGAAACATTCAAAGTGGATAAAACAGAACATCTACTGTCTTGTGTATTTCTGATTTCAAGCGTTTCTTTTTTCTTTTGCTAAAATATTTACACTCTTCCATGTCAACTTTTCTCTCTTGCATATTTCAAAGACCTGAGGCAAATGTTACATTTCCTTATTCTTTTCTTGCTTCTTCCTCTTCCAAGTCTATCCATTTCCCTCAATTTCTGTCCTTCTATCAAATATTTATTAGGCTGTTTAATACCATTGCTCTCTTTTTGCTTGCCCAGGCATGTTTTAATCCCCTGTGCCTTACATGTATAAGCACATTATTGACATTTTTCTATCAGCATCACAACTTATTTTGTAAATCAGCAATTCCCCATTTTCAATCATAATATATATGTGAGAAAGGAAATCATTTGGCTTCGTCAGGAAGACATTTATTGAGTAGGAAAATCCCAATGGACGACTGTCAGTATTTGTGGCAGCGAGAGCAATGATGCAGCTCCATCAACTTAATTTTACTCCCAGATATCAAAGGAAAGAAGATAGTTAATAAGTATTGATCACCCATTAAGCAAGTTCTGCATTAAGCACTGTCACTTGTGTATATATAAAACTCAGAACAAGCCTGTAACACTTGAAGCTCTTTCCATTTCTAGCCTATGTTTTGGAAATTTGATAAATGGAAGTGACAGAATCTGTTATATTAACACTGCCTTAATTAACCCCTCTTTGTTCTTTTGGGGAAACATTTCCTTTATTTTGCAAAAAGGGTCTCAATTGGCTTTTTAGCTATTCTAACATAAAAACAGTTCTTTATTTGAAATGGGGATTGCAGAGGATTTTTGGATCCTAGAAGATAAACTATTTGTACTACTATGTAAAAGCTTACTGAAGTTACAGACAGACTTGCATCTCTAGAGACGGTTTCTCATCTAGAGATAAGAACATCGAATCTCGACGAGGTTAAGTAAATTGCCTAATATCATATAACTGGCAAATTATAGTGTGAATTTGAACTCAAGTTTGTGATTCCAGATACATTTTGCATCTATAAGAGGTATTCAATTACTTTAGTGAGGGCAAGGTCAGAATTCAAACCCAGTCTTTTGTCTCCAGAGATTGCCCTTTTCACTGCACAGAACTCCGACTTCCCAAGAACTTCTTTATATCTGGGTAAATACACCCTGTAGCAGTACTGTATCAACAGGGCCTAAGTGCAGAGTCCATCATTATGTATAATGAGACTTAATTAGAAAGAGGCACTAAAGGAAATGGTTTTGAAGCAAATAAAGGAGGTACATAAAAAGAGTCACTCACCAGAACATATTAGCTAGCTAGCTCGCTTTTATAATTTCTGCCATTGTCTGTGATTTATTTTACTTCACTGATATGTAGAAAATGACCTAAAGTCCCAGTTATTTATGGTATTGATGGTTTTAGTTAATTTATCTGTGTCTTTATGTATGTTTCTCTACAGATCTCTTCAACCATGACAAAAGATATATTGGAAGTTTCCATTATAATTATATAATTGTATTTGTATCAAGCTGTTTTTTTTAATCTAATGTATTTTACCTTATATATTTAGTTGCTATGTAGATTGGTTTATATTGGTTAATGACTGGTTATCATCTTGATAAATTGTGCTCTTCTTATTACTTAGTGTTCCTCTTTATCCTGATTCATCCCATTAACTTTACCTGGCAACTTGCCTCTCATTAATACAGAGACTCTCTTTAAACTTTGTGCTTTCCATTTTTTAAAAATATAGTTGAACAGTATCTCTTCCCATCCCTTTATTTTCTACGTTGTTATCATTAAAGTGTGTTGCTCTTAAAAAGTACATAGCTGTGCTTTGTTTCTATCCTTTAATGGGAGAATTCAGTTGTTCAAGTATATTTTAATAAATAATACGTTAAAGCTTTAGAATTTCTTTTATTTATTATTTATTTTATACTGATAGTTTCTTTTTTCATTAGGACTTCGACAAATATGTTTCAGAGTATAATATTCTGGATGCTTGGGATATGTCAGTGAACAGAGCAGGATAAAAAAAAAAAAAAATCCTATGCGGCACACAGGGCTTTTTATTCATTCAAACCATCTCATTTTCCTCTTGATCACAGAAAGACTAAATTTCCCAGCCACGCTTGCAGTTAAGGGGAGCCATATTTCTGGGTTCTGGCCAATGTAAGAAAAGGGATATATTCTAGTTCCTGGACTGTTTTTTTTTTTTTTTTTTTTTGTGTGTGTGTGTGTGTGTGTGGTACGCGGGCCTCTCACGGCCGCGGCCTCTCCCATTGCAGAGCACAGGCTCCGGACGCGCAGACCCAGTGGCCATGGCCCACGGACCCAGCCGCTAGGCGGTATGTGGGATCTTCCCGGACAGGGGCACGAACTCGTGTCCCCTGCATCTGCAGGCGGACCCTCAACCTCTGCGCCACCAGGGTAACCCTCCTGGACTGTTTTAAACAATTCTCTGACAGCCCTAAAGGGAGGACCTTCTAGATGGGTTCTGATTTCCTAAATGGGTTCCCGATCTGCTCTGTGACCCTGTGGAGGCCAGCACTCGTTCCCATCCCCGCCAACAAGCACAATATTTTACCATGAAAGAGAAACAAATTTTTTGTGTGTCAAGTAGTATAAACTTTGATTTACTTTGTTATAGTGATAGTTTGGTATATGTGACATATACCAACTTGGCTAGGCTACAGTGCCCAGTTATTTAATCAAACACTAATCTAGGTGTTGCTATAAATGTAATTGTAGATGTGGTTGACGTCTGCCATCAGAGGGCTTTATGTGAAGAAGATTATCCTCAATAAGGTGGATGGGCCTCATCCCACAGTTGGTTGAAGGCCTTAAAAGCAAAAACTGAGATTTCCTGCAAAAGGAAAAATTCTTCCTCAAGACTGCAGCATCAGCTCCTGCCTAAATTTCCCATCTGACAGCCTGCCCTACAGATTTCAGACTTGCCAGTCTCCACAGTAACATAAGCCATTTCCCTTAAATAAATCTCAAAAAAATGTATATATAAATTAGAAATGATTATATAATAAATGTTACATACATGTATGCAATTCTATTAATTATATAGAAACAGAAGAAACAGACAAACAGAACCAGTAGGGGATATATCCGTATCTGTATTTATATCTATCCTCCTCTTATTTCTAGATATTCAGTGATTTTCAAATCTCACTTTTTAAGCTGGCTGGAGATAGTGAATCTAACAGAGGATGTTAAGGCCCTGTGTGGAATAATATATATTCTGTTTCCCCATATATCTGGGGGCTCTGTTTCTCTGTAGAACCCTGACTGATACAGACTTTGGTATCAGGAGCTGGGTATTAGTTTCTTAGGGCAGCTGTAACAAATTATTATAAGCTGGGCGGCTTAAAACAATAGAAATGTATTCTTTTACAGGTCTAGAGGTTACAAGTCCAAAATTAAGGTGTTGATAGGGTCATGGTCCCTCCAAAGGCTTTAGGAAATACTCCTTCCTTGTCTTTTCTAGTTTCTGTTGCCAGCAAACCTTGGCATTCCATGATTTGCGGCTGTATAACTCCAATCTCTGCCTCTCCTATCACATGGACGTTGTATCTCCAAACCTGTTTCTCCTTATGAGGCTACTGGTCATTGGATTTGGGGTCTACCCTAACCCTGTATGACTTCATCTTAACTTGATTACATCTGCAAAGACTTTATTTCTAAACAAGGTTACAGTTACAGGTACCAGAGCTTCAACATGTCTTTTGAGGGGACAGGATTCAACCCATAACAACATAGCCATTAGCATAATCTGATTAACACAGAAACAGAGAGCAGGCTTGCTCCTATATACTTAAGCGATCTTCAACCCTCAGCATTTTAAGCTGGCTGGAGGTACAGGATCCAACAGAGGACACTTAGGCCCCAAATGGAACACACAGCCCTTAATGACACAAGAGAAAAATAAACCCTTGTTGTGTTTATCCACTGAGATTTGGGGTTTACAGCAGTTAGAACATCCCCTTTAATAACTCTGGAGTTGTGCCTTTTGCATTCTAAAAGGGCAAGATATAAAGTAAACAAAAGACAAAAGCAAATCATATACCCTGCTTTATCAAACCTGGAACACTACTGATTGCAGATGCTGACACAATTTAAACCCCCAAGTAAATGATCTATTATTGACTGTAAGAAATAGTCACATTTTAGAGATGTTAAAGTATATATTTAAAAACGTGTGTGTGTAAACATGTGTATTAGAGTGGATGGACTGAGGGTATGATACAATGTTATAAGTGCAAGGGGAAACAAAGTAGATAAAGAGGGATGAGGATGGCCTAGGTGGGACAGGGAGGGGTTATAATCTCATTAGGCCATGGAGGTGCCTCAGTGAAAAGACAGCCTTCTAAGCACGGTTTGAAGGAAGGAAGGAAGGAAGGGAGGAAGGGAGGGAGGTGGCTATGTGTATATCTGAGGGAAGACTTTGTCTTTTTTTTTTTGCCAGTTTCCTACAGTTACTATCTGGCCCTTTACAGAAAGATTTGCCAACGCTGTTGGCCTAAGTACTGTACTCCAGTTAGTAAATTTGTTTTTCATATAGGTATAGGCTAACAGTTCTGAAATTCTTTATGTGCATATTAGAAATAAACAAATAAGTAAATGTGCCAAAGATAACAAATCTATGTTTTTCATTGTTGGAGAAAGAAGTTATGACTAAGGAAAGGGGGGGAGGCTAGAATGAATAGTAGGACCTTGGACTGGAATTGGAGAAATCAGTATGAACTCAATACTTTTAACATATAAATACAGGTAGGTACAAACAAGCATACAGTGGTGTTTGGAAGGATGTTCGCTAATTCTTTTAAAATATTTATAACTGAGTTGTAGGATTTGGAGTGAGATTTACTTTTGTCTTATATATATATATATATATATATATATATATATATATACACACACACACACACACACATATATATACATTTCCATATATATATTTATAATTTTACATATATATGATTAAATTTCATAATAACTATAGATAATCTTTTTAAGCTTCTGTTTATTTTCCAAATTTTACACAATGAACACATACTGCGATTATAAGCAGAAAATCCTATGAAAGTCTTCAATCTGCATTTATCTTGTGGACTAACTGCAGAAGTTTAACGTATGGCATCTAGCTTCTAAGTGGTGATAAAATGTCAGTTTATTAAAAACTCTGTTTTCCTGACCTAAGAAGTATTGTTACTAGCTGAATATTGAAACATCTTATTCTCGTTCTAAGAAAAAATGGTAATCTTCTCAGAGATCATGTTATAGATTTGACTAATTGTAACTCAAATTTCAAATATTTGCTAATGCAAATCCTAATATAACTTTCACTTTGGATGAGCTCAGTGATTAGGCAAAATATGTAGAATATAAAGAAAAATATTATTTTTGTTAAAAGAGAGATTAAATGCATTCAGTGCTAGGGCATTAATGAAGTAAATATACAAAAATGTTTTATTTTATACATTTTAGTATTGTTTTAAAAAACTGTATGAAAAACAAATTAATGATCAGATATGTGGTAAGATGCGATATGTCTTTTATCTCAATTTTCTACTCTGCACCAACTTCTCTAAAGTTGTTGAGCACGAATCTGTCATCATGAAATAGACAGACGCTCCCTAACTCTCATTTCAATATAAAGATGTGGACATCAATTGTCACACACTATAAGATGTTTGAAAATGCCCACTTTGAATGTCATCATGAATGCTGCCAAATCTCTTCTTTCTGTCTCTGTGGAAGTTCCCTGGGGAAATACAGAACTAGCAGGTATATAACTTAATATACTTGGACATTCCTGTGTCTATGAAATCTAGCCAATCTCTGTCATCGTCTGGTTCTGTGAAGAGTAAAATGAAGGAGGGAGACCATAAGATCTCTGTGGCTCTGCGATGCTGGGAAAAATGTGAATCATTTAGAGCCAAGACATTATTAATCCAGGTATTCTGACTCCAGGTTGGCACCCTTCTTTTTTTTTTTTTTTAATCTCCTCATTCCCTTTCCTTTGATAATATTTGATGCTTAATATTCTCCTATACTCAATTCAAAGCCTGAATTTTTAATATGAAAGTTTAAAAGAAACGGACATAGAATACAACAAACATGGGTATGGAGGGTGTTATCCTGGGATGGGCTGATTCTGCTCAGAGACAATCCAGGTATATGAAATTGACTGTCTCCCCTGCCTGGGAGTGTGGCGGGGACTGAGAGTTGCTTGCTGAACGTCTTAGCACAATCTTACATCAAGACCATGTTTTTGCTCTGATACGAGAGAGTGTGTGAAATGTTGTTTCTGACTGTAACTGCCAAAGGTAGCGTCAGGAAGTCGGAGGAAAATGACAGTGATGATGGAAGAATCCAAATTTCAGAACAACTTGGATCCCTGAGAAAAACTGACAGCCTCCTCCTGCTGAAAATCCCTCTTAATAACCGATCAGACTAGTTTTTAAAACCCTTAACACCTCTTGAAGTACAGTAGGAACAAACTGAAGGTGGAAATTATAGCTCCAAACAACCAGAGGAGAATTTCAAAACATGGGAGTGGCCCCACTTGGGTTTTCAACACAAGCAGCCTGATGCAGCTGGGGTCCGAGCAAAAAATGACCACGCCGATAACGGGAATACTGCAATGGGGCAGCTGGGAGGAACCCGACCTGGGTGGGGTGGGGGGGGGGTAGCAGTAGTCTCCATGGAGTACACCTTGGGAGCAAGGCCAGAGAAAGAAAAAGGCCGATGACCAGAAAAGGATTCAGTATTAGCCTCACCGGCACGCAGCTTAGTAATTTAAGTCTTCCAGCTACAAAACTAAATTGCTATGTGTTCCAGGGCAGGGCTGAGGATAGAGGAAGAAATCATTGGGCTCAGTTTTAGGAACAGGCAGAGCTGAGACCACCGAAGGAGACACAGCCTGAGAGCCCAGGGCTCCCCTTCATGATAACATAGCTCTCTCTTACTTCCTGTTGAAGCAAATTCACAAGGCTGTAATCATAATTGATGATCTGGGAATGGTATACCCAGGGCGACAGAAGTACCAATTTGTACTCGCTGATCTACGCTTTTTTTAAAACAAAAGGTGCGGTGTATCACACAAAGGAACAGACAAAATAATTGGCTTTATTATTTTTCACAACTTGGCTTCACCTCCATTCTCCAGTGTGAAGTGGATTGAAGGACAGGAATGTTAAACCAGCTGTATTTTTTCTCTTCAAAAAATACACTCCAATTTCAGCATATCACTCCTTCCACATAACTTAATTTGGAGAAAAGGGAACAGCTAAAAGATCAAACATGGAATATTCTGAAAAATCTTACAATGTGTATGCCGTGGCACGTAATGTTTTAAGAACCATCGAGGTGTTACACCCAGGCATGGCAGGGTTAACTGCAGCGGTGCATCAGTGGGCAGGGAGACCTTTGGACTTGGAACTAGACTGGCGTTGAGGGTTTTTAACTGGAGCTGGTGCTGATGGCCACCCAGGAGGGCAGGTGGAACATGGGTTGCAGAAAGTAGAGTGTTATTAGGCAACTGGTGGGAGGCCAGGCCAGCAGCTGGCCTCAGAGAAGCCCAAACAGGTGGGCAGATGAAATACAGCTAGAAGCAGCATGACTGAGAGATCCAGGCTGGCAGCAATGTTAGTAGCATCTGTCAGTGGACAACAGTACCCTACCTGGGTACTGGATCTGGGTCAGGGTTAAGACTCCTTAACTTTGTAGGGTTGACAGGAACAAAATAGCACCTCAGGCCTAAAACAGAACAGAATGAATAGAATGCTATATAGATGTGTTGAAGTTCCATATTAAAAGGAGAGGGTGAGAGTAGCTGAGAATTACTAGATGACATGGGTGGAGGGCCTAGCAAACGTCTCTAAATTATTAGGCATTCGATACATTTTAGTTTCCTTCCTGACTCCCTTACCTCAATAGTAGCGTACCAGATTAAAGGTCAAGGAAAACTTTAGAATGAAGAGCATCTCCTTTCTAATAGAATGGTATCCCTGATGTCCAAGTAACCCAGCTACCAGAGAGTTCTAATGGAACATGTCCACGGTGCATTAAGTGAAAAAGATCCTCGACAAGGAGACCAGGGAAAGGGGAAAATGGTCTCCTTGGATTTGTGTGTGAGCCACTCACACCCCACACCCCACTGGCACACACACAAACAGTTACATACCTACATTTTTATTTCTGTCTGGCCTTAACATGACGTCTTCAACCCTTTCTCACATCACTAAATATATTTTTCAGATGCATAATTTTATCATGATAGAGTAATATTCCATCGTGTGGCTACACAGTTATTTATAGAAACAACCCCTCTCACCGTATATTTTTGAAAGAGTTGCTGTAATAAATAACCGTGCAATGTTATTACACCTCAGTAACCCAGCATGGGGGTTACTGAATCATAAATACAGACTCCTTTAATATTGCCATATATTAATATTGCTATATATTGCCCATCTGTATTCCAAAGAAGTTATGCCAGTTGGTACTCCTGCCACTAACAGCATCTTGAGGACAATAAATTTCAGTTGGGTTTAAGGGAAACAGGATGCTTGGGCTGATCAGCAATGAGAAGGAGGGATATTTAGGCTGAAATGATTTCAGTGATGGGTTTGAGACCTTGGCCCAAGGTCCCAGTTGAGGCACTGCTAAGTAAGTCTCTATCTCCGCAGACTAGCTCCCCCCAGGTTAGGCTGATGGAGGGTCAGAGTATATGCATCTGGGGCAGGGCCATATTTTAGTAGAATTTAATTTTTTTAAACATTCCCAATGGTAGTAATCCAAATGTATACATTTCTAACAGAATGTTCCTTCTAAGACTCTCCAGCACCTGCTCCTATCAATGTACGACAAAGGGAGAAAATAGGAGCTATCAGGCAACATCTAGAAGGCAAGCCTTCTTGAGCATCAGATAGGAAATAAAACAATTTGGATGCCCACAGGTGAAAACAGGTCCCCTCTTAAAGAAAAAAACAAAAAGCTCCCAGGGACGGGGCAGGGACATAAATGTAAGTCTTGAGCCTAGATGTAAGACAAAAAATAAGCAATGGGTTCTGTGGCTAACACAGATGCGTTCAAATTCTATTTGTTTTGCAAACACTGTTCCAGTCAAATAGAATATATCAGCAGGTGGAGTCAGCCCAAGGACTCAGCCATTTGCAATTTCTGTCAGAGATTTGAATGCAATCGTGGATTTACTCTGTTACAGTCTTTTTTCTGACTCTTCATTTCCCTTAATTTGAACGATACCATAGCTTTAGGGACCAACTTTCACATGACAGTTTGCTTAAATGGATCCCTTCAACTCCCTTTAAGGAATTACTTTAATTTTTGTGGCAACACAAACTGGAAGACACAAGTACATTTCAAAACAGAATACAGCATCAAATGAGGCTCTGCAATTACAAAAGATCCTCATGTACTGATACATTATCTTTTCTGAGCATCAGAACACTTATAGGTGGATAATATTATATTTATAGGTGAGGGATAAATAAAAACGCTATTTAACATGTGGCTTGCAACTCGTAACTTCTAACTCCAAATTTTCTAAACTCTCGGGTTGTCACTTGCCTCCGCATCTTGAAATATAGTTCACAAATACATTTAGATTCCTTCTATGGCTTCCACTGGAACTAAATATTGAGCTACTACCCTAGAAGGGAAAAATACTTTATTAATTCTGTTGGTTAAAGTTCAATATTCCTCGACTTAGTTTTGGACAGCTCTAGCTCCGTTAGATGTTAGTGGAAACTACAAGAGAAATGGGTCTGTAGACTAAGAAGTTTTAGAAACCCCAGGGTTGATGCAAAGTTAAATGGTTTCTTACTACAGGACGATTCTGAGTTTCTAATATTTTAACGTGATGTGTGACTCTCAAAATAGAAGAGCTTCCAGTTTCTGCCTCATCTACAATTCAAAAACAAGTCATGGAATAAAAATGGGAAAATACCATGTTGACATTAATGCCACCTTTACTTTGACCAAAGATCACCATTAGATAGTATGAAACTCAGCTGTCTAATGTGAAATGCAAGCACGTTTGTGGGTCTACGGATTGGGGAGTTGGTTTTATTTATGGCCACCTGCGCCCACTTGTCTACCTAGAGGTGAATCCCCACCTGGCTGGGCACAGTGGTCACTCCTTTCCTAGAAACTTGGCACAGCCTTAGAGACAAACCAACCAAAATGCCGTCTTTGACTACCTTTGAGATTAGGATAATTTATTACCTAGGAAGTAGCCGGTTCTGTCAAAGTCATTAATTACGGCCAATGTTAGCTGTAATCACACAACCAAAGAAAAACTTATGGATCTAGAGGTATTAATCTCTAGGTGACTCCCAGACTCCAAATATAATCCAAACCAATCCCTCTTATCTATCTGCTGACCTGTCATCCGGCAGTTGTTTCTCAGCTTCTCAAACCATGGCTCAAATATCTCTAATAGTTCCCTAGTCCTTACCAAGTCAACACTGGGTACTTCAACTTGGCTTCAAGGCTAACCTTCATTTGACTCCAATTTACCTGCTCAGCTATACAGTCTGTTATGCCCCCAAAATATCTAATCAGTCAGGCTGGTCTTACTGCATCGCTAAGACTTTGATTATGTTCTTCCCCCAACCTGGAATCCATCGTCTTCTCTCTGATTGGACAAATCCCAAATTAAACTTCTTACAGAAAATCATTTCTGAGTATTCCGGACCCAGTTTGGCAGGTAAGTAAATGGTGACACAAGAAGAAGTTCAATTATTTGTTCAAGCTCAGAAACCAGACACATGGCAAAGGCTGCAGGGTTGGAATCCAGGGCTGCAGAGCTCCAAAATCCTGCTCTCTCCCTCTGCACTGTGCTTCTCTCAGGTCCGTCTTTTAAAAAGTCACTAGAGTTACAGTCACTGAACATTGTGTACGACTTTCTCAACAATGAAGGGCATCAAGAAACTGTAAATAAAAGGCAAGAAAAAAATTGAATCTGAAATCCTATTATCAGGGAAATCACGAGCACATGCTTAAAATCTAAAACTCTGCCGTACATACACTCAAACTTAAAAAAAAACAATTTACTAAAAAAAAAAAAAAAATCTAATTTTCTCTATAGAACTGTACCTCAAGACAAATCTTCACCTGTGGGGGAACTGTTTATTAAATGTATTCCTGTCATGTTCTGCAGAGTGTCAATGCCCTTCACTTCCTATCAAATGCTCAGCGTAGTAGCCCCAAGACTGTCTGTCATCTGAAGAGACAGGGAAGAACCTCGGCTATGTTGGTGTCTGATTTAATTTTATTCCTTTGCCAGTTAAATTTTGTGGCTGTTTTCCCCTTAGATAACTGCTCACAATCTTATTTTGCAGCCTCATACAAGCTTTCATGATTTGGAAGATTCACATTTCACTCAAGTGAGAAATCTTACCTGCGATTTAAAAAATTGAGTAATGGCAAAATTCAAACTGATGTCTGTGAATACTAGAAGATTCACATTCTCATAAGTGCAAAAGTTATGATAACCTCACATTTACTCTAGATCCTGGAAACCAGATGAAAAAAAACATCCATGCACCCACTCTGAAAACAGAGGATAAAGGAGCACCCAGGAAGGCAGGTAAGGTCTGGCCACTTTACCAGCCATGGGGCTTAGGACACATGGCTTAATCTCTCTAGCCCATTTCCCAATCCAATGTCAGAAAATACTAATGGGTACGTAGATCTCATTTGGTTTTGGATTTCTAAATGACAATGAACTCTGTACATTCCTAGCAGGATTTTTTCATAAACAAATATATTTCATAAAAGCTTCTTTTGATAATGCTTGCTCTGCCCAAGGCTTGTCTAGGCTGTTCCCTCTCCTGGCTGCACCAATGACCCTGGCCAACTCTGGTCGGTCTAGGAGCAGCTTCTGCAGAAGACAGCCAGTCTTCTCCCTAGCAAAGGGGGCACAGAGTTCCAGCGGAATTGTCCAGTAACACTCCTTCACAGGGAGGCAGAGAGGTGATGGGACAGAATCTAAAATACACTTTAAAAGAACCCACGCAAAGAATTAAAAAACTCAAAGAAAACATAGGACAATATTGACAGTGGTTATCATTGCACAGTGACACTATTGGTAATGTATTAAGTTTATAATGATATATTTAAATTCGATGAAACAAAGGGGCTCCCATAAAATTACTTTTAATAGAAAAATATGAACAACTTTATTTTTTATTTCTCTTGTTTAAATTGACTCTGGGAGCTCTTTTGCTATTTGAACCTATTATATCTCTGCTTCAAGTGAATTAACTATTGTTTTGGTTTCAGGGCAAGGTCAAGTTGATTTATGAAAGCTATTCTGAGATTTTGTTTTTAAATCTTTCAGAGCATCAGAAATAGCAGAATTATCAGAGATACGGACAAACAGTTACCATTAAATTTTAAAATCCACATTCTGCTTCAGAACAAGGATTTCCTTTTATTTCCACAACCACTAAAATACCTTACAGGATCTCTCCCTTGGGTTATTCCTCCCAATGGAGATGAAGGATGGGGGTAGCCCATGCTGCCCAAGTGGCGCTTGGATATATCCCTTCCTAGGAGTTAGCTGCTCCAGGCCAGGTCCTCACTCAATATGAGAAAGACTTGCCTCTGACTCCCAGGGCTTTAATGTCTGCAAGTGAGTGAAAGCCGAGGCATATTTATCCTTGGGTTGCTTTCTAATAACTAGATATCGTCACAACTTTAGGAGAAAAGCTGCATGCCCTTTTTCTCCTCTGCCCCCACTCACAAATGTCTTTCAGTAACTCACACACATTTTAACAGTATTAAGCCACCCTGGAAAACACTCAAGCAGTTTGCTGTAAGAACTACGTCCCAGGGCAGAGAGTGGTCAGGTTTGGATCCTACACAAGGTTTTGTTGCTAATTCATCTGCAACTTAGGGCCAGTTGCCACCCTCCTTTGAGACTCAGTTTCCTTTTATGTTAAGTGAGAGCATAGGCTAGTTGATTACAGTATGTTTTATATCAAACTGTCTATGATTATGAGTTCGTAATGCTTGAAAAAACTTGGAATCACTGATCAAACTTTAATTTAGATATATAAATGCAAAAATACTCAATTTCAGTAAACTGTTGACCAAATCCTGCCCTCTCTTGCCCTTTTCCCTTTAGACTTTCTGAGCATAAATCTCACTCCATGTTTCAACACAATAAGCTAAAATATCTCCAAAGTGACAAGCTGCAAACATCAAGACCACATGATGTATGTTAAATAAATATACTAATAGGGTTTTCTTTTTAAATAAATAAGCAGAAATCCACTCCATATTGCAATTGCATATAAGAAGTAAGCGATTTTACAGCCTGGACCAACAAGATTGTATTCATTTTTCATATAACAGGCTCATCTTTATAACATTTAATTATATGTTACATAATAATAACTGCTACGGAAAACGTATTATCTTTCCCCTGCTGCAATACCTAAATAAACAGATATGTAACTTTATCCGATGACATGTTTTGAACATTAACTTGCCTGTGCTTTGATCTCTGTGATTGAAAACTTTCTTCTATAGAATAATGTAGTCTTTGGAGCAAAGTGGGTGGCATAGACTGAATGTTTGTATTCCCCTAATATTCATATGTTAAATCCTTAACACCCAAGGTACTGGTATTAAGAGATGGGGCCTTGGGAGGTGATTAGGACACCAGGGAAGTGCCCTCATGAACGGGATCAGTGTCCTTATAAAAGAGACATCAGAAAACTCCGCTGTTCCTTCTGCCATGCAGGTGAGGACATAGAATAAAGAAGGCTGTCTTTGAACCAGAGAGCAGGCTTTCATCAGACACCTAATCTGCTGGTGCCTTGATCTTGGACTGCTCAGCCTCTAGAACCATGAGAAATAAATTTCTGTTGTTTATAACCCACCCAGTCTGTGGCCTTTTTGTTATACTAGTCTCAATGGACTAAGACAGTGGGGAATGGAGAAGTCTTCCCTTGCCAGTCCACTAAGGAGCTTCTATTCTCCAGGCCTCCCTTCCCTTGGGAGGGATGCCAGACCTCAGAAATATACCAGGGACAACTGTGCTTATAGTTTCCACAATGTTCCCAATCATCATATTTTATTTTCATATTTATGAGTCAACTATTTGATCGCTGGGAAACAAACTTGAACTCTGTAGGGGATTTATTGGGCAGTGAACTTGGGAATGATACCTGTAAGGACTGGGGCAAACAGGACTGGGCAGAGGCAGAAATTATCTTAAAATGGATCACGGATCTAAATGTAACAAATAAAACTCTTAGAAAAAAAACATAGGAGCAAAACTTTATGGGAGTAAATCTTGGGTTAGCCAACAGTTTCTCAGACATGAAACCAAAAGCATAAGCAACAAAATTTTAAAGAAGATCAAAATTTAAAAAGTTTGCACTTCAAAAACATCATCAAGAAATTAAAAGAAGCCACAGAATAGGAGAAAATATTTTTAAATCATATATCTGATGAGGGATTTGTATGCAGAATACATAAAGAATTACAATTCAACAATAAAAAGACTCCAATTAAAATTTAAAAAAATAGGGGGATTTGGTTCCAGATGGCGGAGTAGAAGGACGTGCTCTCACTCCCTCTCGTGAGAGCACTGGAATCACAACTAACTGCTGAACAATCATCAACAGAAAGACACTGGAATTTACCAAAAAAGATACTCCACATCCAAAGACAAAGAAGAAGCCACAGAGATGGTAGGAGGGGCGCAAGCGCAATAAAATCAAATCCCACGACTGCTGGGTGGGTGACTCACAAACTGGAGAACACTTATACC
The DNA here is from genome assembly GCF_964270905.1 of Leucopleurus acutus. NCBI lineage: Eukaryota > Metazoa > Chordata > Mammalia > Artiodactyla > Delphinidae > Leucopleurus > Leucopleurus acutus. The sequence continues at coordinate 51,665,452 of NC_139156.1, forward strand.
ACAGAAGTCCACCCACTGAAGTGAAGGTTCTGAGCCCCACGTCAGGCTTCCCAACCTGGGGGTCCAGCAATGGGAGGAGGAATTCCTAGAGAATCTGACTTTGAAGGCTAACAGGATTTGATTGCAGGACTTCGACAGGACGGGGGAAACAGAGACTCCACTCTTGGAGGGCACACACAAAGTAGTGTGCTCATCGGGACCCAGGGGAAGGAGCAGTGACCCCATAGGAGACTGAACCAGACCTACGGGCTAGTGTTGGAGGGTCTCCTGCAGAGGTGGAGGGTGGCTGTGTCTCACCGTGAGGACAAGGATACTGGCAGCAGAAGTTCTGGGAAGTACTCCTTGGCGTGAGACGTCCCAGAGACTGCCATGAGCCCCACCAAAGAGCCCAGGTAGGCTCCAGGGTTGGGTCACATCAGACCAAACAACCAACAGGGAGGGAACGAACCCCACCCATCAGCAGACAAGCAGATTAAAGTTTTACTGAGCTCTGTCCGCTAGAACAACAGCCAGCTATACCCACCACTAGTCCCTCCCATCAGGAAACTTGAACAAGCCTCTTAGATAGCCTCATCCACCACAGGGCAGACAACAGAAGCAAGAAGAACTACAATCCTGCAGCCTGTGGAAACAAAAACCACATTCACAGAAAGATAGACAAGATGAAAAGGAAGAGGACTATGTACCAGATGAAGGAACAAGATAAAACCCCAGAAAAACAACTAAATGAAGTGGAGATAGGGAATCTTCCAGAAAAAGAATTCAGAACAATGATAGTGAAGATGATCCAGGACCTCGGAAAAGAATGGAGGCAAAGAGGGAGAAGATGCAAGAAATGTTTAACAAAGACCTAGAAGAATTAAAGAACAAACAAACAGAGATGAACAGTACAATAATTGAAATGAAAAATACACCAGAAGGAATCAATAGCAGAATAACTGAGGCAGAAGAATGGATAAGTGACCTGGAAGACAGAATGGTGGAATTCACTGCTGTGGAACAGAATAAAGAAAATGGAATGAAAAGAAATGAAGACAGCTTAAGAGACCTCTGGGACAACATTAAATGCAACAACATTCACATTATAAGGGTCCCAGAAGGAGAAGAGAGAGAAAGGACCTGAGAAAATATTTGAAGAGATTATAGTCGAAAACTTCACTAACATGGGAAAGGAAATAGCCACCCAAGTTCAAGAAGCACAGAGTCCTAGGCAGGATAAACCCAAGGAGAAACAAGCAAAGACACATAGTAATCAAACAGACAAAAATTAAAGACAAAGAAACATTATTGAAAGTAACAAGGCAAAAACAACAAATAGCATACAAGAGAATTCCCATAAGGTTAACAGCTGATTTCTCAGCAGAAACTCTGCAAGGCAGAAGGGAGTGGCATGATATATTTAAAGTGATGAAAGGGAAGGACCTACAACCAAGATTACTCTACCCAGCAAGGATTTCATTCAGATTCCATGGAGAAATCAAAAGTTTAGAGACAAGCAAAAGCTAGGAGAATTCAGCACCACCAAACCAGCTTTACAACAAACGCTAAAGGAACTTCTCTAAGTGGGAAACACAAGAAAAGAAAAGGACCTACCAAAACAAAATCAAAACAATTAAGAAAATGATAATAGGAACATACATATCAATAATTACCTTAAACGTGAATGGATTAAATGCTCCAACCAAAAGACACAGGCTCGCTGAATGGATAAAAAAACAGGACCCATATAAATGCTGTATACAAGCAACCCACTTCAGACCTAGGGACACATACAGACTGAAAGTGAGGGGATGGAAAAAGACATCCCATGCAAATGGAAAGCAAAAGAAAGCTGGAGGAGCAATACTCATATAAGATAAAATAGACTTCAAAATAAAGAATTCTACAGGAGACAAGGAAAGACACTACATAATGATCAAGGGATCAATCCAAGAAGAAGATATAACAATTATAAATATATATGCACCCAACATAGGAGCACCTCAATACATAAGGCAACTGCAACAGCTATAAAAGAGGAAATCAACAGTAACACAATAATAGTGGGGGACTTTAACACCTCTCTTACACCAAACAACAGATAATCCAAACAGAATATTAATAAGGAAACACAAACTTTAAATGACACAATAGACCAGAGAGATTTAATTGGTATTTATAGGATATTCCATCCAAAAACAGCAGATTACACTTCCTTCTCAAGTGCCCATGGAACATCCTCCAGGATAGATCACATCTTGGGTCACAAATCAAGCTTCAGTAAATTTAAGGAAATTGAAATCAAAACAAGCATCTTTTCTGACCACAACACTATGAAATTAGAAATGAATTACAGGGGAAAAAACGTAAAGAACACTAACACATGGAGGCAAAACAATACATTATTAAATAAACAAGAGATCACTGAAGAAATCAAAAAGAAATTAAAAATTACCTACAGACAAATGACAACGAAAACACGACGATCCAAAACCTATGGGATGCAGCAAAAGCAGTTCTAAGAGGGAAGTTTATAGCAATACAATCCTACCTCCAGAAACAACAGACGTCTCAAGTAAACAATCTAACCTTACACCTAAAGGAACTAGAGAAAGAAGAACAAACAAAACCCAAACTTAGCAGAAGCAAAGAGATGATAAAGATCAGAGCGGAAACAAATGAAATAGAAACAAAGAAAACAACAGCAGAGATCAATAAAACTAAAAGCTGGGTCTTTGAAAAGATAAACAAAATTGATAAACCATTAGCCGGACTCATCAAGAAAAAGAGAGGGAGGACTCCAATCAATAAAATGAGAAATGAAAAAGGAGAAGTTACAACAGTCATCGCAGAAATACAAACCATCCCAAAAGACAACAACAACAAACAACTCTATGCCAATAAAACTGACAACCAGGAAGAAATAGACAAATTCTTAGAAAGGTATAACCTTCCATGACTGAACCAGGAAGAAATAGGAAATATGAACAGAGGGCTTCGCTGGTGGCACAGTGGTTGAGAGTCCACCTGCCGATGCAGGGGACACGGGTTTGTGCCCTGGTCTGGGAAGATCCCACATGCCGTGGAGTGGCCGGGCCCGTGAGTCATGGCAGCTGGGCCTGTGCGTCCAGAGCCTGTGCTCCGCAACAGGAGAGGCCGCAGCGGTGGGAGGCCCGCATACCGCAAAAAAAATAAAAAAAAGAAAATATGAACAGACCAATCACAAGTAATGAAATTGAAACTGTGATGAAAAATCTTCCAATAAACAAAAGTCCAGGCCCAGATGGCTTCACAGGTGAATTCTGTCAAACATTCAGAGGAAGGAACACTCCTAAACACATTCTGTGAGGCCACCATCACCCTGATACCAAAAACAGACAAAGATACTACAAAAATGAAAATAACAGACCAGTATCACTCATGAATACAGATGCAAAAATCCTCAACAAAATACCAGCAAACAGTGTCTAACAACACATTAAAGGGATCATACACCATCATCAAGTGGGATTTATCCCAGGGATGCAACGATTCTTAAATATACACAAATCAGTCAATGTGATATACCATATTAACAAATTGAAGAAGAAAAACCATATGATGATCTCAGTAGATGCAGAAAAGGCTTTTGGCAAAATTCAACACGCATTTATGATAAAAACTCTCCAGAAAGTGGGCATAGAGGGAACCTACCTCAACATAATAAAGGCCATATATGACAAACCCACAGCAAACATCATTCTCAATGGTGAAAAACTGAAAACATTTCCTCAAAGATCAGGAACAAGACAAGGATGTCCACTCTCATCACTATTATTCAAAACAGTTTTGGAAGACCTAGCCTCGGCAATCAGAGAAGCAAAAGAAATAAAAGGAATACAATTTGGAAAAGAAGAAGTAAAATTGTCACTGTTTGCAGATCACACAATACTATACATAGAGAATTCTGAAGATGCCACCAGAAAACTACTAGAGCTATTCAATGAATGTGGTAAAGTCGCAGGATACAAAATTAATGCACAGAAAATCTTGCATTCCTATACCCTAATGATGAAAAATTTGAAAGAGAAATTAAGGAAACACTCCCATTTACCACTGCAACAAAAAGAATAAATTATAAAATACCTAGGAATAAACCTACCTAGGGAGACAAAAGACCTGTATGCAAAAAACTATAAGACACTGATGAAATAAATTAAAGATGATACAAACAGATGGAGAGATATACCATGTTCTTGGATTGGAAGAATCAGTATTGTGATAATGACTATACTACCCAAACAATCTACAGATTCAATGCAATCCCTATCAAACTACCCCTGGCATTTTTCACAGAACTAGAACAAAAATTTTCACAATTTGTATGGAAACACAAAAGACCCTGAATAGCCAAAGGGGTCTTGAGGGAAAAAAACGGAGCTGGAGGAATCAGACTCCGTGACTTCAGACTATACTACAAACCTACAGTAATGAAGACAATATGGTCTGGGGCTTCCCTGGTGGTGTAGTGGTTGAGAGTCTGCCTGCCAATGCAGGGGACACAGGTTTGAGCCCTGGTTTGGGAAGATCCCACATGCCGTGGAGCAACTAGGCTCATGAGCCACAACTACTGAGCCTGCGCATCTGGAGCTTGTGCTCTGCAACAAGAGAGGCTGCGAGAGTGAGAGGCCCACGCACTGTGACGAAGAGTGGCCCTCGCTCGCCACAACTAGAGAAACGCCTCGCACAGAAGCGAAGATACAACACAGCCAAAAATTAAAAAATTAATTAATTAAAAAAAAAAAAACAATATGGTCTGGCACAAAAACAGAAATATGGATCAATGGAACAGGATAGAAAGCCCAGATATAAACCCATGCACCTATGGTCAACTGATCTATGACAAAGGAGGCAAGGATATACAATGGAGAAAAGACAGTCTCTTCAATAAGTGGTGCTGGGAAAACTGGACAGCTACATGTAATAAATTAAATTAGAACACTCCCTAACACCATATACAAAAATAAACTCAAGGTGGATTAAAGACCTAAATGTAAGGCTAGACACTATTAAACTCTTAGAAGAAAACATAGGAAGAACACTCTTTGACATAAATCACAGCAAGATCTTTTTTGGTCCACTTCCTAGAGTAATGGAAATAAAAACAAAAATAAACAAATGGGACCTAATGAAACTTAAAAGCTTTTGCAAAGCCAAGGAAACTACAAACAAGATGAAAAGACAGCCCTCAGAATGGGAGAAAATATTTGCAAATGAACCAATGGACAAAGGATTAATCTCCAAAGTATATAAACACCTCATGCAGCTCAATATTAAAAAAACAAACAACCCAATCCCAAAATGGGCAGAAGACCTAAATAGACATTTCTCCAAAGAAGACATACAGATGGCCAAGAAGCACATGAAAAGCTGCTCAACAGCACTAATTATTAGAGAAATGCAAATCAAAACTACGATGAGGTATCACCTCACACCAGTTAGAATGGGCATCATCAGAAAATCTACAAACAACAAATGCTGGAGAGGGTGTGGAGAAAAGGGAACCTTCTTGCACTGTTGGTGGCAATGTAAATTGATACAGCCACTATGGAGTACAGTATGGAGCTTCCTTAAAAAACTACAAATAGAATTACCATATGACCCAGAAATCCCACTACTGGGCATATACCCAGAGAAAACCATAATTCAAAAAGACACATGCACCCCAATGTTCATTGCAGCACTATTTACAATAGCCAGATATAAAAGCAACCTAAATGCCCATTGACAGATGAATGGATAAAGAAGATGTGGTACATATATACAATGGAATATTACTCAGCCATAAAAAGGAACGAAATGGGGTCATTTGTAGAGACATGGATGAATCTAGAGACTGTCATACAGAGTGAAGTAAGTCAGAAAGAGAAAAACAAGTATCGTATATTAACACATATATGTGGAACCTAGAAAAATGGTACAGATGAACTGATTTGCAGGGCAGAAATTGAGACACAGATGTAGAGAACAAACATATGGACACCAAGGGGGTAGTGGTAGGGTGATGGTGTTGGTGTGATGAACTGGGAGATTGGGATTGACATGTATACACTAATATGTATTAAATGGATAACTAATAGGAACCTGCTATAAAAAAAATTAATAAAATAAAATTCAGAAAAAATATTTGAAGAGACATTTCTCCATAGAATATATAGAAATGTAGATAGGCAATAAGCACATGAAACAAACACTGAATATCATTAATTATTAGGGAAATAAAAGTCAAAATCACAATGAGACACTACTTCACACTCACTAGGATCGTTAGAACCAAAAAGACCGATAACAGCAGGTGTTGATGAAGGTATGGAAAAGTTGGAACCATCATACCTGGTTCCACAACCTGGTTCCACAACCACAACCTGGTTGTGGTGCTCAGGAATGGACCCTTGTCACTCCCGGGGCAGGCTTTCCTCCTGGACCCTCTTCTGAGCATGTCCTGATAGTTTTCCATTATAAGTCCAGACTGTCCTAGTCTCCATGAGGCACAGATGTTTCTACCAGTTCTCTTACTTCTCAAGGGACCGTGAAAACCTTTATATTTGGTCCTTCAGGTCTCTGTTGACTCATCTGTCTGCAGGGAAACCAAAGCCACAGCTATGGTTCTGGAATTCAAGTCGGCTTTTTACAAGCCTATATGGCGAGAGGGAAAACAAGTAGCAGTCAGTCTTTTCACCAAGTTTCAGAAAAGCCATTGTCTGCATTAGAAAAGAAAGCAGAAGAATCTAGTATACTTAAGTGTCAGTATTTTTATGTATTTTCTCATATTTTAGCCTCACAACAATGATGAGTGTTAAGTCGGTAATGTTTCCATTTTTGAATGGGAAGACATAGTTAGGGAAGCTAAATGACTTTCCCAGTTCTCTGCAGGAATTAAATGTGCTACTGCAATTCTAACTTGGGATTCTCAGACTCCCAGATTTCCATTCTGTGTACTCTGCAGGGCTGGATTTCTAAACAAACCTACCTATAATAATCACCTGTTGTGCTTACTAAGAATAGAGATTTCCAGGATTATTATCCAAAACAGATTCAGCAAGTCTTGGGAGTGGGCCCAGGAATCTGTGATTTTTTTTCAAGTGAAGTGTAGGAACACTTCCTTCAACCAGACCAAGATGCTGTCTTTTACCTTCTGGTTCAAAAATCTTTTCTAGAGAATTCCCTGATGGTCCAGTGGTTAGGACTTGGCACTTTCACTACCAGGGCCCGGGTTCAATCCCTGGTCGGGGAACTAAGATCCTGCAAGCCACGCAGGCAAAAAAAAAAATCGTTTCTAAATCTTGAAGCAGAGGCAAGATGATGTTGGAAGCAGTGTGCAGTATGATTCGGAGAAATAAGTAATCAGCAGCAAAGAGATTCCTTCAGAGAACCTTTCTAGCAAGCAGTGGAGAGGAAATGAGGTCTTGCACTTAAGGAAGGTTGGTGGGGCTGGAAAGGGGGCAGTAGGAGGACATACTGTAGGGCAGATGGACGACATGATAGGACAAACGGGGCAGCTAGTATATGTCTCCTTTGCTCAGGTGAGTTCTGGGGTCACTGGGACTGTGATGGTGCTTGGAATAAAATGAGGTCATGACACAAAGAATGGAAAAGGAAGAGGAAATAAGTGCCTTGCTTGAAGAAGACAGTAGAATCAAAGTCATTTTTTAAGATTTTCTCAGTCACTGAAAGTATTATAAAATTGCTTCTCTTCTTAATGTGTATCAAAAAACTTTTTGATATTGTAGCTGCAACGAATTGAAGCAAAACAATAACACAAAGCTAAATTGAAGCAAGGGAAGACTCTTCTCATTTTATCATCTTGATCTATTCTCTAATGAGAAGTCACCAAAAGAAGATGAAAGGAAAGGTCACCATTTATTTAGGATAAAGAAATGTATGCTGATGGCTGATGTCTTGAGCTACTTAATAAAATGAACTCAAATCTGAAGGAGCCATCAACACTCAGAAATAGCTTGTTTCTTGTAATAAGTAGAGAACAGGCAACAGATAGTGGAGAATACTTAAATAGTAATACTTCTTCTATCCTGGATGTTATTCATATAATTGAAATGTTTTAAAGAACTTTGACTTAGATAAAGAAATAATTTCAATTGATTAGGGAAAAATTTAAGGGCTACATTAAACTAAACATCAACTTATCTGTTTAGCTTGCTAGATAAGTTCTGAAGACAGTAATTTCAGTTCTCAGACTCTATAGGAAGTAGATGGTATAAATAAGAGACATCTAGTTATAAAATGTGCAGGGAGACAATCGTGAGGCAATTAAAGTCTAATGTAAAGGCAAAAGTCCCACTGCAACTATGAAGAGAAAAGAGAATAGAAAAAAAAAATAACTAAAGCTTATTAAGTATCTAATATATGCCAGACAATGTGATGAATTTTATCTCATCTAATCTTCGTAGCAATGATGAGAGATAGATATTCACAAATGGGGCAACTAAGCCTTAGAGTTTGTAACCTGTCCATACTGGAAAGTAATAACTGATAAATCAAGATTCTAGGACATCCATCTGATGGCATCAACTCTTCAGATAGAACGATTCCACTCTTCTCTCTGCTATTCAAAACTCTCCTCAATCTTAGTTGTTCAAAACCCTCCTCAATTTTAGTTCTAAGCTGTATCACTCACCTTAATATTCTCAAAACCATCCTCTAACTAGACTGATGTCCTGTGTGCATTCCTAGACCTGCCCCACCTTTGTGCACAGAACTTCTCCAACTCTCAAGGTTCAATTCTGTACACCCTTCCCTAAAACAGCAGCCAGGGCACTGCTGCCTTCATCCAATGCCCCCTCCTCTCCATCCATGGATGGCCCTTTTCACTAATGACCTCATTTGCCAGTTGCAGTACTTGACCTCAGCCTGGGAATTCACTTTCCACACTACTTTGTGTTTTCTAAATCTTGCCATTGCTGGAAATGCTAAGCAATAACAAAGCCTTATATAACTTCTTCTCTCCTACAGAACTCAGTACAGGACCCAGAGTAAAATATTTTCCATTATTAGCACAAACAACAATAGTTACAACCATTAATTCAGAAGTTATAAAGTAATTCCATCTCTGTTGTCTCATCTGTTTTAATACACACTTCATTAAATACTCATAAGAAACCTGGGTAAATATTATTATATTTTAATGTAAGTATTATACTATAAAATAATAGATATTTCCTTCATGTATTCTTAAAGAAACAAAGAAACAGAGAGGATATAATTGTTAGCATCAGGTCACACTGTTGGGAAATCGTGCCTGTCTTTAGTGCCTCACTTAGACTTGACACTCTATATTTGTGTGATGAATGAGTAAATGAACAATCTAGAATTTAAATTAGGTTTTTTAATTCCAAACTTTGTACCACACCATTCAGAATGATCTGTTTGACAGTATATGCTTGTTTATGTTTTCCTCATAAAATCTTATTCCAGTGTGGTCTACACCGCTCTGGCTTTGCAGCATCTCACAGTAAGTTCCAGTGAATACCAAACTCATTAGCTGAGTCAGAGAGAGAAAACAATATCTACCCTAATTTTAATAGGACTAAATTCTCCATTAATGATAATAAAAAAGTTAATGGTGACTTCAAACAAGCCTGAGCTTGAAAATTTGGTAGTCTGAGTGATCCTAATTACAAAAGATTTCTTAATTATGTTTTTTAAAACTTTTCATAAAGACATTATCATGATTACTTCGGATAAAAAAAATCATGGAAATATAACCACTTTCTTCAAAGTAAATGCATGACATGTAGTTAGAGCAGGTCAACAAAAACTCCAAAGCAAAAATTGAATTTCAAATAGATTTGGAGGGACAATCAGATGTGTTTAACATTTAGAGCACTAAGCTGGTCTGGGGGAGCCTGCTTTTCTGAAGGGTGGGTGGGTCTGGGCAAGGCAGGATGAGATGACGCAGGTTGAAGGAGAGTGGGAGTTGCTGTACAGTTTTCCCTTCATTAGAATTGGAAGCATTCAGATAGATCTGTTCAGCTCAGAAATTTATAGATAACAATGGCTAGAGGATATTAATTTGAAGTTTTATGCTGAGAAGAAATAAAGACTCCCTATAAAATACAGCATATGCATACAAGTATACCTTAAAATTAAAAGATGTAAATCAAGAGTTGTATCTTTGGTCTGGTCTCAGGGTCCAGACCTTTCTTGAGAAGGAACTAGTGAAGAGCTGTGACCCGCGTGTCTGGTAGAAGATAACCTGGTCATCTGGTTTCCCTTTCACAGGGCTCCTGTCCTACACTGTCTGATCTCTCCTAGGCAGTGTGTTGCCCTCTTCAAGGGCCCTTCTTACTCATCATAAATGGTCCTCGCTGTTTGCTTGTTAACTCAGCTCTACCCTCCTGATCTGAGCAAGCTGGGTCTGCAGTGATTCTGCAAGGATCAGCCATGTTCTGCTTCAGAGAGCTTCGGTACAGAATGGAACAAGGGAGAGGTACTAAAAGCCATTCAATGGGGAAGAGTCTGTTTATCCTATAAGTTCCCAGTGAAAAAGACTCCTGGATGGGTGGCACATTGAACTTCCAGTATAATATCCTGGCCCTCTCCTTGGCAAGAGCAGCTCTATTTATTCCCGTTTAATTCATTTTCACCTAGTATTGTAGGGCATAAACCTTCATTCTTCCTGGGGACAAGTTCAGAGTTCAGGTTTAACTGAATCAAAATTGGGCCAATTTGAGCACAATAGTCCAGAAACAGAGGTAACAGAAGAAAAAGGTCTATAGAAAAGAAAAAAAGAACGACTAAGACAAGTGCCAGAAAGGCCACAGAGCGCTCAGAAAGGTAAGATTTATATGGAAAGAACATTTATATTTTTCCTACTTAAAACCCTTAGTCAGTGGGGTTTTAGATCAAGCTCAGGTCCATTTGACACTCAGCAAATCAGTAAATATTACTGGGCTTCAGTTTTATCAGCTAGTAAATGGTAATTCTGCTACTGTACCCTGGGACAGATCCAGTGAGTGGAGAAGAGGTAGAAGGTGATTCAGAAAGCAAAAGTTTCCAAAGAACTCCAAGATCCAGGAGGGTATATGACTTAGAAAACCATTAGTAGATTTGCTGAATTAAAGGGGAAGAGACAAAAGCACAAAAGAAGACCCAAAGCTGGGGCAATCTTTTCGTCAGAACGGAAAAGGGAAGAACATTCTTTATTTAAAAACAAAACTGATACAACAATTCCTTCTACTCCATAGAAAGTACATTTTCATTCAGGAAAACAATTTGTTACTTTCTAGTAGAAGGGTGCTCATTTATGAAAATACCTAGACAGTCTGCCTTATAAAATGAACACTCTCAGGGCTGATCTGGGAGACTAAGAACTTCATCCAAGAGACTACTTTCATCTACATGTTACAGTAAGGTGAATTTTGAGATTTCTAGGGCAAAGAGAATGGAGTTCAGATTCTCAGGGCATCAGAAGGAGAAGGAAGAAGAGGGTTCTAGCCACATGGGGGCAGGTGGAGAGCCCAAGAAAAAGATCAGAAAGAGAAATTTTTGATGAGGTTAGATAGTGAACCCAAAAACAATTAAGAAGAAAAGTGTAAAATTTTTAATTGTAAGTTTTTGTTGTTACAGTAAACCATTATACAAACACCACCTCCATTGCCCCAAACCTTTGCTATTCCTTTGGCACAGGGTGAGGAAATCAAAGAAAAGGGGCCACGCCCCACATCTGGGCCAAAGGAGCAGTCATTCAAGATGAGATGCAGGGAAGATCCTGAGTTCAACTAGATTAGGAAATAAAGCAAGAAGTACTGGGCATTTTATTGAAATTCTGGGGAAGGCACGATAAATTTCTTCAGGATGTCATAGCAATTAAAAAAAAAATTCAAAGGTCAGTATGACCAAAGCCAGTAAAACATTAATATGGCTTTTGCAAGACTCTTAATTAAACTAGGACGATAGGTATATCTGTAATGTACAATCTTAGAGCAATGATAATAAAACACTTATCTACAAGTAGGTCAATATGGTGGGTTTGGACTTTTACTCCAGCACTTATCAGCTATATGGCTTCTAGGAACTTGTGTAACTACTTCTCTACTTCTCTGTAAAATGAATAAAGGCATAGACCCCACACTACAGAACTGCAAGCATTCAAGCAAGCTGCACATGCAAAATGCCTAGCAGACCACCAACTATGACAGTACTTTCTATTTATTTGTTTTTTTGACATCTTTATTGGAGTATAATTGTTTTACAATGGTGTGTCAGTTTCTGCTGTATAACAAAGTGAATCAGCTATACGTATACATATATCCCCATATCCCCTCCTTCTTGCGTCTCCCTCCCACCCTCCCTATCCCACCCCTCTAGGTGGTCACAAAGCACCGAGCTCATCTCCCTGTGCTATGCGGCTGCTTCCCACTAGCTATCTACCTTACGTTTGGTAGTATATGTATGTCCATGCCACTCTCTCACTTTATCACAGCTTACCCTTCCCCCTCCCCATATCCTTAAGTCCGTGCTCTAGTAGGTCTGTGTCTTTATTCCCGTCTTGCCCCTAGGTTCTTCATGACCTTTTTTTTCTTAGATTCCATATATATGTGTTAGCATACGGTATTTGTTTCTCTCTTTCTGACTTACTTCACTCTGTATGACAGACTCTAGGTCCATCCACCTCACTACAAATAACTCAATTTCATTTCTCTTTATGGCTGAGTAATATTCCATTGTATATATGTGTCACATCTTCTTTATCCATTCACCTGTCAATGGACATTTAGGTTGCTTTTATATCTGGCTATTGTAAATAGTGCTGCAATGAACATTGGGGTGCATGTGTCTTTTTGAATTATGGTTTTCTCTGGGTATATGCCCAGTAGTGGGATTGCTGGGTCATATGGGAGTTCTATTTTAGTTTTTTAAGGAAACGCCATACTGTACAAGCAGCTCATGCAGCTCAGTATCAAAAAAAAAAACAACCCAATCCTAGAATCATACTTTAAAATGAACCATAATGCTTGTGTTTATAATCAGAGTTTGAAAAAGGAGGGGGGCATACTTGTATTAATACAATGCACCATTTGGCAGAGTAATTAAGAACTGAAATTTTGGAAACTGACCCTCTGTGTTCATAATCCAGTCTCCACTGCAAAACTTTTACTACCTTTTGGAAGTTTTTTAGACTTCAGGCAAGTAACTTAACCTCTCTATGCCTCAGTTTCCTTGCCTGCAAAATGGGTATGATAATACCTCATGGAGTTATTCTGAGAATTAAATGAAATAATGCAAGCAAAGTCCTTTAAAAAAGTGCCTGGCATACATTAAGTCTTTGATAAATGTAAATTGTTGTTATTACCACCTTGTGCTTAGGTTGCCAGTTCTCATAAGCTCCTCTGGGTCTGATGGATAACCAGACCCAAGGAGAAAAAAAAAAACAATCCTAGGCCCTTTGCAAAGGACAGTTGATGATTCAGCCATGGCAGGTGGAGTACTTTGAAGTGAAATCTTCAGAGGTAGAGCTAGCAGGAGACCTCAAAAAATTTGGCTAGACCATTTGGGAAAGAAACTCAGTACTCGTTAAGTATTCACTGTGACCTAATCAAGTTTATTGCTAAGAATGAAATGAAATGATATACATGAAACTGCAGAAATTACATGAAACTGCAGATATACATGAAAATACAGAAATTCAAAATTCAAAAAAACAAAATAAAATTCCTAAATGTTTGATCCTAAAACTCAGAAAATAATCAACTCTAAGGGTTTCACAGGGTGAAGTGTTTCCTCATGGGTCGGAAGCAGCTCTAAGCCCATCTGCTTTAGAGGCATCATGGCAGGACTACAGAGCACTAAAATATTTAACACAAAGATCAATAACTCTCCCCTTGGCTCCCCAGTCCTCCTTATTAGTATTCTTGGATGCAGTCTCTAGGTTTCAGAATGTGCAATACCATTTACTAATAATAATCGTGATTTATATTATTTATAAAATTAATCCTAGACAAATCTCTAAATACTTTTCTGGTTCTAATTTTTAATATATTAATAGTCATTTTATTTTTTTTCTATTTTAGCATAATTATAATTCATAGTACTCTACGAATTAGTGTGTTTGCCAAAATTAACCCAGTGATGTAAACAAATGATGGCCAATGAAAAGACCTATTTGTAAAGCTATATACTGATGTAATTGAATGTAAGGTAGATAGCTAGTGGGAAGCAGCCGCATAGCACAGGGAGATCAGCTTGGTGGTTTGTGACCGCCTGGAGGGGTGGGATAGGGAGGGTGGGAGGGAGGGAGACGCAAGAGGGAAGAGATACGGGAACATATGTATACTTATAACTGATTCACTTTGTTATCAAGCAGAAACCAACACACCATTGTAAAGCAATTATACTCTAATAAAGATGTTAAAAAAAAGAAAACCACTTCATTATGAGTGCTTGGAATGAAATGTTTTCAACTGAATTATACTACAAACTACATCAGAGATCCAGATAAACCTGTACAGGCAACTGTGAGCAGAGTTTTGTGGTGAAATGAAGAACATTCCTAGGAGTCAACCATGCCACCTGCAGAGAACACCAGTAACTTCTCCTAAGTAGCAGCCTTGTCACTCTATGTGTCTGGGACTGGGGCGTCACCCACCAGGCCAGGTGGTGTCAAACACAGCTTGGGGCCCCAACTGCTTTGAATATTAAAATTTGGTTTGGAAAAGACTGCCACAATATAAAATCTCTAAATTAGATTTGTTAGTGATTTCTACAGTTCCCTCCACAAATGTTTTCAACATGATCAGGTGTAGGAGGCAAGAGAATGGATTTAAATGAGATGATGCCACAAAAGACAACACATTTAATTAACAAATACTTTCAGAGCAAATATCAGATAAAACAGATAAAGGTGTTAAATGTTAATAAAGGTCTTTGCCCTTAAGATTATCATGCTATGGAGGAAAGGTCTCAGAAGGAAATAACTATAAAACAATAATACAATGTACAATAATGATACAAAAGAGGTATGGATAATATTTTTTGTGTTTTTATTTATTAACCTCTGTAATTTGACTAAACCATAAAAAAAGTACACATTTCAGAAATGGGAGTTCATTCTGTGGTCTGCCTTTAGTGATATGAGCACAGGTCTGAGTGAATGGTGCTTGCTAATAACTCTCTTGAGTCTTAGTAGGACTGAAAATGTCTTTCTGTTGTTACTACATTTCAGGACAACATGCCAAGTTGTAAAATCTTGGTTTACATTTGATTTCTCTAACGTTTTATAGATGTTTCTTTATTGCTTTCTGGTTTTGATTGTTGTAGAGGAGAAATTCGAATCTAGTCTGGTTTTCCTTTGAAAATGAACGAATTTGTATTTGGTAGAATTAAGCTCCTTATTTTTGCTTTAAGGTTTAAAAAAAAAATTATCAGAGAATGTCTATATGTTAGTTTCTACTTAGTAATTTTACCTGTATAAGGTAAGCCTCTTGCCCTCAAGAGTCTGTATAGTTCTAGAAGATTCTCCTCTGTTAATAATTATTGATTCCAATCCATTCACCTCTTGCAGCATTTCTGTGTCCTGAGCTCTGTGTCATTCATGTACTCTTATGTTAACTTTATCTCCTGAGACGTTTCTTCTGCATCCTAAGTATGTTTTTTAAATTCATCTTATGGTTCTCTAATTTGATTTTTAGCAGTGTTGATTCTGCTTTTCTTCTATATACAGTAAAGATCTTATTTATATTTTGTCCACATTTCACTACAGCTTTAAGCACTATCAATTATTTTTCATCTAATCTAGGATTAAAAGAAAAATATCTCATCCTAATATTTTATTTAATTCTGTATAAAAATATATTTCAAAGTAGATTTTATTCTGAACCTAAGCATCTTCATTGCCTAGTGTGTTCCAATAATTTGTCTTAAAAGAAAATTCACCTTTAAATTTGGGTTGATTGTAAGGTCCATTGGCCCGGGTGAAAGGAGGCCCGGGGGGTAAGAGAAAACATCCACCAGTATGAGGTAGGAGAGGCATTGGGACATAACGACCTCACCTGTTCTGGGAATCAACAAGAGACTCTAACTTCCTGCCCAGAAAACAATGGGGCTGACGGGAAGGGAAAATGGGCTTACGCCCCACAACAGACCAACCAACACCTGGCCCTGCTGTATCCTCACCAAATAAGGAATCACCCTGTATAGCAAACCACCCCCTACCCTTGCAAGCCGCCTTCTGCTTTAACCCCAATAAAAATCCCCCTCATCCAGTACTGGACGCGACTTCTCTGGCCCCTTTCTCTCGGACCAGTGAACCTCGCCCGGGAGCGCTCCCTAATAAAGCTCACTTGAAGCTTTCCTCTGTTTCGCGGTGCCGTTTTGTTAAGATCCGACCTTACATTGATAATATTCAATATTTTGACCAGAAGTCTAGGGGCCAAAGTGTGGTGCATGTACTAGGTTTTTCAACATCAACTGGGAGCTCGTAAGAAATGCAAAATCTTAGACCACCCCCCAACCCAAACCTACTGAATCAGAATCTACACTTCAACAAGATCTCCTGCTAATGCATGAACACATGAACATCTGAAGACAACCTGGCCTAGATGAGCGAGGAACTTGGTGGCTGGGGGTCGTCTAAGTCAGCTGTGATCAGAGCAGATGCCAACACCTAAGGCAGTTTTTAAAGTTTCTGTTTCTAAGGTGTGGAATGGATAAAACATGCTTACCAAACTCTAATGTGACCAAAGACTATACGGTATCCAGCCCGCAAGTAGTTTTACATGTTTATTTAATCATCTTATCATGGTTTCTTCTCTAAAGCAGATTTAAACAGACAAGGCACACTAACTGAACATTTCAAAGCCAGTCCAATAGAAGACTCTGGTGAATGCAGCTCTATGGCAGAGCAGGGAGGGGGAATAGACAGGAAGGGCTTTGCCTCAATCCAGGCAGGTGTTGAGATGCAGGCAGGTTATGTTCATAGTTTTATTTTGTTTCATCTCTAAAGGTTCAGTTAATTTAGAGACCACTGCTTTTATTGTCAATGTGTAAGATGATGGGCTTACCCAGGTAAGTGCAGGCCAAATTGGGATATTCACAATGATTCCTTCTGCTTGTCATCTTTATTCTTAAGTTGTTTTATAAATATTACACTGAGATCTGGGAGGAAGGTGACTCTTAGCCCAGTGGGTCACTGCCATCTCCCCAGAATTCTGCCATTGTAGGAAAAGTGAAAATCTGTTAAAATTTCAAAAACATTAGATCTATACAAGCCCCTCTTTTTAAAAAGAGAATATATTTCATTGGCATAAATTACTCTCTGCCCATGTGTTTATTCGATGAGTATTTAACAGACATTGGCATAGGCCCTGGTGATACGGCAGTAAACAAACAGATGAAGCTTCTTCCCTCATAGAGCTTATAATCTAGAGAAAATACACAGACATTATAAAAATAATCATGCAAAGATGGTAATTAATCATAAGGAACTAGAGATTACCAGGTATTTGTTTGTGTCTACGCTCAGGAGAAAGATATTGCTGTTTTATAAAGGGTACTCAAAGGAGCTGTCATTTAAAAAATGCATTTCAGCAGAGACTTGAGGGAAATGAGGGAAGGAGACTTGCAAATGTTTAAAGGAAGCACGCTGCAAGTAGAGGACACTCAAGGACACCAGTACATAGTAGGGCAGTAAAATATTTTACTTTAAAATTCAGGGAAAGAAAACTAAAGACCAGAATGTTAATTATGCCCACTAAAATCGGATACCAAGTTCTACTGTTTGTGGCTCCAAAATAATTTTTATGTCTCCCTGTCCACGCTACTGACGTGGTCCTAATTCAGACCCTCAGTATCTCTTGCTGGGATCATGATAGTGGCTTCATTTTTGGTCTCTTGTCTTTAGTCACATATTAACCAAGTCTATCCTCAAGCAAAAATGTACTCATGCAACAACTCTGCCTAAAGTTCTTCAAAAACAACCACGTGGAGAAAAACAGCACAGAGCTCCATCACACACTCATTCAGGAAAGCCAATTCCAAATGGGTTTAATGCTTAAATCTAAAAATCGTATCTTCAAAACTCCTCAAAGAAAATAGAGCAGAACAGATCCATGACCTCAGGCTAGGGTTACTTTTCTTAAGTAAGACACAAAATACACAAAGAATAAGGACAGAGTCTGACGAGTCTAACTATAGTATAATTATGAACTTGTGTTTATCAAAAAATTCAAATAAATAAGCCGTAAACTGGGAAAATCATTTGCAGTACACATAACTGACAAAAGGATGAGCATCCAGAATATGAAAAGACCACTTATAAATCGATAAGAAAAACTTTCAAAAGCTCAAGTGGGCTTTTCAGGAAAGAAGAAGTATAAACGTAAATACATTATAAGAGGGAAAAAAAAAAACCCTGCCTAGTAATTGGATTATTGAAATGCCATTTACAACCCATGAGATTAGCCCAGATTTTTTTTTTTTTTTTAATGTACTTATTGACAAGGTCATGGAAAGCAGATTGTAAGGATGGGGTTTTAAGTCAGTGAAATCAACTTGGAAAACGATTTAGTACTATCTTTTAAAATTAAATATGAACATTTACTGCAACCCAGAAATAGCATCCTAGATATAGTCAACACTCTAGAGAAACTTTTCGCACAGGTACATGATGAGGCATCGATAAAAATTTTACAGCAATGCTGACAGTAGAAGCAAAAAGACAGAAACAACAAATAGCCGTCATAAGGCTAAAATATAAGTGACTTGGGAAAGTATGTTCTCTATAACTACATTAGTCAACAGAGCTAAATCTCACTAATAGAAAATGGAATTTTAAAAAGTCACCAAAATATATGTTAAGGATTTTACTATTTAAATGAGTTCCTGAAATAGGGTGCTGCTAATCGAAAAACATAAGGTTTCAGTCATGCAAGAGGAGTCAGTTCTAGAGATCAGCTGTACAATGTTGTGTTTATAGTCAACTATACTGTATTGTGCACTGAAAACTTTGTGAAAAGGGTAGATCTCATGTCAAGTGTTCTTTTCACAACAAAAGATAGATAAACAAAGAAACAAACAAACCATATATTGTGGAGACGTGTACAACTTTAAGAACCTTATCCACGGGAGAATATTTAGATTTCAGAGGGGCATAAAGGAGACCTCAGTTGTTTTACTCATGTTCTGATATGTTAAACTGGGTAGATGGGAGCATAGTATTGTTTTTTTGTTATATTTTACATATATGTAATATGTATTCTTTGAATAAATGAGATATTTCATAATTTAAAAAGGAGAGTGAGTGTTAGAAACAGCAAATCTTGGCTTCAAATCCCAGATGCTCTACTTTGTGTAATACACTGTCAGATTCACCATTTTCCCCCTCATATATAAAATGGAAATGGAAGATTAGACTGCACACCATGTACAATCACTAGCACAATGCTTGGCACATGGCCCGTACTGAATAAATACTGAATATTATGGGTGAGGGTTCTTTAATGACTTCTCATGGCTTGTTCCCTTCTTCATATGACTTACATGCTGCCTTGAACTGGCCTCAGCCAGCCTGTCCAGCTTCATCTCTCACCACTGCCTCTTCTCACTGCTGCTCCATCCATATGCCATCATTCCAAATTTCTTTGCCTTCAGTTCTAAGCCCATTTATCTGCCGTTATCCCTCAAATCTCAAGATAAATCACACCTCTACTGTGAGGCAGACATCACTGTAGCACTGACTCCCGATGTAGTAATTTAGTGTTTATATGACTCCCTCACCATAGTATTGTCAACTACATAAGGACAGGGATCATATCTTTTCTCATCACCGTATTACAAGAAAACATGCAAAAAATAAACAATGAACATCTATTGAACAGATAAAATCACAATTTTCAGATAACCTTAGTTCTCTACATTCTGGGTTGGATTTTAAAAAACAAAGCATGTATAAATTTATTAATCATGAGTAGATGAAGGTTTTCTTGCAAAGGCAAAATAATGAAGAAGTATTTAGAAAAACAAAATATAGTTTAATCGTAAATATTTTCCTATTCTAAGGCTATGTGAAAAATACATATATAATCATCTATGAGAGAACACACACATCTATATCATCCTAAGAACATCATAAAATTGAAACAAACAAACAAACAAATATATATATATATATATATTTAATTATATAATGTCATTTGTCCACCAAGAATAATAAGTAATCCATAATGGCAAAATGGAATGAGTGAATTTCTTTACCAGGTTTAAATCAATCATTATATTTATTTCCTGGGACATTTAGTAAAACGATCCAAATTAGTCTTGTATCATTCTGATTATTTTAGTGATACCCACTGTAAATAGAAAGTGTGTTTTACAAGCTAGAAATGGCTAAAATGAAAAAAGAAATTCTAAGGTATTTATTCAAAATAACCTCTTGATATTTTGGAGGTTTTTTCTTTTCTTTTTACTACATATGCACAAATAATCATGCTCAAGGCATATATATAAGAGCAATCACTTAAGGAAGATGAAAAATGAATTGGAAACATGTGCAGAATGTATGAATTAACCCATAAATGTTCTTTCTTCACTATACAAAATGGAAAACACCAGATCCATTGCCACCTTATAATAAATGGACTTAATTTGCTGGAGAAAATTGTAATAGATGTTAGAAGATGGAGAAGAAAAGGAATTGTCTGTGAGAAAAGCAAAGAAAGAAAAAGAATTTGAATAGTGCTATGAGATCTCCCCAGAATGTTCTTACAAAAATTAAATGTGTTTTGCGGGGAAAGAAAAATAAACTTGTTTAAAGTATACCACATGTTGGTCTTTGCAGTCATAGAAGATGAGAAATAGGAAAAAAACAACAAAAAATACCACCCTGCTTCAGAGGCATGTTGTATAAATCAGTACTTCTCAGTCTTTAATATGCATATGATTCATCTGGGGATCTTGTTAAAATAAAGATTCTGATGCCATTTAGTCTGGGGTGGCACTCAAATTCTGCATTTCTAACAAGTTCCTGGGGGATGGTGACGTTGCTGGCCTGCACCACACTTAAAGTTCCAGAGATAGAGGAGACTACACTGTAGTTCCACATTGTAGTCCCACACTACACTGTAGTCCCACACTACACTGTAGTCCCACTGTAGTCCTAGCTCTGCTGCGTATAATGATGTCACTTGGATGTGTGGCAGCCTCTGAGCCTTCGTTAGGTATATCTAGAAATAATACTTTGCTCATCTTGTTGTTCTGAGGTGTTAAGATGATGTTAGTAAATCTCCAGGAACAAAGAAGTTATCCAATGACCATCAGTTCTTTCTACTGAGTGCTTTAAAAATTATTTGTTTAAACTGATGTTACTGAAAATGCAATTAATATGTCTCAAGTGCAATGAAAATAAATAGGGCAAGATATCACCTAAATAAACAAAAAATTAGATGTCATTTCATTTTTATAACATTCATCTTTATATGTACTTTGACAGATATCTCATTTATAAGCTGAACATTATTAGAAAGAAAGAAATTGTTGGAAAGGTACTGCAAAAATTTGGAAAAGAAAGAGGCTAAAACACAGATTTAGATGGTGACTTCCTCCCGTGACATTTTTGTCTGAAAACAATTAGAGCCTTGGCAGCAAACAGTGTTCAGGAGAGCTGTAGTTCCAACAAATTAAAGCAAGGAAGGGTTGAAGTAAAATGGGAGATTGAGTCTTTCAAGTGTATGTAGAAAATGAGTTGAAATGTTTTAAAAATAAAATGATTAGCATAAGCCAAATACGAACTGAAAATGTTATCAACAAAGAGTGTCTTAGAGGTTACCTAAATGATGCATTAACCTTTCTACAACAGACTCTATCAGAAACACATAGGATCAACTAAAGAGCAAGATGAGACTTGTCTAGTTTTGCACCCTGGTTCCAGAATCCCTATCAGACTGCCATTTACATCATTTGTGTCTAGGTTTCTGTTTGCTATTCCATAATGATTCTCTTTTCTCCTCCTGTTTAGCTACTCTGGAATTATGTACCAATGGCACATGACAACTCCAAAAGGCAGAACAGAAATGTGAAACAAGAACATCTTAAAATTAATGCCTTTTCTAGAAAGAAACACTCAAATAATCTCTAATTATCAGGTTTGATTTAAGGAGGGCTTTCCTTGGTTGCCTTTCTTATAGCAATTGTGGGTCCCTGAGGAGAAGCCTCACTTCTATCCACCACCTTGTCCATCTTCTGCTACCATGTGATGTGGGAATGAGCTCTGGATGCTTTGTCTATAATAGGAATTTTTATAAAAATAGCAAAAACTTAATAAATATGAAAACATATGGCCCAATCATACAAATAAAAGAAATAAAAAATAATGGTGTCATCCAAATATTCAGACAACCTGCCATAACTCCAGACCTTAACTGTCATCACCATAGTTGGAAATACATATAAGTCATGTTTATAAAAGAAGGTGGCAAAGAGACCTCAAAGGGTCTCAGGCTTCTTTGGGTCTCATGTCTGCTCAAAGGTCACATTTAATATTTCCCTGGGATGCCACCAGCCTTCTGAAGGATATAACATGACACACCCAGTGTCTCTGTAAAACAAAATAAATAGTTCTCTATCGATAGACCAGAATGAAGTTCTATTTAAAAAAATATATTTTTAAGAAATCACCATTACAAGAGAAGAGCTAACACCTATCCTTCTCAAACTCTTCCAAAATATAGCAGAGGGAGGAATACTCTCAAACTCATTCTATGAGGCCACCATCACCCTGATACTAAAACCAGACAAGGATGTTACAAAGAGAGAAAACTACAGGCCAATATAACTGATGCACATAGATGCAAAAATCCTCAACAAAACACTAGCAAACAGAATCCAACAGCACATTAAAAGGATCATACACCATGATCAAGTGGGGTTTATTCCAGGAATGCAAGGATTCTTCAATATATGCAAATCAATCAACGTGATACACCATATTAACAAATTGAAGGAGAAAAACCATATGATCATCTCAATAGATGCAGAGAAAGCCTTCGACAAAATTCAACACCCATTTATGATAAAAACCCTGCAGAAAGTAGGCATAGTGGGAACTTTCCTCAACATAATAAGGGCCATATATGACAAACCCACAGCCAACATCGTCCTCGATGGTGAAAAACTGAAAGCATTTCCACTAAGATCAGGAAGAAGACAAGGTTGCCCACTCTCACCACTCTTATTCAACATAGTTTTGGAAGTTTTAGCCACAGCAATCAGAGAAGAAAAGGAAATAAAAGGAAACCAAACCTGAAAAGAAGAAGTAAAGCTGTCACTGTTTGCAGATGACATGATAATATACGTAGAGAATCCTAAAGATGCTACCAGAAAACTACTAGAGCTAATCAATGAATTTGGTAAAGTGGCAGGATACAAAATTAATGCACAGAAATCTCTGGCATTCCTATACACTAATGACGAAAAATCTGAAAGTGAAATCAAGAAAACACTCCCATTTACCACTGCAGCAAAAAGAATAAAATATCTAGGAATAAACCTACCTAAGGAGAGAAAAGACCTGTATGCAGAACATTATAAGACACTGATGAAAGAAATTAAAGATGATACAAGTAGATGGAGAGATATACCATGTTCTTGGATTGGAAGAATGAACATTGTGAAAATGACTCTACTACCCAAAGCAATCTACAGATTCAATGCAATCCCTATCAAACTACCACTGGCATTTTTCACAGAACTAGAACAAAAACTTTCACAATTTGTATGGAAACACGAAAGACCCCGAATAGCCAAAGCAATCTTGAGAACAAAAAACGGAGCTGGAGGAATCAGACTCCCTGACTTCAGACTATACTACAAAGCTACAGTAATCAAGACAGTATGGTACTGGCACAAAAACAGAAAGATAGATCAATGGAACAGGATAGAAAGCCCAGAGATAAACCCACGCACATATGGTCACCTTATCTTTGATAAAGGAGGCAGGGATGTACAGTGGAGAAAGGACAGCCTCTTCAATAAGTGGTGCTGGGAAAACTGGACAGGTACAGTAAAAGTATGAGATTAGAACACTCCCTAACACCATACATAAAAATAAGCTCAAAATGGATTAAAGACCTAAATGTAAGGCCAGAAATTATCAAACTCTTAGAGGAAAACATAGGCAGAACACTCTATGACATAAATCACAGCAAGATCCTTTTTGACCCACCTCCTAGAGAAATGAAAAAAAACAAAAATAAACAAATGGTACCTAATGAAACTTCAAAGCTTTTGCACAGCAAAGGAAACCATAAACAAGACCAAAAGACAACCCTCAGAATGGGAGAAAGTATTTGCAAATGAAGCAACTGACAAAGGATTAATCTCCAAAATCTACAAGCAGCTCATGCAGATCAGTAACAAAAATACAAACAACCTAATCCAAAAATGGGCAGAAGACCTAAATAGACATTTCTCCAAAGAAGATATACAGACTGCCAACAAACACATGAAAGAATGTTCAACATCATTAATCATTAGAGAAATATAAATCAAAACTACAATGAGATATCATCTCACATCGGTCAGAATGGCCATCATCAAAAAATCTAGAAACAATAAATGCTGGAGAGGGTGTGGAGAAAAGGGAACACTCTGGCACTGCTGGTGGGAATGTGAATTAGTATAGCCACTATGGAGAACAGTATGGAGGTTCCTTAAAAAACGACAAATAGAAGTACTATAGGACCCAGCAATCCCACTACTAGGCATATACCCTGAGAAAACCATAATGCAAAAAGAGTCATGTACCAAAATATTCACTGCAGCTCTATTTACAATAGCCAGGAGATGGAAGCAACCTAAGTGTCCATCATCGGATGAATGGATAAAGAAGATGTGGCACATATATACAATGGAATATTACTCAGCCATAAAAAGAAACGAAACTGAGCTATTTGTAATGAGGTGGATAGACCTAGAGTCTGTCATACAGAGTGAAGTAAGTCGAGTCTGTCATACAGAGTGAAGTAAGTCAGAAAGAGAAAGACAAACACCATATGCTAACACATATTTATGGAATCTAAGAAAAAACAAAAAATGTCATGAAGAACCTAGGAGTAAGACAGGAATAAAGACACAAACCTACTAGAGAATGGACTTGAGGATATGGGGAGGGGGAAGGGTAAGCTGTGACAAAGTGAAAGCATGGCATGGACATATATACACTACCAAACATAAAATAGATAGCTAGTGGGAAGCAGCTGCATTGCACAGGGAGATGGGCTGGGTGCTTTGTGACCACCTAGAGGGGTGGGATAGGGAGGGTGGGAGGGAGGGAGATGCAAGAGGGAAGAGATATGGGAACATATGTATATGTATAACTGATTCACTGTGTTATAAAGCAGAAACTAACACACCATTGTAAAGCAACTATACTCCAATAAAGATGTAAAAAAAAAAAATCATAGTATATTTCCAACACACACACAGACACACACCAGACACACACATGCCAAATATTTTGAATATATGAAGAAGTATTATTAACCAATTAAAAAAACCCCTGGTAACCAAAGAGAAATTTGGGCAAAATAGCTGAAGAAGCTCTCAAAACAGAAGAGGGGGATCCAAATGGCCATAACACATAAGAAATATGGTGATGAAAATATTAAGTCCAAGACAAAATACATTTATAAATACAGCAAAATGGGAAAATTGAAAAGTCAAAAATACCACCTGTTTTAAGGATACAAAGCAATTGAAATGTCAATTTCTGTGACCACTTTGGTAAAAACTGTGGTATTACCTAGCACATATTGACATGCACACCCCCGTTCAATTCAGCCAATCCATTTCTAGTTATATATTCTAGAGAAACACTGTATGTGGGGCAGGTCTGTTATTTTTTCCTTTGTTTCAAGTTCTTGGTTTTTGCTTTGTGACGTGCTATAACAGAAAATGACTTTTTCTGTCCAGTGCGTATGAAGCCCTCTCATGCAAGTGCTGTATAAATTGTTGAAAATAAAGTCTGAACCCTCTCTGTAAACATACAGAAAATCAATGAAAGATTCATTAAAGCACAGCATCCAAGGTAATCATAATTCGTTTTCTAAAGTATTTTGAGTAACAGGAAACTTTTCAATAATCTTTGCTGTGCTTAAGATAATAATGCCATTAATTAGTTTCCTTGAGAGACTTCCTGGGTATTTTGTACACTATTTCTTTTTCACACTCCTGGGAAAGAAGTCATCATGCATTTAAATTGCAATCAATGCAGTCAACTCTATGCAAAGGAATTGTCTTCTCCACTTGATGTGCTCTGATTATTTCATGTTCTTAATCCATTTATCTCTGCTGCAAAGAGTGAGACACAAGGAGGGAGGGAACATCTCAGGCAAGTTCTTGGCCGGATGGATCAGGAGGGACTGTGGCATAAAAACAGCAGTGGAAATGAACACCAGACACAGCAGACTATATATCGCAATGTGCAAATTAAGTACCTGAGTAAATGGTTGACCTTGGAAATGCAGAATTCTCTCAGTCATAAAGTTGCTTAAATGTAAGAAGTGTTGCTCAAAGGAAGTTTTCTCATGACTTAGTTCAAAAACGTCTTTCAAGGGCCTAACATGTGAAATGCAAGATAATATACATTTATATATTTCATTTTTAAGTATTTAAATAGCCCTTACTCTATGAAAGTTTGGGAGTCTTAAAAATAACATTGGACACTATGAGACCGTAATAAAATAAATATAACATTAACTCATTCAGTCTAAAATGGAAGGGGAAGAATTGCATTCTAGCGTCTGTTGATATGATCTGAAGTAAGTCTCAAACAAAAAAATAATAAGAAACCACGATATTAACAGTTATTGGCTACTCCTCAGCTACTAGGGCTAAATGCAACATAGATGTTATCTTATATAATCCTCACAGCAGCCTTATAGAGTAACGTAAAATATTCGAATTTTTATAGGTGAAAAAACTGAGGTCAAGGAAAGCTAAGGTACTCGTACAACTTTACAACGATCATGGGGGAGCAGGAAGTCAGACCCAGCCTTGCCTGTCTCCCATAGACTCTGCTTGGTCTACTGTATACCTTCAGCCTCCTAAATTGTTTTGAGTGTTCAGTGTCTGCCAAGACAGCATCAGATGCTGGGAATTGGACCCAAAATTCCCTCATGGTGTTCTATTATCATCAAGAATATAAAATAGAGATAAAAATTACAGAAGAAAAGGAAAATTGCTAAACATATATGTGCAACATGTCAGGGGAGCATAGTGAAGGAAAAAAATGTACTACTTTGGGAAGGAGGTGATCACAGAAGAGGAGAAATTTGAACTGGTTCTAGAAGGATGAGTAGGAGTTTGCCAAGCTGAGAAGACAGAATGATACTAAAATGAATAATAAACACAGATAAAAGGTTTGTGGATATGCAAGTAAAGGATTTATTTGAGGAGCAGTTAGCATTTTTACTTTAAGTGCCTTCACGTTTAAAGGGAGCGGTGTTGAAAAAAGGAAACAGAGCTCAGAGGGGAGAATAGAAGACGCGAAAGGAAGGTCTGCTAACATCTGCTAGTCAAAGATAAGGTTTAAATAGGGTGTGGCTTCATTAACACTGTGACCCTCTCAAAGTGTGATCTTGCAGCGTCTTCATCATCTGGGACCTTCATAATTCAGAACCTCTGGCCTTGACCCAGACCTACTGAAACTGAAACTCCATTTCCACAAGATCACCAGGGGATGTGTGTGCACATTACATTTGAAGAGCGCTGATTAGATTAAAATGATAAGCTCTAAGAGAAACTGATATAAAGTTGTATGATTGACTTCAGTATACTTGGGACACTCTAACTCCAATAATGCAGTACATTTTCTATAGCAGGAAACTATTTGATATCTAATCAGACTAAGTGTGGGTCAACAGTCCCTACACTTGGTGACTCCTTTGGTCAGGGAAGATAAATTTGAGAATGTGTATCTTCCCAGAACACTGATAGACCATGTTGAAATGCCAGGGCTCTGGAAGTAGTGTCAGTGTTGACTGTCCACAATCCCAAGCCTAACAAAGGGCAGTTACTTGGCGACAAAACGGCGTCTGGATGAAAACAGATTGAGAAAAGTCATTCACGTTTATTAAGGCTCTGTGTTGTGATGAATATGTAACATATGCTTTCTCATTTAAGCCTCACTTAAAAGAGAAGAATCTGTATATAAGATAGATAGCCAACAAGGACCTACTGTATAGCACAGGGAACTCTACTCAATATTCCGTGATAACCTATATGAGAAAAGAATCTTAAAAAGAATGAAGGTATGTATATGTATAACTGAATCACTTTGCTGTATACTTGAAACTAACACAACATTGTAAATGAACTATACTCCAATAAAATTTAAAAATAAAAAAGTGAATGAAGGCTTGAGAGGAATATGAGGCTTGGAAAAGATAAATAATTTTCCCAGGTGCGATTACAGCAATAGTAGTGACAGTAATTTTGTAGCTAGCATTTACTGTGCACTTACTCTGTTCTAAATACCAGGCTAAATGATTTTATGCTCACTATCTCATTTAATTTTCACCACAACCCTGTACGATATGACTGCTTCCATTTTACAACTTAAGAAATGGAAAGGTAGACAGTTTAAATGACTTCATCAAGGTCACATAACTTACAACTATTTATGCATGAACATTGATGTGTTTGACTCAAAAGCCCATAATCTTTCATCAGCACCAAAGTAACTACAAAAGCCATCCTTTGGTCTCTGCAATCTTCTTCAAATGACATAAGAGAGATTCTCTTATAACTTTTTAAAGGAAGGAAGGAAGGAAAGATCGTTTAAGGCGAATAATTATAAAGGGCAAGATTTCTAAGATTTACAAATGAGATTATTGAACTAATGTTTGGTAAAACATGCCCTTCAGCAAAGATGAAATAAACACTTTGTTGCAGTTGTCTTCATTGATTTATCAGCAGATGGATGGGTAATTGGATTTCCCTACCTATTCTGTCATGTCAAGTCTCACACAAATAAGTGCAGAAATATTTACATGCAATTTACAAGATATTAACTATACATTTCCAAAACAAACTTCTAAACCGGCCCCCACACCCACATATCAAGTTCTCTAATTCCCCAGTCACACTATAACAAAATCGATGGATGTGTCTGCATCCATCCAACACAGGTACCTTTACTGCAGGGTAGAATGATTTAGAGGAAGTGAAAGGGTTTGGGTCTTCACAGAGCTCTGTGTGAATCCCAAATTCCCCATCCAAGAGTCACATGGCCTCAGACAAGTTCCTTAATACTCTCTAAGTTACAATTTCTTCCTCTTAGACAAGAATTTGTGTTACTTCAGAGGATTGTTGTGAGGATTCAACACAGTCAAAGGGAGTCTGGTGGATAGTACTGCTTCATGGGTGGTCCTTTTCTTCCACATTAAGCCTAGTGTGTCACATAGTCAGGATTTGAAAGATACATGTTTCTATCCTGAAATCAATACATCTGAGTAAACATCATAAATTGACAAGGACATGCAAGGTCGTGAGCAGTTACCATAATCTCTAGTTTTTTAGTTTTAGTCCATCAAATCTGAGTTTACCAATTTGATCACCTTGAACAGAACATTTGTTTGCACTGCAGTTAGATCATGCAGGGCAGCCTCAGGCTGATTTATAAAGTATGAGATACATATGTTCAAACCCTTCTGTGCACCCATTTTCTGCTGCTGCATACCCCCCTGCTCCTTGACTTTCAGATATTTACATTTATCTGAGATGCTACTCACTTGTGGCAACACACGGAAACTTCTCTCTTAGTCTTGAATGATCTCTATTCTCTCCCTTTCCTAATGCCTAATTAAATACTATTTAAATACATCTGATATCAATGAGCTGTTAAAGTAAAAGGAATTTGATTTTAAAAATTCGCAGTAAGTAGAAAGTAACCTCTAGTGCATTTTACTTTTTTTTTTGTTAATACAGGTCTTTTTTTTTTTAATATACAGGTCTTTTTTTTTTTTTTTTTTTTTTTGGCGGTACGCAGGCCTCTCACTGCTGTGGCCTCTCCCGTTGCGGAGCACAGGCTCCGGACGCGCAGGCTCAGCGGCCATGGCTCACGGGCCCAGCCGCTCCGTGGTACGTGGGATCCTCCCGGACCACGGCACGAACCCGTGTGCTCTGCATCGGCAGGCGGGCTCTCAATCACTGTGCCACCAGCGAAGCCCGGTCATTGTTATTTTTAACATGCAATTTGATAGCAAATCAAATCTATATCTAACAGTGGAATTTTCCTAGTATTTGGTGAGAGGTGCTTTCCCATATTCCTAAAATAAAAATTGGTCAGTGCAGCTTACATATGAGACTTTGGAAATTTAAAGGAACTCTGAGAAAGCAGGGCATAGCATAGCAATGAATCATGTTGAGAGTTAAATTGAATGTGTCTATTAGAACAGATAATCTGAATTTACCCACGGATGTTATGTGGAGAAAACAAATGCCACAGGAACACGTGAGCATATCCATCCTCCAGAATATTCCTTTCCCTAGAAATTCTGTGCACTCTTCAAACAGTGTCTTAAAAGATAAGCCTTGTTTGCCCCAGGTAAACAAGCTTTTCATCGGCAATACATCTGTCATATTTGACTGTGCTGCCTCTCAGTAGCCTGGCAAAAGGCAGCTGAAAATTGCAATATTCCATTTGCAAAAAGTCTAAAATTATGAACTCTGTGGACATCAGTGACACAATGATTAACCCTCACTTCTGTAATATCACGGCTTGACGCCAGTAATTCATTGTTGGAGGGCTTGGCAAAGTGCTCATGGTCTTCATTCCATCTGGAATGTGTCAGCTCATTTTTTGGAGACAAAAAAACCCACAAAAATAGTTTTCTAACACTATCTTGCCAATGTGTAAGGAAGCTGATAGAGTCACCACTTCAACTATAAGTTTTCATATATATATTTCAGTCCTTTACTCTAATTCCCAATGTGTACTGATCCCAACACCATAGATACATTTTTCCAAAATCTTGAAATTAAACATGGTGGTTGGAATACATTAAATGCTTTAACATACATATATATCCAAAGAGTTGGCCCATCTTTGAAGAATAAATTCTCTAGCAAAGCACAATGACTGATGTCAAATTACCCCTAAATATTTGGGTATCCCCCCGTCACTTGCATAACCTCTGTGCAACATATTTCCTACTCTGTGTGTTCTAGCTGATCCTGGCCAGTCAGCCCTTCTCTACATCCTCAGGGGCACTGGGTAAGGATGTAGGAATGGGAAAAGTGAAGTTGGTACCAGATATAAAAGAACTTAAATTCCACAATTACACACTTGACCACACCTCGGTAGGCCAATGATTCTCAGTTTGCACATGGTGACCTGTGGATGTACTAAGAACTCTTCCTAACTGTGCCTCCAGTTTCTACAAAATCTGGGTCTTTGTTGTTGTTGTTACATGTGATGCCAGCTGCGATCAAAAAAAGGAACCATTAAATTTTCTTTGAGGAGGGAGGTGCTTCTTACCCACCACCCCCTCCCTTCAGGGTATCTCCTTAAAAACATAACAGATCCAATAAGAAGCCTGATCTTTGATATTTAAAATATTAGGCTTCTATTAAAAAGAATGAAATCTGTAATTTGCAACAACATGGATGGACCTGGAGATTATCATACTAAGTGAAGCAAGTCAGACAGAGACAGACAAATGTCATATGATATTGCTTATATGCAGAATCTAAAAAAAATGATACAAATGAACGTACTTACAAAACAGAAACAGACTCACAGACTTAGAGAACGAACTTATGGTTACTGGTTGGGGGGTAGGGTGGGAAGAGGGATAGATTGGGAGTTTGGGATTGACACGAACACATTGCTATATTTAAAATAGATAACCAACAAGGACCTACTGTAACTCTGAACAATATTCTGTAATAACCTAAATGGGATAATAATTTGAAAAAGAATAAATACTTGTACACGCATAACTGAATCACTTTGCTGTACACCTGAAACTAACACAACACTGTTAATCAGCGATACTGTAATATAAAATTAAAAAACATAAAATAAAATATTAGGCTTCCGATCCTTGGAACTGTAAACGTGAACCTACAAATTAGTTCAGGGGTCTCTCACAAGTGTGCAGTAGACAACAACAGGGTGCATTCACTTATCTCTACAGGGAATAAGAGAAGTTTTCATTGTTGTTTTGACTGCCATTTAGTTTTGTGTGAAATCCTGTCCAGAGTTTATAGTCTCTTGTGTGCTCCCTTGTATGTGTACATCTGGGGATGCTTCCTCACAGTGGAACTGTCTTCTCTCGTTCTTCTGTACTGGTACAGAGTAATCTTTTTTTTGGAACAGGATTGTTTTATTTACTCAACACCACAACTCTGTACGTCGGTCAGCTCTGAGGTGAGCGGGTTATGTGATGTCACAAATATCCGGGTACAAAAGTGCTATGAGAAAGAGGAAAAGGTGGCTTATTTTTTCAGGCGGATACTCAAAGATATTGCCTCATGTATATAAAAGAGGATGGAAAGGGCAGTAAACAGCAACACACTTCTAGAGGGTGACACTTGGAACAGTTTTAGGCACACTCTGAGACATTTTAATGCAGTCATAATTATCTTAACAGTTACTGTATTATAATTCCTATTGGCTTGTGTTATTCAAGAACTTTTAATTCCTTCGACTGTACTGAGAACAAAAACAAGTTGAGGATCTACTGCCCTTACAGAAGGCATGGCCAAGCACAACTTTGAATGACAACACCCACATTATTTTCTATGGAAATGGAACCCCCCAAACCCAGTAAGTGTGGTCAGTCAGGTTCTAGACATCACTTGCAGATGAGACAGAATGAAGTCAGCAAGTAAGTTACTGCAAGAGTCCATTTCTGAGAAGTGGATGGAGCTGAGCAGTGGTGGTGGAGAGTGCAAGGAGGGAACAGATTTGAGAAATATTTTAGAAGCAAAATTGAGCAGACAAGGGCATTTGATTAAATGGCAGGGTGAGAAAGAGAACAGTGATGGGTGCTTTTGGAGTTTTGAATCTGAGAGAATGAGAGAGAAGAAACACCATTTTTCTAAGTCATAGAATTTTAGATGAGGCATAGATTTAAACACTAGGTAGGCAGATGGCTTAAGACATGGTCCACGCTAGATGCCAGTGAGGCACCCAGAAAGGCGGCAGGCTAGTCATGGGTAGATCAGCTCAAGAATAGAGTGGCGTATTTGGAATGCAGGCAACTTATGTTTGTTTAAACTTTAGAAGTGGCTGCAGCCACTGAGAAGAGTGAACTGAAAGAAGTGACCAAGAGAGAGCCATAGGAAATGTCCCCTTTCTGTGACGTCATTGAAGAGGAACTCCTGAATCAGAGCAGGAAGAAGCTGCTGGAGGAGAATTAGGAGGACCCTCATCTACTGGAAGCCAGAGAAGGAGAGTTCCAGAAGATCAACAGTGTTACATGTAGCAGAACAAAAATAAAGACTAATAAAAATGTTTATTTTCTTTTGTAATTTTTTTTCCTTTTTAGCTCTTAATTTTTCTAATCCCCTCAATTTGAAGTTTTCCTAATTTTGGTCATTCTTTCATAGCTTCTTTAATTTATTTGAAAAATATATGTATTAGCCTATAACTTTCTATTATTTGGGGAGCATTTTTCTGGTATAGTGTTATTGCTTGAGTCATTCTGCTTGTATTATTTTTTCCTAATAATAGCTTACAATAATTTTGCATGGAAATTGACCATGATTAATTCTCATCGTCTCCTTCCTGTTCCTCCTCCCTTTGCTCTTCTCTCCTGTCTCTTCCTTCTCTTCCTCCTTTTCCTTCTTCGGAGTTTCTCTGTACTTTTAGGAAGGCGGATGGGTCAGAACAGTTTTCTTAGCATTACGTCTCTAGAGCTCCCTCTTCTGTCATTTTTGCAAAGTATCTAATAACAACAACAACAAAATGACCTCACATTTACTGATAATGCAGCCTCTGTTCTTTTCCCCTATTCTTTTAAACCATTCTTTCCCCCTTTGCTTCTATTGTGGCTATTCTGATCAATTTGGGTTTCTCATCAGTGAGGGTCTTTGCCCTGGAGGGGACCTGCTTTTGATTAGTTTAGACAGTCCCGGGGGTCCAGACTGCACAGCACTTGACTTCACTGCAGAGCCCTTGACCTCACGTGGAATGGTCAGGCTGCTGATCCATGGCGGACCCACCACGCTTCAGTGGGAGTTGTGTGGCAACCTGAGGGTACTACTGGGCTTTGAGGATCTTATGAAGATTTTTGCAGTGTACTCCATAATTTGTGTCTGTTTTAATGACAAAATAATGTTTTTAATGTCTTATTATTGAGTAAAATCCATATTTCAGGAGAATGTGCCACACACCATGACCTCATATGAGCCTGAAAGTGCATATCTAACCCCGTTGGACCAGCTCATATATCTGTCTTAGAAGTTTCATTACAGTTGTAGGGACACTGGCCAGACTTCAGTGGGCAGTATTATGTATCCTGCTTTCAAGAGTATACATAACTAAATATGAACTTTTGGTAAAGGAAATAATAGATATGACACTTCAGAGAGAAACAGAATTGAGGGGAAAAAGGAACTTCTTTTAGAATGAAGGAGATCTTAATATACGTTTTTTAAGCATGAGAAAGAATTGGGAGAGGTGAGATTAAAAAGGCAAATGTTGAATAAAGAATACAGTCCAAAAGAATAAAATCCAAAAGAAGAAAGGCTTTTTATAACAGGATTAGCTGTGCAACACACACACACACACACACACACACACACACACACACACAAAAGAATACCTTCTCTTCTGTGATACCAAATTATCATCAAACTTTGACAATCTCCAGTAACGGGAAGCCAATTACTCCAGATAGGACTCACTTACAGAGAGGTCCTTGTTTTATTAGTTGGAGAACTTTTTATTTCCAGTAGTTTTGTACATGAGCTTTAATTCCTCTTTCTCAGCACCAGTCAAAGAGAAGAAATCAATTTCTGTCTACATGATGGTTTGCCTGTAGAAATGTGAGCTTTTGGTGAGGAAAGAGGTAGAGATTAGTTTCCTTTTGTCCAGCACCAATGACACATCTGGGTGAGTGGTCAGTATTCCACAAGGGGGACATATGTATTAGAGGAAGAAAGTATGCAGGATGTGAAAGTTGATGGAGGAAGTGAGTTTACAGGGAAGATTGATGTTAGCTGAGCTCCACTGATCCACTGTGGTAAAACAGGATATTATTCTGCAAATGTGTTTGTCTGAGGCCACGATCTATTTTGTGACAGCTGGAAACCTAAGCTGGAGGGTAACTTGGTTGATTCTACCCAAGAGCCATTTGGTCTGCAGCCAGGTCCAGCTCTTAGGAATACGGCAACATGACAGTGCCTACAATTAGTATTCTTTCTTCTGTTTATTAAGCATTGTATTCAGTCACAAAAGGCTTAGACTTTAGGGAGTAAACAGAGTAAACAAATGAGCAGACTGGGCTTTTATTAAACCCAAAATTGCGTGGCTTAGCTGAATAAGCACCAATTTATACTTACTAATGAGAAATCGTTTCAGGCCAAGAAATACATTTCAATTACATGGAAATGCTACCTGATCAATTAACACTAAAGCCTTGGAAAATACAGAGATTCCATGTCTACCAGACTCGATGACCTTAGTTATGTATTCTGAAACTGACACTGATCCTAAGGGATGATTTGTCAGGGAGAGAGGGGATTTCATCACGGGTTTGTGGAGCTTAGTTTTCACCAAAAAAGAAATTATGGATAACATTCTGAGTAAGATGACACCAAACTTATTATATGAGGTATTTTCCTGTACTTACAAACACACACACAACGAGACACAAAAGTGAAAAATAGAAAACCAGAAAGGTAGCTGGCTAGAATCAAGAAAAAAGCTGCACAGAGTAGAAACACAGAATGATGTTCACAGTCCAAGTCCTACTCCAGACAGTTTGGGGGAACCAAGGCAGAAAATGGTACCTGGGAGTTAATCTATTACAGGTTAAAAAAAATAAAGAGAATGTGGTATACTGCATTATATAATAATGTAAAATGCTCATTAACCCTCTTGGGGGAAGAAGCTACTTTATTGTGCTATTGACGTTAGGCTTGGCCTTATGATTTGCTCAAGCCAATGAAATGTGAGCAAAAGTAATATGACTCCTTATGGAAGAAGATTTAGGAACCGCTGACCAGTTTCCACATATCCTCGTGAGCAAGGAAGAGAAAATCCCATCTTCCTGGGTCTCAGAATGAAGGTGATAAGGAAGCATAGCCACAGCACTCCCAGCTGACATTAAGTGTGAGAAATAAAACTTTGCTCTTTTTTATGCCACAGCATAATGCGGTCATTGGTCACTGCAATATAACCAACCTTATTCTGACTAGTACCTGGATCTAAGAAGGCTTAATGTCTAAACCTACCTTATTCTGACTAATATCTGGACCTGAGAAGGACAGAAAATGATGAGGGGGGGAGGGAAGGGCGGGAACTTTCCAGAGTTCTAGCTCCTGGGTAGCTGCAGGCCTAGGGAGAAGGCAGTCAGAGACTCATAATCACATTGTAGGAAAATCGCTAGCTTTTTTTATGGACTATGGCCAGGACATCTTAGGCAGGAAAAAGTGAGCATAAACAGAGAAGGAAAAAAAAGAGAGAATGAAACAAAACAATATCCTAGTCAAAAATGAACCAGCAAATCCAAATTGCAAAATTCATTTTGAAATCTAACACTAAAATTATAACATCCTATCCAACACAGAAGAAAAATTGACTCCAGATGGAATGACAAAATTTCTAGGAGTTATGTTTCAAGAGAAAAAGTTTTTCTTTAAAGTTCAATGTTCAAAAAACAAGGGACTGTGAAACAAAAGTAAAGAGAAATGAAAAGTTGATTTTACAGGCAGATTTTAGAAAGAGTTAATTAAATACACAGAAGATGAAAATAATCACTATTAAAAATAAAAAACGAGGCATGGTATAAGAGAGGTAAAGGAAATGGAAGACAGTCTCACAAAATAGGTTGACAATCATGATGTAGAAATTATAAAAACTAATGAAATAAAAAATATGTCATTGGAATGTGCAACAATCAAAATGATTTTCAGCAGGCGGAAGAATTCGGCAGGCAGAAGAGAAAAACAGGGAATGTGAAGCCAAATCAACTGAGATAATATGGTCTGAGGAATAGTGTACCTCATACCGTAATTCACACTGACACGTGCATAATGGACATCTCAGAAGGGGAGCAGAGAGAAAACAAAGCAAAAAAATATTTGAAGATACAATTGAAAATTCCCCAAATTTAATGAAAAACAGTTTATACATTGAAGAAGCTCAATGAACTCCAAGGAGGATAAACTCAAAGAGATTCTATTCTAGATACATTATTATCAATTTGTCAACAGATAAAGACAGAGTCTTGAAAACATCAAGAAAAAAGTGAGCCATCACATACAAGAAATCCTCCATAAAATTATAGGCAGACAGCTCATTGGAAACCATCAAGGCCAGGATGCAGTGAGATGACATACTCAAACTGTTGAAAGGAAAACACAGCTAATCAAGAATTCTACATTTAGCCAAAGTGTTCTTCAAAACCAAGGCGGAAATTAAGGCATTCCTACATCGGGGGGGTACGGGGGTGGATTTGTCACTAGCAGAACTATCCTACAAGAAATACTAAAAAGAGTACTTAGGGCTGAAATCAAAGAACATTAGACAGTATCTCAAATCTACATGAAGAAATAAAGAGCAACAATAAAGATAAATATTAAATACAGTACAGATTTTTGTACTATTTTATTCTAATTTAAAAGACAATTACATAAAGTAATAAATATAAACTTTATTGATGAGATTATGATGCATACTTCAACCAGGGCTTGAACCCGTGTCCCCTGCATTGGCGGGCGGATTCTCAACCACTGTGCCACCAAGGAAGCACGGGACCAAATGAAACTTAAAAGCTTTTGCACTGCAAAGGAAACTGTAAACAAGATGAAAAGACAACCCTCAGAATGGGAGAAAATATTTGCAAGCGAACCAATGGACAAAGGATTAATCTCCAATATATATAAACAGCTCATGCAGCTCAATATTAAAAAAACCAACCCAATCAAAAGATGAGCAGAAGACCTAAGTAGACATTTCTCCAAAGAAGACATACAGATGACCAAGAGGCACATGAAAAGCTGCTCAACAGCACTGATTATTAGAGAAATGCAAATCAAAACTACAATGAGGTATCACCTCACACCAGTTAGAATGGGCATCATCAGAAAATCTGCAAACAGCAAATGCTGGAGAGGGTGTGGAGAAAAGGAAACCCTCTTGCACTGTTGGTAGGAATGTAAATTGATACAGCCACTATGGAGAACAGTGTGGAGCTTCCTTAAAAAACTAAAAATAGAACTACCATATGACCCAGCAATCCCACTACTGAGCATATACCCGGAGAAAACCATAATTCAAAAAGACACATGCACCCTAATGTTCATTGCAGCACTATTTACAATAGCCAGGTCATGGAAGCAACCTAAATGCCCATTGACAGATGAACAGATAAAGAAGACGTAGTACATATATACAATGGAATATTAGCCATGAAAAGGAACGAAACTGGGTCATTTGTAGAGACTTGGATGGACCTAGAGACTGTCATACAGAGTGAAGTAAGTCAGAAAGAGAAATACAAATACTGTATATTAATGCAGGTATGTGGAATCTAGAAAAATGGTACAGATGAACCAGTTTGCAAGGCAGAAATAGAGACACAGATGTAGAGAACAAACATATGGACACCAAGGGGGGAAAGCGGTGGGGTGGGGGTGGTGGTGACGGTGTGGTGTGATGAATTGGGAGATTGGGATTGACATGTATACACTAATATGTATAAAAGAGATAACTAATAAGAACCTGCTGTATAAAAAAAAGAAAATAAAATTCAAAAAAAATTAGAAAAATAAATAAATGGGACCTAATTAAATTTAAAAGCTTTTGCACAGCAAAGGAAACCATAAAACAATGAAAAGACACCCTCAGAATGGGAGAAAATATTTGCAAATGAAGCAACCAACAAGGGATTAATCTCTAAAATACACAAAAGCTCAGGCAGCTCAATATAAAAAGAAACAAATATAAAAAAAACAAACAACCCAATCCAAAAATGGGCAGAAAATCTAAATAGACATTTCTCCAGAGAAGACATACAGATGGCCGAAAAGCACATGAAAGGATGCTCAACATCACTAATCATTAGAGAAATGCAAATCAAAACTACATTGAGGTATCACCTCACACCAGTCAGAACGGCCATCATCAAAAAGTCTACAAACAATAAATATTGGAGAAGGTGTGGAGAAAAGGGAACCCTCTTACATTGTTGTTGGGAATGTAAACTAGTATAGCCACTATGGAGAACAGTACAGAGGGTCCTTAAAAAACTAGAAATAGAGCTACCATATGAACCAGCAATCCCACTCCTGGGCATATATCCAGAGAAAACCGTAATTCATAAAGATATCTTCACCCCAATGTTCATTGCAGCACTATTTACAATAGCCAGGACATGGAAATAACCTAAATGTCCATCAACAGAGGAATGGATAAAGAAGATGTGGTACATATATACAATGGAATATTATTCAGCCATAAAAAAACCCAAAATAATGCCATTTGCAGCAACATGAATGGACCTAGAGATTGTCACACTGAGTAAAGTAAGACAGAGAAAGACAAATATCATATGATATCGCTTATATGTGGAATCTAAAAAAGGGGTACAAATAAACTTATCTACAAAACAGAAATAGAGTTACAGATGTAGAAAACAAACTTACTGTTACCAGGAGGTAAAGAAGGGGGAAGGATAAATTGGGAGCTTGGGACTGACATATACACACTACTATATATAAAATAGATAACTAATAAGGACCAACACTCTGTAATGGCCTATATGGGAAAAGAATCTAAAACAGAGTGGATATATGTATATGTATAACAGATTCACTCTGCTGTACATCCACAACACAACATTTTAAATCAACTACACTCCAATAAAAATTTTTTGAAATGTAAGTGTGTTAAACATTCATATTAAAAGGTAGATATTAACAGAATGGATTAAAAAAAAAAGATATAAGTCTTATGTCATCTACAAGAAACATATTTTAGAGTCAAAGAACCAAACAGATTAAAAGGGCAGAAAAAACTACCATGGAAACATTAACTAAAATAGAGCTTGGATGGCTATACTAATATCATACAAAATAAACGTTCAACAAAGTGAAAAGAGGATACACAGAATGAGAGAAAATATTTCCAAATCATAAAATTAATAAGGCACTTGTATCCAGAATAGATAAAAGAACTCTTAAAATTCAACAATACAAAAGCAACTCAATTAACAAATGGGCAAAGGATTTGAATAAATATTTTTCTACACAAATGGTCACTAAACAAACAAAAAGATGCTCAAAGTCATTAAACATTATGGGAATGCACATCAAAACAACAAGGTACACGTTTTTGCCCTAAAAATTAAATTAAATTAAATTAAAAAGTTAATAAAAATTGTTGGTGAACATGTGGAGAAATTTGAACCTCATACATTGCTGGTGGAAATGTAAAATGTTGGAGCTGGTTTGGAAAATTCTTTTCAGTAATTCAAAATGTTAAACATGTAGTTACCACATCATCCAGCTATTCTACTAGGTATGCACACAAAATAAATGAAAACGTATGTACACATAAAAGCTTGTACATGAATGTTCATAGCAGCATTATTTCATAAAGGCTTAAATTTTAAAACAACCCAAATATTTATTGACTGATGAATAAATAAACAATATCTTACATCCGTACAATGGGATACTGCTTTGTAATAAGAAGAATGACACATGTCACATGAGTGAACCTTAAATACGTTATGCTAAATTCAAGATGTCAGACACACACAAAAAATATATTGTATGATGTCATTTATATAAGATGTCCAGGATAGGCAAATCCATATACACAGAAAGTAGATTAGGGGTTGTTAGGGGAAGAGGGGAGGCTATTGGGAGTGACTTCTAATAGATACGGGATTTCATTTTGGGTGATGAAAATATACCGCAATTTGATAGTGGTGACGGGTTTCACAACTCTGTGTATATACTAAAAAGAAATGAATTGGACAGACTGAACTTATATACCGTGTGAATATCATGGTATGTAAATGATATCTCATTAAAGCTGTCATAAAAATATCACAGAAAAAATATAATTTTTTTAAAAAGGGATAAAAGTAAGAATAATAGCAGAGTATTTCTTAGTAATATTAAATTCTAGAACATAGGACTTCCCTGGTGGTGCAGTGGTTAAGAATCCGCCTGTCAATGCAGGGGACATGGGTTCAAGCCCTGGCCTGGGAAGATCCCACACGCCGCAGAGCAACTAAGCCCATGCACCACAACTACTGAGCCTGTGCTCTAGAGCCCGCGAGCCACAACTACTGAGTCCGTGTGCCACAACTACTGAAGCCCGTGTGCCTAGAGCCCATGCTCCACCACAAGAGAAACCACGGCAATAAGCTCGTGCACCGCAAGGAAGAGTAGCCCCTGCTCGCCGCAACTAGAGAAAGCCCAAGTGCAGCAACGAAGACCCAACGGAGCCAAAAATAAATTAATTTAAAAAAAAGTTTAAAAATTTTAGAACATAGTGGAAAATATTTTTAAAGCACTAACAGAAAATAACTATCATCCTCAAATTGGTCACAAAACTATCTATCTAGAATAACATAAAGACATTTTCAAGGTTTTCAGAGACCATCAGTTTACCAATCTTGAACTTTTACCAAAAAATACCTTTTAATAAGGAAAAAAAAAATGAGCCTAGTATACTAGGATTTTTAGCAAGGATGACGGATAAAAGATTGACTTGAAAAAAATCCTATATACCCCAAATAGTCCACTGGAATATATAATGGAAAATGAGTACCATTCACAATAGCAACAATGTCTTCCTAATGTAGTAGGAATAAAACCAAAAGATGTGCAAGATTGTTATAGAGAAAACACATAGATAAATAGATAAAAATAGAGATTTATTAACAAGAACCTAACTAGAATGATATAACAGGTTCATGAGTGAGAGGAGTCAATTTTCTGAAGATAAAAATTTCCCTTAAACTAATTAATAATTCCAATACAATTCCAATGAAAATTTCAGTAAGACTTTTCATAAAACTTGACAAATTTATTTAAAAATTTATGTAAAAGAGCAAAGGTCAATAATAAATAATATTGATGTAGAAAGGACTTGCCTTACATGATATTAAGCTATATGATAAACCTATAAGTGTGATAATAATAGAGGTAAAAGAAAATATAGCATAAAAAAGGACAGATCACAAGTGGATACCCCCTATATAGAATATTGATATATAATACAGGTAGCTATAAATAATATTTGAAAAAATATAGAGTAACACCCTTTATTGTTAATCACCTAGAAACAGACGAGAATGATAACCATGGAATATAGCATCATGATTTTCTTGATAAGGGGAACAGGGGAATATAACAAGGCAAGGCAGGAAGCTTCACATATAATTACAATCTTTTATTCTCTTAAATAATCCTTCTGAAATAAATATTAACATTTGATAAATTTAGGTGGTGGGTGCATATGTATAACTCCAGTGAGGATTAAGTAAAGGAATGTACTTAAATTTACCAGTTCAAACTTCGACCTTAAGGGATATTACTTTCTCCTTTCTCTTTTCAAATGACAGATATTTTATTCTCTTTTGGTAGTACAGCATCAAGGAAGCTTTAGTAATTTCTAACTTTTATATAATTTTATTTGCTGACAGTAGTAACATAAGATCAACCAAAAACTTCTTCGCCTAGTGATAATTTCAATTTCTCTTACTCTCAAACAAGGAAGCAACAATGACAACGCTAGATTCTCCAATTTCAACCCAAACGAAAACAACAAACATAAAATGTATAAAGT
The DNA here is from genome assembly GCF_964270905.1 of Leucopleurus acutus. Classification (NCBI taxonomy): domain Eukaryota; kingdom Metazoa; phylum Chordata; class Mammalia; order Artiodactyla; family Delphinidae; genus Leucopleurus; species Leucopleurus acutus. The sequence continues at coordinate 51,708,461 of NC_139156.1, forward strand.
ACAATCACTCTTGTTTGAGTGACTTTCTAAACTCCTTTCACAGGAAATATTCTTAAAGGAATTTTCAACTCTATTTCTTTAGCTCTATGATATAATCTGCCATTGTATGGCAGAAGAATAACGCTATTTTCATTAAGACTAGGTTCATCATGCCTGGAGTGCACTTTGACTAGAAAATAGTGACATAACCAAGTGGTTCTCTCCAGCATTGTAGCCTGCAAAAGCTGGGCTCAGAATTCAAAACAATCAGTGATGTGAAATGGTCTTGATATTTGTATTTGAGTTTTGACATTCAGATAATTTGATACTCATTCTTCATTCCCACACACTGAAAAGAGAGTAGTAACAAACACCACCAGGCTATGCCATGTGGACTCCAGGGAGCTACAAACTGCCAATTTCTTAGGACTGCAGAAGTAGCTTCAGCTTGGATTTGAAGACGGAAGGATAACGTCCATGGGGACAGAGGAACCTGCTCAGGCTCATTTTAGGAGAAAAAAACAAAACAAAATAAAACAGGTAGTATATCTATTATATTTGCCTGTATCCATGAAGTAACTTTCTACTGCCTGTAATGCCCTTCTGTGACTTCTAAGTCCTAGAGAATTCCTCCTCTTTTTTCATGGTACAGCTCCTACATCGACTACTCCCTGTTTGCCTAGACGTTATTATTAGTCTATTCTTTACACATTCATAGCATGATACACTCACCTAGAGCTTTTGAAAGTGAATTACTGAAGAAGCACTTTGGTAGGTAATAAGGATAAAGTTGTGAAGGGCAATTTTGCCTTTACAAGCTAGTGAGGGACATAGCTCAGGTAACTGGCCACTGCAGTAGGGTATAATACATGCTACAGTGAAAGACAAGAGGGCACAAAGTCAATACAGCATCACCTAGTTTTGAGTGTGAGGGATAGTTGCATACTGAGTCCTAAAATGAAATCAGAGAAGTATGAAGTAAATACACAAAAAGGGGTGTGTGTGTGTGTGTGTGTGTGTGTGTGTGTGAAAGAGAGAGAGAGGGAGAGAGAAAGAGATATTGAGAGAGTGTGAGTTTTGGAGAGATGGCTGGAGGAGTTAGGTGTTTCAACCAAAGGAAGAAGCATGACCACAGTTCCAAAGATGGGAAAACTCTAAAAATTCAAAATCAATTCTGAATGGCTTGTCTGAGTATAAGAAGATACGCCAGGAGAGCTGAAGTTAGCAAAGCAGGCAGGGTAGAGATAAGGGCAGTATTTGAAAACCACTATAATGACATTTGCAGGGATTTTTTTTCGTCCTGATGCATCCATTCCTCCTTTCTTTATGTGACAGAACCTTTATTTTCTTTCCTTTAAGTCCATGTATTCAGGAAAGATTGATTCTAACCCACCCTTTAGGGAAGGGGAGTAAAAGGAAGACCTACCACACACTCAGAGTTAACATTTGGTCAAAGTTATCTAATCGAAATGAAATCCAGGATTTTAGACTATTTTCTTGGTGTTTGTGGGAGTCAGGGAAGATGTAAGGACATTGTCCTTGCCTTTGGGCATGAACCTGAATATGACAGCCCAAGAAAAACTGGCAACCGTCTCACAAACATGAGAGAACCAATCAGAAGCAAATTCAGGCAACTGGTTCTGGCCATGTGGTTTGAGCTTAGAATAGAGCCTTTCCTGATAACTCTGAAATTCAGTTACAAAAGCCAAAATACCAGCTTTATTGATTATCTTTGAATTTTGTTTTACGTTATAAGCAGTAAAGAGTCCTAACTGATAAAGACAGATTAGGGGCATTGATTTTACCTGAGAGCACTGAGAATTAACTGAGGAATTTTAAGTAGAAGGTAACAAGAAAGTATGCTTTAGAAGGATAGCCTTGATTTCTGGTGTGGATAAGACGACATAGACTCATCATTCTTTATTTCTCCCATCTTGGCACAACTATAAACCCTGAAAATAACACGATAGGCTACCATAGGAGGACTCTGAAAAGTGGGAAGAGGAACGCAAACTAGCTAGGGACCGCAGGACTGGAGGAACGACATTATGCCCCAACATCTTCCAATTCCCACACCATTCCACACAACAGCAGATGATCCAGACCCGGTGTTCCCTGAATCCCAAACTGGCAGGAATAAGCAGCCCAGGTCCTCTCCCTCCCAGAGACAAAAGGCAGCCCAGAAGTTTGGCCAGGATAAAGCAAGAGCCCATAGACAACCAGAGGCCAGGGAAAATGCTTTCCCAGGCCCTAGAGAACAGGGAAGTCCCGTCTGGAGAACCACGATCTGCCTCACAGATGGCACCAGCAGGGATCAGCAAAAGACCCGGTGGTACCAGACAAACTGAGCAGATGAAAATATCTCAAAGGCTTTGAAAATTAAGTTGTCATTAGAACTGGAGCTTAGAAAAGTAGGTCAGTATCTGCATGCTGAATGTCAAAAGGGTGACTGTTTGCTAAAATAGAAAATTTATCCAGAGTCTCCCAAACATAATAGTCAAAGTAGCCAAGTTATGACTGAAAAGCACTCACCATGCCAAGAAGCAGGGAAATCACAGTTTGAGTGAAAAATAAAAGATACAACATTAAGGTAACACAGATGTAGAATCGTTTGACAAAGATTTTAAAGTAGCCATCATAAAATTGCTTTAATAAGCAACTACAAGTATCCTTGAAACCAGTTATAAGACAGATAATCTCACTAACAAATAGAAATATAAAAATAAACAAATTTAAGTTATGCAACTGAAAAATGCAATAACCAAATTTTCAAAAAGTCACTGGAGGAGCTTAATAGCAGAATGAACACAATAACAGAAAGGATCAGTAAACTTAAAGATAGAACAGAAAGATATCCTTGCCTATGGATTAGAGATCAGCAAGACTACAGAGGTTGGTAGGGATATTACAGTAATAATCCAGTGAGAAAGGATGGTGGTCTGAAATGCAGTAGTGGCAATACAGAAAGAATCAGACTTCTGATGTGGTTTGGATGGAGTATAAATAAAACTTAGTGATTTTTTTGGACACAGGTATAAGAAAAAGGGAGAAACCGAAGGTGAATTCCAAATTGGCTGAGGCAATACAGTCAATGTTGACACAGATGACGGAGAAAGCAGAACGGGTTGGGAGAAAAAAATCACGAGTGTAGTTTTGGATATTCTTCATTTGAGGTGCTATTGAGCTGGATAGTTTGACAGGTCAGCCACTTAACACAATAATTAATGAACTCTCCATTGAATCAGGATAACCTAACTGAGCGCCTGGCATTTAGCAGGTACTAGTAAGTTTCATGAATGATGGAATGAATATGGGAATACGTTTATTTTCCTCTAAGTTCTAAGAACATTTTCACCTCAGCACAGAGGAGCTTAGGCAGACAAATTCACACGATTGCCACACTTCTAAGGAAGGCTAGGCTGCTGAGATATCAAGAGTCCAGGGAGTAGTCGACGTAGGAGCTGTACCATGAAAAAAGCATGTACCAAAACTCTAAAAATTCAAAATCAATTCTGAATGGCTTGTAGTCGATGTAGGAGCTGAATGGCTTGTAGTCGATGTAGGAGCTGTACCATGAAAAAAGAGGAGGAATTCTCTAGGACTTAGAAGTCACAGAAGGGCATTACAGGCAGTAGAAAGTTACTTCATGTTACTCATGTTACTTCATGTTACTAGCTGCTGAAAGTTACTCAGCAGCTAGGCTGCTGAGATATCAAGAGTCCACTGATAAATGAGACTGACCAGTTAATACGGGATGCCTTTGCATATCCCAAAATGGAACTCAAGCTCAGTAATTGTAGCATCTAGCATTTAAATCCAGACACTATAGGCCATAGAATAAAACACTGGCCTAGTTTTTTGTCTTAAATTATTTAACTTTAGAAAGAACACTTCACACATATGACTAAATTAAACCATCAGAGAAAAGTTCATCAACAACATATATTTTATCTCATATTATTTCCATTTTCTCCATGATTAACAATTTGTTTGGGAAGAAAAATAATGAAACTTTGAGAAAAATGTACCAGATTCTGGAATGTTAATCCATCTGGTACCCTTTGCTCCATCATAATTCACTTCAGTTAGATGTATTGAGACCCTTGTGTGATCTTCCATTGCTATCCAAGAGCCAGGGATTAATCTTTGGATCATCATGTCAAGAATTTGTGCCCTACAAGTCAGCAGGATATTATTCCTTCTGCTAGATCAAGCTTTCAGGGAGTCCGTGCCGGTATATCACCTGATACCTTTAGGAAGCAGCCACCTTTTTTTTGGTCTCTCATTCTGATAAATGTCCCAGTGAGAAGACCTAAACACCATTTCCCTAGAGCTCTTGAGTATTCTGTTCCTTCACCATGGCACCCAAAGGAGAGTCCTAATTTCTACTCCAGCTAGCCCCACAGAGGACACACAGCTTCCTGCCAGCCCTTATCTCAAGACTGGCATCTATCTCAGCCTATATTCACAATGTATCTACACTGCCCTTCTGAATTTATGGTCTATTTTGGTTCCATTCTGACAACGCTTGCCTGGAACACGTTCAGATTGCCAAAACACATTCCTAGTGTTTGTTTCTTTCCACCTCTTGCCAGAGGGATTTTCAGTCTTCCCTTGGCACTTCTGCTTTCAGAATGTCCCTCATCTCATCTGGCTGAGGAACCTAGGCCACCTCCATAGGTTCCTTCATAGGTTTTTAATCCAATGAAAAAGATACAATGAAATTCCACTTAAAACAAATTGAGGCATTTTATATCATTAAAATAGTCAATGACATTAGTTGCTATCAATGGTAGAATAGTTTTTAGTGAATGTGTTGTTTGCTTCAATTCAGAAAATGATGTTAGGCACTATGGCTGAAAAAAAAAAGAACATTTGGTCTGGATGCTTGAAGAGATTGGAATATCTACAATTACTTGATGCTAGGCGGGTTATTTAAGATGGAGTTATAAATCTCTAGGATAATCTCTGCTTAAAGATGGGGGATTGACCACGTGCATATATTTTCTTTTCTTCCTGGGACCCAGTGAAAATGTTAAGTATAAGAATCAATAGGTCATAAATCAACAACAAATAAGAGACTGATAAAGAAGTATCAGGGTATAAGAAATTTCTATGAATTATGGAAGGCAGCAAGTTCATGGAAGAGCAGTTACCATTGCCCTGAGATGGAGTAAGTAACAGTGTGGGACATGATTGAGAAGTGAGACAGTATTCCCAGTAAAAGCATAGAGACTTGGGACTGAAAAAGTGCCTAGCACACATGAGAGTATAAGGAGGACCTGTGACCAAACACATGATGGTGGAGAGAAAGGGGAAAATACCATGTATGGAACTGGGAACATTCCCTACTCTGCCTTTAGATAGGAGAGGGGAAGGCAATTCCACAGAGAAATTGTGACTCCAATGACATTCTGACATTTAAGGGCCCTCAAAATGACACCAGCTCAAGGCGGGTATCCTAAAATGAAGACCCCAAGTCAACCAGCAGTACACAATTACACAGAGCTCCAAATGAGCTTCTCATGTCTTGCTTTCAAACGTAAACAGAGGACCACAGAGAGAGAGAGAGATGATGCCCAGAGATTACAGAGAAGAGTCAAAGGAAGTAAGAAAATAACAAACTACCTTTAGAGAGATGCAAAAAAGTATCTTATTCATTTTTGTGGCAAAATTCTTGGGGAAAGGAAAAATCGGTGGATCTGAAAGAGCTCTTAGAGATTAAAATGCTGTGTTTAAAATAAAAAGAATTAAAACAAGAGTAGGAAGATAAAGAAATCTCCCAACAAATAAAGGGAAAAAACAAATACTGGGAAAAGATGAAAGAAAAAATCACCCCAGGAAATCCAATAGCCAACGAAGAGAATTTTAAGAATGAGAGAACAGAAAACAAAAACTGGGGAGATGAAAATTATCCAGAAAATAATAAAAGGTTTCGCAGAGCAGACAGATCTAAATCTCTAAATTAAAAGGGCCCATCAAAAGAATTTAAAAATATCCCTGCTAGCATGAGCATAGAATAAGGACATATTCAGAACACTAGTGATACGCAAGAAATGTATGCTCTTTCTTTGGTCGAAGAAGGGAAAACAAAATTTTAAACAGGAAGGCAAGAAAATCAGAAAGCAACATTTGCAAGCCAGGACAACAGAGATCATAAGTCCCAGGAGAACAGCTGGGCAGCGGATCGAGAGGGAAGCTGTGCAGAAGGGTGCTGGAGACAAAGGGATCCAGGAGAAAAGTAAAAATAATTGGTTACTAGGAAAGCTGAGCATGTGGGGATTAAAAGAGCTGTTAGATACTCCAGAAAACCCAAGAAGTCTGAAGAAAGTAAATACTCTACTTGGCTTTGAAGTGCACAATATATTAGCATGAAAAGATTAATATTCTTCATACAGTCCCAGCGTTTAAAATATACCCGTAAGGTAAGGAAGATGTTTATGGCTACAGAACATTTAAGTGTTAAAATACATGGCAGAAATAGGATGACAGAAGAGCAGAGGAGGAGAGATAAAAAGTACTGTATTCTATACTTGAAATTTGCTAAGAGGGTCATATTAAATGTTCTCGTCTACTGTTCTTTAATTCATGAAGGATATCAGTGAGCTATACTTGATATAGAAGACTTATTCTCAGAATAAGAAGGAATAGTTTACTAAGAGCTGTACTACAAGAAAACTATACTCCCACTCTCAACTCCACTGCCAAGACCACATTATTGATCTGGAATAAGGGAAAGAATGTTGCACCAAAACATTTAGACCTATATTTAAATCATCTATTACCCTACCAACCAACTTCAAGCAAATCATAAAATCCATCCTCATCCTTAAACTATTTCTCAGATTAATTTCCACTCAATACAAGCAAATCTGGAAGAAAGTATATAATGTGTTCTTTTCCTAAATCTTTAACTAGTTGTGGTCAGTTTTTTAATGCTTAGGCTGACCTCTGCAAACTTCAGTATCCGCATTAAAAGTCAGTGTCACAATAAAAATGAGGAGGTCCACCAAAAAGTAAAAGGAAAAACTGGCAATAAAATGTTTTTCCTGCTTCGGGAAGCGGTTGTTGCCTGCTGTTTACTTCTGTATATTCACAATGGAAAAATTTTAAAGCAAATTTTGGTTCATTGATTATCAAGAAAATATCAACAAATCTATCAGAATAACTATTCTTAGCAAACTCTAAAGCCTGCATCACTTTTTGCATTCAGAAGTAATTTCACTGGAACCATGGGCTCATATATCAAAAGAGCATTTAAAAAGAGATTTTTTTCAAAGAAATAGGCACATCAAAGCAACTGAATAAGAAGTAATCATGTCTAACTTCTACAAAGCAATATTATCCTTTCTGAAATGAAAACCATGAACACACAAAATCTGAGTTGAAATCAAATCTGATATTAAATTTCATTACTTAGAGAAGACTTGCTATGTCGGTTAAGAGCTGACATTTCAAAATAATTCAAAAAATCATGTTCAGATAGATGACATTTATTCATTCCACAAACTAAAATTTAGTCTACAAACCTTGTCCCACAGCACAAGAGAGCAAACATCTATACGCATACCATATTGTTAGCATTTCACCTCAAGATGCGTACTAAGTTCCTTCAGTATAATTTTCCTTCAAAGGGAATTGGCATGAGCGAAAGATAAGAGTACACTCAATTAATTGATAGTGTGGCATGGCTTTTTTCATTAACTTTATTGTGTCTTCCTTCCAAAAGACCTATCTTTGGTATTTGTTATCTCTCTCAGAAAAGAGTGATCACTTCAAGAATGGTGGTTTGTTTCAACTTGTGAATAATTAGCATCCTTGAGTTCATATTTTCCTCACTACCCTTGAGGCTGAACAACTTGTCCTATTTCATTCTCCATGTATTTATTTATAATCTTTTCCACTGTAATTCCAACATTCACATCATGCTGAATTATGAATCCTTTAAACCCAGATTACATTTTTAAACTATTTAAAAATAATTTTTAAATTATCTTTTTGTTTTATCATATGTAAAGATTTAATCTCCTGAAATTTATTTTGTGTAAATTGTGAGAAAAAATTCATTAATTTTATTGTTTTTTTAACACATAGATAGCCCAAGAGTAAATAATGTATTCTTTTCTAACTTAAAATATCACTTTTACCTTCTAATTTTCATATGTACTAGGTTTGTTCTGGAAAAAGGGAAGATAGTAACGATTAGTTTCCTAATTCATTAACTATTTTCTGACTTTCCTCATGTGTTTATTCTTTTAGTTTTACTTTGTTTTTATTGAAGTATAGTTGACCTACAACACTATCGTGCACACCACAGTGATTTGATATTTCCATATATTACAAAATGATCATCACAATAAGTCTGGTTACCACCTGTCACCATACAAAGTTATTACAATATTACCATTATGTCCCAGGCTGTACATTTCATCCCTGTGACTCACTTATTTTGTAATTGGAAGTTTGTACCTCTTAATTTCCCTCACCGATTTCACTCATTCTCCTACTCCCCTCCCCTCTGGCAACCACAAGTTTGTTCTCTGTATCTGAGTCTGTTTCTGTTAAGTTTGTTCATTTGTTTTGTTTTGTTTAGATTTTAAATATAAGAAGTCATATGGCATCTGTCTTTGTCTGATTTATTTTACTTAGCATAATAAATACCCTCTAGGTCCATCCAAGTTGTCGCAAATGGCAAGAGTTCATTCTTTTTTTATGGCTGAGTAATTTTCCAGTATTCATTCTATACCCATTCAGCTGTGGATAGGCACTTAGGTTGCTTCCAAATCTTAGCATCTTAGCAATTGTAAATAATGCTGCAATGAACATAGAGGGGTGCATATATGTTTTCAAATTAGTGTTTTTGTTTTCTTCAGAAAAATACCCAGAAGCAGAATTGCTGGATCATATCGTAATTCTACTTTTAATTTCTTGAGGAACCTCCATACTGTTTTCCGTAGTGGATGCACCAATTTACATTCCCACCAACAGAGCCTGAGGGTTGCCTTTTATCCACATCCTCACCAACAACTGTGTTTTGTTGACTTTTTGATGATAGACATTCTCACAGTGTGAGGTGAAATCTCACTGTAGTTTTGATTTGCATTCTTCTGATGATTAGTGATGCTAAATGTCTTGTCTTGTGTCTGTTGACCATCTTTATGTCTTCTTTGGAAAAATGTCTATTCAGCTCCTGTTTCCATTTTTTAATCTGGATGTTTTTCTGATGTTGAGTGGTATGAATTCTTTGTATATTTTGGATATTAACCTCTTATCAGATAAGATAGATTTCTATATATTAAATTGTATCCTGCAACTGTAATGAATTCATTTATTAGTTCTAATAGCTTTGTGGTGGTCTCTTTAGGATGTTCTATGTATAGTAAAATGTCACCTGCAAACAGTAACAGTTTTATTCCTTCCTTTCCAATTTGCACTATTTTATTTCTTTTCCTTGTCTGATTGCTGTGGCTAGGACTTCCCAAAATATATTGTATAAAATTAGTGAGAGTGTCATCCTTGTCTTGTTCCTGATCTTAGAGAAAATGCTTGCAGATTTTCACCACTGAGTATGATGTTGGCTGTGGGTTTGTCATATACAACCTTTTTATGTTGAGGTATTTTCCCTCTATACCCACTTTGTTGAGAGTTTTTATCATAAATCGTTGCTGTATTTTGTCAAAAGCTTTTTCTGCATCTATTGAGATGATCATATAATCTTTATTCTTCAATCTGTTAATGTGGTGTCTCACATTGTTTTATTTGCAGATATTGAATCATCCTTGTATGCCTGAGATAAGTGCCACTTGATAGTGGTATATGATCCTTTTAATGTACTGTTGAATTTAGTTTGCTAATATTCTATTGAAAAGTTTTGCATCTATGTTCATCAGTGATATTGGTCTGTAGTTTTCTTTTATTGTGGTGTCTTTGTCTTATTTGGTAACAGGGTGATACTGGCCTCTTAAAATAAGCTTAGAAGCCTTCTGTCCTCTTAAATTTTTTGGAATAGTTTGCAAAGGATAGGTGTTAACTCTTTAAATATTTTGTAGAATTCTCCTATGAAGCCATCTGGTCCTGGACTTTTGTTTGTTGTGAATTTTTTCTTTTTATTTACAGATTCAATTTTATTACTGGTAATCATTATATTCATATGTTCTGTTTCTTTCTGATTCAGTCTCAGGAGATTGTATGTTTCTAGGAATTTGTCAGTTTCTTCTAGGTCCTCCATTTAATTGGCATATAATTGTTTGTAGTAATCTCATAATCTTTTGTATTTCTGTGGTGTTAGTTGTAATTTCTCTTTCATTTCTGATTTTATTTGGGCCCTTTCTCTTTTTCTTTTGTGATGAGTCTAAAGATTTTATCAATTTTGTTTATCTTTTCAAAGAAACAGATCTTAGTTTCATTGATCTTTTCTATTGTTTTTTTAGTCACAAATTCATTTATTTCTGTTGGGATCTTTATGATTTCCTTCCCTCACCTAACTTTGGGTTTTGTTTGTTTTTCATTTTCTAGTTCCTTTAGGTGTAAGTTTAGGTTGTTTATTGAGATTTTTTTTCTTGTTACCTGAGGTAGGCTTGTATCACTATAAATGTTGCTCTTTGAAATGATTTTGTTGCATCCCAAAGATTTTGAATTTTGTGTTTCCATTTTCACTTGTCTCCAGGTACTTTTAATTTCCTCTTTGATTTCTTCAGTGACCTATTGGTTGTTCAGTAGCATATTGTTTAGCCAAACCATTGTGGTTGGAAAAGATGCTTGATATAATTTCAAACTTAAATTTATTGGGACTTATTTTGTGGCCTAGCACATGACACATCCTGGAGAGTCTTCCATGTGCACTTGAAAAGAAAGTTCGTTTTGCTGCTTTTGGATGGAATGTTTTATATATATATATATATATATATATATGTTCATCTGATCTAATGTGTCAGTTAAGGCCAGTGTTTCCTTATTGATTTTCTGTCTGGATGATCTGTCCATTGATGTAATTGAAGTGTTAAAGTCCCCTACCATTATTGTGTTACAATCAGTTTATTCCCTTATGTCTGTTAACAGTTGTTTTATGTATTTAGATGCTCCAAGATGGACGCATATATATTTACAATTCTTATATCTTCTTTATCATTATGTAATATCCTTGTTACAGTCTTTGTTTTAAAGTCTATTTTGTCTGATATAAGTATTACTCCTCTAGCTTTCTTTCTGTTCTCATTTGCACTGACTACCTTTTTCCATCCCCTCACTTTCAGTCTTTGTGTCTCTCGTAGGCAGCATATACATGAATCTTGTTTTTATATTAATTCAGCTACTCTATGTCATTTGATTGGAGCATTTAGTCCATTTACATTTAAAGAAAGTATTGATAGGTATGTACTTATTGCCATTTTGTAACTGTTTTCTGGTTGTTTTTTAAGTTCTTTTTTCCCCTTCCTTCTTCTTTTGCTCTCTTCCCTTGTGATTTAATGACTGTCTTTAGTGTTATGTTTGGATTCCTTTCTCTTTTTCTGTGTCTGTTATAAATTTTTGGTTTGTGGTTATCGTGAGCTTTATATATAACAACCTACATATATACTTGATTTTTTAGTTGATGATCTCTCAAGTTTGAATGCATTCTAACAACCTTGTATGTTTATCTCCCCCTTCCCACATTTAATAATTTTGACATCATATTTTACATCCTTCTGTGAATCCTTTAACTACTTATTGTGGATAGAGATGACTTTACTACTTTTGTATTTTAGTCTTCCTAGTAGCTTTATTAGTGGTTGGTCTACTACATTTACTGTACATTTGCCTTTACCAATGAGTTTTTTTTTCTTTTCATAATTTTCATATTTCCTTTCTGTTCCACTTAGAGAAGTCTCTTTAACATTTCTTGTAGAAAGTAGAATGAAGTATCTTACATTTTTTTTATACTAAGCTTGTGAATTACAGTATGTATTTTATACTTACATCAGCACATCATAACTTGGATTAACTATATTTCATGGTACTCAATAGCCACACGTGGCAAGTGGCTACCATATTGGACAGCTCAGATATAAGAAATGAAGTTATGGGAATTCCCTGGAGGTCCAGTGGTTAGGACTCCATGCTTTCACTGCCAAGGGCACAGGTTCAATCCCTGGTTGGGGAACTAAGATCCTGCAAGCTGTGTGGTGCGGCCAAAAAAATAAAAGAAAATGAAAGAAAAGTTCTTAAAAAAAAAAGAAATGAAATTATTTTTGTAGAAAGATTTTAAAATCAGCCATCATTTTAAACATGAAAAGCTGTTTCTCATTTATTGTAGGGTTTCCAGCTAGCTAAAATGTAAATGCATATACTGATAATATTCTTTATTTATTCCTATATTAATTGCTTTGGTTATTTGTTATTGCTTTGTTTAGCTGTCCGGAATAGTTTTATTTTATTTTGCTTTGTTTTAGTCTTAGTCTTGTTTCGAATCTAGGAGGAATTCCTGAAAATCCTTAGTCTTGTTTTGAATCTAGGAGGAATTCCTGAAAATTCTACTGTTATTTTGATATTTGTCAGATTTCATGTGCTAATTTTGTTAGTTCTTTTTAGTTTTGATGATTATTCTCCATTTTTTCCTGAATTGTCTATATAGATAAATTGTAGCTGCTGCAATTGAAAACAATATAATTTTGCTTCATCCTTTAAAGTCCCTTCCTCCTACTGATTTTCCTGTTATTAGGCTTGCTAGAAATTCCAATATTAAGTTGGATGATAGAGATGATAATAGTATTTTGCCTTTTCCTTTTTTTAATGATTATGTTTCACTATGGATTATCAGGAGTGATTCTTTTCTCTTCCTTTTCAATTAATTTATTATAACCATTTTTATTTTTGATTTGAAACTTTCCCATGTTTTCTCTTCAAATTTTGCACACTTTTTTCTAGAACTCTCTCACATTGTTCCTCACCTTATTTCTTTGTGCTTCATTCTGGGTTGACTTTTACATTTGCCAACACTATCTCATGGATGATTTTCTTACATGCCTTTTCTTATTTTTGTTGTAAATTTTCCTGTGAGATCACTAGCTTTATTCATTAGGGACTTGATGTGCCCTTGATTGTGGACATCTCTATGGGGAAGCTTCCTATTTGTCTCTCTTGGGACCCAAGGTTGTGGAGTAGGTTACCTGCTACTCTATCAACTCAAAAGTAAGAGTAAATTCAAACTCCAAACCATGGCCAAGTACTTATCTTTGGCTTTCTTTTTTCTGCAAAGACCCAGATAGGTCATATTCCAGTTGAGGGCACTGGATGGGGTGTTTTCTAATTTTTATTTCACATGATATACATTACTTCGAAACTCATGGCTTTAGCCCTAAAGCTCATTTCCACCTGCTCATTCACATAGGACCCTTGGAATTTTCCCTTTGTGTGTTTTGTGCCTAATCTATCTATCTATCTTTTTTCTTTCTTTTCTCTTTCTTTCTTCCTCCCTTTCTTCCTTCCTTCCTTCCTTCCCTCCCTCCCTTTTTTCTCCCTTCCTCTGTCCTTTCCTCCTTCTCTCCCTTCCTCTCTTCCTTTCTTTTTTTCTTTAAAGATCAGATCAGTATTATTATTATTATTGATTTCTATTTTTGAATGATAGGATGTATTGAGAAGATTTCTGTCAATGAGAGTTGGGACTTGTGGTTAGAAGTTTCCTTTGTCCCAAGGACTTGTGTGCCTATGTGTGTTACCCTAATTTTGCTGGAAAAGAGACATTCTCATCACACTGGCTACGTGTACCTACCTTGGTCGCCCCCGTTGTAGTCTGTGTCATCTGTGCCAAGAGCAAACCAGAAGCACCATGATCAGGCTCTCTGTGATATGAGCACTCTGGCATTTGACAGATTTTTCAGAAAGTTTTGGTAAAACACATTATACCCTTCTGTCCTCATGACTTACTCTTGTTTTCATTCATTGCTGCTGTTGGTTAAAGAAGTTAATGTGGCTTGACCGAAGGTAGAGGTGGTCTTTCACTCACACTAAACAGTACTTTCTTTTTTTTACATTACTTTTTTTTTTTTACATTAAATTAAATGGGTCAGCCCTTTGCCAAAACCAATCTCACCTGCTTATTATTTTAGAAATTTCTCTCTGTGTATAGAGCATGTGAAAGACAGGTTTTCACTAGCCCTCCATGCTGAGATAGAAGTGCCTCTGTTCTTCTGTTCTTTACCAGGACAAGATGAATTTGGGATGCAGTAAAATGGATAGCCACGGATTGCTGAACTGGATCTTCATTGGTGAGAAGGTGAGGGAGAACGATCAGAAATCACTAGATTCCCTTTTGTTAAAACCCTGAAATCTTGAGAATGTTTTTTCTCAAGATTTTTAATGAGGATAGAGAGGGAAAGTTGAGTCTTATCAGAACTTGCAATGGGTTGTCACATATTTATTCATATTTTTTTATATTTTATTATTGAAAGGGAGAATTTGTATTCACTGAAGTATTTCCCTTTTCTGCTTTTATCTCTCTAGAACTATTTCCTCTTATATTTCATGACTCATAAAAACCCTTCTATATTCACTGATCTGGTCATTTATAATTTGGTATTTTGTGACTCATAAAAACCCTTCTATATTCGCTGATTTGGTCATTTATAATTTGGAAAACTGTTTGACTTTGGGTTTTAATTCTTAAAACTCTCTTAAAAACTTGTTTTCGAACCAGATGTTCTGTAAACTTCCTCATTTGACAGTGTCATCCAAGGGTATGCCCAACACTGAGCATTACAGACACTTGAAAAAACATAGATTCGGGAGGGTACTGGAGCATTAAGGTCAACCTCAAGTAAGACCATAAAAGCAGAATCAGGCTTGTAAATTTCAGCAATCTCCATTCCACCTCAACTGCAGTAAATCAAAACTGCTTCATTTCAACATGGGTATGACAAACCATTTGAGGTGAAATAGTTTCAATTCACATGGGACATTTTGTTCAAGTTGGCTTTACTGATACTATTAGCATAGAGAAAGACTGAGAAAAAACTATTTTGGAGAGATTTACAACTCTAGAGATAAAGACACTGACTAATATCATTTAAGCTGAAATTCCCAAATAAAATTGCTTTGAAACTAAAACTCAATAGGAGTTTTAAATTTAATTAAAAACAATTTGTCAAGAAATAAAACATACGCATTCCATTCAACTGACAACAATTATTCCTCTGTTCAGTAAGTATTTACTGAGTCTTCCTTTCTCCTCCTTCTCAGTTATTCAAATGAATCAAAGCACTTCCTGTGTGAGGACTTTGAACAAAATGACCTCCTTCACCCTACTCCTGCCCTTGCCCCCAACAGCATCTTGTTAACTAATGCACTACACATCTTTTAACTCTGCTCGAGCTTTACCTCCTCGGCAAACCCACCACATCTTTATACACTCTGCATTCCTTGCTGTTACTACTGAAGATATCCTCCTGCTTTTATCAAAGGGCAAAAGGGCAACCCTCCTACTTAAGCACTAAATTAAACTCCACTTGCTTTCTCAGGAACTTCACTTACGTAATTATTTTCTCTCTACATGTATTTTATTATTTTAACATAGAAACGTTTCTCATAAAAAACCATAGCTAAACGTCTTATAATGAATTTCTATAGTGACTGCTTTCTACTTCCTTATATTAACACTTCTCTCAACCAATTTCAACTGGGCTTACTTTCCCTATCAACCCAAGACACTGCTCCTATGAAGATCACAAGTGTCCTCCACGTACCCAAATCTAATTTTCAAATATCTTTTATTACATTACTTCAGCCCCTAGTGTCACTTAAGATAGCTGACCACCTTCTCTTTCTCTCAGTTTCTGTAAGCCCCAATCATCCTGCGTTTTCTCACACCCCTTGCTGCTTCACTTCAGTCTATACCTTCGGCTTTTCTACTTTATTCTGTTTCACAACGTCAGAGAATCCTGGGAACTCCATTTAATTTTTTAAATATATGTATATTTTCTAACCTTTCTTTCTAGGGGACTGCATCTTTCCCCTGACTTTAATCACTAGCTATGTATATGCTGATGATTCACAGATCCATAAACCTCACCCTAATCTCTCTGCAAAACTCTAGCCTCCACACAAACAGGCATCTCAAACATGCTTGCTGAAGCAGAACTATTGATTCCCCTCACTCTGCAGCTAAACCTTCTCAAGCTGTTACAGTTTCTGCATTGGGAAGAGCATCCATCCAGTTGCTCAAGTGCAACTGGAAGTCATTTCTGATTTGTTCTCCCCTTGTTCCCCACATCCTTTCCATTGTCTAGTCCTGTTGACTTTATTTCCAAAATCACACTTCCCCCTATGTGTATTAACACTGGTTCTAAGCACCAGAATTCCTTGTTTTCTAACAGATGTACATAATTCTGTCCTTGCCCCTCCCTCCTACATTTATCACACAGAAGCCAAAGAGATCTTTTAGAACTGTAAGTGACTTACATCACTCTGACTTAAACACCTCCAATGGCTTCACATCACAATTAGAATAAAAATATAAATAACTCACCCTACTTTAAAAATATGCACATGATCTAGTCCTTGACTACACTACACTTGCTCACCTCCCCAGCCTAAGGCAGAAGTTCTCAACCTCAGCAACATGGGCAGTTTGGACCAAATAATTCTTTGTGTGGGTTGTTGTCCTGTGCGTGGTAGGAGACCTCTAGCCACCTGATGCCAAGCAACTTCACCCCCAAGTAGGGGTGACTAAAAATGTCTCCAGATGTTGCCAAATGTCCCCTGGGGGGCAAAATTGATCCTGGATGAGAAGCACTTGTCTAAAATGATCGTAAGTCCAGACTGTCCAGATAATCCTGCATGCTTATTGCCTAGTTACTATTACTCGTAGCATCTACTTTCACTCTTAAAGTGTCCTGATTAGAAGGACAGTTATATGGTCATCTTGGTCTTCATCCTATGTGTCATCATTCTGGCCTTTTATACGTATGTGTATGTTTTATTTTGAACATATCAGGTTTACCCCAGGCTTAGGGTCTTGGATGTTTTCTCTTCATGGAATGCACTTCCCTCAAAGGCTTTTTCCTCTCTTGTTATTCAGATCTCAGTTTAAATAATATTTCTTTTCTGATCAAATTGAAAATAAAATAGCAATCCAATCATCCTCTACTCAAATACGCATCACTGCCTGTTAAGATTGTGTATATACTTATTACTCTGTTTATTCTGAATCAGTATCTCACCAATCACATAGATAAGAATAGATGCTTTGCCTATCTGCTTAGAACAGTGCTTGGTCCACAACCTTCCTCCCAAAAAGGTTCAATTTCTGTGTCTTATATCATTATTGCATTCTGGATGTTTACTTCATGGCATTTTTCACAAATATTGCTTACTTACTAGTATAATTATTTATTCTTATAAGTTCCATGAGGACAGGGTCTGTATCTTTCTTTCTCAACTCTAAAAGGGAGAATCTGTAGTCCCTTGTAAAATGCACTGCTTATATATTTTATGTGCACAATCAAATAAATCAGTGAATCACAATTACTGCATATGTATATAGGGCACAGGTGGGACATCCTTGGGAAAGCACATGATCTGATTGTAAAGTTCAATTTGAATTTTTCGAGATAAGTACACATTTATCCTTGAGAAGAATTTCACATACATTATTTTGTAAAATTTGTCATATGTATGGTTGCCTTCCTTTCTTTTACCAAATGATTTTAATAAACATTGTAAGTCTTGGCTTCATCAGTAATTATAAATGATGGGGAAAATGTATGCTTACTTAATTCCTTATACTGAATTTCCCTTAAAAATATAACAGTTTTCCCATTCTCTGACATTACATGCGAAGTAGAGAAAAAGATCAAGTTCGAACTGGTCAGGAAACCATTAACACACTAGCACGCTTCATAGACAGGCTTGTTCCCCTCAGTTGTTTCCACAGAATGATAAGGGGACCTCAGAGTCATTGTGGTACAGTCAGCATTACACTGGCCTCTGAGTGACCCATTTCCACTCACAACTGGTTATTCTTCTCTCAGGTTTACTGAAACTATACTACTTTAATGATAAAAGCGGTTGACAGAGATCTATAAATATAGGTTCAGAAACCTGAACATTTAGACCTTAAAAGGAAAAGATGCAAAGGCCAAAAGAAGAATTGAATTGGCGGACGGAAGGAAGGGTTTGGTATTCTAGAGCAAGAGAAAAAACAGGAAAAGATTTGCCTGCCATTTGAAGATGCTGGTACAGGCATAACTTGTTTTATTGTCCTTCACTTTATTGTACTTAAGAGATATCATGTATTTCGCAAATTGAAGGTTTGTGGCAACCCTGTATCAAGAATGTCTGTGGGTACCATTCTTCCAACAGCATTTGCTTATTTCATGTCTCTGGATCATGCTATGGTAAGTTTCACAATATTTCAAACTTTTTCATCACTATTATATTTCTTATGGTGATCTGGGATCAGTGATCTTTGATGTTACTACTACAACTCACTGAAGGTTCAGAAGATGGTTAGAATTTTTCAGCAGTATTTTTAATTAAGGTATATAGATTATTTTTTTTGAGACAATGCACACTTAGTAGACTAAGTAGAGTGTAAACATAACTTTATATGCACTGGGAAGCCAAAAAGTTCATGTGACTTGCTTTATTGTGATATCCCTTTTATTTCAGTGGCCTGAAACCAAACCTGCGATATCTCTGGGGTATACCTGTATAAAGTTATTCATGATTAAGATAAAATAAAATTAATCCGTGTGCTAAGTATAGTCATATTTTCTTTCAAGGAGAAGCAAGTTTTGTACAAAAGGCTGAACAGACATAAAAAAAGAGCTGTCGAAGTACAGAATGATGGATAAGAGAGCATTTCAGTACAAATGAGTTTTAGGGTCCCAGGCTGACTGGATTATATCCCAGATCCTGAGAGAGAGAACTTTGGACTGAGATCCAATCTACCATCTGCTTTCTTAGAGGATTCACTGCAAGACTGAAAACCATATATTTTCACATTTAGAGAAGAGAAGTGTATAAAGTAAATCCTTAGACTATAAATCAGTGAGCATGCTAAATACAACAAAGTGCAAAAACGCATTTATGAGATATTGGTCAGTGCTAACAAGTGGAAGATGTTGGCCTCACTGAGGGGCAACCTGGCTTTATGAAGAACAAGCAAAGTCAAGTTTACTTTCTTCTTTGATTGCAATACTCAACTGGAAGATCAGAGAAATGTGAAATAGATGGGACACCTAGACCCAACATCAGATCCTAAGGACAAGTAGAAAATAAATTATGTATCAAATTTTGGTCTGTGATTGTTTATAAGTAGTTCATTAACAGTAGAATGGTTTTCTCTATTTTTGTAGATATTTCTCTTGCCTAATCCGTACAAATTTCCTTTGGTTGAAGTAATCCTCTCTCTTCTTTCAGGAATCTCCCCCTGTGGAAGCCAAGGATGTCAGAGCTGTCCTTTCCCTGCCGCTAATACAGCTGTGAGTGAAGCTTATTGCTTAAGCCTCACCTAAAACTATGACCCAGCATCACACCTGCAAAATGGCAACAAATAATATTAATCTCAGAGGCTTCTGGGGCAGAGAGACAGGGATGAAATGAAATTAAGTGTGGAAAAATAAGAGATATTAGGTATCCAGTAAATGGCAGATCCCTTTGCAGGCTGACCATGTTGAGAAGAATATACAAACTGTTATGAGATTACAGAAGAGCACACATAACTCCATCAACGGTAGATGGAGTTATGACTACAAAAAAAGTATACTAATAACTGCTTGTTTAGGACAAGGGAGGATGGATACATCTGACTATATATTCTGCTTCTGGGCACCACACAAACTGGGACACATGAAAAAGACAGTGGCAGATGGCCAAAAAGCACATGAAAAGATGTTCAACATCAGTAATTATTAGAGAAGTGCAAATCAAAACCACAATGAGGTATCACCTCACACCTGTCAGAATGGCCATCATCAAAAATCTACAAACAATAAATGCTGTAGAGGGTGTGGAGAAAAAGGAACCCTCCTACACTATTGGTGGGAACGTAAATTGGTACAGTCACTATGGAGAACAGTGTGGAAGTTCCTTAAAAAACTAAATATAGAACTATCATAAGATCCAGCAATCCCACTTCTGGGCATATATCTGTAGAAAATCATAATTCGAAAAGATACCCGCATCCAAATGTTCACTGCAGCACTATTTACAATAGCCAAGACATGGAAGCAACCTAAATGTCCATCGACAGACAACTGGATAAAGGAGATGTGATACATATATACAATGGAATATTACTCAGCCATAAAAAAGAATGAAATAATGCCATTTACAGCAACACGGATAGACCTAGAGATTATCATACTAAGTGAAGTAAGTCAGACAGAGAAAGGCAAATACCATATGATATTACTTATATGTGGAATCTAATAAAAATGATACAAATGAACTTATTTACAAAACAGAAACAGACTCACAGATCTCAAAATCAAACCTATGCTTACCAAAGGGGAAATGTGGAGGGAAGTGATAAATTAGGAGATTGGGATTGACATATACACACTACTATATATAAAAAATAGATAACTAATAATGACCTGCTGTATAGCACAGGAAACTCTACTCAATATTCTGTAATAACCTACATGGGAAAAGAATCTGAAAAAGAATGGATTTACTTTGCTATACAACAGAAACTAACACAACATTGTAAGTCAACTATATGCCAATAAAAATTTTTAAAAATGCATTAAAATAGTAATGTGCACACTAAGAAAAAAGAAAAAGAATGGCATTGATATTTTTCTTTGCTGATAATGCCTTGAAGATTGCCCTGAATCATGCTCGTTAGGAATGGAATCGGAAGAATAAAATTACCTGAGCTATTCATGAGATATATCCTTCTGCCCCTGACCATTTCCCAGGTAAAGTTCTTTTCTAAGCAACCCAGAGTTCCAACTTGAGATATCACCTGGTTCTTCTCTATCAGCACAAAAAATATGTCAGTTTCAGCATTCTTTGATGTGCTGACCAACATGAATGTTGAACCGTTCAATTCCAAGATTATTAATAGCACAGTAGTCTGCAGTTGTACAATTGTTGGCATGTTTCTGCTCATGCTCATCACATACTAAATTACGAGTATCACTAACTTCTGATATTATGATAATATAGACCAGTAATGAGTCACCCCCAACAATATAAATTTTTATGTTAAACTAATATATATTTGTTTTAGAAAATGAAACCTCCTTAAAAAGTGTAAAGATGGAGGGATCTTAGAAAGCAAAGAGTGCTATCAAACAGTGAGATTGATCTCTGGATGATAAGGTAGTTGCCAATTTACTGGGGTTAAGCTTCGTCCTTTGGAAATGTTGGCAAGTCTTCCTCCTGGCTTTTGTCTCTCTCTGTCTCTCTCTCTCTTCATCTCCATTCATTCATTCATTCATTCATTCATTCATTCATTTATTTGCCACCTGTCTTCTTCTGCTTCATTAACTCATGGCCCATCATGGCTACCTTTAAATGTAACATACAGCCCCCAAATCTATATTACTAATAAGTTGTGGGTAGTGAATTAGTTAATGAAACCCAAATAGTCAGAAAATCTGGGGGGATGGGTTTGGATAACTGAAGGAGAACCTGCCTCCTCCTATGTATTTTAGTTAAGAATATTACACAAATAGGTCAATGGCACAAAATAGGAAGATCAGAAATAGAACCAAATAAATATTTGATATTTAGTTATGCCTTTTATATTTTGTTCATTTATACATATATGATATTTAATACATAAATGCCATTTAAGTTATGAACATACATGCTACTGATAATTATATTACTAACAAAATCATCTTGGGAATCTGTGTAATCGTCTAGGAAAAAAGAAATCTATATCTTTTTCAAGATTTAAGCATAAAATAATAAAACTATCCAATTTATATAGGAAAACTATTGAATAAAGTTAGTGAGAAAGATCTTTTCAAAGTATTACACAAAACCCAGTAGCCCCAAAAGAAAGTAATTGATTCATTCTATTATACTATGAGAAAGAAAGAAGAGAAAAGAAAAGAAGGAAGGAAGGAAGGAAGGAAGGAAGGAAGGAAGGAAGGAAGGAAGGAAGGAAGGAAGGAAGTATGTTTCCTGCTTGGCACAAACTACTATAACCAAAGACAAAATGTAAATGTTAAAAGAAAAAACAAACGATTTCAACCTCATATCACTATCAAAGGCCTAAATTCCTTTACATATAAACAACTCCTACAAACCATTACAAAAACTGAACAGAAAACTCACCAAGGGATATTAAGAGAGTTCACAGGAAAGGAAACTAGATTTTAAACATATGAAAAGATGTTCCATGTCACCAATCGTAAAAGAAATTAGATTAAAAACTACATGACTAGCACCCTTCTAAGTCTGAACAAAGATAAAGTAGTTTGATAAAGCAATATGTTGTGTTGAAGAGACTGGAGAAACAGAAGGTTTGGAGAAGGTGTGAGAGTTTAAAATGGTACGACTGGAGGACTGACAATGAGGACAAGCCCAATATCTACAGAGGCACATATTTTGGATTCAGATGTTCCACTTCCAGAAATTTATCCCTCATACTGTTTAAAACAGCATACTGTAAATAAAAAATAACCTAAATGCAAATCCACACATAAGATGCTATTTGTCATATTATGTTATATGCAATTGATGTGAAAAGAAATAGGTTATTCAATTGTAAAAAGAATGCAAACGTTCTATAGGTACTGAAATAAAATTACCTTGAAGATCCACTGCTAAGTGGAAAAGCAAAATACAGAACAGTGTGTACTATCAGCTGTTACTTATACAAAAAAGGGGGGATTTTTGGTTCATTTTGCTTTTAGAAATATATTACTTATTTATAATATACTATATTATAAATATAGTATAATAATATATTATAAATATAATGTATTTATAATAAATACATTACTTTCATTTATAAATATATTATAAAATAACTATAAAGTTTTATAAGACACTAACAACACTGATTGCCTGTGAGAGGAGAAATGGGTGAATGGGGAATGGGGTAGAAGACTTTAATCTTAAACCTTTTTATACTGTTTGATTTGAATCCTAGGAATGTATTACTATCCTAAAATTAAATTAAGCCAAAAATTGTATTTTAAAATATTGTTACTATATTAATTATTCATAACACTTAGCAAAGTCGTAGACATTGAGTTGATACTAAATTTTGAAGTGGATGGACTAAAAAACATATTTAAAAATGAGAAGTAGACAAGCATGTAAACTTGGACAAGTTTCTATTTCACTAATTCAATCAAATATACTTCTACGTCTGATATGATGGAAGCATGTTAGGTACAATACTTGGGATATAGTGGTAACCAAACCCAACACAATCCCTGTTCTCCCGTAGAATCTGCATTTTATTTTTCAACAATCTGCTGATCAAATTTCATAATGAAACACGCACACAAAGATAAAGAAAAACTAAAATAAAGGTTTAAGAAATAGTCTGAGGATTTTATTTGAAACTAGAGTGAAATATATTCAAGAAACAATAGACTTTTACAAAATATGTTCTATATTAGAGCACGCTACTTCTCTCAATTTGTTTTCTTATTTCCACAATAAATCTCCACAGTTTTCTTCCTCTAGATATTGCCTACTTAGTCTTGTTTGTATTGTTCAAAAATAAATGGGGATAGAAATAACTATTTTATCTTGTACTTGTCAGAGTTAAATGATAACCTATATGTGAGTGCACCTGGCAAAGTTTCTTGCATGAACCAGAATAGGTCCTTAATAAATGTTATTTATATCAGAATTGGCTTACATTATAGAAATGTTTGCTTTTTAAATTCCTCATTGTTCATTCTTAATTGAGGGGAAACATTTCCAGATTATCACGAAACACTCCGATTGGGTCTGGAATGTGTTCCTAGACCACTGAGGTGGGCTATGCCCAATATCTGGAAACTTCCCGCAGGCATAATTACAGAGCACTGCTGTGAAGACAAGAAACCAGGAAAAACTGAAAATTTGAAAACCTCCTCATGGTTTAAAACACAGTGGGGAATCAAGTGTCTATCTGCCAGATCGATTCCACATTAATGTTTACACCACCGAACTTTCTTAAAAGGACTGGTTTTCAAGATTCCAAAGAAAATGGAGACAATGGAGGTACCAACCAGTAAAACTGGATAGTTAACCTCTATTCATAAGGGGAGACTGAAAAGTTAAGAGAGCCAGAAATTTAGAAGATCCAGTGCCTGTTCTCAAAAGTTTATTCTCATATAAAACAAATCATCAAAAATTCATTATAACTGCCCACAATTTCATCAAGTGCTTGTTGTGTGTTAGGAACTAGACCATGCACCTTGTACTGTATAGCTTAATACAGAATTCTATCCCAAACTGTACTAATTATGCGCCCATCTTTTCACCTATTTTAAGTTGAATTTTTAAGCATACCACTAGCTATGATGGAGAATGCCTTGCCCTTAACTCCTCATGAAAAATCAATCAAGCAAACAATCAAAGGACAGAGAGATAGCTCTATCTAGATAAATAAATAGATAAATAAATAAAAAGCTCCTATTGCAACAAACATTCTAAAACCAACTTCTGTGTTACTTTGTCCTTGAAACGTCAGTTCCTTGGCTTAAAAATAAAAACACAAACACTTTATTGGTCCCTAAGAGAAAGTACTGGGAAAGCTAAAGGGTATAATCTACAGATTAGAATTTAAATTCTTAGAAACTCAGTGATTTTGATGGGTTAATTAATTTCTCCGAATCTTAGTTTCCTCAACTATAGAATAACCCCAAGTAAGGGGTGGGTAATAAACGAGGAAGTAGAGATAGTGGCATAGACAATGTCTGCCACACAGTATGTTCTCATTCCGTGAAAACATCTCTGTTGGAATTAAAAATATGACTTTAGTATTAAGAGAAAACCCATAACCCTGTGTCTCTGATTATTGACAACAATGTGGTAGATTTTTATACTTTTCTGTCTCATCTTTACAATCCACATTATCACAGGCTATTTACAATTTGCATGTCCAATTTTTAAAACTAGATAAAAAATGAAAGAGTGATGGCAGTACCAAATTAGAAATGAAGATGGTAATAGCTCAAATCATTCCATTTCATGTTAGTTACACAAGAGTGAAATTGCTCTATCATGCTCTCTCAAAATAGCTCTCTCAAGGAAAGGAGGATGGGGGGTGTGCAGCTTGGTACAGCACTATATTGGTCATCTCCCAGCAACAGCATCATATAAAACACTTTCAAAATTAACAAGTAATTCTGCTATTTATCTCCAAAACATAACAGCTTCTGTGCACAGGATGTAAATAAATAGATGCATTTAGGAAAGGCTTACTAACATAGAGGAAAATCATTATTTTTTTTTTCTGTATTTCATAGAGGGGAGTGGTAACTCTCTAGTGATGCATGTAATGTTATTAGATGTGATTTAAATTTATCCAAAATGGAGTATGAGGAGGAAACACAAAAAGCTATGAGCAAGGTAATCTCAGATGCCCTGTACACCCTTGGGTAAAGGCCAATTTGGTCTTGTGGTTACTGTTTCTTTGTTTTTAATCTTCAGATACTCTTGGCAAAACTTTCCACCATTTTTCTTTCAATTCTTCTTATGCTCAAAGTGTACCGCTTGGAAACTTCCAAATAAAAAGGCCACTGGAATACTCAGTAAAGGTTATCTCCACATAGATTTTCAGTGAAAATGGCAATACTTTATGGATACTGGAAGAAAGTTACATCAATGTATAAATCTCTGGTGTGGAGGTGCCACCCTCATGCATAAGTAACTAGCCAAATATGACAAATATAGAAATAAACTGCAAAATACTGTGTATATAAAATTAAACTGTACTGAAGGCTGAACGTACTCAGGCTATCAACAGCTTGTGTGAGTAGTAAGAACCCTATTAAGATCCCTCAAATTGGAGAGGGTAGGGGAAGGGCAGTGGGGGAGGGGTGGAACCAGAGCACCCATTCTGAACTGAAGCCTCCCAGAGCAGGTAACCCATGGGCTACGCAACTTCCGGCTTACACCAACCACAGGTGTAGGTGCCCTCTAGGCAGGGAAGGAGAGTGCTGCTAGGATTTCCTGTTCAGAGAGGTAGGTGTGGGCAGAGTGGAAGCCTCACGGCAGGATTAAAGACCTAAATGTAAGGACGGATATTATAAAACTCTTAGAGGAAAACATAAGTACAACACTCTCTGACATAAATCGAAGCAATATCTTTTTTGATTCACCTCCTAGAGTAATGAAAACAAAAACAAAAATTAACAAATGGGACCTAATTAAACTTAAAAGTTTTTGCACAGCAAAGGAAACCATAAACAAAACAAAAACAGTCCACAGAATGGGAGAAAATATTTGCAAACAAAGCAACCAACAAGGGATTACTCTCCAGAATATACGAACAACTCATGCAGCTACATATTCAAAAAACAAACAACCCAATCACAAAATGGGCAGAAGATCTAAGTAGACACTTCTCCAAAGAACACGTACAGATGGCCAAAAAGCACATGAAAAGATGTTCAACATCAGTAATTATTAGAGAAATGCAAATCAAAACCACAATGAGGTATCACCTCACACTTGTCAGAATGGCCATCATCAAAAAATCTACAAACAATAAATGCTGGAGAGGGTGTGGAGAAAAAGGAACCCTCCTACACTATTGATGGAAATGTAAATTGGTGCAACCATTATGGAGAATAGTGTGGAAGTTCCTTAAAAACCTAAATATAGAACTACCATATGATCCAGCAATCCCACTTCTGGGCATATATCTGGAGAAAAATCATAATTCGAAAAGATACCTGCACCCTAATGTTCACTGCAGCATTATTTACAATAGCCAAGACATGGAAGCAAACTAAATGTCCATCAACAGAGGAATGGATAAAGAAGATGTGGTAGGGACTTCCCTGGTGGCACAGTGGTTAAGAATCAGCCTGCCAATGCAGAGGACACGGGTTCGATACCTGGTCCAGGAAGATCCCACATGCCGTGGAGCAACTAAGCCCGTGCGCCACAACCACTGAGCCTGCACTCTAGAGCCCGTGAGCCACAATTGCTGAGCCTGTCTACCACAACTACTGAATCCCATGCACCTATAGCCTGTGCTCCACAACAAGAGAAGCCACGACAATGAGAAGCCCATGCACTGAAAGGAAGAGTAGCCCCTGCTCGCCGCAACTAGAGAAAGCCCGTGTGCAGCAACGAAGACCCAGTGCAGCCAAAATTAAATTAATTAATTAAAAAAAAAAAAGATGTGGTACATATATACAATGGAATATTACTCAGCCATACAAAAGAATGAAATAATGCCATGTACAGCAACATGGATGGACCTGGAGATTATCATATTAAGTGAAGTAAGTCAGAGAAAGACAAATACCATACGACATTACTTATATGTGGAATCTAATAAAAATGATACAAATGAACTTAATTACAAAACAGAAACAGACTCACACATCTTGAAATCAGACTTATGGTCACCAAAGTGGAAACGTGGAGAGAAGTGATAAATTAGGAGATAGGGATTAACATGTACACATTGCTATATATAAAATAGATAACTAATAAGGACCTACTGTATAGCACAGAGAACTCTACTCAATATTCTGTAATAACCCATATGGGAAAAGAATCTGAAAAGAATGGATATATATATATGACTGATTCACCTTGCTGTACACCTGAAACTAATACAACATTGTAAGTCAACTATATTCCAAGAAAAATTAAAAAAAAAACAGAGAACATCACCACAGGACATGCTCACTTACACCGTGGTAGGACTCCCTCACCCACCTGCCTTGGAGACCGCCCTGTTCTGCCAGGGACTGAAGTGGCAGTTGGAAAAATAAAACTAGATAAAACTAGACGGCATTCTCCCTCCTTCATCCCGGGCCACAGTTTTGTAAAGGGACCCATACATAATGTCTCAGCAGATACCTCAAAGTCTAATACAGCAGAGTCTGAAATGTCACACAGAAAAATAATGATGTTCAAAGGAAGGGGACCAATAAGAGGAATCATAATGATTATAACTCTATGGGAAAGAGCTACTGTCAACTTTTGAGACTGTCTTTTCATTTTTCATATTTAGACTGCATAACTTACGGGGTTCAAATTCCAGCCCTACCACTTACTTAAAGTTTATCCTTGAGCAAACAGTTTTACTTATCTTTGTCTCAGTTTCTTCATCATTAAAATGGGGGGTTTTATTGTATCTACTTCAAAGAGCCATCTGAGGATTATCTGAAAAATGCTTAGAACAGTGCCTGGCATGTAGATG
Organism: Leucopleurus acutus; assembly: GCF_964270905.1. Taxonomy (NCBI): domain Eukaryota; kingdom Metazoa; phylum Chordata; class Mammalia; order Artiodactyla; family Delphinidae; genus Leucopleurus; species Leucopleurus acutus. The sequence continues at coordinate 51,736,770 of NC_139156.1, forward strand.
CATCAAAAAGTGTTATTATCATTCTTTTAATAAGTACTGTTAATAAATATGTACTGTAGAAAATTAGAAAAATAGAGAAAAATGTTAAGAAAAATTATGTGTAATCTCACCACATTTTGCAATGCATGGCTTACAAATTATTTTTTAAAGGACATATATTAAATGTAAACATACATATTTTCCAAATTTGGGTGACTATATATTCCACATAAAAATTACAGAACAGTTGGAATGCTATGACCTAAAATGATTATTAGTGGTAAACTCTGAGTGATGTGATCATGAGAAATTTTTCCTTTCTCGTAAATATATTAATCTTCCTACTGTTCTAGAAATGGTGTACATTAGCATGTTTAATTGGTAAAAGTTAGGTTAGCAATCAAATATCTAAAAACAGCATAGATCTGATAGAATTGATGGACTTTGTAAGATTCAAAGAGGCATGATCAAAAGCTGATAATTCTGGTACTCTTCTTTCAAGGCCAGAAAAAGGGTATTAAGAATTGCAAATTTTACATATTAATACATTCTACTAACAATGCTTTTATGGCTACTGGAGGGCAGAGTAATGTAGGGGACTTAAGTATTCTGAGTAGATTTCAGTCTGGAAGACATCCCCTCTCATCAGTAAGGATTAATGGGCCAAGAGCAAGTGGTTATTAGTTTATGCTTTGTGCCCTCAAGAACCTTCTGTTTCTCCACCTAACTTATTAATGGAAATTTCCTACCCAGGACCATGTAGCCCACCTCCATAGAGACTCATTCACACTTCAGTACAAATGATACTTGTAAAGTTGGGCAGTGTGCAGCCTGTGCAACAGTACACAGCCACAGCACCCCATGTGAAAAACTCACTGCCATGCTCCTGCCTAGATAAGCCTTTCCTTCCACTTCATGTGAATTTTTATTGTCCCCCATTTTGATGATAGTTCCTTAAACTGTCTGGTCTTTTATGTGTATTATTTGTACTTGTTTGTACAATTTTTTCTTGCCTCTATGCAACTGAAGATATTTGAGGTCAGATAATATGTCTCATGCAGCAATACCATGTAGTTATAAAGGCAATAATAACAGCTAAGATAAAAAATAATGATAATACTAGATAACTTTTATTGAGTTTTCACCATGTGTCAAGCACAAACTACTCTGAATAGATTTTATTTAATCCAACAATAGCTGTCTGCAATAGAGACAATTAGTATTTTATTTTATAAAGAAGAAAACCAGGACCCATCAAGGTTAAGCAACTTGTCCCATGTCCAACTATTAGTAAGAGTTGAATGAGTGAATGAAAAAAAACACTTTAATGTCTTACAGACAGCACATTCTTTGGAGCCTGTAATTCAATTTAAATAAATGCAGTTTTCTAGACTATGAGTTTATTGCTGGTAGGATCCTTAATTACTACTGTTTGAATCCACAGCATGGTGTACTTTATATGTGCTTAATTACTTAGGGGATAAGTGAATGAATGAATAAAAAGATTATTTCAGCTGTGCGTTTGACCCTGCTTTTGAATGGCTTGCAGGGACAGCCTGCTCGGTACTGAGGGCTGTTTTCTTCTTTTAACCAGGGTGCCTGGAGGATTCTTCTACAATAAAGAAACTGACGCTCAATTGCACTGTGATTCACCCAAGGCCACACTGCTAAGAGCAAGTGGTCACAGGATTAGAATCAAGATCTTTTAACTCCTGATTCAGAGGACCTTTTCTTATACCCTTCCATCTAGTAGTTGTCACACTGCACACTTTTCCATATACTACATGAAATCGGGAAAGGCAAAAGGGTGGAACATGGGTCTCTTTGGGAAACTCCCCACTGATACCCTTCAAGGAAACCTCTGCAACTGCTTAGTCAACTCCTGCTTGGGCTCCCAGGCCCCACATTGGCTCTCGGAGGCTCTCCCAAGTTTCCCTCTCCCTCACTGTGCCACGCATGGCAAAGCACCACCACTCTGCCCTGGGCTGACTGGTTTGGGCACTGGGTAAGTGACGACCCAATCCGCTTCCTGGTACACAGGGAAGGAGACCAATAGTGCTGAGACCTGATGAGTTAGTTGTCCCTGCAAACCATTCTGAAGAGGGTTCTGTGAACTGGTTCACTGCCTGGTGCTCCCTCTGTGGCTAGAACCACATGTCACGGCAAATTTACTTTTTGGATCTGCAAAGTGATTATTCCTGAGAAGCTGGGGTACACAAGCCCAGTTTGGAGTGATGGAGAGTCTAAAAACTCCTATCATATTTTTTGCTAGTCTTCATCTGAATCGTATCCTGACAGGCTGCTGGCATCTTACAGGGCACCCTGAGAGCACAGCCTGGTTTCTAAGATCCAAAGAAACCAAAGTATGAATGTAAGACAGTACTGTTAAAGTTACCAGGTTAAAACCAAGATGGAGTCACTCATGCTAAGTCCCATATCAGCAAACAAAAACTTAACTAAGTTTCTATGCTTGGCTCTCCCAGAAAAGAAGGGCTTAGCTTAACCAACCAGTGCTTGCCTGCTCAGCACGAGTTACCTGAGTTTCCTTTGCTCCATATAAGTGGTATAACCTTGCTTTAACCAATAAGCAAACACCCAGTTTAACTTCCTTGTTCTTGGTCACTTTGGTCTTTAAGAATCTCTCATCTTATACAGTGCTTCAGAGCTCCTTTCTATCTGCTGGATTGGATGCTGCCTGATTCATGAATTGCTGAATAAAAGTCTACTAGATCAGTAAACTGTCTATGGAAAATTTTCTTTTAATGGTTTATATAGACTAGAGATAGAAGTTAGCCTCCATCCTCCCATGCGGAAGAGCAGATGACAGAGTTTAAGCTGTATAAGCCCCGTGCCAAACTTGGGGCTTGCAGACTTATCAGCTCCCTCCAGCCCTGAGGATACTGGGTATTAGATGCTGATGTGGACAGGAAGGCACAGTGAGGACCGGAAATGGTTACCACTGGCTGTGTGTCAGGAAAAGGACCCACACTGCAGATGGGTGTCTTTTCCACCCTGTACCATTCTTTGATTCTCCTCTTAATCCATTCTCTGGAGCTGCTCTCAGGCTTTCCTTGGCCAATGATGAGATCAGGATCTTGCTGATAACTCAGGTTGACATGTGCACTGAAGCGGGAAGACCCAGGACAATATCTGCCTGAAACCTTGGCCAGTTCATGGTTCTTCCGTTCCATCTAGCTCTGCCTTAAGGCTAGAGATGGTACCTGACCTGGGTGGGTACTGGAGATAAGAGAAAACAGGAGTCTACAGGTCGATCCTGTATTTGTGAGGAAAATGGATTTGTTCCAAAGCAATTACATTAGAAATCATCAAGAAGATGACGGCGCTTCCTGGAAGTTCACAGTGGCTATCCATGTGCTGGCAGCAGTAGGAAGCAGGGGACAGGTATAAGCTCTTCAGGAATTCTAGATTAGCTGGTCCTGGCTCCTCCACAGAAGGTCACGTCCTCTGGATCTTGATGAAAGTCTGCTCCTCTCACTGTCTTTCTTCTGAACCCCTGCTTATTCATCCTTGTGATGGGAATGTGGCTTCCATACCCTGGGTCCATATGAGGTTTTGAGTAATCTGACAATGCATTATGCTTTTCCGAAAACTGACATCAAGAGATTGTATAAGTTTGATTCTTATGTGTATACAAGTCTTCCTGAGTAGAGCTGACTACAGGTTCAGCTTGTGAGTTTTTGGAATAACAGGTCTGAAGACCCAGCCTGGGGCCACAGTGCAAACACTGGTCCTATCAGCCATTGAGTTTCTCACAGTGACATCCTGGCTTTGCTTCCCTAAATGCACGTAACTTGAGGTTATTATTATTATTATAATAAATTAATTGACAAAGGTACACATTTCTGATCAACTCTGCATCGCCTGGGGGAGAATAAAACAGCAGAGACTTCTACCCACTGTTCCTTAGGATTTCACTAAATAGAACATGCAATCAGAAAATGGGGAGAGAAGAAGGGAGAGAGAGAAGAAAAGGGAGAGAGGAGGAAAAGCAGAGGGAGGGTGTTGGAGGGATGCTTATTTCCAGAGCAGAGTCATTCCAAGATACCATGAGCAGCAAATTAAACGATCCTTCAGCAAGAAATCTGACAAGGAAATTTCATTAGGGATTTACATCTCTATGGAAGCTCAAGTTGCTGCATTAAGATATGAAAATTGTGCAAATATTGCTCCTTAGAATAATGTTTGCTGCAGGTCACTGAGTTTCAGCCAATGAAATTTAGAGTGATAAATATCATATTGAAAATAACTAGAGGAAGGAGGGGCCTAGGAAAGGAAGGAAAGAGCCCTGCAGTTGGGAGCTCAGGTCCCAAAGTCACGTGGATTGGAAGTTAGACTCCAGCATTAACTAGCTGTGGGACCTTGAGCAAGTTGATTTAATATCTCCGAGGCCTAATTTCTTCATCTACAAAATGTGGTCATTTGCCAGTAACTCTGCTGGACTTTGATTGTGAGGGTTTAATGAGATAATCCAAGTAAAGTCCTTTGGCCCAGTGCCTAACACACGTAAACTCTGAACACATATTAGTATGACTACAATGAATGAGCAAGGAAGTAGGCTAATGTTTACCTGGAACTGACCTCCTGTCAATCATGGTGATAGATGCCTATAGGTGTTATTATTGGCAGTATACAGATGACAAGCCCGAGGTTCAGGGGCTTCATACATCTGCCAAGATCACAAAGGAATAAATGTTTCTGCCAGAAACAGGCCCATGCTTACGTGTCTACATGTTTTTCTCCCTCACTAGCCTTGGGGGCCTTAGAACCTAACTCCTGTTTGTACACTTCTGTACTAAGAGAATCTGACCAATTATAGATGGCCCTTGGTGGGTGCTCAGAAAATATCTGGGGAAGGAATTAATGATCACATAAGTAAATAGATGCATGCATAGATGAATGGGAAATAAATGCTTTTCCCATTTAAACTGTGTCACAGGGACTCACCCATAGGTTTCTCAATGTTTTGTTTTGTTTTTTTGAATTTCAAGGTGTATGGTCAGGACACTCAAGATGGCTGTTCTCTGGACATCCCCTGTTCGACTAGACTAGTGTCTGCTTCACCTACACCCTACTCACCCGACTGACGTTCTTACATACTTGCCCCAGGCTCCAGCTAATGACTGTCCTAGCTTTAGATCAGAACATCTCCACTCTGATAGCTTATCAAAGGGGCAGTGAGAAGCAGGCTGTCCCTCTGCTGGTTTCCCTGGTAACCAATGAGCCGACCTGATGTTAATTCCTCCTATAACTGGTGACCCTGCCCCCCACCCCAGCAAAGCCCGCCACCATGTTCTGCCCGCCATCTGCCACAGATGGTGGGGTCCTGCTCCAGGACCTTGCTTCAGACATGTAAGCTTCCTCATCCATTAAGCCACTGCTGTCTCTTGCTGACTCTGGGCTCTTTCTTTGGTGTTGAAGCTGGGCAAGCACAGGGCTTGCAGGCCTGTGTCGTGCGGCCCAACACAAGGCATCCTGGCATTTTGATTCACATAATGATATGTCATTTTACAGAAAACAGGATAAAAAGGAAAATTTTTCATATACTTCTATAATCCCAATACTTAAAGTTCCCTTTTAGCATTTTAGTGTATGTTTTTTTCCACCTTTGGACCAAAGAAAGTTCTTATTGCAATCTTACATGAAAATAATTTTCTAACTTGCTGTTTCACTTAATAGGACTATTTCATACAGCTCTTATTTTAATAATTTACTGGAACATGATCGATGTGCCACATAATGTGCTACTTAAACATAATCTTTTCAGAATGTGTCTATTTTTTCACCATTGTAAGTATTGTTGAACTAAATATTTTTGTGGATGTGAGACCAAGGTTTGCAGGGTTGGTGACTCTGATCATGGGATCATTTTTCTTTGAGAAGCACACAGTCCTTATAGTGGCCTCATTCTCAGCTTTTGCAGTGATGGACTATCATATTCAACTGAATGGCAAAGGTCTGATTAGACTGTGTAAAGTTATTTTACCCATTCTGTACCATATGCAAGCCCTGTCCCAGTACCCGTACTGGACAGATATTCCACAGCTATATAGGAAGAGAGAAAGGAAGGAAGGAAGGAAGGAAGGAAGGAAGGAAGGGAGGGAGGGAAGGAGGGAGGGAGGGAGGGAGGGAGGGAGGGAGGGAGGAAGGAAGGGAGGGAGGGAGGGAGGGAGGGAAGAAGGGAGGGGAAGGGAGGAAGCATAAAGGGATGCAAGAAAATAATAAAGAGAAGAAAAGGAAAGGGGACAATAAAAGGGAAGGAAAGAGAAAGAAAGAAGGGAAAAAAAAAAACAAAGAGGGAAGCTAAGTATAATATATCAAAGTGAATAAAAAGAGAAAGAAAGAAATCAGCAAACCCACTCTTCTCTGTAAGATTTCTAGTATTCCAAATTATACGTCTCTAGCCACAACCATACCTTTTAGACATCAGCTTAGCAAGTGGCAAAAATCACAAGATAGGAAAGATTCAACACGTTCTAGTAACTGCCCCCTACCTGGGAAACTCCTATAGACCAGAGCCTCACATTTCAGAGAACACAGATCATGGCTAGCTTGGTTGCTGGCTTTTAGGCAACAACCACCTTTCTCTAGGAGAGCTAAATTTGCAAAAAAAAAAAAAAGAGGAGCGAACGCCGTACAGTGGCAGCTTGCCTTGACAAGATAAAACACAAGCAAACTGAATTAAACAAAAATTTCCTTTTTAAAAAATATTACATTTACCCGAGGAAACATACCTAAAAATTCAAGGGGGAAATGGAAATATGCATTTTGAAAAGGTGTTGAAGGATGGCTAAACATGGTCATTATGCAGCGATGGGCCCATTCACAGACCGGACGACCTCTGGCTGTTGTCAATGCATGATAAAGTTTATGCTATGCATGTTTGGTATTCAGAGAACCAAAATCTTGCCTTTACGACTTGGAAATGTCTGTCATTATCTTCACTGAACTAAACTTCTGCTTCAATAAAAGTCCCCTTTTCCTTAGTGGCAATGCAATCGTAGCAGTCATTGAAAGAGCTGATTATTTACAGATAAAGTAAAAATTTCACATTTGACCAGAATTGGGCATATTCATATAGAACGTTACTTTTTACTCTGTATAGAGACAGAAACTAATGAGCGGCAATATTTTGTAGTGGCAAATTGTCTTCTTTCATGAATGGAAAACCAAATAATTTGTCATTGGTACAGTAATCGCTGATACTCGAAGAGTGCTGCTAAAAATGAGGTTTTCACAGTTGGTTTGAAAACTTCTTATATAATTTTTTATGTGTATTTCCTTACTTTAGGAAGGTAAAGGTTAATAGGTTTAATATTTTCACAAATTACCAACCACTGGGTAAGAAGCAATACGATACTATAGTTCTCATAATACTCTTTTGGATAAAAAATAAGGTCTTTTATGTTTCTATATTCTTGCTTTCATAATGGAGTGATAGTGGGAGAGTCTGAAAGCTAAGGGAGCAGGACTTGCTGCAGTTCCCAGCAGAGGGTTGTGGTAGAGATGAATCTGGAAATCAGACCCCATCCCTGGAGAAGACCTACACCTGGACAGAGACAGTTCTGAACAAACTTTGAATGCGAGTGTCTGTCCCGAGCTCCCACCCTTGGCAGCACTCAGAGACACAAAACTGAGATACAGCCGTCAGTGAGTTAGCAACTGTGGCTCAGAGTTTTATATTGTGTTAGAGACAGAAGAAAAACGCTTGACCTACTTGGATCCGATAAGATGGAATCAGTTTTCGGCAGAAATTGATCACAACGGACTCCTTGGTAGCCTTCTTTGCACCTGAGAAAAGGGGTAAACGACAAACATATGCATGTGTTTGTGAATGGTTCGAGATTTCAACAAGCAAAGTAGCCACCAATTACATCACCGTGAGAACAGTACATTCATGCTTTTGTATGGCTTGGTTCAGTCTGTTTCTAACATTGATAGTAGGTGAATTTTAGTCATGTCTGTGTAAAAAAACAGCACCACTTTGCTTTTATAGTTTTATAGGTAATATCTAATGAGCAAACTTAGTAGCAATGTAAGATGCCCCTCAGAGCAGTATGAATAATGGTTACCCTCATAATTCTGCAGGATTCTTTATGCAACACACTGGACTCTAAAAGACTGCAAATACCCCTTCGGAAAGCATCATATTGCAAGTGTTATTTTCCTAACAAAAAATCATTTTCTAACGTGACTGATCAAATATTATCAGTAGATCTGGGCTGTTTATTTTCCTTGTGTTTTACTAGTTTGTTCATTTGCTAATTTTACCTTTTTTTTTTTTTTTTAACTTAGCAATTCTTCCAGTCATTGCCGCCTAACTGCTGGGTCAGAAATAGCAGCATTTATTTCCGATCTGGCAAGATCTGAAAGGCATCTATCTCTATGTGCAAGGCCTCTGTGCATTTTCTTTAAACTCACATTTTCCTCTCCTCATTTTTCTCTTTTCTATTCAGCAAACAGGTGCAAAGTGCGTACTTTCTGCGAGGCATTGTACAAGGCAACTTTCCGAAGGTGGGTGCAATTTGGAGGCAGGGAATTTGCCTGAAAGCCCTCGCAATGGGGCATATCGCTTCAGCCCTGCCAGTCCACAGTCTTCTCACAGCTCACTCAGTCAAGGCTGCTTGGCCGCCTCGGACAGCCTCAGCTCATCAGCGGGCAGTTCAAGGAACAAAATACAGCTGAGGCTCCGCACTCCTGCCTCTGAGCAGTCTGTGTAAGCAGGGAGGTGGCATTTAGTATATCTGCTTGAAGCTTAATCTCTCATGCTCAAGTTAAGCAGGAACACATCCATTGTTGCTTGTGGGATGAATCCGTCCTACTTACTGAGGAGGAAATTGTGCTGCTGGCATAAAAATCAGATTTAAAAAACAATCCTCTGGTTGTTAGAAATCGACAAAATCAACAAAAGAATTCAAAGAGATCATTCTGTCAGAGATGGGAGCCGTGGATTCTTTCTTCAGAATATGCTTTGTTTTCTGAGTGTAATAAACACTTTATTAGATAAAGTCTATTGCAACTGGAGCAGTCACAGTGAAAGGCACCTAGGTAATTTTTCTACCTTTCATTGTGAGCTGAACTGGAATGCAGGTAACGGGGCAGGCTCTCTTTAGCACCTTTTTAAGTCTGGAACGCTGGAGTGTATTTGGCAATTTTCCCTATAGATTGAGAACAAAGACTTCTGACATATGGACACCCCAAATACCCAACAGGCTATTGAGAGAACTTGCTTAAGCAGACACATATTTTCAGAACCTTTTTAAAAATTCATTTATTGCACTTGAAATAAAGCAGGCATATCACTGGTTCGATAATGGTACAAAGTCAGAAAATACTTAAGACTGAAGCACATTTGTGATGAAGAAATAAATTCCTGTTGTCTGAAAGCTGCCCTAACATTGTTAGGTGGCCTTTATTCAAAATTACCTGAACCACAGTGTTTGGGTTTTCATTTTCTTGTAATGATGACTTAGGTGCTGGGTGGGTGCTGTAACATGCATTTATTTACTCCTGAGGTTTTTATTTCCAACATATGTGGGGGATTTTAAGCACACTTCACTCTTTGTATCTTCATTTAATATGAAAGTGGTATCCTAGGGAGATAGCTGCTTTTAAGGGGAAGTGCTTTTGTTTTGCTTTGCTTTTTAAGGGGTTTTTATCACTTAAAATGCATTATTCCGTTTGCGTGTGGAGAAGAAAATAAGGGACGATGTTTGAAATTTTTCTAGTCTTCAACTGATTTTCCATGACTTTGAGCCCACTCTGAAGTGTTCAGGCCTCATGGAGTATCAGGAAAATTGCACAGTGTGTTCCTTCATACTGCCTTCACACCTGTGTGCTGGTATGAACATAAAAAAAGTGTGATGATGTTGGAGCAGCCTGGCCCAGGCTAGGAAACCTGCCGAGGGCTGTGACTGGCTATGCAGCAAAGCCCCGCTCCTTTGCTAAGGTGGCCGCGTCCCTGCTAATTGGTGCTGGATTTTCAGAATGACAAATTAAAATTTCCACTTAAAAATCACACGTCACCTTGATAAGTTCAAATCCATCCAAATTGGAAGACAAAATGTGGCCAGCAGGTAAAGCCAATGAGGTGGATTGAATTTATGACACTGTTAAGGAAATAAAGCAAAAGAAAATAATGTCTAAGATGCACTTCTGTTGAACAGATTGGGTTTGGCAGACCTTCTGACAGTGTGATAAACAGCACATCTCTTGAGAAATATCATTGCATGTTTGTTTTGGGTTTTGTTAGTTGTGGGGGGATTTTGAGACAGCTTTTTAAGATTTTTTGTTTTCTGAGAGATACAGGTATATGAACAAGAGAAGTTCGCATAACAGAAAGTTCTTTCTGTTCATCGTAATAAAGCATGACAGAATTAGTAAAATTTTACAAGTGCATGTGAAGGGTAAATACACGTTTGGAAAAAAAAGCACAAATCTTGCATTAACCAGGTTAAATACTCTATTATTTTTCTTCTCTGCATTGCTTCAGAGCTCCACTGAATTCATCCACTGCCTGTTGTCTGAATTTATTTATCCCTGAGAAGGCTTGCATCATAGAAATTTTATTAAAAATATCAGTGTTCCCTGGTGGTCTTAACAGGTAAGTTTTGCTTCTACAACTGGATGGCCAAAGAACAGGATTAGAATAGAAAAGACAGCCACGGTTTATAAAGAGTTGGGTAACGAAACTGGGAGAAGCGTTATCCACAGCAGAACAACCACAAAGTCAACTCAGTCAGCAAGAGCTAAGAATTCTATTTTGAAAAAAAAAAATTAGTCTTAAATTCTGTGCGTTCACCTACTCTGAGATGAAGGACTTGTCACTTCAGAAATCAGTAAGTTCTTGATTGTGTTGTGTGTTTTGTTTATTTACAAATTTAAAAGGCAGTGGGGAAGGGCATCATTGAGGAGACAATGTCCAAAGCAGGGTAGGGCGGATGAGGGGTTGAAGAGAACCATGGCGTGGTAACCCTGAATAAGGGAAACTGGCCCCTGGCAACGAAGTGGGGTCAGAAATTGGAGATTCTGAGCCCAGTTTAAGTGTCAGCAAAGTACCTCTCTTGGTGAGCCTCAGGGCCAAATCACGAACCAGGTCCCTCCCTTTCCACAGGGATAGGGCCAGCTGTATATTTTCAAATGCAGACCTCACTTTTTCTACTCCTTACATCCTCCTGATTTGGCCCTCATGCCTCTCCCACTTGTTCAGCTGTACCTAAAATAACAAGCCACCCCTTCTATTCATGTTTTCCCCTTCTACATCATCCCTGAAGAAAAGCCCAGTTTTAGAGAAAAGTTTTAAAAGGCAATTCTTGGGCAAAAGAAAAGAGAATAATCCTGGCAAAGATAAGAAAATACAAAATGCATGACTGTCAGCTAGAAGCTAATACTTGATTTGTCTAGGGTGTTAAAGCAGAAGCAGTGACCCTAGCACTCAGCCTGGATGTGGAGGACCCCCAAGGAAGAGACTTTTTAAATGGTCAGCTCATTTGCTGATGTTCCCACGGAAATGGGCATCCTTTGGCCAGCTAAAAGTGGCTCCCACGGTCATCAGCCCACACTACTAACTTCAGACCATGCCCATCTCTTCTCTTACGATACTCACATGCCAATTTATTTCTTTGAACTCATTTTATGAATAGCAACAAATGAGAGCTAAGATTAATGACTTTGAGTGAAAATGAAAGAACTCTCACTTCTTACCAACAGCCTCCCTACATTTCCAGATTATTCTTCCATTTCTCCTGCTTCCTCCTGTTAGGAGAGCAAAGCAAAGCAAAGCAAAGCAAAACAAAAACAAATACCACAAAACCTGTCCCATTGGGGGAACTATACTGTCCATCCTCTCAATCCTCATCTGTTGATTCCCCGGTCATTTACTCATTACTGGAAGATGTGATCATTGCTTCACCCCCTTCTTCTCCATTGCTACTCTGTCTTCACTGTCACGGTCTCTGTTATCTACATGGATTCTCAGCCAACACAATGTCTCTTATCACTTCTTCCTCAACTATATCAGAATGATTAACAGTGTCGAGTTTATAGCCTCACTTCTTCACTTAGTATTTGCATGGATATACTTAACGCAAACCTTTTAATATACCTGTTCCCCACTTTAAACCCGAACAAAATGGGAATGATACCAGGAAGGAGAAAAAATAAACAAGCACGCGTGGTTGATATTACATACATGAATTTTGGCCATTCTTATGCTTAGGGACCTTCTACCTCGCGTATTTGCAGAGATGCATTTTACATAATTTACAGAGAGAAATATATGGAGGTTAGAAAAATGTTCAAACGTTTGCTTCAATCCTGGTGTAGCGCCTGGTTTCTGCATACATTTTAGAGAAAGTATACATGCTTCCTTCTTGGAAACTTGATTTTAGACATAAAATTCAAACTAGCAGAAATCGATTAACTTCACAAGAGAAATGGTGGCAAACTGTATGGTTTGTTTCCTGACTGTACCAACCTTTACTCATAGACCAAAAAATGGTAGTTACTCTTCGGTGTTACAGGAAAGTAGACACTTTGTCAGTGATATACAAGTCTGCCAATTTTAAGGGGCCTATTAAATGCTGATTTGATAAAAGAACAATCCCTCCAGTTTGGCAATTATCTCCTGCCAATTCTCCTCAGCCTCAATGTCAGCCCTTGGTTGGGAAAAATGGAAAAATCATCAGGCGTTTAAACTTTACATTTTAGAGGCAGAGTGGTTTGGAGAACAGCCTGGGTTTAAATCCAGGATCGGCTATGTACTAGCTGCTTAGCCTTCCTCTGCCTCCTTTTCTTCATCTGTAACTTGGAGATAATAATAGTTGCTCCCTCCTAGAATTATTATTAGGAATAAATAACACCTGTTGTTCATGGTAAGCTCTCAACACGTGTTAGTTTTTTAAAAATATTCTTTGAATTTGGAATCATCATCGCAGCTTTTCAAGTGAGGAAACGGAGGTTCAGAAAGGTTAAGCATCTTGTTCCAAAATCACACAGCCAGTGAGTACTTGAACTAGGTACACACTTAGCTGGAGGTGACCTTAACGTCCTTGCTTGATCTGTGGCACTTTCTGACATTCTTCACGGAAATTCAGTAGATACATAAATCATCGTTCACCCAGGTATCTTTCCTAAGATTAGTATTTAAAAATATGGTCCAAATATCATGAACTGAAGCCATGATTTATGGTAAGAATTAAAGACCTAGATTTGTAAGTTATTATCCAATTTCAAAATGTTCTTAAGCAAACCATGTCACAGAGGCTGGTCACTGATTTAAAGGCAAATGTCCCTAGCTTTGTGTTAATTTAAGGGGTATTCACTAACTATGGGTCTTTAGGAGTACCACTCTTAAAGAACGACATTTCTTGATTGTGGACTGTCCTCAGTTTAATAAAAAAGAAAAAGAAAATGAAAAAAGAAAGAAAAAAAACCAGAAACAAAACAAACAAACAAAAACAGAAGATACAGTTTCAGCAAGGTGAATGAATTGCCCAGCATGGAAGAGATGGGGGGTTCTGGAGCCAGAATCCCAAACCAGGTCTCTATCTGAATGCAAATGTGTGCTGGGGGGACCAGAAACTTTTCTACCTAAGGATCTGCAGCCTAGAGTTATAGGCTCAAAAATTATTAATGGTGTTAGAACAAATTCCCTTCCCTGCCACTCACTGCTGAAACTGAGATCTAGGTTTTGCTATGGAGAATACTGTGACACTGATTAAGGTGTAAGTTTTCTTTAGCTGAATTTAGAACTTAATTAAGTGGTCTTATTTAAAAGGAACACTAATTAAGACAGCAAGATCTTTAAGTTAATCAACTGGAATTAAATTTACCTGTAGCCTGGCTGTAGGTACAGTCTTTCTAAAATCCTTTGAACTACAGATGGAAGAATTTAGAATCAGATTATTTTAAATTGCAGAGCAACAACTGTCTTCAAAAGCATGAGGGTCCTCCAATGTGTTATCAACAGCTTTCAAATACATCACAAATTCCATGGCTGAGGAAACTGTTGCTTATGTCACTCACCTTACAACCATGATTATTCTTGCTAATGAAGCTATACCTGCAATTTTCAGAAAATGTAATAATTTTTAAAATTTCCCCTTAGCAAAGTTTGAATTCAAAAGTAGATGGAGGCCAATTACTTCATCATGAGACTGATATGATTTCAGAAGTGAATCTGAAAGCATCTGCTCAAATTCAGGAGGTGTGCTGCATTCAGTTACTATTTGAGTCCTAAAGACGAAACGGAAAAGAATGATTTCAAGTCTGAGACATTAAAAAAATACAAGAAACATGTGTTTCCTCAACTGCAAGTTCCTCTCAACCATGTGTAAACATTAGGTTCCTGGTCCAGCAGTCACCCATACACTTCATTGGTCAATTTTAGTACCAGAGGGACAGAACCTGTTTACATCGTCCTCTTACTCCCATATATGGTACATGCACTTTTGAACAATCAGTGGCTAAGGAGTTCTCATGTCAGTCTGAATAAATATCTTGGCCTTTATAGAAATTTCTGACCCTATTTGGTCAAGAGCCTCACTCAGCCTTACTACTTCATTAACAAAATTAAAACACATAACATGACGTGAAGGTACTACGCAGCTTAGAGTGCATAGCAATAGTACCCAAAGCAGCTATGTGGGCTGAAAAAGCCATTCTATCTAACTTAGCTTTGATTTTTACTGCATCTAAAAGAAAAAAGAATCCCTTTTTAGGCTAAGAAGGTAAATTAAGAAGTAATCTATTGGCCTTCTTGCAGTAAGACTAATTTCAATATCACGTTAGAGGTAGTAAAATAATCATTGTCTTTATCAAGAGCCAAAGGGTTAGGGAGTAATAATGACAAGTGAAGGATAGATGGAATTTTGCTTTATAAATTCAAATTGAGAAAATGTTATGTTATTAGTTTCCTAGTATACATAAATTCTAACATGACGAACATGAGATTCTAGCTTTCAAGGGAGGTAGCCTGTTATGGTGGAAAAGGTATGTCCTGTGGATGCAGAACGACCCCTAATTCTGCCACTTAGAGGTATGACAGACGTCAGTGACTGACCTCTCTAAGGTCTCAGGTGCTCATCTCTAAGTGGGGTTATGAGCCTTGATATAGTGTGTGCTCTGTGCACATTGCACACACACAGACATAGACACACATTGCCCCCAATGCTTATAAATATGTTTAGTGATCAGAAAATTTAGGCAGATAATTAAGGTCCTAACATTAAAGTCAGAGGACAGTCATGCTCCCTTCCCCCACTTCCTTAGTTAATTCAAAGTTCCCATGACTGCCTTTGATAGTTCCCAGCCAACAATGGACCGGGATTTATTGTCCCATCTACTCCCTATGATTCCTCTTGATTATTTTCACTTAAGATGTCGCTAAGATTGTGAGATTAGCCAATCATAGACTTTCTCTGAGGCTTAAGGTTCAACTATTAGCAGATTCCTTCACTTTTCTCTCTCTACTTTCTTGAAATTAGAAGTGTAATGGACTCACATGTTGAGACTAGTCAGTGGAAGAAAAGTGACAACCGTCTTTCCCAGCTCACAGTTCAGCGAGAAATGTAAAACTGAGCCAGAGGAAAACATGCTAAACTTGCCATTTTAGTCAACTTGGGCTGCCATAGAAACATATCATAGACTGGGTGGCTTAAACAACAGAAAATTATTTTCCCACAGTTCTGGAGACTAGAGGTCCAAGATCAAGGTGCCAGCAAGGTATGCGTCTGGTGAGGAGAGGCTCTCCCTTTGGGTTGCAGGTGGCTGCTTTCTGTTACCTCACATGGTGGAGAGAGAGAGATTGATCTGGCTCTCACTCTTCAGTCTCTCTCTGCCACTTCTTCTAAGGCCACCAATCCTATCAGAATAGGACTCCACCTGTATGGTCGCATTTAACCTTAATTATCTCTAAAAGACCCTATCTCCAGAAACAATCACACTGGAATTTAACGCTTGAACATACGAGTTTTCAGAAGACACAATTCAGTCCATAACCTTTACTAAGCTGGGTAACATAGCTATAGAGTAGCAAAGACCAGAATTTGGATTCTCCCGTATTTAGGGTTTCCAGATAAAATAGAGAACACCCAGTTAAATCTGAATTTCAAACATATTTTTTTTATATCAGTGTGTCCCACATGTAATATGTGGGACATACTTATACTAAAAATGTATTCATTATTTAGCTGGCATTTAAATTTAACTGGGTGTCCTGTATTTTATTCCCTAGATCCGGCAACTGTACCTACATGAGAGTAGAAGCATCTGAATAGTCAGAGAAGTAAGAACCATCAATAGGAACATCTAGATTAAAGTTAATGTATAATATTTTTGCTGTCACTATATCTTGTTCTGATAAATTTAGCAATCTCTTGTTTTAAGGATAAGGAGCCTGGGCACATTACATTTATTTCTATCAACCATGCAAGGGACATAATGAGCTCACAGAGTCTGGAGGAGGAGAATAGGAATTTCAATAGCTAGCTCTTAAATGGCCAAAGCGCTGAAAGGCTACTTCCAGAATGTGGTGAAGATCAGATGAAGTAATGTTGTCTGTAAACGTTAGGTGCAGATCTGTGACTTGATCATGTGAATCACTAGCTACTATTTTGCATAAATTCTGAATAAACTGTAAGAGCATCCTGGCCAGGAGCCCAAGTAATACCAAAGGAAGAAAGAGGGCCCATTCTCCCTCCTTCATTCTGCAGCTCACTTTACTTAGGATCGTTTCCATACTGAGGCACTCACACGCTGTTGAATTTGAAAAGCAGTGAACACAGATGTGGAATACAGGGCAACGATAACCTAAAATCAAAGACACAACATAAGAAGAGGCTCCTCTGGAGGAGTGTGATGTCCTTTCTGGAATTCACTGCTCTCAGAAGGAGACAGTGAGAGAGCATGATATCAACAAGAGATCAAACAGACCAGCCTTGTTCCTTGCCTGGGTAGTGTGGGTGATTCCTGAAGCAAAGCCATACACAGCTTGATAAGGAAGAGTGAAAAGAAAAGAAATCTGAGACATACATCTTATTTAAAAGGCATCTTTATGATTGGCATTAGAAAGCAGAGAAGGAGCTCATTAGCAAAAGAACTGATAAAACCACTCACAGCATGCTTCAAAACGAAGTGGTAATAATTATTGCCTCTCTAAGAAAGGGGGCAAAATACCCACACAATGTCATTCACAAATCTGTTTGCAGACATCACAGAGGAAGCTGCAAAAAGTCCCACAGCTTTCAGATTTAATTAAGTGAAGAAAGCAAAAAAAAAAGACTCTTACAGCTCACATGCCTGGATCATAGAAATTCTACGTGAAACATGATTTTTTTAAAAGCCATTTTAGAAACCCCTAGAGTTTGCTGAACCCTCATTCAACAGCATAATTTCCCCTGTTTCTCCCAGGATACTGTACAATCCACGAACGGTGCAGCGTTTCTGCCGGCTAAAGGAAGTGGGCAGCTTTGATCCGAATTACAATAATATATCTCCTTTGTGTGATAAATGATTTACTGCTGAGGATAAATGGATATAATCTTTCATTATGTATGACATTCATCAGCAACAAGGAAGCTTTGGACTGAATGGAAAGTGATTTCATATTAAAAGCCTCATGCAACTCAGACCGAGATGAAAGTGGGGTCTTGCCTTGAAAAAAAAAAAAAAGGCACAGGCTTGTAAGTTTAAAAGGATGCTCTGTCTAATATAATTGTTACTGTAAGTTTGAAAATCTGTTAGGAGGAAACCAGGGAAATATGTAACTAGATCAACCTCAGTTTTGCACAAAAAAGCCCCATTTCTTAACCATATTATTCTACTGACTGAAATGTGTCATTAAGTCTAACTTTGAGAACTGAGCGTAGTGATAGAACCAGGTAGGGAGGAGGGAGTAGAAGTGGGGGGTTGTGTAAATGACTTAAATTCCCATGATTATGGAAAGTCAATGTATCATAACTAAAGTAGATAAAGAAACAGAGGCTTAATATGTTATTTAGAGATATGAAGTTAACAAGCAAGAAAATACCAAATGAAAATGGTTTACTAAGCACGTCCAAGTGTTTGGGGAGGGGTGCATGTTGGGGGAATCGGGCATGGGGAATTAGTGCAAAAGGATAAGATCAAGGATGGTGGCTTTTCATTATAAGCACATTTGTATTTTTTATTTAAAAAATACATACACTTAGATGATGAAGACATGTAAGTAGAGCAAATCATTTAATTTTAAAAACGATTCAGGGCTTCCCTGGTGGTGCAGTGGTTGAGAGTCCGCCTGCCGATGCAGGGGACATGGGTTCGTGCCCGGGTCCGGGAAGATCCCACATGCCGCGGAGCGGCTGGGCCCGTGAGCCACGGCCGCTGAACCTGCGCATCCGGAGCCTGTGCTCCGCAACGGGAGAGGCCACAACAGTGAGAGGCCCGCGTACCGCAAAAAAAAAAAAAAAAAAAAAACAAAATAAAAAACACTGGTTGCCAGGGGTTGGGTTGGGGGTTAAGAAATGAATAGGCAGAGCACAGGGCATCATCCAGTGCTCTTTCTGCTGTTTCACATTTCCTCTTAAAAAGAAAAGAAATTCCTAAATCTACATGCTATCTCTGATGCCAAATGTTTTAGTCATTCCAGTGAAAGCATATATTTTGTTGGAGATCAGTCAGCACAGTACAACTGGCTAGAGTTTCTGG